>NC_083243.1:109989623-111239623 GCF_032191835.1 Heteronotia binoei | reverse complement strand
TTACACCCTGGCCCACCCTTTTAGTGAAGATATGAAAAGTGCAATCTATTATTCCCAACTAGGACGCCATTCAAGAAGGCCATCATTGAGCCATTAAGGATTCTATAGTCACTAAAGGGTCTTTCACCCCGCAAAACACTATATATACTGGGTGAATATCCCATATTGGTGTGCATTCTGTAAGGCGCCATTTGCAGTCTGTACCCCCCCGTTACTCCTGTAATTGGGTTCAATGTTCCCTCTAAGCTGTAGAGTCTTGTGAGCAAAAATTCTACTTCTTGAGCTACTGGCATTAAAGTTGTGAGCCACTGGCATTAAAGTTGTGAGCTACTGCATAAATTAGTTTGCACTAGGGCCATTTTTCCTGAGCTGAGACAAAAATGTGTGAGCTGGAGGCTAAAAAATTGTGAGCTAGCGCACACTAACTCAGCTTAGAGGGAACACTGATTGGGTCTATAGGGCTTGCTACGCTGGTCGCGCTTGTTCTTCTCTTCGATTTTCCTGCTGAATGGACGTCTCCTCTTCTGGATCAGGTGGTATAACTCTCTACAACGATCCCTAAATTCTCTATCGATAACCTCTACTCTTCCTAGCTTCTTGATTGCCTGTATTGTGTATTTGTGTGTGTGAATGTATTCTTTTTACATATTTTAAGTAAACATTATAAAATATATTTGCCTGGAGTATTTTTGTTGGAAAACCCGACCTCCGTATTATTGAAGAAAAGATCATTTGCTCCTAATTTGCTCTACCTAGTCTCCATATAGCTAATTTCCCCATTCTAAAAGGAGACATAAGCATTTCCCGTAACAGTTGGGGCCAGGGCAAAAAGGCCCTAGCCCTGGTTGAGGAGACCCAGATATCTTTAGGGCCAGGGATCAACTGTCTAAGCCAACATGGCCAATGACTGGGGCTGATGGAGTTGTAGGCAAAAAACATCTGGAGAGCTACTGCTGGCCACCCCTGGTCTAAGGAGTGCAGTGCTCTCCCAAGGATATAACTGTGGAGACAGTCCTGAAGGTACGTTGGTCCCTGACTGCTCAAGGCCTTATAGGTCAGTACCAAAACCTTGAACTTGACTCAGTATTCCATTGGAAGCCAGTGTAGCTGGTGCAGCACAGGATGTATATGAGTCATCCTTGATATTTCCATCAGGTCTTGCACCACTTCTTTCTGGACACATTGACTGTTTGGTGGAGCAGAAGAATGTGGTGCAGGATGTCATCTCCTACATGACCATATTGCATGGGGAAGAGGAGCAGCTCAAATTGCTGGCTGACCCTCTCCCAAATTGTGCATGTCCTCAGTCCCTTCCAGAACACACTGATATGCTTTGCATCCATACAGCCAGCCTGGGGCAAGTCATCACCCTGATTTGGTGTCACTGGTTTGTTCCAGAGCTGGTCTCTAGACCCCTGTAATTGTAGCTGTCTTTTCCCAAAAGAACACTGTCATCTCTCATTGGGATCCCTTCTTTCTGGCACATATACTTAAATCACTCTCTTGAGAATAAAGGCACAAAAAGTGTTCAGCGTTATAGCTGCAAGAGCAAATGTCTACCAGCTTCTCTTATCTATTGGCAACTAATAGGATAAAGCTGTTATGTAGACTACTGCATTTCATTTTGGCCCTTCACTAGGGGCAACATTTCTTCCCTTCTGGACATTGTGTATGGATATTGGTTACCAGCAGTATCTTTATAGGAATTGTAAGGTTGTGAATGTAAGCTCACAGTTTGAATGTAAGCTCACACTCCACCAAGGGAGAAGTGTTAACAATAAAGAGGGGTCATGGGAGGGTATAAATGTGTGTCCTCAGTCAAGGCACCCACAGTCAGGAATAAATGAATGTGCTCTGCTTTTAACAAGTTCTGTGCCTCCCTGTCTAACTGTCAACACCCAACAGAGGAGAGGGTGTGGAGCTAAGCTGAGAATATATTTATGGCATTCTGATTCCATAGAGTAGAATGAGAATTATGTTATTGACAGAGTGATTTCTCACCGGCATTTGCTCCACCTCCGCTCTTCTCCCTGTACTGGCTCAAGCGATGTATTCCCCACTAGTTGCTCCGCAGGCACCTCTTACATCATGGCTTCTTCCTATTACCATTGCAGCAACAGGATGCTTTTTTTTGGAGTTCCAGCTGCCGCAATGGGAATCGTAAGTAGTCCCAAAGCAAGAGGTGCTGCGGGGTGACTGGTGGGGAATCGATGGCTTGTGCTGATGCAAGGAGAAGTGTGGGGGCGAAGCAAATCCCAGTGAGGAATCACTCTCAGTAGTGCCTGTTAAGTTTTTTGGAGGACCCCACTGGTGTTTCTAAGGCTGGAGAATTCTGCTCCCCTATTGCTTTTAAGTTTGCTAAACATTTTGATTGTGTGGAGGCAGTCTGTCTGGAAATGCAGCCATTCACAAACCTCTATAAACCACTTGAAAGTTCATTGCCACAAAAGTTTATGCCAACTGAGCTGCCAGCTGACGTGGCATGAACTATAGTTTGAGAACTATAAATCAAAATTCATCACAAACTTTAATTCATAAACAGGTTCATGCCCATCCCTAATCATTTTATGATTCTCCCAAATTCTTGTTATGGGCTGTCTCTTCCTAGAGACACACTTAAAATTAAATCATGTTCGTAGCCTGTCTACCAAGTTTGGGGTCAAATTAATTGGAAACATTAGGGATAGATTAGATTGTTATTTATAGGACAAGTTTAGTAATTGGATAGTACTATAATTCATAAGGATAGTCAATAGGTATAGCTTAGATATAATAGATTAGATAGTTTTAACATAGAGTAACTATAATTCAATTGTGTGAAAAGAACAAAGATTTTATTTCTATTTTTAGTTACTTAAAGCTTCGCATAAGTGTTTTTGGTGTACCAAGAGAATTGTTAACATATATAGGGGAAATTTAAATCGTAATAAGTTAAATCTTGTTTTATATTTGTTACAATAGTAATACAAATTCATTTTGTAAATTATACAATAGAATTCATTACTAATCAAAATGGTTCAACAATCTAAAATATATTTGCTAAATGCAAGAGGTCTTAATAATCCAGTTAAAAGTAAGGAGTTGATTCTAACTGATTAGAATTGCATCCAGACATCCTCTTTCTCCAAGAGACCCATCTAAGAGGTAGTAGTAAAAACATCTTTAATAATAATTGGTTTACTTCACAGTTTCAGACAAGTGGATTGTCTAAAGCTAGAGGTGTGGTGATATTGTTGTCAAAAAATCTATGATTTATTTGTGAGGATGTACTAAAGGATCAGAAGAGCCAATTTATTTTTGTTAAGGAAATACTAGAATATTAAAAAGTTACTTTATGTTCTTTGTATGCCCCTAATCAAGAACAATTACAATTTCTAGAAGACACTTTCGAAAAAATAGACCAATTTAGAGAAGGTGAATTAATTGTTGGGGGGAGATCTCAATTATATAGTAAACTGTCAATTAGATAAAACTTACAAACCAGGAAGAATCAAAAAAAGAAAGAAGGAAGATAATAGCACAAAATTGGCTCAACTTTTAACAAAATTTGATTTAATTGACTCATGGAGAACATTAAATCCAAAAGAAAAGGATTTCACATTTTATTTAACTAGGCACACAATACACACACACATTGACTATATCTTGATCTCTCAAGGTCTAGTTTCCTCTTTGATATCAGCACAGATAGGCTTTAAATTGTGGAGCGATCATGCTTGGGTGGAAACCATATTAGCCCTACATAAAGAAACACACCATGCATGAACGTGGACATTTGATTCAGCTTTATTGTTAAATCAGCAGTACAAAATGGAGCTAACAAAACAAATACAAAATTATTTTAAAGAAAATGCATCTGAGGAAATCACTCCTTTGATTCTTTGGGATGCTTTAAAACCAACCATTAGAGGCCAAATAATCTCATACTTATCCTATATAAATAAAGAAAAGAGACAATTAAGACAGGACTTGATAAAATCTATCCAAACTCTTGAAACAAAGCATAAAAAAGTGACAAAAATATACAAACGATTAACGACCAAAAGAAGACAATTAGAAATATTGGCTTCAGAACAAATTCGAAAAGCTCTATTAACTTTCCAAGATTACTTAATAATCTAGCAAAAAGAGTAAAACAACGTAAAGCTAATAACTATCTATGTGATAAAAAACAAATCAGGTAAACCTTTAACTAAAACTGATCAAATATGTTAGGCTTTTTTGAATACTATAAAAACCTGTATTCCTTCAACAACATCCCACAACAAAAAATAAATAAGTTCTTCAAAAAATTTCAACCTAAAATTTTATTGGAAGAACATAATTCATGGAAAGACCTTTTACTAAGGAAGAGATTTTAGCAACTATACAATCTCTTAAAATCAATAAGGCACCAGGCCCTGACGGTTTCACTACTAATTTTTATAAATCCTTTGCATCTGATTTAGTAGAACCTTTACTCAGTGTCTGCAACTATATACTAGTGAAAGGCAATATGCCTCATTCTTGGAAGCAAGCTGCCATAACAGTAATCCCCAAACCTCAGAAAGACATAACACTTCCATCCTCATTTAGCCCAATATCTTTATTGAATGTCGATTTCAAAATTTTTACGGCATCAATAGCTAAAAGACTAAACAAAATCATACAAAATTATATTAATAAGGATCAAGTGGGTTTCATTTCAGGCAGAGACCTAGCAGATAATACTTACTTAATATCATACACTATATTAAAAAACACAAGATTCCATCAACAATATTGTCTCTGGATATAGCCAAAGCATTTGACACAATTAATATTTCATTTCTTAAAAAACATTTATTGAAAATGGATTTTGGAACAAAATTTTAAATGGCTATAGATGCAATTTATAATAAGCCCCAAGCTTTCCTTAAAATAAACAACATTCACTCTGCAACTTTTACGCTAAAAAAGGTACAACACAAGGATGCCCACTATCCCCACTCTTTTTTGCATTAACAATAGAACCTCTGGCAATGTTAATTAGGCACAATTCCTCTATAAAAGGAGTCAAAATTGGCAATAAAGAATATAAGCTTACTTTATTTGCAGATGATATGCTTTTATTTTTATCTAGACCAATGCAATCTCTCCAATTTTTGCAATCAACCTTACAAGAATATAGTGAAGCAGCTAGACTGAAAATTAATCAAGACAAACCAAAATTAATGCCTTTATATTTAAACACAGATCAGCAAACCAAAATTAAAAACACTCTTCTTTTTCAATGGTCATTAAATAATCTTCTGTATTTAGGCATTCAATTATCTTCGAATCTAAATAATCTATTTAAAGACAATTATTTAAAATGGCATAAGGAACTTACTTTACAAATACAGAAATGGGAGAAAAATTCATTTACATGGATGGAATAAAAGCATTTATGCCAACATTTATATTTTTATTTTGTACCATCCCAATACAAATCTCAACTAAACAATTAAATATCTGGCAGAAACTGCTAAATAATTTTTTGTGGGCTCAAAAACAGCAAAGAATAAAACACGCTACATTATGCCACAGAATAACACAAGGGGGCATGCAATTTCCATCACTTTTGGACTACTATAAGGCCTCTCATTTAACTAAAGTTTTACTTATGCTTAAATAAAATAATACTCCAGATAGATTAATGTAATGATGACATATGCTCAAAATTACCATATAAAAGATGTGTTACGGCAAAAAAACAAAAGAAAGGCCACAAGAGATAAAAAAAATATATACAATTATAATGGACTCAATAAATGTATGGGATAAAGACCGAATAAATTTGTTACCAAAAATATCTTGGTTCTCCTCATTTATTGGACAGACATGATACCCACCAGCACAGGACTCTCAGCAATATTCTCTTTGGGGGAAAGCCAGAATAAATATTATTAATAGACTTGTGCCACAAAAGAAAACTCATGGATAAAATACTACTAGAATCAAGGCTGGGCTTTAAACTATCTTGGCTTTAATATCTGCAAATTAAAAGTTTTTGTGATTCCATCCAACTAAAAACAATAATTAAACATCCACTAACTTCTCTAGAAAAAAAAATATTCAAACTGTATGTAACAATTCAGAAGGGCTCCTATTGCAAATATATCAAATAGTAATCAGTCAATAAAAAAACAACCTACCAAACCAAATGGCAGACTATCTGAAAACAAAACTTACTCCTGACCTTTGGGAGCAAATTTGGAACTCATATGAAGCAACAACATCAATCTTTGAAATCAGACAACAAAACTTAAAAATTAGAACTTTCTGGTATAACACTCTGAGTCAATTATCTCATTTCATACCAAATCTTTCTACGAAATACTGGAAGGATTCCACAAGGCCTGTAAAACAACACTCTTCTGGCAGGCCTTTAACCTGGAATGACTGATATGGGACTAGGGAAGGATATCTTATATTCTGAATGCCATCTGAAATGTAATAGTGTCAACAGATATAAGCACCAAAATGTTTTAACTGTTTTAATGGCTTTAATAATGTAATGTGAACTGTTTTTACGTGTTGTGAGCCGCCCTGAGCCTGCTCTGATGGGGATGATGGGATATAAATCCAATAAACACAAACATAAACATAATGAAGAAGGATCCTATACACACTGCTGGATATACTGTCCATTAGTATATCCTTTCTGGGAAAACATAATAAAAATAATAAAAAAAAATATTACAGGCTATGCAACTGTGATCTCTTCAGAATCATTGTTATTATGATTCTGGAGAGATCACAGATCATATATATGTATGTATCTAATTCAATTCCCAATACAGTGAAAAAAAATATAGCAATGTTACTTTATGTGGCTAAAGCTATGATTGCGTTACTTTGGAAAGATAAAAGAAAACCTACAATAGACCTCTGGTACAAAAAACTATGGAACTTATACACAATGAGCAATATAACAGCATATGTGAGCTTCCGGTTTTAGCAATGCGCAGCTAGAAGCGGCTTGGACCGATGCGTCCAGAGCCACTTCTAAATCGGTTCATGGAGGGATCGCCTCGAAGGACGACTCGACTCTGGGGCCCAGAAAGGGTCCCAGAAGGCAGGGGGCTTGAGCGGTAGAATGGGGGTGTTAGCGGAGGAGCTGCTCCTCGATCCCGCTTGCTCCTAGCCTCATCACTCCGATCGCCATTTTTAAATGGCAAGAGGGTCAGCCACTGGCTTCTTTCTCTTCTCTTCTGCACTCTACATTTTGGACCTTTAAATCTTCCAATTTCAAGATAAGTGACATCAATCCTTCTACTATTGTGTTTTTCCTATACTATCTTTTGAATGGCAATATCTCTGATAAGCAGGAAAAAGGAGAACCAGGACTGAAGCAGATTTCAAGTGGGGCAAAAGACTGAGAAGGGGGCAGGGGGACTCTCCCTCATTCTTTTTCAAGGCTTGCAAAAGTTTCTGCCTAACCTGGCAATATTGAAAATACCTGCATGAGGAGAACACACCAATCTTTAGTTATATAAAAGATCTGATGGCTGAACTTAACTGATCTGCTTTAAACCCCCTTTGGGGGAGAAAAATGTTTTGGATTTTGGAAAAGATGCTTGCTTGCAAGTGTATATGGATGTGAAAGACAGCTGGGGTAAAAATACTCTGAAACTTAAATTGAAGTGCTCTGAATGAATTTATAAGAGTTCTAACTAACTTTTAAAGGCTGGTGGGTATTTGATATTGACTTATAAGACATAGTAGGATCTCTGGCTGTAAGAAGAATATTTCTACAAATTTCCAAAGTGGAATTTTATCTATTCTTGTTGGAAGATATGGATATAACCTTTTAAACTTGTTTTTATTTTTTCTTTGCCTTCTTTTTATCTGTAGCTGGATTATTCTTTGACATGGTTTAAATATTTTTTGGTTTGGGTTTCCTTTTTTATGCACCCTTCATTCTTTATTCCTTTTTGTATCACCTAATAGGGGAAGTTTTACCTATTTTCTAGTATTTTTTGCCTTTCCTTTTGGGAGTGCCTGATTTCCTTTTCTTTTGTTTGTATTATTGGCTTACTTTTTAATTTTGGATCTCACTCTTGGATTACAAATAGGGCATTCAGCCCTGGATTACAAATTTACACCTTGAAGTTTCTGAAATTTGAAGTTATTTGAAAGACATTGTGGTGATCTGGATTTCAACTGAATCAGCATTCCTAGAGGACTTATAATAATGAATTGTTGTTGCAGTGAACTGAATTGTTTTGCCTATTGACTATTTAGTGTGGTTGGCTAAAAAGTTTTGTTTATTATTATTCTTATCATCGTTTTGACTACCACAAATTTTTGATAGAAGCTAGAAGGTTGTTTTCTTTTTAAAACTACTTTACAGGACTTCCGGTTTTGGCGGCTTGCAAGTGAAAGCGGCTCGGACCATCGCGTCCAGAGCCGCTTTCAAATTGGGTCATTGAGGGGTCGCCCCTTGAAGGTCAACTTGACTCTTGGGCCCAGGAAGGGTCCCAGAAGGCAAGGGAATTGGAACAGTGGATCGGGAATGTCAGTGGAGGTGGCTGCTTCCTGATCCCGCTTTTCCCCAGCATCAGCATCCCGATCACCATTTTTAAATGGCCTAAGAGTCAGCTACTGGTTTTCTTTCTTCTTTCTTCTCTTTTTCTACACACTACATTTTGGTTCTTCAAGACTCATATCTTCAAGGCTCAATATTGTAAGTGTTTCCCCATATTTTTGTTTGGATTGGTAGCAAGCTGCAGGGTGGGGAGGAGAATCAGGAGCAGACTTCAAGCAGACTGAGAAAGTGGAGGGGGGAACTCTCCCTCTTTCTTTTCCAAGGCTTGTAAAAGTTTGCCTAATCTGATATATTAAAAATACCTGCAGCAAGAGATTTCATCAATCTGTAATGGGTGGTTGAAACTAATTGACTTGTATTAAACTTTCTTTGGGAGATGAAAATGTTTTGCTTATTGGAGAAGATGTTTGCTGATAAGTGCACTTGAATGAGAAAGTTGGCTGGTTTTAAAAAAAAAAATTGAAGTGCAAGTTCAAGTGCTTTGACTGAATTTATAAAAGAAATTGGTGGGTATCTGATTTGGATTTTAAGACACAGCAGGATCTTTGGTTGCAAGAAGAGTATTTTGTGCATTTTGTAAACTTTTAAAAAGCTGGATTTCTATCTATTTTAGTGGATATAATAATTCTAACTTGTATTTTATTTTTGTTCTGTGTACATTTCTGGTTGGATTATTTTTTGGGATATGATTTTAAAGACTTTTGGTTTGGAATTTCATTTTTTGTGGACCTATATGTTTTTCTTTTTGGATTTGTTGGCTTTTTTTTCCTTTTTGTCTGGATTACTGATTTTTTGCTTGTTTTGGGGGGTCATGCCTGGATTACAAAAAGAGTAATCAGCCCTGAATTACGGATTTATATTTTGTAGCCTCTGCATCTGGATTATTTATCTTTGGTTTTATGCATTTGTTCTTTTTTGCCTTTATTTTTGGGTCTGTTGGGGTTTTTTTGTTTTTTTTCCTCTTGTCTGGATTACTGGTTTACAGTTGAATTTGGGTCACACTCTTGGATTATAAATAGGGTAATAAGCCCTGGATTACAGATTTATACTTTGCAGCTTTTATACTTGGAATTTAATGGAAAGGTCTGGTGCTGATCTGGATTACAATTGAATTAGCTCTGCTTCATATAACAGACAATGGCTGCACCTCCAATGAACTGAACTGAATTGATTTTCTGCTTTGACTATCTACTGTGGTGAACTGAAAAAAGGTGTTTATTATTATTTTTAGTACTGTTTTGACTAACACAAACTGTTGATAAAAGTTAGAAGGTTGTTTTTATTTTTGAACTGCTTTATAACAAGGATACTTTTTGGTGGAACTTAGCTTATCTGGTATAAACAGGAATACAGAGTTTCAAAACAAACGGGGAAGAGGTGCCCTTGGATTTTTGCTCATGAGTGTTTTTATTTTAACAAGAATGAGTGGTCCCAAAAAAACTGTAAAAAAAAAGACAACAAAGAAGGAAAACAAACCTTTCTTTCACCTAGCAACCCATCTGGACCAGGCAAATTTACTACCATGCCAGGAGACATGAAAGAGATGCAGGCAAAGTAGATAACATTAGTGAACAGATGGCACAGATCCAAAAAGAACTTTTGGAGAATACCAGACAGACAGCTGAGACTAATAAAGCTCTAAAAGTATTAGAGGGTTAGGTGACAGAGATTAATCAAAAGGTGGAACTCCTGGAAAAAGAACAGCGTTTACAAGACTCTTACAACTGGAAGTAGATAGAGCTGCATATATGTTGAGGTTTCAAAACATACCAGAAGAGAAAAATGAAGATTTACAGAAAATTTTAAGTGAAGCTTTGGCTGAAATTTTGCAGGTGAATCCTGAGAGGATGGAAGAAGAATTTGACCAACTTAGATGGATACCTTTGAGCTATGAAACAGATGAAACAAACTGCCTAGTGACGTTCATTTGAGATTCACAAGAAAGAAGACCACGGATGATATTTTAAAGCAAGTAAGAGATAGACTGATGATGGTAGCTGGAAACATGGTGAAAATTTTGAGAGAGGTTCCCTGACCTGTGAGACAAAAGATAATACCAAGACCTAACAGACTTTTTGAGAAGAAGAGAAATACCTTATATGTGGCTAATGCCAGAGGGCCTTCTTTTTACATAACAGGAGAACAGATACAGGATTAATTCCAACTTTAAGCTCGGAAATTTTTGGAAAGAATGAAAGAGAAAGAAGATTAAAAAAAAGGAGGAAGAGGAGAAAGAGGGAGAAGACTCTGGGGAAGAAAATCCAAATGAACCATGGAGTTACCATACAAGACAACACCTCAAAAAGGATAAGAAAGATAATGATAATCCAAACCCATAATGGCTTCAATAGTTTCAATTAATGTGAATGGACTTAATTCTCCTGTTAAAAGGAGGAAGACATTTAGATATTTGGCAAAATTAAAAATGGATATAATTTGTTTACAAGGAACTCATATTTTAACGAAAGACCAACATTTTTTGAAAAACAAAAAATTGGGCACTTTATTCACAGCAACAGACAAGTATAAGAAGAAGCGGGGTGTGGCAATATATATTAAAGATAAATTTAATCTGCAATTGCAATTTGCCTCTGAAGATGGAAGAATTTTATTGGTGGAAATCACAGTGGACAATAAAAAAATTTTACTTGCAGATATTTACGCCCCAAATGATCACCAAGAGAAATTTTTTCAAGATCTGCGTCTTAAATTATCAAATTTGGAATATGCAGAATATTGTTTAATAGGAGATTTTAATGCAGTTTCAGATAGACAACTGGATACAAAATTGCACAAACAGATGAAAAGTAAAGATCTTCAGTTACCAGCATGTTTTTGGAAAGTGGCAGAAGAAATGGACCTTGTAGATGTATGGAGAACAAGATACCCAATTCTAAAGATTTTACTTGTTATTTTTCCAGTCATCAAACCTGGTCAAGAATTGATATGTGTTGGTTTTTGGCAAGTTTGATTAAAGACCTAACTAATGTAGAAATTCAAACAAGGGTTATCTTAGATCACAATCCTGTAATGATAAAGCTAAAAAGTTTATGGAAGAGAAAATTTTGGAATTTAAATATTTCAATTTTGAAAGATAAAGACTTTCTTAAAGAATCCAAGGTAGAGATGGAATACTTTTTTAAACAGAATATAACACAAGAAGTAAAAATGCAAGTAGTTTGGGACACTGCTGAAGCGTCTTATAGGGGTCCTGCAATTAGATATAGTAGCAAGAAAAAGAAAGAGAGAACTTAAAAATTCCAAAATTTAATGTCACAAGCCAGAGAAGCTGTAAAGAATCTTAAAAAACAACCAACAAAATGTGAATTCCAAAAAAGGTGAAAGAAATGCAACATAAACTGAATTTAATTCTTATGGAAGAGATGGAAATTAAACTAAGGTATGCTAGACAAAACTTTTTTGAACATGCTAACAATCCTGGAAAGTGGTTGGCGTATAGGATGAGAAAAGAGAAGGCTAAAAGAGCAATTACAACACTGAAAGATGAGAACAATAAAGAGAAAAGTCAAAAACAAGAAATACGGCAAATTGTCGAGCAGTTCTATAAAAAATTATATGAAGAGAAGCAAGTTGAGAAAACAGAGTTAGAAGAATATATTAATCAAAATAATCTTAACAAATTCACAGAGGAACAACAAAAAAATTTAAATGAGCCAATAACAATAAGGGAACTTGGAGAGGCAATGACAGCTCAAAAGAATGGCAAAACTCCTGGAACAGATGGTTTAACTGCAGAATTTTATAAAGCTTATGAAGACTCTCTGCTTCTACCATTCAAACGTCTCATTGAAAAGATCCAAGATGAAGGTCAAATACCAGCCTCATGGCAAGAAGCCACAATATCTTTGATCCCAAAAGGAAATAACGATTTGAAAGATATCAACCAATTTCCCTTTTAAATGTGGATTATAATTTTTTTGCTGCAATATTGGCACAACGCCTGAAGAAAGTTTTACAATCTATAATACACTATGATCAAGCGGGATTTCTTCCTAAAAGATATTTGATTTCTTCCTAAAAGATAATATCAGAACAGTTTGTAATATTCTGGAATATTATGAGACATCCAGAGAAGCAATTGGCCTTAATTTGTCTAGATGCGGAGAAAGCATTTCATAATGTTCGTTGGCACTTTATGTTACCAGAATTGAAAGGCATGGAGTGTGGTGAAAATTTTTTGAGAGTAGTAGAAGCAATATATTATTCACAAAATGCAAGGTTGACAGTGAATGGCAAACTAACAGATGTTATTAAAATTCAAAAAGGTACAAGACAAGGCTGTCCATTGTCACCTCTACTTTTCATTTTATCTTTAGAGCTGTTGAATAACCAAATAAGGGAAGATCCAAACATAAAGGGAACTGTGATAAAAGATGAACAATAAAAACTGAGTGCTTTTGCTGATGATTTAGTTTTTATATTAGAACAACCAATGGACTCAATCGACTGCCTTATAAACAAGATCAAACAATTTGGCCATCACGCAGGATTAAAGATTAATGATTACAAAATAATTTTTTGACAAAGAATATGACAATGGAACAAGTTCAAGCCTTCCAGCAGAAATCAGGATTTTTTAATGAAAAAAAATTAAATATTTAGGTATGGTAATTTCAAATAGATCCGGCAACCTAAAAGCAAACAACTATGATAAACTACTAAAAGAAATTTAAAAAGATTTGGAAAAATGGCATGATTTAAACTTATCTTTAATGGGAAGAATAGCCCTAATAAAGATGAATAGTCTACCAAGATTATTATTTCTGTTTCAAACCATTCCAATATTTTTAAACAGTGGATTTTTTCAAGAATTGAACAAGATGGCTGCCAAATATGTTTGGCAAGGCAAAAAAACTAGAATTAAACTAAAGACACTGCAGGATTCTAAATTAAGAGCAGGCATGGGCCTTCCAGATTGGCAGCTATACTATAAAGCATCTGTACTTTTATGGGTAAAAGACTGGATACTTTTGAATGACAAGAGACAAATGCTATTAGAAGGACATGATTTGACTATGGGATGACACGCATATTTGTGGTATCAAAGATTCGAAGGCCACTCCTATTTTAAGAATCATTGGTTTTGAAAATTTTTGTATCATATGTGGTCATGGTTAAAGACGAAAATTTACCAAAAAATTCCAAGATGGGTTTCTCCAGTAAAAGCATTTACTCACCCAAACCTTCTAAAACCAAATCATAGATATGAAGACTTGTTGGGAAAAGATAATCAACTGAAAACCAAAGAAGAATTGGAAAATGTGGATATTAAAATGAATTGGTGGTTGAGAATGCAAATTGAATCTAGATATGCCAAAGACAGGTTTTAACACAGAGCACTATGTATTTGACAAAATTTTGTTGGGTCCACAAGAAAAGTTAATTTCCAAAATATATGCATACCTACTTCAAATGAAGACACAAGATGAAGTTGTAAAGGACTGTATGGTTCAATGGGCAAAAAACTTTGGCTACAATATAGCATTAGAAGACTGGGAGAGACTATGCAAACTTAATGTTAAGTTAACTAGGTCAGTAACTTTCAAATAAAATCTATATAAGATGTTTTATAGATGGTACCTGACCCCACAGAAACTCTGTAAGATTTATACTAATATGTCCAACAAGTGTTGGAAACGTACTAAACAGATTGGTTCCTTTTACCATATGTGGTGGACATGTAAGATTGTGAAAGTCTATTGGAAAATGGTGCATGAAATGTTACAGAAGATCATGAAGACACAGATTCATTTCAAACCAGAACTAATTTTATTGAATATATTTCCAGAGGACTATTCCAAAGAGGAGACATTTGTTGGCCCATTTTAATACAGCAGCTAGGGTCCTTTTGGCACAGAGATGGAAAGCTCAGAAAATTCCCACGAAAATGGGTTTGGTGGGAAAAGTTCTGGAAACAGCAGAGTTGGATTTCTTGTCCCAGCTGTTAGCTGGGAAATCTAAAGAAGAAGCAAGAGTTGGATTTCTTGTCCCAGCTGTTAGCTGGGAAATCTAAAGAAGAAGCAAGAAAATATCGGATGAAATTCTATGCCTGGTTAGATAACCAAGACTCTTAAGATTCTGTGATGTGAACTTTTTTTTTTCCCCTGCACTTTATATTATAAAATTTATCTTTACTGGAATTGTCAAAATTACTAGACAATTTTAACAAAAGTTTTATACTATAAAATTTAAAAATGGATTCTGTGCAGTTGAGACAAAATAATAGGGGACAATTTATGTAAAGAAAATATTGTAGAATTAAGTTTTTTTAAAAGTATTCCTATGCAAAATAATACGAGAATGAATTTTCTTTTTTCCCATCCCCCATCCCTTTTCCTTTCTAAAACCAATAAAACTTTTTGGGAAAAAAATAAAAATAAAACTACTTTACAATAAGGGCATTGCTTGGTGGAGATTAGCTTATCTGTTACAAACAAGAACATAGAGTTTCAAAACAAATGCTGAAGAGGTATTATTGAACTTGTGGCTGTGAGTGTGCTTACTTAATAAGAATGGAAAATAAAGCTGGGATTGGTTTCCAATAGTAAAAAGAAGAAGAAAACAGAGAAGAAAAGCCACCATTTCCTTCATCTAATGCTCTACCTGGCCAATGAAATTTACGACCATGCAGGGAGATATGAAAGAAATGCAAAACACCTTAATGACTGCTATAACACAGCTGACTAGTAAAGTAGACAATATTGGTGAACAGATGGCAGAGATTAAACAAGAGCTTTTGGAAAACAGTAGACAGACAGCTGAGACTAACAGTCTTAAAAGTACTAGATGGTCAGGTGACAGAGAATATCCAAAAGGTGGAACATCTGGAAAAAGAACAGAATATACACGATTCTAGACTCTTGCAGCTGGAAGTAGACAGAGCCGCCTACATGTTGAGGTTTCAAAATATACCAGAAGAGAAAACTGAAGATTTACAGAAAATTTTAAGTGAAACCTTGGCTGAAATTTTGCAGGGGCCTCCTCAGAGGATGGAAGAAGAATTTGATCAAGTTAGATGGGTACCATCAAGTTATACAAGACGAAACAAATTACCTAGTGAAGTTCATTTGAGACTCACAAGAAAGAGGACTAAAGATGACATTTTGAAGCAAGTAAGAGACAGACCTATGATGATAGCTGGAAACATGGTGAAAGTTCTAAGAGTGGTACCTTGTCCAGTGAGACAAAAGAGGAGAGAATATAGATAGATAGATGGATGGATAGATAGATGATAGATAGATAGATAGATAGATAGATAGATAGATAGATAGATAGATAGATAGATAGATAGATAGATAGATAGATAGATAGATAGATAGATAGATAGATAGATCGATCCCGCCCTCCCCGCCGGAGCAGGCTCAGGGCGGCTAACAGCATCATTTAAATTCCAACTATACAAAGAAAGGCAAAGAAGACAAAAAATATCAAGCATTAACAGACTTTTTGAAAGGAAGAGAAATGTCCTACATGTGGCTAATGCCAGAAGGTCTTCTTTTTACCTATCAGAAGAACAGATACAGGATCAATTCCATTTTTAAAGCTCAGAAGTTTCTGGATAGAGTGAAGAAAAAAGAAGGTAAGGAAAAGGAGGAGGAGGAGGAAGAAGAAAGTTCTGGTGAAGAGAATCCAAATGAACCATGGAGATACCACACAAGACAGCATTCCAAAAAAGATAAGAAAGATAATGATAAGCAAACCCCGTAATGGCTTCAATAGTTTCAGTTAATGTGAATAGACTCAACTCTCCTGCCAAAAGGAGGAAGACTTTTAGATATTTGACAAAAATGGAAATGGACATAATTTGCTTACAAGAAACTCATATTTTAACTCAAGATCAACATCTTTTTGAAAAATAAAAATCTTGGTAATTTATTTACTGCAACAGACGTGACCAAGAAGAAAAGGGGAGTGGAAGTATATATTAAAGATAAATTTAACCCACAACTGCAGTATGCTTCTGAAGATGGAAGAATTCTATTAGTGGAAATTACAGTGCATAATAAAAAAAATTTACTTGCAAATATCTATGATCAAGAATCAATAAGACTTTGTGTTATAATAAATCTGTGGTTTGAGTTAAAGTTCTCGAGAGCCTATATTTTTGGGAAAAACAAACAAAGCTGCTGTGGTCCCCTATGAAGTGAATTCTATTTCCATCAGAGAACAAAAGTAAAATACCCCGAAGAGACTGATAGTAAGAGATCCAGTGAGGCCGTGAGGCGGGCGCTGCTATAATTGGTGGCAGCGGTGGGATACGAACCCACGCCCCCGAAGAGACTGGAGCCTCTGCTCCTAGCCCTTCTGGTGTCTCAGACCCACATCCACTCCCTCAACCACCTCACTAGATCTCCAGAGGTGTATACAGGTGTCTGTGACCGTTCGGTCTTGACTGACTCACACTGGTTCCTCACACACACAGCCCTCTTGGCTGGTTTTGTCGAGCTTGTAGTCTCTGGAAGACTTTCCCGCCACTGTCTCAAGCTCCTTCACAGAATCAGCTGCCCTCTCAGCCTCGGTCAGGCACGAACTGACCCACTCAGTCTCTGTCAGGCTCCAACTCTGACAGACTTCTGACAGGCACCAACTCTGTCAGACACCAACTGACTGAATGACTGCCTCAGCAGTTTCCGTCACTCAACCACTTTCCCTCCCTGAGAGCTCCCTCCGAGCACTTTGCCCCCACCCTCAGGTCAGCTGACGCAGGCCCTGTGCATCTTCAGTTTCTGGTTAACCCCTAGCTTTCCGTCACAACAACAATGCTGACCAGAAAGGTTGATGTTTTGAGGGAATGGATCCATTTGTAGCAGATGGAGTGAAGTTGGCATTTGTGGAGGAGGAGGAGGTTGGATTTATACCCCACCCTTCACTCAGAGTCTCAAAATGGCTTACAATCTCCTTTTGCTTCCACTCCCCACAACAGACCCCCTGTGAGGTAGGTGGCACTGAGAGAACTTGGAAGTGCTGATGAACCCAACCTTGCAGTTTGAAAAGCAGGTTGGTTAGTGGTTAAGAGTGCCCAGGGCTGGCGTGTGGGAGTAGGCCATGTAGGCAGATGCCTAGGACACCACCTTGCTACAGGGGCGGGGGTGGGTGCCCCCTCCCTGTCCCCACTCGTGCTGACCCTGATACTCCACATCATTCTTTCTTTGCTCTGATTGCTCAGAGTGAAGAAAGAAGGACGCAGCCCCTGCCCAGCTCTCTCTGAAGGGGGGAGAGGCTGAGCAGGAGTGGGTTGAGCATTCTTTCTTGGCTCTGAGCAATCAGAGTCAAGAAAGAATACTTGCGCAAAGCGTACTGTCGCAATGACATCACTTCTGACATCATGCTTTGCATGTGCAATTAGAGTCCTCGGGGGTAGGGACGTGGGGTTTTGCCTGGGGTGGCAGAACCCCTAACACCGGGGTTGAAAGTGTCTTCTATTATCTCTATCTAGTTGATCAATTCTCACCCTTCTGAAGAGTCACTGATCTGGAAATGTTGATCCATGTCTTTATAACCTCAGTAGCATGGAGCCCATGCTTTGCTGTGGTATTTAACTACGTTTGTTCCAGTTATAATACTTCTGAATATATAATTTTTTGTGTGTTTTAGGAAGAGTGTTTTGTTTTTGGAACTGGTTTTGTAATGTAATAGAAATAGGAATAAGGATACAATGGGCTCTAGAAAGAGGCGCTGGGCAACTGCTCCCCCACCCCCCGCTGTCTTTCCATTCACTCACCCAAGTGAAGGCATTCACTCCCCCCAACTTTGATGTCTTCCTACCCACCCAAGGTAGCCATTTTCTGTAGGGGAACTGATTTGACTTCAGCTTTCCTTCTCCTTTCCCCTCTCTGCAGCCTCTACCTAGGAAAAGCCCACCCTCTTGATGCTCCACCCCTCAAATCTCCAGAAATTTCCCAACCTAAGGTTGGCAGCTCTATTTGCTTCCCAGCAGCAGTAACAATGTTCTGGAGAGCAGTTGTAATTCTGAGTGATCTTCAGCCCCTACCTGGAGAGTGGCAACAATGGTTCTCCAGGAGGAAGTGGTTAGTTTGGAGAGTGGATTCTATGGCATTGTATCTGTCTGAGGCCCCACCCCTCCTCAAACTGCACCGTCTACATGTTCCACCCCTAAAATCTCCAGAAATTTCCCCACCTTTCATTGGCAACCCTATCTCCTTCCCAGCCAACCATCAACCAGCCAACCATGGAAGGAATGTACTCCCCAAATTTTAGGTTTCTAGGTTCAGGGGTTTTGGCTGGGCAGTGATGTGTCAGTCAAGATACCCGTTCAGCTGCCTTTAGTCTCTGTTAACTGATTTTCACCTCCAGACACAGAGCTCCACAGCTGACCAATCAGAGAGAGAGGCGTGCAAGTAGGCAGCAGCCTGCTTCCCACACAGCACAGCTTCACACCTATACAAAAACACATTTTACCCCTTTTCACCCCCTTTCTAAAAATCCATTCTTAGGTTCTTATGTCATGGAAGGAATGCACTCCCCAAATTTGTATCTAAAGGACCCTTTTTCTCCAATATATCTCTGTGTGACAACTGGCTGTTTCCCCATTGAAAGTAGCCCGCATAGCATCAACAACAGACCATACCTTATCCATTGTAGTGCCCATTTTGTGGAATAGGCTACCTGAGGAGGTGAGGGGAGCACTGTCCTTAGGCATTTTTAGGCGGTGCTACTAGGCCATTTTATTTTCTAAGGCTTTTAATGGAGTTGTAAGTCACCTTGAGCCATGAGGAAAAGCAGAATATTTTAATTAATCAATTAATAAACAATTCAATTTGGGGGGTCCTACAACTATTAAGTTCTTATGAGATATTTCTTGCTAGCTAAGATTGTTCTGTCGATAATTTGGACCAAATTTTAAACTAATTCTTAATGGTACCCACACAATCTTACATCTTTGCCTTTGAAATTGTATCCATTTTTTCTTTCCATTTAGACATAGCCTGTCCTCTAGGGACCCAAGACCTCATACATAAGACCCCAGACCACATACATAAACACTCCGAGGATAGATTTGTCAAGCTTCCTTCATCATGCATGCCCTCCAATGCAGCAAATGTTTCTAGAAGTTTTCTCCATGCCAGGATATGTAATAAAGTCACAAGCTGGACTCTTACTATCTATCCTACACAAAAAACATCCTAAGCATTGTTTCAGTAGCTATAATAATAGTACTGTTCTTTAGCTAGCTAAGGCATAATTCTCCAGTACTTAATACTTCCTTTCTATGTTAATCTTTTACATGAAATGATAGGAGTTCCAAGGTACATTTCCAAAAAGGAAAGAGCCCAGTCAGAACATGACAAGGAATATTAGCAAGACATAATGCTTTCTCAGCTATCAATGACCTTTAAAGAGAATTGTAGTTATTACCTTACAATATTCTCTCATTTATTACCTGTTCCTTCATTGAGTATTTATGTAACAGAAATATAGATGCTTGGCTTCAAAATAGAGAAATATGATTTGACTATTATCATTGCTCCAGGCACTCAAGTCTAATTCAATTTTTTCTCATTATGACAATTTTTTGAAGATGATGGTGGTTACTAGACCAAGCAGTTCACTGGAGACCATCAGACAAGTTTATATCTTGCAGCAAAATTGTCATAAAGAAGTATTTTCTCAGATCTAGCAGAAGTTCATTAAAGTGATTATATGTGCTTCTGGGACAGTGATCTAAGTAATTATTGTTGGTAAATCCCTTTACATTCTAAGCAAAATGAATCAAGAATGATACATAAAATTCAGAAGATTTTCAACCACTAAATTCTAGGCAGACTAGCTTTTCTTAAGCGTAGTCCAATTTATTTAGTAATAATAGGTGTGTTCCCCCCATTTTCTGATTGCAGGTGTTTCTGTGTACTTTGTATTTCTTTTTTCTGATTTCAGTTCCTTTGCAGTAGGTATGAGAAAAACAGTGTGCCATACATTCAACTATATGTTCAATCTGCTTTATTTTCATATACTAGTTATACCATGTAGCAGTTTTAAAAATGGTACACATAGTAACCCCTGTTATTGCCCCCTGTTCTTCTAATCTGTTTTTCTTACTTTACATACATACATACATACATGTATGCTTGATTTCTATTAGATAAATCAGTCCAAACTAACCAGTACCAATTACAGAATACTAGTATTCTCTCATTGGGCTGTGTGAGAATGCACATCCATGAAAGCTGATGGCACTGTGCTGTTCTGTGTCAATATGTGGAAAGTAACCTACTGACGGGTGATGTCACTTTTGGTGATGTCACAGGGTATGACCTAATATGCAAATGAGTTCCTGCTGGGCTTTTCTACTGCTAAAAAAAGCCTTGTTCTAAGTTACATGTAAATTCTGACAGTATGCAAGGTGGCTGTAATTTGGTGAATGCTAGAAGCAGCCAAGTTCCATCTGGTCTAAATCTCTCTTCCTCTCCTTTCACTTACCTTAAAGGCTGGGCAGGTCCAGAGGTGCAAGTGGACAGGGAAAGGTCAATGGGGTATTAGCCTGTGGCTTGTATTACACAGAGGGGAAGTTTTACTTATTTTGGAATCCTGGGAAGAATTTAATGATGGGGTCCCAGAATTAGTGAGATAAGTTCTTACATGAAGTATGTCCCTTGAAACTCAAATGAAATTATAGTTTATCCATTGTGTCATTATATATATTTGAAGTATGGAGAAAACTTCCTTCTTTCAGCTCTTTAAAGCAGGGGTGTCAAACTCATTTGTTATGAAGGACAGATCTGACATAAATGAGACATTCTCAGGCTGGGTCATGTGTGTCATAAAAAGTAATGCCAGGTAGCAGAGATATAAACTTTATAAAGGACACAGACAAACATGAAGATGTTTTAAAAACCAAAATAAAATATGCTTAAAAGATTAGCACTCTTGCAATATTCTGTTCATTTAACAGTCCCTGATAACTGAAACATCTTGCTCTGAATTATTGCATCAAAATCTGGAGACAATGTCTGTGCTGTAGCAAACTTGAGTATCCTGTTCAGGTGTTGTTCAGGTGTGAGTGTGTAAGTTGCAAACCTACTTTTGATTTATTGGCATTTGTTACAGAAATCTCATGGCTGATGCTTTGAGCCAAAGACTCAGAGGAAACATGAAATGGCTGGGCATTGTGAGCTTTTGTACTTAAGTTGCTTTATGTGCTGGTCAGCCAATGGAGAAAATAGAGGCTTTGTTCTGTAGTTTGATTGAGCAAGCCTGGCTAAGCAAGCTTCCACACAGAAGGAAGCAAAAGAGAGAGAGAGAGAGAGAGAGAAGGAAGCAGATGACAGTGAGTTGCTCACAGGTCTGATAAAAGCCCTCCGGGGGCTTGATCTGACCCTTGGGCCACATGTTTGACACCCCTGGCTTAGAGTATTTCCTATGAGGGGCAAGATTCCTAAATCTTCATTGAGGGGGGAAATTCACCTAAGCAGGTAGAAGTTTTAAAAGGTGAATTTTCCTTTGTTTTGGGTTCAAATACTTCACCCAGATGGTATGACCTGTGGGATGTCGATGCGCTTAGAGACCAAGAGGGTGATTCTTAGTGACGCAAGAATGAAGGCTGTACACAGTAGCTGTAAAACCACTATATACATTTATTTACAACACCACTCACTCTCCTGACTGACAATATGCTCCAACTCCATTAACCCACAATCACCACAGTTACTCTGTACATTTATACCTTGGACAGCCAATCAGCAACTTGCTGTGTCATGCTGACTCTGCTGGCTGATGCAATCCTTCTGGCAGCCAGCCACCTGCTGTCATGTAGATCATCTAAGCCTCTAGATCTACTTTCTGTTCTGCAGCACATGCTATAAGCTGTCTCTTTACATATAACAGTGACACCCCTCCTCAGGTTATAGCTAGTGCTGTCATTCATACATTACAATATTGCTTATACATATTGATCATTTCACCATTAATACATTGATTACATACATTCCCATATATACATAGGTTACAGTTCAGTATTTCCATTCTCCTGAACACTTGTGTTAACGCACATACATTTTGATCTGCTTGCCAATTAACCTGCAAGCACATTCTTATCAGTTGGCACTCTGCCCAGACTGACCATATCTCCTCAGTTGGCTCTGTGCCCAGACTGAGCACTTCTCTTATCTTTTTGCTGGCTTGTTTCCCAGACCTGTTGAAAGCAGTACCGTGTAGTTTCAGTACAGGCGCACATACTTTTCCAATTCACATTTTTACAGATTTCAGCCTTTTTTACACATAACTTAACATTTTGTAGTTTGGGAATTGTTAAATCTCTTCAGTTTTAGTTTTACATTCATAGTTTAGTCACAGCTTATCACATTTTAAAGCAATAAGTTTGTTTAATGTTACAGCATTGCTTTCACATTCCAGCACTTATACATTTGCACATTGCACCCTTTTAAAATTCAGTTACTGCTTACAGCCTCTCCTTCCAGGCTTTTGCTTATGTGTCTCCTTGCTCTCCAAGAGACATCTCATTCAACAGCTCCAGCACACTGGGATATGTTTTAGGGTGGTCATTGTATACATAAGTATAACCTCCCTCTTCCCTTGTGAAGGAAGTATCCACATGTACATCTGGTGCACTTACACAGCCTCTTGACTTTCCATCAGGCAAACTATCTCCATTGCCCAGATAATTTATATCAGCATCAAAACCGTATCTTTTGGGCGGCACACCTTTATTTTCTCTTGCCGAGACTCTGACTTCAGCCGGCTCCCTTTTTACAGCCTCAGAAGTCTTTTGCTATTTACTGCTACCTGCACTGTCGTCCTCCTGCCTCAGTGAGTGAGCCTGCTTGCTCTCTGGCTTTTGCCCCTCCTCACTTTTCAGAGACAGTTGCAGTTTTGTTTCTCTAGGCATTTCATTAGCATGAATCTTGGGCCAGCTCTCATCCTCGCAAAACGAGGCAGACCTACTCAGCTTAATCAAGTCATTACTGTCCACAAACCTCCAGGACTTCATGCCGTTCTGGTACCCCACAAACACAAGTTTTCTGCTTTTGGGACCTTCCTTCCTCCTCTTATCAAGAGGAATGTTCACCCAAGCCTTAGATCCAAATATTCTAAGGTGATCCAGGGATGGCTTTCTCCCATACAGGACCCTGTAGGGTATGTTGTTTATAGCCTCTGTCCACAAACGATTAGAAATGTAACAGGACGCTTTCAAGGCTTCAGCCCAGTATGCCTGCTTTAGACCACTATCTTCTAACAAAGCATGGCAGATACCCTGGAGTACTCCCCCTCTCCGTTCCACGATCCCGTTCTCCCATGGAGAGGAAACATTGGCAACTCTATGCCCTCTTGCCTCAAATAGTTGGCAAACTCTTTATTTAGAAACTCACCCCCCTGATCAGTCTGAATTGAGGCTATCTTGGCATTTAACTGTTTTTGCACCCTTCTAGCCCAGTACTTGAAGGTTGCACATACATCACTTTTGTGCTCAATGGCATACACCCACGCAAACCTGCTGTGGTCATCGACCAGAATCAACCCAAACCTATTTTTAGAAACACTGGGTGCATACGGCCCCACCAGGTCGGCATGTATTAATTGGAGCGGTCTCTCCGACACATGTTCACTTCGTTTGGTTGATGGAACTGCCCTTGATTTGGCTTCTTTACAAACATTGCAATCTAGGAAGGCATTACATTTGTCAACTTTCACTCCCTCCAATATTTCCAGAGTTTTATTTATTGTGTTGTAGCTGGTGTGACCCAGCCTTCTATGCAGCCTATGAATGCACCTGCTGTGTGGTTGTCTATTCCACACAGTTTGTGCCTTCCCCACATTTTGCATAAGCTCATACACATTAGCTCTTAGGGTGTCTTTAGCCAGCTGTTTACCCTGCTTCAAAATCTCACAGCCCTGCTTATCAAATATTACAGTAAACCCAGCTCTTGCCAGGACGGAGACACTTAACAAATTAGTTTCTAACTCTGGCACACACAATACCTTATCAAAGCTGTGATTAAGTCCCGGAAAATAGACCATGCCTTGGCAAAGCACGCTCGCTTGTCTCCCATCAGCTAAGCTCACAATTTTCTGCTCAGCTGGTCTGCAGTCCTGCAGCTGTTCTTCCTGGCAGCAGAATATCTGGGTAGCCCCAGAATCTACAACCCAGGGCAGACTCTGCAGTCCCGGACCAGTTCTTACCAGAGTTGCCTGGGGTGTCCTTGACGACTGCTGCCGGCTCTTCCTCTGCTGCTGCTGGGGACAAAATCTTCTCAAATGCCCGAGCTGATTACACAGATAACAATGCTTCCTCTGCACCTGCAAGGCCTTCTCCTCCTCTTTAGCTTGCCAGCTGGAACCAGCCGCAACAGACCTCGGCTTATCTTCTCCTTTGGGTCGAGTCTGCTCTCTCTTGCTCTCCAGCTGCCTCTGCTCTTCTGCCAGGAGTTTGCCGGTCACATAAGGCAAAGTTAGCTTGTCAGCATCCTGCCCTTCAAATGCTATCACCAGCACGTCATATCTCTCGTCCAGAGAGCTCATTATGATGTACACCTTATCTTCCTCAGCCACCGCTTTCCCTCTTGCTTCTAGCTCCTGGAAACAATTAGACATACCGTCGAGGTGGTTCCTCATCGACTCCCCGGCCAGCATTCGTTTCCTGTAGAGCCTCCTACACAGGGATATCAGCGAACCTGCTGACTTCTGTACATACACAGCCTTGAGAGCTTCCCAAGCCTCCTTTGCTGTCTGGTGCCCATGGACATGCACCAGCTGGTCGTCTGCAACACTTAGAATGATTGTGGCTAGAGCCTTTTGATCCTGAACGGCCTCTGCCGGTGTGGGATTAGCTGGAGGAGCTGACACACAGTCCCAAAGCCCCTCTTTCTTCAGGAAATGCTCTAACCTCAGCGACCAGGTGTTGTAGTTGGTAGTGGTGAGCTTCTCCACCAGCACAGTAGCTCCTGCTGTAGCCATTCTGCTCAGACTCCTTTCAGCCACTGCTGGTCTCACCTCCTAGGCAGCCTCTGGAGCAAGTCAGCGTCCTTTCTTTACCACCTCTCTCAGGTCTTCTAGGCACAGCAGAAGCGTGCTGGGCCCATAACCCTGTCGATGCGCTTAGAGACCAAGAGGGTGATTCTTAGCGACGCAAGAATGAAGGCTGTACACAGTAGCTGTAAAACCACTATATACATTTATTTACAACACCACTCACTCTCCTGACTGACAATATGCTCCGCTGCACTCCAACTCCATTAACCCACAATCACCACAGTTACTCTGTACATTTATACCTTGGACAGCCAATCAGCAACTTGCTGTGTCATGCTGACTCTGCTGGCTGATGCAATCCTTCTGGCAGCCAGCCACCTGCTGTCATGTAGATCATCTAAGCCTCTAGATCTACTTTCTGTTCTTCAGCACATGCTATAAGCTGTCTCTTTACATATAACAGTGACATGGGATTCATCCTTCTCTGTCGGGGCTGTAGGGAGGTTTGGGGTGTGTTTGCTCCATCTAAGGCAACTGTCTTGTATTGTAACATAGCTAGACTCATGTTTTATTTTCATTTTCCTTAGATTTATCTCCTAGCTATGATAGTTATTTTTCATGTAAGGCTCTAGTTTAAGCCTTAGTAATTTGTTTATTTCCTATTTAAGAAAGCAGACTGCAACCCAGATCCTACCCAAACACTGATGACTGCTCTTAAGCATTGACACACATACATGGGGAAAGCTAAAGTAGTTGGAAGTATGCCCTTTGTACTTGCTCAGGCAGCCTTAGTAGGGCTCCCCAAGGTGCTGGTTATCTGAGAAGCTGCATTTTATATGTTAGGGTTGTGATAACAAAGAGGAAACACATTTTTATATGCAAGCAAACATGCAACAAACATGTGAAAACACAAAGATCTAGGGCAGGGCTGTGACAGGGGAACTACTTAAACTGTGATTTATTTATTTACTATTTATATCCCACCCTCCCTACAAGCAGTCTCAATATATATGACAATATATATGTATGGGAATAGCATTTCTAATACAAAAAGTGTGTACTGTTGGAGTAGTTCACTGTAGCCTAATTTGAACAGAAAGAGTGAAGAGTAATTGCAGGTAGAAAGGGGGCTTGATACATTGTATAGTATCAGTTTGTTTTACTCAGTGGTAGGAAACAGTGGCTCTCCAGATGTTTTTTGCCTACAACTCCCATCACCCCAGCCATTGACCATGCTGGTTGGGGCTGATGGGAGTTGTAGGCAAAAAACATCTGGAGAGCCATTGTTTCCTACCCCTGGTTTAACTGCTGCTGTTGAACTGGCCCCTCCCTGCTGTGAATGAACATTGTGTTTATGTCAGTTGAAGAGAAACACCTGCTGCTGTTTGTCACATAAACATGTTTTCTCTCACAGTTTACTGTTTACTTCACTGTATATAGTTATTAAACAATGTTCAATGTTACTTAAGGAAATACGTGTGCCGAATGATATTACTTCACACTGGATTCATCTGCAGACTCTACTATAAATGAAGAGGCGGAATATCCTGCGCCTGGTGAGTGAATGGACATTGCTCCATAAGGAGGATTAGTTGGCATATTTATATATAGACTATATATAGCTCCCTAATGCCAGACACATTACACAGAGAGAAACACCCTTGGCACTTTGAAATTTGTTGTGGTCATTTCTCATGCTGCACCTCTCTTAGCAAAAAGAAAGATTATGGCAGAAAGAAGAGGGAGTTTATTTTTTGCAAATTTCCAGTAAATTGGGTAATGTGAAAGTAAACATTTTAACTGCCTTCCTCTAGGAGGCAAAGGTGCAAGGAGAGTGACAGCGATGGGGCCATCTGGAACACAGTTTTGCAATTACTGATGTTCAGCATTGCTTGGTGGAAGTACCTTTTACCCATCTTTAATCTATTTCCCTTTAACTTCATCCCTAAATTCCACCATTAAAAGAGGAAAAGCTCTCTTTATTAAGGGCATTTTTTATTCTGTCCATGCTCCATGTAGCTCAGGGCAATGTACATTGTTCTTCTCTCATCCATTTTATCTTCACAACAATCCTGTGTGGTAGGAGATGTTGTATACAAAAATAGGTTTTTATTAGAAAAATCACTCAAGCATACAAGAAACACAATTATCAGCAATCACACAGATCTAGGAAAATAGGTAGGAAAAATTTATGGGAACATCTGAGGGAAGACAAACAGGGCTATACTTTACCTCTTTACAATGGTAGATCCTCCAGCAAAGACAATAAGGGAAGGGGGAGCAAGAGATGACCAGCATCACTTGCAATAAAGGGCCTAATACTGATCATGCATTGGAGGTGGCTCTGACAGCAAGGTAGGGGTACTGTCAGAGGTACACCTGACTGGCCAAAAATCTGGCCTTATTATAGCCAATTTCATATCCCAAGGCAGGATCATGTGATGGTTAACACCTACCTAGAGATGACTCCTAGGAGAGAAAACAAAAGAACTTGATGGGCAATGATGGTTGGCTGAGTGCAAACCATATTCTAGACAAAGAAACTAGAGTGGACAATCTAGAGCTGAATCATTCCCTATTGTAACACCTTGAGTAAAACAATGGAAGGGGGACATGTGGCAGGATGTGGCTGCTGACAGATGATCATCTTCAACTACGTTCTATTGTGTAAGAATCTCATCTTGATGGGCAACGGAAAGGTTCTTTTGTTTGGTGAGAAAATGTTGCAACAGCTTATTGTTGACTGTTTGCCTACACATCTGGATTTCCAAAGCATTGGCTGGTCTCTGGAATTTGGTACGTGATGGAGAAATCTCCTCCGCATGGCAGTTCGCAGTTGAGAGAGTGTTGTCTTTTTGGGATATCTCAGGAACACAGCTATCAGGGCTGCTTATGGTGCTGTCTTCTCAGTGACAGGGATGCAGTTGCTATACTGCAGGGCTGAGCAGCTTGTCTGTGAAGCACAGTCTGGGGTCCTCTTAATGTGGCAGGTATAGGCAACATACACAGTAACAGGCACAAGCAGGAAGCCTGTTGAGGCCTGGCTGGAAGCACTGCTGTATAGTTCATATAAACCAAATGTCCATAATGAGTCTGAATGTCCATAGTGAAGTTGGCGTAGAAGCCATATGATTGTAGTTAATTGAAATTGAGTATCCATAGTGAGTCTGGCCCAAGAGCCAGAAAATTATAGTCCACAATAGTTGAAGAGGGGATCCAGGGCTAACATCATATTCTAAAAATGCTACATATACGAACAGTAGCTAATTTGTATTGAAGTATAAGGTACTCCCCTTTTTATGGTATCCCTTAGGGGGAAAAAACCTTATCTTGCACATGATTAAATACATTTATTGGGGCTTTTGTGGGCTCCCAGTAAATCAATTGCTTTCCCTGCTAGGAAGCAATTGCTTTTGTTAGCATTTTGTGTAAAAATATTATTGTTAATTGCATTTGCTTGCATCCTTTATAAAGTTTATATCTCCAGTACCTGGCATTACATGGCTTGGACCAACAAAGTAACATTTGTGTCAGATCCAGCCCTTGTAACACATGAGGTCAACACCCCTCCTTTAAATTATCTGTCCTACCAATTAAGTTTTTATCACACAGACCAGTTCCTAGAGCAGCACTCTCTGGACAACAATTTTCAGCCATTTTTTTCTCATACTCTTGAATTCCTTGAGGATGTGAGTTTGGGGCTGTGGCTGGGCAATTTCTTGTCCTAGCAGGCAAATGCTAGCCCTAGTTCTCTGGATGTCCTTGATCCAGTTTGGTGTAGTGGTTAAGTGCATAGATTCTAATCTGAGAGAACTGGGTTTGATTCCCCACTCCTCCACATGCACCTGCTGAGTGACATTGAGTCAGTCACAGTTCTTGAAAGCTGTTCTCTCAAGAGCAATTCTCAAAAGAGCTCTCTCAGCCCCACCTACCTCATAGGTTGTGGGGAGGGAAAGGGAAAGGAGATTGTAAACTGCTCTGGGACTCCAAGGCTGAAACCAGACGGCTGGTTTGGGGTGGCTTGCAGCTGCCCCAAAGAAAGCTGGCCGGAAGAAGAGCGCCCCGGAGCTTCCGGACAGTGCTGAAAGAAGGTATGGGCCTTGGGTAGCCAGGGCGTGTTTGGAACACTCATGCATCCCGCTCGTGGCTCCCCAG
Source organism: Heteronotia binoei (assembly GCF_032191835.1). Taxonomy (NCBI): domain Eukaryota; kingdom Metazoa; phylum Chordata; class Lepidosauria; order Squamata; family Gekkonidae; genus Heteronotia; species Heteronotia binoei. Next base: position 111,209,952 of record NC_083243.1, on the reverse strand, counting down.
ATGCTTTTAAGGCACCCTCCAGCCTTCCAGATGGCCGGGCACCACCTTGGAGCTGCCTCAGCAAAAAGGGACCACTTTCCAAGTGGTGCCTTTTTGAGGCGGTTGGAGTATCCTCAAGGATGGGGTAAGTGCGGGACAGGGGCGGGTGGCAGATGTTGCCATCTGGATGGTTATTTTGGGTTGACTACAGAGGCGTCTCTGAGTCAGCCCAAAGTGCTGTAATCAGACTTTGTGAAGGTGGGGTATAAATTCAACCTCCTTCTTGTTCTCCTCCTATATATGTCTGCTGAAAGTCAGAAGGCTTACAAAAGAGAATACACTATCTGTTTTGTTCTAGCAGTTGTTGGGCCTTTGTGAATTTTCAGCCTCTAATGGCCAGACCCAATTTAACATTTTTCATCCATAAACAGTTTTTTATATTGAATTATTCTCCAAATGTATTTTGAATTCATGATGCTGAGATGCTTCAGCAACACAACTTGCATAAAAATGAATAAAACAAAAAACAGGTCTCATTTAAAGAAAATTCCTTTAACCAAGCATAGTTGGATCTAGTGCAATTAAACTTTTTTTTGCATACAGTTTCTGAAATGCAGTACATTTTGATTGTATTCTCTTAAATACATTCATCTTTTTAAAATTTATTCGTCCAGCCTATGAACAATATATATTTTAAATATTGTTTGATACTTTAGATTTCTGATGTGCTTGTTCCAAGAATGCTTCTTATATAACTACAATTTTTTTATAAAAATCTAAAGTAAGAACAAGTATACCTTATTAAGTTTAGAAAATGAAATAAACTGAAAGTACTTTAGTATAACATTTTCATTTTAAAAAATGTGCCTGTTATCCATGTTTCTGAAAAGTTGATTGCCTATAGATATATATTTAATTTTTTTGTATCAGAACAAAATTTATATAAACATTTATTTCAAAGATGCATAGAAATACAGTTGAAATAACAATTTTTTTAAAATTTGCCTCTTTTTAACCAGGCATTTTAAATGTTTCCTCAAGATATGTTGCATTTATTTTCATGAGTTCAACATGCAGTTTGTTTGATTTTTTTTAAAAAAAACCCTGCTACAGAGGAAATTTCCCCTGATCATAGCATATTGTTTTTGGATGTTAAAAAAAACCCCCCTCACTGCTAGAACTCTTATTCAAATGTGCTTAAATCCTCTTACTTGACTGTACCCTTTCAGATTACCCTTGTGAAGCATGTTAGTTGCATGCAAATAGAAAAAAAAATATCCTTATAGTAATAATATACTATATATCAAGGATATATAGTAAATATTCTCATTCTAACATATTAATTATAAATCAGAGGCCAGTTTTCCATTTGAGCATGCCTTCCAACTGTTGTTTCCTTATGCGATCTTAAGAAGTACTGATAACTGTGTAAACAAGTCGGCCCCCTCCCAGCCGAACGGCAACGCCGCTTTCAGGCTGGGGGCCATGTCTGCCCTCCCGGAAGGAGGGAAGGCTGGCGTTGGCTCCCCGGCATACGGGAAGCTAAGGGGCATGGCATCGGGGCTATAAAGCCCCAGCCCCGCCTTGAGCAACGCAGTTTGTTTCGGCTCTCGGGAAGGAGAGCTGTGTTGCTCGGAGCTGAGGCGAAGGCCGGAGCATGGGAGCACGTGCAGGCGGCAGTCGCGGCATGAGTGAGGCTGATTTTTACTTTTAATCAGCAGGTGTGGGGCGAGCGGCAGTGCAGCGCATTCAGCTTTGGGAGCATTTACTCCATCAGCCTGTACCCACCCTGGGCAGCAAGGGTTGGCCTCCGGGGGTTTTTTTGTTAGGTCGGGGGGGGGGGTTAGGGGAGGATTTGGGCTTGAGTGTGTTAGTATATGTGTAGGCATCAGACCACTGCTGACAGCACAAGATCTAAATGACAGTAGATGATCTGGCTGGCAGGGGCATTTGGCAGACTGCCAGATTGCATCAGCCAGGCTGAGGTGAGCATGACTCAGCACTAACCTGATTGGTCCATCACCTGGAGAACTTGTATAAATGTACAGAAGTACTTCACTATGTGTGGAGGTTAGATGGTGAATTGTAAGTGGAGCACTTTGACAGTTTGTATCATAATTGCAAATAAATTGTATATAGCTAGTTTAAACACAGCTGTGTACAAGACTGGATTTATTGGTGTCTTCAGAGCTCTTACTCAATAAACGTGGAAGACCAACAGGGTTATGGGCCCAGCACACTTCCGCTGCGCCTGAGTGTCATGAGTAGAAGAGCTGAGTGGTGGAGAAAGATGCAGGAGCACTCCAGGAGTAAGGAGGAAGCTGCCTCCGTGGAGGAGAACAGCAGTAGCTGAGAAGCAGGTGCTGAGCAGGATGGCTACAGTGGCGGCTATAGTACTGATAGAGAAGCTGACTCCTTCTAACTATAATGTGTGGGCGTTACGTACTGAACATTTCCTGAAGCGAGAGGGGCTGTGGAACTGTATATCTGCTCCTCCTGTGGACCCCACACCTGAAGATGTTATTTGGGACCAGAAGGCTCTTGCAACCATAATATTGCATATTTCTGATGACCAGTTAGTGCACATCGGAGGAAAACAGGAGGCAAAGGAAGCCTGGGATGCGCTCAAGGCCGTCTATGTGCAGACAACAGCTGGCTCACTGATGTCTTTGACGAGGAAGCTGTATCGAAAGAGATTGCTGGCCGGAGAGACGGTGAGAGACCATCTCAACAGCTTATCTGCATGCTTCCAGGAGTTGGAACAAAAAGATAAAACAATTCCAGAAGAGGATAAAGTGTACATTATTCTGAGCTCTCTGCATAAAAGACTTGATATGCTGTTAATGGTGTTCGAGGGCTAGGACACTGGTAAACTCACTCTAAACTATGTGACTGGCAAGCTTCTGGCTGAAGACCAAAGACAGCAAGAGTGCAAAGAGCAGGCAGCCCATGCTTGTCAAAGCCAGCAGAAGCCGGAGCTGGAGCGTGTGGGAGGCACCTCGAGCTGGCAGCAGTCACTGGAGGAGAGAGTGCTGAAAGTAAAGAAGAAATGTTTCCTTTGCAGCAGTGACAAACATCTGAAGAGGAGTTGCCCTGAGCTACGGAGAGGCAGGCAGAGGTCTTCGCAGAACCATCAAGTGAAACTGGTGAGGACTGACTCGGGTCTGCAGAGAGCACCGTGGATTATCGACTCCAGGGCCACCCAGATGTTCTGCTGTGAGGAGAAACTGCTAGAGGACACTGAGCCTGCAAATTTGCGGTTTGTACGTCTTGCTAATGGCAGAAAGGCTGAGGTTCTCTGCCAAGGGACTGTGTATTTTCCTGGACTGAAGCACAAATTTGTAAATGTGTTGTGTGTGCTTAGTCTTGAGACAAGCCTGTTAAGTGTCTCTGCATTGATTAAGGCAGGCTTTACTGTAACTTTTGATGTAAATAGTTGTAACATCTTTAAGGCATGGAAACTATTGGCCAGGGGTATATTAAAAGACAATGTGTATGTGCTAGATCAGACTGAAGGGAAAGTACAAGCTGTGTGTAACAAGCAGCCTCACCATAAATGTATCCATATATTGCATAGGAGGTTGGGGCATGCAAGCTATAATACTATAGATAAAACTCTGGCCATTCTAGAAGGGGAAAAGATAGAGCCCTGCAATGCATACCTTGACTGTAACGTGTGCAAGCAGGCAAAATCCAAGGCCTACCCAGTGGCCAAAGTGAGCAATAGAGTCTCTGAGAGGCCCCTACAGCTAATTCATGGCCACGTGATCGGTCCTTATGCTCCCAGTGTATCTAAGAACAAATATGCACTAATCTTGGTAGATGACCACAGTCGTTTTACTTGGGTATATGTGATGAAACAGAAAGCAGAGGTGTATTCCACCTTTAAATACTGGCAAAGCGTGTGCAAAGGCAGTTAAACTGCAAAATAAGTGCTTTGCAGACAGATATGGGGGAGAGTTTGTTGGAAATCAATTTGCCTCCTGTCTCAGAGACCAGGGAATGCATCGCAGAATGGCTAATGTCTCTACCCCATCAGAAAATGGGGTAGCGGAGAGAAAAGGGGGAGTCCTTCAAATGATGCTCCAAGCTATGTTAAAAGATAGTGAACTAAAAATAGCTTTTTGGGGAGAGGCTCTGAAAACAGCGTGCTTTATTATAAACCGGTTGTGGACCCAAGCAACTTATGACATTCCCTACAGGGTACTATATGGGAAGAAACCAAGCTTGGATTTTTTAAGACTCTTTGGTTCCAAGGCATGGGTAAATGTGCCATTAGACAAAAGAAGAAAAGGGGGTGCCAGAGCAAGGAAATTGCTGTTCTTGGGATACCAGAATGGGATGAAAGCATATAGAGTTGCTGATGAGAGAAATATGCTGCGGCTTAGCAGGTCTGCCTCATTCTGTGAGGACGAAAGCTGGAGCAGGGTGCATGCAAATGAAGTACCCAGTAGTATAGAGTTACCGGCGTTTCAGCAGAGTGAGGAGGGGCAAGTAACTATCAAACAAGAGACTTCCTCAACTGAGGGGAGGTAGAGAAATCAGGGCTCTGACGGTTTAGAGGCTGTGAAAGGGGAAAGCTCTGTTAGTACACAGAGTGGACAGCCAGAAGTCAGAGTGTTGACTCGGATGAACAAAGGGGTGCCTCTGAAGAGGTATGGGTTTGACACAGCCATAAGCTATGTGCCCGCCACAGAGCCTTGATGCTATCAAAGTGTATTAGACTTGGACTACGGGGAAGACTGAAGGCTGGTGGGTGGAACACTAAACAAAGAGATGTGATTGTTAAATAAACACTAAAGTGTGCATGCCTGGGGAGCTGCCAGCAGGAATGTGATTGTAAAGGGCTGGGAGAAGCCAACTATACTAAGTTGCCTAACAGCAACTGATGGGTAAAGAAAGGCAGTGCTGGCTGCTAAGGTACTAAACTATGACACGACAATAAAGATGGAATTGTAAAAGGAATGCTGTTGATGCAATGTAATGTTGCTGATGTGTGCATTAAATGTCACTGTGGAAAAATTCATAACATTAAGGGACGTGCTGCAACTAGTGGTCTGTACCTGAGGAGGGGTGTTAGTATATGTGCAGGCATCAGATCACATGGGAGAGGCATCGCCGGGCATCCGGGTGGTCTTCCAGTTTGACTTTTGAAAAAAGTTCTGACTCGCCTTTCTGCTTTGCAGGTTGTGATGCTCTGTGCAGACATGCGGCAGGAGCCTGACCAGGAGGATGTTGGTGCTCCACTGTGCAGTGAGTGCAGTGACTTAAGACGTAGAGATTAAGTCTAGCACACAGTAGCTGTTAAACTAGCTATGTACATTTATTTACAGAATATTTCTCAGACTGACAAAATGCTCCGCACACCATCACCATCCAAACTCCCAACACATATCAAGGTACTTCTGTACATTTATACAAGTTACATGGATGTCTGACCAATCAGGCCAGTGCTGAGTCATGCTGACTCTACCTTGGCTGATGCAACCTGGCACTCTGCCACATTGCCCCCTCCAGCCAGATGATCTACTGTCACATCAGCTGTCAGCTGTAATCTGGATACTGCCATATATATCAACAGAAGACGATGCGGATACGAAGGTGGTATGCAGCAGGGAGCTTGGCACCCATGGGGAAGTAGTGCAGCCAGCCCCGGCAGTGGCTGTCTGCCACTCAGGGGTAATGGGTAAGTCCCCAACACAACCCCAGTTGCTAAGCTGGCCGTGGGGCACGGTCCAGCCTAGCACCCCTCAGGTCTTAGCAGGTCCAGTAGTGGCACCGCCAGGACAGTCGGGGCCTTTTGGGCAGCAGGCACAGGCCGGACCCTCCTGAGCTTGGGGCGTACACTGTGCAACGCCTCAATACCATGGTTTTGTTGGGCCTGTTCACAGCCCTCTGGGCAAGGGGTGGCCACGACTTCATCACAAGGCATCACTGCTTCTATGGCGATGCCGGGGGTACTGCCGTGGGGGGAGGGACAACACCAGTTGTCCCAGCAAGGTGGGTGGCCTGGTTATCAGTGGGATACCTAGCATTATCCTCCTAATCCTTATGGGTCCATCCCCTTCCATGTCCTACCATATGGTGACACTGCACTCCCATTGGGGGATCATTTGACGGTTGCAACTCGGGATAAGATCTTGAGGGGCGAATATGTGGATTTGTTCAGTCTTCTCTTTAGAGAGCTCAAAAAGAAAGATGAGGAGCTCGATGATAAGAAAGAGAAGCTGAAACGTCATAAGGTGGATAGAACCTGGTCCAACTGGTTGCTGGGTTTCTTGATCTACATGGGGGTCATCACAAGGGTGCAGCCTTTACGGGCCATGGCATTGTTTCAATATTGTGACATAGTGCACCATGCGTATACGGATTTCGTTGGTGCAGCGTGGTTGCAATATGATGAGGCCTTTAGAATGAGGGCTGCAGTCAATCCAAGGCTTCCTTGGGATCAAATCAACCAGCAGCTTTGGCTCCAGTTGATGTCCCCTGCGAAGCCCAGTACAGAGGATAGGGCCGATAGTGGGCACCTGGTACATAAACAAGAGAACAGCACAGGTGCCCGCAGAGTGGTGGGCCAGTCAGTTCAACCCCAGCTTCTCTGCTGGGAATTTACGTCCAAGGGTGTGTGTTCCAGGAAGGCCTGCAAATTCAAACATGAGTGCCCGCTATGTGGGGAGCCCCCACACCTTTTCAGCCTGCAGTAAATCAAAAATGAAGGCTGGCCCCAAGCACCCCGGGGGGGGGGGGGGTAGCCAACAGCCGCCTGGAAAAGGGACCCAGTCCCATTCATCTGAAGGTACTTAGGAGGCTGTTGGCTAGTTACCCCCTGACGGTCGATAGGGATTATCTGATGGATGCTTTTACTCATGGATTTAGCATTCCGTATCAGGGACCTAGGGTCCCTTGTTTTGCCCCTAATCTGCGCTCGGTGATAGGGATGGAACACATGGTCAGGGCAAAAATAGCCAAGGAATGCTTGGAAGGGAGGGTTATTGGCCCATTTGAGACCCTGCCAATACCCACATTATGGGTATCCCCTTAGGACTGGTGCCTAAGAAATGGCCGGGGAATACCGTCTGATACATCATCTGTCTTACCCCAAGGATGGATCAGTGAACAATGCCATTCCAAAAATTCTTTGTTCCGTCAGGTACACCTCCTTTGACCAAGCGATCAAAGTGGTTCGGGGTTGCAGTGTAGGGGCCGAAATGGCAAAATGCGACATTAAGTCCGCATTTTGTCTTCTGCTTGTACACCCAGAGAACTTTGATTTACTGGGTTTTGCATTTGAGGGGAAGTTCTACATGGACAGGGCCCTGCCCAAGGGCTGTTCAGTGTCCTGTGCCACTTTTGAAAAGTTTAGTTCTTTTATGGAATGGGCACTGCAGGCCAGGTCGGGGTCGAGCGACTCCGTTCATTATGTGGACGACTAACTTTTTGTGGGTCCCGTTGGGTCTGGACAATGTGCCAGATTATTGCGTTCATTTGAGGACCTTGCTTGGGATCTTGGGGTGCCATTGGCTCATGAGAAAACAGAGGGCCCCAGTTCTGTTCTTACTTTTTTAGGCATCGAGTTAGACACCACGCAGCAAACCTCAAGGCTGCCGGCTGACAAAGTGGCGGTCCTTAGGGTCAGATTGGCTTCTCTTAAACAGCAGCAAAAGGTGTCGCTGTTGGAGCTTCAGCAGGTGGTGGGGCATCTCAACTTTGCATGCAAAGTTATAGCCCCGGGGAGGGCCTTTTTGCGGCGCCTATGTGACGCCATGGGGTCCCTGAGGCTTCCTTACCACAGAGTGTGAATAACCACTGGTTAGAAAGATGCTGGAGGGCTGGGCAAGAGAGCAGGGGCCCAGGGTGGACGCCCAGCAACCAATATCCCCTTCAGTGCTGCAGGGGCTTCACAGGGTTTGGCCTGAGGTGTGTTCCTCTTCCTTTGAGGCCTCTCTTTTCCACGCAGCCTCCTTGGTTGCTTTTTTCGGGGTGCTACGGATCAGTGACCTGGTGGTGCAGCCGAAGGCAGATCATTCGGGCCAGGCTCTGCGAGCTGGTGATGTAAAATTTGTAGGGGGGCAAGTTAAGCTGATAGTCCGGTGGTTGAAAACCAACCAACATCAGAAAGGGACGGTCATTGTGATCGGCCAATGTGCGGCAGCTGAGCTATGCCCAGTCAAAGCTTTGGAGCAATATATTGCGTTCAGGGGTGAGGGTGATGGCCTTTTGTTTCATCACCAGGAGGGCCCTCCCCTCACAAAGTATCAATTTTGGGCAGTGACTGGTAGAGCCCTGGCTGAGCTGGGTTTGAGGGGTGTCAAATTTGGGACCCATTCGTTCCGAATTGGAGCTGCATCTACGGCAGCTGCAATGGGTTACTCCACCCCTGCTATACAGTGGATGGGCCGGTGGCGATCATCAGCTTATAAGTCATATGTGTGCCCGTTGGTTTAAATAAGTTTCGGGGGATGTATTAGCAGTTGTTGCCCATTGGCATGTTATTTCCGGGATGTGACCTTTTTTTCTGTTTTTCAGGTGCTGTGGCTCGTAGTGCGAGGCGTCGCATCCTCATCTGCGGGCACAGTATGGTGTTCTGGGCAGCCCACCAGGCTAGGAGATCTCCAATTGGTACACAGTTAGGTCTCAGCGAGTGGGCAACAGTGAAGTGGCTTGGTTACCATGGCCTGCATTGGCCAGGCATCATGCCGCTGCTGTTCCGTGGGAGGAGGGCGCCTCCTCCGGACATCCTGGTCATTCACCTGGGTGGTAATGACCTTGGTTTTATGAAGGGGAAGGCCCTTTCCTTGCAAGCACAGGAGGATCTGCAAGCCATCAAGCGGAGATGGCCAGGGGTCCTTTTGGTTTGATCGGCAATATTGCCACATAGGTTCTGGCTGTCTGCCCTGTATCCTGAGGGAATTGAACGCGCCAGGCGCAAGGCCAACTGGGTCTTGCAAAAGGCCATGGAAGGGGCTTGGGCATATTCCTCCCCCATCTGGCAATACGGGTCGAGAATGCCGACCTGTATAGGCCAGATGGGGTTCATTTATCTGAACTGGGAAACCGGGCCTTTTTGGACGAGCTAAGGAGGGGTTTGCGGTCGGCTCTGGGCCGCCCGGTGGGCAGGAATGCCTAAGCAGAGGCTTGGCAGTGGCAGTGGCAGGACAAGGTATTGGCTACAGTATTTTAGGGGAGCACCTATGGCTCTGCACCAGTTGGTGCGGGTGGTCTGTACGAACTGCAGATGGGCTTTACGGCTCAATGCTGGGAGTGCAGATCACGACAAAGCCTCACCGAGGCGGATCCTTCCAGTGGGTTGGATGCCGGCCTAGGTGGAGGTGGAGTTTGGGCCTGGCTGCTCAGCACCAGCCAGATGATATTGGGCTTGTGCTGGGGGCAGGGTGGCTCGCCTGCCCAGGACAAGGTGGGGTCCTGGGTTTGATCCCAGGGCTTGTTCTGTTAGGCCTAGACCTCTTGCTGTTCCAGCTCATTCAAGTTATATTTAATAAAGCGGCCCAGTTTTCATCCAACACTGTCAGCTTCTTCATTCCGACTGGCGGGGGGGGGGGGGCAATGGCTGTCTGGCATTCCCTAAAGTCGATAATATAAATATAGTACGAATGAGGTAATATAAATTGAGGACAAGATCAAAATTCTGATACTATTATCTGGAATCTCTCAGATCACATTAGGAGATGAAACTGTTCTGCATCTGGTCCTGCTTGAAGTAATATAAATTGAGGACAAGATCAAAATTCTCATACTATTACTTGGAATCTCTCAGTTGGCATTAAGAAAAGAAACTGTTCTGCATCTGGTCCTGCTCTGTCTTCCAACTCTTCACTGCTCTGCCAAATAAAACTCTGGTGAATACTCTTCCTTTACTAGACCGAAGGAAACCCTCTTCCTTTAGTAGATCCAAGGAAAGGATGAAAAGTGATCTTTCTCTCAAGCATCTTCAGAGGTTGCTTGCTGCCATTTAGATGACAAAGGACCAGGTGCTAGCAGCTGTTGCGTAACTGAGACTAGGCCAGTCTTATTCTCAGTTTTGCTCTGCTCTCTGACTTAACTTCACCCTCCCCTCTCTTATAGATATAGGTAGAGAATAGGTGGCAGTTATTGTAACTGGATAGTGGTTGCTTGCTGCCACAGAGGGAGCATGCTGGTATCAAAAACTACTGTCTTGGCACAAGGTTTTACTCGTGTTGCATGTGTGAGAGAGGTCTGTGCTATATCTGGACACACTTCATCCTTAATGCAGTGACTAATTTTCCTCCCATTCCTCTTCTAGATCCAAGAGGAGACTGTAGAATCCCCTCCCTTTGGCAGATGCTATTTATTACTAGCAATCATTAATTTGCTGAATCAAGCAAGAAAGCAAGTGAACGACTGGTAATGGTAGCTGACAAGCAGCCAATAGAGGAGCACTGGAGGACCTGTTGCCAAGTACCCTCTGCCTCAAATTCTGCACCTGGCATTGCATGATAGGCACTTTTCCCCTGTGCCTATCTTGGTGCCAGAAAATTACATACAGGTGGCATAACAACACCCATAAAAAGCCTCAATACTTTCATTTTATATGGCTTCTTTCAATGCAAAGATCCTAAATAACTCTCCTTGGCATATAAATATTAGACTGTTTGAACGTTATTAAGTGATCTGGGGCAATGTTGCCATGGAAGGATATAATTAATATCTTTATTAATTGAAGCTGCAGGGGGGACTTTAGAGAGGCAAAATATAATTAAGCAACTTGGAAACTGGCCAGCAAACTTATGGATAGCATCTCCTTAATGCTCCATTAAATTGTTAATAACCTCTTCTTGTAAGTTTTAGAGTTGCCACCTAGTTTACCAAGGGTTTGTTTTTGTTGTTGCATGAGGAATACAAAGCACAGTCCATTGTAAATGTTTCTTGTATGAGCTTCACTGAAATGAATGGAAACAGTGCAAAAGAACAGTATGCTTCCTTTAACTGAAATGTGCCCCAGTTCGGAGAACTTTCCAATGGAATATGCCCTTTATATTCTCCCTCTTCCTTTCCAGATTCTCCCACCTAACTCAGCATTAATGATATTAGATGCAACCAATGTTCAGATTTTTTTCTCAGGCTTTTGAATTCCAGATCATTTATACAATCCTACATAGAGTTCCATTGGTTCAAATCCATTGATTGCGGTATATTTAAACTGGAATAACTGTATAGAATTGCACTGCTGTCTTGTTTCAGAAATAGAATGGACAGATTAGGAACCCTTCATTAAAAATGTTTTGGATTTTGTATAAACTGATCTACAGTATTAAATATACTATTGATCATTTGAATCTTTCCACCTACTGATGTGCATTTATTAATTGATAAAGTACTGCAAAAGAACAAAATGTCATTTTCCAGCCAGTTGTATTAAGACCATTTTTGTGCTGTTTTATCAATGCACAGACACATTCATAAACAGTAACACACTACACAAAAAGTGAATATAAATCATATAAATCATTGCAACAAAATGACTTTCTGTGTATTTTTGGTACATGTACTTTGATAATATGTGGGGATCACGTTGTTGTAATGTTATCTGACCATCTGCACCCCACATAGTCTGAAAACAGGAGTGTGGGAGGATCATGCGTCTGGCCACCCAGATTCCGCTACATCTGCAGACACAAAAGCACAAGATCCTTACACCCATGTTCAACTTTATTTCTGCTCCCTCAGATAAATCTATTCCTGATAACTGCTGAGTTTGTATTAGTAGACTATGCAGACACGACTTCCTGGTAACTGGGCAGATGTTTCCTGTTTGGGTGACTTCAGTGTGATTGCAGCATGTATGAGTGTTGTATGCATCTAAGGTTGCCAGGTCCAACTCAGGAAATACCTGGGGACTTTGGGGGCGGAGCCTGGAGACGTTTCCATTTTCTAAACAATAAATAAAAATACAGCAGTGCAGGTCCTCTGAATGCGGTCTTATTTCCTTGTCCTCTTTTTTTTTGCCCTCAAAGAGTTCCCCAACAGCTGCACTTCCACTAAATGAAAGTGACATTTGTGATACCTCCACAAGTCCCTTGCCAGGCTTTGATAGCATTTTCAAGCATGGCTATATTAAGGGACACACACACACACACACAGCAGCCAAAAATAAATACAAATGGGGTAATTACAGTCCGGTACTTTGGGCTGACTCAGAGACAGCTCTGAAATTGGCCCAAAAATCCTTCCACACACAAACCTGTCCTCATCCTGTACTCACCCTGTCTTTCAACCTCTGCAGGCCAGTTCAAAAAGCTACCATTTCTGAAGGGGTAGCAAATTTCTGAGCCAACAGCCCCATCGACGTCTGGAAGCAGCAGGGCAGATGTGAGGCGATTTGACTGTGTGAAAGCATCAAGCCACCCCAAGCCGCTTCTGCCTCTTCCCCCCCCCCCCCAATAACTGTTGGGAGCGCTTGAGCACATGAGCACTTGAGTGCTTAACCTGTTGGGGAAAGAAAGAGCGGTCCAGCTTCTGAGGCACCTCTGCATCTGGAGGTGCCTTGCCACCTGGTGGATGAGATGCAGGCACTTAATTGGGGAGTTTGTGGAGGTTTCAGGATGGCTCTTTTTGAGCCGGTCCAATTTGGGATGCCTCCCAACCACCCCAAATTGCACCCATGGTTTGCAAGCCCAAACCTTTCACTGGGGCAATTTACTCACGGGAGTTGCTAAATGTAACAATTTACTGTATTTCAACCAGCTTCTTCAGACTAACACAGGAAAATGAAAGTAAGAGACAAAGCAGTCATAATCAGGCCTAGTTAACTCTTTACTATCCATTTGACTTTACAAATGACTTCTAAAATTAATGCAAAACAGAGGGACTCTGCTTTCTTCCTTTCTCACACTTCACACATTCACTGGGAAGAACCATGTGACTCTGCCTGCTTGCCCCCTCCCCTATGCAACCTTCCTCCTGCTGAGATTTAAAGGCACATTCCAAAACACAGTTTGTAAGCTTCTTCTAAACCTGCGGAGATTTAAAGGCACATAATGGCTGTTGGAGCAGGGCTTCCCCTGCTGGCCAACTGGCTGATAGCAGGGAGGAGTCTGCAAAACCAGGGGATCCCCACCCAGACCGGGGGACTAGCAAGTCTATTCATCCTACCTTGTAGCAGGAGGTTAATAAGTATTTTAGGTATTTTTTGGCTCAGTTTATACACACCCCTTAGGTAAGCACCCTGGGGCATCACTTGGATGGTGGTTAACTCTCAGACCAGGCCTGGGGCCTTGGTTCCTTCATTGAACTGGGACAGGAAGCCCTTGAGGGGTGCCATTATCCTTGACCATAAAACATGTAGCTAGGGGCACAGAAAGTGGCACACCTCCCTCAAGCATCATGAAGACTTAGCAAAGAAGAGCCTGAGGTGCATGTATGAGACAGCCCATTGTTCAGAGCCAAGGTGGCCTCACATGTAAATTCAGGGATGTGCATACAACAGGAGGAGGCCTCACTCTTCTGCATCTCACCAATGTCCTGCTCCATGTCTAAGTTTGGAATGAGGTTTTTACCTGTGGGTGATCAATGTCAATAAATAAAAGAAACTTGGCCCTTGTTATTACCCAACAGAAAGTGCCAGCTGTTCTTATTCTGGGTCTGCATGCAAATAAAAGTAGCTGGTCACTGTGGTTGTGAGACAAATTTGTCATATTCAGAGTTGTCCAGTAATATACTGCTTTCTTTTCTTTTCAAATGAAAAAGCCATGAGTCAGGTTATATTCACAACTCAAGGGACGTGCTTCCATCAAAAATAAGGAAGGCTTCAAAATGAGTTGAACCAGGTCTCAGATCCAGTGGGAGCTCACAGGAGCACAGCTCCTAAACCTTTCTGAGAGTTCCTCCTCCTCCTTCTGAGAGTTCCACCTTCTTGTCCATTGAATAGTATGGGCAGCTGCATAGCAATCCCTGGATGAGCTCCACCACCTATTTTCCTACAAAATGATCCCTGAGTTGAACACAATCAAAGCAATGGAACACAGCAAACCAGCTGTAAAGAGCATATCCTATGCACTAATCCACACTGTCTTGTAGAAGTTTCTCTCAACAGTATCAATTTTGTCTCAAAATCCAATTCAGAGCAGAAAGTCTTTTTTAACAGTTCCCTGCTGAACTGTCTTAATGCACAATTGCTTTTGAGGAGAATAAAGAAACAAATGATGCCAAAATTATTTCAGCCACTTCTGTTTCACTTGCCTTTTCTTCTTGCACTTCATAGGTTTTTTGTTATTGTTATCAGGAAAAAAAGTGAAACATCTGTGCTACTAGTGATGTCTCCAAGTTCAAAAAGTATAAGTCCTGATGTTCTTCTCTTGGCATCAGTCTCCATGTCATCTGCCTGCCACATCATTTGATTTTTTTAATGATCTGAAAACTAAATTGTACCACTTTTAAGAAGACCAAAAAAGAAAGAAGAACTTGGCTGGCTGTGAATGGCACAGCTTTCCCCAACCATTGAGGCAGATGTTTTCACAAGTTGTCACTGTTTCCCTCTTTTCCATTTGGCTGTCATAATGTTATGATCTCTGATCCTATCCATATGGATAGTAGCTCAGCCTGTTCCAAATGCCTGAAGCAGATTTCATGTTTGTCATCGCAGTTCAGAGAAAAAGCAATGCTTCAAATCCTTCTATTAAGAAACAGGACTTTAATCAAGGGGAGATTCTTTATGCTGACTCTTCCACATTATATAAAAATTACCCACTTTGGGGACATATTTCAGGAAGCTCTGAAAAACTGGGAAAAGGTTTTTGTTCCTTGTGAATAGCCCCTCACATTGCCTTGTCAACCAGGCCATGATCTGTACATGATGTCCCCAATGCAATAACCTTACCAGGAAGTGACATAATTGTGTTGGCAACATTGCATGCAAACTCTGGTTTGGGGGCAAAATTCTATGGGTTTTTTCCCCCTTCAAAACCATAGAGTTTTCCCAATAACCAGAGCATCACCATGCAACATCCCTGTTTGATCAAAGTTTCCAAAAGCAGGGGAACCCCCACTGGGACCTAGGGGCTGGAAATCCTACTATTAACTCTGGACGTTACAACAATTTAAAGTCCTCCATTTTAAAGTTTAGGGGTCTGCAATCTGTGAGCAAGATGGATTCTGGATGTAAACACAGATTACTTAGTATTTCATCACTAAAGAAAAGATGGCAAAAAAAAAATCTTCTCCCTTGTGTCTAGAGAGTTTATAACCTCCCTCAACCCACCCTTCTCTGGGTCAGCATATCTTTTTCTGTTCTCCCCAAGAGAAACAGATACAGTTTAAATTTGTTTATTATTTGTTTAAAATATGCGTTAGCCATCTTTCTACCCATGGAGCTTAAGGCAATATTAATAAAATACAGGGCTTTTTTTGAGCAGAAATGCACAGGAACACAATGCTGGCTTAGTGTCAGGGGATGTGGCCTGACATGCAAATGAGTTCCTGCTGGGCTTTTTCTACAAAAAATCTTTGTGCAAAACAATGGTGACGATGGGGGTGTGGCCTGACATGCAAATGAGTTCCTGCTGGGCTTTTTCTACAAAAAAAGCCCTGATAAAATATATTTTTTAAAGAAATGTACAAAACCAACATTTAAAATCACAATTTAAGTCACCAATATCTTGAATTGAGCTTGGGAATGGATAAGAAGCCAGTGTAATCGCTGTAATATCAGGATCATGTAGTTCTGATAGCTTGTCATCTAGTCACAGCATTTTTCATGAGCTGCAGCTTCCTCTCACTTAACTTCAAGTAGAATGTATTACAGTAGTCCAGTCTGGGCAAAACTAAAGCATGTATCATTGTGGCTTGTTCTGACTTACACAGGATCAGATGTAGCTGATGCAACAGTCGAAGCCGGGCAAAAACACTCTAGACCACTCTGGATGTGATGACATCACAGTCCAAACTTCCTGATGATCTCTTCCACCAGTTTCACATAAATAGAATAATAGAATTACAGGGTGATTTTCTAAGGCAATTGCTAAGGCAATTTTGACTTCCAGAAAGCTTTTGATAAAGTTCCTCATCAAAGGTTCCTTAGTAAGCTCAAGAGTCATGGAGTAAAAGGACAGGTCCTCTTGTGGATCAAAAACTGGCTAATTAATAGAAAGCAGAGAGTGAATATAAATGGGCAGTCTTCGCAGTGGAGGATGGTAAGCAGTGGGGTGCCGCAGGGCTCAGTACTGGGTCCCATGCTCTTTAACTTGTTCATAAATGATTTGGAGTTGAGAGTAGGCAGTGAAGTGGCCAAGTTTGCAGATCACACTAAATTGTTCAGGGTGGTGAGAACCAGAGAGGATTGTGCGGCACTCCAAAGGAATCTGTTGAGGATGGGTGAGTGGGCGTCAATGTGGCAGATGAGATTCAATGTGGCCAAGTTCAAAGTAATGCACATTGGGGTCAAGAATCCCAGCTACAAAAACAAGTTGATGGGGTGTGAACTGGCAGAGACTGACCAAGAGAGAGATCTTGGGGTCATGGTAGATAACTCACTGAAAATGTCAAGACAGTGTGCAAGTGCAATAAAAAAGGCCAACGCCATGCTGGGAATTATTAGGAAGGGAATTGAAAACAAATCAGCCAGTATCATAATGCCCCTGTATAAATCGATAGTGCGGTCTCATTTGGAATACTGTGTGCAATTCTGGTCACTGCACCTCAAAAAAGATATAGCATTGGAAAAAGTCCAGAAAATGCGGCTCCTTCCCACCCGTGTCGCTTCGGCGGTATTAGGGCGGGGGCCATTCTTTGCCTCCCCGGACGAAGTCGAGGCAAACGGCCCTCACCCATCCGGGAATTATAGGGGGCGTGGTTTGGGGCTTTTAAAGCCCGGACACGCCTCCTGTGGCACAGTTCGTCCGGGCTTTCGTCGGGAGCGGAGCGTTTTTCGGCACTCCCTTGTCCAGCGCGCGATCACGGAGGCCTTCCTGAGCTGCCAGCTACAGTCGGGCTTGTTTACTCTTTGCAGCTCTCCCTGTGCGGCGACGTCATCTTTGGAGGCTCCCTGAGCTACCGGCTGTATTTGTAGCGCAGTCCTCCCTCCCCCCTCGCTCGGTTGATCGGAGGGTTGTGTAGGGCCTCGGGGGTAATGAGTCACCCTCCCCCCACCTTCCTGGATGGGTGGTTGGAAGCCCTGACTGAGGGGTCCAGGCTCGGCTGCTGTGTTAGGGCCTGGACCGTCTATGGAGTCCGGGTCTGATTTAGTAGAAGGCAGCTTCATATTTTCCTCCTGCCATTCTCCCCCTCCTTTTTTGGCCTTTGGTGGTTTTTTTCCCCACACTTCCCCCCCCCCTTCGTGGGGAGTGGGCTCCTGGGATTTATAGGGAGTTTGTTCTAGGTGTGGTTATGGCTCCTAAAAAGGGGAAGGGTGGAGCTAAGGGGAAACAGCCCCTCAAAAAGGGGGTGGACAAGAGGCGTACACCAACTCCACACTCTGGGGAGGAAGATGAGGCACGCACTAGGCTTGCCATAATAGAGCATTTGGGGGTGTTGGAAAAACAGTATGGCATGGACCCTGTTGTATCGAGTTTAACTAAGGGACGCAAGGCGGCTAGGACTTCTACCAGGGCATTTGAACAGGAAGTTCTGACACGTCTCTCTTCCTTGCAGGATATGGCCAACCAGACCCCTGCGGATAATGATTCTGAGTCAGAAGGGGAGAGCACTGCCCCTGAAGGGGCAGGCCCCTCCGTGCCAGGTGGGGTTCCAGCTCCAGTGGTGCTTGTGGTCAATGTTGAGGACTCAGACGGTAAGCATGGCAACCAAGGTAATAATAGCGGGTGTCCCTGGGGTTGGGTTCATCCAGGCATTCCTGGTCCTTCTGGCTCCATGGCTATTTTAGGTCTGGGGGGCGGGGCTGGGTCTTCCAGTTTCCCTGGTGGTCCAGGAGCTTGGGCTACTCCTTCCCAGGGCCAGGTTTTCCCATGGGCCTCTACTCAGGGGTCTGCATTGGCTGCTACGCCTTCTACTTCGCAGGGGGCTGCAGCGCAGATGGCAATGGGGGGATCCTTACCGTGGGGTCAGCAGTCTTACAATACCTGGCCGGTTGGTTGGCCGGCCGCTCAATGGGGTGTATGGGGCTTGTCCTCGACGCCTTATGGCTCTTTGCCGTTTCACTCTTGGCCTTTTGGTGACACTGCCATGCCACTTGGTGACCATTTGACGGTAGCTACCTGTAACGGTCTGTCAAGTTTGACCGAGATTTAAGCGGGCCATTAAGATGGTGGCTAAAGCAATAACAAAAACCAGGCCCAAAAACAGGGTCCTGGGGGTAGGGCTGCCACCAGACTGAGTACTTTCACACACTGAG
Source organism: Heteronotia binoei (assembly GCF_032191835.1). Taxonomy (NCBI): domain Eukaryota; kingdom Metazoa; phylum Chordata; class Lepidosauria; order Squamata; family Gekkonidae; genus Heteronotia; species Heteronotia binoei. The sequence continues at coordinate 111,191,651 of NC_083243.1, read as the reverse complement.
GTCCCCAGTCAATCCTCAGGGGTTTTTAATTCTAAACCAGGGAAAGCCAAACCACAGCTATGTGGCCAGGAGTTCCTCAGAACAAAACACTTTTCTTTCTGGTAGTTTAAGCAAATTCTGAGGCAGGTAGGTAAGTTTTTGGCAAGTTGTCACAACCTTCCAGACAAAGAAACAAAAATCTCTTTTTTAAAACAAAAAGAGTTTATTTAAACATTAGCATAAGAATTTACATTAGGAGCTGTGAACCAAAATAAGAACGTCATAAAATATACTTATCTAAACAGACTAATTGGTTCCAAGGTAGTCAAAACAACAAAGTCCATCAATAATCCATAAATGAAGACCCTAGCGTGGAATGGATCTCAGAGTTTAGTCAAGTAGTCCCAAACGAGGGCAAAGAGAATAAAGAAAATTAATCCTTTATCCCTAGGAAACCCTCGTAGGTTAATTCTAATAACCCAATCAAAATCCAAGCTAGTCAGAATAGCACTAATGGGATACTGATAAGGGAAGCAGCAACAGATGACTCCCCTTTGTTTCCAGGACAACAATCCGCAGGTGCAACTAAGCTCAAGGCCCACACTAATAGGCCTGACCTTTAAGTTTCAATCTATGGGGCCTGGCAGAAAAAAAATTGTTTAAACATTTACAAGCAGGCCTCAAGCCTGCCCAAATTAAAACTAAGGGGAACCATTTTAATTTGGTCTACAGCATTACACTACCCGTGAGAAAATTTTGCGTGGCGAGTATGTTGATGTCTTTAGCCTTCTTTATAGGGAGCTTGAGAAGAAGGATAAGACTGAGTTGGATGAAAAGGACAAAGAGAAACTCAAGCGGAGGAAGGTTGACAGGAATTGGGCCAATTGGTTGCCCGGGTTTTTGATATACGCAGGTGTTATAGCGCGGGCGCAGCCTTCACGGGCCACCCCGCTATTTCAATATTGCGACATCATATATAAGGCCTACATGGATTTCTCAGGCGCTGCATGGTTGCAGTATGATGAGGAATTCCGCATGAGGGCTGCGCTAAACCCAGCAATGCCGTGGGATCAGATTAACCAGCAGCTTTGGCTGCAGCTGATGTCTCTGGCTAAGCCCAACAATGGGGACAGATCAGATAGTGGTCATCTGGTGAGTAAGCAGGCAGCTGTGAGTGGTTCCCACCCAGCGGCAGGGCAGCCGGTTCAACCTCGGCTGCTGTGTTGGGAGTACACGTCACAGGGGGTCTGTAACCGGAAAACGTGCAAGTACAAGCAGGAGTGCCCGCTGTGTGGGGGGGTCCCATGCTTTGTTGGCTTGCAGTAAATCCAAGTCAGGGGGTAAGCGGCCCGCCGGGGGCGGTGGCACCCATTTGGCTAACAAAGGGACCCAGCCCCATCAGACTGAGGGTACTTAAGGAGCTTCTGGCTCATTATCCTAAGGTGGCTGATAAAGAGTATCTTGCGGATGGTTTTTGTTGTGGGTTCCATATTCCATTTCAGGGCCCTCGGGGACCCTTTATGGCTAGGAATTTACATTCTATTGTTGGGATGGAGCAGGTGGTTCAGGACAAGATATGTAAGGAATGTGCTGAGGGCCGAGTGTTGGGCCCTTTTGACAGTTCACCAGTACCTAATTTAAGGGTATCCCCATTGGGGTGGTGCTGAAGAAGGCACCGGGTGAGTTTCGGCTCATCCACCATTTGTCATTTCCAAAAGGGGGGTCGGTGAATGATGCCATTCCTGACTATTTATGTTCTGTCCGGTACACCTCCTTTGACCAAGCTGTCAAAGTGGTCCGAAGCTGCGGTGTTGGTGCTGAAATGGCAAAATGCAACATTAAGTCTGCATTTCATCTTCTTCCAGTACACCCCGATGACTTTGAGCTCCTAGGGTTCATGTTCGAGGGCAAATATTATATGGATAGGGCTTTACCCATGGGTTGCTCCATATTCTGTTCCACCTTCGAGCGTTTTAGTTGCTTTTTGAAATGGGCCCTGCGTAAGCGGGCGGGGTCCGCCAATTCAGTTCATTATCTTGATGATTTTTTGTTTGTGGGCCCCGGAGCGTCTGGTCAGTGTGCCTGGATGCTCCATTCCCTTTTGCAGCTGGCGGCGGAACTGGGGATTCCCCTTGCGCATGAGAAGACTGAGGGTCCAGCACAGGTGTTAACATTTTTGGGGATAGAGTTGGATACCGTAAGGCAAGCTTCACGGCTTCCATCAGAGAAGGTACAGGGCTTGTGGGAAAAGTTGGTTGCCCTGAGGGCCAAGTGTAAGGTCTCCTTGGTTGAGCTCCAACAGATTGTTGGGCACCTCAAATTTGCATGCAAAGTTTTGGCACTAGGCAGAGCTTTTCTCCAGTAACTTTGTGACGCCATGGTCGGGTTGCACCTGCCTCATCACAGGATTAGGATCAACAGAGGCATGCGCCAAGATTTGGAAGTATGAGACCAGTTTTTATCCTCATTTAACGGTGTTTCTTTTTGGCATAAGGATATGAGGATTGAGGCGGAGTTGCAGATTATGTCTGATGTCACCGGTTCCATCGGGTTCGGGGTTTACTTTTGCGAACACTGGTGCGCGGAAAGTTGGCCTAGTGAGTGGCTCGATAGCGGACTCTGCTGCAATCTTACTTTTTGGGAGTTTTTTCCAATTGTTGTGGCAGTGCGGCTATGGGGTCCTGAGTTGGCCAACCAAGTTGTGCATTTTTGGTGCGACAACATGGCAGTTGCCCACATTATTAACAATTTGAATTCTAAATCTGTTCATGTAATGGGCCTGGTGAGGGCTTTTACACTTAGTTGTTTGTGTCTGAACATCTTGTTTCTTGCTAAGCATGTGACTGGTATGTGCAATGGAGTGGCGGACGCTCTGTCTCACCGACAGAAGGAGCGATTCAGACAGCTGGCACTGGAAGTCGACATGCAGCCGGCGCGGATGCCTCCGGAAATGTGGTAGCTTGGCGAGTTGAGGCCAACCAGGCAATGCAGTTAGCCCTGGCACCCAGCACCAGAAAGGCCTATAGTCGCTCTATCAAGCAGTTCCAAATTTTTAGGGAACAAGTAGAGTTGAGTTCGAGATGGCCTATTCCTGCTTCGCATCTCATGCAGTTCTGCGTTCACTTAAGAGGTAAGGGGCTTGTGGTCAAATCCATACAGGCAAAGCTGGCCGCATTGGCATTCGACAGCAAGACAAATGGTTTTGCCGATACCACGGGCGATTTTCGGCTTCGTAAGATAGTGGAAGCGTGGGCCTGGGAACAGGGTCCCGGCCTGATTCTAGGCAACCCGTTTCTCCTTCTGTTTTAAGGAGCCTTTTTAAGGTTTGGAAGGCAGTCTGTAATTCTAAGTTTGAGGCTTTATTGTTCCATGCCACTGCCTTGACTGCCTTTTTTGGTGTGCTCAGAGTTAGCAAGCTGGTGGTTGGCTCGCGTCACGATTCTTCTGGTTGGGCCCTTTATGCCGGGGACATGAAAATTGAGGGCAACCAAGTATCCATACGGGTATGTAGGTCCAAGACTGATCAGAAGCAGAAGGGTGTCGTTATCACCCTGGGAGCGTGCCGGGAGCGGGACGTTTGCCCAATTCGGGCTCTGAAGCGCTATGGCAAGCTGGGGCGATCTGGGTGGCCCCCTTTTTTGTCACGAGGATAGGTCTCTGTTGACCAGGTTTCATTTCTGGGCTGTCACTTTCAGGGCCCTTGAGAAACTTGGGTTGGGAGGGGTCAGATTTGGTACCCACTCCTTTCGCATCGGAGAGGCCTCCACTGCTGCTGCCATGGGGTACCCTGGGCCTGTTATCCAGCGGGTTGGCCGTTGGCGGTCAGCTGCTTACAAAAGTTATGTTCGCCCATTGGACGCATAATTGGTCGTGCATGGGCATTTGTCTTCAGCATGATGTTCAACTGGTTGTTTTTTCTATTCTCAGGTGCTGTGGTGTGGCGTGAGAGGCGGAAGATTCTGATCGCTGGCCACAGCATGGTGTTTTGGGTGGCCTACCAGGCTCGACGCTTGCCAATTGGATTGCAATTGGGGCTCAGCGAGTGGGATGTAGTCGAGTGGCAGGGCCAGCGGGGCCTTCGATGGGCCGAGCTCCTGCCCCTCTTGTTTCTGGTCCTCCGCCACACATTTTGGTCATCCACCTTGGTGGCAATGACCTTGGTTTGTTGAAAGGGAAGGCCCTTTCACTGCAGGCTGTGGAGAACCTGCGTGTGATATGGAGCAGGTGGCCCGAGGTGCTGATTTTGTGGTCCGTCATCTTGCCATGCAGGGTTTGGAGGGCTGCTTGGGATCCCACTGGGATCGACAGAGCCAGGCACAAGGCCAACAAGGCAATTAAGAAAGCGCTTAGTGGTGGCCTGGGTATTTACTTGCTGCACCCTGCTATAAAAGTTGAACTGGCGGACCTGTATCGGCAGGACGGCATCCACCTGTCCGTGAAGGGTAACAGGGCTTTTTTGTACGATCTACGGCTGGGGCTGTGGTTGGCTTTAGGCAAACCGGTGGGCCCATTTGCCTAAGCTAAGGCTTGGCATTGTGGTGGCTGAAGTTTTTTATTGGCTAGTTAGGTAACCGGTGAGCACTCTCTGTTTATTTCCTGTTTCAGGGAATGTGGCGGGATGTTACGGCAGAAGGGCTGCACGGCTCTCTGCTGGTATGCCTGCTATAGGGTTCCCTCCTCTGGCAGGTTAGCTGGAGTCGGCACCTGGCTGGTTGAGGGTATACCTGGCCTTTGCTGGCCTGGCATTAGCTGTTCTTATTGTCTACTGCCAGGTGCTGGGTGGCTTGCCCTGCCAGACTTGGAAGGGTCAGGGGTTTCCCTTGGCTTGTCGGCAGTTTAGGTTGCCCCATGCCTTGTTTCGTTCAATAAAGTTGCCCTGTTTTTTCACCCATATACAGGTGTTTGTCTTGTTCTTCCTACTGGGGGGGGGGGGCAATGCGGCCTCCTTTCACCCATGCTGCTTCGGCGGCATTAGGGTGGGGGCCGTTCTTTGCCTCCCCGGATGGAGTCGAGGCAAACGGCCCTTGCCCATCCGGGGATTACAGGGGGCATGGTTTGGAGCTTTTTAAGCCCAGATGCGCCTCCGGTGGTGCAGTTCATCCGGGCTTTTGTCAGCCCACCCTCGCTCCCTGCAATAGTACAGGCTTCTCCAGTTGCCAGTTTGTACGGGGCCAGGTAGGAATTTTTTCATCTCAACCGATTGGCCTGGCTGGGATGTGTTTTGCCTACCTTGTACTGTTTGCATTCTTAAGTTTTTTGGTAACTTGGTGGCTGAAGTTTTTTGTTGGCTAGTTAGGTAACCGGTGCACCCTCGGTTTATTCCCTGTTTCAGGGAATGTGGCGGGATGGTACAGCAGAAGGGCTTCATGGCTCTCTGCTGGTATGCCCGCTATAGGGTTCCCTCCTCTGGCAGGTTAGCTGGAGTCGGCGCCTGGCTGGTCGAGGGTAAACCTGGCCTTTGCTGGCCTGGCATTAGCCGTTCTTATTGGCTACTGTCGGGGGCTGGGTGGCTCACCCTGCCGGACTTAGAAGGGTCAGGGGTTTCCCTTGGCTTGTCTGGCAGTTTAGGTTGCCCCATGCCTTGTTTCGTTCAATAAAGTTGGCCTGATTTTTCACCCATATACAGGTGTTTGTCTCATTCTTCCTACTGGGGGGGCAAGGGCAACTAGAATGATTAAAGGTTTGGAATACTTTCCTTATGAAGAAAGGTTAAAACGCTTGGGGCTCTTTAGCTTGTAAAAACGTCGACTGTGGGGTGACATGACAGAGGTTTACAAGATTATGCATGGGATGGAGAAGGTAGAGAAAGAAGTACTTTTCTCCCTTTCCCACAATACAAGAACTCGTGGACATTCAATGAAATTGTTGAGCAGTCGGGTTAGGAAGTACTTCTTCACCCAAAGGGTGATTAACATGTGGAATTCACTGCCACAGGAGGTGGCAGCGGCTACAAGCATAGCCAGCTTCAAGAGGGGGTTAAATAAAAATATGGAGCAGAGGTCCATCAGTGGCTATTAGCCACAGTGTGTGTGTGTGTGTGTATAAAATTTTTGACCAGTGTGACACAGAGTGTTGGAATGGATGGGCCATTGGCCTGATCCAACATGGCTTCTCTTATGTTCTTATGTTCTGTGTCCGGCAGTAGTAATTCCAAGCTGTGAACCCAACTTTTCAAGGGAGTATAACTCCATCCAAATCAGGAGAGATCTCAAGTCCCAGATCTGCCTTTCTACTAACTCAGAGAGCTTCTGTCTTGTCAGGATTAAGTTTCAGCTTGTTTACCCTCATCCAGCCTATTACTGACTCTAAGCACCAGTTCAGAGAATTAGGAGGAAAGAAAGATAAAGCACCAGCATCATGAGAATTAGGAGGAAAGAAAGATAAAGTTGGATGTCACCCATATGGTGATGACACTACAGCCCAAACTTCCTGATGATCTCTTTCATCAGTTTCACAGATAAAATCATAGAATCACAGAGCTGGAAGGGACCAAACAGGCCATCTAGTCCAACCCCCTGCTTAATGCAGGACCTAGAGCATCCCTGACAAGTGCTTGTCCAGCCACTACTTAAGCACTGCCAGTTAGGGGAAGCTCACCACTAGGGATGTGCAAAAAAATAATAATTCAGTATTACACAGATTCGGAAGTATACTGGGGGGATTCGGAATCCCCCTATACTCCTGAATACCGCATTCGGAATAGCCGCATATACGGCCCTATTATACACTATGGGCCATTGAAATCGATGGCAAATAGGGTATATTTGAAGCCGCCTGGAGGGGAGAGGGTTTGAGGGAGAGCCCCCAAATTTGCAGGGGACCTGCAGGGGACTCTCCCCTCCAACCCCCCCAAGTTCCAAAAAGATTGGGCCAGGGGATCCCATTCCAGGGGCACCCAAAGAGGGTGCCCCTATTCCATCATTATACCCTATGGGCCATTGACATCAATGGCAACATAGGGGCAGGGGGTTTGAGGGAGAGCCCCAAAATCTGCAGGGAACCCACAGAGGACTCTCCCCTACAAAACCCCCAAGTCCCAAAAAGATTGAGCCTGGGGGTCCCTGTCTTTGGGCTCCCCAAAAGGCCCATTGCCAACAATGATGGGGAAAGCCCAATTAGCCACTTCCTCACTGTAATTGTCGTGGGAAAAGTGGCTCTGGGGAGCAGGGGGTTTTGAGGAGAGCCCCCCAAACTGCTGTGAAGCTTCAGGGCACTGTCCCCCACAAAACCCACAAGGCCAAAAAAAAAATCTGACCAGGGGGTCCAATTCCTGGGGCACCCAAAGCCAAACCTAACTTCACACCAGAGAATCTCTATAGGACCCAAATGCACTACATCCCTCTATCAACTCTATGAACCCTGCAGGCCTGGAACCAATATAAACTCAGTTGCCCACATCACTGCCACAGAAAACACAATCGGCTCAAGGTCTGCTCTGCAGACCTGGCTGCAGCAAACCCAGATGCCAGCTCTCCAGCCCTGCCCCAAACAACACGGGGAGAGCTGGCCAACCACAACAAGCCTGCTGGTTCTGGGTCTCTCACCCAGGTGCCAGCTTCACTGCCACAGAACACGCAATCTACAGATGCCAGCTCTCCAGCCCTGCCCCAAACAACATGGGGAGAGCTGGCCAACCACAACAAGCCTGCTGGTTCTGGGTCTCTCACCCAGGTGCCAGCTTCCCTGCCACAGAGCACACAATCTACTCTATAAAAACAAGAAAGTGACCCAGCCCACACACACCCTTGCCAACCCCCACACCAACCAAATCAAACAGTAAACAAATCAAACACTACTTTTAAAGCAGTAAAAAAATTAACTTTTAACATAAGAACATAAGAACATAAGAGAAGCCATGTTGGATCAGGCCAACGGCCCATCAAGTCCAACACTCTGTGTCACACAGTGGCAAAAAATGTTATATACACACATACACTGTGGCTAATAGCCACTGATGGACCTGTGCTCCATACACTGTGGCTAATAGCCACTGATGGACCTGTGCTCCATACACTGTGGCTAATAGCCACTGATGGACCTGTGCTCCATATTTTTATCTAAACCCCTCTTGAAGGTGGCTATACTTGTGGCCGCCACCACCTCCTGTGGCAGTGAATTCCACATGTTAATCACCCTTTGGGTGAAGAAGTACTTCCTTTTATCCGTCTTAACCTGTCTGCTCAGCAATTTCATCGAATGCCCACGAGTTCTTGTATTGTGAGAAAGGGAGAAAAGTACTTCTTTCTCTACTTTCTCCATTCCATGCATTATCTTGTAAACCTCTATCATGTCACCCCGCAGTCGACGTTTCTCCAAGCTAAAGAGTCCCAAGCGTTTCAACCTTTCTTCATAGGGAAAGTGCTCCAGCCCTTTAATCATTCTAGTTGCCCTTCTCTGCACCTTCTCTAAAGCTATAATATCCTTTTTGAGGTGCGGCGACCAGAACTGCACACAGTACTCCAAATGAGACCGCACCATCGATTTATACAGGGGCATTATGATACTGGCTGATTTGTTTTCAATTCCCTTCCTAATAATTCCCAGCATGGCATTGGCCTTTTTTATTGCAAACGCACACTGTCTTGACACTTTCAGTGAGTTATCTATCATGACCCCAAGATCTCTCTCTTGATCAGTCTCTGCCAGTTCACACCCCATCAACTTGTATTTGTAGCTGGGATTCTTAGCCCCAATGTGCATTACTTTGCACTTGGCCACATTGAACCGCATCTGCCACGTTGACGCCCACTCACCCAGCCTCAACAGATCCCTTTGGAGTTCCTCACAATCCTCTCTGGTTCTCACCACCCTGAACAATTTAGTGTCATCCGCAAACTTGGCCACTTCACTGCTCACTCCGAACTCTAAATCATTTATGAACAAGTTAAAAAGCATGGGACCCAGTACCGAGCCCTGCGGCACCCCACTGCTTACCGTCCTCCACTGCGAAGACTGCCCATTTATACTCACTCTCTGCTTCCTATTACTCAGCCAGTTTTTGATCCACAAGAGGACCTGTCCTTTTACTCCATGATTCTCAAGCTTTCTAAGGAGCCTTTGATGAGGAACTTTATCAAAAGCTTTCTGGAAGTCAAGGTAAACAACATCTATCGGGTCTCCTTTGTCCACATGTTTGTTCACCCCCTCAAAGAAATGCAACAGGTTAGTGAGGCAAGATCTTCCCTTGCAGAACCCATGCTGAGTCTTCCTCAATAACCCGTGTTCATCAATGTGCCTACTCATTCTGTCCTTGATAATGGTTTCTACCAACTTTCCCGGTATTGAAGTCAGACTGACTGGCCTGTAGTTTCCCGGATCTCCTCTGGAACCTTTTTTAAAGATGGGGGTGACATTTGCTACCTTCCAGTCCTCAGGAATGGAGGCAGATTTCAATGAAAGATTACAGATTTTTGTTAGAAGATCCACAAGTTCAACTTTGAGTTCCTTCAGAACTCTCGGATGTATGCCATCCGGACCCGGTGACTTATTAGTTTTTAAATTGTCTATCAGTTGTAGGACCTCCTCATTTGTCACCTCAATCTGACTCAGGTCTTTCAACACCCCTTCCAAAATTAGTGGTTCTGGGGCGGGCAAAAAGTTCTCGTCTTCTACAGTGAAGACGGAGGCAAAAAATTCATTTAGCTTTTCAGCCATTTCCCTATCCTCCTTCAGTAATCCTTTTACCCCATGGTCATCCAAGGGCCCCACTGCCTCCCTGGCTGGTTTCCTACTTCTAATATATTTGAAGAAAGTTTTATTGTTGGTCTTTATGTTTTTTGCAATATGCTCCTCATAGTCCCTTTTTGCCTGCCTGATCACAGTCTTGCATTTGATTTGCCACAGCCTGTGTTCCCTTTTACTAATCTCACTTGGACTGGTTTTCCACCGCTTAAAGGAGTCCTTCTTACCTTTTACAGCTTCCATTACTTTATTTGTTAACCACGCAGGCCTTTTCTTATGCCTGTTTGTGCCTTTCCTAACTTGTGGTATGTATTTTATCTGAGCTTCTAGGATTATAGTTTTAAATAGCGTCCAAGCTTTCTCAAGGGTTTTGACCGTATGTACCTTTCCTTTCAGTTTCTTCCTCACATGCCTCCTCATCTCAGTGTATTTACCCCTTTTAAAGTTAAACGTGGTTGTGGTGGTCTTTTTGGACAACTCCCTATTTATACAAACGGTGAAATCAATAACATTATGGTCACTGCTCCCAAGCGGCGCAATCACTTTTACATCTCTCACCAAGTCTTGGGCATTACTTAGGACCAAATCCAGGATCGCCCCACCCCTGGTAGGTTCTGAGACCATCTGCTCCATAGCACAGTCATTGAGAGCATCAAGAAACTCAATCTCTTTCTCTCGACCAGAACACATATTGACCCAATCAATCTGCGGGTAGTTAAAATCACCTATTACAACACAGTTTTTACGTTTAGCCGCTATCTTTAAGCCTTCCATCATATTATAATCGTCCTCTCTCTTTTGATTTGGTGGGCGATAACAAACTCCCATAGTTAAATTTCCTTTTGGGCCCTCTATTTCAACCCAAAGCATTTCTAAAAGTGAATCTAATTCTCTGATCTCAGCCTTACTGGACCGTATATCCTCTCTGACATACAGAGCCACCCCACCTCCAACCCTTCCCTCCCTATCCTTCCGATATAGCTTATATCCAGGAATCACCGTGTCCCACTGATTCTCCTCATTCCACCAAGTTTCTGAAATTCCCACAATGTCTATGTTTTCTCCCAGCACTAAACATTCCAATTCACCAATTTTACTTTGAACACTTCTAGCATTTGCATACAAACATCTATAATTTCCCAGGCGAGCTAGGCCCGCCACCTTCCTCCTGCCGCCTCGAGACACTGGCAGACAGTCCATATTGTTTGTCACCTTCACAGTGGACAACTCCGGTCCGTTACCCGGTAGAAAAATAGCAGCTAACCCTTCATCTCTTTGAGACGAGTCCTCCCGAACCAGAGACATTTCATCTCCTGTCGGCTTTCCCCCAAGATTTAGTTTAAAAACTGCTCTGCCACCTTTTTGATTTTAAGCGCCAGCAGCCTGGTTCCATCCGGGGACAAGTGGAGACCGTCTCTTTTGTACAGCTCCCGCTTGTTCCAGAAAGCATCCCAGTGCCTAACAAACTTAAACCCTTCCTCCTTACACCATCGTCTCATCCACACATTGAGACTTCTAATTTGTGCCTGTCTCTCCTGCCCTGCACGTGGAACAGGTAGCACTTCCGAGAAGGCTACCTTGGAGGTCCTGGCCTTAAGTCTCCCACCTAGCAGCCTAAATTTTTCCTCCAGGACCTCACGACTGCATTTCCCCACATCGTTGGTGCCAACATGCACCACGACCACAGGCTCCTCCCCAGCACTGTCTATCAGTCTATCTACTACACGCGTAATGTCCGCTACCTTCGCACCAGGCAGGCAAGTCACCATACGGTCAGTACGCGGTTTCGCCACCCGGCTGTCTACTTGCCTAATGATCGAATCACCAACTACCAATACCCCCCCCTCTCCCCCTGCTCAGGGATGGTTCCTTGGCGCGAAAGGATTCCCGCTCACCGACCGAAGAAGAGGTCCCTTCTGAGGGCGCATTCCCCTTATCCTCAGCACGGTGCCCTGTTCCCTCTCGACCCTCACGCTCTCTGGCAGCAACGGGGCTGCTACGTTTAGAGCGGGGCTCATCTAATACGCCCCCGAGAGTCTTCCCCAAGTGCCTAACTGACCGTCTCTGCTTCTCCAGGGCAGTCACCTCGGCCTCAAGGGTACGAACTCGTTCCCTGAGGACCAGGAGCTCCTTGCATCGAGCACACACCCAAGACTTCTGCCCTTTGGGCAGATAGTCATACATGTGACACTCAGTGCAAAACACTGGAAAGCCCCCAGGAACTTAGGAAAATTAGGAACTTAGGAAATTAGGCCAAACAGCACCCCCCCCCCCAAGAACCAGAAGAGAAGAGTAACAGCAGCAGCACAACACAGCAGCAACAAATCAAACACTGAATACTTTTAAAACAGTAAAAAACTCAACTTTTAACAATACAGGAACTTTGCCAACCCCCCCCCCCAAAAAAAAAACCTCTTCACCCTAACCCCAAGAAATCCAAGCCACCCAAATCAGGAGAAGTAAAAGGACACTGCACTTTTAAAAGTCCTCTCACTAAATTAAGATATGGGCAAATTAGCAAACCCCCCACCCCAGGCCCCTACCCCCAGCAGAACCTAACCCCAACCCCAATTAGGCTACCCACCCAGTACTCACCCACCCCAATCTGGACAAGTAAAGGGACTCTACTCCTTTTACCAACAAAAACTAAAACAAGAACCCCAAAACTGTCTTACCTTGTCTTCTCTACTCCAGGGAAGTCTGGTAAGGCTGAGTGAGAGCAGCAGGCCAGCCAGCAGCAGCACAATCTCTCACACCAACCCACATACACCAACACAGCAGCAATGGAGGAGTCCAGCCAGGAAGACTCCTTAAAAAGGTTCTCTGGCCCTACAGAGAGCAATTTCAAAAATAGCACTGCTCCCTGATTGGCCAGACAACAGTGCTTACTTGGATACCCAAGTAAGCAAAAGATCAACATAACAACAATGTAGCTGATGGCTGGGCCATCAGCTACACAACAGCCCTGCATTTGCATGCATTTGCAATGCATTTTGCAAATGCATGCTTTGGATTGGCTGCTGGGGCTCCTCTTCCCCCTCCCCCCCTCCCTGATCCCAGGGAGGCTATGGGAGAGGTGGGAAGAGGCCACTAAAGGCGGGAAAGTAGGCAAGCAGCTCCCCTGAGGCTGCAGAAGCTACTTTCCTGCCTTTTGCATTGACAGCCATATACTTCCGAATAGCTATTTGGCAGTATACGGCGAGCCATATTCGGCTGCCGCATAATAGGCGTCAATGGGAATCGGCTACAGCCGATTCTGTATACAGCCGAATCAGTGGTGATTCGGCTGTATATACGGTTCGGCCAAACCAAATGCACATCCCTACTCACCACCTCCCTAGGTAGCTGGTTCCACTGTTGAACAACTCGTACTGTAAAACAGTCTTTCCTAATATCCAAGCAGTACCCACCCTTAATTTAAACCCATTATTCTCTCCTCTGCTGCATCCAGGAACAGCTCCCTGCCCTCCTCTAAATGACAGCCCTTCAAATACTTAAAGAGAGAAGAAGGAGAAGAAGGAGAAGAAGAAGAAGAAGAAGAAGAAGAAGAAGAAGAAGAAGAAGAAGAAGAAGAAGAAGAAGATGATGATGATATTGGATTTATATTCTGCCCTATACTCTGAATCTCAGAGTCTCAGAGCAGTCACAATCTCCTGTACCTTCCCCCCACCCACCCAAAACAGACACCCTGTAAGGTAGGTGGGGCTGAGAGTGCTCGCACAGCAGCTGCCCTTTCAAGGACAATTCCTGTGAGAGCTATGGCTAACCCAAGGCCATTCCAGCAGCTGTAAGTAGAGGAGTGGGAAATCAAACCTGGTTCTCTCAGATAAGAATCTGCACAATTAAACACTACACCAAACTGGCTCTCATGTTCCCACTCAGCCTCCCCTTCTCCAGAATGAACATTCCCAGGTCCTTTAGCTTTTCCTCATAGGGCTTGGTCTCCAGGGCCCTGGTCATTCCCTTTTATCTCCTCTGCACCCACTCCATTCTGTCCATATTCTTGTTGAAGTGAGGCCTCGCCTCCAGATCTGCAAACAATACTCCAGGTGCAACCTGACCAGTGCAGTGTACAGTAGCATTATGACATCTTGCAATTTGGATGTTATACCTCTGTTGACATTCCCCAAGATGGTATTAACCTTTTTGTCACTGCATCACACTGGCTGCTCATATTTAACTTACAATCTACCCATACCCCAAGATCATGTTCACACATGCTGTGAACAACATTAGCAGCTAAATGGTTGGATAAAGCCCCTCCAACCATTTTGGTCTGGGATTATTTTATAATGACCAAAATATCAGTTCAAACATGAATACCTTTAACGGAAAAATATGAATCTTCTTTTATTGCTCTCTGGTTTCCAATAATCACTTACCTTTCTGAAAATGATGTTCTCCCATGCCGATTGATATACAGACAAATAGTGTATTTTTAGTTTTCTTTTTCTATGTTCTCACGTGCTGCAACCCAGAAGTGTATGCCCCATCCAGGATGTGTGTTCTTCATTTTTGCTACCCATATGTAGAAATTGTCACTTATCCTTGTAAAATTGCATCTTGTTCAATTGGCCCACCTTTCCAGCATGTTCAGATCTCGTTGAATTCTATATCTTCTGGTGCGTTTGCTGCGCCTCCCAATTTGATGTCATCTGCAAATGTAATGAGTAGCTTTTCCACATCCTCATCCAGATTGTTTACAAAATATTGAAAATTTCCAGTCCAAACTTGATATATTAAATAGGATGGGGATAAGATTGAATTCTGTGGAACCCAACAAGTTAATGTCCATGGGGCAGAGCAGGAATCCCCCAACACCACATTCTGAGACTCTGCTCTCCTCCCCCCCACCAGATAGGACTAAGCCTGTTTAAGAAAAGGCTATCAGCAAAGAGCAAGAGAGCAGAGCAAGAGCAAAAAATACCCCCATGCAAAATGAGGTAGATCTAGTGCTCAATCTTTCATCTAGAGCAGGTGTGGCTGACGGTAGCTCTCCAGATGTTTTTGCCTACAACTCCCATCAGCCCCAGCCATTGGCCATGCTGGCTGGGGCTGATGGGAGTTGTAGGCAAAAAACATCTGGAGAGCTACCATTGGCCACCCCTGATCTAGAGTTCTGACACACAAACAGAAAAGAAAGTTCTTAATTTGGGTTTGACCTTTATTCCTACCAATAAGTACAATCCATTTGAAACAAGAAAAGATTTATTTCTACTTTACTGATATCTAAAACTTAAGAGCTTTTTTGGAGAAAATAGAGAAGAGGAAATCTTACCAATTCAACCAAAATCAACATTTCTACCACCTATTTAAGATGCTTCTAACCAGGTATTTGAATGCCTTGTGACCAGGAATATTGAAAGCTTAGAAATCAAAAAGCAGTTTTATAAGCAAAATGTATCTTTGGATGAGAGGAGAGCTATATAGGTAGATAAGGGAGGTGGTATAGTGGTTTTAGATATTCATGTATATTTGGCTATAAAAATGTCTTGGATTTCTTTGAAGACCCTGCCTGTAACTTGCTTAGAACATGCACACCATGGTCCGGGCCTTGAATTTCTATGCTGGATCCTTAAATAATAATAAAAAAGGTTGTCAGGCCATGTGAATTTCTGCATGGTTAAGTGGTTTGCCTGCATCCTGTATGTCACATAAACTGCTTACTATTAAGTAGCTAAAAGTTGCTCCAAATCCTATTTGCTTTATACAGTGACTGCTGGTTTATTTCACCAAATCATCTAACCAATGCAAAGTTGATTTCTTTATTGGTGACCACTATGCTCTGTTCAACATATACAAGTTTATTTCATTAAACCAGTTTATCTCAGACAAGAATCTTTACTTCACATGGTACCAAACTGTGAAAAACCCACAGATATTTATTTTGACACAGTGTCAGGTTGATTAAATAGCCTACTTTTCTTTATTAATGTATTTGGGGTTTCAGATCCCAGATGCAAAATGGCTGGATTCAAGCAGATTTGAGACTTACTGAAATGACATACACAATCATAGTAACAGAGGAAGCCCTGAACCAAACAATCCATGTGAGGTGTGTGTTCTTTTTAAGAATGCAGTATAGGAAACAGGGATCCTTTTGTAAATAGGGATCTTGAGCTGTGTAAATGAAAATGGATGTTTTGCAAGGAATCATTATAAACACAGAGAACTGAAACATCCCTTGAGTTGAGTCCAATGGAAGGAGTTTCCCAAGGAATAAATTTGGCTAAGCATATTGGAAAATGTATAATTTACTCAAAGAGTTTAAATGGATTTGGCAGGAAATGACCACTTGTCTGAAGAACATTGTTATTTTCTAGGGTATTTCAGTTTCTATTCATTCATAGCCTAATTTCCTTGTTAGCTTTAGGAGGTCTTGAGCACGTTCATGTAATTCTCACTGTGAGCATGTGTCCAGTTAATTTAAATCACATTAAAACTCATTATTGTTTTCTTCCTGTCTCATTGAAATTATGTTCTTAGGCTTTAGCTTTTAAACTGACAATGCAACTTCACTCTGTTAGCCTATCATCTGGCTTCCTGCTTCACATTTCAGCCTGCAGAGAGATGAAAGCATCACCCAGTCACATAATTTAGTGGGAAATGAGAACACTGCTTCCTAATGATGATTTCATTTGAATTGCAAAACTTTGCCTTCGTTTTAACCTACAGCTATGGCTAGCATTCCAGGAGCACACACATGATCTTTTTTTTTTTTGTAAATAGATATCTATGCCATGGGAAATAAACTATAATAACATATTAAGATGTGGAATAGCATGTTTCTTAACCCATAGAAGTATTAGAATTATTGTTTATATAGAGGAATAATGAATAAATGTATTCTTCTTTGAATATGATAACTGTCTTGATTAAGGAATTTTTAAAATGAAGCTCTGGATTTTTTTTTTTTTAAATGAAGCAACTGACCCACACATCAGATGCAACATTTACGTTTTCTCCAGTCTGGGGGAAACAATAACACTTTAGTTTTACTTCCTGCATACTAGTTTCGGAAATATATATACTAGGGGTGTGCATTTGGTTCAGCTGAACGGAATACACCCCCCAAAAATAGCTGATTCGGCTGTATTAAAGCTGTATAGAGCCAAATCAGATTCTCTGATGTGGTTTGGGAGCCATATACTGCAGCTGAGAATTGCCGCTGAAATTCAGTGCCCATTCTGCTCCATTATACCCTATGGGCCATTGAAGTCAATGGCAAAATAGGATATAATAAATTGTGGCTGGGGGGCAGAGGCCCCAAATTTGCAGGGCAGCTGCAAGGGTTTCTCCCCTACATAACCACCAAGTTTCAAAAAGATTGGACAAGAGGTTCCTATTCTAGGGGCACCCAAAAAGGCACATTTCTCCCAATGGTGGGGGGAAAGCAATTAGTCAGTTTTCACACTGTAATAACAGTGGGAAAACTGATTCTGGGGAGCAGAGGGTTTGAGGGAGAATCCCCAAATTTTCCGAACAGCTGCAGGGGCCTCTCCCTCTCAGATAGTGCCACGTCTCCGAGCAGAACCAGTGCCACCATGCTACTGCCATTGGCACAAACAGTACATTAGATCAAACTAGAGAATCTCTCTCATTCAAAAATTGGGGTGGAGGCTCTCTGTAAGGACTGCTGCACAGAACCAGTGCATAGAATACACTACTGCCATGCAGCAGAGATGGGGCATGGGCTTCCTGCATGTCAAACATCTGCCCACTGAACCACAGCCCCACAGAAGAAATACCTGTGTGGAATCCCTCAACACTCCACTTGTTGGTTGTCTCTGAAACTGGAGCACTTGGTGCTAAAAGAAGCTGATGAAAAATCAAGGCTGCTCAAGGAGAACCTTGACTGACATGCCAAGTGGCATGCAAATATCACCCCTGCTCTTCTTTTAAAAGCAAGTAACTTGAGAATCTGTCATTGCACCATACTTATCCTACATCTTGGTTCTGACATGGCATATTCCCAAAGAGAAAGGAATTCCTTTTCTATCACAACAAAGCTGAGAGACCAGTTATCATAAAAACAGTCAACTCAATAGAATCCCCAGGGTATACCAGAGATAAAGGAAGCTTTATTAATAAATCAGGTAGCAACCATTATTAGCATGCAGTCGCAAGACTGTGTCTTGCCAGACTAAAGTGGATAGGCAGTCCCCCAGTAATTATGCCTTCTGAAATAGTGGCTCTTTTTCCTGCACCCACCAAAGTCATTTGAATTAATTAATATAAAGTCTTTTCTCAGGCCTCAGTGTTCTTCCCCATCAAGATCACTTCCACATATTCTTCCCAATTCAGTTGGTCTGTATCAGCATTGCCCATTAGAGACCAGATTAGAGCTGTTTCCCTGCCTGCCCTTTCCATCTGCAAGCCTAGAACATCCCACTACAAATAAAACTAAGTGTTTAGGAAATACAATGGAGGTTAGTAGTCGTGAATACATTTGTAGTGTGTGGTTAGTACATTATAAGGATACAAATACATCTGCATAATGATGAGTTGTTAATGAGCAAAGATAATCATACCAGCAGAACAGGTAATAGTGCCATCCCCAGCTATACTTGTCACGGAACATCTACCATCCTGCAGGGCCTGTAAAATGGAGCTGTTCTGCCAGGCCTTTTGGTGAGGCAGCAGGTGTCTACCTCAGTTGGTCTCACTGCTGTAGTTTCCATCTCATCGAGGCATCCACCTCATTTCACCTATGTGGCTCAAAGAGATTTTTTAATGTAATGTGCTGCCACCTGTTTTAATCTACCATTTTAACATTTTTATTTATTATTAATTATATATTGTAACCAGGCCACAGATTCAGCAGGAGCTCACAGGAGTGCAGCTCCTGAACCTTTCTGATGGTTTCCTCTCTTCCTCCCCACCTACCTTGTTCATTGAATAGTAGGTGCAGCTGCATAACAATCCTGGATTAGGAGAACAAGCAGTCAGCCAGTCAACCACCAGGGGCTTTGCCATGCCCCAGCAGTCCTTATTAACCTCTGGAGAAGCCCACACCACCCTTTCTCCATTTCTTATGTGATTTTGGGTGGCAGGTGGCTTTCTGGACTTTTGACTGGGGGTGGGGCAGCTCAGGAGAGCCCCAGGTGAGTGCCCAGGGCTCTCCTTTCTTGCATCAGGTTGCTTTTGGCTGGGGGGGTGAGCATATGCTAATGAGTTATGCTAATGAGCTCTGCCAACTATTTTTCTACAAAATGACCTCTGATTGTAACTGATCATTGACTCTGTTCTTGTTGTGATCCACCCTGAGCCTGTCTGCAGGGAGGGCAGAATAGAAATCTGAATGAATGAATGAAAGAAACAGCTTAAGGCAGAGCCCAGCCATTTTGGATTGTTGCAAAGGTTAGGTGAGAAAAGTCACTGTTTTAAATACTCTTCTCCTGCCCATAAGACACATGATCTTGTACAGAATTTTTTTTAAAGGTATGGTTTTCCTCTCTGAACATCCTCCTCTGCTCTGGCAGACAGCCCAGATGTCCCCAAATTGGCAATTGACAGCCATGGTCATCCTAGTGATCCAATAGTACAATCTGGACCAAGGCGGGTCAGTGCTGCTGATTCTTCTCTATCTGTCAGCAGTGTTCGACTATGACCTTTTGACCCACCGCCTTGCCATTGCCGGAGTATGGGGGGTAGCCTTGCAATGGTTTTCCTCCTTTCTCCTGGGACAGGGACAGAGGGTGGAGCTTGGTGAGCAGACTTCCATGCGGCACCCACTCATAAGTCAAATGCTGCAGGGGGCTATCCTTTCACCAATATTATTTATTTATAATTATTTAATTAAATTATTGTTAGCTAAAGAGTTATTGGTGATCTAGGCAGTGGGATTTAAATTAAATAACTAGGGGTCGTTGGTGGTTGGCTAGTGGAAGGTGAACTGCTGCTGGCAACAATAGGGTTGAAGGGAATAGGAATAGGTCTGTACACTGCCAGTTGATGAGCTGGTCTCCACCTGCAGGAGATGGCTGGCCCGGGGATTCCAGTGCTCCTGGGGAGGGGAAGGTATGACGGTGGGAGCAGGCAGACCTATAGGGGAAGGAGGCTGAGACATAGCAGTGCTCGACCATCTTCCTGCCTGCGTCCCATCCTGATGGTGACAGGTAGTGGGGCCAGGCGATCTTACCCACCTCCGGCACTGGTGTTATGTAATGCCAGGTCCATTAATAACAAGACCGCTGTCCTCCGGGATTTCTTACTGGAACAGGAGGCGGACCTGGCATGCGTGACCGAGACCTGGGTGCGTGATGGGGAGACTGTAGCCCTCTCTCAGATGGCGCCCCCGGGATACTCGGTCTTTCACTAGTCCCGGACTAGTGGGCGGGGGGGAGGAGTGGCGCTTCTCATACAAGAGGTTTACTCCTTTAGGGCCCTCCCAGCTCCGGAGATCAGGGGTGTTGAATGTGTCGGCCTGATGTGGGACGTTGGGGAGGGGTTGGCGATCTGGCTGGTGTACCGTCCGCCTAACGCACCGGCCGGCGCCTTATCATCCCTGATGGAGGCCGCGGCAGGCTGGGCATTGGAGTACCCAAGGCTGCTGGTCTTGGGTTACTTCAATGTTCATGCCGATGACGCGGCCTCCAGTCAGGCGATGGACCTGGTGTCATCCATGGCGACACTGGGACTCTCCCAAGTTGTCACAACGCCCACTCATCAGGCGGGGCACATGTTAGACCTGGTCTTCGCGGCGGGAGTTTTAGTGAACGATATTACTGCCAGAGCAGTGCCATGGTCGGATCACTATGCCCTTAAGGCTCGTGTGGGTGTGCCACCCCAAACCTGTTTAGGCGGAGAGCATATTTTAGCTCGCCCGCGGAGCCTGATGGACCCGGAACGGTTCCTGACGGCCCTGCGGGATCCCGGGCCCCCTGGCGATTCCTTGGATGGTCTGGTGGAGTCCTGGAATGATAGACTCTCCAGAGCTATCGAAGAAATCGCACCTAGACGTCCTCTGTGCTCCCGTTTGAAGTCGACGCACTGGCATAACCAGGGGTTGCGACAACTAAAACGGGAACTCAAACGACTAGAGAGGCAATGGTGGTGTACTCAAGACGAAGCGACTCGAACACCTTATAGAGGGATTATGAAGTCCTATGAGGTGGCAATCAAAACCGCAAAGAGAACATACTTTGCGGCTGAGATTGCGTCCGCAACATCGCGCCCAGCACAACTATTTAATATAATTCGGAGTCTAACAACACTGCCGCAGGGCAGACCAAATTGTAAAGAACTGGAGATTGGCTGTGAGGCTTTTGCGAATTTCTTTGCGGACAAGATCGCGTCGCTCCGCCTTGACCTCCCTGCCACATTGGAGGCAGTTAGCGAAACCAATGCTCCGGGCCTGTCTTCGGATTATGTTCTGGATGGTTTCAGCCCTCTCAGCCTGGAGGAAGTTGACAGGATCCTCTTATCTGCTCGCCCAACAACCTGTAAATTGGACCCGTGCCCCTCCTGGCTTATTAAATCCTGCCAGAGGGAGCTTAGATATCCTGTACGGGATATCATAAATATATCCCTCATGGAAGGGCAATTTCCAACACAGCTTAAAAAGGTGGTGGTCCGTCCCCTCTTGAAAAAAACATCATTAGACCCGGCCCAATTGGCACATTATCGGCCGGTCTCGAATTTGCCCTTTTTGGGCAAACTTATCAAGAGGGCAGTGGCGATGCAGCTACAGACTTTCCTGGATGACGCTTCCGTCCTTGATCACCTTCAGTCCGGCTTCTGCCCGGGCCATGGGACGGAGACGGTGCTGGTCGCCCTAGTAGATGACCTGCAACAGCATCTGGATCGGGGCGGCTCGGCGGTACTGATGCTGTTGGACCTATCGGCGGCGTTCGATACGGTCGACCATCGGCTGCTGGCCCGCCGTCTCGCCGACACGGGGATTCAGGGGTTAGCCTTGCAATGGCTTTCCTCTTTCCTTGAAGGTCGGGGACAGAGGGTCACTATTGGGGATGAGCTGTCCCGCAGGCACATGCTTGATTGCGGGGTGCCTCAGGGTGCGGTTCTTTCCCCGGTGTTATTTAACATCTATATGCATCCCCTCGCCCAGATTGCCCGAAGGTAAGGGCTGGGTTGTCACCAGTATGCTGATGACACCCAGCTTTATCTGCTTATGGATGGCCACCCGGTCTGCGCCTCACAAAATCTGGACCGGGCACTACAGGCTGTGGCTGGGTGGCTCAAGCAGAGCGGGCTGAGGCTAAATCTGGTGAAGACAGAGGTCCTTTGCTTGGGCCATCGGGGTCGGGGAAGGGAAATACCCCTTCCGGTTTTTGATGGTGCGCCGCTGATTGCGACACATAGAGTCAGGAGCCTGGGGGTACTTCTGGAGCCTTCCTTAACAATGGAGGCCCAGATAGCAGCCACTGCCAAGTCCGCATTCTTCCATCTTAGGCGGGCAAGGCAGCTGGCTCCCTTCCTGGAGCGCGACGATCTAGCAACGGTGATCCATGCTACGGTCACCTCGAGATTGGACTACTGCAATGCCCTCTACATGGGGCTGCCCCTGTGCTGAACCCGGAAATTGCAGCTGGTGCAGAACGCCACCGCCCGGTTGTTATTGGGGCTCCCAAGGTGGGAGCACATTCAGCCGGGACTTCGGGCTCTGCACTGGCTGCCAATATCCTACCGAGTTTGGTACAAGGTGCTGGTTATTACCTTTAAAGCCCTATATGGCCTAGGACCTGCCTACCTGAGGGACCGTCTCTTCCCACACGTTCCCCAGCGAGCACTGAGATCGGGAACTCAAAACCTCCTGGTTGTCCCCGGGCCAAAAGAAGCCCGTTTGAAAGCTACAAGGGACAGGGCCTTCTCCATAATGGCTCCATCTTGGTGGAACCAGCTGCCGGAAGAGGTAAGGGCCCTGCAGGACCTTACCCAATTCCGCAGGGCCTGTAAGACAGCCCTCTTCCGGCTGGCCCACAACTGACCGGCACCGAGTACTGAACACTGAACACTGAACACTGAACATCGAATTTGAATTGAGCGTAACTTAAGACCGCTGAATGATTTTAATGTTTTATGTATATAACAAATGTTTAGATTTTTAACTATAAATTATGTAATGTTAATTTTAATGCTTAATTTTATATTTTATGTTAGTTTTACATGTTGTAAGCCGCCCTGAGCCACCTAGTGGGAAGGGCGGGATATAAATCTCAGATAAATAAATAAATAAATAAATATTTAACATCTATAGTGCCCCCTTGCCCAGATTGCCCAAGGTTTTGGACTGGGTTGTCACCAGTATGCTGATGACACCCAGCTCTATCTGTTTATGGGTGGTCGACTGTCCTCCACCCCTGACCATCTGTCTGAGGTATTAGGAGTCATGGCTAGATGGCTACAGCAGAGCTGACTGAAGTTAAATCCAAATAAGATGGAGGTCCTGTGCCTAAGTCAAGGGTGGGTGGGTCTGTGGATCCCAGTCTTGGACGGTACTGTTTTAGTGCTGGCCTAACAGGTGAGGAGATATTGGATGTTTGGGAGTTATATGATCACCCTTTATATTGTTTCTTAAAAAAATTATTTAAGGGTGGCATGACCTGTTTTGTCATGTAAAAATATAAGTACGTAGTCCTTCACATAAGCACCCCAAATGGGCACTAAATGATATGTCACTTGAGGTGTTTGAAATTCCATGCATAATACTTTCTTATGTGCTTTTTATTGTATCATTTTAGCAAATTAATGGCTTGTGTTGTACATTTTATAAGCAATGATAATGTAGTTTCAGTGTGCTCTCAAGGTCCTTGCAGGAATTCTTGCTTTAAATGTCTGGTCAGGTGGGACCCATCATGCAAAGAACCACATTTTGGCTTTCTCACTCACTAATTACATCCCTTTTTTGAAAGTGTGAATGGAGATGACCTTGGAATTGATTGCTGGCATACTGTCAATGAAAGGAACATTGACAGGTGCCTCTGCTCTCAGCTCCAAACTGACACCAGTAAACTGACATCAGGAGCTCACATCAATAAAATTTATTTTACTTATACTTTATTATTAGAACTGAACTCAAATATGGATGCATTTTCATTAACACTTTTGCCACCTATGCAAAATGCCCAACATTTGGTAATCTTTTTTTTCAAGATGGCAGCAAATATGGCTGTTTCAAATGCTTCATTCATAAACTCTAGATTGGTACAGTGCTATTAGCATATATTTGGATCTGCCTGGCTACATGGCATTGTCAATAAAACAATTTGGCATGGCATGGAAGTAAGAAGTAGCATTCCTAAAACAGCCTCTGCAAATGCTGGACAATCTGGCACAGTGCCTTGGGAGGACAGAGTTGTGAAGGATGCTATGTCACTTCTGGGTGATGCTTAAAGTTGCCTCCCCTTTATAATCTTTACCAGAAAGACTATGGGAAATTCCCAGAGCATCAGCATGTGGAGACCACTTTTTCTCCTCCTCCACATTCCTCAGAGGTATAAAATTGGGCTGTAGGTGGGTAAATTTATTTATTTATTTAGGATTTGTATCCCGCCCTTCCCACAAGTGGCTCAGGGAAGCCAAATTACAAGGCAATATTTTTTTTTCCAGATTATGCTGCTTCATTCAGTCTAGAGGAGTGAAGGTGATGACTACAATAACAAACAATACCAAGATTCCAGTGGATACTTACTAATTGTTGATGGCACTCCAGTGGATGTAAGAATTCAAATGTCATTCAATTAGAATCTATATTAAAGAATGGTAGAAAATAATTTATAATGAGAATCTTCAATCCTAATCCTGATGTTGCTAGCATGATATGTAGCCATGCAATCTACTGTAGATGTAGACCTCAGTGTGAACAGCTCAGGAAAAAAGAAAAAGAAAACAGCACAGGAGAGACAGACTACAGTTTTTCAAATATCACATAGATGGGTCTATGTGATATTACTCTGCTTTGTGTGATATTACTCTATGTGATATTACTCGTTTTACTTTGCTCTGGTAAGAGCTCGCCTGGAGTATTGTGTTCAGTTTCGGGAGCCACATTTTAAGAAGGATATAGACGAATGGGTCCAGAGGAGGGCAACAAAGATGGTGAGGAGCCTGGAGACCAAGTCCTATGAAGAAAGGTTGAAGGAACTGGGTATGTTTAGCCTGGAGAGGAGGCAGCTGAGAGGTGATATGATCACCATCCTTAAGTACTTGAAGGGCTGTCATATAGAGGATAGTGTGGACTTGTTTTCTGTGGCCCAGAAGGTAAAACAAGAACCAATGAATTGAAGTTAAATCAAAAGAGTTTCCAGCTCAACATTAGGAAGCACTTCCTGACTGTTAGAGCAGTTCCTCAGTGGAACAGGCTTCCTTGGGAGGTGGTGGGCTCTCCTTCCTTGGAGTTTTTAAACAGAGGCTAGATGGCCATCTGATAGCAATGAAGAACCTGTGAATAAGTTGTTATTTAAAATAGCCTATTGTCAAGCATTAGATCTCAAAATAACCAGCCGTTGATTCTGATGTAAAGTAGTGGTTTATTGATAATCCATTGTGCTCGTGTAGGCACAAGATTGGAAGTGATACAGTGTAACTCTAGAATACTAGCTTTAAGGGGCACATCAAAGATAGCTTAGAAATTCCTATTCAGGCGTGTGAAATTCACACTCTTGCTACGTTATCTATTCTTGCGGTTTAGCAACATCCTGGGTCCAGGTCTGCGCCTGGGAAAGTGTCCCAGGAGTCCTTATCTTCAAAGAGGACATTCCTGCATTTGCTACTAGTGAGAACTAAGGTAGAGGTTACATGGCTTTGATGTGCAACACATTAGAATCACAGTTAACAATACAGGCATACTAATAAAGGAACAAAATGCTTGACATACTGCCCCCCCCAAGCTCTCGCTCGGGGTTTGTCTGGGTGCAGCAGGTAAAACTTCTTCACCAATATCAGGGCTCGGACATTGGATGCTTCCACCCACTCATCACATCTTGGGGGAAAATGCTTCCATCGTATTAAAAAGTGAAGCATCCCCCTTTTTATTTTAGCATCCAATATCTCTTGCATCTCATGGTGACTCTGACCATCCACTTGAATCGGACTGGGAGCCGGTGCGTGGGGATGCCAGTTCATAGCCCCTGAATCTCACCGTAGAAGGCTGCAATGGAAAACAGGGTGTATTTTACTAAACAATTTGGGCAGCTCCAGTTCCACAGTCACTTTGTTTATTACTCTTTTTATTTTAAAAGGTCCCAAATACTTGTATGCCAATTTTCAGAAGGTCTGCGGCAACGGCAAGTTCTTGGTTGACAAAAAAACAGTCTCTCCCACTTTGAAATCCCATTCCGGTGCATGTTTTTTATCATATTGTTTTTTATATGCATCTTTGGCAATTTCCAAATTCTTTTGAATTACTTTCCACCATTTTCCCAATGAACCCCACCATTGGTCAAATGAAGAAGGGGTTGGATTGTTAACACCTCCCAGCAGGAGCAGAAAAGGCTTCCTTTCAAATCCATTCACTACCTTGAAGGGAGAGGTTTTAGTAGGCAATATTGTAACACCTCTCTCCTGAGGTTTTTAGGTACATAGAGTTTCCCCTTATGGTACCAGAACCCGCCCTGTCCTTTGCTGATTCCTTCTGGCTTTTCTGCCCCTTCTAATTCAACTGCCTCTATCAGTCGATTACCCCCCCCCCCAAGTTCTCTTTTCTTTCCAGAACGGGTAGTAACTGCTCCAGTTACATGACTGGGGGGTATTACAGAGTCTATCACCTCCTCCCTCTGATTGTCATGTTGGGGCAACCTGGACAGGGCATCCGCTAAAAAGTTTTTTGAGCCCGGAATGTGTTTGAGAGTGAAGTCGAATTTAGCAAAAAATCCCACCCACCGAATTTGTTTCTCGGTTAGCTTTCGGCGCCCCGTTAGCGCTTCTAAGTTTTTGTGATCAGTCCAAATCTCAAAGGGCACTCTCACTCCTTCGAGCCAGGACCGCCATGTTTTTAAAGCAAAAGTCACAGCAAACGCCTCTTTGTCCCACACGGACCAATTGCGCTGTTCATGAGATAATTTTTTTTTAAATTTAGGCACAGGGGCGCTGTCTTCCCTCCTCGTCTGCCTGCATGAGTATTGCTCCTACAGCCATGTCAGAAGCGTCGCATTGCACCACGAAGGGCCGGAGCTCATCGGGGTGGCTTAACACAGGTTGACTTGTAAACAGTCTCTTTAGCTTATCGAACGCTTGCCGACATGTGGGAGTCCATTTTAACTTGGCTCCCGTTTTTTTCACCTCTGGTCCTTTCCCTTTGGTCTTTAAGAGGTCTGTCAGGGGCAGCATGACTTGGGCAAACCCCTGAATGAAGGTCCGATAAAAATGTGCGAATCCGATAAATTATTGTAACTGTCTACGTGTCCTCGGGGGTTCCCAGTCCAATACCGCTTGTATTTTAGCTGGATCCATGGCTAGCCCCTTACCAGACACTCTAAATCCCAAATAGTCCAACTCTGTTTTGTGGAACTCACACTTAGACAGTTCGGCATACAGTTTATGCTCATACAGAGTGGAGAGTACTTTTCTCACCAGGTTCACGTGCGACTTTAAATCATTTGAATAAATAATTATGTCATCCAGGTACACCACCACCCCTTGATATAAGTACTCTCTCAAGACTTCATTGATAAAGTTCATAAACACCCCAGGTGCTCCTTGTAAACCAAATGACATCACCAAATACTCAAATTGGCCCATTGAAGTGTTAAAAGCTGTTTTCCACTCATCCCCGTCCTTAATGTGTACCCTGAAGTACACGTCTCTCAAATCCAGCTTGGTAAAGATTGTCCCTTCTGAGACCATGCTTAATAAGTCTCAAATCAGGGGGATGGGGTAGGTGTTGGAGGTTGAAATCCCATTTATCCCTTGAAAATCTGTGCAAAGTCTAAGACTCCCATCCTTCTTTTTCCGGAAAAGTACCGGCGCAGCATGTGGGGCTATTGCGAGGCAGATGAAACCCCTTTTGAGGTTTTCCTCTATGAACTTTTTTAGTTCCGCCTTTTCCACCCACTCCATGGAGTATAGTTTCGCCTTAGGCAGTTCTTGCCTGGGAATGTGTTCAATTGCACAATCCGTGTTTCTATGAGGGGGGAGTTCATTAGCTTCCTCCTCACTGAATACTTTTTTCAAATCTCTGTATTCTTTGTGAATGGTCGGGTCCCCACACTTTGACCCACTGGTGACGCTTGCACTTACTGTCTGTGAAGCCTATAATCTGATCCCCCCACTTGATGTCCGGCTTGTGTTTGGCCAACCAGCCTACACCTAGGACTATATTGAATGAGGCTGACGAGGCAATTACAAACAGTTCTGTATCCCAGTGGTTCTCTATGCCCACCGGCACCATCTGGGTTTGTTCCATGCACGGTTCCCTCATCATGGTCCCATCCATCTGTTCAAATTGGATGGGGTGGGGTAGCTTGGTTCGCGTGAGTCCAAGGGCGTCCTTCAATTTGGGGGTAATTATTTCCCTCATACACCCTGAGTCAATTAGGGCTCGTGCATGTATAAACTTCTTGAGCTTTGGATTTAGTAAAGTCAATGGGACAAAAAATAAAGACCCAGTTATTCTCACCCTCAGTAGTGCCATTAGATCCATGACCTGCTGCTTGGCACCTTTCAGTGCAGGTCGTCCTCATTTCCCATCGGTTCCATTTCCCAAGACATCTCGCTCAGCTCATCCAAGATGATGGTCTCCTCCTCGGGAATGGCGGAGGCGGAGGTGCTCCCCCTTGCTTTGGTGCGGGTCGATGTCCTCTTAGGTGTCGTGGCTGAAGGCTTTGGAGTAAGGGGGGCCTTGAGGTTTCTTGGGGCATTCTGCTGCCAGGTGATTCGGGTCCCCACATTGGTAGCACTTGCAAACAGGTGGAGTTTTGGCGGCTCCCCCCGTCTGTGGGCCCTTCTTCCCCTCTGGTTTCACCCCCAACTGAGACTCACGTCCCCCCCTTACTCCCTTGCTGCAGTTGGCATTGTAGGGCCACTCATTTCATATTGGTTTCTACTTCCCCTGCTAGCTGCACCCACCCTACCAGTGTGGTAGGGTGCACCTGCTGCAGGGCCCGATCCAGCAAGCTTGCATTCAGGCCCCTCTGGAACTGCTCGATCTTCATCAGCTCATTCCAACCCCAGACCTTGGTGGAATTGGCTCTAAAGTCGATCGCATACTCACGCACCGACTTCAACCCCTGTTGCATCTCCCGTGATGTGATGGCCCTGGTTTCTTGCAGGGGGTCTTCATATTGGGTGAGCAGTGCTTGCACAAACCTGGCCATGGTGTCCAGCTCAGGACCCCTCATCTCGTACAAGCTCATGTACTACCTTCTGGCCACTCCTTTTAGCTTGGAACCCAGGTAGTCCACCCTGCTGAACTCGTCTGGGAACGTGTTCCCCCAATAGTGCATGTAACTATTGGCTTGAATCGAGAAGTATTCCACTTCTTCAGGGTCATCATTGAAGGTGGCGTCCAGGTCCCTCCCTCTCCCATAGTCTCGAGGACCTGGCCTTCCTTGCCTCGATTGGCTGGGTGCACTTTACCTGCCCTACCCTTCAGGGAAGGGCGGAGGCGGGCGGTGTAATCTCTGGCCTCCACTGCAGGCCTGGCCTTCCTTGCCTTGCTTGGCTGGACAAACTTGCCCTCAAGCGAAGGGCAGCGGGGGGGGGGGTGATCTCTGGCCTCCACTAAAGGCTTGGCCTTCCTTACCTTGCTTGACTTGGCTAGGTACACTTGTCCCCAGGGGAAGGCGAATGCATTGTGCCACCACAGCAGGACAAGGCTGGGGCCTGACCTGCTATGTGGACATTGGTGGAGGCATTGGGGGGAGGGCACCTTCAGCCTACACCTTGCCAAGTGAGCAGACATCTCAGGGGGAGGTCTTTTGCCTTTCAGGTGGTGGGGTGCAGGAGAGTTCCCTGGCCATGCAAGGACTGCCCAGCCATCCTGGGCTACTGGGTGAGTGGGAATCTTCTGTTGGGGGGCAGGGGATTCTATATCTTCTTTTCCCACCCACCCCCTCTCTCTCAGCAAATGAACCAGCCTCCAGGTCTTTCCTGGAGATTTCTCCACAAATCAGGTCAGTTTTCCAGGGGAGAGAACTGAGGACTTTCCCCTCACACACTTTTTGGAGGAAGTGGGTTGCCCTTTCTCTCCAAGAGATAGGTCTCTTTCCCCTGCACCCTAGGAGGCAGTCTCCAGGACTTTCCTGGAGGTTTCCTCACAAATCAGGTTCAGTTCCCCAGGAGAGAGGATGGAGGGCTTTCCCCCCTTTTATGGAGGAATTGAGCTGCCCTGTCTCTCCAAGAGATAGGATGGAAAGGGCATCTAGTGCCCTTCGGCATAGGGTACCCAGAGCTTACAAGACTGCTGTTGAAGCAATGTGAAATGGTAAAGCACAAACAAAAGGAGCAGGAAAAAAAACACTGTGATGATCAGTATGAGAAAAAGGCAGACTAAAAAAGCCCAGTTTTGTTACTGGAAAAATAAAATTACAGAAACAAGAATAAAATCAATGTAAGGCCTTTTACTGGACCAATCAAATTAGTGCAAAATAAAATTAACCATGGAAGAAAAATGGTGTAAGCCAGAAAGAAGTGGCAAGTCCCAGGGTTGGTTTCAAGAGCTGTTGCAAACTTAGCAGCCAGATAATTTCCCTGTGTGTGGAGTGCAGACTGAGAAGCCTCTCTCCCCTCCTTTCTCTCTCTCACCCTCCTCACCTCTCCTTCCTTTCTCTGTCTCTCCCTGTCATCTGTCCCCCATCTTTCTTTCCCCCCAAAGTAACTTGACAGGCCATGCATGCCCTCTGATAAATATTGGTCATGAATATACTATAGGGCTGAACCAGCTAGCCTGCTCAGCTACTTAAAAAGAGACTCTTGTAATGCTACTTGGCTAGATGGAATCATGTCAAAGCTCAAACACATGGGAATTGCAACTGATGATCTGTTTTCATCTGATGAATCTTATAATTTTAGATTTATTAAACAGAGACTCTTAGATCTAGAATCTCATAAACTGTGTCCTGTCCAATTTTATACTTGCTCTCCTGGCTCACTTGGACTTGATCAGACAGCCAGGAAAATGGCCAAATATTTATCTGAACTAGATAAACCACAGCATCGGAGAGCTTTTATGCTGGCTAGGATGAATGCATTTCCCTCCAATGTTCTGAATGGGAGATTTCTTCAAGTCTCGTATAGCGAGAGACATTGTCTATGAGGGTCAAGCTCACCTGATTCCATCCAGCATATTTTATTGAACTGCCAACTGTATACTAACCTCCAGAAGGTTCTGTTAGATAGTCTTTCCTTGCCATCCTATAATCAAGAAAATAGGATTGATTGCCGTTTCCTACTAAATGACAACATAACCGATATCACAAGAGCTGTTGCCAAATTCTTGGCTGAAATTGTCAAAAATTATTCTAAGCAGGTTTTATTGTGATATTTAATCTTATTTTAGCCTTTTATGCTTTGAACAGATATATTGGATTGTTGTTTGGCTGACAAGTCTCTGTATATCTCTTTTGGTTATGCCAATAAGGTGTGCTATTGACTGAGATATCATACCCTGCTGGATCAGAACAGTGATCATTCAGCATTCTGACTTACACAGTGGCCAACCAGTTAGCCTGCATAGCCAATAACAGGGCATAGAGGTCAAGGCCTTGCACCAATGCTGCTTTCTAGCATTGGTTTTGAGTTTTACTGCCTCTGAACTTGAGTTTTCCTTCATGACTAGTGGCCACTGATCCTTCAAGAATTTATCTAATCCCCTTTTAAAGACATCTGTTATTGTATTTATCATTATTATTTTTTAAAAAATAGGGTTGTTGTCAGGCATTGTCTGCCAACCAGTGGGAGATGAGGGACAGGAACTAGGACACCACTGTTGGCAACACCATGATATTGCTTCAAGGAACCCCCCCCCCCAAAAAAAAGTGACACCAGGTCCTTTCTAGGATCACAGAAAACTATATGGCAAAATCATAGAATTTCCAGCAATTCCTAGAGAGAACTAACATCACTTCTGGGTTTTCCCCAGCTCAGATGTTATGTCATGGCATCAAGCCAATGGCAATCTTGTTTGTTTGCCACTCAGAGATAGGAAGAAACATGAGCTGGTGACAGGGAATCTGCCACCCCCATTGGGAGCCAACCCTTAAACCCTAAACATGGAAAAGGATCAAAACAACTCTTAAGTTGGTGATATATCATCATAGCTCACTACAAACATGCTGAGATTATGAGTCTGGCATCTCATGATTCATGTAAGTAAGGAGGGAGATGTGGAATTGTATGGTATAGCCTGATCTTGTGAAATCTTGGAAGATAAGTGGGGTTGGTACTTGGACTAGAGACTACCAAGAAAGGGTCTGAAGATGACATGATAGAGGTTTACAAGATTATGCATGGGATGGAGAAGGGAGAAAAAGAAGTACTTTTCTCCTTTTCTCACAATACAAGAACTTGTGGGCATTCAATGAAATTGCTAAGCAGTAGGGTTAGAACAGATAAAAGGAGGCACTTCTTCACCCAAAGGATAATTAACATGTGGAATTCACTGCCACAGGAGGTGGTAGCAGCTACATGCATAGCCAGCTTCAAGAGGGGGTTAGATAAAAATATGGCACAGAGGTCCATCAGTGGCTATTAGCCACAGTGTGTGTATATATATATATATGTGTGTGTGTGTGTGTGTGTGTGTATATATATATATATATATATATATATATATATATAAATTTTGGCCATACAGAGTGTTGAACTGGATGGGCCATTGGCCTGATCCAACATGTCTTCTCTTATGTTCTTATGTTAATGTCAAACCACCTCTGCTTCTTGCCTTGAAAACCCTTGCTAGAGCTGGTATAAATCAGTTATGACTTGGTGGCACTTACGTATGTATCACTAGGAAAAGTTATTTGGATTTTAAACTGATCACTTCGCAAATTTTTGTTGTAGTTTTGCTTCAATATGATATGCTGCATATCTTCAACTAGGGAGTGAGGAAAAGTTGTTGCAGCCCTCAGAGTGAATTTGTCATTCATGTATCCTCATCATTATTTACAATTTATGGAACAATACCTTGTCTCCATATGGCTGCAGGCATGGGTGTTGTCATAAGAATCCAGCCCAAGTAGAATGTGAGTCTCAGAACACTGATACCCCTTTCCAGGTGTTGCTACCACTGGTTCAGACTCCATGCTTGTTTTCTAACAGAACAGCAGCCAGTCACTAAGCACCATTGTTCAGAATGTTTTAAGAAGGGAGAGAGCCACATAGTTTCCTAGGTGATATACCACCTGCATTCATAGAGGCATCAGAAATAACTACAGAGGTGGAAATGACAAAATATGCAGTTAATAGCCAAATAAGATTTTAATATTTATCACTGGAAAACCTTTTCTAATACAAGAACAGGAAAATGTGTCCATCTATACCCACACCATCATCTGTAATACATAGTTAAAGGAAATTTGATTCAGTAAATGGTGGTATACATGCAGCAAAAAACAATTTTTTTAGGAGTGATAGAATAGAAAAGATTGAGTACAGATGGGAAATAATAATGACTGAGTGCAGGATAATAGCCATATTTAATATTTTTGCCCCTTTACATGTCTCCCTGCCTGTTATTTTATGCCTCAAAATAATTCATTTGATCTGACTACTTCCGCCCCGTTAATAAAGTTAATCAATATGCATTTAAAAGGAAATGGCATTTACACAATGCTTTCCTCCCAGTGTCCTTATGTAAAATGAAAGATTAGCAATAAGACTCTATGAGTCACAAGTCTGGAATCTTGTCCTTTGTTGCTTTATCAATAGACACTGCTCACAGATTCATTTTATACACTCCAAATAAAAACCTTCTCCACCTTTCATATGTTGTGGGAAATAACATGGCAGCTTCTGACCTACAAGATGAAACTTCATTTTGTATTAATGTGAGCACCTCAATTCTGAAAGAAATGAGTGCAGCTTGAACAATCTGACTTTTTCCTAGTGCTTATTTACAGAAGAGATTTACCTTTTACTGGCAAAAAGAGAGTGAGGGACAAATGGAATTGGGGTGTAGGAGCTAAAATAAAGACTCAACTGTGAACGATACTTAAAAATATTTCCTGAATGGGATAACTATTTATTTATTTATTTATTTATTTATCTGGGATTTATATCCCGCCGTTCCCATCGAGTGGCTCAGGGCGGCTTACAACATATGTAAAACTAACATAAAAATAAGTTACACTATAAAATTAACATTTCATTAAATAATTAAAATCCAACGTTTGTTATAAATGTACATGTCGTTAAAATCAGACAGCGGTCATAAAGCTACACTCTATTCAAATTCAAATACTGATTCGGTATACCGTCTTCAACATTTCCATGTTCCATATTCAATATTCAGTAGTCGGTATACAGGTATACAAGGATACAAGGCCGGTTAGTTGTGGGCATTGGTTGTGTTGTTGATGACTCCCAGTTACTTGTGGTAGAAACTCCATAAACCAGGACTCGGATATCAAATTTTAATATTAAAAGAAAAACTTTGTGTTCTGTTTTTGATTTTCAGTTTCAACAGTCCAGTTCCATTATTACATATTTTGAATGATGGCTGAAAATATAGTGAAAGTAAAAGTCTATTCTGAGTTCATTGTAGTAGCTTGCAGGGCTTTATTTTGAGCAGGAGTGCACAGGAACACAGTTCTGACTGGCTTGGTGTCTGGGGGTGTGGCCTAACATACAAATGAGTTCCTGCTGGGCTTTTTCTATTAAAAATAGAACCTCAAAAAGGATATTATAGCATTGGAGAAAGTCCAGAAAAGAGCAACTAGAATGATTAAAGGGCTGGAACACTTTCCCTATGAAGAAAGGTTGAAACGCTTGGGACTCTTTAGCTTGGAGAAAGGTCGACTGCGGGGTGACATGATAGAGGTTTACAAGATAATGCATGGGATGGAGAAAGTAGAGAAAGAAGTACTTTTCTCCCTTTCTCACAATACAAGAACTTGTGGGCATTCGATGAAATTGCTGAGCAAACAGGTTAAAATGGATAAAAGGAAGTACTTCTTCACCCAAAGGGTGATTAACATGTGGAATTCACTGCCACAGGAGGTGGTGGCAACCACAAGCATAGCCACCTTCAAGAGGGGTTTAGATAAAAATATGGAGCAGAGGTCCATCAGTGGCTATTAGCCACAGTGTGTGTATATATATATATAATTTTTGGGGGGCCACTGTGTGACACAGAGTGTTGGACTGGATGGGCCATTGGCCTGATCTAACATGGCTTCTCTTATGTTCTTATGTTCTTAAATCTATGAAACAATGGTGACATTAGGGGTGTGGCCTAATATGCAAATGAGTTTCTTGATTTACTCTTCTTTGCAGGATATGTCATTACCTGGTGGGGTTTAGTTTGAGGGGACTCAGCACTTTCCGAATGATCCACCCCAAAGGGGAAAAGAACCCTATCATCCTGCAAGACTACATTCAGTTCCCTGGTTTTCTTTGAATTTGGGAGGAATGAATCATTTGTAATGATGGTTTTTAAATGACTGATGCCAATCCAATCAAACATATGCTACAGCTAATTTTAGAACTTATTTTGTAGTAGTGATGGAAACAAAGAAAAGAAAATATGCTTTTCCACTACCATTGCATTAGCGCAGTGGCATTCAGCAATTCTGTTCCATATGTAAAGCCCCTGGAAAGGAATTGTAAACACTTTGCAAGCATGCTGTGACTAATTTGATCCAACTTGGATTCTACAATAATTATAAAGATGCTGAATTTTCACAAGGCTTCTGATGGTCATGTTTGTATAAATATTTCTCAATATGTGCAACTTGAAGAGGTGGACAGAAAAGTTGGAGATATAATGTTGACTACCAGCCTATTGGATCTATGCCCATCTTGACTGGTAAAAGCAGTTGGATGAGAGCTCTGTGTGATCAAATTATCAGCATCTCAGTGACATGCAAGTGATGAGACTAGAAATATTTCTTAGCAGCTGAGACTGGTTCACCTGCTGCCACCATTCCCAGAGAAAACTGACTTGGCCACCATCATGTGTACTTTGGTAATTTCCATATTAGACTATTGAATTGTGCTATATGTACAAAAACTTCAGTTTATTCAAAGGTTGGTAGCCAAAGTGCCAACTGAGTTCTGCTGCAGTGAACATATAATACCAGTATAATATCTATATTGGCTCACTGGTTGGTTTTCAGGCTCAGTGAAAATAATAATAATAATACTAATACTACTACTACTAATAATAATTTTTATTTATTTATTTATTTAAAATCTTAGGCCAGGAAATAGCTGAAAGACTGCATCCATCCATATAACTTAAATTAAGTTCTGTTCTGTAATCATCCATAAGTCATTGCTATGGGAACCTGAACTTCTGGTACTTGTAGAACAATCCTTGGCCAGTCTACCCAAAATTATTTAGCAGGGCTTACCCTCAGGAAAGTCTTTAGGATTGCTGCCCTAATGGAATTCTTGGCTGCTGGCCCATAACTATGAAACTTTCCCCTACCAAAATGGCCTTTGCTTCACCACTACAGGTCTTTCAGAAAAATCTGAAGTCCTGTCTTTTCCAGATAGGGGTGCCATTCCCCAGCTGGAGTCCGGGGATTCCCTGGTTTTTCAGGCTCCCATCCACCACTGGTTGACTGGTCAGTGGGGGGAAAATCCCATCCTCAAATGATGTCATGTAGCAATGTTGCATGGTAATGCTCATTTTTGGGCAAAACTCTATGCTTTGAGGGTGATTTTACCATAAAGTTTTCCCGTCAAACAAGAATGCTGTTGTGCAACATTGCTGACATTGAGATGTCACTTTCACATGACATCAGCACATCATTTGGTGCAGTGGTTAAGTGCGCGGACTCTTATCTGGGAGAACTGGGATTGATTCCCCACTACTCCATTTGCAGCTGCTGGAATGGCCTTGGGTAAGCCATAGCTCTTCTTGCAGAGTTGTCCTTGAAAGTGCAGCTTCTGGAAGAATTCTCAGCTCCACCCACCTCACAGGGTATCTGTTGTGTGAGGAGGGGGAAGGTAGAGTATAAGCCATTCTGAGATTCAAAGTGTGGGGTGGGGTATAAGTCATTTTCTTCTTCTTCTATCTCAGCTCCCCAAAAGTCCCACCCCCTCCCTTGCTGATGCAATCATCGGACCTGGCAACCCTATTTCCAAAATGTATTTGAAGAAGTTTGATTATTTTCTTTGGAATTTTGATTATATTTTTTGGAATTGTATTGACATTTAAAAATCTTGATTGCTATTTATGTTTTTATTGTTAGCTACCTTGGGTATTCTTTCAGTAGAAAAAGTGGCATTTCCCCCCCTAAAATATATAAATTGGGGGTGTGGAATGGTATAGTATAGAATGGTATCTGATCTCATCAGATTTCAGAAACTAAGCAGGATTGGTACTTGGATGGGAAAACACCCAAGAAAGACTTTGTAGAAGAAAGCAATAGCAAACCACCTCTGCTTAATCACTTGCCTTGAAAACTCTTTGGCATAGCCATAAGTCAGTTGCAATTTGGCAGCACTTTACACACTCAAATACATAAATTAAAATAGGGAGGATATAAATCCATTTAAATACTTATTACAATTTGCTGTAGGCCAAGAAAAGAGCACTGCTGTAAGGATAGTTGAAAAGCCACAACAGACCTGAGATTTTTCAACAGCCATACCCATGAGGTCCAAAGATGTGTGTCTTATTCTTGGCCTTATTCTAACCACAACTGATCTAGTATTTTGACCTGTGGAGAAATGCCTTCCACCCTAAAATCCACCATGAGATTTTATTGATTGGGGGACTGCACTTTATACAAACCCTAGGGCAGGGGTGGCCAAGCTATGGCTTGTGAGCTGCATGTGGCTCTTGAAACCCTCTCTCTTTTGGCTTGCAAAGGCCACCCCCACCTGCATTTCCTTGGTGCCCTCCTCCCCCTCAGCAATGCTACCCGACACCCTTCATGGGCCTCCCAGGCCAGCACTGTTGGGAGAGGCAGTGGGTGGGTGCATGTATATGAGGGCTGGAGGAAGGCTGCGGGTACCCTCCTTCCCCTTGGCAATGCAGCCCAGTGCCCTTTATGAGCTAGTCTGGCCAGTGCTGTCAGGGAAAGTGGTGTGTGTGTATGTGTGTGAGAGAGTTGGGGGATGGGGTGGGGGGAAAGGTGCAGATATGATCCTATCCCTCAGCAATGTGGCCTGTTGCTCTTCATGGACCTGCCAGGCCAGTGCTGTCAAGGAGGTGGTGGGTGCATGTGTGTGAGAGAACCAGGGGGACATTGTGGGCACCCTCCTTCCCCTTGGCAATGTGGCCTGGCACCCAAGAAGGGTCTGTGTTCAGTGGGGAGTGACCTCCCTGCTGTCCACAGATCCTGAGGCCAGCTTCTCTTCCTGGGGAGTTTAAGCCTCCTGGCAAGAGAAGCCTCCAGGTGCAGTCTGTGCAGCAGGGAGAGACTTCTCTGCTGCACACAGATCCCTAGGCCAGCTTCTCTTCCCAGGCAGTTTAAATCACCTGGAAAAAGACATTTCCAAGCACAGTCTTGAAGCCTTCTCCTCTTTCTCCCTCGCTTGTTTATTTGCTTGCTTGTTTGCTTTCTCTCTTTCTCTTCCTTCCTTCCCCCTCCCTTCCCCATCCATTTGCTTTCTTATTTCTTGCTATTTCCCCTTCCTCCTCCCTTCCTCCAGTTCCTTCATTCTCCCCCTTCTCCCATCTATTAGCTCTCTCTCCCTGTCCCTCCCTCCCCCATGTATTTGCTTCCTTCCTTCCTTCCTTCCTTCCTTCCTTCCTTCCTTCCTTCCTTCCTTCCTTCCTTCCTTCCTTCCTTCCTTCCTTCCTTCCTTCCTTATATGAAATTGGGCTGCCAACATCTGAGCTCCAAACAGACATGCCTAACCTTCACCATGGGAATCTGATCTACATCTCCTCCCCCTCACCCCCGCCCAGAGCTCACGCTAGGTTGGTACTTTTGATAATGAAAGTATAGGGGGGAGGGCACACTTCACCTGGAGTGCAGAATTGGCTAGGGAGGGTTCTGGTCTTTCTCGCTACTTTTTCTTTGTTCGGCGGGGGGAGGGTCACACCTTAGCAGCAAGTGGCCCTTTCCACTCTCTTCCTTGCAGCATCCTTGCATCAGTGGGCCACTGCAGAGCCTCGCAAGCCCCCATCCAGCCTGTTGCTGAGTAACACATGGAGAGTGCTGCAAGTATAAATCCATCTAGCAGGAAGTATTCTTAGATTTGTCAGTGGCAGTGGTTATTACCTAAAGAGAAGTTTGGTACTCTTGCAAGGAAGGTGGCATGGGAGCGGGCAAGGCTGCATGAGAGTAGGCAAGGTGGCACAAGAGTGGGCAAGGTGGCATGAGAGCGATGGCAGCAAGCAATGGTGGAGGAGCCAGAAAGGTAAAACAGGGGGAAGATTTATGGGGGCCTGCCTCCCATAGCTACGGGCCTGTATTCATGAAACAAAACAGTAGCAGTTCAACTGACACAGAAGGAATGTTCTTGGCAGGGAGGAGACAATTACATCAGCAGATAAACAGGCTGCCCTCTTTCCACCCGCAAATACTCTTCTCTTTCAATTCAAATTAGGCCACAGTGGGCTCATATAAAAGAGTGGCTGAGATGAGGCTAGAAAGCAATGGAATTTACCTTCCTCCTCCTGCTTGTTCTCTGCCCAGAGAGGAAAAAAAAAACTTTAAAAACTCATGGTGAAGGTTTTGCTCAGTTCATACCTCCAAAGAAAAAAAAAATACATTTTTTCATAATGCGCAAACTTACAAGTTGTAATGCAGCCACCTGCTCTATATGAGAAGATACAAGCAGAATCACCCCCCTAATATATTTCATAACATTTCTCCATTTTACAATCTTATTAAGGACAGCAAACTAAGATATAATTACAAGCTGAATTAACTCACTGATGAAATGATGTAATTGTTTACGCAAGCACATGAGGAGTTGCATAGTTTCTAATAATAGTTCTCATCAACTGTCTCTTCATAGACAACTTTCTGACAGATAGTGTTTGTCTTGTACATGGACTATGTGTTAGCAGTAGATTATAATAAACAGATTGTTCTTATGCTACTGAGAGCAATTACAACAAAAAGGACTACACAATAAAATCCTAGTATGAGGAGTCAATTTAGCTCTCAACATAGAGGGTTTACTCAGAGTAGAGACCTGAAGAAGAGGACATGCAAGCCCTTTTGTTCTTCAGGTCCTGGGAGGACTTTGGTGGCCATCCAAAGTCTCTGCTCATTTCTGGACTGGTACCTCTTTCCCTTGCTGAAAGGTTAAGAAGCATCCATCTTTCTGCTCCTGGGAATGAAGAATTCCAGGCCCAGAGAGGGACAAATGGTGAGCAGAGCTGTAAAAAAAAAAGTTCCTTCACTCTTTTGGCAACCTTTTAAATCCTGTTATCAAAGCATAAAGAAATAAGTGGACCAGGGACCCTTCAACACAAATAAATGGCTTGTATATATATACGTTCTGCTATTCTTTAGGGCAGGACAGCAGAAACACAAAAGTTAAAGGCTAAGTGCTCATCTTGTTGTGAATGTGTGGTATAAACTGTAAACTGATCTCACAATTTTTGAATTTTAACAAAGTTTCTATTTTTCTTTAATTACTGCTAAGGCCATCAAAGTCAACCAGTCTCCTGAATACTTGATGGATGCCTATCCATACTTGACACTAAGGGAGAAATCTATCACTTTTTGGGAGCTTCAAAGGAGTCAGTTTGGGAAAAACAGGGCCATAAAAGTCATTTGGCCAGCATAATTAAAATTCCTATGTTGGGGAATGGATGTATGACATGAATGATCTCTGATTGGATATTCCACATATGACACTCTGATTTTCCATTGGTGTGACACTCTGCCCCCTCATTGGGTAATTGAATCATTTGATGTGACATAATTTACCATAGAAAACAGGCAACCCCACCTGTCAGGTTAGAGAAAAGAATAGGAAAAATAGAGCAGGGCAGAGAAGAAAAAGGGAAAAAAAGGAAAGGAGGGATTCCTCCTTTCCCTCCATCCCTCCTACCCTCACCCCCCTTCTTCCCAAGAGAAATCTCCCTCCAGAGGCCTTGCATTTCCTCTGACTGAGCCTACCCTGCAAGATCTAGGTATCGTATCACCTTCCCCCATCCATACTTATGCAGCTAAACTCTTATATTCCTCTTGTATGCTCTTCAGTGTGTATGCCCCAACCCTTCAAGCAGATCCTGCAGAAAAGAACAAGTTCTATGCTGATCTACGCAACCTTGTATGGAAGACCCCTACAGAGGACAAGGTGATCATCCTTGGCGACTTCAATCCCAGAGTAGGTAAAGACTCGGAAGCCTGGAAAGGAGTACTTGGCAAACACGGCATTGGCAACTGCAATGATAACGGGCGCCTCCTGCTAGAATTCTGCACGGAGCATCAGCTCACCATCACCAACACTATCTTTCAGCAGAAGAACAGCCTGAAAACAACCTGGATGCACCTACAGTCCAAGCACTGGCACCTTATCGACTACATTCTGGTGCGCCAGAGAGACCTTCGAGATGTCTTACACACCTGAGTAATGCCCAGTGCAGAATGTCATACGGATCATCGTCTTGTACGCTGCAATCTCCGTCTTCACTTTAAACCCACACCCAGGAGAGGAGGTATCCCTCGGAGGAAGCTTCAGGTTGGCAGCCTTCAGTCAGCCGAAGTTAAAGCTGCCTTCCAGGCAAAACTCCAGTCAAGAATTGAGGACCCCAGTTGCCCCACAGACCCTTCTCCAGAAGCACTCTGGGAACACCTAAAAACTACCATCCTGTCGATCTCTGAAGAAGTCCTCGGGTTCTCCACAAGAAAGAACAAGGACTGGTTTGACGAGAACAATCAAGAGATCCAAGAATTACTAGCGAAAAAGAGATCTGCCTACCAAGCACATCTTGCTCAGCCCTCCTGTCCT
The DNA here is from genome assembly GCF_032191835.1 of Heteronotia binoei. Taxonomy (NCBI): domain Eukaryota; kingdom Metazoa; phylum Chordata; class Lepidosauria; order Squamata; family Gekkonidae; genus Heteronotia; species Heteronotia binoei. Next base: position 111,149,999 of record NC_083243.1, on the reverse strand, counting down.
GGGAAAAAAGCAATCTTTCGCACTGCATGTAGCAACCTCCAGCGCAAGCTTCGAGACATTCAGAACGAGTGGTGGACAAAGCTTGCAGAGAGACACTGGTGTGCAGACACCGGTGATTTAAGAGGGTTCTACGAAGCCCTGAAGGAAGTATATGGCCCAACATATCAGGCTCAGAGTCCCTTGTGTAGTGCAGACGGCCAAGTGCTCCTCACAGACAAGGCATCCATACTGAACCGGTGGTCGGAGTATTTTCAGGTTCTCTTCAGTGCCAACCGCGTAGTTCAAGATTCAGCAATCCACCTCACCCCACTTCAACCAGTGAAAACAGAGTTGGATGAGATCCCCACCCTAGAAGAGACTGTTAAAGCCATCAAGCAACTGAAAAGTGGCAAGGCAGTGGGAGTTGATGGAATCCCACCAGAGATCTGGAAGCATGGGGGCACAGTACTACATAGCACACTTCACAAAGTACTTGTCACCTGCTGGGAACAAGGCAAACTACCACAGGACTTTCGCGATGCAATCATCATGACTCTACACAAGAACAAAGGGGAAAAGTCAGACTGCTCCAACTACCGGGGGATAACCCTGCTCTCCATCGCAGGCAAAATCCTTACCAGAATACTCCTGAACAGACTGGTGCCCACCATTGCAGAAGAACTCCTCCCAGAGAGCCAGTGTGGCTTCAGAGCTAACAGGAGCACCACCGACATGGTATTTGTTCTCAGGCAGCTCCAAGAGAAATGCAGGGAACAGAACAAGGGTCTATATATGACTTTTGTCGACCTTACCAAAGCTTTCGATACTGTTAGCAGGAAAGGCCTGTGGCAAATCTTGGAACGTTTAGGATGTCCTCCAAGGTTCCTCAGCATGATCATCCAGCTACATGAAGACCAGCGAGGCCAAGTCAGACACTGCAACAACCTCTCGGAGCCCTTCCCAATAGGCACAGGTGTAAAGCAAGGCTGCGTTCTCGCGCCAACTCTCTTTACGATCTTCTTTAGCATGATGCTTCAAAGAGCCACATTAGATCTAGATGATGATGATGGTGTCTACATCCGCTATCGCACCGATGGCAGCCTGTTCAACCTGAGGCGACTAAAGGCCCACTCCAAGACAATGGAAAAACTTATCTGCGAGCTACTGTTTGCTGATGATGCTGCACTCGTCTCCCACTCGGTATCAGCTCTGCAGCATATGACGTCCTGCTTTGCAGAGGCTGCCAAGCTTTTCGGCCTGAAAGTTAGTCTGAAGAAGACAGAAGTTTTCCACCAGCCTGCACCCCAGGAAGATTATCACCCTCCCTGCATCACTGTGGGTGAATCAGTTCTGAAGACAGTCCAGCAGTTCAGCTACCTGGGGTGCATCATCTCCTCAGATGCCAAGATCGACAAGGAGATTGACAACAGGCTGGCAAAGGCAAACCGTGCATTTGGCCGACTGCACAAAAGAGTGTGGAGCAACAAGCATCTGAAAAAAGGCACAAAGATCAATGTTTACAAAGCGGTTGTGATGACAACCCTCATCTACGGCTCCAAATCGTGGGTTTTATACCGTCATCACCTGCGACTCCTTGAGCGCTTTCATCAGCGCTGCCTTCGCACCATCCTCAACATCCACTGGAGTGACTTTGTGACCAGCACTGAAGTCCTCAAGAGGGCAGAGGTTACAAGCATCGAGGCACTGCTGTTGAAGACGCAGCTGCGCTGGGCAGGGCATATTTCTAGGATGGAAAACCACCGCCTTCCCAAGATTGCTCTGTATGGCGAACTTTCCACCGGCCATCGAAATAGAGGGGCACCAAAGAAGAGGTACAAGGACTCCTTGAAGAAATCCCTTGGCACCTGTCGCATCAACCATCACCAGTGGTCTGACCTAGCCTCAGATCGCAAAGCATGGAGGCACACCATCCACCAGGCTGTCTCTTCCTTTGAGAACGCACGCATAGCTGGTCTTGAGGACAAAAGGAGATTGAGGAAGAATCGCACTGCTACAGCACCAACCCCAAATCAGACTTTTCCCTGCAGCCACTGTGGCCGGATCTGCCTGTCCCGCATTGGTCTTGTCAGCCACCAGCGAGCCTGCAGCAGACGTGGACTACTGCACCCTTCTTAAATCTTCGTTCGCGAAGTCAAGCCGAGAGAGAGAGATGCTTGAAGTTGTTTGATTGGGATATAACTATTTGAACCCCGATTCCTATAATAAAATCCATTATTAACCAAAGGATTTTCAGTGGCCTATCTCCGTAGACATAGAGAGAGATCCTGTTCATCTCACCTCTTGTAGACTCACCATTTTGAGCTAAGAAATATTAATATTCCCCAATAAAAAGTTAGTTGAGGTGTAACACCTTCCATGCACTCGTGGCATGATGCTGCCTTCCCTGGTCTCATGCCATGGTGCTGCCTTCCCCACTTTCGTGCCACCTTGGCCACTCTCATGCTGCAGTGTTACCTTGCCTGCTTTCATGCCACCTTGCCTGCTCTCGTGCCACCTTGTCCTCTTTTGTGCTGCCGTTCCCGCTCTCTCGCCACTGTGCTGCCTTCCCTGCTTTCATGCCACCTTGCTGGCTCTTGTGCTGCCTTGCCAGCTCTTGTGCCACAGCACTGCCTTGCCAGCTCTCATGTCACTGCATCACCTTGCCCACTCTTGTGCCGTGGTGTTGCCTTGCCCACTCTCATGCTGCTTTCCCCGGTCTCCTCCACCTTGCCTGCTCTCCTGCGGCTTTCGCACTCATAAACATACTGGTGCACACAGTCTTGGAGTACCACCATAATAACAGGGAAGCAGGCTGCCCAAGTTTTTTAAATGTTGTAAAATCATTTTGTGCCCCGCGATCCCCCAGCTAAAATTTTATCCCCTGCCCCCCATCTAAAATGTTCTGGCTATGGACCTGGACTTCCTACAACAGGCCCTGAAGAGAGCCTGTTTTCTCCTGGACTTCCTACAACAGGCCCTGAAGATAAGATAAGATAAGATAATAAGATAAAGATAAGATAAATTTATTTTTATATCCCGCCCTCCCCCGCCAAAGGCAGGCTCAGGGCGGCTCACAGACATGGAAGACCATGATATACATGGAATACAATATAAATGAACAATTTTAAAATTACAATTCAGTTAAAATACAGTTACATGATTAATTAATTAAATAGATAAAACAGGTGCTATAAAGTGCTACAGATCACAATCATGGACAAGATGGCTGGATGGGTACAGATCCATTTAGCCAGGTTCTGTCTCAAAAGCAATTTGAAACAGAGAGGTTTTGCAAGCCCTGCAAGACTGATTCAGGTCCCGCAGGGCTCGCACCGTCTCTGGAAGTTGATTCCACCATCGGGGGGCCATTGCTGAAAAGGCTTGCTCTCTAGTTGTCTTCAGTCTAGCCTCTTTTGGCCCAGGGATTTTTAAAAGGTTTTGAGAGCTAGATCTCAGTGCTCTCTGGGGAACATATGGGGAGAGGCGGTCCCTAAGGTAGGCAGGTCCTCGGCCATGTAGGGCTTTAAAGGTAATAACCAGCACCTTATAGCGAACATGGTACACAACCGGCAGCCAGTGCAGATCCCGCAGCCCAGGCCGCACGTGTTCCCACCGAGGTAGTCCCATCAGCAGCCTGGCCGCCGCATTCTGCACTACCTGGAGTTTCCGTGTTCGGTATAAGGGCAGCCCCATGTAGAGGGCATTGCAGTAGTTTAATCTCGAGGTGACCATTGCGTGGATCACAGTTGCTAGGTCGCTGCGTTCCAAGAAGGGAGCCAACTGCCTCGCCCTCTTAAGGTGAAAGAAGGCGGCTCTAGCAGTGGCAGCTATCTGGGCCTCCATTGATAAAGAGGATTCCAGTAGCACTCCCAGGCTCTTGACCCTGCGCACTGGTATCAGTGGTGCACCATCAAAAGCCGGTAGGGTGACCTCCCCTCCTGGTCCACCGCGGCCCACACAAAGGACCTCAGTCTTCACCGGGTTCAACTTCAGCCCACTCAGTGTGAGCCAGTCAGCCACGGCTTGCAACGCCCGGTCCAGGTTTATAGGGACATCACCAGTCCAGTCATCCATCAATAGATAGAGCTGGGTATCATCAGCGTACTGATGACAACCAAGCCCATACCTCCGTGCAATCTGGGCAAGGGGGCACATAAAGATGTTGAACAACATCGGGGAGAGAACTGCCCCCTGAGGCACCCCACAATGAAGTAGGTGTCTCTGAGAGAGCTCCCCCCCAATTTCCACCCTCTGTCCCCGACCTTCAAGGAAGGAGGAGAGCCACTGTAAGGCAGTACTGAAGAGAGGCAGTACTGATTAATAAGCTCCTGGAGAATCTGTCAGCAGAGAACTGTCTTGTTCAAAGGTCAGTGCCTTCTGGTGAAGTTCTTGCCTGATGGGCCAGCGGAGGACAGGAGACAGCAGAATCAGCCAATGGCATGTCAGAGACAGTGTGAGCCAATCCTGTGCAGGCCACAACCAACGAATGAAAATGATTGAAAATCCTCAGAATTGCCACCACAGTTGGGCTTTTATTATCTTAATGATGACAGAGGCTGTGCATTAAGGAATTATTGTAAGATCGTTAATGTTTTAAGCCTGCTTGTATTTTGAGTAAAGCATAATATTGTTAATTGGGCTTGCCTGTGTCCTTTATAAAGTTTATATCTCCCATACCTAGCATCACATTTTATGGCACACATGGCTTGGCCCGACAAAGTGACATTTATGTTAAATCTGGCCCCTTTAACAATAGGGATGACACCTCTGTCATATATAGGCATATAGGGGGGGAGGGGACAGAGGAATTGCATTTTATACTTTTCTTATGAAGTGCATGATCAATCTGGTGCTATGCTAAAAGTATGCTTGTAAACATTTGTAGTACTTTCCCATGTCGCCACTGTCAGCATCCAGCACTCAAGGATACTGAATTCTCTTATGATTCATCTGAAAAGGCTTGTATTTTGACAAGTATCCTCAAATACTTAAAAAATGTTCAGCTTGTATTTGCAAGAATTTGATAAGTTGCTCAAAAATGCTTGCACATACAGAAGAATGTCACACACTGGGGCGCCAGGAAGGGAGTAGTCTGAGTATAGTCTGCATCAGAGCTGGGGAAGCATTGCAGGAACCAAAAGCCAAGTTTAAATCACAGTCCGGGAGCAAGGTTGTTCAAGCCAGGAGTCGGTAACTTGGGGAATCAAAGCAGGAACAGAGTCAAGGAACAGGAATTGGTGTGGTCAAAAAACACTGAATAGACTTGTTGCTTCCACAGAGCATGTTGTCTGAAGTGGAAGCTTATACAACCCACTGCTGTAGTTTCCAATTAGTCAGCAGTGGGGGCTGGCCTGGCTTCTGCTAAAACTCAGGACTGATAGATCATCTTACCCTTAGTCTAGCCTCTTTCCGCATTGTCGCTAAATTGTGCTGAAGTCTTCCTTGGACACGCACAAGACGAGGTGGTGAGCTGGGAGGTGTCTCTGCCTTGTTGGCTGAAGATCGAGCTGGCGGCAATAAATCAATTATGCAGTGAGAGGGCCCCATTATCAACTCTGCTATAACAACTAGGGGAGAAGGGTGCCGCTTTTATGCTACTGGGGAACTCCACCAGAAGGACCTCCAACAGATAAATTTTATACTCTGTTTAGCACCAATAGTTTGTTTTAAATTGTTTTAAATTATAACTAACTGTCTTATTGTTTTATATTTGAAATTGAGATGTTGGTTTTTATATGATTGTTAGCCGCCCTGAGTCCGTTTGGAACGGGCAGGATATAAATGGAAAGTAAATAAATAAATAAATATAACATATACTTGAACTTGGGATTTTTTTGTCCAAGTGTGCATCACCAACACTGAACTTCATTGGCCACATTGTCATTGTATTTTTTTCCCCCTCCAGGACCACACAACTACATTCTTAATGTCATTGTTGCCAATATGCACCATGATCGCTGACTCCTCAGCACTATCTATCAACCTATCTAGATAACGCATGATGTCACAACCTATGCACCATGCAGTCAAAATGCCTGTTACAGACCCCACTCTCTGTATTCTTAATCTCTTTCCTTCTATATCCTATTTTTTTTAGAATTTTTTTTTTAAAAAACCTTTATATATGAGGTGGAAATAGAGTGAAGCAGGATCCTAAGGTCACCTCTCCAGGCTAAGAGCCACAAGCCAAGAGTTCTTTGACTCTCACTTTATGGTTTGTGCCAAAGGCTTCTTCTTTCCAGTAACAAACCCCAACATGAGACTCTAATGGACTCTGTTCAGACTACAAGACTGACATATAGACAGACAGACATAACCTTTATTGGCATAACAGAAAAGAAAAACAAGGTCCAAAGGAATTTCAAAATGGGACATACAAACCACAGTAATTTGCAACCCCAACCAGCATGGGAATACAAGGTGACATGCAAAACTTAGCTAAGAAAAGTGGGACAAGGTATTTCCCAACCTGACGCCATTTTTAATTTCTTTCTCATTCTCTCACTTTTTGGTTTGTACCAAAGACTTGTTGCCAGACAGCAACAATTTCTAGTAACAAACCCACAACATTTACATGAGACTCTAATGGACTCTGTTCAGACTACAAGACTAACATATATGCCAATCAGCTATGGGCACTTGGCTCTCATGAACTGTCATAGCACTGAGCCAAGTCAGGCTCAGAGCACCCCTTGTTTGGACTGCTATACTGTGGGTAGCTTCTACCCACAGAGCCACAAAGACTTCAGACCATGCTTTATCTCTCAGCTGTCAAGTCATCCAGTTGCAGATGACTGCAGCCCTGTTTTAATGGAGACAAGGTCAGCAGCAGACCAAGGAGAAGCCATGTTCCTGGAGATTTCAAAAGGACACAATATTTTCCTTTTGAAGCCATAAAGAAGCTGCATTTGCACCACATATTGCATTCCAGAATCTTCACATAAGCTTTAGTTCTGCACATGTTGGCTGCCCAGTCAAAGACAAAAGTATTGGTACAACACTCACTGATGGACAAAGGAGTCTTCCTGCTACCCATTCAAGAAAGCACCTCTGTCTATAGAACATTGTTGGACTAATCTAATCATTTTACAGTTGTCATCAGCCAGATCCTGCTACCCTTCTCTGCCCCTCCTGATCCCTTTTGTCTCCCATTTTTCCCCAAGTGGTGTCACAATTAAACCCATCAGACCCTAAATTGCCCAATGTAGTTTTATTTATTTTAGTATATGATCCACTTAGAGAATCAATTATCACTCTCTGGGTACCATTGCCAAATTTCCTGGGAGCCATTAATTGGCCAGGCAATCCATTCACTGGTCCTGCCTCAGGTCAGACATTTGGCTATTTAGACAGACTTTTCTGCCATCCCATGTGCATTTTCCTACCTGCTACCTTATTGAAAAATCATCTCCACTTCTGATAAGTGTGGGTCCTTGACCATGTGGCACTGGTTGTCCCACAGGTTCTCCCCCCCCCCACCCCTTTGCTGCTGAATCTCTGCTTCTTGTCTGGACAGGTAAAGTATTACTCACCAACAATACTCCTGCTAATGCAAACATCTCTATTTTTATAGCCTATGTTCTATTGTATATTTGTGTTTTTTTTAGATAAAACAACTTTCTTTAGATGTAAAACTCTATTTACTTATAAGGGTTCCTGGGAAATATTGACTCTGGCATACATAGATTGTCAACCCTGTGCTATTTATGACATCTTGCCTAATTAACTAAAATCCCCCAAAGTTAATTGAAAAGGGCATTTTGGCTAACATGCTTGTGTCTCTCCCTAGGAGGAGCCTTATAATTCAGAGACAAATAGCCCCTACCTCCTAGCAGTAATAGCGGAGGGTGGGGCCTGTAATCACACCCGGACAAGAATACTATTCTCCAGCAGCCTATAAGCAGTCATTCATTCCCAAACTCTGTCCTCTCATAAAGAACCTCAGTTATTGCTCCCCAGTAGTTTAGCAGTACAGGAAAGTCAAAAGAACTCTCACCTTCCCAGCAGCTCTCTCCTGGGATTTATCTCTCAGCTCACCTGGCTCAGTTCTCAGTCCTCTTATCTCTCAGTTTTGAAGATGTCAGCTGGATCCTGTCATATGAAGTCCAAAGGCTCTGGATCCTGGCATGAATTGATCTAGCACCATTAATTTATATCGATTTTAAATTATTTATTTAACTTAAATTTACAAACCTGTATTTAACTGTATTTTATTGTTATATCATGGTATATCTATCATGTCTTGTAAGCCGCCCTGAGCCTGCCTTGGCGGGGAGGGTGGGATATAGATAAATATTTATTATTATTATTATTATTATTATTATTATTATTAACAGACTCTCACAAAATTATAGCCACTATCACCATATTTTCTGGAACATTACAGCAAGATTTCTTACTATACAGATGGCACAACCACATGACACAAAAATGTTCTCTGTCCCAGTTAGAAAATTTAAAGGGAAGTTTGCCTGGGGAAATGGTGTATATGAATGGCACAGAGAGTACAATTGGTAAAACAATGAGAATCACTCATCTGAACACTGGGAGGCCATACAGAATATTTATCCTTCTTTTATTCAGTTGTATTTAGCCTCTTTTGTTTTCTCTTTTCTGTCCTTTTAGTAACCCTGCTTTTTAGACATAAATGCATCATTGGATTTATATTGAGGATAACAATGGCTGGGTGGAACTATCACTTTTAATACTCTCACTTTCCACCTAATAAGTTTTGATCTTGCCTTGCATTCTTGCAGGGTGCATTGTACTATGCCCCATTTAGCACCACATCACATAATTTCAGCAAACCATACTCCATTTCTGAAATCATAAGGTTGTTGCAGTATAAATCATTCACATTACTTGTCCATGTTATATGTGTGTTAGGGAAAGGGATTAAAACCAGATTTGTGTTCTAGTACTGGAAAAGGTACTCTATACATGGTCATCACCTGATAGACAGCACAGAAATCAGATTGATTATATACTCTGCAGTCAAAGGTGGAGAAGTTCCTTACAGTCAGCAAAAACAAGACCTAGAGCTGACTGTGGATAAGATCATGAGCTACTCATTGAAAAATTCAGGTTTAAACTGAAGAAAACTGGGGAAGCCATTAGACCATTCAAGTTTGACCTTGATCATATTCTTTATGAATATACAGTGGAGGTGAAGAATCGGTTTAAGGAACTAGAGTTGATAGAGTGCCAGAAGAAGTATGGATGGAGATTCATGATGTTGTACAGAAGGCAGCAATCAGCACCATCCCAAAGAAAAAAAATGCAAGAAAGTAAAGTGGCTGTCTGATAAGGCTTTACAAATAGCTGAGGAAAGAAGAAAAGTAAAAGGCAAAGGTGAAAGGAAAGATTCACCCAACTGAATATAGATTTCTTTAGAACAGCAAGGAGAGATAAAGAGGCCTTCCTGAAGGAATAATGCAAAGCAATAGAATGGGAAGGACAAGAGATCTCTTCAAGAAAATTGGAGAAATCAAGGGAACCTTTTGTGCAAAGATGGCCATGATAAAGGGCAAAAACAGTAGGGACCGAACAGAAGCTGAGGAGATTAGGAAAAGGTGGCAAGAATACACAGAAGAATTATACAAGAAGGATCTCAATTCCCTTGACAACCACAAAGGTGAAATCGCTGATCTTGAGCCAGACATCCTGGAGTGCGAGGTCAAATGGGCCTTAGAAGGCATTACTAATAAAAAAGCGAGCGGAAATGATGGTATCTCAATTGAGCAATTCAAAGTACTAAAAGACGATGCTGGTAAAGTGATGCACTCATTATGTCAGCAAATTTGGAAAACACAACAGTGGCCACAGGATTGGAAAAGGTACCAAAAAAGGGTAATGCCAAGGAATGTTCAAACTATTGCACCATTGCACTCATTTCACATGCCAGCAAGTTCATGTTAAAGAGCCTAAAAGCTAGGCTTCAGCAGTATGTAGATCGGGAACTACTAGCAGTTCAAGCTGGGTTTAGGAGAGGTAGAGGAACTAGAGATCAAATTGCCAACATTTGCTGGAGTTCCAGAAAAAGGTCTATTTCTGTTTCATTGACTATGCTAAATCCTTTACGGGAGTACCAGACCACTTCACATGTCTCCTGAGACACTTGTGTAAGGGTCAAGAAGCAACTGTTAGAACAGGATATGGAACAACTGATTGGTTTAGAATAGGAAAAGGAGTTTGACAAGGATGTTGCCCTACTTATTTAATTTATATGCAGGGTACTTGATGTGGAATGCTGGCCTGGATGAAACACAAACTGGAATTAAGATTGCCAGGAAAAACATCAAAAATCTCAGATATACAGATGACACCACTTTATGGCAGAAAGTGATGAGGACCTAAAGAATCACTTGTTGAGGGTGAAAGAGGAGAGCACAAAAGTAGGCTTGAAACTCAACATAAAAAAACCTAAGATCATGGCATCCGGCCCCATCACTCCTTGGCGAATAGAAGGGGAAGACGTGGAAGGTGTGACAGACTTCACATTCCACTGCAGATCACTGCAGATGGTGACTGTAGCCCTGAAATTAAAAGACATTTGCTCCTTGGGAGGACAGCTATGGCGAACCTAGGCAGTATAATAAAAAGTAGAGATATCACCCTGCCAACAAAAGTCCATATAGCCAAAGCAATGGTATTCCCAGTAGTAATCAAACTATGAATCAAACCTGGAGATTTCTTTGAGAACCAAAGTGGTTTATGGTTCATGGCCCCACAAACCCCATGGAAAGGGAATGTTGTCCCTTTAAATAGGGTTTGCAGAAATCCTTGAAAACAGCTGGGGTTTTTTACTATCTTCTGCAGTCTCTTTAAAGACAGCTCAAAACAACTGAACAATGGAGAGTGCCTCCCCACCACACAGCTGTTTTTTAGGCTGTCTTTTGCAGTCCCTTTAAACTTTAAAGGGACTTCAGAAGACAGCCTAAAACAGCTGAGCCACTTGGCTATTTTTGCAGGTTTTGCAGGGAGCAGAAAGCAGGGGTTTAAACAGACTCAGAGTCCCTTTAAGACCCTGCTTTCTGGGATATTGGCTGTTTCTCTCATTACATATACTAAACCCATCTTCCACTATATTTTAATGCATTTTTCTTCTAATGGCAAAATATATGTATGTTACATATTAAAAGGTAAATTAATTGGATGGGGAAAAACTTCTGAGAAAGAAAAGACCTCATTTTGGCGCAGGCTTATAAAAATAGAGTGATTAGCAGACATTCTCACATTTTGACATGTTAATGTTCTGTTGGTTTCTCATGCTCATGCTACCCAGATCAAAGTTTTGCTCAATTTGTTAATTTTACTATTCTGTTATTGGATTTTAAATTTGTACCATTGGCATTCTAAACCACTGCCTACCAGCTAAATGTAGCTCTGCTCACTGTACCTGATTCCTCATCTGAAGAAGTGTGTATGCACATATGAAAGCTTACATTTTGAATAAAACTTTGTTGATCTTAAAGATGCACTTGACTCCTACTTTGTTCTACTGCTTTAAAGTTCATTGAAGTTTATGATAGTAGACTCATCACAATCTTTTGTTTATGTACCATGAACATGGCAATATTTGTGATGAATTTTGCTTTGTGGTTCAGTTTGTGTCCACCACTAATACTGGCAATGTTTGATTATAGTTGTGTTTTATCTTTACTGTACATCAACTGATATTGTAAGTCACTTTACAAATCTGGAACTGAAAGATAGAATAAATTCATATGTATAGAATATTGTGTCTGTGAGACATAGAGAGTGAGAAAACCTCACTGTGTATATATCATTTCAGCTTACATTCACATTTTTTATGCCATGAAACATGTCTACAATTATCATTTCTTCCTGAAGCTTTCTCTCGCTCTTTTTTTCCATACTGAATGGATGCTTCTCTAGAGTTGCAAACAAAAGAAAATGAAATCATTCTCTAATACCCCCTTCAGCATTAAAGTGTCATCAGCTACTTCCTTTGGCAAATTTTGCTGGGTTGTTTTCCTCTCCAAATTTCCTGACTGACGTGAAGGCTCATGAAGTGTCATATTAAGAAGTTCCATCGTGCATTCAAATATGTGTACTCAGGCCTTGAATTCAGCAGGAGTTCACAGGAGCACAGCTCCTGAACCTTTCTGAGGGTTCCCCCTCTTCCTCCTCACCTATCTATCTTCTCCACTTGAATAGTAGATGCAGCTGCATAACAATCCCTGGATGAACTCCACCACCTATTTTTCTACAAAATGATCCCTATGTGTACCTAATGTGACCCAGACAACTAGAAATACTACATATTTCATGACATGAGGCATCAAGCAGTAAACTGAACACCATGGGGTTTCTTGAAAAAAAAACCTTCTAAACAACTGCATTTAATATATTTTGAAATTCTTCTAAAATATTTCATTTTAAAATTCAGTGTTCTTTTAAAAGTTTGTGATTGTTTTGTGAAATCCTCTCCCAACAATTTGGAAACCTGCCCTGCAGAGTAGAGAACCCAATTATAGTTTATTGTCGTGATTATTTTCTGTGACAGAATATCAGACAATCTTGATTTGCCCCCCCCAGTCGGAATGAAGAGGCAGGCACAGGAATTGGGTTTAAAACCGGGCCGCTTTATTAAACACATAACACTGTAACTGGCAGGGGGTGAAACCTGAACCAGACAAGCCCTGGGGTCAACACCTGGACCCCGCCTTGTCCAAAGGGCGAGCCACCCTGCCCCCAGCACAAGCCCGCCGTATTCGGGTTGTAGCTGAGCGGCCAGGCCTCCAGCCATCACCATCTGGGCTGGCATCGATCCCCATGGAAAGATCCAGCCAGGTGAGGCTCCCTGTGATCTGCATTCCCCGCACTGAGCCGTGTAGCCCATCTACGGTTCATACAGACCACCGCACCAACGGTGCTAGGCCATAGGTGCTCCCCTGGAAAACCCTGTGGCCAAACCTCCTCCAGCCTGCGACCTTAACCATTATCACTAACAAAACTAACCTAACCGGCAGTACAAGGTAGGCAAAAAACACCCCCACAATAGCCAATTGTGTGGAGATGAAAAAATTCCTACCTGGCCCCTAATAAGGCGACCGGCATACGCCTGTACTACCGAAAGGGACGGGTGGGCAGGCAGAGAGCCAAAGGAACTGCGTGCAGAGGGGGCGGGGGCCGGGGCTTATATAGCCCCGGCTCCGCGCCCACAACAAACACCTGTATGTGGTGTGATGTTGCCCCTCCCTCCTTCTGGGGCGGCAAAGACGGCCCCCAGCCTGAGCGCCGGCAAGCCGGCTTGGCTGGGAAGGGCCGGACATTGCCCCCCCAGTCGGAATGAAGAGGCAGACACAGGAATTGGGTTTAAAACTGGGCCGCTTTATTAAACACATAACACTGTAATTGGCAGGGGGTGAAACCTGAACCAGACAAGCCCTGGGGTCAACACCTGGACCCCGCCTTGTCCAAAGGGCGAGCCACCCTGCCCCCAGCACAAGCCCGCCGTATTCGGGTTGTAGCTGAGCGGCCAGGCCTCCAGCCATCACCATCTGGGCTGGCATCAATCCCCATGGAAAGATCCAACCAGGTGAGGCTCCCTGTGATCTGCATTCCCCACACTGAGCCGTGTAGCCCATCTACGGTTCCTGCAGACCACCGCACCAATGGTGCTAGGCCATAGGTGCTCCCCTGGAAAACCCTGTGGCCAAACCTCCTCCAGCCACCGCCAATGCCAAGCCTCTGCTTAGGCATTAGCGCCCCACCGGGTGGCCCAGAGCCAACCGAACCCCCTGCCGTAGCCCACTAAAAGGCCCGGTTGCCCAACTCGGAAAATAAACACCATCTGGCCGATACAGGTCAGCCTACTAGAACAGCAGGGGCGTGATCCCAGGCCAGCACAGCCCCAGACAACCCAGCCAATACGGTAGCCCTGCACTGAGGCCAAGCTGGGTGCCCACCGGAGACCGTCTGGCAAAATGGGAAACCTGAAAACCGTGCTGTGCCCGCAGATGAGAACCGACGTCACTCACCACGAGCCAGCATCTGAAAAGACAAACAGCGGTCAGCATAAACAACAATACAACCCAAAAGAGCCCACCACCCACCAGTAGGTGACCAGAGGGCCACATAAGTTCGGCCGGCCGCAGACCGCCACGTGCTCATGTGCCGGATGGCGGAGTGCCATCAGGCGGATGGGGCTGGGCCCCTTTTCCAGGTGGCTGCTGCCCGCCACTGCTGCCCCCGTGGGTCTTACTGCCCGGTCTGGATGTAGATCTGCTACAGGCCAAAAGTGCGTGGGCCCCGCTGCAGAGCGGGCACTCATGCCGGAACTTACAAGGTTTCCTGGGGCACGCACCCTTAGATGCGAATTCCCAACATAACAGCCGGGACTGGACTGACTGGCCCGAGGTATCACAGGCCCCTGTAGAGCACTGTTGTTGCTGCAACCTCTGCACTAGATGGCCACTGTCAGACCTGTCTCCGGCGTTTGGTTTTGCCGGGGACATCAGCTGTAGCCACAGCTGCTGATTTATTTGATCCCACGACATCCCTGGATTGACGGCGGCACTCATACGGAAAGCCTCGTCGTACTGCAGCCAAGCTGCGCCCACGAAGTCCGTATACGCCCTATAAACAATGTCTATATACTGAAAAAGGGCCGCCGCCTGAGCCGGCTGTGCTCTCGCGATTACTCCGGCGTAAATCAAAAATCCAGGCAACCAGTTCGCCCAGGACCTATCAACCTTCCGACGTTTCAGCTTTTCCTTCTCCCTATCATCGAGCTCATCTTTACTTTTCTTTTCGAGCTCTCTGAAAAGGAGACCGAAAACGTCCACGTACTCGCCACAGAGGATTTTCTCACGCGTGGCCACCATTAAATGATCCCCCAACGGCAGAGAGGTATCGCCGTATGGAAGGGTATGAAAGGGGATACTAGCATATGGGTTGGGGGGGTAAAACCACCCGCTACTCTGAGGCGCCATCTGCTGACCGCCCCATGGCAAAATGCCCGTTGCAGGCGGGGCTGAAGGGGCCATGGGCGGCGCCACAGCGCCTGCCAACTGGCCGCTTGTGGACGAGACCGGACAGGGGAGTGGGTTAGTTCCATGAAAACCCCAAGCCCAAGGCTGGACAGGACCCGGCTGCTCAACTACTCCCAGTTGCCCCATACCCCAGGCCACCCCACTCGGGGCCACCGGGGGGGGGGAGGAAGTTGAATGGGGCCCCATGGCCACCACTGAATTGGCAGAAGAGGAGGGTTACCACCATCACCGGGAAAAACGCCAGCACCTCCAGAGGGCTGCTGCCCACTACCTCCGGCTGCACCACTACAAACGCCGTACCTGATGGGCCCTCCTGTGGATCTTCCTCCTGGTCCGGTACCGCCAGTGGTTCAGGCTCAGGTGGCCCACCCTGCAACGCAGATAGACATGCAAGCACTTCTGCCTCGAAAGTCGGGTGCGCCGACCGGCCGGAGGCCCGGCGACGTCCCCCCCAAATGGGAGCACCCCTAGCCAATCTATCCTGTTCTAAAGCATCCAGCTGGCTCATGATAGCGAGCCTCATCCTCTCTCCTTGGCCAGGCTCCTCGACTGGAGTACCCTGCCGACCACGCCCATGGGGTGGGCGGGCGGGCTGTTTTCCCTTCGACTTGCCCTGGCCTTTCTTTGGAGCCATCCTGTACAAGTCACCAGATAGCAATGTATAATAAACCAAGCACCCAAGGAGCCTTCTGAACAACCCACCAACCAGGGGTGTATTTTACTAAGAGAGAGGAGGGGGTGCACCAGTGAAATGCTCCTGCAAGAACGCACAGCCCTGCCCTGTAGCCGGGGCAACAGTGGGGGGGAGGTCACGCAAGGAACCACCAACTCCCCCTGTCCACAAATACAGGGGAAGAGAGAGGTTGAATGCCTGGAACCGGCCGCTACCCGCATCCACAACCAACTACCCAGATGAGGTAGGGCCCTAAAGGTAGCTAGAACTGCCTGACTGGGGGGGGGGGTGGAAGGGAGAGACTTGTTGCCCAGCTAGGGCTCAGCCGCCTGGAAATGGGGAGGGGGGGGAGTTGCCCCTGGAGCAGGTCAGATAGCCTGTACGAAAAGGAGAGGGGTTGGGGCCGAAACTTATCACTCCTAACCAATGCCCCTCCAGGCCAGCCACAACCAGGATGCAAACCCACACAACTAAACTACACTGAAGTGGCTACCAGGCTCAGCAACGAGGCTGCGGCCTCACCCGCCGCCCGCCAGCGAAATGCGCACAATCGGGAACGCTGCGCACTTCCCTCAATGCGAGGGGAAATGAATAACTGCCGCAAGAAGGGAGCCCCGATGACCAAGGGCCCAGGTATGCTTCCTGGCGCGCACGCGCCCCAACCCTGGCCCCCCGGCCTATAGAGCCCTGGGAACAATGAGGCCTCGGCCTCACTTGCCGCCCGCCAGCGAACTGCCCGCAAGGGGGACCGCTGCGCACTTCCCTCAGTGAGGGGAAACAAATAGCTGCCGCAAAGGGGGAGTCCCAATGTCCCAAGGGGCCAGGTATGCCCTGCCGCACGCGCGCGCCCCTGCCCCGGCCTCCCGGCCACCCAACGCCCAGCAAACCCGGCTTCAAGCGCCGCTCAGCCTCTCCGCTGCGCTAAAAAAGCCGCCGCTCGCGTCCTGGCCGTCGCAAACGCCGCTCAGCCTCTCCGCCCCGGTGGAAAAGCCGCCGCTCGCTTCCCGCACGCGCCACACAGTCCCAGCCCGATCAGGCCTACGATCCAGACCCAACCTGCACGTGGCTCTCGTACAGAGAGCCAAAGGAACTGCGTGCAGACGGGGCGGGGCCGGGGCTTATATAGCCCCGGCTCCGCGCCCACAACAAACACCCGTATGTGGTGTGATGTTGCCCCTCCCTCCTTCTGGGGCGGCAAAGACGGCCCCCAGCCTGAGCGCCGGCAAGCCGGCTTGGCTGGGAAGGGCCGGACATTCTTTGCATATGCCTTTTCAAATGCTGAAAGAGTACTGGGGCTTTGCCCAATTTTAAATTAACAATTCTTATCTAAAATAGTTTTGGCAACCACAGGTTAGTTCCTTGAACATCATAGTATCTGGCCTTCAGCCTAACCCACCTCATGAAATTATTGTTGTGAAAATAAAATGGAGGAGAGAAGGATGTTGTAGGACAGGGGTGTCAAACATCTGGCCCACAGGCCTAATCCATCTCCCATAGGGCTCCAATCAGGCCCTCCAGCAACTGGCCATCACTCCCTTCCTTCTCCCTTACCTGCTTCCTTTGGTTGACATTTTTTTTGATTCTATCCTATGATGAGACAGCTGAGAAAAGCAGCCTCTTGCTCTTTCCCTCTTCCCCATAACTCTTCCCAAAGGGAAGGAGGGAGGAGTCTCAGCCAATGGAGAAGCTTGACTCTGTAGCTCTGCTGTGTGATTGAGATAGACTGGGTTGCCAGGCTCTTTCAATCATATTGCAGAGCTACTGAGCCAAGCCTCTCTTTCTTCTGTTGGTTGAGGCTCCTCCCCCTCATCATACCCTGGGGAGGGAGGGAAAGAGGGAGAGTTTCCTTGGCCCAATTTCCTCCATAGATTTCATGGGAGAGATATAAAAAGCACTTTTAAGCCCGACAAAGTTTTATAAAAGGTATGAGCTTTTTGTCTTGCTACACACATATAGAGTGTTTTGTTGGCTCAGTGTTTTGTCAGAGCTCTCCTGGGTGCAACTGGATTTACTTCCCCCTTTTCATTGTATTCATGCCTTCATGATCCAGAAAAATAGCAACAATTAGGTTTAGGCTGAAAGGGGGTCCATACCAAGTTCACCCAGCACATTTCCTTTGATTTTTCTTTCACATTTCACATTTTCCTTTGATTGATTGGGGATTTTGAACTTAGACTTCCCAGATAGTAGGCTGATACTGACCACTATGTATGGCTGTCTCTTTATTCTTGCACTACCTCATAGGAGTTGTAGTTATTTCTCTGGGGAAGACTATAGTATTGTAGACAAGCATAGCCCTCAGTGTGCATCATGGTGTCTTCATGTGTTCTGGACTAGTGCACGAAGCAACTTATGCACAAAGTTCACTATGAAAAAAAAAAAAAGCTCACTATGCCCAGTCTCTGGGTCTTAGGCTCCAAGCATTGAGTATGAGATTTCTGTAATGAATGTCAATAAATCAAAAGTAGGTTTGCAATTTACAGTTGCACACCTAAACAGCATACTCAAAATTACTACAGCACAGGCATTGTCTCCAGTTTTTGATGCAATAATTCAGAGCAAGAAGTTTCAGTTATCAGAGACTGTTAAACAAAATAATGCAAGCGTGCTAATGTTTTAAGGATGTTTTATTTTTAGTTAAAAAAAACCACAATCTTTAATTGTGTTTGTCTGTGCTCTTTAAAAAGTTTATATCTCCACTACCTGGCATTACATTTTATGACACATGTGGCCCAGTCCGACAAGGTCTGTATGTCAAATCCGGCCCTCATAACAAATGAGTTTGACGCTGCTCTAATGTAGGCTGCTTTGGGTCTTCATTGGAGAGAAAAGCATGCTGTAGATATATAAACAAACAAGTAATACATATCCTGGTGACTTATTTTGTATCATCACTGTACATGGCACTTCAGAAAGTACTATAACTAAGACAAGTACACTCTAAAGAAGTGATATCCCTTCTCATTCCCTTCCTTTACATGCTATGTCATGAAAAGTAACCCTCTACCACTGTACCACACCTAATTTATTGTGCTTATGGGAGAGTTAAATACATCCACTCATAAAAGACGAGCTCAACCCAATGTTAGACAACAATAGATTGCATTTTATCTAGCACCTTTTCTGATCAGCACATGGCAGTGCCATCCTCTCTTTTAAACTACTCTGTGAAATAGGTTAGTCTTGTGGATAGTGACCAGCAGAAGATCATCTAGTAACATACATAGCTGTGTGGGAATTTGAACCCTTTGCATCTAGAACCTTTGCAGCCTAGTATAACACCGTAAGCACTACACCACAATTTGATTAAGAAAAAAGGGAAGAAAGTGGCAAAATAACCAAAGGATGAAACAGACTAAAATGGACAGCTGAAGGTAAATGGAAATTCACAAGTGAGAAATATCTCAGGCAACACTCAGTTTAAAGCAAGAACTAACACTGTTGAATGACTGTGGTAAAAAGTGGTCATTTTTGTTATTTGATTATTATTTTGTAGTTTTTTGGAGGAGGGAACCCCACCATTAGTGATCATAAAGCAAAGTTTAACTATGTCTAATGACTGTACTGAACTGACTATGGATACTCAACATGATTGCTGAGTATATCTTCTCTGCTGAAATATCTGAGTAGTTTCAGCTTGATAAAAAGCTTGCTTTCCCTTTAGCATTGCTAGCACAATTGAAAAGATTAAAAAAAATCAGTCATTTTGAGGGGGGGGGGATTCACATGTTTCTTTTGTTGGAATAATCTTAACTTTCTCTTTTTATTTTATAGAAAAGTTTTAGATAGATAGATAGATAAATTTATTGTCATTGTTCTCCACAAAAAGAGAGCAACGAAATGAGGTGCTCTTCCACAAACATACCAACACATCAAACACACATATTCATATTCATACCATTTAAATACATCTAAAACCATTTAAACCATTAAAACCATTTAAACCATTTAAATACATCTAAAACAGATAAACATTCATAAAACCATTTAAACCATTTAAACCATTTAAATACATCTAAAACAGATAATCATTCATAACCCTGCATTTAACCTAACCACAGCACTTGGATAGAAACTGTCCTTAAAGCTGTTTGTCCTAGCCTTCAACACTCTATATCGTCTACCTGACGGTAAGATCTCAAATAGCAAATGGCCCAGATGTGAAGGGTCCCTTAGGATCATTTGTGACATAAATCTGTCTCCCCATTATTATTATTCCATTTCCATTTTTCCTATTATGTATGAACTTATTGTCATTGTAGGCTTTGGATTTTTACTTTCAGTGTATTGTATTGTAATTTCCAATGTTAATTGGTAATGTTTGAAAAAAAATCTATCCCTGGTAGTCACCAGGAATATCTGGCAGAATTATCTCTGTTACCTTGAATATCAGTTGTTGCTATTTAAATTTGTATTCCATTGTCCCTGAGTCCAGTTCAGAGTGGGTGGCAACAGATTATAAAATACAATTTACATATACAATTTAAACCCACTAAAATAGAATATACAATTAATCAGTCCATAAATACAATAAAATCAATAAAACAACTTCTATAAAATTCAAGATGTAAAAATTTGTACAAAGGGGCAATAAAAAAAATCTGAGAAGGGGAGAAGACAAGGGGGGGGAAGGGCAGAAGCTAGCTATAGCAGGGGTGTCAAATTCATTTGTTATGAGGGCCAGATCTGACATGAATGGGACTTTGTGGGGCCAGGACATGTGTGTCATAAAATGTAATGCCAGGTAGAGGAGATATAAACTTTATAAAAAATACAGACAAACATAATTAAATATATTATTTTTATTTAAAATACAAACATGCTTAAAATTCCTGTGATTGGGGAATAGTGGGATTCGGCAATGCAATTTTAAAAATAATAAAACATCAAGAAAAAGCACAAGGATCACAGCAGAAACTAAAAATATAAAATGCTCTGAGCATAGTAAAACATGAAGTGGCTGGGCATTGCAAGCTTCTCCCCCCAGATGTACTCATATTTGCAATTGCTCTCCAGTGCAATATCTCTCTTTGGCTGTGGGTTCCCAGGTTAGAGTACTCACTGGGCACCAGTTCTCAGGTCCATTCAGCAGAGACAAGCTGGCTCAAAGCATCAACCCTTTATTTGGAAGGAGACCATTCCAACAAACAACAGCTTCAATTGACCATACATGCTAGAAATAGTCCCAGAGTAGTCTATTTGGGCACCGAGACCTTAATAAAAACCCATTCCACTTTTTTTTTTTTTTTTAGGTTTGCAAGCTTAGAAGAGCTTCCTGCAGAAGCAGGCAAAGATAAGGCAGAAGGAGCTAAGGACTTTGGCAGCCTTGGAACTTTAAAGGGTGAGAACAGGAGAGGGAGGAGGGGAAGAAATTAATTGCAGGCCTGATTAAAGCCCTGGGCAAGCTGGTTGTGGCCTTCAAGCCATATGTTTGATACCCCTGAGCAGAGTTGAGTACTGCCGTCAACCATAGGTCTTGTGGAACAACTCTGTTTTTCAGGTCTGGCAGAATTGTACCAGATCCTTCAGGGCCTAGATCTCTCATGGAGGGGTATTCCACTAGGCTGTGGTTGAGGACAGTTGGACAACCAGGCACCGCCAGCAGATTTTGGTCACTCAAGTGTAGCGCTTGAAGGGAGACATACCAGGACAAGCAGTCCTGAAGGTATGCTGGTCCCTGACCATTAAGGGCTTTGAAAATCAGCTCCATAACCTTGAACTTGATCCAGTCCTCAATTTGGAGCCAGTGCAGCTGATAGAGTACTGGTTGGATATGTGCTGAAAAAGGTGTTCCTGTCCCTTGCAGCTGCATTCTGGACCAGTTGCATTTTTTGGATCAACCTCAAGGAAGCCTTACATAGAGTGAGTTACAGTACAGTAATCTAGCCTGAAGGTGACTGTTGCATAGATCGCTGTGGCTAGGTCAAAGGTTGACAGGCATGGGCCAACTGTTTAATCTGATGAAGATGCTAAAATGCTAGTTTAACCATTTTTGTGACCTGGACCTCCATTGAAAGGGAGGCATCAGGGATGTCTCCCATACTCTTTATGAATGATCCATCTATCAATGGGACCTCATAGTGATTT
Source organism: Heteronotia binoei (assembly GCF_032191835.1). NCBI lineage: Eukaryota > Metazoa > Chordata > Lepidosauria > Squamata > Gekkonidae > Heteronotia > Heteronotia binoei. Next base: position 111,128,240 of record NC_083243.1, on the reverse strand, counting down.
TAACAGGACAAGTGAATTAACCTCATCTCTACTAAATTCAGTATTCCATTTAATCAAAGCCCTACACCCCTATTTCTCTCCCCACTACAGACCTAAGGATACTTCTCATTTCTAATTCAGTATTTTTATGTCTATTTTTTTCAAACTCAAGGAATGCTACCTCTTTTGGGTGGAATGCCACCTCTTTTGGGAGGAAAGATAATGGCTCATTTACATAAGATGGTTGTTATTAATTGTCTCACTCTGACATTTGACTGGTGGCTTGGCTTTTGCAAGTTGAGATCTATCCAAGTCCTTGGGAATTGCAGATGTCTCTTCATAGGATTCTTGCTATTCCAAACAACACTGTCTTCTGGAGCTGAGCTGGTGTTATTTGATCAATGTCCAGAATGTCCAGATATTTGTTTGTTTTTTTAACATATGGTTGACTAAGCATCCTTTGTCTTGCGAAGTTGACATTTGATGCTACCACTGGTCTTCTGAATATTCTCTTTCATGCTAGTTGTTTCAAGTGCCTGCTTTTGTGCAGCTAGAACATGTCCTTCCATTTCTTTCTTCAAGTGCCCATTTTGGAGCCAACTCCAGATATTTTCACTTTGTATTTCATATATTGCCTATGCAAGTGCTTTTCCTTCTAGTTGTCAAAGCAAATTTTGATTTAGATCTTTTTTGTAATCTTATTTGATTTCTGTACCCTTAAATAAGTTTATCTTGTACACTTTAGCTAGAAGCTTCTCTTGCTTTTCTTGGTATAGCCATTCAGTACTTCTTTTTCTTCAACTGCACGCTTGTGGTAAGTAAAGATGATCAACATCACTTCTAGGGTGTAGAGAATGATGCATCATCATTATCTTGCAAGATTTACAATATATTTATTCAAATTATGCTTGTTTCCAATTTATAATTCCTGCTGAATATTTTTGAACTGGGACTGCCCTGTCGGTGCGTGTGCGTGCAGAGTGAGAAGTGAGATATGTACAACAGTGAGCTCCGGTAAGGAAGAGAGCCAGACACCTGCACCTGGTATTAAAACAGTGTATTTACAAGCTATATACAAAGTATCTACTGGTGCAGTGACAAACATTAACTCCAACGACAAAGTGCTCCGCCAGTATCTATCTCTACAGTGAGAGGACTGTGCACAGACAATGCAGTCCATATATATTTACACCAGCCAATCCAGGCAGTCCATTGTCATGCTGACTCAGCAGGTACTTTTCACTTGTCCTTAACCAGCCAAAACCGGCTTGCTGACAAGGCCACTGTGACCTAGCCTGTCAGTTAGATCTCCTGCTGTCACGTTGCACCTGTCAAACTGTGTAAAGGAAGACTCATATCAACACACCTCCTAGTCTGACGTACACAGTATATACATACATTTTGCAACTTTTCAACTTTTACAATGTTTGCAGTGTTCACTCACATGCCTTTACATTGTTTTCTGGTCAGCAGTATTACAACATCATACTTTTACACTTTGTCATTTACACTTTACATCTTCCAATCCAGGCACTCATCATCACTATAGTCCTGGTCAGCCATTTCCTTCTGGCGTTTGGCCTCAGCCTCTTTTTCTCATTCCTTGCACTCTGCAACCCAAACCTTCCATGCTTCAGCTTTCTTCTTTAGCATTTCTTTAAACCCTGGAGGCTCAGATGCAGTGACCAGTGTTACATAGGGACCTTTGTATCTTGCAGGAGGGATACCCTTTGTAGCTCTGGAAGATACCCGTTGCCCTACGCTTGTACTGGGCTCATCAGCATTGGGCTCACTTTCTCCAGGCTCACTGCTTGCCAGCTCCTGGGCTGGAGACTGTGGCAGCATCACCTCCTGAGTTGGCAACACCACCTCCTGACTTGGAGGTTCTTCCAACTCCTGCCCGGGAGATGCAGGCTCCTGCTTTATCTCCCTTGGCTCAGCTGCAGCACTGTTATCTGTGCTTGGCAGCAAAACAATTTCCCTTTCTGCACCATGCAATTGCGGTCAGCTGTGATGCTCGTTAAAGCTCGCTGAGCAACTGAAAGTTAGCTTTGCCTTCTTATCGCAAAAGCGATAAGACTTGGTTCCTTGGTAGCCCAGAAAAGTTAGCCGCACTGCCCGGTCACCTCCCTTCCTCCTATTTTTCAAGGGAACGTTAACCCATGCCTGGGTGCCGAAGACTTTTAAAAATTGTAACTCAGGCAGCTTCCCATATAACCTCTTGTAAGGTATATCACACACAGCCCTGGTCCAAACTCTGTTACAAATGTACACACCAGAGCCCATGGCTTCTGCCCAATATGCAAAGGGTAAATTGGCATCCTCTAACATGGAATACATAAATCTCTGTAGGATGGCACCGTGCCTCTCTGACAAGCCATTTTCCTGGGGGGGTCGTTGGATTTGCCAGCCTCTGAGCTATGCCTTTGCTCTCCAACCAACGTTTTAATTCATTAGAGGTAAATTCCGACACTTATACACCTCTGACTTGTGCTCCATAGCAAACACCCATGAATACCTCGAGTAGTCATCGGTTGCCACTAGGCAGTACCGCCTCCCCAACAGACGTTTGGGAAAAGGGCCAAGAACATCGAGATGTATCAGCTCTAGAGCCCGTTTGGTCTCCCTGGTACTTTTCTTTGCCACAGCACAAGCTTTACTCTTGGTCTTTTTACAGACCTGACAGTCCAAGAAACACTTGCAGGGCTTTACCTTAAAACCTGGCATCATCTGTAGGGTTTTCTTTAATGCATGAAACCCACAATGCCCAAGCCTTCTGTGTAATAGGTGGATGCATTTATCATGCATTGGCACATTGGAAACCTGTGCAGCATGGGCACAATCACTCCTGACCACATATACATTTCCATCCCTTGTGCCAGTAGCCAGCAGTTTCCCCCCTCCTCCAAGAATTTTACAACACTCTTTCTGAAACACCACTTCAAAGCCATCATCAATCAAAGTACTGACGCTTAACAAGTTTGATCTTAGAGAGGGCACACAGAACATTTTGGAACATGCATTTCAGCACAGGAAAATTTACACTCCCAGTACATTTTACAGCCGCAGAAGATCCGTCGGCTAATCGAACCTGGGAGAGATTAGAATTGTCAACATCTCTCAGCAGCCTCTCATCACAACAGAGATGGCTTGTAGCACCAGAGTCAACAATACACAGTGACCCGGCACTCTCTCCTGAAGAAGTGACCAGCTGGGCTTCCACCTCACGGTTGCTGGTGGTTCTCTGTCCCTGCTGCCTCCGTCCACGACGCTTCCCTTTCTCAGTGCAAACACGTAAGAGGTGCAATGCAGAGCCACATCCAAAGCAACGTCTGACTGCCAGTGCTGTCGGCTGCACTTCAGACTTTGGTTGCTTGCCAGCAGCACAAGCTGGCTCCTGCCTGGACGCCTTCCCAGACTCTCCCACAGACTCACGCTCTCCAGCCAATACTCCCGGATGGGTCACAGCTGCAATTCGCTCCTGGAAGTCATAAAGGTGCACACACACATACTCCATGGTCAGAGTAGCTACGTCAACCGTCTCCAAGGAGGTAATGAGCGGTGAGAACTCCGGCGGCAACGATGATAATAAGATATACACTCTATCATTGGCAGCAACAGTTTTGCCCCGGATCTCAAGTTCCACAAAGCAGTCTGTTAGCCTTTTGATGTGCTGCCTCACACACCCTCCAGCCGGCATCAGCGTGCAGAACATTCTTCTCGTCAAGGCCATTAGGGAGCCTGCAGTGGTTCTAACGTATACCTGACTGAGTGCATCCCAGGCAGCCTTGGCAGTGTCCTTCCCATGCACATAAATTAATTGGTCATCTCCCACAGCCAGCACAATATTCGCAACACAGTCTCAGCTTGAGATAACACGGCAGGGGGGTTACTCACGTACAGCCACTGACCCTCACGCTTCAGATAGTGTTCCATTCGTAGGCTCCACACAGTGTAGTTAGCTGATGTGAGTTTCTCCACGGCGACTGCAAGCTGTTGCTGAGCCATCTCACCGACTCCTCCACACAGCTGGCTGCCATCTTCCCCCTCGCTCTCAGACTGAGATAGCTGGTAGTCTTCGTCCTCTGCGGCGTTCCTTGCCTCCGGCTCCTCCACAACGCTCGGACAGCTCAACACACTCGACACTCCTCTGCGCAGCAGAAGCGTGCTGGGCCCATAACCCTGTCGGTGCGGGTGCGTGCAGAGTGAGAAGTGAGATATGTACAACAGTGAGCTCCGGTAAGGAAGAGAGCCAGACACCTGCACCTAGTATTAAAACAGTGTATTTACAAGCTATATACGAAGTATCTACTAGTGCAGTGACAAACATTAACTCCAATGACAAAGTGCTCCGCCAGTATCTATCTCTACAGTGAGAGGACTGTGCACAGACAATGCAGTCCATATATATTTACACCAGCCAATCCAGGCAGTCCATTGTCATGCTGACTCAGCAGGTACTTTCCACTTGTCCTTAACCAGCCAGAACTGGCTTGCTGACAAGGCCACTGTGACCTAGCCTGTCAGTTAGATCTCCTGCTGTCACGTTGCACCTGTCAAACTGTGTAAAGGAAGACTCATATCAACATGCCCTCATGTTACCATGTTGCCTTTTACTATGTTGCCTCTATTAAAATGTGTTTGCAAAATCTTTTAAACTCTTTGGTAATACTCCTTAGTTGTATTTTTCTGAACAAGGGTATGTTTGATGTTGTCAGCTTCCAGATTGTCAAGATATTTGTACTTTTCTTCAATGCTCAGCATTTTGATGCTGTTGTTGTTGTTTGGCATCTTGATTTCTTCTTGTTCAATGATCTTTTCTCTAGTCAATGCTAATGCTATATACTTGTCAAGGCCAAATTCCATTGCTGCTGCTGCTGCTAAATTGTTATAATCAGAAATGCGGCTGTAATTCTGACGGTAGTTCTGTAATTCAAGATCTATCCAAGTTCTTGGGACCTGCAGATATATCTTCACAGGATTCTTTCTGTTTCAGGCAACACAGTCTTCTGCAGCTGAGATGGTATTATTTGTTTATTACCCAGAATGTCCAGGTATTTCTTTAGACTTCTATGCACTGCTCTAAGTAGGGTTGTCAAGTCCCAACTATTCCCCAGCAGGAGAATTTGGAGGGCTTTCTGGGAGGGAGCGAGGCCATCTTCAGCGTTATCATGTAGAACGACATTATCATGCTGGGAATGCAGTGCTGCACACTCATGCCCTCCCTGGCTGTCCCCAAACATTTAAAGGAACCTTCCCTTTAAATGGTTAGGGAGGAAACAGGCACCGGGTGCTGCAGCCTTTCTAAGCCCAGATTGAGGTTTGGAAGGCAGAAGCAAATGGCTCCCCTCTCTCTTGGAGAAAGTGGATGTCCGGCGCTGCTGCTGTTCCAAGCCCCGATCGAGGCTTGGAAAGGCAGGAGAAAGTGGCTCCTTCTGTCTCTGAGAGAGCGGGTGGCAGGCTCGGCCGCCCATCCAAGACCCGATCAAGGCTTGGAAAGGCAAGAACAAGCAGCTCCCGCTCTCTTTGAGAGAGCCGACACTAACTGCATGTGCCTTTCAAGTCGCAAATTAGTGGCTTGGGGGTAGGCGCAGCCTGTGCCTAAGGGGCAACTGGGGGCATGGCTTCCCCTGCTGGGTAGCTGGCTTGGGGCAGGAAGGAGGCCCCCAAACCAGGGGAACACCACTTGGACTGGGAGGTTAGCAGCCCTTGCTCTAAGGACTCCATTCACAACTGGCATGATGGTAACCTTCTTCTCCCAGAGGTATTTCTTTTATCTTCTCCTGTTCTTTCTTTTCTATTTTGCTGTCTCCTGGGATGCTAGCTTGCTTTGCTGGTGTGGTTTCTGTGTTTCAGAGAAGCAGAGGCCTGGCAGCATAGCTTCTAATAGGGTCTCCCATGGTAAACAGGCCTCTGCTAAGGAGTCAGAACAATTGCTTCCAAACCCTCCACTCAATATGGCGAGAAAATATACCAGCTTGGACATTGCCCAGGTTAACAAGGACTGCATCAGAGATTGGTGTTCCTGGATCTTTGGTGAAAAATGGACTACAGGACATAGGCTCTTCTGTTGGGCAACAAGCCAAAGGCTACTGAAAGCAGGATCTTCTATAAAGCAACCAGAGCAGAGATTTGTTCAGCTACTGGAAAACCAGCAACATCTTAAAAAATGGTTTCAAGAACAAAACAGAATCATCATGCAATGTTGTTTTGAATTATTATTATCACAATAATCTCATTTTTATCATTGTAAATGAAACATATCAATATGTTACATTATTATAGCCTAGCATTTTGTTTGGATTGACCTAAGAACCATGGATGTGGAACCCATTTGGCAATCTAATTCTTCATCTACCTAGGGATATGTGTGTGCAAACACATTATTTTGCATAAATGGCTATATCTGGTTCAGCTTATTTTAGTTCAAAACTAATTTTAAAAGGTCTGGGGAAAGGACCATTATCAGAATAAAACCACAACTATCAGAATAAATCCTTTTGTACACATAAAATTGCTTTGCCAGTGAACACTGGTTTTTATTTATTCTGAGCCAGTATATGAAAAGAATCACAAAAAAGTCTGCATCTTTCCAAAAAAGGAAGCGTGTGAAGACAAAAAGTAATGGTTGTCGAACATTTATCTGAAAACAAAAATGTGACGGGTTTGAGCATCCACTTTCTTTCAGTAAAGCAACACTATTTTGCTAAGGCAAGTAAAAGACAAATATGAAGGCTCTTGGTTGCATGAAGATAACACTACGTGTGTAGTATTACATACATAGGCTCCATTCCAACCTTAAGTTAAATGCATAAAAATGGAGAAACAGGACAAAGGTATATTGCCATTCACATCATGTGAAGAGGGTAGTTAAACATCCTAGACAAGATCCAAAATTGTAGGACTATAAATACCCCAAGTGGAACAAATGGTGTGAATATATAAACATCATAATGAAATATTGTGCCATTTAGTTCTTTTTTTGTTAATCTTTTTGCCAATGTTCAATTCAATCAATGTCATTTGTAAGAGATAAACATAGGGCAACTGAGCATCCTTGCCCCTTGTGTACATTCACATTTCTTTTGTAAGACTGTAATCTCTTTTCAAACAGCTTTTGTACCACAAACACGCACAATACTTCTTGGGCAAAACAGAATAGTAGAACAGAAGAACCAGGCATACCTAATACAAGCAATGATGCCATACCACTTTCAGCTCCCTGGATAATCCATCAATTAAGTACAGTCCAACAAAGCAATCTTATATTTGAATTATGCCTGATGAGTAGTACAGAATCACTACCAAATTCTCCTATGAAACATAGCAGCATGCCTTGGAGGGGGGAAAATCACCACTAGCATAGCAATAGCTTTGCCCAATGGGTGACACTTATCCTTTATGCCTGCAGAGTACTCAAGTCCAAAAAAGTCTATGCTTGCTCCAAGTTATTTTGCTCTCTGTAATGATGCATGGTATACAGGCAGAAGAAACAAATTGCATTAAAACATTAAACCATGTTTAACTTTAAAAGGGGTAAATTCTCTGAGATGAGGAGGCATGTGAAGAGGAAACTGAAAGGAAAGGTAAATACAGTCAAAACCCTTAGGAAAGCTTGGAGACTATTTAAAACTACAATCCTAGAAACTCAGATAAAATATATACCACAAGTTAGGAAAGGCACAAACAGGTATAAGAAAAGGCCTGCATGGTTAACAAACAAAGTAATGGAAGCTGTAAAAGGAAAGAAGGACTCCTTTAAGCGGTGAAAAGATAGTCCAAGTGAGATTAATAAAAGGGAACACAGGCTGTGGCAAATCAAATGCAAGACTGTGATCAGGCAGGCAAAAAACATAAAGACCAACAATAAAAATTTCTTCAAATATATTAGAAGCAGGAAGCCAGCCAGGGAGGCAGTGGGGCCCTTGGATGACCAAGGAGTCAAAGGATTACTGAAGGAGGATAGGGAAATGGCTGAGAAGCTGAATGCATTTTTTGCCTCCGTCTTTACTGTGGAAGAAGAGAAGTGTTTGCTCGCTCCAGAACCACTAATTTTGGAAGGGGTGTTGAAAGACCTGAGTCAGATTGAAGTGACAAGAGAGGAGGTCCTACAACTGATAGACAAATTAAAAACTAATAAGTCACCAGGTCTGGATGGCATACATCCAAGAGTTCTGAAAGAACTCAAAGTTGAACTTGTGGAACTTCTGACAAAAATATGTAATCTTTCATTGAAATCTGCCTCCGTTCCTGAGGACTGGAAGGTAGCAAATGTCACCCCTGTCTTTAAAAAGGGTTCCAGAGGAGATCCAGGAAATTACAGGCCAGTCAGTCTGACTTCAATACCAGGAAAGTTGGTAGAAACCATTATCAAGGACAGAATGAGTAGGCACATTGATGAACACGGGTTATTGAGGAAGACTCAGCATGGGTTCTGTAAGGGAAGATCTTGCCTCACTAACTTGTTACATTTCTTTGAGGGGCTGAACAAACATGTGGACAAAGGGGACCCAATAGATGTTGTTTACCTTGACTTCCAGAAAGCTTTTGATAAAGGTCCTCATCAAAGGCTCCTTAGAAAGTTCGAGAGTCATGGAGTAAAAGGACAGGTCCTCTTGTGAATCAAAAACCGGCTAATTAATAGGAAGCAAAGAGTGAGTATAAATGGGCAGTCTTCGCAGTGGAGGGTGGTAGCAGTGGGGTGCCGCAGGGCTCAGTACTGGGTCCCATGCTCTTTAACTTGTTCATAAATGATTTGGAGTTGGGAGTGAGCAGTGAAGTGGCCAAGTTTGCAGATGACACTAAATTGTTCAGGGTGGTGAGAACCAGAGAGGATTGTGAGGAACTCCAAAGGGATCTGTTGAGGCTGGGTGAGTGGGCGTCAACGTGGCAGATGAGGTTCAATGTGGCAAAGTGCCAAGTAATGCACATTGGGGCCAAGAATCCCAGCTACAAATTGGAAGAAGAAGAAGAACATATTGGATTTATATCCCGCCCTCCACTCTGAAGAGTCTCAGAGCGGCTCACAATCTCCTTTACCTTCCTCCCCCACAACAGACACCCTGTGATGTGGGTGGGGCTGGAGAGGGCTCTCACAGCAGCTGCCCTTTCAAGGACAACCTCTGCCAGAGCTATGGCTGACCCAAGGCCATGCTAGCAGGTGCAAGTGGAGGAGTGGGAAATCAAACCCAGTTCTCGCAGATAAGGGTCCGTACACTTAACCACTACACCAAACTGGCTCTCCACACCAAACTGACTCTCCAAATACAAATTGATGGGGTGTGAACTGGCAGAGACTGACCAAGAGACAGATCTTGGGGTCATGGTAGATAACTCACTGAAAATGTCAAGACAGTGTGTGATTGCAATAAAAAAGGCCAACTCCATGCTGGAAATTATTAGGAAGAGAATTGAAAACAAATCAGCCAGTATCATAATGCCCCCCTGTATAAATCGATGGTGCGGTCTCATTTGGAATACTGTATGCAATTCTGGTCACTGCACCTCAAAAAGGATATTATAGCATTGGAAAAAGTGCAGAAAAGGGCACCTAGAATGATTAAAGGTTTGTAACACTTTCCCTATGAAGAAAGGTTAAAATGCCTGGGGCTCTTTAGCTTGGAGAAATGTTGACTGCGGGGTGACATGATAGAGGTTTACAAGATAATGCATGGGATGGAGAAAGTAGAGAAATAAGTACTTTTCTCCCTTTCTCACAATACAAGAACTTGTGGGCATTCCATGAAATTGCTGAGCAGTCAGGTTAAAACGGATGAAAGGAAGTACTTCTTCACCCAAAGGGTGATTAACATGTGGAATTCACTGCCTCAGGAGGTGGTGGCGGCTTTAATAGAATTTAATAGAGTGTTGGACTGGATGGGCCATTGGCCTGATCCAACATGGCTTCTCTTTTGTTCTTATTTCCATTTAAGTTGAGGCTGAGCCCCAGACAACTGTTCCCATAGTTTCTTGCCCCATACAGCCGTAGCAAAGGATAGGATACTAACTACACCTTAGCTACCAAGCCACTGTTGGTTCCAGCTGCTATGAGTGCTGGTGTACAGGCAATTTGGACTTCTTTCTGCCTTTGCAGGAAAAAAAAAGTTATAATCCTCAAGGCATGCAGCACACCTACAAGGACAGTGACCCTTTGGAAGCCAACAATTTTTTCACACATTCTTCTTACTGCTAGGAAACAGCATTGGCCATCTGCTGTGACTGGAATGGAGCAATTTCCTTTCCTCTCTAGGCCTGACTCTTTGCCTAGCAAAAGAGTATTTGTTTACCAGCTGCATAGGTTTGTATTCCAAAGAGATTTGAACTCTCTGGGTTTGGGTTCCATGTTCTGCATAACTGTTTGCCACTGCAGATGTCAGTTGCTGCCTTCGAGTTGTTGAAACAAATTGCAGGAGGTGATGGGATCTCTTCCTAGATGCCTGGTTTGTTCACTGAGAGTATGAAGAGAATGTGGTTACTGGACTGCTGATGTCATAGGTCATGAATTGATAAGCACCTACCATATACAGCTAATGTGGAAGTGTCATCAGCAAGTGACAACTTGGTTGAATGGAAATAGATTTATTGCCGGAGTACTGTGGTGTTTCTGCTGGGTGTTGATATACTGAATTTGGTTTCATCTAGTTATCATACTGTTGTTCATTTATACTGGTAATTCAGATGCAGCAGCTCCTCAGGAATAACAGACTGATAGGATCAACGTAACCATCATTAAAACAGATCTTGCAATGTCAGTCTATTGAAATTCTATAGAAACTTCAATTTTGTTTGTATCATTCAAAAAGGAAAAGCACAGGTTTAAATTCCTTTAGACTTGATCATTGCATTAAAAGAAAAGAAAAAACCTGCCATAATCCAAAATGACCTTTTAAGTTTGCTAAAGAGTACTTTACCAAACTGTCTGAGGCACCTAGGAATTTAAAAGAAATTAAATGAAATGGGGGTTTAAAAAGTAGATAATTGCCTCTGGAACTGTTTTGAAGTGGGGGGGGGGAATGGACTCTTAAGTGAGTTTATGAAAAATCTAATTCATATTAGAGGCCCAATTATCATTCTCAACACACAACATTGGTAGAGGCTGATGTATTAACAAAATCACAGAGCGGCCTACATTTAACACACTCTATAATTGAGTCTTTATTAATTTCTTTGTAAGATTACTTATAATTGGAACTCGGCATTCGGTCATTTGGTTGTGGCTTTCTATGAAAGAGAACATGTATCCAATTGAATTAACGCAAACTGCAACAGTGAGGGAATTAACAGAACTAAACAGAAAATGAATGGAACAATGTATTAATGTGGGACATGAACTCTCATTGCCATAGAGCAGACCTATTTTGAGTAGTAACACATACATTCAGTAGGGATAGATAACTCACTACAGTGAATAAAAAAAATTGGAAGCAAAGAACAGAATGCATGGCTAGAGATATCTTTCCAAGGTAATAAGAGGATTAAAGAAAGGTTAACTAGGGAATGATTATGATGAATATGAATCTTATGGCTATGCAATGTTACCAATCACTGTACCTGTCTGCAGTTCATAAATGGTAATTTTTTTAACTTGTTCCAGTACAGAGAATTTGCACATTCCAATACAGAGGCTTGTCTGTCCCTGACAATACTGAAAAGCAGTAAATCCACTATCAAATGTAAATATGTAAAAAAGAAAGATTTGGCAATAACATAGCAATAAATTGTTTTCCTTTTTTGAAGTTTTTGAGGAAGTATCACTGGTTGTTTTTCTGCAGCCAACAATTAATAATTACAGTGTTCACTAATCTTTTAAAACAAAATTACACAAAGGGCATGCATTCCAAAGCAAAGAATCCTTGTTCTCACATTTGCTGAGCTTCAAAATAAAGAAAAAAACCCTAACCTGCATTTCAATCCAATAGGCAACCAACCATTTAAGTCACATTGTCCCAAGACTATAACTTTATTTCTTTAGAATTCCAGAGGCAAAAATATTTAATTACTTTATAGGCTGTGTGTGTGTGTATATATAGGCCTCGGATTCAGCGGGAGCTCCCAGGAGCATAGCTCCAGTTCCACCTCCTCCTTCCCACCTTGTCCATGGAATAGTAGGTGCAGCTGCATAACAATCCCTGGATGAGCTCTACCATCTTTTTTTCTACAAAACAACCCCTGTAGATAGATGATAGATAGATAATCTAATGAAAAATTCTAATCTAGTCAGCAGATGGAATCCATTGCCATACAAATTAATTAAGTTGGAGATGACAATAAGTTATCTTCTGTTTTTTTCTTGAAATATTTGATCTGGAACTGAAGAAGAGCTGCAAGTGAATTATTGTACTAGGGTAAAGTGCAAATGTTTCCTACCAGCCAACCAATGTTTTCATTGTCCTCATCATCTAGCTGGGAAACTGCTCTTTGTTTGGTTGACTGCTCTTTGTTTGGTTGACTGGCCTAAGGGTGAAAGAGATTGAGAGTGATTGCTGCTGATTGCTGAGGAGTGCCTCTGCTCCACCTCTTTGCATTTTCAGCTGCGCCTTGCCAAAGGCTGAGCACATCTCACAGAGGTCTGAGAGGAGCAGAGCAGCTCTGATAGCTGAGACACCTGGAGATATCCCCTATACGGGATATCTTAAATAGATCCCTATTGGAGGGGCATTTTCCATCAGCGCTTAAAGAGGCGGTGGTCCGTCCCCTCCTGAAAAAAACAACGTTAGATCCGGCCGAATTGGCACACTACCGGCCGGTCTCGAATTTGCCCTTTTTGGGCAAACTTATTGAGAGGGCAGTGGCGTTGCAGCTACAGAGTTTCCTGGAGGATGCTTCTGTCCTCGACCCCTACCAGTCTGGTTTCCGCCCGGGCCACGGGACGGAGACGGTGCTGGTCGCCCTGGTGGATGACCTTCAGCGGCATCTGGATCAAGGCAGCTCGGCGGTGCTGATGCTGTTAGACCTATCGGCAGCGTTCGATACGGTCGACCATCGGCTTCTGGCGCGCCGCCTTGCCGACGCAGGGATTCAGGGGTTGGCCCTGCAATGGCTTTCCTCTTTCCTTGACGGTCGGGGACAAAGGGTGGCGATTGGGGAGGAACTGTCCCAGAGACACACGCTTGATTGCGGAGTGCCTCAAGGGGCGGTACTTTCCCCGATGTTATTTAACATCTATATGCGCCCCCTTGCCCAGATTGCCCGAAGGTATGGGCTGGGGTGTCATCAATATGCTGATTACACCCAGCTCTATCTGCTTATGGACGGCCGGCCCGCCTGCACCCCAGAAAATCTGGACCGGGCATTACAGGCAGTGGCTAGGTGGCTTAGGCTGAAGCTGAATCCGGCGAAGACAGAGGTCCTTTGCTTGGGTCGTTGCAGCCCGGGAAGGGAAATCCCCCTGCCAGTTTTTGACAGCGCGCCGTTGATAGCGGTGAGCAGGGTCAAGAGCTTGGGGGTACTATTGGAGCCTTCACTGACGATGGAGGCTCAGATAGCAGCCACTGCCAAGTCCGCATTCTTTCATCTTAGGCGGGCGAGGCAATTGGCCCCCTTCCTGGAACGCAATGACCTAGCAACAGTGATTCATGCTACGGTCACCTCGAGGTTGGACTACTGTAATGCCCTCTACATGGGGCTACCCTTGTGCCGGACCCGGAAACTGCAGTTAGTGCAGAACGCCGCTGCCCGGCTGTTATTAGGGCTCCCAAGATGGGAGCACATACGGTCGGGGCTCCGGGATCTGCACTGGCTGCCAGTAACATTCCGAGTCCAGTACAAGGTGTTGGTCATTACCTTTAAAGCCCTATATGGCCTAGGACCTGCCTACCTTAGGGACCGTTTCTCCCCACACGTTCCCCAGAGAGTACTACGATCGGGTTCACAAAACCTGCTGGTAATCCCCGGGCCAAAGGAGGCCCGTCTAAAATCCACCAGGGATTGGGCCTTCTCAATAACGGCACCTTACTGGTGGAACCAGCTGCCGGAGGAGGTGCGGGCCCTAGGGCAGTTCCGCAGGGCCTGTAAGACAGCCCTCTTCCAGCAGGCCTATAACATCTAACTGACAATGAGAATATCTTCCGAATGGAACAAAAATGCATCTACAGACCACTGGTTTTATTCTTATTCTGTTTTATTAATTATGGTTTTAACTTATTTGTAAATGTTTTTAAACTGAAGTTATGTAAATTACAATGTTGTAAGCCGCCCTGAGACACTTCGGTGAGAAGGGCAGGATATAAGTATAAATATAAATAAATAAATAAATAAATAAATAAATAAATAAATAAATAAATAAAATAAGAAATTGCTGAGAATTTCTGAGTTTTGAAGGACTTTATTCTAAGGTTTGTGGGGCTGCAAAAAATTCTAAGGTGTGATAGCTGGGGAACTGCTCTTTGTTTGGTTGACTGCTCTTTGTTTGGTTGACTGGCCTAAGGGTGAAAGAGATTGAGAGTGATTGCTGCTGATTGCTGAGGAGTGCCTCTGCTCCACCTCTTTGCATTTTAAGCTGCGCCTTGCCAAAGGCTGAGCACATCTCACAGAGGTCTGAGAGGAACAGAGCAGCTCTGATAGCTGAGACAGCTGGAGAAATTGCTGAGAATTTCTGAGTTTTGAAGGACTTCATTCTAAGGTTGTGGGGCTGCCTAAAATTCTAAGGTGTGATAGCTGGGGAACTGCTCTTTGTCTGGTTGACTGCTCTTTGTTTGGTTGACTGGCCTAAGGGTGAAAGAGATTGAGAGTGATTGCTGCTGATTGCTGAGGAGTGCCTCTGCTCCACCTCTTTGCATTTTAAGCTGCGCCTTGCCAAAGGCGCGAGCCGAAGGGCGAGAGCTAAAGGGCTCTTGGCCTGTGGCTCTTCGCCTAGGGGCTCTCTAAGGACCAGGAACCCAGATCCCTGATTTCCTTGTTTTCCAAATAAGGTAAGTTCCCAATAAGGTAAGTTGAGGTAAGGTAAGTTGACCCTCCAGAAGGGGAGCCACTTAAACAAACAGCATTTAAAGAGGACTGTATATTTTAATATATATATATCATGAAGATAGAATGCCAGCAGGGGGTTGGGGGCTTTCCAGTGTTTTGCACTGAGTGTCACATGTATGACTATCTGCCCAAAGGACAGAAGTCTTGGGTGTGTGCTCGATGCAAGGAGCTCCTGGTCCTCAGGGAACGAGTTCGTACCCTTGAAGCCAAGGTGACTGCCCTGGAGAAGCAGAGACAGTCAGTTAGGCACTTGGGGAAGACTCTTGGGGGCGTATTAGATGAGCCCCGCTCTGAACGTAGCAGCCCCGTTGCTGCCAGAGAGCGTGAGGGTCGAGAGGGAACAGGGCACCGGGCTGAGGACAAGAAGAATGTGCCCTTAGAAGGGACCT
This sequence comes from Heteronotia binoei, assembly GCF_032191835.1. NCBI lineage: Eukaryota > Metazoa > Chordata > Lepidosauria > Squamata > Gekkonidae > Heteronotia > Heteronotia binoei. The sequence goes on along the minus strand of NC_083243.1, from coordinate 111,112,905 downwards.
CTTCTTCGGTTGGTGAGCGGGTATCCTTTTGCTCCAAGGAACCATCCCTGAGCAGGGGGAGAGAGGGGGGGTTGGTAGTTGGTGATTCGATCCTTAGGCAAGTAGACAGCTGGGTGGCGAAACTGCGTACTGACCGTATGGTGACTTGCCTGCCTGGTGCAAAGGTAGCGGACATTACGCGTGTAGTAGATAGACTGATAGACAGTGCTGGGGAGGAGCCTGTGGTCATGGTGCATGTTGGCACCAACGATGTGGGGAAATGCAGTCGTGAGGTCCTGGAGGAAAAATTTAGGCTGCTACGTGGGAGAATTAAGGCCAGGACCTCCAAGGTAGCCTTCTCAGAAGTGCTACCTGTTCCACGTGCAGGGCAGGAGAGACAGGCACAAATTAGAAGTCTCAATGTGTGGATGAGACGATGGTGTAAAGAGGAAGGGTTTAAGTTTGTTAGGCACTGGGATGCTTTCTGGAACAAGCGGGAGCTGTACAAAAGAGACGGTCTCCACTTGTCCCCGGATGGAACCAGGCTGCTGGCGCTTAAAATCAAAAAGGTGGCAGAGCAGTTTTTAAACTAAATCTTGGGGGAAAGCCGACAGGAGCTGCTATTTTTCTACCGGGTAACAGAACAGAGTTGTCCACTGTGAAGGTGACAAACAATATGGACTGTCTGCCAGAGTCTCGAGGCGGCAGGAGGAAGGTGGCGGGCCTAGCTCGCCTGGGAAATTATAGATGTTTGTATGCAAATGCTAGAAGTGTTCGAAGTAAAATTCGTGAATTGGAATGTTTAGTGTTGGGAGAAAACATAGACATTGTGGGAATTTCAGAAACTTGGTGGAATGAGGAGAATCAGTGGGACACGGTGATTCCTGGATATAAGCTATATCGGAAGGATAGGGAGGGGAGGGTTGGAGGTGGGGTGGGTCTGTATGTCAGAGAGGATATACGGTCCAGTAAGACTGAGATCAGAGAATTAGATTCACTTTTAGAAATGCTTTGGGTTGAAATAGAGGGCCCAAAAGGAAATTTAACTATAGGAGTTTGTTATCGCCCACCAAATCAAAAGAGAGAGGACGATTATAATATGATGGAAGGCTTAAAGATAGCGGCTAAATGTAAAAACTGTGTCGTACTAGGTGATTTTAACTACCCGCAGATTGATTGGGTCAATATGTGTTCTGGTCAAGAGAAAGAGATTGAGTTTCCTGATGCTCTCAATGACTGTGCTGTGGAGCAGATGGTCTCAGAACCTACCAGGGGTGGGGGGTTCATGGATTTGGTCCTAAGTAATGCCCAAGACTTGGTGAGAGATGTAAAAGTGATTGCGCCGCTTGGGAGCAGTGACCATAATGTTATTAATTTCACCGTTTGTATAAATAGGGAGTTGTCCAAAAAGACCGCCACAACCACGTTTAACTTTAAAAGGGGTAAATACACTGAGATGAGGAGGCATGTGAGGAGGAAACTGAAAGGAAAGGTACATACGGTCAAAACCCTTGGGGAAGCTTGGATGCTATTTAAAACTATAATCCTAGAAGCTCAGATAAAATACATACCACAAGTTAGGAAAGGCACAAACAGGCATAAGAAAAGGCCTGCGTGGTTAACAAACAAAGTAATGGAGGCTGTAAAAGGTAAGAAGGACTCCTTAAAGCAGTGGAAAACCAGTCCAAGTGAGATTAGTAAAAGGGAACACAGGCTGTGGCAAATCAAATGCAAGACTGTGATCAGGCAGGCAAAAAGGGACTATGAGGAGCATATTGCAAAAAACATAAAGACCAACAATAAAACTTTCTTCAAATATATTAGAAGTAGGAAACCAGCCAGGGAGGCAGTGGGGCCCTTGGATGACCATGGGGTAAAAGGATTACTGAAGGAGGATAGGGAAATGGCTGAGAAGCTAAATGAATTTTTTGCCTCCGTCTTCACTGTGGAAGATGAGAACTTTTTGCCCGCCTCAGAACCACTAATTTTGGAAGGGGTGTTGAAAGACCTGAGTCAGATTGAGGTGAAAAAAGAGGAGGTCCTACAACTGATAGACAAATTAAAAACTAATAAGTCACCGGGTCCGGATGGCATACATCCGAGAGTTCTGAAAGAACTCAAAGTTGAACTTGTGGATCTTTTGACAAAAATCTGTAATCTTTCATTGAAATCTGCCTCCGTTCCTGAGGACTGGAAGGTAGCAAATGTCACCCCCATCTTTAAAAAAGGTTCCAGAGGAGACCCGGGAAATTACAGGCCAGTCAGTCTGACTTCAATACCGGGAAAGTTGGTAGAAACCATTATCAAGGACAGAATGAGTAGGCACATTGATGAACACGGGTTATTGAGGAAGACTCAGCATGGGTTCTGCAAGGGAAGATCTTGCCTCACTAACCTGTTACATTTCTTTGAGGGGGTGAACAAACATGTGGACAAAGGAGACCCAATAGATGTTGTTTACCTTGACTTCCAGAAAGCTTTTGATAAAGTTCCTCATTAAGGCTCTTTAGAAAGCTTGAGAGTCATGGAGTAAAAGGACAGGTCCTCTTGTGGATCAAAAACTGGCTGAGTATTAGGAAGCAGAGAGTGAGTATAAATGGGCAGTCTTCGCAGTGGAGGATGGTAAGCAGTGGGGTGCCGCAGGGCTCGGTACTGGGTCCCATGCTCTTTAACTTGTTCATAAATGATTTAGAGTTGGGAGTAAGCAGTGAAGTGGCCAAGTTTGCGGATGACACTAAATTGTTCAGGGTGGTGAGAACCAGAGAGGATTGTGAGGAACTCCAAAGGGATCTGTTGAGGCTGGGTGAGTGGGCGTCAACGTGGCAGATGCGGTTCAATGTGGCCAAGTGCAAAGTAATGCACATTGGGGCCAAGAATCCCAGCTACAAATACAAGTTGATGGGGTGTGAGCTGGCAGAGACTGACCAAGAGAGAGATCTTGGGGTCATAGTAGATAACTCACTGAAAATGTCAAGACAGTGTGCGTTTGCAATAAAAAAGGCCAACGCCATGCTGGGAATTATTAGGAAGGGAAATGAAAACAAATCAGCCATTATCATAATGCCCCTGTATAAATCGATGGTGCGGTCTCATTTGGAGTACTGTGTGCAGTTCTGGTCGCCGCACCTCAAAAGGATATTATAGCATTGGAGAAAGTCCAAAGAAGGGCAACTAGAATGATTAAAGGGCTGGAGCACTTTCCCTATGAAGAAAGGTTGAAACGCTTGGGACTCTTTAGCTTGGAGAAACGTCGACTGTGGGGTGACATGATAGAGGTTTACAAGATAATGCATGGGATGGAGAAAGTAGAGAAAGAAGTACTTTTCTCCCTTTCTCACAATACAAGAACTCGTGGGCATTCAATGAAATTGCTGAGCAGACAGGTTAAAACAGATAAAAGGAAGTACTTCTTCACCCAAAGGGTGATTAACATGTGGAATTCACTGCCACAGGAGGTGGTGGCGGCCACAAGTATGGCCACCTTCAAGAGGGGTTTAGATAGAAATATGGAGCACAGGTCCATTGGTGGCTATTAGCCACAGTGTATGTGTATATATAAAATTTTTTGCCACTGTGTGACACAGAGTGTTGGACTTGATGGGCCGTTGGCCTGATCCAACATGGCTTCTCTTATGTTCTTATCCACATGGCGATGGATGGTTAATTAGGTTGGTGGACTTGAGGATGAGTTGTCCACCTCTCCTTCTCATGCATTCAGTGCAAAAACTGATGGAAAGCTATTGATCAATGCAGAGATAGTTACAAAGAGGCTGGTGCCATTCTAAACATATGGTTATGTTTCTTAGTATAATGTTGGGACCATAAATTATAATGGGCTGATACTGCAGAATAGTGATTTGGCAGCTGAGTACTGGAATGAATTCTTAAAATAGTGGAAGTGGCATTGGATATAATAAACCTCACAATAATTAGAAGATATACCATAGAATGTGGCCAAAGACCCAAAGACAAAGAAGTAATTGGACTGAAGACAGAGAGAGGAAAAGAGAAGGAAGGAAACATGGAACAGAATGGATTTTGTAATTGTACTGAAATATAACATGTTGAATGAAGATTTACTGAACAGTTTTAATGACTTGAAGAATCTGTATAGGATGGCTGTAGCATATATAGATTCACTAGCATGTTTAGTGATTACCAGAACTTTTTTGTAGCAAAAACTCCTTTGCATATTAGGTCACACCCCCTGATGTAGCCAATCTTCCAAGAGTTTACAGGGCTGTTAGTACAGGGTCTACTGTAAGCTCCAGGAGGATTGGCTACATCAGGGGTGTGGTCTAATCTGCAAAGGAGTTCCTGCTACAAAAAAAGCCCTGGTGATTAGTCTTTGACCAGTTTTGCACTCAGCTTACCGCACTGTCACGTTCCTCTTCTCCACGCAGTGTCCTTCGGATTTCTCACTATCTGCTCCGGAGCTGCAGGAAACATCGCAGTTTTTGCGGAACAAATGGAAACAAGTTTTTAGCAGTTTCTGTTTGCCGTGCAAAAAACGTGATGTTTCCTGCAGCTCCAGAGCAGATAGTGGGAAATCGGAAGGACGCTGCGTGGAGAAGAGGAACGTGACAGCGAGGTAAGCTGAGTGCAAAATTGGTCTTTGTCTTTTTAAGACCTCATGACCAAAACATTGCAGTTCATCCATTCATTGGTCTAAATTTAAAGCCTACTTGTCCCATTTATTCTGCAGTTTCCCAAACCCAGGCTCTATGTATAAACTATAATTAGATTAAAAATGTTTATATTTTATCAGTTTTGTCCACTTAACTCAGAGCCCCCCAAATTCTCGTCATGCTGCTAACAGATTCTCAGTTTATAGTCCTAACCTTAATAATTCACTGTTTAATACTTCAGTACTAGTATTAGTAAAAGCCACAGGGGACTATATCTAGTTTTAGTTTACAAGAAAAGAACACAGAATGCCCCAGTTATTGAAAGGGCTTCTTTTCCATTTCTTGTTTGAAAAACCTCCCATGGTCACTGCTAAAAGAAGAAAAGGAAATGGAAAAATAGATGAATACAAATATTTGCTATAAAATGTCTTTCATTCTCCCTGTTCTGGGTCTCTGAATAAATATACCAGGGAGTAATTAAAACTGCTTCACATGTCTGGAAACAGCATGACTACTAATGCAACTAGATTTAAATTGAAAGCATGATTTATTTCTGTTTTGCATTAATACAATGGGAGAAAGATCATCTTGAGAAGTCCTTCAAATATATATTTATCAGTATAAGCTCAAGAGAGAGGATAAGTATGCATTTCTTGAATATGCATTGAGTTATAGATATTTCCTCAGTATAGCATTTAGAGCTTTTTATTGCTTATACATACACAGGTGGCTGTTGGCTTACTGCCAGATGGCATTTTAACTCCTGTTAACACCATGCTAAACTTAAAACTCTTTCTCTCTATTGATATTAATGCTTGCTGTAAAAATGGGAATAAATGGTGGCTGTCTAATGAAAGCAATGAAATGCAATTCCAAAACAAGTCAAATATCACCAAAGAGCAGGATAAGGGAATTGTGTTGGATTCAGACATCTACAAATAGAAGAAGCCTATGTGAGCAAATCTTCCTCACTTTCTGCTTCTCAAAGTAGGCTCTTGAGACCCCTGAAAACAGGGTCAGTCAGTCAGTCTCTCTGTCCATCCATATGCCTGTCTGCCTATTTATCTAGCTATCTATTTGATTTATAGACCACCCTTCCCTATGCAGGGCTCAGGGCAATGAACAATGTAGGAATGATCACTCGACATATGTTCCGAGAGAAAAAGCCTGTTCAGAGGAAAAGAAGCCCCCCTTCTCAGCAAGGTTCCTTTATTTTTATACATGCTGCAATCACACTGAAGTCACCCAAACAGGAAACATCTGCCCAGTTTCCAGGAGGTCGTGTCTACATAGTCTACAGAAAATACAAACTCAGCAGTTATCAGGAATAGATTTATCTGAGGGAGCAGAAATAAGGTTGAACACAGGTGTAAGGATCTTGTGCTCTTGTGTTTGCAGATGTAACGGAATCTGGGTGGCCAGACGCATGATCCTCCCACGCTCCTGTTTTCAGACTATGTGGGGTGCAGATGGTCAGATAACATTACAACCACGTGATCCCCACAGAACAACATCTCAAAAAATACATTTACATTTCAGATTAAAACAGTTAGCAACAGTTCCAAGTCTATTCCAGGTGGCATTTAAGGGCCAATTATATTTTGCCCCATAGGGGAAAGGAGAGATGGAGGAAACCAGGCTTGATGACAAACAAGTGCTGTCCTCAACCATAGGCTTGTTGCAACATGTCTGTTTTGCAAGCCCTGCAGAACTGCACTAGGTCTTGCAGTGCACAGATGTCATTAGGCAGAGAGTTCCACCAGGCTGGTACCAGAACTGGAAAGGCCCTGGCTCTGGTTGGTGACAGCTAGATATTTTTTGGGACAGGGATCACCAGGAAGTTCTCCCCATAGCATAATGCTCTTCTAGGGGTACACTAGGAGAGGTGGTCCCATTAATATCTTGGTCCAAGACCATTTAGGGCCTTAAAGGTTAGTACCAGAACCTTGAATGTGATCCAGTAGTCAGCATGGAGCCAGTGCAGCTGGTGAAGCATGCGTTGGATGTGTGCTGTCAATGAGGTTTCTGTAAGAACTTGAGCCACGGCATTCTGGACCAGTTGAAGTTTCCTGGTTAGTCTCATGAATAGCCCTGAATAGAGTAAATTACAGTAGTTTAGCCTGGAGGTGACTGTCACATAGGTTATTGTGGCTAGGTCAGGGCAAGACAGGAAGGGGGCCAGTTGCCTGACCTGGTGCAGCTGGAGGAATGCCAGCCTGGCAACATTTGTGATCTGGGCCTCCACTGATAAGGAAGCATCCAGAAGCACACCTAAACTCTTAACAGTTGGTACCAGTGTCAGAGGTGCACTGTCAAGAACTGGGAGTTGACACCCCAATCCTGAATCCCACCCATCCAGACACAGAACCTTTGTCTTTGATGGATTCACTCCAGATCAGCTGGGTGAGGGCGTGCTTTTATATATTAAACAACATTGGAGAGAGGATTACCTCTTGAGGGACCTTGCATACCAAGGGGTGTTGAGGTGACACCCTCTCTCCTCGTGCCACCCTGTCTCTAACTCTGGAAAAATGAGATGAGCCACTTCAAGGCCACCCTATGAACTCCTGCACTGGCAAGGCAGTGGGTCAACAAATCATGTCAACCATGTAGACTGCTGCAATCAGATCTAGTAATAACAGCACTGCTAATCCATCTTGATCCAGTTGCCTGTGGACATCATGTGTGAGGGCAACCAATGCTGTCTCAGTCCCATGGGCAGGGCAGAAGCGAGACTAGAATGGGTCCAGGACTGACATGTCCTTCAGGAAACTCTGGAACTGTTCTGCCACCACTTGCTCAATTACCTTACTCAGAGATGAAAGATTTGAGACTGGGCAGTAATTGGCATGATCCACAGGGTCCAATGATGGTTTTGGGAGAAAGATGACTTTGAATATTACCATGGCTTCTTTTAAACCCCCCAGATAGAGCCTGAACTAAGGGACAGATTGATGATGGCCCCTGTATTTCCTCACTGCTGGTTCTCACCAGCCATGACAGACACAGGTTTAAAAGGCAAGTGGTTGGCTTAGCAGCACCCAGAATCTTGTTGACGTTGGCCCAGAAGACCCGGCTGAATCCAAAGTTAGCAAATGGCCTCCAGTTCATATACTGTATCAGTGTTGGCAGGCATGCTGTGGTGGAGTGACAAGAATTTGTTGGTGGAAAATCTCACAGAAGCCTCACAGCTAAAAACCAGATTACTAACACTTTGTGTTCTCTCTGTAAGAGAAGTTAAAGACCTAATCAAGGCTTTTTCTGAGCAGGAATGCACAGGAATGCAGTTCTGATTGACTTGGCTTCAAGGGGTGTGGCCTAATATGCAAATGAGTTCTTGCTGGACTTTTTCAACAACAAAAACCCCTAGACCTAATTATCCTATATAAGTGTGCTGGGTGAGAACTAGTGGATGTGACGGGGAGTGTAAAATTTTTTTCTTTTAGCAGTCTTAATCACCATTTCATAAGATTTCATTTTAAGACACATAATAAGGAAGCCCATCTTTAAAGTGTGGACAGAAATTAAGAAAATGTTTTATACGTATATACCCTACTGGGTATCCCCAGTTGAAGCCTCTATGCACCCAAATGTTTATAATTGGGACTTTAATTACAACTATGGAGGAGCCTAGTACCAAATATACGAATGCCAGCCTTGAGTTAGGCCTGCACCTTCCAATAATAGCAGTCTTTTATTTTCCAATAAAAAACCATTCCTTAGCCCAAACCAGGCAGCAAGCCCTATAATAAAGTTTCCAATCTGGTAAAGCTAAGCCACCCCTCAGTTTACTGTCTTGTAGGATCTTAAGCTTTATTCTTGGCTTTTTGTTTTGCCATATAAAAACTAACGTGATCTTATTAAGTTGTTGGAAAAAGGTTTGGGGTAATGTAATTGGGATCATCTGAAACAAGAAAAGTATTCTGGGTAATACGTTCATTTTGATAGAGGCAACTCTACCCAACAATGAGATTTGTAGGTCTTTCCACTGGGTCAGATCAACTTGAATTTCTTTTAAAGTTTTATCATATTTATCCTTTTGTAGTGTTCTCAAGTCACTAGTTATATAAATACCCAAATACTTCACTTTCTTCTCATGTTTAAACCTGGATTCTTTTTCCAAATAGACTATTTGTTCCCTTGTCATATTTTGTGATAGAAATTTAGTTTTAAACACATTTACCTTAAAGCCAGATACTACACTATATTGTTCAAGTCTCTTCTTAAGTTGAATGATTGAGTAAATAGGGTCTTCTACCGCAAATAGAACATCGTCCGCAAAAGCTTGAATTTTAAAGCTGTTGTCCTTGAATTTAGTTCCTTTGATTTCTTCATCATCTCTTACACTCTTAATCAAGAATTCTAAAGTCAAAATAAAAAGCAATGGGGACAACGGGCATCCTTGTCTCGTGCCCTGTTGGATATCAATCGCTTCTGTGAGATGACCATTAAGTTTTATATTGGCCCTTTGCTTGACATAAATGGCTTTCACAAGTTTAATGAATTTCTCACCACACCCAATGGCCTTTAAAGATTTTAGTATAAAACTCCAATTAACATTGTCGAATGCCTTTTCGGCATCTAACATGATGCCTGCGAATTGTTTGTCCGGATGCTCTCGATAATACTCCAAAATATTTAGTAAAAATCTTATGTTCTGACTCATCTTTCTCCCGGGGATAAACCCCATCTGATCAATATGAATTAGAGATGAAATTATGTTTTAAGCCTGTTTGACAGGATAGCAGCATATACTTTATAATCAGCATTTGGAACCGATATAGGTCGGTAATTTTTAATCTCTTGGGGATCAGTTCCCTGTTGATGCACCTGTGCTTAGTGAGGGTGGTTTTAGTGACGCAAAGAATGAAGGCTTGCACACAGTAGTGTTAAAACCACTAGATACAATTTATTTACACCTCCACTCTCCAATCCGACAGAATGCTCTGCTGCACCTCCACCATACATATCCCACATATAGTAAAGTGTCTTTGTACATTTATGCATCAGGTCCAGCCAGGTAACCAATCAGCTTCCTGCTGAGTCATGCTGACATTGCCCAGGCTGATGCAATCTGGCATCCAGCCACCTTCTGTCGCTTAGATGGTCTACCTGGCAGTACAGTTACTTTCACTTTCCCAGCATGTGCTAGAAACTGCTAGGCTTTGCATACACACTGACACCCCTCCTCAGTTTCTAAGCACATAGCTGCAACATATCTTAATATTACATATGTTCTATAGTAACATTGATCCATAGTTTACATTCACATTTGCTTTTGCTTCTACATTTACAATTATCACCATTCAATATTCTGCCTCTGAAACTCTGTGTTGGCACACACATTTAGTTCTGCTTGTTAATTACCGTTCCAAGTACATCCTTATCATTTAGATAGCCTCCCCCGGCTCATCCCTTTTTATCTCCTCTGGCCTGTTCTGCCAGAGCATATACCGTACCATCTATAGTACAGAGGCACATTGTTTTTACAATATTTTTACAGCTTTGAGTTTTCACATCAGTTTAACATTCAAAGTTTATTTCTTTACTTAATACATTTGTCTTTGGAGCTACATTCTTTACATTAACACTTTCAGTCTGCTGGTACATAGAGTCCATTATCCAGTTACCTTATTGAAGCCTCACTTTTCCAGGCTTTTAGCTTATGACTCTTCCTCCTCTGTGGAAGAGGTACCATAGTCTAGGTCCAGTACACTTTGGTAACACCTGGGCTCCCCGTTAGACAGATAACCTCCATTAGCCAGATAATTTATGTCACTGTCATAGCCATACCGTTTAGGTGGTACTCCCTTATTTTCTCTAGCAGACACTCTGACCTCAGGCGTTTTACATTTTATAGCCTCAGAGCTTTCTTGCTTTATACTGCCTGAACTGCCATCACTTTCCTCTCTCTGTTTCAGTGAGGGAGCTTCTCTGTTTACATCTGTTTTCCACCCCTCCTCACTCTCTAGAGATAGCTGCACTTCAACTCTTTCAGGCATTTCAATTGCATGGATTTCTGACCAGTTCTCATCCTCACAGAACGAAGCTGCTTGACTCAGCTTTATTATATTATTTGAATCCACAAACCTATATGATTTCATGCCATTCTGATAGTCCACAAATAACAGCTTTCTGGCTCTGGCTCCACCTTTCCTCCTCTTGTCCAGAGGAATATTCACCCATGCCTTAGACCCAAAGATCCTAAGGTAGTCTAGGTTTGGCTTTTTGCCATACAGCACTCTATATGGTATATCATCCAGAGCCTGAGTCCACAATCTATTAGAAATAAAACAAGCTATTTTTAATGCTTCTCCCCAATATGCCAACTTCAGCGCACTGTCTGCCAGTAAAGCGTGGCACATGGTTTGGAGGACGCCTCCTCTGCGTTTGGCCACCCCATTTTCAGCTGGGGAGGAGATGTTGGCAACCCTGTGTTTAATGCCTTCCTCCTTCAAATAGTTTGCAAAGGATGTACTCATAAATTCACCCCCCCCCCCAAATTAGTCTGGAGAGCTGCTATTTTGCAGTTTAATTGCTTTTGAACTCTCTTTGCCCAGTACTGAAAAGTTGGAAAAACATTACTCTTTTGCTTAATTGCATACACCCACGCAAAGCGGCTGTAGTCATCCACTATGACTAATGCATATCTGTTTTTTGATACACTGGGTGCATATGGCCCCACAACATCTGCATGCACTAATTGGAGTGGTCTTCCTGACACCCGGTCACTCTTTTTAGCTACTGGGAATGCTTTGGACTTTGCCTCTTTACAGATATTGCAATCTAGGAACACATCACATTTTTCAGCCTTATTCCTTTGCAATATAGCCAGTGTTTTATTAATGGTATTGTAGCTTGCGTGTCCCAGACATCTGTGTAAACGATGAATGCACCTACTGTGGGGTTGCTTATTCCACACTGCCTGTGCCTTTCCCATCGTATGGTCTAGCTCATACACATTTTCTTCCAACCCACCCTTAGCCAACAGTTTACCTTTTCTCAGTATCTCACAGCCCTTAGCATCAAAAGATTCTGTGAAGCCAGCTATTGCTAACATTGAGACGCTTAGCAGGCTCGTCTCCAATGCTGGCACACAAAGCACATTATTAAAGGTATAGCTTAGTCCCGGAAAATGCACCGTGCCTTGGCAAAGCACATCAGCCACCCGGCCATCAGCCAAGCTTACAGTTTTTTGACTGGCCGGTCTGGTGTCCTGCAACTGCTCCTCTTTGCAGAAAAACATCTGCGTTGCTCCAGAGTCTATAATCCATGGCACACTCTGTAGCCCTAAGCCAGTTCTCACCAGAGTTGCCTGCTGTGTCCTTGAAGATGGCTGCCGGCCTCTCTTCTGCTGAGGACAACTCCTACGCAGGTGCCCGGTCTGGTTGCAGATATAGCACTGCTTCTTTTTTACTTGTAAATCTCTCTCCTCCGGCTCTGCCTGCCAGCTGGAAATGACTCCCCCAGGCTTCTGCTTGCCCTTGCGGTCGCGGTCAGCCTGCTCTTTGCATTCCAGCTGCCTCTGTTCTTCAGCCAGGAGCTTTCCCATTACATACGGCAAAGTCAGTTTATCTGAGTCCTGGCCCTCAAATCCTATTATGAGCATGTCAAACCTCTCTTGAAGAGAGCTGAGGATTAAATAGACTTTGTCCTCAGCAGGCACAGCCTTCCCCCACTGCTCTAACTCTTGGAAACACACAGACATACCGTCGAGGTGGTCCCTCACCGACTCCCCGGCCAGCATTCGTTTCCTGTACAGCTTCCGAGTTAGAGATATCAGCGAGCCTGCTGATTTCTGGACATAAACGGCCTTGAGGGCTTCCCAAGCCTCCTTCGCTTTCTGGTGCCCTCGAACATGCACCAGCTGGTCGTCAGACAGACTCAAGATGATTGTGGCAAGAGCCTTCTGGTCCTGAACGGTCTCTGCCGGTGTGGGATCCTCAGGAGGAGCAGACACACAGTCCCATAGCCCCTCTTGCTTCAGGAAATGCTCTAGCCTCAACAACCAGGTATTATAGTTGGTGGTAGTCAGTTTATCCACCAGCCATCCTGCTCAGCCTCCAACATTCATCCACTGCTGATCTCACCTCCAAGACAGCTTCTGGAGCACCTCATCATCCTTCTTCACCACTTCTCTCAGAGCTTACAGGCGCAGCGGAAGCGTTCTGGGCCCATAACCCTGTTGAGGCGCCTGTGCTTAGTGAGGGTGGTTTTAGTGACACAAAGAATGAAGGCTTGCATACAGTAGTGTTAAAACCACTATATACAATTTATTTACACCTCCACTCTCCAATCTGACAGAATGCTCCGCTGCACCTCCACCATACATATCCCACATATAGTAAAGTGTCTTTGTACATTTATACATCAGGTCCAGCCAGGTAACCAATCAGCTTCCTGCTGAGTCATGCTGACATTGCCCAGGCTGATGCAATCTGGCAACGAGCCACCTTTTGTCACTTAGATGATCTACCTGGCAGTTCAGTTACTTTCATTTTCCCAGCATGTGCTAGAAACTGCTAGACTTTGCATACACACTGACATTCCCTTCTTATGAATTAAAGAAATTAATGCCTCACTCCACGATGCCGGAATTATGGCGGTTTCTTGAATATCCTCTATCACCTCCTTATATGGAATTAACAAAATCTCTTTGAAGGTTCTAAAAATTCGATTGGTAAACCGTCTGGGCCTGGAGATTTATTACTTTTCTGTTTTTTACATGCTTTGCATATTTCGTACATTGAAATAGGTTCCTCTAATCTATCTTTTTGAACTTTGGTTAAGTGTTGAATTTGGACCTGCTCAATATATTCTTCCTGAAGTTGTTCCGAGATCTCCTGTTTAATATAAAGATTTTGATAAAAATTTTGAACAATTTCTTTCATCTGTGTTATTTGAGAAACCTCCTCTTTATCTTCATTCTTGAGGGAGGTGATAGTATTTTTCACTCTTTCCTTTCTTAACTTATACGCCAACCATCTACTAGTCTTATTGGCATACTCAAAGTGATGTTGTTTCGCCCATTTCATTTTCTTCTCTAATTCTTCCGTAAGAATCAAGTTAATTTCATGCTGGATGATTTGGATTCTTAGTTTTATTTCTTTTGTGTTTCTCACTTTTTGTTGCTTTTCTTGCTCTCTTAATTGTAATATTAAATCCTTATAGGCTTCCATCTTTTCCTTCTTTCTTTTTGCAGCATTGCAATCCCCCTAAAGAAAGCTTTGAAGGTATCCCAAATAACCGACATCGATGTTTCTTTCTTCAAATTATGTTGGAAGAACATCTGAATATCTTTTTTAGCTTTTTCCATGAAAGTTTTTTCTTTTAGAATTTGTAGATTCAGGGTCCAACGTGGTTTAGGGGAGGAGTCTTCTAGATTAATTTGTATAGGGTTGTGATCCGCGTACGTTTTAGGCAATATGTGTGCTTGTGTAACTAACCACCCTAAAGAAGCCGACATCCAGCACATGTCAATTCGCGACCAACACTTATGTCCATGGGAGAAAAAAGTATAGTCCTTGGTTTGTGGATTTTTCATTCTCCATGCGTCTATCAGATTGAATTCATCCACTATTTCCAGAAAAGACTTGGGTAGTAAATTTTGAGATTTTACCGCTTTGATAAAGTCGTATTTCTTGTCCATAGTGGCCTCTAAAACTGCATTGTAGTCCCCCAAGATGCACAAATTTTCTGAGCCATATTCAAGCAGTTTCTGGTGCAGTCTAGTATAGAATTTCTCTTGACCATTGCTAGGTGCGTTGGTTCATTTAACCCATTCACATTAACCGAAAAAATCTGTAGTCCCATTCTTGCCATCATTCTAAGGATCCTTTACTATCAAGTATCTTACTTTGTTCTTTTTGTGTTTGTGCCCTGGTCTTGACTCTTCCACTTTAATTACAACTATGGAGTATTGTTAGATAATACTCATAATTTGAATTTAGAGGAAGATAATATTAATGTAGATCGGTGAACAAAGATGCAAATCAATGCAAAATTTCAAGCTGACAAGGTAATGGAGTTTTATAGTAAACTAAATGAATTGGATATGATAATACAAGACAACCAGAAACTCATTTCAAAAATTTACAATTGGCTGCTGAAGGAAAGAATGCAGGATGAGTCAGTCAAAGAGAGTTGGATAAAATGGCTTAAGGATTTTGGTTTTAATATAGAATTGAAGGAATGGGATGAAATTTGGCGACAAAACATACAACTAACTAAATCAGCAGTATTTAAAGAAAACCTTTATAAGATGGCATACCGCTGGTATCTGACGCCAGCAAGACTGGCTAAGATCTATACGAGCTATTCTAATAAATGTTGGAAATGTGGCAAAATAAAGGGTACTCTCTATCATATTTGGTGGCAGTGTAATCATGCAAAAAAAATTTGGGCTCAAATCCATGATTGGTGTCAGAAAATTTTCAAATTAAGGTTTTTACATACCCCAGAACTATATTTACTGAGTATTGTTAAAGAAAAAATGCCTAAACTATCAAAAAAACCCTATTGCTGTATATCATTACAGTGGCTAGAATGTTATATGCTAAATATTGGAAGGTCCCTAAAATACCTGACAAGAATGAATTTTTACATAAGGTTTTAGAAGCCGCTGAACTGGATACATTAACGATGAGATTAAGGGGGGGGGGGTAACCTACAAGATTGTAAAAAGACATGGGACCCGCTGTATCTATGGATAAATAGTATGGGAATCGACATGAGGAATCTGAAATGGTGTTTTGGATATACCCCTTAAACTCATGGGGATGGGGGGATTGGTGGTGGGCACTGATTGGACTTGTCATTACTGTATATTATTTTTTCCTTTTTTTAGTTTTGTTTGTGTGTTTTTTTGTGTGTGTTTTGATGTTCATGTGCATTTGTATGGTGAAGGTATATTCTGTATTCATGTATTGGACAATACAATCTCTTTTTTGTTGGAAAAAAATATAGGATGTTCTTGCAGCTTCATCACAAGACAATTGCCAAACTCTATCTAACCATCTAAGGTTGTTATGGGGTTTGGGGAGGGTTTTTTTAAATTCCCTGTTTTTGACATAGCCATTGAGTTCTCATATTCTCTTTTAAGAGAAAAAATTCTCTTTCATTTATCTTTCAAGAGAAAGCAATACACCATTTTGTAACTTTAGCCCTTGCAGCTTTATAACATCCTCCCAAGGAGCAAACATCTTTTAATTTCATGGCTACAGTCACCACATCTGCAGTGATCTTGGATCCCAGAAATGTGAAGTCTGTCACTATTTCCATGACTTCCCCTTCAATTTGCTAAGGTGTGATGGGGCCAGATGCCATGATCTTAGTTTTTTTTGATGTTGAGTTTCAAACCTACTTTTGTGCTCTCCTCTTTCACCCTCAACTAGAGGTTCTTTAGGTCCTCCTCACTTTCTGCCATTACAGTAGTGTCATCTGCATATCTGAGGTTGTTGATGTTTTTCCCAGCAATCTTAATTCTGGCTTGTGCTTCGCCCAGGCCAGCATTCCGCATGATGTACTCCGCATATAAATTAAATAAGCAGGATGACAATATACATCCTTGTTGAACTCCTTTTCCTACTCTAAACCAATCAGTTGTTCCATATCCCGTTCTGACAGTTGCTTCTTGACCCTTATACAGGTTTCTCATGAGACATGTGAGGCAGTCTGGTACTTCCATCTCTTTAAGGACTTGCCACAGTTTGTTGTGATCCACACAATCAAAGGCTTTAGCTATGAAGCAGAAATAGACATTTTTCTGATACTCCCGTGCTTTCTCCATAATCTAGCGAATGTTGGCAATTTGATCTCTAGTTCCTCTACCTCTCCAAAACCCAACTTGAACTTCTGGTAATTCCTGATCTACATACTGCTGAAGCCTAGCTTGTAGGATCTTTAACATGACCTTGCTGGCATGTGAAATGAGTGCAATGATGCGATAGTCTGAACATTCCTTGGCATTACCCTTCTTTGGGATTGGAATATAAATAGATCTTTTCCAATCCTGTGGCCACTTTTGTGTTTTCCAAATTTGTTGACATAATGTGTGCATCACTTTAACAGCATCATCTTTTAGGACTTTGAATAGCTCAACTGGGATACCATCATCTCCGCTCGCTTTGTTAGTAATGCTTTCTAAAGCCCATTTGACTTCACACTCCAGGATGTCTGGCTCAAGATCAGCAATTTCACTGTCATGGTTGTCCAAGAAAGAGAGAGGGGCAATTCCTCCAATTATACTGCACAGTCTCAGTGTGCCAGGTGCATTTTTTTCCCATGAGGAATATAGCAGCGCCCGCCTCACGGCCTCACTGGATTGCTATCTTTTAGTCTCTTCGGGGTATTTTTACTTGTTCTGTTGATGGGACCACAGCAGCTTTGTTTATTCTTCCCACAAAATATATAGGCTCATGAGAACTTTAACTTAAACTACAGATTTATTGTAACAAAAAGTCTTAAACTGGGGATATGGGAGATATTTACACAGGCTTTTATGTTGTTCAGTTGTTTCAAGCTTACAATAACTTTTTCTTTCTTGGATCTTTCACAGTTACACAGTTCACAGTTTCCCTTCAACTCACTCTCCACCTCTAGCCAAGGTCTGGCCTCTTGGGATTGATGTGTCTAGTCTCACCCCTCGACTGGAGTCTCTCCTCTCAGCCCTTCTTGGTGTCTCAGACCCACATCCACTCCCTCAACCTCCTCACTAGACCTTTAGAGTAGTTTCCTGGTGTCTGTGACCATTCCGGTCTTAACTGACTCACACACACACAGCCCTCTTGGCTGGTTTTGTCCAGCTGGCAGTCTCTGGAAGACTTCCCCGTCTCCGTCTCCAGCTTCTTCACAGGATCAGCTGCCCTCTCAGCCCTTCTGGCCGGCACTAACTGACCCTCTCAGTCTCTGTCAGGTCCCCACTGACAGACTTCTCTGACAGGCCTCCACTCTGTCAGACTCCGACTGACTGAACTCCCGCCTCAGCAGTTTCTCTCCTTCCACTAACTTTTCCCTCCCTGAGAGCTCTGAGCACTTTGCCCCCACCCTCAGGTCACCTGACGCAGCCCTGTGCGTCTTCAGTTTATGGTTAACCCATTGCTTTCCGTCACAAGGAACTTTCATTCCACAGTGTTATCTTTCTTGATAGGCTTAAGGGGCTGTTGGGTGAAGGAAAGTAGGGGAAAACCTAGTTTTTTGAATGGTGTCTAGTTCTTTATTTTATTTCTATCTTATTTTTGTAACTTCATTTATAACTGGCTTACAACATTCTTCTCTTCTCCATTTTATCCTCACAACAACCCTATAATGTAGGTTAGGGTGAGTGTGTGATTGGCTCAAGGTCAGTTAGCTTCCATGGCAAAGTGGGAATTCAGACCTGGGTCTCCCAGAGCCTAGTTCAACACTAACCACTATACAGGCTTTCTGAATCCAACCCTATGTATTACCCAGTCAACATGAGAAGAAAGCTTTGGATTCTTCAGAACATAGCATGCATGTAAGAAATGTGTTCTCTTTCATGGAGCAGTTCCCGCAACTATGTAATTAAAGAAAAGCAGATTGAGCACAAGGCTTTCTGCAGGTAGATCAGATTGTAATGTTTGCATGTTGCCTATTAAACAAGTGGACATAAGCTAGTCTTTATCAATTGCTCAGTTTACTACTCTCAACATTCAGCATAATGTCAGCAGTAGTTCTGCTTTCACAAAATGAGATGCCATTTCTGTGCAGCTGCCTGTTACATGGCAATTCTGGGCTCTTAAATTTCTGGACTTCTGCATAAAATCTGACATTATACAATGCAGGGGTTTATCATTTTTTTCAAAAAATGACTTACCTAGGGATTCAATACAAGGAATTTGCTGGTAAAGCTATTTTTTGTTAGTAACAATACTGTCATCAAAACAAATGACTTATATTATTTGTACATGTTACTTCATCATTCATAATCTCATCTCAGTTACTATTTTTTAAAAGCCACTCTTTTAGAGAGAGATATCTTATGCCTACAAACAGCGGTATAACTAGCAGTATAATCCTAAACAAAGTTAGCGCCTTTAAAATGCTTTGAAGTCAACAGGTTTAGAAGGGTGTACTCCTGTTAAGGATCACACTGGAAATCTTCTGCATGGTCTATTATAGTAGCCAACACTCAAACAATCATGTCATCACTAACTCCTTTATGTTTCACTGCATATGAGGTTCAGTATTGCCCCAGCACCACAAGGATAAAAATGATCTTTTGAAGGAATAACTTGTTAAAAAAAATCTCAGAGATGGGTTGCTTAGCTCTGATCAAAGACAATGGTAACAGTTGTTTATGTAAGTGGAAGTATGCATACATACATACATGACTTTTTTGGTAGAAAAATCCCAGCAGGAACTCATTTGAACATTAGGTCACACCAAGTCCACCAGAACTGTGTTCCTGTTCATTCTTGCTCAAAAAAGCCCTGCATACATACATTCACGCACACACATATGCACAGACACAAAATTTTGAAGAAATGGGGCAAGGAGTTATATTTGCTGACACAGAAATAATGCAGACACTTAAAAATGTACGTATGTATAGAGGAGCAGGACTGAACTCACTGGCTCCACCCCTGACATATGCATTCAACTGAACATCTGCAGGGAACATTATGGACATACAAGGGGTAGAAAGTTAAGTCAGATACAGATTATTTCAAGACACAATTGCTAATGTGGGCGCTCTAAAGCAACAATTCTGTCTCCTGCAAAGCAGCAGTTTAATTCCTTTTCAGTCAAAGGTAATTTTATTCTTTTGTCATCACTGAAGAACATACTAAGATGTGAAATTACATTTTATCAGCACAGGAGAATGCCATAAATAAATTTTAAAAAGATTGTTGTAAAAATCCCAAATGCTAACCAAACCTGCATGAAAATTCCACTGAGTAAGAGCACAGTCAGTCCCATCAGAGGTGGGGGGAGGCTGATAGCTCCTTTCAGTGGGGCATCTTTAAATATTGCTTAGTTTGTGGTTTCATAGAATAGGCATTATCTAAATTAACATTGTTTCACACTCAATTTGTTGTGCATAGTTTACCCTGCCTTTCATGCCAATTAAATTTCAAAAATGCTTGGTGTGCAGGAATGAGGGAGATCTAAATGAATTAAATTGGAGCCTAATTGTACTATATGGTAATTGTAATCTGCAGGTTTACATAGTGGTCTCCGTTAATGCATGTGTATTTTAATAACTCACATCTGTAATTCAGACTCTGCAGAGGACCTGCTGAGGAAGACAAATCCCATGGCTCTTCCAGTATGATGGGTCATGTCAGAGAAGGCAAACAGAACATCCAAGAAACCCTAAGCAGATGGAAATCTCGTAAGGTTTTCATTAGCAAAATTTAACGACCTTGTAGAGGGCAAAAAATTTTTTATAACTGATGTTGTCTCCTTTTTGCTTACTAGTTAGTGCTTCTTTGAATGCCTAGGGGGAAACTGCCATTGCAGCAATAGTATCCTTTTGATATAAAGCTTGATTTAAAAAAATGATGTTCTGTATGTACAAAACTGTTAGCTATAGATTCAGAGGAAATAACTACTCCTATAATTTCTAGTAGTTTAAATGAGGAGAGAATTTAAACTCCACGTTTATCTAGGTACTAATCTTGAGTTTCATTTGTAAAGTGAGTGCACATTGGCTCTTTTTTACAAACAGACCATGTATGTACATGTAGAGTGTACATGTGTAGACTGTGACATGTGAATAGGGCTTTTGTGAGCTTGTAGGAGGTTGCCATTGCAATTATTTTATATTTTATTTTCATTGTAGCTTTGGGCTAGGGATGTATCCCTCTAGGCCTCTGAACCTATTTGTGTGTGCATGTGGTGGTGAAGAAGCAAGACAACAGTCTAGTCTTAGAGCTCTCTAAGAAGGTAGTTTTGGCAAGTTTCCATCAATGAAAACCAGTTATGGAAACAAAGGCTTCTGACAGACCAGCACTTTGAGCCGACTCAGAGACACCTCTGAAATCAACCCAAAAAATCCCTCAACATGCAAACATCTGCCACCTGTCCCTGTACTCACCCCGTCCTCAGGCCCCTGCAGGCCGGCTCAAAAAGCTACCACTTCCAAAGTGGTAGCAAATTTCTGAGCCGACAGCTAGTCACCCCACCCATCTCTGGAAGCAGAAAGGCAGAAGCAAGGTGACTTGGTATGTGAAACCATCAAGCCGCTGCAAGCTGCTTCCACTTTTTTTTGTAAAAAAACTGCCCAAAGCGCTTGAACGCATGAACTCTCAACTTATCCAGGACAAAAAGGAGCACAGCCCCTCCCCCCTTCAGGCTGAATTGGGCCCCCAGTGGCTTGAAGGCTGCGGGGGGTCCTTTCTCAGCTCCCCAGCCCCCACCTCCCTCCTGTCCCCTCCATGTCAATGCTGGGGAAGAGGTGGTGGAGCCACGGGGACTTCCTGGGGTATGTGTAGCCCCCCTCTACGATCAGCTGATTGGTGGGTAAACTGACTCCTGAAGTGATTCAGGAAGGGAGGGGGAGGAGACTGTGGCAGTTGCTCTTTCAGGGGCTCATCCTTCCTGCTGCTGCCCCCTCACCCCGCACTGACAGCAATCATGTCAGAGGGTCAGTATAGGAGCTGCAAGCCTCAGGAGCCAGTTTACCCTCCGATTGGATGATCGGAGGGGGGGCTTTACACGCCTCGGTGGCTCCACCCCCCTTCCCTGGCATTTACATGGTGGGGATGAGAGGGAGGTGGGGGCTGGGGAGTGCAGCCCTCGAGCCACCTCCAGAGGGAGTCAGGCGGGGGGGGCTTGAATGCCCCTCAAAAATCCCAAGGCCTCCTGACTCCCCAAATCTTGCCTAGGGCCATACCAGCTTCTAAGCCCCCCCCCCATCTGATTGCACCAAGTTCCTTTGCAGATGGGGCCGCCTTCTTCTGGAATGTGAGGAGGCTTCTGGATGGCTCCTTTTGAGCCGGCCCAATTCCAGACGCCTCCCAACTGCCCCAAAATGCCATCTGTTATCAGCCAAAGTGGCCCTTTCTGTACCCACAGTGCACAGAGGCTTGACTTACTCCAGTGCAGCCTCTGATGGTGAATTTTCTCAGCAGGATAAAGGACCAACCTGGCCTGTTACCATGTTCCCAATGTTGCTTACAAAACAGAAATGGGAAATGTTTCCTGAGGCTCTAAGAAGCATTTTTAGCTCTTTCCTTTGCATCATTCCCTAAAGTGAGAAAAAAGGGCATGCTGGAAGTAGTCAATTTGGATTTAATACTCTTCTTTTCAATCATGTAAATCCACCTTGAGCATCTGTTCACATATAAGATGGATGTAATTATTTGACCTTTTAAATATGAATGCATTTATTTATTTACATTTATGCCTTACCTTGAGCTCAAAGCCTTACAATTTACAGTTGAAATCAGCAGAATAATACACCTTAAACCAGGGTTTCCCAAACTATTTTTACACTTCTCCTTTGTGAACCACTAAAATTCAGGGGTGGAGCCAGGAGACTTTGGAGGTGGAGCTGGCAGACAGGAAATGATGTCATTTCCTGTGGTGTCACTTCCAGGTCAAGGGCCAAGTGATGTTACTTCTCGAGCACACTGAACCAAAATTCTACCTCTTCCTGTCACTTCCAGGGCACTCCCCCAAACCTGCCTCTTCTTTTGAAGTAACTTCATTTTCAGAAAAATCTCTCTGAAACTCATGCTGAGCCAAAATGGGGATGGAAAGTGAATGGTTTGCAACTTTTCCATACATTCCCAGAGTCTTCTCTTTCCACCCCCACCCCTGCATGCACCTATCTGTTTATGTGTCCTTCTCCAGCTTGCAAACACTCCTGATGCCCATGTTCAATTGCCTGCACCACCTACACACCACTTCCTCAACAGCACTTGCCAGTGTATGCAGTTGGGAGTGCTGTTACCATTGCCATCAGGAATGCCAGCACTACCACCCACACTGGGCTCTGGCAGTTGCTCTGCCTCAAAATATGCTGACACATTTAGTGGGCCCTTCCTTCAGCTGCTATTACTGGGACCCTGCCTCAAGCTACAACCAAACTTGCTTGGTTTCAAGAAAATCTTTTGATAGCTATTTTTCATACTTTTCCTTGGCTGAAACACTGGGAAATTGCTGTGAAAGGTAATAGAGAAATGTACTGCAATTAATGAATTAATTTCAGGTTATATGCAGTTCATACAAGCTTTTCTGCAGTTATCCCAAAAAGGATATTTATGAGGACTTGCAGCTTTTTACTGGCTGTGTTTCCCATGCCTTTAAAAGCAACCTGTTGTGCAGATATTTAGCCAATGAACTTCTTTCATCCTTTTAAATATCTACAGGAGGAGTTTCATTTTGGTGTCAGACAGCTGTTAAAAGCAGGACCAGTAAAATGGTGCTAGGTTCAGAGTACCACCACTTCCATTACTGCTGTATATCTTCAATAGTCTCTTTCTGCCCCACACCTCTTACTCACTCATACAGAAATCTCATAGAAAGGACAATTGGGGGTGCCACCTTTTCATTGGCAGAGCTCCTATGTATGCAACAACAGTATGAAAGAAAGAAAGAAAGAAAGAAAGAAAGAAAGAAAGAAAGAAAGAAAGAAAGAAAGAAAGAAAGAAAGAAAGAAATGGAAGGAAGAAATGGAAGGAAGAAATGGAAAGAATGAAATGGAAAGAATGAAATAGAAAGGAAGAAATGGGAAGAATGAAATGGAAGGAAAGGGAAAGAAAGACATGGAAAGAAAGAACATAAGAGAAGCCATGTTGGATCAGGCCAGTGGACCATCCAGTCCAAAATTCTCTCACACAGTGCCCAAAAAACACCAGAATGTCCACCAGTAGGGCCGGGACACTAGAAGCCCTCCCACTGTTGCTTCCCCCGCCCCAAACACCAAGAATACAGACAGAGCATCACTTGCAGGGAAAGGAGGGACAAAGGGGAAAAAAAACCTTATTCACCATCAGATGACCTCACCCAGCAACAATTTTGTCCAAGGGTCATTTGGTAAAAAGGAAAAAAAAAAGCTACTGGAATGCCCACTCCCCTCCCTGCTGAAAAAAAATCCCCCCACCTTCTTTGCCACCCCAGGCCTTCCGGGGAAATCTCCCCAAAAGAACATATTGCAAGGCACATGAAAGCTCATACCTTGAAGAACACTTCATGGGTCTGAAGTGCCAATAGACTCCAGTTTTTTTCTCAAATGGGGGTGGGGGAAGAGAAGGAAGGATAGGCAGCCCAGCTCTTCTCTGCACAACACAGAGATGTTGGGGGATGGAAGGAAGCAAAACGGAGCTCAGACTTTGAAGCCTGTGTCAGTCTTCAAGCCCAGCTTCTCTTTGCACAACACAGAGATGTTGGGGGATGGAAGGAAGCAAAACGAAGCTCAGGCTTTGAAGCCTGTGTCAGACTTCAAGCCCAGCTCCTTTCTACACAACACAGAGATGTTGGGGGATGGAAGGAAGTAAAACAGAGCTCAGGCTTTGAAGCCTGTGTCAGTCTTCAAACCCAGCTTCTCTCTGTACAACACAGAGGCGTTGGGGGATGGAAGGAAGTAAATGGAGCTCAGGTTTTGAAGCCTGTGTCAGTCTTCAAGTCTAGCTTTTCTCTGCACAACAGAGAGATGGGGGAAGGAAGGAAGCAGAGCAGAGCTCATGCTTTGCTGGGAGCGGGGCTAGCTAGGGCTTTTCTTGCGACTCAACATTGAGGCTTCTGTAGACCAGTGCAGGGTTGCGAACCAGCAAATGGGAAATACTGACTTAGGCCCCACCTCACAAAAGATGCTTACAGTTTATGCCCCATTGTAATCCCTAGTAAATAAAATGGCTTTGTAGCACCTCCTGAAGATTTCTCATAATGACATTCTGTGTTTTACATTAGTAGTGGGACAATAAAGATGAGGCAATTGAGAAATTAATAGCTTTGAATTAAAATATAGATTTTAAAATGGTTAGTACTATTGTTCTTAACCTTGAAATATTTTCTATTTTTGTGGGAAATGGTCAAAGTTTGTGGACCTCTTTAAAAAGTAGAACATCAAAAGCAAAACAGCATTAATGAAATCCAGAGAAACCAAATTGACAGGCTGTGTGTGACTGTAGTACTTAAAGGACAAGGGAGTAAGGAATAGCATGATTTATCCACTTAGATACGTTGTGAAGAATTGCTGATTGAGTTCAATATGTTTGCCTTGGAGACATGACCCACATCAGTGCTAATTTTGTAGGCTGAACAACCCAAGATTAATTAGAGGAGCTGCCTGCCATTAGAAGGTGGCACATTTTATTTTGTTCTCATGCATTTTGGATGCAGTCTTCTGTTCATTGTGAGCAAAGCCAGTGCTTTCTACATCATCAGAATTATGATTTGAAACACTATGCATCTACTTTCCTCAAGAAAAAATAACTGTATAGCATCAGCTATTACATCTTCCTGATCACCAAGTACTTTCTGTCCCTGAAGAGATTTTGCTATACTCCTTTAAGAATTCAGTAGAAATAAAAGTGCAACTCCAGCACAAGAGTGGTAATCAGCTTACCTTTAATCTTTTGTTTTATTTATAAATGACAAAGATTTATTCCTCTTAAGCTCTCTAAACCAAAGTCAAAGATCACCTCAGAGTATTAATCTCTCTGTATAACCTAATTTCTGAAAACTGGGAACACAGCAAAGGGAAATATTCTAGTGCACACAGGAAAAATGTAACTGGGTGGGAGAGAGATACTAGTTCTGCAAAATAAGGGTCACATTTGACAAAACACTAGGGCATCCAGGTTTAGATTTTTCTGACAAGTTTAGAAGCCTAATAGAAACCGTATGGTGCTGTCATTAGGATCAGGGCTGTGTACGTGTGAATGTAAAACCCTTCTTTCCCATCCACTCACACCAATGAAAACTACTTCCTATGCTTTTATGCTGGAAAGGGGGGGGCACTTATAACAAGAAGGTTTCTGCAGGGCTTTTGGAGTAGAAAAAGCCCAGCAGGAACTCATTTACATATTAGGCCACACACCCTGACATCACCATTGTTACATATAGGGCTTTTTGCAGAAAAAGCCCAACATGAACTCATTTGCATATTAGGCCACACCCCCTGACCCCAAGCCAGCTGGAACTACGTTCCTGTGCATTCCTGCTCAGAAAAAAGCCTTGGGTTTCTGTATCCCCCCTCCCACGTTCATGGCTTAGGGTATGAGAAAGAGTGATTTTAGCTGGAAATGTTATGAGGGAATAGAAAGGTGAACCCCATTCCTCCCATAAACTAAGAGTCCAATTTGCTTTTAAAAATGATATGAAGATCCAATTATGGATCAGGCCACAGGAGTAACAGACTAAAGCAGCCTACACAACTGGCAAACACAGCCAAATCCTTTGCCGATTTAGGCATACCTTTAGCCATCGACTTTAATGGGCTTAGGCATACAGAGCTGTGCAGAAGACATAAGCCAAGTGCATTTCATTAGTTATGACTGGAAGCCTACTGGGGATTGAGGTTTAGGCTCTGCAATGTGAGTGAAAAACTAGCTTCCTGCTGATTACATGTGCAACAAATACCAGCTTGCAGAGCCTCACATATAGGATTCTTTTATTTGCTTGTTTGTTTTTAGGAACAGTACTTCAGGAATTGAGAAAAAAGTATAGAATACTGTCCTGCCATAACTTGCTTCATTTTTGAGAACTGCATTAGAAATGGGGGAATAAAATCTGCTCTGCATCATTCATAGATGATGGATTGCCTCCTTCTACATGGTCAGCCTCATTACTGAAAACTGTATCATCAGATACCAGGGAAGATATCTGGTTTAATGAAAAAATATGAAGCCTTATGATTTTTCTAGGACAAGGTAGTAAATTCATTTTACTTCTCCCAAGAATGCTGGTTTACAGCACTGAGTTGGTAATATACAGGGAAGCTAAAAGATGTCAAAGCCATGGTCCTGTCTTTCAGACATCTCTCTACTCCTGTCAAAAACAGAATGCATTTGGTTCCCTGTCAGGAACCTTAGGTTGTTTCTGAGTTTCTATCTGGTAGGGGAGCTGGAGGAGATGATCCTGTCATTTAAGAGGAATCCAGTGTTTATTCTAACAAAATAATTATCTTGGGAGATGGAAGCCTGCAGCTTCCCCCACTCATGAAAGGATGGGTTGCATAAGGCTATTGCCAATCACTTCATTGAGAAAATGCATAAGGAAATATTTTCTATGGAAAAGACAAAGGAGGCCAACTTGCATTGTTTAATATATAAATTTTATTTCATATTCTTAATGTCTTGGACTGAAACAATCAGCAAAACAAAACAAAACTTTTCTAGAACACTGCTTGTCTTTTGGGTCTCCCTGAGATGAACAACTAATGCCTACTCCTAGAAAATATAGATCTTGCTAGTTTACAGTTGCACAAAAAGGCTGAAAAATGCCCCAAAATATACTGTAAAAATTATTCAACATATATTAACTTGTATTATTTTCCATGGTGGTTCAGGTTTTCTTTTGCAGAGCTGATCAATAAAATAATTGTTTTGCACAGGTATGAACTGAATACGTATTGCACACATACAATCATCATTATGAAAGTAATGTTTCATATTCTGTCTTTTTTGCTGACAGAAGTTCCCTTCTGATAGTGGAGGAGAGGGATGATTTTTGGTGATTATTCTTTTTCAGCGTGGACTCCCCACTTTATTCCTTTCAATCCTGTTTGTGAGGGATACTGGCTCCCCAGGAACAGAATTTGGGGCAAATTCAAATGGAGTGGGAGAGGAGAGAGGGAAAGAGTCCCTTCCCAAGATTTTCATACTGCTAATTTCATGGGATACAAACCACTGAATAGTAAGTATGCATTGCAAAATGTCTCAAATACACATTTGAAGGTGTGTATGACTAGAAACGTGAAATGGATTTACTACAAAAAGTACATTATAAAGGGAAGAAAAGGATGATTGACATTTCTCTCACTGTAAGTTTTTGGTTTACATTGCTTGGTTTAAAGCAGAGCCCTTTAGTGACTGAAGGACTGACAATTACGACAATTTGTTGAATTATATATAGCAACACAGCAAAATCTTGCTTCAAAAAAGAACCAGATTTATACGTCAATGGGCAATTCTTGGTATTGAGCTGTTAGAACAACATGACAACAATCAGACACTTTGTTTTTTACTAGGAGTTAATCATTTATTAAATTCTCTAATGATCTGGGTGAAACCTAAACTGTGGTAAATTTCAAAAGAGGGTGTTTATTTATTGAAAAAAGTCTATGCCTTGTCTCAGTTAAGGAAAATCCATCTCAACACCAATAACAAAATTAAGAGCAGCAAATAGCCAATGAGAAAGAAAGAGTGAAATAAAAACACTAATGTTAAACTCATAAATTATGACAGTTTATAAATGGAACAGTAAAAGGTGTGAAAAAGTAATCATCATCATCATCATCATATGACAGTGTGGGAAATTCCTGGAGATTTGGGGGCAGTGTCTCAGGACTGTGGATGTAGTGTATCGAGATAACGATACAACGCAATAACACAATAACATAAAACCAGCCAGCGCGACCCTGCACGGAGCGACCGGGCTGTCCCCGGGCTGCTCAGCGCAGGACCTGAACTCCCAGCCAATCACCAGCTGTGGCGGGAAGTTCAACAGGCCAGGATTGGACTGGCCTGTCTGGAGGGAGGTTCCCAGAGTTGTAGATAAGCGGGACCCGGCCCGCATGTTCCCTCTCTTGTAACGTGCCTCCATTAAAGCATGTTGCCCTACCAACGTCTCCTGTCTCAGTACGTTACAGTGGATATTGAAAAGAAGGAGCTCAGCAGAGATATGATGCCACAGAGTTTATCCTCCAAAGCTGCCATTTTCTCCAGGGTGACTGATCTTCATGTTCTGTAATTCCAGTAGAACTTCAGTCCCCACTAAGAAGTTGGAAACCCTACATGTGCTGTAAAACTGCTGCACACTTTGTGGAAATGCAGCAAGGCACCACAGTCATGAAACCGATTTACAGAACTACAGGAATTGAAAGGGACAAGAATGATTCTCAGCAGATTCCAGAGCCAAACATAATCATTTCAATGTAATTTATACCCATATTAGACACAGATCTTCCTGTAGGTTAACTAGCATTCTGACCTTTATGTGGAAACTATTTTCCTACTACAGATACGGGATTGGATCCAAAATTTTGGTTTTCATTAACAGAAGGCACTTTCATCCCCCCCCCTTGTTGCCCATTGAAATGATCCCGTGTCCCCTTGAGCAGTATTTAAGATCAGTTGGTAGCATTGGGAGGGAAAAGACAAAAAAAAGTACTATTCTGCTGATTGAAGTGCCCTTCTTTAATGGAAAATTTAGTCCAGATCCAACCATGATAGTTAGACCTTACCATGAAGACAAATCTGAGAATCAAAATGGTAGGCATGGTTTTTAGATCTTGAGCATAGGATCAAACCATTTAATCTACTCTGCACAACTGTGGCCATATAAACAAATCCAACCTACCAGCCAGATGTATGCCTCTACATAGCTCTCCTTTCTACTGCAAATAAATATAGAACACTCTGAGGTTTTTACTAATGCATATAATACCAAAACAATTTTTATACTAAATAATATTCAGTGGTATTCCAAAAATTCCCTTCTACAAAAAATGTACAATGTTCTCTCTTTGTTTGCAGAGCTACACAAAGTCCAAGAAATTCCAAAATGGATATGACTGCTTCCCAAAACAGGTGTGGCTGCAAATGGACTGCGCTTCTGTCCTCTTTTTGGAGGACAGTTTCCTTCTTCAGGCAGCTCACCAAAGGGTCTGTCATGTCATAAAAAACTAAACAGTATTTTAAACAATATTTTAAATACATATTTTCTTTATTCAAGATACTCCCATGTATACTCACTAAAATATTTCAATTGGCTCTGCTCTTGTCTTCAATGGGTCTGGCTCAACACTTCTATTTGCCCTGGGCTTCTCTTAAAAGGGCCAGACAAATAATCCAAAGGAGTCCAGTTTATGAAACCTAGCAGGTGTACCCTATTGAATTGGGAGTACACTGGAATGGGAGCAGTGACCATAACATTATTGATTTCACCATTTGTATAAATAGGGAGTTGCTCCAAAAGACCAGCACAACCACGTTTAACTTTAAAAGGGGTAAATTCTCTGAGATGAGGAGGCATGTGAAGAGGAAACTGAAAGGAAAGGTAAATACAGTCAAAACCCTTGGGGAAGCTTGGAGGCTATTTAAAACTACAATCCTAGAAGCTCAGATAAAATATATACAACAAGTTAGAAAAGGCACAAACAGATATAAGAGAAGGCCTGCATGATTAACAAACATTGAGCGTTTTCACACTTACCTTAAGCCGGAGCGACGTCCCAATTCACAGCGCAGCGTCTGCATGGTTTTCGCACTAATTGCTCCAGAGCACCTGGAAGAGCCGGAAAGTCCCGCGGCTTTTGAGGCGCAAATGTAAACCGCCAAAAACCGGTTTGCGCCACAAAAGCCGCGGGACTTTGCGGCTCTTCCAGGTGCTCTGGAGCAATTAGTGCAAAAATCGTGCAGACGCTGTGCGGTGAAGAGGGACGTCGCTCCGGCTTAAGGTAAGTGCGAAATCACCAAAAGTAATGAAAGCCGTAAAAGGTGAGAAGGACTCCTTTAAGCAGTGGAAAGCTAGTCCAAGTGAGATTAATAAAAGGGAACACAGGCTGTGGCAAATCAAATGCAAGACTGTGATCAGGCAGACAAAAAGGGACTATGAGGAGCATATTGCAAAAAACATAAAGACCCACAATAAAGATTTCTTCAAATATATTAGAAGCAGGAAACCAGCCAGGGAGGCAGTGGGGCCTTTGGATGACCAAGGGGTCAAAGGATTACTGAAGGAGGATAGGGAAATGGCTGAGAAGCTGAATGCATTTTTTGCCTCCGTCTTCACTGTGGAAGATGAGAAGTGTTTGCCTGCTCCAGAACCACTTATATTGGAAGGGGTGTTGAAAGACCTGAGTCAGATTGAGGTGACAAGAGAGGAGGTCTTACAACTGATAGACGAATTAAAAACTAATAAGTCATCAGGTCCGGATGGCATACATCCAAGAGTTCTGAAAGAACTCAAAGTTGAACTTGTGGATCTTCTGACAAAAATATGTAATTTTCATTGAAATCTGCCCCCGTTCCTGAGGAAGGTAGCAAATGTCACCCCCATCTTTAAAAAGGGTTCCAGAGGAGATCCGGGAAACTACAGGCCAGTCAGTCTGACTTCAATACGGGGAAAGTTGGTAGAAACCATTATCAAGGCCAGAATGAGTAGGCACATTGATGAACACGAGTTATTGAGGAAGACTCAGCATGGGTTCTATAAGGGAAGATCTTGCCTCACTAACCCGTTACATTTCTTTGAGGGGGTGAACAAACATGTGGACAAAGGAAACCCATTAGATATTGTTTACCTTAACTTCCAGAAAGTTTTTGATAAAGTTCCTCATCAAAGGCTCCTTAGTAAGCTCGAGAGTCATGGAGTAAAAGGACAGGTCCTCTTGTGGATCAAAAACTGGCTAATTAATCGGAAGCAGAGAGTGAGTATAAATGGGCAGTCTTCGCAGTAGAGGATGGTAAGCAGTGGAGTGCCGCAGGGCTCAGTACTGGGTCCCATGCTCTTTAACTTGTTCATAAATGATTTGGAGTTGGGAGTAAGCAGTGAAGTGGCCAAGTTTGCAGATGACACTACATTTCCAGAGAGGTGAGAACCAGAGAGGATTGTGAGGAACTCCAAAGGGATCTATTGAGGCTGGGTGAGTGGGTATCAATGTGGCAGATGAGGTTCAATGTGGCCAAGTGCAAAGTAATGCACATTGGGGCCAAGAATCCCAGCTACAAATACAAGTTGATGGGGTGTGAACTGCCAGAGAAAGATCTTGGGGTCGTTGCAGATAACTGACTGAAGATGTCAAGACAGTGTGCAATTGCAATAAAAAAGGCCAACGCCATGCTGGGAATTATTAGGAAGGGAATTGAAAACAAATCCGCCAGTATCATAATGCCCCTGTATAAATCGATGGTGCGGTCTCATTTGGAATACTGTGTGCAATTCTGGTCACCGCAGCTCAAAAAGGATATTATAGCATTGGAAAAAGTGCAGAAAAGGGCAACTAGAATGATTAAAGATTTGGAACACTTTCCCTATGAAGAAAGGTTAAATGCTTGGGGCTCTTTAGCTTGGAGAAACGTTGACTGCGGGTTGACATGATAGAGGTTTACAAGATTATGCATGGGATGGAGAAGGCAGAGAAAGAAGTACTTTTCTCCTTTTCTCACAATACAAGAACTCGTGGCCATTCAAGGAAATTGCTGAGCAGTAGGGTTATAACAGATAAAAGGAGGTATTTCTTCACCCAAAGGGTGATTAACATGTGGAATTCACTGCCACAGGAGGTGGTAGCAGCTACAAGCATAGCCAGCTTCAAGAGGGGGTTAGATAAAAATATGGAGCAGAAGTCCATCAGTGGCTATTCGCCACAGTGTGTGTGTGTGTATATACACATTAAATGCATCAGACTGACAGAACTTGAGGCAACGCCATCTAGTATCAGATTTTTCAATAGTAACAGAACCCAAAAACTTTTTACAGATATCAGCACACGTTTGAAATGGACTATAGATTGGAGTTTGTACAAGGGAGAGGTCTTTATTTAATGCTTGACATTCTATCGCTGAAATGACTCTACTTGAAAGATTGATCACTTTATCCGATGCCTCTCACGGGGGTCGACCTTGTGATAAAAAATGACTGGATTCTACCTGCTTTTCCTGATTCCCTCCTGTTCCTCTGTTGTGTCTAGGTCTGAGTATACTACTATATACTACTATACTACTGTATAGTTCTAATGTTAAATATTTTAAGGTTTTTTAGGTTTTAAATGTCTGTTTTTAAATGTAATAACTTTGTTTCGATTTTATTGTTTTATTATTTGTTGTAAGCCGCCCTGAGCCACTTGTGGGAAGGGCGGGATATAAGTTACCAAATAAATAAAATAAAATAAATAAATAATTCCTATTTTCCCCTGAGGAACTGGTTTCCTCCCCTGATGTATCTGTATCTGAATAAGTTTGCAAGGGATTATCCCACAAGACTCTTTTTGGAGTGGGAGTGGAAAACCACCATTTATATATTTTTTCCATTAGCATAGTCCCTAGAGTCCCTATTATATTTCCAAAAATTTTTGTTGTTCAGTTGCACAGTCGAATCCGACTCTTTGCGACCCCATGGACAAAGTCATGCCAGGCCCTCCTGTCTTCCACCATCCTCCGAAGTCTGTTCAAATTCATATTTGTTACTTCAGTAATGCTGTCCAGCCATCTCATCGTTTGCCATCCCCTTCTTCTTTTGCCCTCTGTCTTTCCCAGCATCAGGATCTTCTGCAGTGAGTGCTCCCTTCTCATTTGGTGGCCAAAGTATTTGAGCTTCAGATTCAGCATCTGACCTTCCAGGGAACAGTCTGGGTTGATTTCCCTTAGGACTGACTGATTTGATCTTTTTGCAGTCCAAGGGACTCTCAAGATTCTTCTCCAGCATCACAGCTCAAAAGCATCTATTCTTTTGCGCTCGGCCTTCCTTATGGTCCAGCTCTCACAGCCATACGTTACTACTGGGAATACCATCACCTTGACTATATGGACTTCTGTTGGCAGGGTGATGTCTCTGCTTTTTATGCCCAGGTTCGCCATAGCTGTCCTCCTAAGGAGCAAACGTCTTTTAATTTCATGGCTACAGTCATCATCTGAAGTGATCTTGGATCCCAGAAATGTGAAATCTGTCACTACTTCCATGTCTTCCCCTTCTGTTTGTAAGGTGTGATGGGGCTGGATGCCATGATCTTAAGTTTTTTTAATGTTGAGTTTCAAGCCTACTTTTGTGCTCTCCTCTTTCACCCTCAACAAGAGGTTCTTTAGGTCTTCCTCATTTTCTGCCATCAGAGTGGTATCATCTGCAAATCTTAGGTTGTTGATGTTTTTTCCAGCAATCTTAATTCTGGCTGGTGCTTCATCCAGGTCAGCATTCCACATGATGTACTCTGCATACAAGCAGAGTGACAAAATACATCCTTGTCGAACTCCTTTTCCTATTCTAAACCAATCAGTTGTTCCATATCCCGTTCTGACAGTTGCTTCTTAATCCTTATACAGGGTTTTCAAGAAGAGCATCAGATCCTCAGAACATGTTCTATATTTATTTGCAGTATAAAGAGGAGCTATGTAGAGGCCCACATCTGGCTGATAGGTTGGATTTGTTCTATATTTATTTGCCTTTTTATACCCATGAGCTCTCTATCTTGACATATCCCTTTATACTGCAGCAAAGTCTACAAAAGCAGAGTTGACTTCAGCATCTGATGGGTTGCCCAACCCATACTCCATAGTCTGCATTTAGCTTGTTTAGTTATATGTCATGCAAGCCTGCTGTAGCTGTCACTAGTAAAACATTTTGATGCACAACTTTTGGCAATTTGCCAGTCTTGTTGAATACAGTTCCAAAATCCGAAATACTGACTACTGAGAAAGACTTAAGATGGCTAATCAGTATGATAATTTATCATGCAAACAACTGTCAGATCTTGCTTGGCTTGGTGGAATAAAAGCTTAAGCATCAATATAAACTAAGCAAGATAGGAAGGACACAGTGGATATGTTATAAACTTAAATGAATCTTATTTAATCTTTTAATTGGCCTCATTGGAATGATGAATGTGTTGCTGATTAATAAATGCTTTGCTAATAGGTATTTTTCAACACTTCTAGAAATGTGTTCATTTTGTCGGTCCCACATTCAGAATTGTACATATAACAATTACACTTTGAAATTATATCTATCTTATACTTACATAAGTGATGCTTATTGATCATCAAGCAATACTACTACTTTATGAATCAGATGCTGGAAACAGAGGGACCATTGTAGTTGCATTGTAACCTCTCAGGGGACATCTGGCTGGCTACTATTGGAAACAATCCTGGGCCGAGGTCAGATGCACATAAACTGACTAGATGGGCATGGATGAAAGCCAGATGCATGTCAGATTTTATGCGGTTGCCCAAACATCAGCATCTGGCAATGGTCGTTGGCTCGTTCGTGTCCCGAACTGCCACGACTGAGATGCGGACTTTTTTGATAGTACATTAAATCCGGAATAAGAATGCTTCTGACGACTCCCGCGCGTACTTTCTATGTTTGAACGCTCCATTGTAGCCAACTCATCGCAAGCGCACATCTGCTTCCCTGCGAGAGCCCACTCCAAATGATATCATTGCGCCAGCAATTGTTGACTCAGCCTTCCATCCTTCGAGGTCGGTAAAATGAGTACCCAGCTTGCTGGGGGGGGGGGGAATGTAATGACCGGGGAAGGCAATGGCAAACCACCCCATAAAAGATCTGTCGTGAAAACTTTGTGAAAGCAGCATCACCCCAGAGTCGAAAATGACTGGTGCTTGCACAGGGGACCTTTCCTAAATGGGGAAGGGGAAGATCACCCACATTTGCTGTGTCCCTGCCAGGGGAGGAGGATGACCCACCTTTGCTGTCTCCCCGCCAGGCGGAGAGACAGCAAAGAGAGTTGCCGTGCGGCCCCCCCATTTAAACACCATGGTGGGGTGATTAAATGGGGGGGAGGAAGATCCTGCACCTTTGCTATCTCCCCACCAGGCAGAGAGACAGCAAAGAGAGTTGCCGTGCACCCCCCCGCCCATTTAAACACCACGGCGGGGTGTTTAAATGGGGGGGGGAGGAAGATCCCACACCTTTGCTATCTCCCTGCCAGGTGGAGAGACAGCAAAGAGAACTCCTGGGCTTCCCTTTCCTTTCCGGGTGTTTAAATGGGGGGGGGGGCAGATCGCCCACCTTTTCTGGCACCTTTTTTTTAAAAAAAAGCCAAGCACGATATCCCATGGTACTGTGCTTGTGCGAGCGTGGAATGCCATCTCAAAAAATGAGGTTCGGTTGAGCACTCTGATCGACCAGCAACAGGACCCACATGGGATAGAACAGTAGCCTGGCTGTTGTCTGATCGGGAAATTGGTTGTGCGGATTATAATAGAGGCACGTTGCAGATGGATTTAATGGTGAGTGTGACTGCACCCCTGGAGTAGATAGGCTTTTGATCCTTTCTATCTAGATAATCCTTGTCATTTGTAATAAATGCTCTCACTTGTTTTGCATCCACTTAAGTTCTTTACAAATTTCTGTATGGTTTCAATATCTGATTCAGCAAGGTAATCACTCTAATCTGTTTATTGGCAGTCCAAATTGTGTTTTTAATTTTGTTTACCATTAAGCCACCTTAAGTTTTGCAAGGTAGAAAGGTGGCTAATAAATGTTTTATATAAATTAAATTTAAAATATACCTAATCCAGTTGAACAGCAATATTAAACATATTAATGGTCTATGCAAATAATAAAGAAACCCTGTACAAATACAGAGAACTTTTCTTAGCAGAAAAACAATGATTTAATGGTTAAGAGTGATGGAGAACCAAGTTTGATTTCCCTTTTCTCTGCATGAAGTCTGCTGGGTGACCTTGGCTCAGTCACAGTTTTCTTAGAACTCTCTCAGTCCCACCTAACTCACAAGGTACCTATTGTGGAAAGAGGAAGGGAAGAAAATTGTAAGTCACTTTAAGGTAAAGGAAAACAGGGTATAAAAACAAACTCTTCTGCTTCATCTTTAAGAAAAGACTTTCCTACCATTGAAGTTACCAGCTAGCCATCCTGTAGATGCAGTTAGTATATTTAATATGATTTTGTGTATTCTTACTTGTTCTTGTAGTCTGCTATAGTGCTTAATAAACCTATTTGGTTCATAATCTAACCTGGTGAGTCTGTGGCTAGTCTTGTTCTTGCACTGTGGCCTATTCAGCAGAGTTGGGGCACAGAGAGATGTGCATAGAAAAGGAGAAAAATTGGTATATCACTATTGAATGTATGTTCTCTCTCTCTCTCCGAGAAAGGTGTGATATAAATACAGCCACTTAATTGCAATGAAGATTGCAAATGCATGTATAAGAGCTGTCTTTTAGCCTACAAACTTGAAAGGTGGATCCAAGAAACCTCTGGGTGATTGTTACAGAAGCAATTCATATGTATATTTCCTACATTTTTTAAAAAATGCAATCATCAGCAGAATTACACACTTTAAATCCACTGAAGTAAATAGGCTTAGAAGGGAGTAGGGTTGCCAATCCTCAGTTGGGTAACAACTGAAATAAACCACTGCATTACTTATATATTGCAAATAATTGCTCCACAGATATTTCTTATATCCTATTCATGTATTCTTCACCAAAATTCTTACAAATGTCCATTAATACAGCACAACTCAAAATACAAATTCATTTCCAATTTCTGTAATGGTACCAAAGTCTACTGTCTGTATCCTTCCGTTGATAGATGTGTGCAGTACCAATAACTGTGCTGCTTCTTGCTTGAATAGCAGTCTGAAATCCAACAGGTGCGGCAACATGGGTCCTAGGTTCAGTCTGTGTTTCATTCACCTTTCTACTGGCTGCTTTTCTTATGTTCTGGAACCTGTGCTATCATAGGGTATAATGGAGAATCATTCTGTGGGGGTTCGGGGCTTAGAAGGGGGCTGTTTTTTAAGGTAGAGGCACCAAATTTTCAGCATAGCATCTGGTGCCTCTCTTAAAGAAAAAAAAAGACAAAACACCTCCCAAGTTTCAAAAAGATTGAACCAGGAAATACCTTCTTTTAGGGCTCATAGAATTGGAGCCCCTGGAAGCCCCAAATGCAGGTGCCCTCATCCTCCATTATTTCCAATGAAGGGAAGGCATTTAAAAGAAGTGCAGTCCCTTTAAATGTGATGGCCAGAACTCTCTTTAGAATTCAATTGTACTTTTCCAATGAAGGGAAAGCATTTATTTCCAATGAAGGGAAGGCATTTAAAAGAAGTGCAGTCCCTTTAAATGTGATGGCCAGAACTCTCTTTAGAGTTCAATTGTACTTTTCACAACCTTGCTTCTGGCTCCACCCTCAAAGTTTCCAGATATCTCCTGTGTTGGACCTGGCAACTCTTCACGGGTGTGATCCAGTACTGTGAGCTTCCATTTGTGTCTAGGTATAGAAAGCTTTGACAAAAGTGACTGTAGAATGCCTCTGTCTGGATAATGCCATTCCACCCCCCTCCCCTTTAGGTAAATGCTGAAAAACCATAGAAAAGGAGGGTCACCTTGGGAGCTTTTGGTCATGTTAATACAGCATTCTAAGCATTACTCATATTCACTTGGAAATGTTTCTCATTGAATTCAATGGGGCTTATTCCCTAATAAGTGATTTTAGGATTGCAGCCTTACTTACATGGGTTCTCCTATACCTATTTGAAAATTACTGCTTAAATCACAACACAATTCAATGCATTGGTTGTTGAAATTTGTGCTTTTACACTCATAATAAATCTGATATGAGTTCTAAAATGTTCTTTTAAACTACGTGCTGTGCATTTCTGACTATTTTAGGCATTATTCAAGACAATTATTCTTTTGAAGTGAATGTAGTTCAACCCATAGTACAAATACATAGTCAACATTTTTTTACAAGTTGATATATTTCCTTGACAGGAGCCTGCTGTAATTTTTACAGAAATGGCAATATCTCAAAAAACAAGAAAGCTAAACTTTTTCTTCTTTTTTTAAAGCTACAAATGACTATAATAAATCTAACCTTCTCGTGCTGTGCTTTTATTTAGACCATGCAAGTTTCTAAGGTATTTCAATCCCTAAACCAATTAAGCCAATTCATCTGGTTGATAGCCAGTATTCAGGGAAAAAAAACATATTGCACCATCAAAAAAGCACTTTTTAAAGAAGCAAACTGGCCTAAATTGTTCATGGAATCAACAAAAGGGGGGTAGGTGCAGAACTCAACCTGAGAAGCAAGTCAGGAACCTAGAAGGTTGAACAGCTAAATAAAAGAACAAGACACATCCATTTATTTAAAAGTGTACAGTAAATATAGACAGTTCAATCCCTAAACCAGTTAAGCCAATTCATCTGGATGATAGCCAGTATTCGGGGGGGGGGGCACATGTTGCACCATCAAACACCACCCTTTTTTTAAAGAAGCAAACTGATCTAAATTGATCATGGAAACAGCAAAAGGGGGATTGGGGGTGGGGGGGGGGAGAACCCAACCTGAGAAGAAAGTCAGGAACCTAGAAGGCTGAGCAGCTAAACAAAAATAAGACACATGTATTTATTTAAAAGTGTACAGTAAATACAAATTTAAAACAAAGATATAACCATGAGGTATTGGATATCAGATTATATTCACATAGCACACAGCAGGGGTAGAATTCTAGTAGGAGCTCCTTTGCATATTAAGCCACACACCCCTGATGTAGCCAATCCTCTTGGAGCTTACAGTAGGCCCTGTCAGCTCTTGGAGAATTGGCTACATCAGGGATGTGTGGCCTAATATGCAAAGGAGTTCCTGCTACAAAAAAAGCCCTGCTGATAAATATATGAAATTGGGCACAAAAAAACTGTATGCTGTCTTCATTAACTTGAAAAGCTCATTTGATTCAATTTCTAGACAATTACTATAAATTATATAGATTAGAACTAGGATGAGTAAATTGGAACTAATGAAGATTGATCCTTGATTACTATTTTTGATTTAAAAACTCCATCTATCTACCTCTTGCCAAGTCAAATAATCAAAATGTGTACATTTAATAACTAAGATACCAATCCAGAGGGGAGTGAAGCAAAGCTGTATCCTTGATCCCAATCTTTTAAATCTCTTTCTAAATTATCTAGCCTTGTATTTGGAACCTGTCAATGGCCATCCCCCCCCCCCCCCAAGATGGGGGTCACATGCAGTACCTCTTCTACTCTATGCTGATACACTACTATTCTTTATCGTACTAGAATTGGTTTCCTAAAATATTTGCAAGCCTTCGAGAAATTTTGTTAAGACAATTCATTTAGTATTAATTACTCAAAATCCAAAGTACTACTTTAAAAAAAAAAAGATGGACTCCACAAAAATGGACAATAGGTAACATTGAAATTACTCAAGTAATATTTAAAAAATACTTAGGAATACTTAGGAATATTACTCAGGTAATATTTAAAAATACTTAGGAATAACATTTCAATATAATTTAAGTTGGACAATACACAGAGCTCAAATTATTTCGGAAGCCAAGCAATCCACCTCCCTTCTTAAACAATTCTTTTACACCAAAGGAAATCAATATATCCCATCAGCAATGAAGATTTTTAAAGTCAAAATTCTATCACAAGTTATTATATCATAGCCCACATCCATTAAAGACAATAGCTCTGTGAAACCATACTGCCCTTGAGGCAGAGGCAGCCCCATATCCTCTGTCCTTGTCCTGCCTAGTTCTCTCCTTCTCAGACATTCACCAGCCTCCCATCTTAAACTACATTTATTATTTATTTTCTTAATTTGCATGCCAAATTTCTCCACAGTGGGGGCATAGCACCATACATCATTCTCCTCTAGGGCTGCTAGTAGGATGGGCATGAACCAGGAAAATGCAGTTCAGTTCATGGTTTGTGGTGTGCCCAGTTCACAAA
The DNA here is from genome assembly GCF_032191835.1 of Heteronotia binoei. NCBI lineage: Eukaryota > Metazoa > Chordata > Lepidosauria > Squamata > Gekkonidae > Heteronotia > Heteronotia binoei. Next base: position 111,072,701 of record NC_083243.1, on the reverse strand, counting down.
CCACAAACTGTCATGAACTTGTATGCACCAAACAAACTATTTCCATTCATTAGATGTGTAAACTGGTACCCTCACCAAACTCTCAGGGGATCTCCAGCTGACTCTCCTCTCTCTGACCTCAAATCTGGTGAGGATTGGATTTTAAGGATCCCACTTACAGACTCCAAAGAAGGTGCCCCAAGGAAAGTGCTTTCTGTAGAATGACAGGCAGTCACTTTGACAAGTGCAGGTTCAGGAGTGTATAGAATGGATCCTGTACAAGCTAGAGACATCAAAGTCACAAGTGAATTCCCCCAGATGCTGTCCAAGTTCTACCCCCACTCCCCATTGCTTTGAAGTTTGAGCAGAGACAGTCTGTCTGGAAATGTATCCATGAACCTTCACAAACCACCATGCATTGCTTAAAAGTTCATGGAAAGTTCATGCCAGTTGACCTGCCATGAACTTGAGTTCATGAACCACAACCCACCCAAAATTTGTCATGAATTCCTGGGAATTCTGTGGGTAGAATCTGGAAAGGGTGGGGTTGCGAAGGGGAGAGACTTCAGTGAAGTATAATGTGTATATCTTCTAAAACAGCAATTTTCCCCAGGGGAACTGATTTCTGTCACCTAGAGATCAGCTATAGTCCCATGAGATCTCTAGCCATCACCTGGAGGTTGGAAACCATATCTCCTTTTCTCTTGTCGAGCCTCAAAACAACCCTATGACAGGGGTGGCCAACGGTAGCTCTCCAGATGTTTTTTGTCTACAACTCCCATCAGTCCCAGCCATTGGCTATGCCGGCTGGGGCTGATGGGAGTTGTAGGCAAAAAACATCTGGAGAGCTACTGTTGGCCACCACTGCCCTATGAGATTGATTAGGTTGTAAGTATGTGACTGGTTCTACATCACCTAGTGAGCTTCCATGGCAGACAGGCAATTTAAACCTGGGTCTCCCAGATCATAGCATGATGTTCTACCTGGTACACACACATGCTTTCATCAAACATCTGCTGTTAAAGAGTAGCAAGCAGCCAGGCCTAGGTGTTTCATGTAAATCAGGAAGTAGCAGGTACCCTGATGGTTGTTGTCAGCTCTGGCCCAATGATTCCTCCCTCAAAGAACAAAACAGACTTGAAAATGGCCCTATCCCCTCCCCTACCTTTTACAAACAAAAACTGAACCTAGAATGTGATGGCTGTCTAGCAACAGCCATTTCTGTTTATTGAAGTTACAGATGCTCCTTTTTATCATTTTCTGTTTTTTAACCATCCCCCCATGTGGGTGGGTTTTTTAAAAAAGATTTCAGATTTTTCTGCACACCTAGGACCTTTTTTTAGGTTTGTAGAATGATCCATTTTGTCTGCTTACAGCTCCAATTTAAGAATTCTCAGATTTAGGTGACTTGGCTATTAGTATATAAACAAGTGGGAACTTGCAAGGAGTTGCAAGAGGCATCTCATTTCCCCCTCCTCCACTATTTCCTCTTTCCCTTTATTATTGATTATCATATAAATGAACAAACCTTGAGCAGAATTTTATTCCCTGTTATTGCAGAAATATGCAATTCATGCTGCCTTCTCTCCTAGGGTTGTCAACCTACAGGTGGGACTTGGCAACTCCCATATCCTCTGCCCTTTCCCTGCCTCATTCTTGCCTTCTCAGCCATTCATCAATATAATGTCTCCTTTTGACTGCAGGTTCCCAGGTTAGAGTACTCACTCAGGCACCCATGCTTAAAAACCATGATGTATTGAGACAGGGAGAAGCTGTCTCAAAACATCCGCTGTTTACTTGCAAGGAGACAACTCTCACAACCAACTACAGCTAACATACAAAACTGGAAACTGAAATAAGAGCTCAACCCAATAGGACCAAACTAAATCACACAGTTATGGGGAAAGGGGGAGAAAGCAGACTGTTCCATTACACACATATATTTATACAATAAATATACCACACCAGCCTGCCTTTTATCTGACTCCCAACTTCAGCTCTATTTATTATTTATTTACTTCATTTATACCCCACTTTTCTCCACAGTATGAACCAAAGCAGCTTACATTATTCTCCCCGCCTTCCTTTTCTCCTCAGAACAACCCCATGAGGTAGGTTAGACTGAAAGTATGTGACTGATCCAAAATCACCCAATGAGCTTTCACAGCATGGTGAGGATTTAAACCTGTGTCTCCCAGACCTTATCCTAGAATAAGTGCTACACCACAATGCCTTTCATATGGTGGCTGCTGTCAAATAGTATTAAGCAGCCAGGCCTAGTTGAGTCATGCATGACAGGTGGTATGAAGTCATCTAGAAGTTACTGCAAGGACTAAGCTTGCTAACTTTCAGTTGGGACCTGGAGATCACCCAGAATTATGACTGACCTCCACATGACAGAGATTTGTGGCCCAAGAGAAAATGGCTGCTTTGGAGGATGAACTCTATGGCATAATTATGTTCAGCTGAGGCCTCCCCCTCCTCAAACTTCACTTCAGACACCGCCAAAAAATCTTCCCAACCTAGAGCTGGCAACACTAGGCTTGGAAAGAACCCTGCCATCTCCCCTGCCTTTTTACTCACAGAAATCCAGCCTGAAATACTGTGACTGCCTAGCAGCTATCACTGAGGGAATCTATAGCTTAAAGCTTTTATCATTTTTGAGCTTTTTAAACTGTCACAATGTTTTTTGGATGTTTTTTTTTAAGATTTCATGTTTTTCTGTGGTCCTAGGACCCTTTTCAGGTCTGTAGAAAGCTCTGTCTTGCCCATTCACAACTCTAGTTTAAATATTAAAGCATCCTAAAATTTGGCTGATTTAGCTATCAGTATGTGTATGAAAAGTGCCTTCAAGTCACAGCCAATTCATGATGATTCCAGCAAGAGGCTTTCAAGTCAAGTGAGCGGCAGAGATGGTTTGCCATAGCATTCCTCTGTGAAGTCTTCCTTGGTGGGCTCCCTTCCAAGTAGTGGCCCTGCTTAGCTCCTGAGATATGACGAGATCAGGCTATGCCATACCTCTTTCCCTCTCAACTATCAGTATATAGGTGATGTAAATATTTGTTGAAAATGAATAAGATTAACAACTCTAATACAAATCAGACAAGTCTAAATGTTTTGAACATTTTAATTTAATGTATGGAAACTAGGCTTCCCAACCCTCCCGCCCTGGCGGGGGACCCCAGGATTTCCACCCTCTTCCCCCGCTCCCCCAAAAAACAGAAGCGGGGGGAGGGGGAAACGGCGCTGGGAAACATGGCGAGCCGCCCTATCCCGGAGCGGGCAAGGCCGCCGCACCACGCTGCCCTCGCCCCCTCCCCCCCACTGCAGCTGCTCCTCCGAGATGGGCCCAGGCTGAGCCCATCTCGGAGGAGCAGCCAAGAGGCAGCAGCAGCGCAGGCAAAACCAGAGAAGGGAAGGGCGAAGGCAGGCCAGGAACATGGCGAGCCGCGAATCCAGGCCCTTCTAGGACCCGGACTCGCGGCTCGCCACACCCCCGGCCCGCCTCCACCCCCCCTCCGATTCCACCCCAGAGGCTGAGCGGAGCGGGCAAGGCTGCTGCGCCGCTGCCGCCCGCCCCACCGCAGCTGCTCCTCTGAGATGGGCTCAGCCTGAGCCCATCTCAGAGGAGCAGCCATGGCGAGCGGAGAAGAGGCGGCAGCTGCGCAGCGGCGTCGCCCACTCCGAGACGGGGCAGCTGCTCGGCGCCGTTTCCCCCCCTCCCCCTAGCTCCACCCCAGTGTCTCCTGGCTCCACCCCCAAAGTCCCCAGATATTTCTGGGATTGGACTTGGCAACCCTAATGGAAACCTAACTCTTTCAATACTATATACAGGGCTTTTTTTTTTTTTTGAGCAGGAACGCCCAGGAACGCAGTTCCGGCTGGCTTGGCATCGGGGTGTGTGGCCTAATATGCAAATGAGTTCCTGCTGGGCTTTTTCTACAGCTTGAATGTTCTAAATGTTTTTATGGTTTGTTGGTTGCCAGTTTAGGAATCCTACTGGGGTAGAAAGGAGGCTTAGGAATATTTTAAACAAACAAAGGAGGGGGGCTAGGATTGTGTATTAACCACACAAAGTGTACCTCTAATGCTATTTCTGTAACAGATGTCTAGCATAAGAGGTCCTAGAAGTGATTAAAAATGCTTTTACCCATATTGGAGCCAAAAGTGGGTCCAGAGCCTAACTCTGCTTTCTTCCTTAAAAAAAAAATCCAACTGTAATAATTTCAGGTATTCTGGATTTGTTCTTCTTGCATAAAATGTAACTTGAAATTGCAGTATTTAATCTTGGTTTCTCTTGAACTTCAGTGTCAGCAGTCACTGTTAAACAACAAATCTGTTCAGTTTCTGCAGTGTCTACATTTTGATAATGAGAGGAGCAATTCAGACATTAATTGTACAGCCAGGAATATTATGAAAGCTTATATTCTGCTTTGATAATTTAAAATTTCCAGTAACTATCATCTTAAACTGAAGGGAAAAATATTTCAATGTTCAGCCACAAAACGGTGAATTTTGGATTCTAATAGTGCCTCTTAATTTTAAAAGCTTTCACATGTACTTTTTTAAGATGACAGGTGTTAGAAATTATAGCATTATGACACTAGGGGCTAATCATGTGTTCTGTTTTCTCCTATGGGATGTGTAAAACTATCTCCAAATGCTTGGTTTTATTTACTCATCAGCCTTACAAAGAATCAACAAAAATAAGAGGATTCATCATCAGCCTGGTGCCTTGCTCACCCTACTGTTTTTATTGACTATCCAATATACTATGGAGATTAGTAAGAACTCCTGGCCAAGGAATATGAAGAAGATGCAAAACAGGGTGCATAGTGAGCTGATTCTAAGCCACTGGCAGATTCCAAGAGACTGGTGCCCAGAAATCCCTTCAGGGAGGGAATTTATTATAGAAATTCTAAAGATTGCTTAGCTGTACTGGTTTTAGCACATCACTATCATAACGTAGAATAATTAGACTGATCAAGATGCATCCCCTGACTTAATTAAGCTTTGGAGCACTGTGTGAGCAGTAATAAATTTCTACAAAAATAAAAGTGGAAAGGATTTAATGCTAGACTGAATTGCATATTGATTCAGATGATGGTGAAAATTATGTATATGGACAGACCACTAATTAATGGAGAAACCAGTTGTAAATCATACTCTCCAAATGGCCTTATTTTACATATATTTAGACTGAGCATGCCCAATCACATTTTTTTTAAAAAAAAAATCTGACTGCAGTTTGCTCACAACTTACAGCAAGCACAACTGAATACTTAGGGAGGTGGGGATTCATGTTCTGAACATTTGACAATGCTTGAAGTGGATGCACAGAATTATAAAGTTTGGCCATTATTGCTGGTTTGCCAACTGGCCTAGAGAAAAATGTCTTTCTCCTAAATAGAGGATCAATGTATAGATATGGTTATTTGAAGTTTCCATGTCTTGAAGCCTCTATTAAAGAGACATGATATTTTTCCTCTTGACCATACATTATTGTTTCTTCTGCACTCATCTGCCCAAAGTAGGAGGAAAAATAACTTGAGAAGGAAAGCTATTTTCTGTCCAAGGAAAAACAATCAATTACTGAACACGATGAGCTCTCCGCAGTGATCACTTTAACTATCTAGCCTAGAAGCTCTGCTAGCATCCAAACTGATATACAGCATGCATTCCAAGTGTTTTGAAAATACTCTTGCAGTTAAGAAGACTTTGGTCAGTTTTATTTTCATCCTAGTCTAAGTGCTCCCATTCAATCTGATACACTGAGTGCTCTATCAGTGCTTTAAAACGAATGTGACAAAGGTCCTAATAAGCCTAATTAAAAAATCAGTGAGTTTAGAAGGATGTGACTCTGTATAGGATGGAACTACAAGGATTTTAGTGGCTTAGAAAATGTTGGTCACTTTCAGTTTCAATACACCTTATACTACAAGCCTTTGCTCACTTACTTGGGAGTAAGTGGGCCATTAGATATATTAGTATCAGTTTAGAGGAGACTGTAGGTATGAGATTAGTACTTAAATTAAATAACCAAGGTTTTCTTTGCTGTTGAAGTACACATCTTCAGGAAATAGACACCTCTTCCCCAAAAAGAGAAAAAAAAGATGTTATGCTCTTTGGATCAGTGTTAGAAGATTAAATGAACAAATGCACCATACGTAGCTAGTTTAAAAAGAGATATCCTGTGATGTCTGGAGCACAGTAATTAAACCCCCTTTCAGCAGGTACCCAGCCACCATCCATGTTGAATGCTGTTCCTGTGCAGATGCAAAAAACTCCTTGCAATACTGCTTAATTTGAACTGAAAGCAAATCTTCAAATAGGGTTTGACAGTCCCCAAACAATGACTACTGGCAGCCACCCCTCTTCCTCCCCTCCCACAAGATTTAAAGGGACCTCCAGCTGTTTGGCAGGAACATGTAGATTGCACCAAGATTGCACATGCCACTTGGAGTTGAGGTGCGCCATGTGCAGCAGTGCCCACTTGCAAAAACCATTTGAAGGGAACCTTCCCTTTAAATGGTGTTTCGCAAGCGGGGGGGGGAGGGCTGCTTGCACCTGAATTCCAAGTGACAAATTCACCACTTAGAGTTGAGGCATACTGCGCACAGCACCTGATTGCAAAAACTATTTAAAGGGAATCTTCCCTTTAAATGGTTTTTGCAAGTGGACACTGCTGTCACTTGCAAAACACCATTTGAGAGGAACCTTCCCTTTAAATGGTGTTTCACAAGCGGGGGGGGGGGGGGGGGGAGGCTGCTTGCACCTGAATTCCAAGTGACAAATTCACCACTTAGAGTTGAGGCATACTGCGCACAGCACCTGATTGCAAAAACTATTTAAAGGGAATCTTCCCTTTAAATGGTTTTTGCAAGTGGACACCGCTGTCACTTGCAAAACACCATTTGAGAGGAACCTTTCCTTTAAATGTTTTTTGCAAGCAGGTGCCACTGCAGCCTTCCAAGGGGCTGTGTCCCCAATGTGATAAAGTTGCTTCTGTGTAATATCATCATGTCAGGGACATCCCCTTTCCATCTAGGAATGCCCCCCAAAGCCTCCCACTGACAGCCAGGTAGGATCTGGCAACCCTATCTTCAAGGCAAACAGAAAGCATTTTTGACTAGCCAAAAACAGGCATTTCCAAACAAAATAAATCTGAATGTACATTTAAACAAAATTCACAGTATCCCTGATGATAATGTTTAGCCATACAGGCATAGTGTTTCTGTTGTCTTCTGACAAAGTTTGCTTATATGTTCAAAATATAATAAACATAGCCATTCATATGTGAACTATGACAATCTCAGATGAATTTCATGCCTTAAAATATATGTGTATTCCCATTTTAAAAAGTGAGTCAACACCACTGAATACTGAAAAAAAATTATGATAATTCATATTGCACAAAAATAATAGCAATTTTTAAAAAGTGCTCAACAAGGCTTACAGTGGAAATATTGACAAACTAACTGTAAATGATGTACAGAATATGCAAAAAATTGTGCATTGTGACCATATACCAAATGAAGAAAAATGACAGCACCAATATACAACAGATGTAATACAGACCATCTGACACCATGCTATGTGCTCCATTGGCCACATTACAGGCTGGATTTTGAGATCAAAAGTCTTGCCACATTACAGGCTGGATTTTGAGATCAAAATCTCTATGTATAAATATTCTCTGGAGACAAAGTATTTGGTTTGATTTTGGAAAGGCTGTGGGAACAAATGTGCAGAAGACAAATCATAATGATACTGTATAGTAGACAAGAGCAATCACAAATCATCACAGAACTAAGGGTTTGAGCTAAACTGAAGGGATATACAAAGAGAAAAAATCATTATAATTTTATATGTGGGATTTGGGCGTGAAACCTTAACTGTGATTGCTGGTTTTAAGGTAGGACATTACCAGTCTGGGTTTCAAATCTGTGGATTTTGGGAGGAGAGTGTTCAGATTTTCAGGACCATTATTTTCAATAGGGAACAAATTTAAGGGTCTGAGGTAGCTGTTTTTGAACATATTGGCACCAAATATGCACAGAACATAGTCCTTCCTGTAATCTAAAAACACACCAAGTTTCAAGCATATCAAAGAAAGAGCCTCTGTTTTATAGGCCTCTGAGGCAGCTAATGTTTTGCAAAGGTGCACTCCACTCTACACCAGATAACCATTAATTTCAAGGGGTACCTGGTGGGGGCAGTTGTTTATAAACAGAATGGAGCCGCATTTGCACAGAAAATAGTTCTCCCTGTATTTTATCAACCACCCAAATTTCAAGCACATCAAAAAAAGTAGCTCAATTTTACAGGCTCCTGAAGGAGGTAACTTTTGATATAGGCTCAATTCAGTTGACTGAGTTCTATAGCACCAAAATGGCACTGAAATGGCTATCTTTAAATATCGGCCTACCAATGACTTTTTGTAATATACAAAAATCCTGTTTGTGTTCATTATATTTTCATACTTTTACATAACTGATTGACAATTTTTTTATCTTTCTGCTGTAAACTCTGCTTTTGTCATCCTTCCTTGTTGGTGCAGTCTTTAATAGGGTAGAAAAGAGTGTGTGTATGTTTGAACATGACAAAGTGATCATCCATTTGCTTTGAGATGCTTCAGTTGATGCATGGGACTATTGTCTACTGCAATACTATATACAAGACTCTAGGCGTACCCATTCATCAGAACCTCATCTGACTCTGACCATGGCAGTAACAGGAAAGTGGTGCCAAGCCAACCCAGCCACCTTTAAAAATCCCTCTCTTCATCTTGTCTCCAAACATGATTGGTTGTTAACATTCTGTGTTCTTATGGATTGTTAGGGGGGGATTTTTTAAAATCATACTAAAAATCTCAGATTTGTATTACCAATCTAGGCAAACACTGTAACCAGGGCTTTTTTTGTAGAAAAAGCCCAGCAGGAACTCATTTGCATATTAGGCCACACTCCCTGATGTCACCACTGTTTTACACAGGGCTTTTTGGTAGAAAACATCCAACACGAACTCAGTTGCATATTAGGCCACATCCCCTGACACCAAGCCAGCCAGAACTGCTTTGCTGGGCGTGCCTGCTCAAAAAAATCCCTGACTGTAACAATTCAAAACAGTGATTTTGTATATCTTCAGCTCAGGTTTGATAATGAGCACTCGTAGAAACCTATGTAATGGATTAGATTATTGTAAAACAACTAAACCTATTTAAACAAAGATTTTATTAGTGCTGACAAAGACTGGATAAAATGCAGCCACCTTGAAATCAATATTTGTACTGTTAGAGACAGCGTGTCCGCCTCTCCCAGCCCCTCCAGGAGATTCAAAGAAAAAGAGCTGTCAGTTGGGAGTCTCCTTTAAAATATACAACTTTATTGATATCAACTTTATTGATTTCAAGAAAGAGGGGAGTCACTTTGCAATGAGCTCCCTGATCAGTTCCATACATGCCCCTTTATCCTGTACTCCCAGTCGATGAGTCCCTCCTCCTTTCCCCATAGGCTGAGGTACTTGGAAGGTACAGCCTATCCGAACGCCTACTTCACACTCCCTCCTTGATATGTACCCCTCCTGTTACATACATTGCATGTGCATTTAAATGTACCCTTCTCCTAAGTGGGGTGTGTCGGTTAATATTCATGACTTGATTACGCCTACGTACTTGCTACTTATTAGTCTCTATTGCTATTAATCTCTACTGTTGTCATCGCCTGTTCAACCGTGTCATTTCTTTTACTACAGTAGTTCCGCGTCTGCATGTTAACAATGACCAATACACCTGTTCTATGGTTATCAAATGTTTGTGCTTTGCATACCTGGTTCTTGCGTTTTTACAATCACTAAGACATTACATTTGGTTCTTTCTGTTTGTTTTAGCTCATTTAATTATTTCACTCCTCTCAGTACCTAACCCTATCTGTTCAAATTAAGTCAACACATCATTTCTGCAATTTTCTATACAGAGACCAATTTCACACTCACCCTTAAGCTGCTCTCACGTCTGTCTTCTCAGTGTGGCATCCTCCCGATTTCCCACTATTTGCGCTGGGGCTGCAGCAACATCACAGTTTTCGCACAGCAAATAGAAACCTCTAAAAACCAGTTTCCATTTGCTGTGCGAAAACCGCAATGTTTGCTGAAGCCCCAATGCAAATAGTGGGAAATCAGGTGGATGCTGAGAAGACAGATGTGAGAACGGCATAAGGTGAGTGCAAAATTAGCCAGAATGTTCAGTTTTCCAGAAAACAGCTAAGGAGCACCATATAGATGCTATTAAGACTTGGCTGAAATTAAGAGATTTCATACTGAATTTTGATGTGCTCTACCTATAGATAAAACCATATATCCCCTGATGTTTCAAAAGAGAGATCAACCATATTCATAAGATTAATTATGTTGAGATTCTTGATCGTTGAACAATTCCACCATATACATTTTGAATCCATTTGGCTTAATTACAATGGCAAACCACATTTTAATTAATCTTTCTTCATTAGAAATTGGTAATGTCATAAGAGCCCTGATGGATCAGATCAATAGTTCATCTAATCCAGCATCCTGTCTCACACAGTGGCCAAAAAATTCCTCTGGACAGCCAACAAAAGGGTGTAGAGGCTCAGGCCCTCCTCTGATGTTGCCTCCTGTCCTGGCTTTGGGATTCAGAAGATTAGTGCCTCTGAATGTAGAGGTTCCCCTCAGGCACCATGGCTAGTAGCCCCTGATAGACTTATCCTCCATGAATCTATCTAATCCCCCTTTAAAGCTGTTTATTCCTGTGGCCATGACTACACCCTGAACCTACAACCCATCAGCTTCATTGGATGCCTTCAAGTTCTAGTATTCTGGAAGAGAGAAAAAAAATTCTCTTTGTCTGATCTCTCCATTCTCTGCATAATTTAATAATGTCCTAGCAGTACAGTACCTTGCCATGTCTTTCCCAAAAAGCACTACTGCAAGGATTCACCAGTAGGACTTCCTTAAAAATGTACTTCCCTGTTTCAACTGGTATCTCTATTCTGGTAATTCACTTTAAAGTCTTTAATGGTTCATTTTAATGGTTCACTTTAAAGTCTTTCAGTTTAACTAGCCAGTAAAGTTTTAAAAGTCTGTTTTGGTTTTAATAGGTAGAAACACCAGAATATTACCTTTATTTTTTCATATGTGGCAATTGTAGCATAGTTTGAAAATGGTGCAGGGGAAAGAAGTCAAACTGCCTTTCCTAGTGCCATGGTTCTACCCATAATGGTGCTCCAACAAGGTTAGTTTGAATGAACATTAGGCACCTGTTTCTATAGTGCACAATTGCTGGTGTGGTTCCCATTTCCTACCTCAATTCTTTACCAGCTCCAGGGTATACCTTCTTCATATTCCCCAATTACTACTGTTTCTACCTTTCCTTTCTGGATATCAGCAAGTAATGGAGCATAAATATACCGGCACACTGATAGTATTTCAAAGATTTTTGGCTGCTGGAGCACATCCTTACTTGGGCCAAATAGAAACCTCTGGGTTGGAGAGAGAGATAAACTCACCAACAATATCTGGGCCATGACCTGCAGAAATAAAACCAAGTTAGCTTTTTAATTGTCAACATTTATCAGGAAAATAAAGATGTCTTTTCAGGGAGGAAATGTGAATTCATGTCCTGGAGATTCTGAGTCCTTTCTGGCTACCATCTGCTTTGCCTGGCTGGGCTGTTGTTCTGTTTAACAGTGCATGAAGCTGGCTAGACATCTGAACAAGGTGATCTTCAGAGAATTTGCTCATTTAGCCAGTCATAAACATTTAGCATTTCTATCATGTAACATTTAACAATAACTTTTCCAGAGCTCAGCACTTTGAGCGGCTAGACTGTGTGACAGTTTGGAGATTTTTAATGCAACTTGAAGTGAATCAAATGAATGCATTTTTCTCCTCTGTTTTTTTGACAGAGTGGATAATGTTTCAATCAGGAATGGATTTGAGCCCACCATAGGTCTTCAACAACAATAACCATGCCTTTTACAAATTGTCTTTTCTCTTAGTACAATTTTGCCCAATTATTCTAGCAGAATTAGAAGCTGATGGCATTATTTTGAGTTCCAAATATAAGCAGTCAAAGATTTGAAATTTAAAATGAATATTAATAGCAAAAAGAGACAGAAATGCTAGCTTTTCTCATACTTAGCTGAATTTTGATGTAACAGGATGCAAGTGAAGAAATGGTTTAGAAGAGCACTTATATGCTTTCTAAAATTCTCCTGGAAAATTCAAAGTACCTTCAGTGTAGAGATTCTGTCAATCTACAGTCTACATAACTATAACAGTACTTCCAAGTCCTAGATCCCTTTCAATCTGATTTCTGGCCAGGGTTCAGAACTGAAACAGCTCTGGTTGCTTTGGATAACAATCTCCAGTTAAGAAGAAGATGATGATTATATTGGATTTGTATCCTGCCCTTCACACTGAATATCAGAGTGGCTCATAATCTCCTTTACCTCCCCCCCCCCACAACAAACACCCTGTGAGGTAGGTGGGGCTGAGGGAGCTCTCACAGAAACTGCTCTTTCAAGGACAGCTCTGTGAGAGCTATGGCTGACCCAAGGCCATTCCAGCAGCTGCAAGTGGAGAAGTGGGGAATCAAGCCCAGTTCTCCCAGATAAGAATCCGTGCACTTAACCACACCAAACTGGCTCCAAAGTTACACTTTGATGCAGGCAGGATGGCACTACTGATCCTGTTGGATCTGTCTGCTTCTTTTGATACAGTAAACCATTTGATCCTGTTCAATCACCTAGCCTCCCTAGGTGTGAGGGGTATGGCCTTGCACTTTTCTTCTCATTCCTCCAGGATCAGTTCCAAAGGGTAATCATGGGTGGAGAGAGCTCATCATCATGAGCTCTAACCTATGGAGTTCCACAGGGGTTGAGTCTCTCCCCAATGTTATTTATCATCTATATGCATCCTCTGGTAGAGATTATAAGGAGGTTTGGAGTGGGGTGCCATCAATATACAGATGACATCCAGCTCTACCCCTTATTTCAGGAACAACCAGTAGCCGGAATTCCAGTCTTGGATGCAGTGGTGGAATGGCTAGATGAAAGTTGGTTGAAACTCAGTCTATCTAAGACATGGTGGATAATGTTTCAAACAGAAATGGATTTGAGCCTACCATAAGTCTGGCTGGGGAAGCTCAGACCACTGGGGTGGCCACTTTTACCGACCCTTGATGGGGCCTGTCTTTTTACAGTTGACTCAGTCAGGAATTTGGCAGCATGGCTTGATTCTTTGCTCTCCATGGAGAACATATGACCTTGGTAACAAAGACTGCATTTTACCATGTACACTGGTCCCACCAACTGGCCCCCTATCTGTCTTGGGATGACTTTGCCATAATAATTTTTTCAACAATCACCTCAAGACTGCACTACTGTAATGTGTTGTATACAGGGCTGCCTTTGAAGATCCTTTGGAAGCTACAAGTGGTTCAGAACACAGTTGCCGGTTTGCTGACAAGAGTGCATATGACACCTATCCTGTGGCAGCTGCACTGGCTCCCAATTAGTTTCTGGTGCCAATTCAAAGTGTTGTCTAAGGATCTTTAAAGTCCTATACAGCCTGGGACCAGTGTTCCCTCTAAACTGAGCTAGCTCACGCCAGATTTTTAGCCTCCAGCTCACACATTTTTGTCTTAGTTCAGGAAGGATGACCCCAGAGCACATTAATTTATGCTGTAGCTCACAACTTTAATGCCAGTAGCTCACAAAGTAGAATTTTTGCTCACAAAAATCTCCAGCTTAAAGGGAATATTGGAACCCTCATACCTTTGGGACTGTCTCTCCTAGCATGATCCTCCCTGTCTTCTTTGATCTTTAACTCAGAATTTATTGAAGGTTCCTGGTCCACGAACTGCCTACCTTGTGTCAACAAAGGCAAGGGCTTTCTCAGTAGTGGCTCCCATCCTGTGGATGTTACTCTACAATAAGGGGACACATGGTACAATAGAGTCCAATCAAAAAATGCAAAAACTGTGACTAATACAATAATAAAACCAATAATATTTTATAATATTGAGGAACTTATATTCCTCAATATTAATGAACATGTTTACAATGTTCAGTGTACCACTAAGGAAAGGAAAAGGAAAGGTCCCCTGTGCAAGCACCAGTCATTTCTGACTCTGGGGTGACCTTGCTTTCACAATGTTTTCACGGCAGACTTTTTACAGGGTGGTTTGCCATTGCCTTCCCCAGTCATCTACACTTCCCCCCCAGCAAGCTGGGTGCTCATTTTACTGACCTTGGAAGGATGGAAGGCTGAGTCAACCTCGAGCCGGCTACCTGAAAACCCAGCTTCCACCGGGGATTGAACTCAGGACGTGAGCAGAGCTTAGGACTGCAGTACTATAGCTTTAACATTGTGCGCCACGTGGCTCTTCAGCCACTAAAGCGTCATTCTAATCTCTGTCCTCAAATATAATTTCAAAGAATCCTAATTTTCAAAGTTGCAATACTAGAAATGATTACTCAATAAACAATTAATAGGGCTTCTCAGAGGTATGAGTACATACAACTTTAAGTACCACAACTCAATTGTGTTTCCTTGTAAAGTCCAAAACTACAGTCCAAGCACAATTGATGAAGACTCTGGATTTCTTCAGCTTCATTTTGGGTTATCTTCCTCAGATCATGGACTGCTACTCAGCACACATTCCAAAATGTATGTGAACACACCAAAGTATCTTACGTCTTCTCTCTTTTGTTCTTATAGTAATAATAATAATAATTTTTTATTTATATCCCACCCTCCCCGCCTAGGCAGGCTCAGGGCAGCTAACAACAGGTTCAATAAAATTATACAATATACACTAAGTTTAAAATAGCATTTAAATTATACAATAATTTAAAACAACAATATCTAAAACCATTCCAATTGTCTAACCATTCCATAATTTAACAGCAGCGGTGATGTTCTTGTTCTTGGCGCTATTCTGTTCATTTACATAGTGGCAGAGTTCACTAAATAGAATCAATTTGGTGGATTGAACAGCCATCTACGAAGGCCTGCCTAAAAAGAATGGTCTTACAGGCCCTGCAGAATTGGTCCAGATTCCACAGAGCCCACACCTCCTACGGGAGCTGGTTCCAGAGGCACGGAGCTGTAACAGAGAAGGCCCGTGCGCGGGTGCTCTGTAGTTTTGCCTCCTCTGGCCCAGGGATAGTCAGCTTGTTCTTCCCTGCTGAAGTGAAACATCCTTCCATAGTTGAGCATCAACCAAGAAGTATAACTGGTAGGATTGAGTCCACAGGAATCTGAAGAATAGGAGCACTTTGACAATAACAACGTGAACTATGGAAGGGTGTTTTTCTTGGGGAGTGCTCAGAATTAGCGAGTTGGTTGTCCACTTATTTATTTATTTCTCAGATTTATATCCCGCCCTCCCTGCCAAAGCAGGCTCAGGGCGGCTTGCATCAGGATGCTTCATATTAGGTCTTGTGGGCCTGCAACATCAAGTTTATCAATGACCAGGTTACCTTCAGGGTTCTAAAACAGAAGGATACTGTGCTCACACTCGGCCCTTGGGCTGAACATGAGTTGTGTCCAGTTTCAGCTCTTAGGTAGTACATTGGTGTTCAGGGGGATTGGGATGGCATTCTGTTTTGTCCCAGTGATGCCAGCACCCTGGTGAAATACCAGTTTGGAGTGATAACTGCCTGTGCCTTGGAAAAAACTGGGGTTGTGGGAGTCAAATTCAGCACCCATTCATTTAGGAGTGGTGCTGCCTCCACTGTGGTAGCTATACGGTTCTCTGGCCCAGCTATACAGTGGGTTGGTTGATGGTGGTCTGCATACAGATCTCATGTGCACCACTTTGTCATAACTTGATTTGTTAGTGGATATAGTTATTGTATTTCCCCCTTGAATTGTTAGTTGGGTTGTTAACTGTGGTTTCTTCTTTGGTGCTGTGGTTCACCGTGGGAGGCAAAGGATCCTCATCTGTGGGCACATCATCATTTTCTGGGCTGCCCAGCAAGTCAGACAGACACTGGTTGGTTCCCTGCTGGGCATCAGCAAGTGGGCCATGGAGGAGTGGCATGGTTGCTGAGGCCTCAGGTGGCCTGGGCTCCTGCCACTGATGTTTGAGGGGAAGAAGGGTCCTCTGCCTCACATTTTGGTCATCCACCTTGGGGGGAATGGCCATGGTTTAGTGAAAGGGAGAGCCCTTTTGCTGCAGGCCAGGGATGACTTGCAGTTTATCCTGAGTAGGTGTCCTGGGGTCCTCGTTTTGTGGTCTGTGATATTGTCCTGCAAGGTGTGGAGGGAGGCTTGGGACCCATCTAGTATTAAGAGAGCTAGGCAGAAGGCAAACAGGGCCTTGCAGAAGGCCCTGGAAGATGGGCTGGTCATTTATCTACCACACCCTGATATATGACCCAAATTGGATGACCTTATAGAAAGGATAATATTTGTCTTTCTGAGAAGGGTAACATGATTTTCATAGAGCAGGGGTGGCCAGTGGTAGCTCTCCAAATGTTTTTTTTTTGCCTACAACTCCCATCAGCCCCAGCCAGCATGGCCAATGGCTGGGGCTGATGGGAGTTGTAGGCAAAAAACATCTGGAGAGCTACTATTGGCCACCCGTGTTATAGAGGATTTGCGGCAAGGACTGTGGGTGGTACTGGACCATCTGATGGGTTCAAGTGCCTAAGCAGAGGCTTGGCCTTGGTGGTGACAGGAGAGAGTTGGGGACAAGTGTGATCAGAATGGTGAGCCCTTGTGGCACATCCCCATTGGGAATTCAAGTGGTTTGTCAGGATCAGCTAGTGGGCTGTATGGCTCACGGTCATGAGTGCAAACTGCTTGACAACCCCCCCCCCCAAAAAAAAAGACTCCTTTTGAGCTGTAGAGTTTGGGGAAGTTGGTGCTTTGGGAGGGTTCATATTGCCTGGATGGCCAGATATGAACCATACCTTGGATGGCTCACATCAGGGGCAAGGTGGCTCACCCAGCATGGAGCAGAAAAGAATCAGTGGTTAAAGATCAGGCAAAATGTAAGAAGAAGCTGTATATACCTTATATTGATTTAATCTAATTTACTGCTGCATACTTTGACTTTCAGCCACTCTCTGGAGTATCAGGTAGAGAAGAGTCTTTCTCAGTACCAGTTATCCAAGATCCTTTAACTGAAAGTGTCAATGATCAAACCTGGGATCCTCTAAATCAGGGGTGGACAATGGTAGCTCTCCAGATGTTTTTTGCCTACAACTCCCATCAGCCCCAGCCAGCATGATCAATGGCTGGGGCTGATGGGAGTTGTAGGCAAAAAACATCTGGAGAACTACCATTGGCCACCCCTGCTCTAAATAAAAACATGTGCTCTATCACCCAGCCCACATACTCTCAATTCAATGTTAGAACTATTCTAGTACCCTCCTAAGCATCTACATGGTTCTTAAACGGAGCCATTATTATTCCTGGTGTACTATGTGTCCTTGGATGTTAATAGCTTTTAGCTGTATATATCCCAGTACAATGTCTCCAGGGATCCCAATAGCAAGCATTTGTTCTTTCTGTTTAGCTTCAGTAATTATAATGATAAATATCAAACCATTTTCATAAATGACATTAGAAATAAGATTCCATGTCACATGCTTGAAAATCCAATAATCTGATTATTACTGTGTTATTTTAACCTTCTATTAATTAGAGAGCTCCAGTTCAGGGGAGAGAGAATCAAGCTTGGCATTGTTGTTATTGTTTTCCCTGTAGGAGACTGAGAAGAGCTATGATGACAGGAAAAGAAGTTCCGTGTCATTTACTAGAGGCTTAATTACTATCAGATCAGCTAGTTTAGATTTACAAGGTATTATTAGCTAGTTAATGGAACATTAATTAAGAAGTGTACTTAAGGGTGGGTTCATATTGAGAAGAAAGGCCCTTCCTGAATTCAGCATGTGAAGTTTGTTGATCAATACCTTGGAGAAAAACACCACCATATGCAAGTGTACATCATCTAATTGTAGTTGCAGTCATCTTATATACAGGTATTTTATTTGGGTATTATACTGTTTATGATGTGTTTTACTTAACTATTGTTCACTTCAGGGAGCCTTAGAGGAAGGAAAGGAGAAAATTTAAAAGAAAGATACAAACATTCTGTTTAAATCTAAAGCTTCTTCCTTCTTTTGTTCTTGGAAACTGTCTGGCTGCTCTTGAAAGGCAACAGATCAGCAGAGTGAGCACACGCAGTTCTGAGAAGAAACAAGAGGTGCCAATGGAAGGAGTAATTTCCTAGTTTAGTGATGTTTTAGAAGAACTGTGATGGAGATTTCCACCCAGCCAGCCTAGAACTACAGTTGCCAGTGTTACTTGGTGAAGGGGGATGATTACCTAACTCACTTAAAGTTGGCCTTCTACTGAATCAGACCACTGGTCCATCAAAGTTCACACTGCTTACTCAGATTGGCAGCAGCTTTTCAGGATCTCAGGTAGAAGTCCTGTGTGTTGCCTATCACTTGATCTTTTTATTTTTTATGGGAATGCTGAAGATTGAAGCTGGGATCATCTGCATGCTAAGTAGATGCTCTACTACTCAACCCTCTCCACACATATCTATTGCATAGATATGACTGAGTTTATGTTTATAGAATTGCATTTTATAAGAGTGTAATTTGAACCAATCATTTTCTGTTTTTCAAACAATTTACCAGATCCATCAGCAATCAGAGTTTGATGGCCTTGAGAAGGAAAATGCATTTTGCTTGTCATGTAGCTTCAGAATTCCTGAAATGATGAAAATAAAATATGCAAATTCAGTATGTTCATCCTCAGGCCTCATTTTGGGTAGAAGCTCACAGGAGAGGAGCTCCAGAACTTCTAAATTTTATTGTGCTCTTTCTTACCCTCCCCCCCCCTAAAAAAAATACTTGCTTCTGGGTTCCATTGTTCAAACCCTCTGTGAGAATTTTGCTGAACTCTGAGATTTGACAAACTTTATAATATTTCCGCACAAAAAAAAAAAAGGAAAATAAAGCAGACAGATGGTAATCTTCATTGTGCCACTGTGGCCGTATAAGAGAAAGTAATTTTCAAAAGTATGATGGGAGTAAGGTTTTATTATGACAATTATAATTCAAGAAGCATTTTAAGGTAGGTGCTGAGCTGATATAATTTAGTACACCTTCTGGTGATGTCAGGGGTGTGTGGCATATGCAAATGTGTTGAGCTCCAGCATCTCTTTTTATACAAAATGATCCCTGTCCATCCCTAATGTCTATGTCACACTACAGTTGAATTGCATAAAGAGCACAATGAAGCAGGTTTTCTAAAAGGAAACTAGAGAACACATTGTTACACATTTGGGGTAGATTAAATATTGTGTCTCGTTAATATTCCATTTTGGTTAAACTGAATCCAGTCTCTAATGTTCAGTATCTCTATGATATCTCTAGCAGTACTAATTTCTACATGTTGTCAAAGAACCTGTTTAATGAAGGAGTTTTCTTCAGCTTTTAGTCTTGATTTTACTAATGTGTTACTTGAATAATTGATGCAAACAAATGTCAGTTAACAAGATGTTGGCAAACTTTTCATTCTTCTTATTTGCATATACTTATCACATGATTGATTACTTAAAGTCATATGGTGTTTTATTCCTTTATTGGCTGCAGAAGCTTTTTTCAGAAGAAGGATAAGTGGTAGTTAGGAAATGATTTTTTTTTTTAGGCTATCAATTATTTGCACATTGTACAACTTGATAACATATGAAGAATCAAAATACAGGGCAAAATTACTCTAAATAATGGAGTTTCTACCAGGAAAGTATTGCCAGGAAGTTCTTCCTAACAGAAGGAAAAAGTGTACAGAATCACTAATGGGGATTTCCACTTTTTTGTAGAATTTTGTTTCTTTTTCCTCCTTGTTCATTCTTCCATCCTTTAGTTGTATAGATTTTATGTGTGTGTTGTCCTCTGCTTTGTTAGTTAGCATGCCCCCATTATTATGTTTATGATTTCCTTCTGTTCCTGTTTTTTGTCCTATTGAGCTGCAAAAAGAGTATTTAATTGTTGGTTTGAATGATTTTTGTATGGTTAATCTTGTTTTATGTGTAATTAATCATGTTGATTTTTATTGCCTTATTTACAGAAAGCATTCAGGGGATTGAATTGGGAGTGTCAGGTACAAATGATAATAATGAATAAATAGAAAGAACTCTGGGTCATTTTTTGAAGACTTACAACAACATGCATTCCACAGGTATCCGTTAAAAACCAAAGCTAGTAAAGGAAACATGGACTGGATCCAGACCAGCAGTTTAAGCTGACACAGGGGCAGCCCATGTGTGGCTTAAAAAATGCAGGTCGCATATTACAAACTCAATTGAGGCATTTGTTAAACAAAGAAGTGGAATGGAACCTGAAAAAGCTCCAGCAGAAATCGTTTGAAGGAGCAAATAAGACAGGAAAGTATTTGGCGTGGCAATTGAAGAAAAAGAGAGAAAACAAAATAATTAGTAGGATCGTGACAGATGGAAGAGAAGTAGTCACTCAAGAGAGAATAAAAAGAGAATTTTTTAAGTACTATGCCAAGCTGTTTAAAGGTGCTGAAGTAAAGAGAGAGAAGGTAGATGAATATCTACAAGAATTAAAAATTGAGCCCCTAACGGAAAATATGAGAAAAGTCTTAAATGTCCCAATTGAAAAAATAGAAATTGAAGCAGCAATCAACGTGATGAAAAATGAGAAAGCTCCCGGGCCAGATGGATATACAGCTAAATATTTTAAAACTTTTAAGGATGAATTAGTACCAAAATTGCAGAAGTTGATGAATGTAATAAGAACAGAAGGGAATGTACCAAATACATGGAAAGAAGCCGTTATTTCCTTGATACCCAAAGAAGATAGAGATGCTACAAATGTGAAAAACTACAGACTAATCTCGCTTTTGAATAACGATTACAAAATATTTACAAGAATTCTGGCAGAACGACTTAAACAATATTTGATAAATTTTATAAAGGAAGATCAAGCTGGTTTTCTTCCCAAAAGACAAATAAGAGACAATATCAGAACTGTTGTAAATATTGTAGAATATTATGAAAGACATCCAGAAAAGGAAATAGCACTATTCTTTGCAGATGCAGAGAAAGCATTCGACAATTTAAACTGGGACTTTATGTTTGCAGTAATGGATAAGATGGAGCTTGGAGAAAGCTTTATAAGAATGATAAAAGCAATATATTCTGAACAGAGGGCAAGGTTGTGTGTGAATGCAGATCTTACAGATGAAATGAATATCAGCAAAGGTACTAGACAAGGTTGCCCACTTTCACCATTGTTGTTCATAATGACTCTTGAAATTTTATTGATGCAGATTCAAGAAGAAAAAGATCTAGAAGGATTACAAATAAAAGGCTATACCTACAAGTACAGAGCATTTGCTGATGATATAATGTTTATAAATGAAAACCCCATACAAGTTACACCTTTGTTATTAATGAAAATACAAGAGTTTGAGGAGTTGGCGGGACTTTACATAAATAAAGAAAAATCTAAAATTTTGTGTAAGAATATGCAGATAAATAGACAACAAGAATTACAAAGACTAACAAGCTGTGAAGTTACCTCTAAGGTAAAGTACCTAGGGGTAGAGATAACAATGAAAAATATTGATCTGTTTAAAAATAATTATGAGACGTTATGGCGTAGAATAGAGGAAGATGTGCTAAAATGGAATAAGCTCAATTTGTCATTGTTGGGCAGAATAGCTGCAATAAAAATGAATATTCTACCAAGGATAATGTATCTGTTTCAAACTATTCCCATTGTGAAAGATGCTAAACAGTTCGATAAATGGCGAAGGAAAATTTCAGAATTTGTGTGGGCTGGGAAGAAACCAAGGATTAAAATGAAAATCTTGACAGATGCAAAAGAGAGAGGTGGATTCCAATTACCAGATTTGAAATTGTATCATGAAGCAGTTTGTTTAGTATGGATGAAAGAATGGATAACATAGTTAAATAAAAAACTTTTAGTGTTGGAAGGCCATGGAAAAAAAATTTGGCTGGCATTCATACTTATACTATGGAAAAAAGAAGATGGATGGCCTTTTCTCTCACCATTATATAAGAAGTAATCTACTAAATGTATGGATAAAGTATAAGAAATATGGTGATGAGAGGAGACCTTTGTGGATAGTGCCAGCCGAAGTGATAAAGATAACGGCTAAAACAGCCGAAGAAAAACGGCTATCATACAATCAGCTACTAAAAATACAAAGTGGAAAAATAGAACTGAAAACTGCAGAAGAACTGAGTTATAAGTATGATTGGTTTCAAATGCAACAAATAAAAAGTTTGGTGGAGAATGATATTAAAACTGAAGGAATAAGGAAGGAGCAAACAGAAATGGAAAGAGTTCTGCTTGGAGATAATGAGAAATTAATTTCAAAAGTATACAAATTACTTTTACAATGGTCTACAGAAGATGAAGTAGTGAAATCTCAGATGATAAAATGGGCAATCAATGTAAATAAAGAAATAAAGATGGAATCTTGGGAATATTTGTGGAAAAATTCTATGAAACTCGCAACGTGTCATAGTATTAAAGAAAACTGCTTTATGACTCCAAAAAAATTAGCAAAGATGAACAACAAGATGCCAGATAGGTGTTGGAAATGTAAAAAGCATGAAGGTTCTTTCTACCATATGTGGTGGACTTGTGAAAGGGCTAAAATGTTTTGGCAAATGATTCAGCAAGAGATTTCTAAGATTTTGGGATATGAATTCAATAAAGTGGCAGAGACTTTTCTACTGGGATTACAAATGGAAAAATTTCCAAAAGAAGACAGATCTTTAATATGGTACTTGCTCTCAGCTGCTAGGACATTATATGCACAGCTGTGGAAGCAAGAAAAAATACCAGAGAAATGGGATTGGATTACAAAAGTTATGTCGTGGAGTGAAATGGACAAATTAACAAGAAAATTAAGAGACTATGATTTGGAACTTTTTAAGTTGGAGTGGAAGAAATTCAGAAGATACGTAGAAAAAGAGTGGAAAATAAAAGGACATTGGACAATCTTTGATAATGATTAAGGTTTTTTAAAATAAGAAGATAACTGTTGGGTTTTTTTTTTTAATAGTTAAGTGTACCTTTAATATTTGTTTCCTTTCAGTAAATAACACTGGCGGGGGTCAAGCAACGGGGGGAGGGGAGGGGGAAAAGTAAGATATGGGGTGGAGAGTTCTTTCTTTCATTTTAAGTTTTCATAAGTTGTAGAGATAGTTTTGCTACCATATGTTACTAATAAAAATTGTTTATTACTGAAAAAAATGCAGGTCGCATGCGCACATCTGGCTAATGGCCCGCTCACATACTCACGTCCCTTGCCATCTGTAGAACAACTTAAAAAGCTACCACTTAGTAAGTGGTAGTAAACAATGAGGCATTTCTGAGGCACCTTTCTCGATTGTCTGAACAGCTGGGAAGTACCCAGGGAGCAGTGGTAAGGCACATGAGCACTGTGAATGCTCCTCTGGCCTGTCCCTGTTCCAGCGGTGAGCCACATGCCATCTGACCACCCCAGGATGGCTCACTTCCAGGATGGCATGCTGCCACCCTAACCTGTCTGTACCCAGCCATGTTTTTTTCCTATTAACAGTTCATTAGTGAGAATAGACCTTTTATCATCAGAATGGACAACCTGTCCTAAGTACTAGTTGAGAAGTCACATTCAATCTTAAGAATATTTTCATGACAGTAAGTCTCATAAAGTTGACTTCAATAAGATTCTAAGTAGACCTATTTAGGATTGCAATGTTAGTTTGACACAGAACTTTATATCTTGTCTTTCATAAAGTGGCTTGTAATAATAATTGAAAACAGCATTACTGCAAAGTCAATTTTAGCACTACATGCGTGTGTGTATAACCATTTTATCTGGCTCATATCAGTTATCACACAGTCCAATTTACAGGTTCTTTCATTTAGAGAGAAAATGAAGATGGAGCTGCAAGAAGATTCAGAGGATGACTAATAAAGATTGCAAAGGGGTAGTCATGTTAATCTATCATAGCAAAACAAGACAAATGTCCGTTGCCACCTTAAGGACTAGCAAAATGTATTTTTACATGAGCTTTCATGAGCCACACCCCACTTTGTCAGATAGTCATGTGAAGGAAAATTGTACTAGGAAATGTTATATAAAATACTAGGGAAAGAGGTGTCAAGTCTTGGTGTGAATTGACAATTCCGCACTAGACCTTTAATTCTGGTTCAGCCCTGTCCCCAAAATGATATTCTGCACTTGAGTCATGGAATTATAGAAACCAGCTCCCTGAGTTTATGATTCTAGTATAGAAAATTCGACAGATTTTGCACTATGCTTGTTCCAGGTGGAGAGCCTTTTTGCTCCTGTTGCTTCTCTCGGTTTTCACACAAGCCGCCTTGGAGCTGCGAGCTGACATGCTGCTTTGATGTAGCAAGTGAGATACTCTTACAAGTGGTTTCTGCCTGCTGCAGAAAAGCGGTGGGCCAACTTGCAGATATGGGGCAGCTTGTGCAAAAACCGAGAGAAGCGCTGGGGGCAAAAGAGTTCTCCACCCAGAAAAAGCCCTAGTGTGAAATCAGTTTCAGTTTGGGAACAGGGCTGAACCAGGGTTAAAGGTCTAGTGTGGAATTGGCTGAGTCTTTCAAATGCCAATCTAACTGTAAAGGGGAGGGAAGCAGGAGCTGATATAGAAAAACTAGGTATGATACCGGTCATAAATCAACAGAATTAGGAGTACACATACTAGATATGTGTGTGGGGTGGTGATGGTCAGATATTTGAACCCATAAGCAAACAGTTTAAGTGAAAGTTAACTGATATCAGTACAAGGTTCTCTCTCTCGGCTTGGCTTCGCGAACGAAGATTTAAGAAGGGTGCAATAGTCCACGTCTGCTGCAGGCTCGCTGGCGGCTGACAAGACCAATGCGGGACAGGCAGGTCCGGCCACAGTGGCTGCAGGGAAAAGTCTGATTTAGGGTTGGTGCTGTAGCAGTGCGATTCTTCCTCAATCTCCTTTTGTCCTCAAGACCAGCTATGCGTGCGTTCTCAAAAGAAGAGACAGCCTGGTGGATGGTGTGCCTCCATGCTTTGCGATCTGAGGCTAGGTCAGACCACTGGTGATGGTTGATGTGACAGGTGCCAAGGGATTTCTTCAAGGAGTCCTTGTACCTCTTCTTTGGTGCCCCTCTATTTCGATGGCCGGTGGAGAGTTCGCCATACAGGGCAATCTTGGGAAGGCGGTGGTTTTTCATCCTAGAAATATGCCCTGCCCAGCGCAGCTGCGTCTTCAACAGCAGTGCCTCAATGCTTGTAACCTCCGCCCGCTTGAGAACTTCAGTGTTGGTCACAAAGTCACTCCAGTGGATGTTGAGGATGGTGCGAAGGCAGCGCTGATGAAAGCGCTCAAGGAGTCGCAGGTGATGACGGTATAAAACCCACGATTCGGAGCCGTAGATGAGGGTTGTCATCACAACCGCTTTGTAAACATTGATCTTTGTGCCTTTTTTCAGATGCTTGTTGCTCCACACGCTTTTGTGCGGCCAAAGGCACGGTTTGCCTTTGCCAGCCTGTTGTCAATCTCCTTGTCGATCTTGGCATCTGAGGAGATGATGCACCCCAGGTAGCTGAACTGCTGGGCTGTCTTCAGAACTGATTCACCCACAGTGATGCAGGGAGGGTGATAATCTTCCTGGGGTGCAGGCTGGTGGAGAACTTCTGTCTTCTTCAGACTAACTTCTAGGCCGAATATCTTGGCAGCCTCTGCAAAGCAGGACGTCATATGCTGCAGAGCTGATACCGAGTGGGAGACGAGTGCAGCATCATCAGCAAACAGTAGCTCTCGGATGAGTTTTTCCATTGTCTTGGAGTGGGCCTTTAGTTGCCTCAGGTTGAACAGGCTGCCATCGGTGCGATAGCGGATGTAGACACCATCGTCATCATCTAGATCTACTGCGGCTCTTTGAAGCATCATGCTAAAGAAGATCGTAAAGAGAGTTGGCGCGAGAATGCAGCCTTGCTTTACACCTGTGCCTATTGGGAAGGTCTCCGAGAGGTCATTGCAGTGTCTGACTTGGCCTCGCTGGTCTTCGTGTAGCTGGATGATCATGCTGAGGAACCTTGGGGGACATCCTAAACGTTCCAAGATTTGCCACAGGCCTTTCCTGCTAACGGTATCGAAAGCTTTGGTAAGGTCGACAAAAGTCACATACAGAGCCTTGTTCTGTTCCCTGCATTTCTCTTGGAGCTGCCTGAGAACAAATACCATGTCGGTGGTGCTCCTGTTAGCTCTGAAGCCGCACTGGCTCTCTGGGAGGAGTTAAGAACATAAGAGAAGCCATGTTGGATCAGGCCAGCGGCCCATCAAGTCCAACACTCTGTGTCACACAGTGGCAAAAAATGTTATATACACACATACACTGTGGCTAATAGCCACTGATGTACCTGTGCTCCATATTTTTATCTAAACCCATCTTGAAGGTGGCTATACTTGTGGCCGCCACCACCTCCTGTGGCAGTGAATTCCACATGTTAATCACCCTTTGGGTGAAGAAGTACTTCCTTTTATCCGTCTTAACCTGTCTGCTCAGCAATTTCATCGAATGCCCACGAGTTCTTGTATTGTGAGAAAGGGAGAAAAGTACTTCTTTCTCTACTTTCTCCATTCCATGCATTATCTTGTAAACCTCTATCATGTCACCCCGCAGTCGACGTTTCTCCAAGCTAAAGAGTCCCAAGCGTTTCAACCTTTCTTCATAGGGAAAGTGCTCCAGCCCTTTAATCATTCTAGTTGCCCTTCTCTGCACCTTCTCTAAAGCTATAATATCCTTTTTGAGGTGCGGCGACCAGAACTGCACACAGTACTCCAAATGCGACCGCACCATCGATTTATACAGGGGCATTATGATACTGGCTGATTTGTTTTCAATTCCCTTCCTAATAATTCCCAGCATGGCATTGGCCTTTGTTATTGCAAACGCACACTGTCTTAACACTTTCAGTGAGTTATCTATCATGACCCCAAGATCTCTCTCTTGATCAGTCTCTGCCAGTTCACACCCCATCAACTTGTATTTGTAGCTGGGATTCTTAGCCCCAATGTGCATTACTTTGCACTTGGCCACATTGAACCGCATCTGCCACGTTGACGCCCACTCACCCAGCCTCAACAGATCCCTTTGGAGTTCCTCACAATCTTCTCTGGTTCTCACCACCCTGAACAATTTAGTGTCATCCGCAAACTTGGCCACTTCACTGCTCACTCCCAACTCTAAATCATTTATGAACAAGTTAAAGAGCATGGGACCCAGTACCGAGCCCTGCGGCACCCCACTGCTTACCGTCCTCCACTGCGAAGACTGCCCATTTATACTCACTCTCTGCTTCCTATTACTCAGCCAGTTTTTGATCCACAAGAGGACCTGTCCTTTTACTCCATGATTCTCAAGCTTTCTAAGGAGCCTTTGATGAGGAACTTTATCAAAAGCTTTCTGGAAGTCAAGGTAAACAACATCTATCGGGTCTCCTTTGTCCACATGTTTGTTCACCCCCTCAAAGAAATGCAACAGGTTAGTGAGGCAAGATCTTCCCTTGCAGAACCCATGCTGAGTCTTCCTCAATAACCCGTGTTCATCAATGTGCCTACTCATTCTGTCCTTGATAATGGTTTCTACCAACTTTCCCGGTATTGAAGTCAGACTGACTGGCCTGTAATTTCCCGGATCTCCTCTGGAACCCTTTTTAAAGATGGGGGTGACATTTGCTACCTTCCAGTCCTCAGGAATGGAGGCAGATTTCAATGAAAGATTACAGATTTTTGTTAGAAGATCCACAAGTTCAACTTTGAGTTCCTTCAGAACTCTCGGATGTATGCCATCCGGACCCGGTGACTTATTAGTTTTTAATTTGTCTATCAGTTGTAGGACCTCCTCATTTGTCACCTCAATCTGACTCAGGTCTTTCAACACCCCTTCCAAAATTAGTGGTTCTGGGGCGGGCAAAAAGTTCTCGTCTTCTACAGTGAAGACGGAGGCAAAAAATTCATTTAGCTTTTCAGCCATTTCCCTATCCTCCTTCAGTAATCCTTTTACCCCATGGTCATCCAAGGGCCCCACTGCCTCCCTGGCTGGTTTCCTACTTCTAATATATTTGAAGAAAGTTTTATTGTTGGTCTTTATGTTTTTTGCAATATGCTCCTCATAGTCCCTTTTTGCCTGCCTGATCACAGTCTTGCATTTGATTTGCCACAGCCTGTGTTCCCTTTTACTAATCTCACTTGGACTGGTTTTCCACCGCTTAAAGGAGTCCTTCTTACCTTTTACAGCTTCCATTACTTTGTTTGTTAACCACGCAGGCCTTTTCTTATGCCTGTTTGTGCCTTTCCTAACTTGTGGTATGTATTTTATCTGAGCTTCTAGGATTATAGTTTTAAATAGCGTCCAAGCTTCCCCAAGGGTTTTGACCGTATGTACCTTTCCTTTCAGTTTCTTCCTCACATGCCTCCTCATCTCAGTGTATTTACCCCTTTTAAAGTTAAACGTGGTTGTGGTGGTCTTTTTGGACAACTCCCTATTTATACAAACGGTGAAATCAATAACATTATGGTCACTGCTCCCAAGCGGCGCAATCACTTTTACATCTCTCACCAAGTCTTGGGCATTACTTAGGACCAAATCCAGGATCGCCCCACCCCTGGTAGGTTCTGAGACCATCTGCTCCATAGCACAGTCATTGAGAGCATCAAGAAACTCAATCTCTTTCTCTCGACCAGTACACATATTGACCCAATCAATCTGCGGGTAGTTAAAATCACCTATTACAACACAGTTTTTACGTTTAGCCGCTATC
The DNA here is from genome assembly GCF_032191835.1 of Heteronotia binoei. Classification (NCBI taxonomy): domain Eukaryota; kingdom Metazoa; phylum Chordata; class Lepidosauria; order Squamata; family Gekkonidae; genus Heteronotia; species Heteronotia binoei. The sequence goes on along the minus strand of NC_083243.1, from coordinate 111,043,838 downwards.
TTTAAGCCTTCCATCATATTATAATCGTCCTCTCTCTTTTGATTTGGTGGGCGATAACAAACTCCCATAGTTAAATTTCCTTTTGGGCCCTCTATTTCAACCCAAAGCATTTCTAAAAGTGAATCTAATTCTCTGATCTCAGCCTTACTGGACCGTATATCCTCTCTGACATACAGAGCCACCCCACCTCCAACCCTTCCCTCCCTATCCTTCCGATATAGCTTATATCCAGGAATCACCGTGTCCCACTGATTCTCCTCATTCCACCAAGTTTCTGAAATTCCCACAATGTCTATGTTTTCTCCCAACACTAAACATTCCAATTCACCAATTTTACTTTGAACACTTCTAGCATTTGCATACAAACATCTATAATTTCCCAGGCGAGCTAGGCCCGCCACCTTCCTCCTGCCGCCTCGAGACACTGGCAGACAGTCCATATTGTTTGTCACCTTCACAGTGGACAACTCCGGTCCGTTACCCGGTAGAAAAATAGCAGCTAACCCTTCATCTCTTTGAGACGAGTCCTCCCGAACCAGAGACATTTCATCTCCTGTCAGCTTTCCCCCAAGATTTAGTTTAAAAACTGCTCTGCCACCTTTTTTATTTTAAGCGCCAGCAGCCTGGTTCCATCCGGGGACAAGTGGAGACCGTCTCTTTTGTACAGTTCCCGCTTGTTCCAGAAAGCATCCCAGTGCCTAACAAACTTAAACCCTTCCTCCTTACACCATCGTCTCATCCACACATTGAGACTTCTAATTTGTGCCTGTCTCTCCTGCCCTGCACGTGGAATAGGTAGCACTTCCGAGAAGGCTACCTTGGAGGTCCTGGCCTTAAGTCTCCTGCCTAGCAGCCTAAATTTTTCCTCCAGGACCTCACGACTGCATTTCCCCACATCGTTGGTGCCAACATGCACCACGACCACAGGCTCCTCCCCAGCACTGTCTATCAGTCTATCTACTACACGCGTAATGTCCGCTACCTTCGCACCAGGCAGGCAAGTCACCATACGGTCAGTACGCGGTTTCGCCACCCGGCTGTCTACTTGCCTAATGATCGAATCACCAACTACCAATACCCCCCCTCTCCCCCTGCTCAGGGATGGTTCCTTGGCGCGAAAGGATTCCCGCTCACCAACCGAAGAAGAGGTCCCTTCTGAGGGCGCATTCCCCTTATCCTCAGCACGGTGCCCTGTTCCCTCTCGACCCTCACACTCTCTGGCAGCAACGGGGCTGCTACGTTCAGAGCGGGGCTCATCTAATACGCCCCCGAGAGTCTTCCCCAAGTGCCTAACTGACCGTCTTTGCTTCTCCAGGGCAGTCACCTCGGCCTCAAGGGTACGAACTCGTTCCCTGAGGACCAGGAGCTCCTTGCATCGAGCACACACCCAAGACTTCTGTCCTTTGGGCAGATAGTCATACATGTGACACTCAGTGCAAAACACTGGAAAGCCCCCAACCCCCTGCTGGCATTCTATCTTCATTGTATATATATATATATTAAAATATACAGTCCTCTTTAAATGCTGTTTAAGTGGCTCCCCTTCTGGCGGGTCAACTTACCTAAACTTACCTTATTGGGAACTTACCTTATTTGGAGAACAAGGAAGCCAGGGATCTGGGTTCCTGCTCCTTAGGGAGCCCCTAGGCGAAGAGCCACAGGCCAAGAGCCCTTTAGCTCTCACCCTTTGGCAAGGCGCAGCTTAAAATGCAAAGAGGTGGAGCAGAGGCACTCCTCAGCAATCACTCTCAATCAGCAGCAATCACTCTCAATCTCTTTCACCCTTAAGGCAGTCAACCAAACAAAGAGCAGTCAACCAAACAAAGAGCAGTTCCCCAGCTATCACACCTTAGAATTTTAGGCAGCCCCACAAACCTTAGAATGTAGTCCTTCAAAACTCAGAAATTCTCAGCAATTTCTCCAGCTGTCTCAGCTATCTGAGCTGCTCTGCTCTGCTCCTCCCAGACCTCTGTGAGATGTGCTCAGCCTTTGGCAAGGCGCAGCTTAAAATAAAAGTTCTTCTGCAATGGCAGGCACCAGTCTGTTCAGGAGTATTCTGGCAAGGATTTTGCCTGCGATGGAGAGCAGGGTTATCCCCCGGTAGTTGGAGCAGTCTGACTTTTCCCCTTTGTTCTTGTATAGGGTGATGATGATTGCATCGCGAAAGTCCTGTGGTAATTTGCCTTGTTCCCAGCAGGTGACAAGTACTTTGTGAAGTGAGCTATGTAGTACTGTGCCCCCATGCTTCCAGATCTCTGGTGGAATTCCATCAACTCCTGCTGCCTTGCCACTTTTCAGTTGCTTGATGGCTTTAACAGTCTCTTCTAGAGTGGGGATATCATCCAACTCTGTTTTCACTGGTTGAAGTGGGGTGAGGTGAATTGCTGAATCTTGAACTACACGGTTGGCACTGAAGAGAACCTGAAAATACTCCGACCACCGGTTCAATATGGATGCCTTGTCTGTGAGGAGCACTTGGCCGTCTGCACTACGCAAGGGACTCTGAGTCTGATATGATGGACCATATACTGCCTTCAGGGCTTCGTAGAACCCTCTTAAATCACCAGTGTCTGCACACAGCTGGGTTCTCTCAGCAAGCTTGGTCCACCACTCATTCTGAATGTCTCGAAGCTTGCACTGGAGGTTGCTACATACAGCGCAAAAGGTTGCTTTTTTCCCAGGACAGGAGGGCTGAGCAAGATGTGATTGGTAGGCAGATCTCTTCTTCGCCAGTAAATCTTGGATCTCTTGATTGTTCTCATTAAACCAGTCCTTGTTCTTCCTTGTGGAGAACCCGAGGACTTCTTCAGAGATCTGCAGGACGGTAGTTTTTAGGTGTTCCCAGAGTGCTTCTGGAGAAGGGTCTGTGTGGCAACTGGGGTCCTCAATTCTTGACTGGAGTTTTGCCTGGAAGGCAGCTTTAACTTCGGCTAACTGGAGACTGCCAACCTGAAACTTCCTCCGAGGGATACCTCCTCTCCTGGGTGTGGATTTAAAGTGAAGACGGAGATTGCAGCGTACAAGACGATGATCCGTATGACATTCTGCACTGGGCATTACTCGGGTGTGTAAGACATCTCGAAGGTCTCTCTGGCGCACCAGAATGTAGTCGATAAGGTGCCAGTGCTTGTACCGTGGGTGCATCCAGGTTGTCTTCAGACTGTTCTTCTGCTGGAAGATAGTGTTGGTGATGGTGAGCTGGTGCTCTGTGCAGAATTCTAGCAGGAGGCGCCCGTTGTCATTGCAGTTGCCAATGCCGTGTTTGCCAAGTACTCCTTTCCAGGCTTCCGAGTCTTTATCTACTCTGGCATTGAAGTCGCCAAGGATGATCACCTTGTCCTCTGTAGGGGTCTTCCATACAAGGTTGCGTAGATCAGCATAGAACTTGTTCTTTTCTGCAGGATCTGCTTGAAGGGTTGGGGCATACACACTGAAGAGTGTTGCATGCTGCTTGTTTTGAAGTGGGAGGCGCATGGACATGATGCAATCTGAGTGACCTGTTGGCAGGTTTTCGAGTTTGGAGGCAATGGAGTTCCTGACCATGAAGCCAACGCCAGAAAGGCGGCTCTCAGCCTTTGACTTACCTGACCAGTAGAGGGTATAGCCAGCACCATGTTCTTGAAGACTACCTTCCTCAGGTAAACAGACCTCACTGAGAGCTGCTATGTCGATATTCAACCTGAGAAGTTCGTGGGCAACTAGAGCAGAGCGTCGTTCAGGGCGGCCACTGTCCACTGTGTCAAGCATGGTTCTGATGTTCCAACACGCAAGCTTTAGTCTTTGCACACTTTGTGAGGCAGGTGCATGCCTTTTCTTCGTTGTTATTTTTTGACTGCAAGTAAGGATGCCCATTGACCGCGGCTAGCCAACTGGGGTGGAGGAGACGAGCTTTGTTTAGGCCACTTTTTCTAGGCCCCTCTCCGTGTGGAGCAAGCAGTGCTGTCCCTAGATAAGGCTGCTTGGTCGTTCAGGGTGCTGCCGAAAAATGCTTTCGTCTCCGGGTTAGCATCAGGCGACCAATACCCTGAACCGCCTACATGCAGGATCGGGACTGCGGCTTCCAGTGACACCTTCCACCTGCCGTTTCGCCCCTTGCCCATCGCTGCAGGACTTGATGCATTGTGGGTTGTGTATGTGGATATGCCCTTCAGGTTATAGTAATCTGAAAAAACAACAATGCATGCATAATCAATTAGAATTTCTAAAAAGTGGATCCTGTAGAACTTTTTTGTAGTGACTAAGAAACTCCAAGTCTCTGCTTAAGCCAGGATGAAATATAGTGTTTAATTTTTTTAAAAAATGAATTCCAATTAAGCACTTCCATGTTGTATATTCTTTTGGAAGCTTTATTGTAGAACAGTAACTTTCAGGTCTGTAAAAGTATATCCAGGGAGATTAAAATGTTCTCCCACTATTTTCTAAATGTTTTAATATCTTATTTCAGAATTGTGTTTCTTGATTCTTTCACACAGACTGACATGTTTGTCCAGTGTGTGATAAAGATAATGATAAAGAGGTCTAACCACAAAAGCAGCTCTCTGCTTATCTCAGGGGTGGCCAACTTCCTTAACATATAGTGAGCGATATAACCGCCAAGGCGGTGCTATGGTTGGATCACTTTGCCCTCAAGGCCCGTGTAGATATGCCCCCCAAACCTGTTTAGGCGAGGAGCCCATTATGGCTCGCCCACGGAGCCAGATGGACCTGGAACGGTTCCAAATGGCTCTGCGGGATCCCTTGCCCTCTGGCATTTCTCTCGATGGCCTGGTTGAGTCCTGGAATAACCGGCTCTCTAGGGCCATCGAGGAGATTGCACCTCGACGCCCTCTGCGACCTCGGACTAGGCTGGCTCCGTGGTATACCCCGGAATTACACCGGCTGAAACAAGGCCTTAGACGGCTAGAGAGGCAATGGCGACGTACCCATGACGAAGCGACTAGAACATCTTATAGGAAGTTTATGAAGTCCTATGAGATGGCAATCAAGGCCGCAAAGAAAACATACTTTGTGACCAAGATTGCATCTGCAAATTCGCGCCCAGCTCAATTATTTAGAATAATTCGGAATCTCACTTCACTGCCACAGGGCAATTCAAAAGCTAAGGAATTGGAGATAGGCTGTGAGGCTTTTGCGAAATTTTTTGCAGATAAGGTCCAATCGCTCCGCCATGACTGCCCCGACAATTTAGATGCAGTAAGTGAACTTGAGGCCCAATGCGTGTCTTCTGATTTAATCTTGGATTGCTTCGACACTCTCAGCTTGGAGGAAGTTGACAGAATTCTTGGCACTGCGCGATCCACAACCTGCGACCTGGACCCATGCCCCTCCTGGTTAATTAAGGCCTGCCAGGAGGAATTGAAATGCCCTACAAGGGACATTATAAATCAATCTCTTTCGGAGGGTGTTTTCCCAACATCCCTGAAGGAGGCAGTGGTCCGCCCTCTCTTGAAAAAAGTTACATCAGACCCGGCCGTATTGGCACATTACCGGCCGGTCTCAATTTTGCCCTTTTTGGGCAAAGTTATTGAAAGGGCTGCGGCGTTGCAGTTGCAGGACTTTCTGGAGGACGCTTCCACCTTGGACCCATGGCAGTCCGGCTTTCGCCCGGGCCATGGGACGGAAACAGTCTTAGTCGCCCTCATAGATGACCTCCGACGGCAACTGGATCGGGGCATCTCGGCGGTACTGCTGCTGCTCGACCTGCCGGCGGCGTTCGACATGGTTGACCATCAGCTGCTGACCCGCCGCCTCGCCGACGCAGGAATCCGGGGGCTAGCCTTACAGTGGCTCTCGTGGCTGGCTGGCTCAGGCTGAGTGGGCTGAAGTTGAACCCAACGAAGACTGACGTCCTTTGCGTGGGCCGGGACGGACCAGGAGGGGAGATCATCCTGCCGGCTTTTGACGGTGCGCCACTGATACCAGTGCGCAGGGTCAAAAGCTTGGGAGTGCTACTGGAATCCTCGCTATCAATGGAGGCCCAGATAGCTGCCACTGCGAGATCCGCCTTCTTCCATCTCAAGAGGGCGAGGCAGTTGGCTCCCTTCTTGGAACGCGACGACCTAGCAACTGTGATCCACGCAACGGTCACCTCAAGACTGGACTACTGCAATGCCCTCTACATGGGGCTGCCCTTATGTCGAACACAGAGACTTCAGATAGTGCAGAATGCGGCGGCCAGGCTGTTAGTGGGACTACCTAGATGGGAACACGTGCGGCCTGTGCTGCGGGATCTGCATTGGCTGCCGGTCGTCTACCATGTTCGCTATAAGGTGCTGATTATTACCTTTAAAGCCCTATATGGTCGAGGACCTGCCTACCTCAGGGACCGCCTCTCCCTATATATTCCCCGGAGAGCACTAAGATCTAGCTCCCAAAACCTCTTACAAATCCCTGGGCCAAGAGAGGCTAGACTGAAGACAATTCGGGAGCAAGCCTTTTCAGCAATGGCCCCTCATTGAATCAGTTCCGCAGGGCTTGCAAAACCTTTCTCTTCCAGCTCGCATTTAAATCAGGACCGGACCAAATTGATTAAACTGTTGTAACCTTAACCAACTTATGCACAACTGAAACCGACTGTATGACAGTATGTATAACTGTGATTGACAGTAGATATAGCACCTGTTTTATTTATTTTAACTAATTTATGTAATTGAACCGTACTTAAATAATTGTTTATTTGTTTTAACTAAATCATGGCACGCCGTGTCTGTGAGCCGCCCTGAGCCCGCCTTTGGCGGGGGAGGGCGGGATATAAGAATAAAAACTAACTAACTAACTAAGAATAAAAACTAACTAACTAACTAACATAAGAGCCACATAGAATAAACATCAGATGTTTGAGAGCTGCAAGACATGAAGAAATATTACACACATGTTTTTGTTAAAACTTATAATACTTTCTTTGCACAGAAAGATAAAATTCATATGTATGCACTTTACAATACAACCATGCTAGAAGGAGACAAAAAAAAAAAAAGCTGGGGATAAGAGTTCCCAAAAGACCAGCATAGGGAAAGGTTAGGGAATTTTTTTTTGTACCAGTGAGAGAAGGAAACACATATGTATCATTTATTTATTTATTTAGAATTTATATCCCGCCCTTCCCACAAGTGGCTCAGGGCGGCTTCCAGCATTAGATCCAACATAAATTAAACAATATTTAAACATGTAAGGGAATAACTTTAAAACAGATAAAACAGATAAAACCATAAAAATTAATAAAATTAATAAATTAATAAAACAGATAAAACCATAAAAATTAATAAAATTAATAAATTAATAAATCATATAAATCCCTGACCACCATTTGCATCATTATGCATCTCTCTTTGCCTTGACACCAAGGTTAGTAAATACAACTCCTACAAAAGCTATGAAACTAAAGGGGAACCCTGTGCCACCCTTTTTAATTCTGTCCCTCCTTCCAGTGGCTCCCTTGGCTCTTGCACTCTTTCCCCCCACTCTAGGCCTCCAGGTAACCTCTGTGGTGGAGGAGGAGAAGTTGCAAGTCTGCTTATTTCCCCCTCCTTCCCTGATTCACACATGGTGGAAATGGTTGCCTACCTAAGGGTCAGCTCTCAGAGGCTGACTGAGTTCCTGATGCTAAGTATGCTTACTTGAGAATAAGCTTGCATTAAGTTCCTCCTCAGTCTCTGGGAGCTGCACAATAGGTGTGAAAAAACTGCATGTGACTTCTAAGCCACAGTTTGGCCACCCCTGATGTTGAACTTTGTCATCCAAAGCTGAGTCAAGGAATGGTGATGTTATTTGCTGCTGACCTAATGTTGTTGATGCCCTGTCCTGGATGGCCCAGGCTACCCTGCTCTCATCAGATTTTGAAAGCTAAGAAGAGTTTACCCTGTTTAGTACTTGTATGGGGGACCACCAAGGGAGTCCAGGATTGCTACAGAGACACAGGTAATGGCAAACCACACCTGCCCATCTGTTGCCTTGAAAGTCTATCAGATTGCCATAAATTGGTTGCAACTTGATGGCATGTTCCACCAATGTTGTCAGCAGCCCTGAGACACTAAAAGAGCAATCCTAAGCATCTCAGAATCTCACTCAAGTCTACACAGTGGGGCTTACTCCCAGGTAACTGTCTTCGGGGTTGCACTCAAATCTCATATCCAAATAGAGTGAACCATGTAACTGTCTAAAATAGGCAAGACAAATGATAAAAGCCTTCTGTGATATATCTGATGCTGGATGAAACTACTGAAGACTTTGTATCATGGTGAGGAAGGAGGTGAATGGTCTCCCTCCAAAATCCTCTAACTTCCTCCATATGGTTATTATTGTTATAATGTTGTTAAATTTAGTTGTTATAATTAATTTTCAGATGAATCTTTTCTATTTCAGCATTCAGAAGCATTAGAAATAATTAATTTGTGTAACCATATGCCATCAATAAATTGTTAAAACACAAACACAAGAAGCATTAGTAATTGCATTTTGGCTGGTGGTTGTTATTTTAATCAAATCATGTGTGTTCTGTTAGGGAAATTTGTTACTGGTTCCATGTTAGTGGATACTATTGAAAAGGTGAAATATCATGTAGTGAGACCCAAACCTGTCATGAATGAGTTACAAGTAGTTGTTTCAGTGATCAGATGAAATATATTTGCCAAAGAACCTATAGAAGAGTGAACTTGAATTCTTTAGCATACTTTTAAAGTCTCAGTAAGGCTCTCATAACCACTACATTCTTAAGCACTGTATAATTTGTAGTTCACTGAACCTTAAAGTGTGAGTACTATTGCTGTAGAAAGCTCTTGTGCACTGAAAGAACTCTCCAAATAATATCTGGTCTGGAATATTTTATTCAGCTGTCAATCGCAGGCCTGATATTTGAATGTGGGAAATAGCTGAACAAAATCACAAAGACATAACAGGAGCCGTGTCACCTGACACTTTATTCGTGCTTAGCATCCAATATGATTCTTGAATACCCTACATGCAGTCGCATCGCACTTTTAAATTTATTTGCTGAACTGCCCATTTATAAATGCAACCAGTGTCCTCTAGGGTATCACCACTTGAAGCAGGGAAATATGATAAGAATTCAGAAACTGAAGGTGGGGGAGTCTGATTTTATTGGGGATTGTGCTATTCAATTGGGTAAAGCAAGCAGAATTTTTATACACTCTCAGTGCTACCCTAAGCAGAGTTATATCCTTCTAAGTCAGTTTACTACAATGGACCTAGAAGGATATGATCTGTAGTACAAATGTAGACCAGTTTTAAAATCACCCCCTTTCCAGAGGGAACCAAGTTAACGGTAATACTGAGATGGAACACCAGAGATCTGTAACAGACAAGTTTCAGTACTTTCCTTCAACTATTACTCACAGCATTTTTAGGGGTTAGGATCCTTGGGAAGATCTTTGAAGCTGTCTTTCCTGACTGTGGAAGTCTCTCCATCTGGAATTAAAAGTGCAATAAACCCTGGGGGTGTTGGACCGGCTTTCTTTCTATCTTTCCAGGAAGACTACCTCGGGGTGGCCAACAGTAGCTCTCCAGATGTTTTTTGCCTACAACTCCCATCAGCCCCAGACATTGGCCATGCTGGTTGGGGCTGATGGGAGTTGTAGGCAAAAAACCTCTGGAGAGCTACCATTGGCCTGATCTTCCAGAACAAATCCAGCTTTAGAAAACAAAATATTTTAAGAATTTCAAATAACATTGAACTTGATTACATTTGTGTATTTGGGGTATATACTAAATTCCTTTCCTTTTGATGTTGTCTGATATTGGAAAACAATGGAGAGGCATTAAAGAAATGTTTAATTTCCAGTCCTGACTATTTCTTGTGTGTGTGTGTGTTTTACACATAGAAGAAGAAGGCGACATTGGATTTATAGTCTGCCCTCCACTCAGAGTGGCTCACACTTTCCTTTATCTTCCTCCCCCATAACAGACACCCTGTGAGGTGGGTGGGGCTGAAAGAACTCTCACAGCAACTACCTTTTCAAGGAGAACCTCTGCCAGAGCTATGGCTGACCCAAGGCCATTCCAGCAGCTGCAAGCAGAGGAGTGGGGAATCAAATCCGGTTCTCCCAGATAAGAGTCCGCACACTTAACCACTACACCAAATTGGCTCTATGCTGTGTTTCTGCTTAGTTTTATATGGCAAGGTTATTTATATAAATACTTTGCCATGTATAATATAGTGGATTCAATGCAAGGAAGAGGCGAGGTGGTAGTGATAATAGCTCTTTTATTAGATACAGCATAGTATAGGGGTGCACTAAAAGACTGAAAACTGGGCCAACGGGGCCAATTTATATACACTCAGGGTTCCCATGCAAGGAGGTTATTGGACCATTCAAACCAGCAGGAGGCCCATGATTGGAGCAGGGCAGCAGGGATTTGGATCCTACTCTCCATTGTTCCCGAGTCCCCAAGCTGAGTCCTACAGGCTCCAATGAGCAGGAACAACATTAAATAAACACATTCCCATACACAACACCATGTATGATATTTTTAAAACTGAGGCTGAACTATCCAGAGACTGCTGCTTCTTCCTCATGGTATCCATTCTGGAGTGAGATGTCTGGAAGAGATTGGATCCACATTGAGTTTTAGAATACATGCTTTTTATATGCTGGGATTTCTTGTAGAGCATGGGAGGCAAAAGAATTCTAGACTGTTTTCTCTGTCCTGTGCTTTTAAGATGGTAGTGTTTGTGTGTTAAGGGCCATCAAATTGCTTCCAGCCTCTAACAGGCTTGTGAATTAATGTCCTCCCAAACATCCTACTGTTAAAAGCCTTGCTCAGGTCTTGCAAACTGAGGGTCATGGCTTCCTTAATTGAATAAATCCATCTCATGTCAGGTCTTCCTCTTTTCCTGCTGCCTTCAACTTTTCCTAGTGCTATTGTCTTTTCCAGTGACTCTTGTCATCTCATAATGTGACCAAAGTATGATAACCCCAGTTTAGTCATTTTAGGTTTTAGGGTGAGTTCAGGCTTGATTTGGTTAAGAACCCACTTATTTGTCTTTTTGGTGGTCCACAGCATCCATAAAACTCACCTCCAATACCACATCACAAATGAATCAACTTTCTTCATGTAAGTTTTCTTCATTGTCCAGCTTTCACACTCATACATAGCAATGTGGAATACCATGGCATTAATTAACTTGATTTTTGTTGCCATCAACACATTTCTATACTTAAGAATCTTTTTCTAGCATGTTTCCCTAGTCCAATCAATCAGGAAACTGTGTGGGCTACAGAGTCCTTGAATCCAGAACCAAGGGAGTAGCTTACTGATAAGCTAGGACAAACACATGCATACACACAGAGATCTATCTGTTCCAAAGTGTTTATCAGTGTTTCTCAAAGAATCAGGTTCATTACAATAGATTACATACATTTTTATAGCATGTCCAATGCAGTACATAACATTGTCCCTTTCCCATTGGGCTATCTCTTCCCCCACCCCCCGCAGTTACATGAACTGGTGCGAAGGTGCCTTATTTGTAATTTGCCAAAACTGCCTTCCGAGGATGGACAAAAGTTATTTTTGTTAACTGTGACTGAATGTCACAGGTGGGGGTAGTGGCATGCCAAGGGTGTGGGGGTATTTGAGAGGAAGAGGTGGTTGGAGGGACGCTATTAGGATGAGGAGTGGTGGTGGGAAGTTGGGGGTGGGAAGACACTAAGGGTGGAGGGCACTTACTCAGAGCCTCTTTCTGGAACCCATTGTATTTCCCTTCACAACAGGCCTTATTTCTAGTAATAAAAAGTAAAAAGAGAAAAAAAATCTGAACAACCTCTTAGGGTTGCCAGCCTCCAGATGGTGCCTGGTGATCCTGGAATTACTGCTAAGGTCCATCCCCTCCCTAAACTCAGTACTCCCAGGCTCCACACTCAAATTTCCAGGAATTTCCCAACACATATTTGGCAATCCTAATCTCATTAGATAGATCCACCAAGAACTGGGAAACATGGTTCAGTAGCCAGAACAAGGCTGCCAGACAAATATTGAGAAGTATGGGTTTTGCAAACTGAGGGCATTTTTGGCAGGAATAGCTGGATGGAAAGAGTTGTGTGTGGGGGGGGGGAGTGTTCTTGCCTATATAGATACTAGTGACCTTGCCCCAATTGCTACAGTTGCAATATTTAACCATGCTAAAAGAGTTGCAGGAATATCTGATAAAGCAACAGCAAAACTCATCTTTTTGAGTGGGTTAATTATAGACAAGATTATATTTATAACAAATATCATACCCAATGTTTTTTTCCCCCAACAGGGAGCCAAAAACACCTTCAGTTGTTCTCCTGTCTTGTCCTCCCAACAATCCTGTGATGTAGGTCTGGCGAAGGTGTGTGTCTGGGCCACGGTCACCCAGCAACCTTCCATGACAGATTGGGGATTTAAGTATTAGAGAGATGCGACAGGTTGTTTAAAAGCTCTGTTATCACATCCCTATCGTGGAAAAAGCCTTGTCCAGGATGTTCTGATTCCCTTCAGTTTTAGCATCCTAACTCTCATCATCATCCTGAGGTTGGTGGCCATTTTCCAACATGTAGCATTATTTTCTGATGGATTATACCTCCCACAAATGGAGACCCTTAGCTTCTATTGCAGATAGCATGGAGGTGGGGTGGCTGGAAGTAACACAGGCCAGGTTACTCCAATTCCTTTAATTTTCAGCATTTAACTCTCATGATCATCCTGAAGCTGGTGGCCAGTTTTTAGATTCCTAGCTTTGTTTTCTGGTAAGTTATACTGCCATTAGGCTTCCCAACCCTCCCGCCCTGGCGGGGGACCTCAGAATTTCCAGCCTCTTCCCCCGCTCCCCAAAAAATGGAAGTGGGGGTGGGAAACGGCTGCGCTGCTGCCGCCTCTTCTTTATGACATTTTCTTCGCAGTTAATTTATTTTGTACACCGGGAGATAGACAAGGAGGAACGAGCAGACAGGCAAGCACTGGTACAAGCTTCCAGAGCTAGCACGCATGCACATACATCATTCTGTGCAGGACGTAACAGTGCTTCCGGACTTGCGTGCCCCGCCCTTTGTGACTCCTTCTCAGTCCATGCTCATGGCTAAGAAACCAGAAGGAGCTGTGGCGGCGTAGTCTATAGGCTTAGTGTGTGGAAGCAGCCCAAGGACCTGAGCGTTGCCTTGAGGGGATGAGTCTGAAAGCGCGTGAACAACAGGTAGAACTCACGTCTGGCTACGGCCCCTGGTTCTTCGCGTGTTCCTTTCCGAGGCACCGCCCCTACCTTTGGCTGGTCCATGTGCCCTTTGCTGTTTCTGGATTCTCTGAGGGGGGAAAGATCAGTGGGAAAAGTTGGGATTGTGGAGTTCAATTGTGCTTGCCACACCCTTGCTCCTAGCTCCACCCCAGTGTCTCCTGGCTCCACCCCAAAGTCTCCTGGCTCCACCCCCAAAGTCTCCAGATATTTCTGGAATTGGACTTGGCAACCCTACCTGCCATAAATGGATAGACAAGGCAATTATTTTATTATTATAGACCCACAAGAGGAGACCTGCAAGAAACTTGCAGCCAGGGGGCATTTCCCTACCCTTGCTTTCCCTCCCCCAACCCACTGGGAGTCTACCTTCACTTTCTCTTCTCTCTCATGGTGGCGGTGGCTTCTGGGGCATTCTGGAATCCATGGGAGGGACCCTGCAGCATCAGCCACTTCTGCAATGCCCCGGAGGCCATGGGAGGAACCCAGCGGTGGCTTCTATGGCATCCCAGAGACTGCAAGAGGCACCCTGGTGGCAGCAGCCTCTGTGGTATCCCAGAGGTTGTGTGAGGGATCCAGAGGTGGCAATGGCTTTTGCTATATCCTTGTGGGCTCAGGGAGGCTGGCCAAGGAGAGGAGGTAAGTCCTCTTTCTGTGCATGTGCAGAGAGTGGTTTTTACTTTGGGGGAAATTAAACTCCTCGAATAATTTTTTTAAAGTTTCAGATTTTTCTGCAAACCTGGAGAGTGCCCCAAGTTTGCAAAAAGATGTTTACCCTCTATATGGCCCCAATATGCAGGAATAAATATCTGCATAGAGGGGCCATTTGGCTATTAGATATATAGTTGGTTACAGCAAGGCAAGTATTTTATTTTGTTACAATATTTGGTTTGGCTCAAGGTCATACAGGGAAGACCCAGGTGGAATTTTTGTCTTAGGGCCCATGATGATTCTCAGATGCCCTGTTAGCTAGTATGCAGCAGCCTCAAATTATGGGTTGAATGAAGGGTTACCAACCACCAAGTGGGACCTGGAGTTGTGAGAATTATAGTTGATCAGGCGTGAACTGATTGAGATCAGTTCCCTGGAGAAAATGGCAGCCATGAAGAATGCCCACTGAGCTCTCTCCTTTCCCTAAAGTCTTATCTCCCTGGGCTCTGCCTCCAATTTCCAAGAATTTCAGCCCCTTATCCCTCCCCACCACAGCCTCCTGACCTGCATGCCTGTTAGATCACAAGGGTCTCTCACCCCGGGAATATACCTTCCCTTGGTGAGAAAGAACTGCTGGGGGAAGGAGAATGTTGGAAAATCCAGGATCTTTGGATCAATAGATCATGGATTCCAATCCCCCATATCACTGAATCAAAATGAATACTTTCATTATTCTTCACATATAGAAGTATAATATGTTTATTCAGAATTTTATTTCAGTTGGTAGAGCAATAAAATTAAAAGGACTTTTTTCCTCATTATCTGATGATTGCCAATTTTCTATAAACATGTAAACCTCTAAGCCTGTTTTGCTGTTATTAGATCTGCCTTGCCACTGTTAATTACTGGATTTATTCCTTTTTTTATTTCTTCCTATTTATTTTTGTTCCCACCTGCTTTCCCAGTCTGCCTTTTATCAGAAAATTGATGTGGGTCTGTCAGTCTGTTCCTGCATCCTTAATGTCTTCTCATTGAGCACAATGAGGGCGATTAAACTGGGAATCATTAGGCGAGAGCAACACGTCTCTTAATGTTGTAAAGCAAAGCAGCTTTCTTTAGCTGTTTTGCAAAGGGGGAGCAGCAGGGGACAACCATATGCAGTGTCAATTCAAGTAAATGACATCTGCTGGAAAAATTTCATCTTTACCCTAGACATCCATTAATTGCTGCCAGCACACCTCAGTTGCAGAATCTGGAATTTTACAAAGCAGTGGGATCGACAAACTACAAGATAATCAATAATGTTTGCTGTTAATAAAGTACATATTAATTAAAACACCAAGCTGTGGAAAAGTCCTCTTTTCAGCATGGATTGCAATAGACTAGGACTGAGTTGAAGACAATTACCTCATCTTTTGCTTTTGTGAATGTCAAAAACTGCTTCCCCTTTTAGCAATTTTCAGCACTTGTGTGTGAACACCTGCATGTTGTTTCATTGCTGTTCTCTTCTAAGGACCATTTTACTTCTTTTTTTCCTTTATAAAACTTGACTCATTTACCCATTTTAGCTGTTGTGACCCACTTAATTGCTTTGTTGATGACCACTTTGGACTCAGTTACAGTGTTTATAAGCAACTGTGCGGTGCAATTCTAGCTCGCCTCCTTGTGGTGCACTGTGGATAATGCTAAGGAGCTAGAACTTCTGGCTGCCAAACAATAATAGGATCTCCTGGCTACAATACACACAAGGAAACAATCATCATCATCTCAATTGGATTAAATAGTGGCACAGGCTGAACCTATGGGGGTAAGAAAAAGAATAGCTGGAGACAAGAAACAGCATCCATAGTAACAAAATAGTGCCAAACAACATTCAGGAAATGCAAACTCTTTTTTGATAATCTATTCAACAGTACAATACTTGCTATTTTCAAAGCAAATATCAAAATTAAAAGAATTTTCAGCATAGCCCCATGAAAGAGATGCTTCATTCTGCTGGTGAATAACTGTGATGATGAACTATTAGATCAACCCAAGTGGGCAGCTGTGTTGGTCTGAAGCAGTAGAACAAAGCAGGAATCAAGTCCCACCTTTAAGACCAACCAATTTTTATTCAGAACATAAGCTTTCGTGCGCTCTCTTAAGCACACTTCATCAGACGAGGGGATCAGGTATTGTGAGCTGAAATACAAGCAGTCTGGCAAACTAACTGGCAAACTAACTGGTCACATGGTCACATAAAACAATGTGGCCATTTGGTCTGGATAGCGATAAAAGGTAATAAAATTCTCTGCCAAATGGTGTTTCTGCAAATCTAGGTGAATCACAAAAGGACATGTATATCCAACTTGTAGTCCACACAATTGTAGTCCTTTTGTGATTCACCTAGATCCCCTCGTCTGTTGAAGTGTGCTTAAGAGAGTGCATTAAAGCTTATGTTCTGAATAAAAATTGGTTGGTCTCAAAGGTGCAACTTGATTCCTGCTTTGTTCTACTGATTAGATCAGCATGCCTCATTTCTTAGGGTTGCCTTGGATTTGGTTTGCTAGAGTCTATTGTTGTTATGAAAACATCTGAGAAACTGAAACATCATGTTTTATGCACTCATCTAGAGGTCATTTTATTCATAATGCAATGAATATTGGGGGAGGAGGGAGACCATTCTTGCCACCTACCCTGCCTCATTCTGATTTTTCTGACCTTTTCTCATACAAGGTACATTAATGAATTACTGATGTGCCAGCAGTCTTTAATGCCCAATAATCAAGCCCTTTCAGTTAATCCATCTCTTCCTTGCCTGTATTTTACAATTCTCACTTTCCCCTCCTTCTCAGCAAATGGAGGAGTCTTTTAGACCACCTCAGATTCCATCTATGTGTTTGCAATCTACACTATACATAATCTGGAGGGAGGGAATTTTTTCAGACCATAATATTTATTACTATTTTGTGCAAAGGAAGACTAATTCCCTGACAATTTTTTCTCAACCCCCCTCACCCATCTTCTCGAATGAAAATAAAGCCTGATTATTCTTCAAGTACATTCTCCCAATCAAATCACAGATGAACAGTGGATATTCTCCACTCACTGTATACTACCATCCTATCTATTTTAGTACCATATTATAAACATCCAAAACAGATGCTAAAACTACTGTGCAGTGTATGCTGTTCTTCAGTGATGATACTCCATTCCTTGGATCTGGGAACACTTTCCTTACTTTGAGCTCTCCCTCATGCTTTACTAAAAGTCTCTGAAAAGCGAAGCAAAACAACCAAAAAGATGACACTCCAAATCCTGCCAGCTGTTCCCATCTGCCTCAAGAAATATCCTTGCAGGCAGAATCCAAGAATGATTGGCAGTAGTGTCAGCTGGCAGAAGGTAACCTATTCCAATGCCAGTGTCTCATCCTAAAGTAGCTTCAAAGGCTTTTCCCAATTAGGCACAGTTCTTTAGCTGCCCACTTGTAGTGATTCTGCTCTCAGTCATCTTATTGAGGGGCAGAAGACTTTTATGATTGTCTAATATGTTTACAATGTTAGGAACAACAGATTTAATGACACAGTGGTCAGACTCAAGGAGAAATTCCCTTTCCTGAGGATGCTGTTCAGTCTGACCATTGAGAATGCACATTTTATCACCTAAAGATTGATCTGGTAGCCTTTTTATCACTTATCGACTGGCACACCCTGGCTTACTGTGCACATCATAAGCTATATTTTTAATTGTTCCTTAGAACTGCTTTGTGTAGTATGGTTTTGGCACAGAATGTATGTGCTAAAGACGTATTGTCAGGGTCCTGACTAGGGATGTGCATTCGGTTCGGCCGAACCGTATATACAGCCGAATCAACACTGATTCGGCTGTATTCGGAATTGGCCGTAGCCGAATGCCATTGCCGCCCATTATGCGGCTCCCGAATACGGCTCACCGTATGCTTCCGAATAGCAATTCGGAAGTATACGGTACGGCTGTCAATAGAAAAGGCGGGAAGTAGCTTCTGCAGCCTCAATGGAGCTGCTTGCTTACTTTCCCGCCTTTAGTGGCCTCTTCCCGCCTCTCCTATAGCCTCCCTGGGATCAGGGAGGGGGGGAGGGGGAAGAGGAGCCCCAGCAGCCAATCCAAAGCATGCATTTGCAAAATGCATTGCAAATGCATGCTTTGCAGGGCTGTTGTGTAGCTGATGGCCCAGCCATCAGCTACATTGTTGTTATTTTGATCTTTTGCTTACTTGGGTATCCAAGTAAGCAATGTTGTCTGGCCAATCAGAGAGCAGTGCTATTTTTTGAAATTGCTCTCTGTAGGGCCAGAGAACCTTTTTAAGGAGTCTTCCTGCTGGACTCCTCCATTGCTGTGTTGGTGTATGTCGGTTGGTGTGAGAGAGATTGTGCTGCTGCTGGTGGCTGGCCCTTGGCTTCAGCTCCTGCCTGCTGCTCTCTCACTGCCTTACCAGAGACCTCCCTGGACTCAGAGAAGACAAGGTAAGACAGTTTTGGGGTTCTTGTTTTAGTTTTTGTTGGTAAAAGGACTAGAGTCCCTTTACTTGTCCAGATTTGGGTGGGTGAGTACTGGGTGAGTAGGGTAGCCTATTTGGGGTTGGGGTTAGGTTCTGCTGGGGGTGGGGGCCTGGGGTGGGGTTTTTTTGCTAATTTGCCCATATCTTAATTTAGTGAGAGGACTTTTTAAAGTGCAGTGTCCTTTTACTTCTCCTGATTTGGGTGGCTTGGATTTCTTGGGGTTAGGGTGAAGGGGTTTTTTTTTTGGGGGGGGGGAGTTCCTGTATTATTAAAAGTTGAGTTTTTTACTGTTTCATTGTTTGATTTGTTGCTGCTGTGTTGTGTTGCTGCTGTGTTACTTTTATCTTCAGGTTATTGGGGGGGGGTGCTGTTTGGCCTAATTTTCATTGTTTAAAAGGCCACTTTTGTCCCCCTTTTCTGGTTCTGGTTTTAGGGGTGGGGGTGTTGTTGACTGATTTGGCCTGAGTTTTCTTATTGGTGAAAGGCCACTTTTTAAAATCTTGAGTTGCTTTGCTTGGCCTATTTTTCCTGTTGTCACTTTTCTTGGTTTGGGGGTGGGGAGGGGCTGGGGGGGTGTTGTTGACTGATTTGGCTTAATTTTTCTTATTGGTGAAAGGCCACTTTTTAAACACTTGAGTTGGTTTGCTTGGCCTTTTGTGATTCTGCTGGTTTGGTTTTGGTTTTTTAAAATTACCTCTGGTTGGTGTGGGGGTTGGCGAGGGTGTGTGTGGGCTGGGTCACTTTCTTGTTGTTATAGAGTGATTTTTGGAATCTGAGTGTGCTCTCGGTTTGGCTAGGGCCACTAAATAGGCTGCCCCACTAATAAGGGTGTTTGTAGGGATTGTGTTTTTTTTGAAATTTAAAACAAAATTAATCCAGTTTAGGGCTTTATCTCCTTTCACAATTCAAGTAGGTCAGATAGGGGTGCTTTAAAAAGTTTTTAGGTTTCTCAGAAAAGGCAGCGTGACTACTAGGCCACATCAGGCTCCCTTTTAAAGAGACTAGGGTTGCAGCACCGGTGCATCTGGCTTTCAGCCACTGAAAGCTGGTGCATCCTTAGATTTCCACAGGGTAAACCACAGCTTCTCTCACGTTATAGGGGACACCTGATTTCTAGTTTGCAAGGAAATCAGGTTTGTCCCAGGATCTAGTTAGGAGAAGTTTAACTAGGAGGATATAACAAGGATTGCCTTCATCTCAAGGTAGCCTTTTAAAAACTGCAGCCAGGTAGAGGCAGGATCACCTAGTCTCCTAAACTTTACCAGACTACTA
Source organism: Heteronotia binoei (assembly GCF_032191835.1). NCBI lineage: Eukaryota > Metazoa > Chordata > Lepidosauria > Squamata > Gekkonidae > Heteronotia > Heteronotia binoei. Next base: position 111,024,194 of record NC_083243.1, on the reverse strand, counting down.
CTACCCCAACCCAAAGAAGGACAGGTTAGGGACCAAAAAAACAAATAAACAAGCTTTGGTGGGAGGTTTTTTAAAAAGAAGTCAGGGCACCTGTTGGTTCAGGGTACAGTGCAGTGAGTTAGGTTTGTAAAAAACCCCACTCTCAGTTCAGGTTCTGTGAGACTGGCCAAGGGTGACATGAGTGGCAGGCAGCAGAAGAGGGGCCCTGGGGGCAAGGCCAAGGAGAAGACTAGAGGGGTGGAGGGGAGGGGGAGGACCCAGGTCTCCCCCCCACCTGTGCGTGGGGCCACTCCACAGCCGCTTTCCAGCACTCCGACCTCTGGCCGGAGTGTGATGAAGAAGAAGGCCCGCCTTAGGCCCTTCATCGAGGCTGCTGCTGGGGCACCCCCAGCAAAGGTGCCATTAAGTGCTGGCACTGTGCAGGGGTCTGCTGCTTGGGCAGTCACTCCTCCAGCTGATGTTGCTCGGCCTCAGCAGCCGGAGGAGGGGCAGCAAGAGCAGCCCTCCTTGGAGATGAGCTTTGGGGACAGTTTTCTGTCCAAAACGATCACCCCAAGGAGGGTGGAGAGTGTCGTGCAGGAGCTGGAGGAGAAGCTGGTTGAGGAGGACCAGCCCCCTTCTTCGGTTCCTTCGGGCACCAGCAGACCTTCAGGGGATGGCCAGGAGGGGAGGCCGCATGGGGTGGAGGGGGAAGAGATGGAGACACACGAGGTGCCTCCATCTCCGCCCACTTCCCCCCGGTGGCCAGCCCCTCCTGCCACCCCGAGGCACAATGTGTCTCCCCTGAGCACATCAAAGGAGGTGGCTTCGGACACCCAACCTGCCAGTCAGTTTGGGCATCCGTTCACCTCTGAAGTATGGAAGCATTTCCAACTTATGGAGGATCCACGTTATGCGCAGTGCAAGTTGTGCAGGGCCCGGATCAGTCGTGGGCGGGACCTTGCCCACCTGACTCCGGGGGGATGCAGAATCACCTGTGGAAGCACCACCCGGGAGTGCTTCTTAAGGGGGAGAAGCAGGCTGGTGCTGTGTTGTCCCAGCGGAGAACAACACCACCCAGCCAGGGGTCTGTCCCATCGCGACTACCCCCGCTCTCCAGGAGCGTTCCGTGGGAGAACAGGGACGCCAGGCATCTCTGCCTGAGATGTTTGGTAGGGGCACCTCTGTGCCAAGAGGGGGAATCAGGCACGGCAGGAGGGTGATCGCCTGGCACCTTGCCAGGTCGGTCGCCCATGGGCTTCTGTTTTCAGTTGTCGAGAATCCTGGGGTGTGGGGGTTGCTGGAGTACCTGGCGCCCTGGTACAAAATTCCTACTAGAACCACCCTTAGCAGGACCATTGTGCCAGCTCTTTTCAGGGCGACCAGATCTGTGGTGAAGGAGCATTTGTCCCGTGCTGCCGGGGGGACTGTTCATTTCATCTCAGATATCTGGACCTCCAAACATGCGTTCGAGGGGTATCTCTCCCTGACTGTGCATTGGTGGCAACCCAGAGAGCTGCAGGGTGGGGGTGGCAGTAGTGACAGGCAGGGTCAGGGCCGCCGGGCCGGCTATCGCTGCGCCTTGCTGCACGCCAAAGCAGTCAACACGCCGCACACGGCGGACACTCTCAGAGCCATCCTCTCACAGCAGTTAGAGGGCTGGGTAGGCAGTGGGGACGTCGCCAAGGGCTTCGTGGTGACTGATGGTGGCTCAAACATCAAGGCGGCTGTCCAGCGGGCGGGCCTAAAACGCCTTCCTTGCATGGCCCACCTTCTCCACCTCGTGGTCAAGGACGCGTTGGGGCAGACGAAAACCCAGGATCGTCTGTATCAAGCCGCAACCCATGAGTACCAACTTCTGCTCCAGAAATGTCGGTACATCACGCGTCACTTCTCACGCAGCAATACGGACTCGTATCGGCTGCGTGAGAAACAGACACAGACAGGCATGCCATGGCACCGCCTGCTCGGTGACGTCAGCACACGCTGGAACTCCACCTGCGCCATGCTGGAGCGCATGGTGGAGCAGAGAGCAGCCCTGGATGCCTTTGTCTCTGAGACGAGGGTCTTTCGGGATGAGAACCGTCTCACCCAAGAGGATTGGGTGGTCATTTCTCAGACTGTGGAGGTTCTTGGGCCCTTCAAGACCTACACAGAAATCCTCTCGTCTGACACAGCGAGCATCGCACTGGTCGTCCCCATGGTCCAGATGGCCCGTGAGGACCTGGCCTCATTTCTAGTGCCAGCTCAAGGCCGTGCAGACGTTCTTCCAGTGGTGCGCGCCCTGGTTGTTAGGCTGCAGGTAGGGCTAGAGGCCCGCTTTCAGACTTTCACCCAGGATAAGGTCTACATGATGGCAACCATGTTAGACCCGCGCCTTAAGGGCACAGTCGCCGAGCGGGCCAACAAGCTCGATCGCTGGCGAGACAAGCTCTCCCAGAAGGTTGAGCGTACCAGAGTCAGGGGGGGCCCAGTGCCGATAGCTGAGGAGGAGGGGGGTGGAAGCAGCTCATCTGCGACTTCCGCTGCTGTTGTTCATCCCCAACCTCCCCAGCTAGGCAGTGTTTCCCACCAGACTCAAGCCACGAGGAGTGCTGAGGTGACATTCATCGGGCGGGTCGTTGGCCCCTCTAGGAGCGGTAGGGCACCGAGAGCGGAGACGGGTGCTGCGATGGTGAGGGACTATCTTTTTGAGCCCCTCGAGCCGCAGGAAGCGTCGCCTTTGGACTACTGGGTCACGAAGGAGGGGGTCTGGCCGGCCCTCTCCTCCGTGGCCAAGGCGTTCCTCTCCTGCCCACCGACGAGCGTGCAGAGCAAGCGCGTCTTTTCGCATATGGGCGACATTGTCTGCCCACATCACAATCGCCTGCAACCCTGGACAGTTCAGCAGTTGATCTTCCTGAAGGTCAACTTGCCTCTGTTCGGCTCCCCAAACATGGACTTTGAGATTGAATGAAGTGAGCACCTACTTGTGCCTGCATCCTCTCTTGGCCCAGGCTTGGAAGATGGTTGTAAAATGCTCCTCCAATAAAAACTGACTAGAGTCCAAAGACAGTCCAAAAACTCACTCACAAATTGATTGGCAGTGCATCCCCCACCCCTCTCATCCCTCCCCAAACCAAAAGTAAATGCTGGTTTAAAAACTGCAAAGCGATCCAAATTTCTCCAGTCCTCCACCCACACATGCCTAATAATACTGAAAGGGCCATTGCAGCCCCCAACTGTAACCGACAGCACACACAGGCCCAGCCAGGATAACCCACCCAGTTTTTTTTTCAGGGGCAGGAGGAAGAAAGAGGGATGTGCCAGTGATGATGACAGGCAGCCAGCAGCCATACCAATGCTGAGGTCCCTCTAATGGGACAGTGATGCTGGTGTGTTACTGCTGAGCTGAGAGAGAAGGAATGGTTGCCTTCCTCTCACATAATCTGAGGCCCTCCCAGTGATCTTCCTCATTTGCGGTGCAATTCTGGCTCGCCTCCTCATGGTACACCCTGGGTAACGCGAAAGAGCCGGGACCAGCCAACCATCCATCACTCAAGGTAAGTCAAAATGCTTCTTGCTTTGTGTTGCAGAATGATGTAGAGCTAGGTGTGGTGGTCCACCACTTCTCTTGTTTGAGACTAGAGTTGTGTTGTTTGGGGCAGGGAAGCTGGCACCTGGGTGAGAGACCCAGAGCCAGCATGCTTGTTGTGTTGGCCAGCTCTCCCCGTGTTGTTTGGGGCACGGCTGGAGAGCTGGCATCTGGGTTTGCTGCAGCCAGGTCTGCAGAGCAGACCTTGAGCAGATTGTGTTTTGTGTGGCAGTGACATTGGCAACTGGGTTTACATTGGTTCCAGGCCTGCGGGGTTCATAGAGTAGATAGAGGGATGTAGTGCATTTGGGTCCTATAGAGATTCTCTGGTGTGAAGTTAGGTTTGGCTTTGGGTGCCCCAGGAATTGGACCCCCGGTCCAATTTTTTTTTCCTTGTGGGTTTTGTGTGGGACAGTGCCCTGAAGCTGCACAGCAGTTTGGGGGGCTCTCCTCAAAACCTCCTGCTCCCCAGAGCCACTTTTCCCACAACAATTGCAGTGAGGAAGTGGCTCTAATTGTTTTTTTCTCACCATTGGGAGCAGTGTTCCTTTTGGGGTGCCCACAGATGGGTGCTGTCTTTTGGGGCCAGGGGGGTTGCATGCTGGGGAGTCCCCTGAAGCTGCCCTGCAGTTTTGGGGCCTCTCCCTCAAACCCCCCTCTTGCCAGAGCCACTTTTCCCACAGCAATTGTAGTGGAGGAAGTGGCTAATTGGGCTTTCCCCATCATTGTTGGCAATGGGCCTTTTGGGGAGCCCAAAGACAGGGACCCCCTGGCCCAATCTTTTTGGGACTTGGGGGGGTTGGAGGGGTGAGTCCCCTGCAGGTCCTCTGCAAATTTGGGGGCTCTCCCTCAAACCCCCTGCCCCCCAGTAGCCTCTAATTATACCCTATGTTGCCATTGATTTAAATGGCTTTTAGGGTGTAATGATGGAATAGTGGCACCCTCTTTGGGTGCCCCTGGAATGGGATCCCCTGGACCAATCTTTTTGGGACTTGGGGGGTTGGAGGGGAGAGTCCCCTGCAGGTCCCCTGCAAATTTGGGGGCTCTCCCTCAAACCCCCTCCCCTCCAGGCGGCTTCAATTATACTCTATTTGCCATTGATTTCAATGGCCCATAGGGTATAGTGTTCGAATAGGGGCACCCTATTTGGGTGCCCCTGGAATGGGATCCCCTGGCCCAATCTTTTTGGGACTTGGGGGGTTGGAGGGGAGAGTCCCCTGCAGGTCCCCTGCAAATTTGGGGGCTCTCCCTCAACCCCCCCCTCCAGGTGGCTTCAAATATACCCTATTTGCCATTGATTTCAATGGCCCATAGGGTATAATAGGGCCGTATATTCGGAAATAGCCGCGCATTACCGCATATGCGGCTATTCCGAATACGGTATTCAGTAGTACACGGGGAATCCGAATTTTTTCCCCCCGTGTACTTCCGAATCCGTGTGATTCCAGATTTTTTTTTTTTTTGCACATCCCTAGTCCTGACCATGGGCTGAATCCTAAGGCTACTTCTGCCAACTGAAGGCACAGGAGTTTTCCTGCCATCCTCTTCCCTCAGCAGCCCACTAAACTCTTCAAAATGCTGCAGCTGAGAAAAAAATTGGAAGAAAATGAAGAGGCCTTCATTTAAAGAGGAGGATATTGGATTTATATCCCACCCTTCACTTTGCATCTGAGAGTCTCAAAGCAACTTACAATCTCCTTTACCTTCCTCCCCCACAACAGACACCCTGTGAGGTAGGTGGGGCTGAGCGAGCTCCTACAGCCGCTACCCTTTCAAGCACAACTCCTACAAAAGCTATGGCTGACCCAAGGCCATTCCAGCAGCTGCAAGTGGAGGAATGGGGAATCAAACCCGTTTCTCCCAGATAAGAATCCACACACTTAACCACTACACCAAACTGGCTGTCTGGAGCTGGAGATTGATGATTGTGTAATCTTTCACAATCACCATTTTTTCCACGGTCGTAAATGCAATGGAATGACACGGGTTGATTCTGATCTGTCTTTATTTCTATGCAGATCGTTTTTATATGCTGTTTGTTGATGGGGACGTTGTGGGGCTCATGACAGATGACTGTGACAAAATCGTGAGTTTTCCCTCTTATAGGAACACAGCGCAGAAGGGGCACGGCTGTGTCCCCTACCAGCTGGTGTTCTATGATATCCGTATATAGGTACAGAGAATTAAACCCTTTGGTAATATCCGTGGCATGTTGAATGTTTTTGAACGGTGTGTTAGGGGGAGTCCCCAGCATCAGCACTAATTCGTCACCCACGATGAAGTGTGTAATGCTCAAATTGACAAATCTAGTTTTCCCTGTTGTTTGATCATAAAGGAAACGCACATCGGGCAGTGTGTCGCCGTGTTTCCATACAGCAGTCTGCATGGTATCTAATATATGGCAAACGTATTCATAATAGCCCTGCTTCACCTGGAATTCATTTCTAGTAGTCTTGGTACAGATTTGGAACATCTGTGGCTTCCTGATTGTGCACCAGGTGTGGGCATACTGAATTTCCACCAATCCCACTTCCCACTCTCCCCTCAAATCCAGTCTTAAACAAGCGCACCGTGAAAGCCGAACTGGTGTTTTCAGGAAATAGGTTCTTAGAAGCATTGCTGGGGAGCGTGATGTAAAACCCACCATCTTCCATCCTGTTCAACAATGTCTTCAGCCGGGACCCAGCTGTTAAATTTGGGTGGCCACCCCCTCCACTTCACTAAGATCTGCTTCTGTTTCTTGTTTGTCTGGGGTTTTATAATTTTCTCTACCTTGTATTTTCTGTCTTTCCAGCAAGTCACTTTCTGTAACTCCTCCGTGTAAAGCCCTCCTAGGATCAGTTCACCATCAAAATCTACCAGGAGGTACATGGGCCTCTCGCCCCTTCCACCCACCTCTTCTATAATAAAAATTTCTTCTGTGAAATTCTGTTCATAACCCTTCTCAAATGTCCCCTTTGTTCTAGAGACCTTCTCAGGGTCCCCTTTTCTAAACAGAACTTGTGTTTTTTTTTTGGGAGACCCCAGGACCACACCATACACACGTCTCCATACGGTAAGCACGTTAGAGGGTTTGACATTTACAGGCCATGTATGAATAGTTCTATGGTGACTATGGTTATAACTTTTGACTAGGTCTTGTAACACAGCCGTATACTTAAAAGTGCTATTGTCTAAAATATCTCCACATCCTGGTCTTTAAAGTTCTATTAAACTACACTATGACCACCTTCACTTCATTGTTGGTGACAAAATGGTGAACTCCGTGTTGTTTTAACAGAGCAGCCACTTTTTTATTGAGAAACTCCTTGCCCCTGTCTGTTTGCAGCTTTCGAGGGACCCTCCCTGACCCTCTGAAAATGCTTTTAAAAGCAGTTGCCACCTTGGTCCCACCCTTGTCTTTCAAAGGCACTGCCCACGCGTCTTTAGACAGGATGTCTATCACTGTCAGAATATATTTAAAGCCCCTGTTGTAATGGAAATATTGTTGCATATCTACCAAATCCGCCTGCCACTGTTCATCAATATTCCCTACAATTACCTTGTTTCTTTTGAAGCGCACCCTGACCAGTTTATGCACGCTGTATGCATCCTGATCATCCAACCACTCTTTCACCTCATTTCTGCTCAGCTTATACCCCTTCTTAGAGGCTGCCTGAAAGAGCGGTTCAATACCCCTAAAACTTCCAACCTCCGGGGACTTCCGGGGGAGGAAAATGCCGAGCTGAGCTGTCTCTCATAACGGGGGCAGGCTGAAATTCTTGTTCGGGGTAGTAGAGGGCAAATTAATGCCCACTGCCTACTTTTCTCAGTGAGAGAAAGGTCCAAGACTTGCACGGAAACTTTGAAAAGAGATTTACCTTGGCTGAAAAGGAGCCCTGGAGGGGACTTCTTTGAGGCTTTGAGGCGGTCTCGCGGAGTCTGCATAGCCAACGTCTGCAAGAATTCTCAGAATCATTGATTTGATATAAGCTCGTCAGGATCCTAACCTTCTTGGACATTTCTAAACAACTAAAGCTTTGAAAGACCAGTGGAAACTTGGATAAGTGGAGAAAAAAGGTACAGAAGTTTTCTTTTCATTCCGGAGCTATTTATAGCTTAAAGAGACAGAATTAAAAGGTGGGGGAAAGAAAAATATAAAGCTTGCAAGAAGAAGAAGGAAGGGATGAAGTTTGGATTGTTTAAATATAAAGGACAATGCTAAAAACGGCTAAAAAGTGAAAAGGAATCTATTGTTTAGTCTATCTGTGGCTTTGTGGTTTTGAGACAAAAGCTGCTGCGACACAGACCTTCAACACTTCTGAGCAGGACAGGAAATACGTCAAGTATCGTGAGATCTTCATGAGAGTTGAAGAAGACAGAGGCAGGAAGCAGTAAAGAAAAAAAAGCCTACTCTATATCATAGAGAAACATCGGCAGCCATTGCTGGGAGGACAAATGTGAAACATCTTTTTTTAAAGAATCTGGGACATTAAAAATTGTTAGAATCAACAGGATAAGGGTAAGAAGATAAGAACTATTGGCTACATTATTTGTGGGCTCCTAGGATGATTTTTAAAGGGAAAAAATTTTTTTGAAGAAGGAAAAAATCGCGGCCGCCATTTTGGAAATTTTAGAGACTTCTTTCACAAATATCTTGACTTTGGGGGCTCAGAAACCAGCAAAATTGGGCTTGCTGGAAAGGGCAAGCCCTACTCTATTGAACCTGACTGTCAGATTGCAAATTGGTGAGGTCAAAAATTTTGTCATTTTTAAAGGGGAATTTTTTTTTTCAATTTATATCTTGGCCTAGGAAGCTCAGAAGAAGATAGAATAAAGTTTAACCAAAAGAGTAAACTCAGATCTTTTGAATTTGGTAGTTAAACTTGTAATTTGTGAGACCGAAATTTTTAGTATTTTTATTTATTTATTTTTTAAATTTCTTCTGACCCTTTGTTTGTTTGTTTGTTTTTTGCCTAAATGTCTGAACCCAGGCAGACCCGACAAAGGGCTCTTTCATTAGAGAAAATGCAGGACCAAATGGAGGCCATGGAAGCCAGAATCATGAAAGGAGTTAAGAAAATGATAGATGAACTAAAGGAAGAACTTGTTACAGAGATTAAAAAAGAAGTGGATGATCTAAAAAAAAAACCTGAGGAAACAGCTAAGAAAGTGCAGGGGGTGGAAGAGAAAGTAAAAGTACATGACACCACCTTGTTGAAAATTCAAGAAAAAGTGACAATCCACGACTGTAAATTAATGGAAACTCAGATACGTCTGAGAGGAGTACCTGAAGCAGAGAATGGTGACTTGAAAGGATATATAATAAAAATAATTGCAGAATTTCTAGAAGAAGATGCTGATGAGATCAAAAACATGTATGATCACATGTATAGAGTTAATTCACTTTTTGCCAAGAAAAAAAAATTACCAAGAGATGTTGTTATAAGATATAGGACAAAGGAAATGGTGGGAAAGATCATGAACAAAAACTTTGAGCAGTCGCTGATAGTAGGAGGCAGCAAAGTGAGAATCATGAAGGAGCTGCCAAGACAAGTGATAAACGACAGGAAAACATACAAAAAGCTGACAGAAAAACTGAAAGACAATGGCACAAGGTTCAGATGGATAATACCCGAAGGTTTGAGTTTCGAACTTCAGGGGAAGAGAGTTACAATCACAAATGCTCAGGAGTTGAGTAGATTTTTTGAAGAAAATAAAGAATTTGCACCATGATGGATTACAAATTACTGTCTTGGAATGTTAATGGACTAAATTCTCCACAAAAAAGAAGGGCAACATTTCATTGGATCAAAAAGCAAAATTGTAATATAATTTGTTTGCAAGAAGTACACATTAAACAAAAGGATTACAAATTTTTATGGAACAAACAATTGGGAACGGAATTTTTTTCATTATCTGAACAGAAGAAAACGGGAGTAGTTTTTTATATTAAACTAGAATTGGAGCCAAAGCTAGTATTTAAAGATAAAGATGGAAGATTTATAGCAGTTGAGATAATATTAAATGGGAGAAGAACGCTGTTATTGGGACTATATGCACCTAATGGTGCAAAGGACACTTTTTTCAAAGACATTATACAACAGTTGGATGAGTTGACTTATGATCAAATACTCTTAATGGGAGATTTTAATGGAACAGTCGAAAACTCATTGGATAGATCTGGAGGGAAAAAAAGCGATGGGAAAGAAGGGAAGCTGCCAAAGTCTTTCTTTGAATTAGTTAAACAAGAAAACTTAGAAGACATATGGAGGAAGTTTAATCCTGAAGTGCGGGACTATACTTCTTTTTCTGCAAGACATAAGACTTTTTCCAGAATTGACATGCTATGGGGAACTAGAGACTTAGGTCTCATAACAAGGAAGATAGAGATTTTACCTAAAATTGGGGCTGATCATAACCCAATAATGTGGATTACAAAATTGTCTAAAAGATTAAGGAGATGGAGACTGAATGAAGATCTAATACAGAGCAAAGAAACAGTGGCGTTTCTAGAAAAAGAAACTTAAGGATTTTTTCCAAGTGAATGATAAAGAAGATATTAACTTTCAGATGGTCTGGGATGCTTATAAAGCAGTAATGAGAGGGTTGTTGATTACTCTGAACAATAAAGACAAAAGGAAAAAAGAAAAACAATTATTGAATATTCAAAATGAAATAAAGAAGAAAGAAGGGGAGCTGAAAAAAAGACCAGGGAAAAAGAAAATTCTAAGGGAAATTTCAATATTACAAACTCAATTGAGGCATTTGTTAAACAAAGAAGTGGAATGGAACCTGAAAAGGCTCCAGCCGAAATCGTTTGAAGGCACAAATAAGACGGGAAAGTATTTAGCGTGGCAATTGAAGAAAAAGAGAGAAAACAAAATAATTAGTAGGATCGTGACAGATGGAAGAGAAGTAGTCATTCAAGAGGGAATAAAAAGAGAATTTTTTAAGTACTATGCCAAGCTGTTTAAAGGTGCTGAAGTAAAGAGAGAGAAGGTAGATGAATATTTACAAAAATTAAAAATTGAGCCCCTAACGGAAAATATGAAAAAAGTCTTAAATGATCCAATTGAAAAAATAGAAATTGAAGCAGCAATCAACGCGATGAAAAATGAGAAAGCTCCCGGGCCAGATGGATATACAGCTAAATATTTTAAAACTTTTAAGGATGAATTAGTACCAAAATTGCAGAAGTTGATGAATGTAATAAGAACAGAAGGGAATGTACCAAATACATGGAAAGAAGCCGTTATTTCTTTGATACCCAAAGAAGATAGATGCCACAAATGTGAAAAACTACAGACCAATTTCGCTTTTGAATAACGATTACAAAATATTTACAAGAATTCTGGCAGAACGACTTAAACGATATCTGATAAATTTTATAAAGGAAGATCAAGCTGGTTTTCTTCCCAAAAGACAAATAAGAGACAATATCAGAACTGTTGTAAATATTGTAGAATATTATGAAATACATCCAGAAAAGGAAGTAGCATTATTCTTTGCAGATGCAGAGAAAGCATTTGATAATTTAAACTGGGACTTTATGTTTGCAGTAATGGATAAGATGGAGCTTGGAGAAAGCTTTATAAGAATGATAAAAGCAATATATTCTGAACAGAGGGCAAGGTTGTGTGTGAATGCAGATCTTACAGAAGAAATGAATATCAGCAAAGGTACTAGACAAGGTTGCCCGCTTTCACCATTGTTGTTCATAATGACTCTTGAAATTTTATTGATGCAGATTCAAGAAGAAAAAGATCTAGAAGGATTACAAATAAAAGGCTATACCTATAAGTACAGAGCATTTGCTGATGATATAATGTTTATAAATGAAAACCCCATACAAACTACACCTTTGTTATTAATGAAAATACAAGAGTTTGAGGAGTTGGCGGGACTTTACATAAATAAAGAAAAATCTAAAATTCTGTGTAAGAATATGCAGATAAATAGACAATAAGAATTACAAAGACTAACGGGCTGTGAAGTTACCTCTAAAGTAAAGTACCTAGGGGTAGAGATAACAATGAAAAATATTGACTTGTTTAAAAATAATTATGAGACGTTATGGCGTAGAATAGAGGAAGATGTGCTAAAATGGAATAAGCTCAATTTGTCATTGCTGGGCAGAATAGCTGCAATAAAAATGAATATTCTACCAAGGATAATGTATCTGTTTCAAACGATTCCCATTGTGAAAGATGCTAAACAGTTCGATAAATGGCGAAGGAAAATTTCAGAATTTGTGTGGGCTGGGAAGAAACCAAGGATTAAAATGAAAATCTTGACAGATGCAAAAGAGAGAGGTGGATTTCAATTACCAGATGTGAAATTGTATCATGAAGCAGTTTGTTTAGTATGGATGAAAGAATGGATAGCATTGTCAAATAAAAAACTTTTAATGTTAGAAGGCCATGGAAAAAAATTTGGCTGGCATTCATACTTATACTATGGAAAAAAGAAGATGGATGGCCTTTTCTCTCACCATTATATAAGAAGTAATTTACTAAATGTATGGATAAAGTATAAGAAATATGGTGATGAGAGGAGACCTTTGTGGATAGTGCCAGCCGAAGTGATAAAGATAATGGCTAAGACAACCGAAGAAAAACGGCTATCATACAATCAGCTACTAAAAATACAAAGTGGAAAAATAGAATTGAAAACTGTAGAAGAACTGAGTTATAAGTATGATTGGTTTCAAATGCAACAAATAAAAAGTTTGGTGGAGAATGATATCAAAACTGAAGGAATAAGGAAGGAGCAAACAGAAATGGAAAGAGTTCTGCTTGGAGATAATGAGAAATTAATTTCAAAAGTATGCAAATTACTTTTACAATGGTCTACAGAAGATAAAGTAGTGAAATCTCAGATGATAAAATGGGCAATAAATGTAAATAAAGAAATAAAGATGGAATCTTGGGAATATTTGTGGAAAAAAATCTATGAAACTTGCAACATGTCATAGTATTAAAGAAAACTGCTTTAAGATGATGTATAGCTGGTATATGACTCCAAAAAAATTAGCAAAGATGAACAACAAGATGCCAGATAGGTGTTGGAAATGTAAAAAGCATGAAGGTTCTTTCTACCATATGTGGTGGACTTGTGAAAGGGCTAAAATGTTTTGGCAAATGATTCAGCAAGAGATTTCTAAGGTTTTGGGATATGAATTCAATAAAGTGGCAGAGACTTTTCTGCTGGGAATACAAATGGAAAAATTTCCAAAAGAAGACAGAACTTTAATATGGTACTTGCTCTCAGCTGCTAGGACATTATATGCACAGTTGTGGAAGCAAGAAAAAATACCAGAGAAATGGGATTGGATTACAAAAGTTATGTCATGGAGTGAAATGGACAAATTAACAAGAAAATTAAGAGACTATGATTTGGAACTTTTTAAGTTGGAGTGGAAGAAATTCAGAAGATACGTAGAAAAAGAGTGGAAAATAAAAGGACATTGGACAATCTTTGATAATGATTAAGGTTTTTTAAAATGAGAAGATAACTGTTGGGTTTTTTTTTCTTTAATAGTTAAGTGTACCTTTAATATTTGTTTCTTTAAGTAAATAACACTGGCGGGGGGTCAAGCAACGGGGGGAGGGGAGGGGAAAAAGTAAGATATGTGGCGGAGAGTCTTTTTTTTTCATTTTAAGTTTTTATAAGTTGTAGAGATAGTTTTGCTACCATATGTTACTAATAAAAATTGTTTATTTCAAAACTTCCAACCTCCCACAGATTATAATAAATCCCTTTTAACATATCCCCGTGACGCGTCATGACACTTCGCTCTCTTTTGCCACAATGAAAGTATTTTTTTATTAGGCAGCATATATACAGAAAAACTGGATCTTCACTCCTTCTGATTCTCACCTTTTTTCTCCGAGTTGTTTCTGCTTCTCAGCACGCTCCATCACTTTCCTTTGCAGAAATTTACACAGGTCTGCCCCCTTTACTTCAAACATCGTAAACTTTGGAACATCTACAGATGCACTTTGGGCACCGTATCCCTCCTTTTGAAACAGGGCGACCAATCTGCCATGGTAGCAACAGCCTGGGTTTATCTCCTCACTAACACATCTGGCCAGTAGTGCAAAATCAACGGGTCTATACCACACCTGTGTTCAAAGAAAAAAAAATACATTTTAGTTCAAATATTGCTTTGTTACATTCACACAGTTGGTGCACTTTTATTACACTTACATTGGGGAGTAAAGTCTCAATGCATGGGTGGTTGTCTTCTTCTTCCCCCTCCTTGGCCGGATCAGCCTCCATTGGTGGCTCAGGTGTTTGCGCTTCATAAGCCGTGGGTTCCCTTGCTTTTTCCATGGCTTCAGGCTCCAAGTCTGCTTCAGAATCTCCTGCAGAATCTCTCAAATCTCCTTCTTCTTTCTCACCATCCTCCTTTTCATTTTGAATGTTACATACAGTCCTGCATTCCCAGCAGCAACTTGGTTCTGCCTTCACAGGGAAGACATCCGCCACCTCCGAATACGGGCGAGTTTTCCCTACCTTGTCAGGGAAAAAAAGTGTCTTAAGTCTTTCTATTTCCCTTCTAGGCAGCCCCATCCCACTCTTTAAAATAAAAAAGTTACACCTGGATATAAATCTCGCATGCAGGGGGGATGCTGACATTTCATTTTCTTTCTCACCCAGCTGCGTTCTTGATACCAAGCTCTTTCTTCACAATAACCACAACATAAAGGATTCACTTTCTCATGTGCAACTTCCACAATTTGTGTAAACTGTTCCCATTCCACATCGTCATATTAGTTCTGCAAGAGATAAACAGTGATGTTTATTCTGTCCCCCACACCACCCTGGATCTTTCCCATGTCCCATTCCCCCTCCCCCCACACACACACCCGTGCTACTTACCATCTCTAGGTAATATTCGGCACGTACTATACTTTCTTCTTCCTCCACCTCCTCTTCCTCATCCTGTCAAGTCTCCTTGTGTGTCATGTTTTTCACACAACTATTCTCTTGACAATATGTTATTGTTCTACAGAATTTACAACAGTTTGTTCCCACTCTACTATGTGCCAATTCCAGAATTTGATCAATTAGTCTCCAACACAGTCCTTCATCCTCCATCTGCAAGAGAAAAAACACAATTCTAAATATTTCCTGACCTCCGCTATCAACAACATCCCCATTTCTTTCGTGCTACTCACATCCTCTTTCTAATTCTGAACACACTGTGCCCATTCCTCTTCTTCTTCTTCCTCCGTTTCATCTTTTCCCTCATCATGTCCAGACTCCTTGCCATCGATTTTGGGTGAAAGATGCTCCATCTCCTCATAAACAGGTTCCTCACCAGCATCAGCTTTCCCTCCATCGATCTCCACAGGGTTCATATCCTTATGAACAGACTGTTCCAAAGTCAGAACCCCGTCAGCCTCCACAGCATTCATTTCTTCATAAAATGATGGTTCAACAGAGTCGGGAAACCAAAAGCAACAAATGCATGCCATGGAGGGGGGGGGTCTCCCCTATTTTAAAGAGCTCCGTGGGAAAGCACCACAGACACTCATTGGTGTGTTTAAACGTCACGGGGACACACCCTGTGACAACCAGGTGTGACTGGCAGCATTTGAAATATATTGTACAACAATATTTCTGTAGCCTTCTGGCGCCTGCACTCCCCACCCTGTAAAACCATTGACCTAGGGCCCTTGACCATTTAGGACTGCTTGTGGGTCAAATGCTGTTTGTCTCACAAATAGCAAAATATAAGATCGATCAAATTAGAAGGCAGTTATCAAAACATCATGAAGCTGAAAAGCGCTACCTTGTTTTTGTTTTTGTTTTTTAAAAAAGCTGTGTTCTAAAGCCCCTTGGAAGAAATCACGTTCCCAGACATGGGCCTATGAGAACTCTTTTTGCAAGGATGTGTTTTTTTTGTTTTGGCAGCCAAAGTTAGATTCTCCAGTCTGCAGACGGACAACTTCCCTGAGTGCTTGCAGAGAACAAGAGGCTGTCTTCTTCATAATCGTCTGAGAACAGGCCACTGAAGATGCTAGAAAAATAGGATTTAATGTTGGAAAAGCATGAATAAGAAACTATAGGTGTTTGCAATTAATAATGAATGGGGCAGTGTTATTAGAATGGATGGTAGAACTAGTCATGCTTGTCTTGCAACACTTCCCCCCCCCCCTGTAAAACACACAGAGAGACACTGAAAAACCTTTAACACCCCCAACATAGTTTTCCCCCCAAAAAAGCACAGCTTTTGCACAAATGCCCAGCATTAGGGTTGCCAACCTCTGGGTGGGGATCTCCTAGAATTACAACACACCTGTTTTTGAAAAGCTCACCCGTTGCAAACACAAACCAGTGCAAAATAGCAACCATTTTTACACACACAACAGCATACTCTTAACAAATAACTGTGGGGGCTGGCAAACCAAGGATCTAGGATTTATGCAAAACTCTGTGGCTTTACTGAGTCCCCAGAGAGTTGTATCGACATGCAACCTGATGTTAAAGCGATATGTTACTGGTATAAGTTAGCTGTGTTCCGTTTAAATCCGTCATTTTATCCATTGGGTATGTCTCCTCTCCAAACTATGTCAGCTTAGAACAGTTGCTTCTCCACAATTCTCTAAATAATATCTATGTTGTAAAACATGCTTTCCCCAAACAATATGAAGCAGGCTACATCAAAAGCATAGGCTGACCCCTTGTTTTTCCCCATAGGAAACATCTGGCATTCGTTGGATGGGTGGATCGGGAGATCACTAGCCTCCCATCAAGGACAGTTGCCTCACTCCCCCATAGGAAACAGCTGGTATTCATTTTTTGGGGGGGGGGGGGCAGCTGTCACTTTGATATGCGGCTTGATGATGAAAGGGTACCCTTATCAACTACTTATGTTGAGTGCAACTCCAGTGTCAACGGGGAAGGCAGGAGATTTATTCCCAGAGGTACCAACGCCTGCCTGTACCATTGGCCTTCCCCAGTCATCAGGCACAAGTTTGGCCACAACTCCTTGGGGAGAGGCATGGACCTTAGGCACCCCTAGCATAAATGTATGGTCTCTAGGGTTTGTGGGGAAAGAGAATGAGTTTCTCTGAGGGAAGTAACAGGCTTGGATTTAGGTGCATTCCTCTGGTTTTCAAGTGCATCAAAAAAAGCTGTTGCAAGCACAGATGTAGGTTGTTTATCAAACTGAGACATGTCTGCCCTTGAGCTCCAGAGCTGAGACCAAATTTTGTTTCTAAAGTCATCTAATCCTGGTTCCCAATCAGCATGTGCTTCTCTATGAGTGGATGGTTTGTCTTGAACAGTAGTCCCTGTGTTGTAGTTCTGGAAACTGTCAGGGGTGCCCTGGTGATGGTGGGGGCTGTTGAAACCAGGGCTCTTATTCGAGTCCCTCCAGTTTCTGCTACCTCTTCCATATCCATTTCGCTCTCGGTTCCAGCCAGTGCAAGGCTGTGTGGGGCAGTAGGCTCCACCATTTCTATACTGGGAATGGGGACCATTGTTTGCATAGGTGACTGTTTGAATGGGTTCGAACTGTTTGGATTTAGAATTTCGTTGGGGATTCCAGGTGGGTGCCTTAAGGGCTCCAGATTCTCGAAAAAGGCCAGCCACGTGTTTGATCTGAGTTGCTAATTCATTCCATGTAGATGCAGCAATATCTACAGGACCTAGAGTGAGTTTAGTTTGAGAACTGAGACCTACATGAAGCAGTCTTTTGAATTCGCCCTGGTCATAGTTAGGAATTCCTTGATTGTAGGGGATTTTCTCTGCAATAAGGGCAAGGAGTTTTTTGCATGCCATATATAATTCTGGGTTTTCCCCAGGATTTTGATGTTCCATAACATAGAGCATGTCAGCAATCTGTCCAGGCCAGACCAACTGCACAATTTCTTGTATCCATGGAATCATATTTAGGGAGATTAGGTTTTGAATTCCTATCCCTGACTCAATAGTGGGGGCATCTATTCCAGAGGCACAAAGTCATGCTAACTGGGTTAGGTCACTCTCATTGGCATTGGGATACAGGGTATGGACAGCAGTGAGCCAAGATATTCTTGTTTCTTTATTAAAGGGACCTAATTGATCAGTTATAGCTTTGGCTTCTGTAGGTTTCCAGGGGACTCTTTCCTGGATCTCAGAATGCTCTGTGCGTCCATTGGCATAGCGCTTGTCCATGGTTTTTACATTGAAGAAGAAGAAGAAGACAACATTGGATTTATATTCTGCCCTCCACTCAAGAGTCTCAGAGTGGTTCACAATCTCCTTTATCTCCCTCCCCCACAACAGACACCCTGTGAGGTGGGTGGGGCTGAGAGGACTCTCACAGCAGCTGCCCTTTCAAGGACAACCTCAGCCAGAGCTATGGCTGACCCAAGGCCATGCCAGCAGGTGCAAGTGGAGGAGTGGGGAATCAAACCTGGTTCTCCCAGATAAGGGTCTGCACACTTAACCACTACACCAAACTGGCTCTCTACATTGACTGGATGCACAGGAACAGTATTTTCCCAGTCAGGATTATAAAGGGTTTTGGAGATGGTATCTTCTGGTAGGACCTCTGAAGTAGTTAAATCTGGGAGATCAATTAGAGTCTCTAGGTGAATGGATGCAATCAGAGCCCTCTGGAGTCCCAACTGCTGCTTTAAAGACCCAGTTTCTTTCTGGTGTGATGGAACCGGCCTGATTCTGCCTTTAGACCAGGTTCCATCAACTTCCTTTTGAGTTGCCAACTTCTGAAGGGAGCTTGCCTTCTTCCCCTCACTAGAGCACGCTGCCACCACCTGCTCAATTTAGGGGTTCCTGACCGAGAGGAACAGGACTCCCAATCCCCTTTGCCAGTTCTGTGACCTCAAGGTCCTGTGCCAACCCAGCACCTAGTTAATCCAGAGACCAAAATCTTTACATAAGAACATAAGAGAAACCATGTTGGATCAGTCCAATGGCCCATCCAGTCCAACACTCTGTGTCACACAGTGGCCAAAAAAATTATATATTTTATATTATACACACACACACACACATATACACACACTGTGGCTAATAGCCACTGATGGACCTCTGCTCCATATTTTTATCTAACCTGTCGGAGTCCAGCCCCAACAATATAATGGTGTGAAGAAGAAAGGTAGACAGGAGACAGATTTAAAGATTGCAAAGCATGCTCGAGTACAGCTGCACAGGGAATGAATGATCCCTCAGCCTCTCCAGCACCTCCTTTTATTTCCTCATACACATCATACCCCTTAACCAATAAGGCATCGAGTACAATCTGCTCAACAACAAGGAGCACATGCATTCTGTACTTCTAGTTACATAGTATCCAATTATACCAACTGCCAAACCTTACACATAACTTCCCACATCTCCTCCCTTTATATTTATTTTTTGTTGACAAACTTTGCCAATTATATATATTCAAAAATAAAGACTTCTGGAAAGGTGGCCTATGGCCAACCCATCTACTGTATTCTTCTGTGGGAAAGGCCTGATACTGTAATTAAAAGGCTCGCTTACGAGCCACCAAGGCCACGGAAGGAGGTTTAAATCCACAAGACTAAAAAACATAAAACAATGAAAAAATATGTTGAATAAAACAACATCATACTATTAATATGAACAAACCTAACATTAAAATTGTACAATATTACTGCAACCATCCCACATCTGGAAGCCATTTCTACAGTACAGACCACCAACTGTCAACATATAGGGAGCCTGTACCAAAAGGAGCATTATGAGTAGATTCTTCCATATGATGGATGGTTGTTGTTATCTTTCCAGTAACCTAAGTCTGCTCTAAATCCAAATCTAAATCCTTCAATAAGATTCACGGTGTAGGAGGTCCACGCCATGGCCGAATACAACGAGCTGGGACCCACAAAGGTCCTTTTTCTTTCTTTTTTTTCCGTTTTTAATTTTTATTAAACACCTAATCATGTGACCAAAATACAACATAAAATAAATAGAGAAACCTTGTAATACAACAATAAATGAGTCACATAATACATATATCAGTCTTCCACAGGGAGGGTGCTGGTGGATGATAACAATATATTGTATAACATTAAATCAGTAACCTAGATATACATTGTTCTAGATAATATGAAAAAAAGTCTTAATTTTCCATATAGTTCTTATAATCCTAATGCGTTCTTATGAGATTTTTTTCCCCAACCATTTGTAAAATTTCTCCCAATTTCTGCTAGCTTCAGTTTTGGACTCTCCTCTTAATAACTTGGAGAGTATATCCATTTCGGCAGCTTGAAGCGTTTTATCAATCACCTCAGTTAATTCAGGGCAGATCTTTTGCCGCCAATGTTTGGCGAAAACTATCCTTGCCGCAGTAGTCATATACACCATTATATATTCATCGTCTGAGCACACTTCGTTTTTCACTAAAGACAGAAGCATCAGCTCGGGTTTGAATTGAATATTTGTTCCCAGTATATCCTTTAACCAATCAAATACCATTATCCAGTATTTTTTAGAAGTTTTACAGGACCACCAGATGTGGAAGAAGGAGCCAATTGCTGTTCCACACTTCCAACATTTAGCCGGGAAAGATTTATTAATTTTAGATATTTGCAGTGGAGTAATATACCATCTGTGGAGCATTTTAAAGAAATTTTCTTGGAAGTTGACTGGCTTCATGATCTTGTAATTCATTTTACAAAGATTAAGCCATTGATCTAAATCAATATTTTTTTGAAAGTTTTTTGCCCATCTGACCATTGTCTCTTTGACTAGTTCGTCCTCCAATTTTATTTGAATCAGGTAATTATATACCCACTTAATCACTTTGGTTTCCTTCAACAGTAGTAATCTATCAAAGTCAAAGTTACTTTTTGTGAAACCTTGAAGCTTATCTTTATTATACTTGGCTACAATCTGATTCCTTGTCCACCAGTCCATTTTTATACCCAGAGGTTCTAATTCCGCTTGACTTTTCAAGCTATCTTTTTCATCTAGGAGGTCCTGATACCTTAACCTCTTAGAGCAATTCCATAACTGCGGCTGCAATGATGCTTCTTCAGGAGACAGCCACCTTGGGGTCTTGGTATAAATTAGTTTTTTATACTTTAACCACACCTCAAGAATAGCTTTACGGATTAAATGGTTTTTAAAATATCTTTGTTCTTTGTTAATATACCAGAGGTTTGCATGCCATCCAGCCTGTAAATTAAATCCTTCCAAAGCCAACACACGCGTGTTTTCTAGAATTATCCAATCCTTCAACCATACTGTAACACAGGCCGTGTAATATGTTTCCCAATCCGGGAGGCCTAAGCCACCATTTTCCTTAGTGTCCTTTAAAATTTTCCATTTCACCCTGGGCTTCTTATTTTGCCAGATAAAAGATTTGGTCAATTGGTCTATTTTTACAAAAAAAGGTTTCCTAATCGCGAAACCAATCATTTGAAATAAAAACATAACTTTGGGAAGAATATTCATTTTGATTACTGCGATCCTACCCATAAACGATAATTTCATATTAATCCATTTTTTCAGAGAAGAATCTATCTCTCTTAACAGTGGCTCAAAATTATTTTCGTACAAATTACTGCATTTGTTTGACATACTTATCCCTAAATATTTAATTTTTTTTCACACAAGTGAAGCCCGTTTTCTTTTCAAGATCTTGAGCTTCTTGTGGTGAGATGTTTTTCGTGAGTATTTTAGATTTCCGCTTGTTTACTTTTAAACCTGCGACGTATCCATATTCCTCTAATTCTTTTAACAACTCCTCTACTGACTCTGAGGTGTTTTGGGATATCATGACCATATCGTCTGCATACGATAATATCTTATATGTTTCTCCTTTGACTTTTAAACCTAGAATTTTTTCGTTATTCCTTATACTGTTATTCAGAATTTCCAAAGTTAAAATAAACAATAACGGCGAGAGGGGGCACCCTTGTCTTGTTCCTTTACAAATTTTAACCTCCTCTGTCTGTGCACCATTAACAATGAATCTCGCTGACTGATCATTATAAATGGCCTGAATATTTTTAGTAAAATCCTCACCAAAATCCATTACTTTTAACACTTGTAACATGAATTTCCAGTTTAAGTTATCAAATGCTTTTTCAGCGTCGATGAAAAACAACACCATTTGTTTTTCCCTGTGTAACTCGTAATATTCCAATAGGTTAGATATAATTCTAATATTGGTCCTCATGTACCTCCTAGGGAGGAATCCTGATTGGTCAGGGTGAATTATAGTTCTCATAATTTTCTTTATTCTGTTGGCCAAAATAGTAGTGTAAATCTTGTAGTCCACGTTTAATAATGATATTGGTCGAAAATTCCCAATCTCATCAACATTTTCTGTGGTTTTTGGTATTAACACTACGTTAGCATATTTCCAGGAGTCCGGAATTTCTGCTGAAGTCCAAACCTCGTCTATTAAATTTTTGAAATGAGTAATAATGTTTTCCTTAAAGGCCATATAATACTCTGCCGGGAGACCATCTGGTCCGGCCGCTTTATTACTCTTTAGTTGACCCCATGCTTCTTCAATTTCAAATATTGAAAACGGACTATTTAATATACTCTTTTGATGTTCTGTTAATTTTTGCGGAGATTTTTTATCTAAATACATTTTTTGTTTGTCCCGGTCAAGCTCATTCACACTATACAGATGTGTGTAGAAATCCCATATTATCATTTTCATTTCCTCTAACGAGGATCTTTGTTTGCCCTCCTTGTCTTTCAGAACTCTTATTATTTTTCTTTCCCGTTCTTTCCTTATTCTATAAGAAAGCCATTTCCCCGGCTTGTTTGCTGACTCAAAAAAAATTTGCTTAGCATAGCGAACCTTCTTCTCCATCTCTTCCAAAAACATAACATGAATTCTATGCTGTAGGACTTTTAATTCTAATTTAATTTCTTGTAGTGTGGGTTTTTCTTTTAATTGTCTTTCCTTTCTTTTTAATGCCTCCGTTAGATCTACCATATTTTTATTCTCTTCCCGCCTCTTATAGGCGTTATAACTTATCACTAAACCTCTAAGATAAGCCTTACTTGTTTCCCAAATAGTCCTGTAAGAAACCTCTTTCTGTGTATTTGCATGAAAAAAAAACCTCATCTCATCCTTGAGATACTTTAAAAATTGCATATCCTCCATCAATTTTGGGTTCATTCTCCAACCCGATTTTTTTTTGGGCACTCTCATATACAACATGATTGGGTTATGGTCAGCTAAGGTATTCGGTAAAATTTCTACCTCCTCAATTGATTTCATTAGCCCTGCCGTGACCCATGCCATATCAATTCTGGACCATGAACAATGTCTACTAGAAAAAAAAGTAAAATCTCTTTTAAACGGGTTCAAAGTCCTCCAAGCATCTACTAAGGTGAATTCATCCACCATTCTGTAAAATCGCTCGGGCAGGGTATTACTTCTTGATATCTTGGATTTATTATTTTTAGCGCTTCTGTCTAGTTTCGAGCAATTTACTGCGTTAAAATCTCCAATAAAGCAGATCTTCTCATAACCATACGAACTAATTACCTGGTATAACTGCTTATAGAATTTCCCCTGACAATCATTAGGCGCATAAATATTAACCAATAAGAACTTTTGTTGGTCATTAATAATTTCAATTCCTTGAAACCTCGCATCAGCCGCCTGGAATATCAGTTTACCTTCTAGACCTTCTCTAATATAAGTTACAAGTCCTCTTTTTTTCTTGTCTATCTCTGACGTTATTAACGCTTTCCCTAACTTCTTATTAGTCAATAGAAATTCGTCTTTCCTTTTCATGTGAGTCTCCTGCAAACAAATTATGTCCGCATTTAATTTTTTTAGTTGAAGAAAAACACGATTTCTTTTCTTTGGTGCATTTAAACCATTAATATTTACTGATAAGATCTTCATTCGGTTTGTCATGTTTGTATTTTAAAAATCTTTACGGTCCCCTTGAACATTTTTCTTTTTTTTCTGTAACCTTGTTTCTCTGGATGCTAACTCCTCTTCCTGTTCAACCTCACCTTCCTCTCGTTCTTTAATATTAGTAGGGTCACTCCTCTCTTTAGATTCGCTCTGACTCTCTCTGACCTGTATGGATTTAACATTCCCTCTATTTAAATTCTTGGACCAGTTCCTGTTATGGCTTCTTATAAATTCCTCAACTTTCTCCGATGAATCAATCTTAAATCTGACACCTGCATGAGTAAACATTAATCCTTCAGGAGTCAACCATCTATATATAATTCCCTTTTCTTGCAGCATCAAAGCTAAATTCATGTATGTTTTCCTCTTATATCTTACTGCCCAAGGGATTTCTTTCTTAACCTTTATCCTAATCCCTTTGATCATGAGAGGTTGCTCCATTATTTCTCTCCATACCTTTTATTTCATATATTTACGAACGAACTTTACATGAACCTCTCTTGGAAGATCATTTTTCTTTGCAAATTGCGAGTTAATTCTATAAATATAGTCAAGCTCTCTTTCTACGTCATCTTTGCTCATCTTTAAAATTTCGGCCAAAGCTTCAGCCAGGACGTTAACCAGGTGTTCATCTTTCTCCTCAGGGATATTCAAACATCTGAGCATATAATCAGCCTGACCTATTTCCATTTTTAACAGTTTACTATCCTGCTCCTCTTGTTTAGTCTCTATTTCAGCTACTCTATCTTCTTTTAGCCTGAGTTTATCCTCTATGGACCTTGTAATTGTTATTACCTCCATGATATCTTTCTTTGTGTCTTTGAACTTATTATCCAATAGTTCTAGTTTGTTTGCCAACCCCTCTATTTGGTTACTTAAAGACATTTGAGCCTGGTTTAAAGCATCCAGAAAAGATTGCTGAATCTCTTTAAGAGAGTCTTGCGGGAGTAACGACCCCACTGACTTTGGCTGTCCAGGGGAAATTTTTGATTTAACCTGCTGGGACATATTTGCTAAGTATTTTTGCTCTTTGATTTTACTATTGACTAGCTTCTTTACAAAGCCCAAGGATGACCAGCTAGTTCTGGTCACTCTACCTGAAATCAGAGAGTGATCAGAGATTCAGCTCCCAAACACTTTCCCCCCCGTCACACCGATTTATACAACACTTGTACACCATATAATATATTAAAAAAGAGAAAGAGAAAACAAACAAAAAAACCCAAAGGTGCAAAAAGGGTGCATAAAGGGTGCAAAAAGTTTCACAGCCCTCTCCGTCAATCACCACTGCAGTCCTTGTATCCTCTTTACTCCAGTTTAGTTCAGTTTAATTCAGTTCAGTTCAGTTTTGTCACTGCAGTTTTCTCACTGCAACAACTCCTAGCAACCTCAGCCACTCAAGGGTTCCGTCGCTTTGGAAATGTAGATTCAACGTCGCTTTAGAAATGCAGATTCAATCCAGCTGGGCACTCAGTAATAGGATCCTCTTGCAAAACAGTTTCTCTCTCCTCTTCTACGTCGTATCTCTCCTCTCAGCTTGAAACAGCGACGCCTCTTTCTCCTCCTCCGCGTCACCGACCGGCTCTGCCTGTTTGCGTGCCTCTCCTCCCACTGCAAGCCGCTGTTTCTCCAGCTAGCAGAATATCAGCGTCAGCCCAAACAATGGGTTTAAGGGAGGGACAAGATATAAATAAACAAACCAACAGACAAAAAGCCACCGACAAAGCAAAAAAAACAGCCAAAATAACGCGCCAGCTTTCCAGCAAGCAGCCTCAGTGTTCCGGTGGAAGGAGCTAAACCGCCCACAGGCGCAGCTGGCTCCGGGACAGGGTAAGAGAGCCGGCACCTCCGGAAAAATCCGTTACGGTACCTTCTTCTCGCCCCCTCAGTGTACTTGCCTCCTCAACTGGAGGTCTGTACGGACCCTCAGGCCCCCCTGAAGAGCCTTGTTTAGCATGCCTCGGAGGAGCTTCTCCAAGACGCCGCCATTCCGCTCCGCCGCAAAACAAGACTAAAAAACATAAAACAATGAAAAAATATGTTGAATAAAACATCATACTATTAATATGAACAAACCTAACATTAAAATTGTACAATATTACTGCAACCATCCCACATCTGGAAGCCATTTCTACAGTACAGACCACCAACTGTCAACAGATAGGGAGCCTGTACCAAAAGGAGCATTATGAGTAGATTCTTCCATATGATGGATGGTTGTTGTTATCTTTCCAGTAACCTAAGTCTGCTCTAAATCCAAATCTAAATCCTTCAATAAGATTCACGATGTAGGAAGTCCACGCCATGGCCGAATACAACGAGCTGGGACCCACAAAGGTCCTTTTTCTTCAGCGACAGCTGCGTATCCTCTTCCCCAAGTAATTAAAGGCACAGGGCCGTGCCAATTTGGATCTGGCAGAGTTCTTTGTAAAGCTTCACTGCCTTGCTGTGGCGGCTGCAGAACTCTGAGTAGGCCTTTTTCATTTGCTCGGCACTGGTGCCTGAAAACTGCTGCACAAGGATGTCTCCCAGCCGGTTGATGACAAAATTCTTGTTGCTGTCGGTGGCTAGCGACTCCTTGCGGCGCTCAAGGAGTTGCACGAGGAAGCGGTCGTGGATTTCACTGAGCTCGTCCACGCAGGGGAACATGCTCTGCACTACAGCTGGGTCCATCTGGAGGTCTTCCAACATTCCCTTCCGGAAGAGGTTGGTCATGATCTTCAGCGTCTGTACATGGTGGAGCTCTGTCTGAATCAACTCATAAATGACATCTTGTCGTTTCATGACCTCCTTCTTGTGCTGCTGCAAAAAATTATTGTCCACTGCCAGGCTCCAGGAATCGGCCTCAAAGTCCTTCTCCCCATCTCAAAATCACTCATCAGCTGACTGTAGATGACTTCAGCTCCTTCATCAATGAGTGATTCTACTGACAGTGTTCGGTTGCACATGTTAAGGGAATCGGTGGACTGGGACAGGATTCTTCTGATGCCCAAGGGAGATTCATCATTGAAAGTCCCTGCAATGTTGGTGGTAGAGACACTTTTGGAAAGGGACAAAGTGGGGCGGCCCCGGCGGGATCCCAGCAGGGTCTGGCGGAAGCTCTCTGAGGGGTAGATGGCAGAACTGGGGCATTCCCTAATGGTTGTTTTGTTCCTCAGGGACACCGACTGCAATGCTGAATTGTTCTTGAGCAAGGCTGCCTTTTGATGCTTCTGCTTGACTTTGGTACAATTTGGTAAGGTATCCTTGCAGCGGTTGTGGATGGTGACATTGCAGTTGGGACAACTCAGCGCCTCTTTGGCTGTGATGCTCTTGTTACAGGCAAAACACATGGTCATGCCGGAAACAGTGATGGAAGTGAAGAGGTGCCCATTGGTGTAGCGGGCGTCTTTTTCTTTCTCCTTCATCCTTTCTTTCTCTTTGTTAGTAATGTCCCCTTCTTCCAGGACTGCGGCGGAAACAGCTGCTGCAAAGGCGGCCGAGCAGTCTGGCTGTATGACGGGGGCTAAGGGAAACCCAGGGTCCTCAGTGTCCGTATCATGATCATCAGTTGGTTTGCGAGATGCAAAATGCCGCTCATCCGTTTTTAAAGATGGGGCATAAGGTGGCGCGGAGGCGGGCAGCAAAAGTCGCGGCAGGGAAGTCATAGCTGACGGGTGTGCCTCCATTTGCTGATTAAACAAAATATTGTTCAGTGTAAGCCCTTTCAAACATGCTCGGACCTTGGACCATGTAAACAGAACTCTGGCCGTCACCCGAGGGTGATCTTGGAGATGGCCGCCAATTTTCACCCAGTCCTTCAACTTAAGGGTTCCTCTTTCGGGGACCCATGGACATACATCATCAATAGCTTTTACTAAATCTTCAACCTCCTTCTTTGTAACAGAGTGTCCTTCTTTAGTGAGTAGAAAGAGGAGGTCTTGAGAAAAGGCTTGTTGTTCAACGGACAATGAGGAACCCATAGTTGCCGATGTGTTCTATCTTGACCAGTCACACTCACCCAGGATCCGAAGATGTGTGGCGCGCCTGAAACTCTTGCCGGCCGTGGGTGGTGGACGAACAGAGTCTAAAAGATTGCTCTCTTGGAAGCCTCACACGGGGCACCACTTGTCGGAGTCCAGCCCCAACAATATAATGGTGTGAAGAAGAAAGGTAGACAGGAGACAGATTTAAAGATTGCAAAGCATGCTCGAGTACAGCTGCACAGGGAATGAATGATCCCTCAGCCTCTCCAGCACCTCCTTTTATTTCCTCATACACGTCATACCCCTTAACCAATAAGGCATCGAGTACAATCTGCTCAACAACAAGGAGCACATGCATTCTGTACTTCTAGTTACATAGTATCCAATTATACCAACTGCCAAACCTTACACATAACTTCCCACATAACCCCCTCTTGAAGCTGTCTATGCTTGTAGCCACCACCACCTCCCATGGCAGTGATTTCCACATGTTAATCACCCTTTGGGTGAATAAGTACTTCCTTTTATCCATTTTAACCTGACTGCTCAGCAATTTCATCCTTCTTTGGGAGATCCCTGGAGGGTTGGCACCCTTGCCAACTGTGTGCCTTCCCCCCTTCCCTGGACTTCCCTCTTGAAGTAGTGTGGTCTAAGGCAGTTGGGGAACCTTGGTGGTACAGAGGGACTTCCTTTTAAACAAATAAAACATTTATTTAAAACATGCAACTATTTACAGGCATTCTTAAATACAGGGTGAAGAGAAGTAATAAATGAAAGTAGGGATAAAACGCTCTTTCTTTCCCTAATATATAACTGGCCCTGACCATATCATCCAGAACCGACTCACCAGTCACCAGGACTCAAATAAAACTCAACTGACTGTCAGCTTCCCCTGACAACTTTTAACTCTTTTATTTGAGATTTATATCCCGCCCTTCCCACGAATGGCTCAGGGCGGCTTCCAACAATTTAATCAAACATAAAATTTAAACAATATTAAGTATAAAACAATTAAATATTTAAACAGTTAAAACTTTAAAACAGAATATTTCAATTTCCTGTAAACAGATGGCTGGCCAGTTACATCAGTTGTCATCATAGCTAGGTATAGGCTAGCCGGAAGAGGGTCGTCTTACAGGCCCTGCGGAACTGCGCCAAGTCCCGCAGGGCCCTCACCTCTTCCGGCAGCTGATTCCACCATACGGGGGCCATAACAGAGAAGGCCCTTTCCCTGGTGGCTTTCAGACGGGCTTCTTTTGGCCCGGGCATAGTGAGGAGATTTTGTGTTCCTGACCTCAGTGCTCTCTGGGGAACATGTGGGGAAAGACGGTCCTTCAGGTAGGCAGGTCCCAGGCCATATAGGGCTTTAAAGGTAATAACCAGCACCTTGTACCGGACTCGGTATATCACTGGAAGCTAGTGCAGAGTCTGGAGACCCGGCCGGATGTGTCCCCACTTTGGGAGACCCAATAGCAGCCGGGCCGCGGCATTCTGCACCAGCTGCAGTTTCCGGGTCCGAGACAAGGGCAGCCCCATGTAGAGGGCATTGCAGTAGTCCAACCTTGAGGTGACCGTAGAATGGATCACTGTTGCTAGGTCGTCGCGTTCCAGAAAGGGGGCCAGCTGCCTTGCCCGCCTAAGATGAAAAAATGCGGACTTGGCAGTGGCTGCTATCTGAGCCTCCATCTTTAACTCTGGGTTTTCCCGCCCAAAATCTTCAATATAAAACCCAGTTCCCACCCAGGAATTGGTTTCCCCTCCTGCAGCCTTCTGGGAGACCAGCCCAAAAGACTTCCTGTCTCTCTAGGAGGCCTCCTCAGAAGTGCTGCTTCCAGACAGGAGGGGAGGGGAAAGGAGGAATAACTAGGCCAAAGTCTTGCCTAGAGTTTTATAGACTCCTCTAGCCAACTCCCAGACAAGTACAGGCCTAAAATGGTGTTTCTCCACACTGGCATGCCTCATGGTTTACTTCGAGGTGTTGAGCCTTGGCTTGTGTTGCCAGGTATTGGACAGCTTGCTGGGCTTGGGCAAGCTGTTTCTCTAAAAGAGCAACCTTCTGTTCAGCAGCTTCTGCTCTGGTTACTGCTTCCTCCAATTTCTGCTTCATATTCTGGGCAGCAGTTGCAATACTGCCTTTGTCAACAAGCAGATCATACTTCTCAGCTCGTAGCTTCTCTA
The DNA here is from genome assembly GCF_032191835.1 of Heteronotia binoei. Classification (NCBI taxonomy): domain Eukaryota; kingdom Metazoa; phylum Chordata; class Lepidosauria; order Squamata; family Gekkonidae; genus Heteronotia; species Heteronotia binoei. Next base: position 110,994,631 of record NC_083243.1, on the reverse strand, counting down.
ACTCCTGAGCCTGAAACTCAAGCCTCTCATTGGCTTCCTTCTTAAGGCTTACATTGTCATTTAGTGCAGTCCACAATCCCCAATCTGCACAGGCATCTTTCTTGGACCCTCACAACTTTTGGGATTCATACTGCACCTGAAAACATCATGCAGTGTTTGCAAAGAATCAGTGACTCTGAAAGAGCCCAACTCCCATGGGTTTGGTTCTTTCTTGACCACTCATCTATCTCAAGCCATGCTTCTGCTTGAACATAATACAATTCTTTAAGATCAGTGATTCTTCATAGTGTAGGTGGGGCCTCCTGGCCAAGGAGATCCTGAACCCACTACACAGATCCCTTTTTGCGGACCTATGCACTACAGCTGGCTTTCCAACTGTGAACCCAACACTGGGATGATAGCTCAGGGACAGGCTTTTATGAAAAACTTTGTTGCCACTTACTGCTCATCAGTGGCCCCGCGAGGGGGAAGACGAACTCTCTGGAACTTAATCTGTCACTGGGCGGGATCTTAGCCAAGTGCCAGAGGGAAGAGGGTTAGGAACCAAGCTGAACTATCTAGTCCAAATTCAAAATATTTGGAAGTGAAATATTTGAAAGTGAAATTTAAAAGTGAAATTGCTGTATCAATGTTAGGGTCTTCCTACCCATTAAATTTTCCGTGTGACATGAAAATGACAGTGAGGTTTTTCGGCCTCACTGCCATGCAAAGGAAAAGTATGAAATGTCTAGTGTTGTAAAAGTCCTAATGTGATGTATACTCTAACACAATTCCTATTTCTAATATTTCCAAAATCCCAACCACGATAGCCCCGAAATGGGGATGAGCTCCCAGGGCAGCCCGTGTCAACCCCTTGTGTTCTACCAATGCTCATGGCCGTTTCTGGAATTGCATGCCCCGATAGGTGCGGCTGATTGACACGAACCAAGAAATTAAAGGGGAAAAGCCCACCCTTGATAGAAACAATCACACAAAACCAATCACTCAAGCACAGTCCTGTGAGAGTTCTCTGTGGGACTTTTCCCTACGTCTGCACTCTGAACGCGTATTTCGACGCATGTTATTCAGACATGCAGGGTAAATTGCCCACATTATCCACCATTAATTTGTTACCCTAAGGGGTTGTGAGGGTCTCCTGAGTTTGTTGGGGGAATTAGCTAGGAGGCCCAGACAATGCAAGAGGGGGTAACAAGCAGGATCTCCACCTATGTTTACGGGGATTTTTCCCTCAGTAGAACTCTCAAATGAACCAGGCCTTAATTAATGAAATGATTTTTATTAATAAAAGTTAAAGAAATAAAAAAAAATTATCAGTTGAAGAACACTTTAAACACACATACAGGTTCAGAAAGTAAAGGTAGTAGCTTATAGAGACAAAAAGGAACTTATTCTATGGGACTATATTACCTATCCAGAGAACACAGATCAAAGTAGAAGAATGAGCAAAACGAACCAGCGTTCCACTCAAGTTTACCCAACCTTGTGGCTGGGGGTGTAAGTCTGTGGACATCCAAACACACACACACATTCTTGGACAGAGGGTGGTTGATATAACTTTAGGCAATAGCATGATCACTCCTAGAACAATGCTGTGGTGGTGTGAATGAAATAATATATCTGAACCAGGGAAGCTGCATAGCTTTTCCATGGGGTGTGAATGCAATGTAACATTCATGTGAAAATGTCTGTTGTGCTTGGTGACCTCTAAGAGACAGGACAAGAGAACTATTACAGGGGGGTATTATGGGATTAAAATGGTTTTGACTATAGACTCACATAGGATGAACCAGGTAGGGGGGGAATCAGGCAAGGTAGGGGAGTGAGTTAGTTGTACTGCCTTTTCTGGAAATTAATCTTTGGCATTGATGGATTTAAAAGAAGGAAGAGAACTGATAAAGGCCAGACCTTTGAATCTTTAGGATCACTTCCCCCAGACAAGCCTCTGGCCAGTATTTGATGACACATATTCCATGTGATTGTAGGACCTATTTTGATTTGCAGACCAGGTAACAGTCTAGAGGTGTGACCCTGTGAGATGTTGAGAAAGAAGTTTGCCTGTGTCACCTTGCCCAAGGTACCAGACTAGTCCTTCAAGGAAGGAGGGGCCCAGGCATAACAGTGGGCCAGAACCAGCCTGCCCAGGGCTTTAATCAGGCCCCTGGGGCTCTTTTCTTCCCCTGCCCCTCCTATCCTTACTGCTTGAAGCTCCAAGGCTGATGAAGTTTCATGCTCTTTCAGTTCCCTGCCTTTCCTGCCTTGTCTTTGCAGGCTGCAGTGCAGACAAAGCTTAAAGGAAAACATGGAACAGACTCTGCACCAAAGCTGTGGGGAGAACATGGAGTGTATTTTCCATTGAGATATCTGTGACCAGATAGATAGGGCACAGGGACCTTGATGGAAGATCCATTCCACGTTTTCCTTGCAGTCTTGTCTGTGCTGCAATGTGTTTCAAGTTCCTATATAAACAGCTGAAGCTCAGGCTTCCTGAAGTTGTGTCCTTGCAAATAAAAGGTTGATGCTTTGAGCCAGATTGTCTCTGCTCAATGGAACTGACCTAGTGAGTACTCTAACCTGAGCACCTACAGCCAAAGTGGGATTTTATACTGGAGAGCAATTGCCAATCTGAGTAGATCTCAGGGGGATCTACTCAGGGGAGGGGGAGAAGCTTGCAATGTCATTTAATTATTTTTTCAGGCTCAGAGCATTTTATACTTTTAGTTTCTGCTGTGATCCCTGTGCTTTTTTTGATGTCTTGTTTTAAAAATTGCATTGCCAAATCCCACTATTCCCCCACTTTTCCATTTTAAACAAAATATTGCAAGAGTTTTAAGCATGTTTGTATTTTAAGTTAAAACAGAATATCTTTAATTGTGTTCGTCTGTGTCCTTTATAAAGTTTATATCTCTACCTCACATTACATTTTATGACACACATGGTCTGGCCACACAGATCTGGCCCTTCTAACAAATGACACCCCTGTACTAGATCTATGAGCAGTTGTTTGAAGGTGGGCTGATATATGCCTGGAAAGCAACTGAACTGATTTCTCCCTTCTTGCTTGTTCTATGTGCATAGATAGTTTTTTTTTTAAAAAAAAAAGCAAAGGTTTTTGCTCATTTCAAACCTCAAAAAAAAAAAAAAGAAAGAAAGAAAAAGAATTTCTTCACTGTGTACACAACTATGACCTGAGAACCAGGAAGACTTAAGTGTGTTGAGAGACATCAGACTTCTGGAATTGGTTCCTATTGTAGCAGTAGTGTGTATTTGGGGAGAGTGGTTTAGGAATTTGGCAGTTTTACTCTGGTGAGACAACCATGTGGTGATTCAGGTAGCTAACAGGCAGCTGTCTAAGAATGTGAGGATTATGCAATTGGTTAGGGTCTTAGTGTTGCAGTATTTGGAGTTTAACATTATTTAAAGCTAGGCATATGCCTGGTTTAGATAACTGGCCAATTCCCTGTCTCATTTTTTCTGAAGGGACATTTTTGGTGCTACATTTGACACCATGCATGGATTGCAGTCCACTGCTGATGCCAGTTAAGAGAGAGGTGAGGCCAGCAGGCTGGGTCTTCCTGCTTCCTGGCTGTGAAAGTAGGAAAACCTGGTCTACCAGCCCTGTCTCTCTCTCTCCGCTCCTGCTTGGCCAAGCAGGAGGAGAGAGCAAGAGGTGGCAGATCTTTGTGCTCTTGCAGCCAGCTGGCTGTGAAAGCAGGAAGACCCAGCCTGCTGGCCTCACCTCTCTCTCCCCTCCTGCTTGGCCAAGCAGGAGAGGAAGGAAAAAGGTGGCAGGCTTTTGTGCTTCTCACAGCCAGATGCAGGAAGACCCAGTCCGGAGAAGCTGCCTCTTGTCCTCTCCTCCTGCTCAGCTGAGTAGGGCAAGAGGTGGCAGCTGCAGCGGTTCTTCATGCTCTTGCAGCTGGCTTCAAAGTCAGATGGGGGAGCACAAACTGTCAGTGCGAGTGTGTGCAGAGTGAGCGGTGTGATATATACAACAGTGAGCCCCAGTAAGTAAGTGAGCCAGACACCGGCAGCTAGTGCTAAAACAGTGTATTTACAGATTATATACAACGTGTTCACTAGTGCAGTAATATACATCAACCTTAGGATCAAAGTGCTCCGCCAGCGAGTGACTCCTCAAAGAGAGACCTGTGCACTGGTAGTGCAGTCCATATATAGTTCCATCAGCCAATCCTGGCAGTCCATAGTCATGCTGACTCAGCAGGTATTTTCCACCTGTCTTTTACCGGCTAGAACTGGCTTGTAGATAAGGTCACGGTGACGTAGCCTGCCAGCTAGATCACTTGCTGTCATGTTATAGCTGTCAAACTGTGTAAAGGCAGACTTTATACTAACACAAACACCCAGCCTGGGGAGGCCCTGCCTCTTTCTACCCTCCTTGGCCAAGAGGAAGGGAATGTGAGAGGCAGCCACAAGTGCCCCCCAATTTTTTTAAAAAAGCCTCCTGACCATAAAAATCCTGGCTATGCCCCTGGCAACCAACATCAGTTTTAAACATTATTTCATATAATTCAAATTCTCTTTACTTTGATAGGATTAGGAAGTCCTGAGTTAAGGCTTCATATAGCCAATATTGGAAATAAGTTATTGTGGACACACATCAATCAAATTCTACATTGATTGTATAATTTAGTAGTAGCAATAGTAGTAACAGTAGGAAGTAGCTATAGCCATTTGCCATTCAATTTGGTATGCACTTGTCTATCTCCATAGGTTGCCTGAAGTAGACATAGAAGTGGTTTTTTGTACACTTTCATTCCCTGCAAATGAATAGAATTCATGCTTACTTGCCTTTTTGAATAATGATGGGGGGGGGGAGAATAGACTTTTTGCATTTACATCTGCATGAAAAAATTCTAGTGAAGATGGTCATTAGCTATAGCGAAGAGAATTGGCAGTGTCATTACAGGCATCATGTTTAGCTTCTTTTGACATGTTAGTTATAGTAAACTTGGAGTGGAAACAAAGCGTCTGAGAGATGTGAGCTGTTATTCATGGAGAGTGGCAGAATAGAATGCTCTTAAGGTTGGCATTAGACAGAGATGTTTGCAGTGAATGACTTCTGCTTTAATCATCATCATTAACTATCCTAAAGTTTCAGATAGTGTAATTGGGCACCCTGCTAATGCAGGTAGAATTTTTTGTTTCCATGCCATCTTAATTCAGGTTCTGTCAAAAAAAGAAAACTGCTTGTGAATGTCTCTTGTATTTAAGTGAGTTATTCATATGAAACACATATATATGGCTAAAATAGGAAAAGGGTAAAAGTTGGATCTACACGGATCTTCATGAATTCATATGATTTTTACATTGAAATGAAATAAAACCAGTATTATTCTATAGATCCTGTCTTAGACTATAGGCAGGACTACAAAAATCATGCCTCCACGAATTCATGGCGGCTCAGCACTGCAAAAACAGGGTTCTAAAGCACGGATCCTCATGAATTCATATGATTTTTATGGTGAAATGAAATCAAACCAACATCGTGTTGTAGATCCTCTCTTAGACTATAGGCAGCACCAGAAAAATCATGCCTCCACTAATTTGTGGCACCACAGCACTGAAAAAACATGTTTCCAAACCATGGATCCTCATGATTTTTGCTTTGGTCCAACCCAAGATCACCAGCCAATCACATATCAGGTCCATGGGCAGAGTTTGCAGCACAGAAATCATGGATCCACGGCTTCGTGGCAGCGCCATGGACCAAAAACTTCATTTTGGACCATGGATCCTCATGGATCCTCATGATTTTTCCTTTGGATTCCCCCAAGCCCTCCATCCAGTCACATATCATGTCCATGGGTAGAGTTTGCACCACAGAAATCATGGCTCCACGGCTTCGTGGCAGTGCCAGGGACCAAAAACTTGGTTTTGGACCACGGATCCTCATGGATCCACATGATTTTTGCTTTGGATCCCCTCAAGCCCTCCATCCTGTCTGCACCACAGAAGTTATGGGTCCATCGGTTCGTGGCAACCCCATGGAGCAAGAACAGAGTTCCAGACCATAGATCCTCATGGATCCTCAGAATGCCAAAGAATGAATTTGCAAAACTTTGTGTGTGAACACCACAAACTCAACATCTACTCGCTTACATAATAATAATAATAATAATAATAATAATAATAATAATAATAATAATAATTATTATTATTATTATTATTATTATTATTATTGTTGTTGTTGTTGTTGTTGTTGTTGTTGTTGTTGTTATTATTATTATTATTATTATTATTATTACATCGCTGGCCACTGTTTATGGCATGGAAATTTACTCAATCATTTCCACACCACCATGTTACAAAATCGGATATCTAAAGTACAGATCTCTCATAGATTCATACTTATGATTGGACCCTCTGAAATGCTACATTGAATCACATTTCACAGCAGGGTCCACAAACTATGGCACAAAAAACACCATTTTGTGTCACCCAACTTTATAAAGAAACTTTGGTAGAAACATGGATCATCATGTAGCATGTCAGTGAATGCTCAACCCACCCAATTCTGCGAGTTCTGATGGCTGTGGCTCTTTGGGCTCAAAAAAGGGGTAAGGGAGAAGAATGAAGCTCATTCTCCCTTTTCATGGTGTTACCAATCCAAAGTTGGCCCCTATGGTGATTTCTCAACACGGAGCCCACAGCTCCCATTCTGCTGAAAATCTCTGCAGCAATCTTGTGTTTCACGGTCTTCTTTCACCGTTTCTTTTGCGATACTAGAATACAGGTTTTCCTTGGTCGTCTTATAACAGGATTAATTAGGGTTGCCAAGTTGAATTCAAGAAACATCTGGGGACTTTGGGGGTGGAGTCAGAAGACATTGGGGGTAGAGACAGGACCAAGGATGTGACATGCATGATTGAACTCCAAAGGGAGTTCTGGCCATCATATTTAAAGGGACTGCACATGTTTCAAATGCCCTCCATTCATTAGAAATAGTGAAGGATTGGGGCACCTTCTTTTGAGGCTCATAGAATTGAACCCCCTAGTCTAATTCTTTTGAAACTTGGTGGGTATTTTGGGGAGAGGCACTGGATGTCTCTACCCCCAAAACACAGCCAATGCAGAGCCCCAGGTAGCCGTGGATGAATTTTCCATTTTACCCTATGGGAATCAGTCTCCTTAGGGAATAATGGAGTGTCCAGCAGACACTACCCTCCCCACCTCGCTTTCTGATGACCCTGAAGTGGGGAAAGGACCTCCAAACAGGGGGATCCTCTGCCCCTACCTGGGGATTGGCTACCCTAGTTTCCAGGTTAAAGTGTAGGCCAACGTAGAGTGAATTACAGTAATCTAGCCTGGAGGTGACCACTGCATGGATTACCGTAGCTAGGTCTGAACGAGGCAGGAGGCAAACTAGTTGCCTGACTTGGCGTAGGTGGAAGAATGCAGTTTTAGCAATATGTGTGACCTGGGCCTCCACTGGAAGAGAGGCATCCAAGGTCACTCCCAAACTCTTGAGTGTTGGTGCCGGTGTTGAGGGTGCCCCATCAAGAGCAGGAAACCTACACTCCAGCTCCAACCCCAGTCCCCCTAGCCACAGAACCTCCATCTTTGAGTGGTTCAGTTTCAACCTCCTCTGCTTCAGTGAGCCCACCACGGCCTCCAAACCCACAGCCAAGGATGATGGGATTGAGGCCAATTGGTCACCGAACAGCAAATACAGCTGAGTGTCATCTGCATAGTGATGACACCCTAGCCCAAAACTCCATACCAGCTGGGCAAGGGGAGAGGAGTGCCCCTTGAGGAACCCAACAAACAAGGGGGTGTCATGAGGACACATCCTCTCCTTGCACCACCCTTTGTCCTCGTCCGTGGAGAAAAGAAGAGAGCCATTGTAAGGCCAAGCCACGTATTCCCATGTCATCAAGGCGGTGAGTCAACAGATCATAGTCGGCTGTATCAAACACTGCTGTGAGATCCAATAATAACAGCAGTGCCAACCCTCCTGGATCCAGCTGCATTCAGAGGTCATCTGATTAGAGCAACCAGAACAATCTCAGTCCTGTGACCAGGGTGGAAACCCAACTGGAATGGATCTAGCACCGATGTGTCCTCCAGGAAGCCCTGGAGCTGCTCAGCTACTGCTCTCAATTACCTTTCCCAGAAATGATAGATTTGATACTGAGTGGTAACTGGCCAGATCCACAGGATCTAACAATGGCTTCTTTAAGAATGGCATAACCACTGCTTCCTTTAGGCTTTCTGGAAACATCCCAATTTCTAGGGACAGGTTGATAATTTCCATTTTTCTAGGGACAGGTTGATAATTTCCTTTCCTGGATCCTCATATCACCAGCTCTAACCAGCCACAAGGGACATAGGTCTAGTAAGCAAATGGTAGGTCTAACAGCTTCCAGGACCCTGTCAACATCGGCAGAAGAGAGCAAGTTGAAAGAGCCACATACTGAACCCAAAGACGGCCAAGGGGCCTCCAGTTCATCCACTATATTGAAATTGGCAGGTAGATCATTGTGCAGCAACAAGACTTTATCCGTGAAAAAGCTCATGAACGCCTCAGAACTAATAGCCAAATTATTTCCTCGGTTTGAGCCTCTAGTTGTGAGGGATCATAGTGACCAAATTATTTTAAACATTTGAGCTTGGTGTGAGTAGGCCTGCCAAGTTCCCATGGGGAGCAGGAGATCCCCGAGCCTGGAAGGCCCCAACTTGACCACAGGAAGCAGGTTGCTGGAGGGATCCCTGCACCCAAAGAACCCTGTCATCATGTGCTGTCCCTGGCATGATGTCTATCGGCAGGGAGGAATAGAGAACTGTACAAGAGTATATTCCGGAAAGAAGGTGAGCCACACACCAGCACCTAGTATCAAAACAGTGTATTTACAATATATATACAGTATAACTAGTGCGGTGATAATCATAGATCTGAGCGACAAAGTGCTCTGCCAGCATTCAACTCTCGAGTGAGAGAACTACAGGTTGGCATTGCAATCCATTGCAGAGATGACTCGTCGCTCCGGAGTCTAATATCCACTGCGACCCGGCACTCGCTGCTGATTACGTAACCAGCCGTGCCTGCTCTTCACTGCTGCTCGTGGAAACCTGACTCCTCTGCCCCTGACGATATCGCCTCCCAGCTTCAGGACAGGCACGCAAGAGGTGAGATGCAGATCCACATCTATAGCAGCGCCTCACAGCCAACGCTCTCGGCTCTATCTCAGGCTTTGACTGCTTGCCGGCAGCACAAACCGGCTCCTCTCTGGACGCTTTCCCAGATGCTCCTGCAGATACACGCTCACCAGCTGACACTCCTGGATGGATAACAGCTGCCATTCGCTCCTGGTAGTCATAACGATGGGCACACAAATACTCCATCGTTAGTGTAGCCACGTCCACCGTCTCCAATGAGGTAATGAGTGGAGAGAACTCCAGCGGGAGGGATGATAACAGTATATAGACCCTGTCATTGTCAGCAATCACCTTCCCCCGGGTCTCTAACTCAACAAAGCAGTCAGTCAAGTTCTTAATGTGCTGTCTTACGCACCCTCCAGCCGGCATCAGTGTACGGAACTTCTTACGCGTCAAGGCCATTAGGGAGCCTGCAGTAGTTCTAACATACACACCACTGAGCGCATCTCACGCAGCCTTCGCAGAGTCCTTGCCTCTCACATAGATAAGCTGGTCATTCCCGACAGCCAGCACTATGTTTGCAAGTCCTTTTTCTGCCAACACAATCTCAGCTGGAGATAACACAGCAGGGGGGTTACTCACGAATAGCCATGGACCCTCACGCTTTAGGAAATGCTCCATTCTCAAGCTCCATACAGCGTAGTCGGCAGACGTAAGCTTCTCCATGGCCACGGCAAGCTGTTGTTGAGCCATCTCACCGACTCCTCCAGACAGCTGGCTGCCGTCCTCCCCCTTGCTCTCAGAAAGAGATAGCTGAAAATCCTTGTCTTTGTCCTCCACGGCTTCTCTCGCCTCCGGCTCCACCACAACGTCCGGACAGCTCTCAACACTCCTCTGCGCAGCGGAACCACGCTGGGCCCATAACCCTATCGGCGTGTGTGTGTGCAGAGGGAGAAATAGAGAACTGTACAAGAGTATATTCCGGAAAGAAGGTGAGCCACACACCAGCACCTAGTATCAAAACAGTGTATTTACAATATATATACAATGTAACTAGTGCGGTGATAATCATAGATCTGAGCGACAAAGTGCTCCGCCAGCATCCAACTCTCGAGTGAGAGAACTACAGGTTAGCATTGCAATCCTAATATATACAAGTCAGCCAATCACGGCAGTCCATATACTTGCTGACTTCAGCAGGTACTTTCCCTTAGTCATAGTCCAGCCAGAACCGGCTTGCTGACAAGATTACTCTGACCTGACCTGTCAGATAGATCCTCCTGCTTCTTTGTTGCTCCTGTCATGCTGTGGAAGGAGGACTCAATACACCAACAATGTCATCACCCAGAAGTTATGTCATCATGCCGGAGACATTGCGCTAGGGATGCTCTAGGAGTTGCAGCAAAAACTATAGCACCATAGTGTTTTACCGCAAATTCTAGAGCGTTTCCAGTGTGACTCTTTCTGGTTTCTGGCTGTGACTCTTTCAACTTGCTCCATGGTACCATAGAGTTTTACCACAACTTCTAAAGCATCCCCAGAGCAACGCCCCCGGCACAATGATGTCACTGCTAGCAGCAGAGTGGATGCGATGGAGGCTGAATAGAACTCCCTCTTCGCAGCCTTAACTGCCATCTAATAGGACTTCACCAACATCCTGAGTTGTTCAAGCCGTCTCGTCACAAGTACGCTGTCAAGCTCGCTCTAGTTGTCGGTGCTCCTGTTTCATCCCCTGGATTTCCTCTGTATACCAGGAGGATGATTTTGCACAGGAGCACAGAGAACATCGGGGTGCAATCTCTTCCATGGCTTCAGTGAGATGGGAATTCCAGTCCCCTACCAGCTCATTTAAGGAGGTGCATGAGGGCTGTGGATCCTGCAGACTGTTCTGGAACCCAATAGGGTCCATAAGTCTCCTCAGGCAAGCAAAAACCAGCTCGTCACTCAGACAGGGAAGAGCGGAAATGTCCAGCCAGGCCTTCAAAACCAAATAGTTCAACCATGGCACATCTTCCTTTGAGACTAGGTCCACATTCTACCCCATACTAAAGATCAAATCCAATGTGTGGAATGCCTGGTGTGTGGCCTGAGATGATTTTTTTTTTGAGTCCCATTGCTGCCATGGAAGACATTAGTTCCATAGCCTGAACAGAAGTGGCAGGCTTGTCTGCACGGACATTGAAGTCTCCCAAGATCAATAGCCGTGGGAACTCCAAGGCCCACTCGGCCACCATCTCCAGCAGGCTCAGAAGGCCATTTGCTGGTGAGCTAGGCAGTTGATACACCACACAGATGGCCAGAATCACCTCTGACTCCCACACCAGGCCAGCACATTCAATTCCAATGATTTTCGGGATTGGGAGTGGTTGGAAGGAAAAAAACTCATGGATCAGCAAAGCCACCTGCCCCGTTCAAATTGTTTTCTATGGCCCCGGAAGGTAGGACCAGAACCAATGGGTTGAAATTAAATCAGAAGAGTTTCCGGCTCAATATTAGGAAGAACTTCCTGACCGTTAGAGAGATTCATCAGTGGAACAGGGTTTCTTGGGAGGTAGGCTAGGGGAAGGCCTGGATATAAATTTGATAAAATACGTTTTTCAAAGTTTGCCTTTCTGAAGTCCAACCTGTAAGTCTGACTACGTATAGCTTTCCCCTTCCCTAAGACTGTAAATTCCAAAATCACATGGTCACTACTGCCCAGGGTGTCCACTATTTCCACTTCTTCAATCCATTCTTCCTTGTTGGTGAGAATCAAGTCCAAGATAGCAGATCCCCTTGTTTCTTTCTTCACTTTCCAGAAAACGAAGTTGTCAGCATGACAAGTCAGGAATCTATTTGACTTTTCATTTTTAGCAGAGTTGTACTTCCAACAGATGTCTGGGTAACTGAAATCTCCCATGATCACTATGTCCCTTCTCTTGGAGAACTTTGCAATCTGTTGTAGGAGTATCTCATCCAAGTCCTCTGCCTGGCTTGGTGGTCTATAGCAGACCCCCACCATAATATCAGTTTTTTTCTTACTCCTTTTATTTTTACCCAGAGACTCTCAACTGAGCTGCCATGTTCAGATTCACATATTTCCTCACAAGTATATACCTCCTTCACTTATAATGCTACGTCTCTGCCCTTTCTCATTTGTCTGTCCCTTTTAAATAAGTTGTACCCCTGAATCCTAATATTCCAGTTGTGAGTGTCATCCCACCAAGTTTCAGTAAGGCCTATTATGTCAAAGTCTCCTTCCTGTATTAGGTCTTCCAATTCCTCCTGTTTGTTTCCCATACTCTGTGCATTAGTGTAGAGACATCAGAATCCACGTTGTATGCATCCCGAGGGTTTATTTTCCATACAAACCTGCAAGTTCACATCATCTAGTGTATGCGCCACTCTCTGCAAATCTTTAATGTTCTTATCCCCAGTTTCTGGTATCATACGAGGCTTTGAATTATTGTCTCGCTCCCCCATACAATTTAGTTTAAAGTCCTCCTTATTAGGTTAGCAAGGCTGTTACCAAACACCCTTTTCCCTACCGTCTTAACGTGCAAACCATCTCCTGATAGATGACCCTGGAGGTCCCTTTCAATTCTATGATTCTAATAGCCTAATTTGATTAATAAAAGAATAATATAAAGATAATCTAATCTAATCAATCAAAATCCATAATGTAATCAAGAGGTATTTAATTAATTAATTCACTATCTCCTATACAGAATTAAAATACAATTTGGGGGGCCACTATGTGATTTAATGGTGTATTTCTTCTGAACCAGTGCAAACATCATAAGGATCCATAAGGATTCATGGTCTGGAACCATGCATTTGTTCCATGGTGTTGTTGTTAAGCCGTAGAGCAAGCTATGCCCATGGACATCATATCTTATGGTGTGTTTTATGGTATGTTTGAGTGACTGAATGCAAAGACTTTGAGGATCCAAGAGGATCTGTGCTTCAGTGCCATCTTTTGGCAAAATGGTGTCATCATGAACTCATGGATCCAAGACATTTCTGATGTAAACCATGACCATCGTCATATGTAATATGATGGGGGTATTGGGGTCATCCAGTGCAAAAACTCCAAAGATCAATGAAAATCCATGGTAAAACATGTTTTTACAGCATGGCTTACAGCATACAGTGTGGATGTATGATTTCTGTGGCACAAGTTGTGCCATGGATATGATACAATATTTGATGGTGATGTTGTGGTGACTCCAAGTAAAACCCCAGAGGATCCATGGGGATCCATGTTTCAAAACCATATTTTGGCTCCATGATGTTGACAAGAAGCTGTGGATCCATGAATTCTATGGTGCAAACCCTGCCCATGGACATGATATGTGACTGGATGGTGAGCTTGGGGTGATGCAAAGCAAAACTCATGAGGATCCATGAGAAAACATGCTTCAAAACCATGGTTTGGCTCACTGGTGTTGCCACAAAGCCATCCATCTGTGATTTCTGTGGTGCAAGCTGTGTGGTGGCCCAAAGCAAAAATCATTAGGATCCATGGTCTGGAACCTTTTTTGGGGGGACAAGGTGCTGCCATGAAGTCGTAGATCCATGATCTCTGTGGTGCACACTCTGTCCATAAACAGGATTTGTGACTGATGGTAATGCTAGGGTGACCCAAAGCAAATATCATGAGGATCCATGGTTCAGAACCTTGTTCTTGCTCTGTGGTTTTGCCACATGGATCCATGATTTCTGTTGTGTGAGCTCTGCCCATGGACATTATATCTGATTTGATTGTGAATTTGGCTGGACCTTTTAAATAAGTTGTACCCCTGAATCATGCGGAACCAGCAGGATCTGTGGTCCAAAAACAAGTTTTTGGGCCTTGGTACTGCCATGAAGCTATGGATCCACGATTTCTCTGGTGCGAACTCTGCCCATGGACATGATATGTGACTGGATGGTGATCTTGGGGGAATCCAAGGCAAAAATCATGTGGATCCAAGAGGATCCGTGGTCCAAAATCAAGTTTTTGGTCCCTGGCGATGCCACGAAGCTGTGGGTCCACGATTCCTGTCATGCAAACTCTGTCCATGGACATGATAAAAGAATAGATGGTGAGACTGGGGGGATCCAAAAGAAAAATCATGTGGATCCATGAGGATCCGTGGTCCAAAACCAAGTTTTGGTCCCTGGCACTGCCATGAAGCCGTGGATCCACGATTTCTGTGGTGCAAACTCTGCCCATGGACATGATATAAGAATAGATGGTGAGGCTGGGGGGATCCAAAGGAAAAATCATGTGGATCCATGAGGATCCATGGTCCAAAACCAAGTTTTTGGTCCCTAGTGCTGCCACAAAGCCTTGGATCCACGATTTCTGTGGTGCCTGTTGCACTGATTCACAGATCAGAGAAAGAAACCCTAACCTAGATTGGCTGAGGGAGGGAGGAGCAGGGAGACAGCCAGATAAAGGCTTCCTTTGGTTGGCTGAGGATTCCTCTGGAAAGGGGAGGGGGAATGGCATGCTGTGCCAACAGACCAGATACAGAGAGAAAGAGAGACTGAAGTCCTGTGCTTAAGGCCAACAACATTGTCAGAGAGAGACAATGGTCTGAAGGTATCACTACAGGCCTCTGAGGCCAGTACTGACAGCAGCTGCCAGTTCCAGGTTCTGTGGTGGAATCTGAGGAGGGCATAGGAGTCAGGGCTTCAGAGCGGGCCTGCCAGTCCCAGATTCTTGCTATGGGAGCTGACTGGGTGATTTTGGACCAGTTGCACATTTTCATCCTAACCTGTCTCACAGGGTTGTGAGAGGAGTTGGATGTAAGCTGCCTTGCCCCTCCACACACACTGTGGAGAAAGACTGCCCTTTGCCTATGTAGAGGCTGCAGTGAGGGGTGAGGTTATGGAAAGCTGAAGTCAGAGGGGAAGATAAGGGGAAGGAGATAGGGTTGCCAACTCCAGCTTAGGAAATTCCTGGATATTTGAGGGGGGGCCTGGAGAGGGTGGACTTTGCAGAAGGGTGGGACCTCAGACAATGCCATTTCCCCCTGGGGAATTACTGTTGCAAATCTCCAGGTGACGGCTTGAGATCACTCAGAATTGCAACTGCTCTCCAGATGGCTGAGATCTACATCCCTTGAGGTGGGGGGGGGGGAGTAAATGCCTTCACTTGCATGGGTGGAAAGATGGCAAGGGTGGGGGGGCACTCACTCAGAGCCTCTTTCTAGAGCCATTGTATTTTTCTTTACAACAGGCCTTATTACTAGAGCATGTGTGTGTGTGCCTCTCTCTCTCATCTTGTCCAAGAACCACATGTACCAGTTAAGTCCCAGTTTGACCATTTGGGGCATGGAGTAAATCTGTACAACTCATAACCCACCAGCTCATCCCAGCCACATACAGAGACCCACCAGGGTCTTCATCAATCTATTGTTTTGCTGCCTGCCTTGGATTCAGAGTGTTTGTGAAGCACCTAACAGACCACAGTGCATGGTGGGAGGCTAGTATCACGGGCTGTGTTGATCTGCATTTATTGAACAGGATGGAGTAACCACGGTGACATAATGAAATCTGGACACATGGCAAGTCTGTGTTTATTCTTCTATAGGCTTCTGTAAAAAGAGAAGAGCATGTAGCAGGTGGAGATTGCAGAAGCCCCAGAGAAGATATCCTTCAGTTTGTAACTGGATTGGGTTACAAATGTTTACTGCATCATTTCTCATTCTCATTGTGGTTCTTGCCAAGGAAAGGATTAACGCTTTGCCATTTTTACTACAGAACTACTGGTGTAATTTAGTAGATATGAACTACGGTATATTATACGTCAGATAACAGCCTTTGACTAGGTAAGGGGGAGAATATAGAAAGTTAATATTTTGAAGAGACTCTGGGTAAGATTTGCCACTGCTCTGAAACAGGTGTCACTGATTACACCACTGCAAAGTAGAACTAACATTCACTCTGACATGAGCATATCTTATGAGAACAATGAAAATTTATTGCTTAGAGCAATGAGAACAGAGTGCAAGTACAGAACAAAAAAAAATTAAGGTTTGATTCTCTGCCCCATTTGCTACTTTCATATCAGAGCTTACTAAAATCAGTTAAGATAGACTGGAACAAATGGGATCTAGCACTAAAGAGTGAATACTTAAAAGTTTAATCCTCCCACTTCTTATGAGATATACTCTGTATTTGACATTATAGTCTAAAGTTTGTCTGTTCTTGATTAGCATTATATATTTCTACTTGGTCATGCTCTCTCAAATCCATTTCAATAACTTGACGATAGAACCAGGGCTTTTTTTGTAGCAGGAACTCCTTTGCATATTAGGCCACACTGCCCTGATGTAGCCAATCCTACAAGAGCTTACAGGGGTCTTATTGCAGGGCCTACTGTAAGCTTCAGGAGGATTGGCTGCATCAGGGATGTATGGCCTAATATGCAAAGGAGTTCCTGCTACAAAAAAGCCCTGTATAGAACTTTATAGAAAGTACAAAGAAAGGTACCTTTTATTTGTGTAACATAGTACCCAATGTAGGCTTCAAGCAAACTAACAAGGGCAATGTGATAAAATATCTAATCTGCTCTTCCAGTCTCTAATCTTCCCTTTCTGGGCAAAGTGATTGAAACAGCAATATCAGAACAACTTAGGGTTGCCAGGGTTGTGTTGGAAAATATCTGGGGACATTGGGGGTGGATCCAGGAGATGGTGTGGTTTGGGGAGGAGGTGAGGGGCCTCAGCATGGTACACTACCATAGAGTTCACATTTTATCCAGGGGGGTTTATCTCTGCCAGCTGGAAATTATTTGTAAAAAAAGATCTCCAGACCCTACCTGGAGTCTGGCAACCCTAGAAGAACTCCAGATCTTTTTTTTTTTTTTTTGATAACTCATCTGCTTTGGACCCTTTTCAGTCTGACTTCAGGCCATGCTATGGGATGAAGATGGTGCTGGTGGCTTCAGTTAATGACATTCTTCAGTGCAGATAAGGGGGGCATATCTATTTTCTGTTTCTATTGGTTAAATCTGCAGTGGTTAAATCTATAGTGGACCATGACATGGAGGCAGAGGTAGGCATCAGGGGTTGCCATTGAAGATCAAGTGTCATTAGGATTTGGCCTGTGGTGTTCCATGGGGTGCAGTCCTATCCCACATGCTGTTCAATCTCTATATAAAATCCTAAGGACAAATAGAGATGGATGCCAACAACATTCAGCTCTATTTCCTTATTCATATTTCCAAGTGATGTGGTAGAGGTCCTGAACCACTGCCTGTCTGCTATAGTTAAATAGTATCCAGGGTCACATCTCCCACTTCCACACTTACCTCTGGGGAGACAGAGGTCTCCAGACCATGGTGGGGAAATAGTCATCAAAGGAGGACCACAGAAGCCCAACCTGATGCTGCAGGAACAGCTTCTTGACTTGCCACAACACCCAGAGATGTCATAGAGCCTGGGGGCTGACCAACAGCTAACCTGAGGGCTGGCAGCAAAGGCATGAGGCAATAAGAGTGGCAGAAGAGCAGTAGAACCTGCTACAGGTAATGGCCCATTCTTCACTGGTTGCATGAGCCAGGAATTCTGCTTTGGAATTACCTCTTCAGGCCAGCAGGGACTAGAAGAGAAGCTCTATATGAAAATGGATCCCAGACAGGAAGTAGTCCATTGGGTCTAGGTAGGGTTGCCAAGTCCAATTTAAGAAATATCTGGGGACTTTGGGGGTGGAGCCAGGAGACTTTCGGGGTGGCACCAGGAGACATTGGGCCGGAGCCAAGAGCAAGGGTGTGACAAGCATAATTGAACTTCAAGGGAGTTCTGGCCATCACATTTAAAGGGACTGCACATCTTTTTAAATGCCTTCCTTCTACAGGAAATAATGAAGGATAAGGGCATCTTCTTTTGGGGCTCACAGAATTGGACTCCCTAGTCCAAACTTTTTGAAACGTGGGAGGTATTTTGGGGAGAGGCACTAGATGCTATACTGAAAATTTGGTGTTTCTATCTCAAAAAACAGGCCCCCCCCAGAGCCCCCGATACCCACAGCTCAATTCCCCATCATTCCCTATGGGAATCATTCATGGAGGTGCATGATGGCTGTGGGGGTGGGGCTTCCCCCGCCGGCCAGCTGGCTGGGGGAGGGGGGAAGCATGTAAAACCAGGGGATCCCCCTCTGGGACCTGGGGATTGGAAAGCCTAGGTCTAGGACATGCCACTTTTGTAGGCCTATCTCCCAGGAGAGAGAAACTAGGTGAGGCTGGAGTTGTTCCACCCCCAGGCAGCTCAAAAGGTGTACTCCAGAACAGTCAAGGAGGAAGAGTCATACCTCACCTCAGGCAAGCAGGGTAAACTCCTTCTCCTTGCTGTCTTCTGTAGTTCTTCCCCCAGGGCAAGCCCTACTAAATGGATCCTGGAGAAAGAGGAGACAGCTTTGAACTGCATTCCAATACTGAAGTCTGACACAAATGGCTAAGAGTGAACAAGGTGAAACTAAAACCTGACATGACAGAGATAATGTTAGCCGGGGAGGCAGAGAGCTTGCAGGACATTGTCCCACCTTTGTTGCATTCAGCTAGTCCTTACAGACTTTTGTCTTTCCACAAACTACATAAAACAGCATTTTCCCTAAGCGTATTTATCATGGGTCAGCCAGCTGTCACCTCCTCCTCCATGGAGGAACTGGAAGAATCAGGCCCCACACTGACAAAATCCTGAGCTGAGAAGCCAGATCCAGCAGCAGACTCAATGAGGAAAGCATGAGGAAGCAAGAATGCTTTTATTCATGGCTGAGTTGCTTGTTCTTGAGAAGAAGAGAGAGAGAAACCACAGAGGCCAGTGTCCTTGCCAGCCTCTTCTGAGCCAGCAGAGCAAAGAAGGAGGACAGAATTCTTGACAGCTCAGGAGAGACAACAAAGTGCCCACCTGGCTGCTCAGCAATAATCAGCATTAATTCCTGGAGCTGAATCCTTACAGGACCAAGGCTGACAGGCTGATAGGGAACAGTAAAAGCCCTGTAGGATGGTGAACACCTGTAAGGAGTAACCTTGGAGCTTGGAAGATGAGTCAGCAGAAGAGGCAGATAAAAGGAACATGCTGAGGAAGGCTTGCTGTGGAAGCAATTTTGCCTGTCACCCCCTCTATATGCTGACCTGCTTAGCAAACATAGTTCTACCCTGACCCTGCTTCCTTGTATCTTGTCTCTGGTAACATGTTCTTATTCCTGAAGTTTGGAACTCAGACCCTGTATCTTGCTCCGTGTTTCCAGACCTTGGAAGTGAGCCCTAGCCCATCATTACCCTGACCCCTGGACTAGAACTTCTGATCTCTTTCTCCAAACTAGGGTTGCCAAGTCCAATTCAAGAAATATCTGGGGACTTTGGAGGTGGAGCCAGGAGACATTGGAAGTGGAGCCAGGAGCAAGGGTGTGACAAATATAATTGAACTCCAAGGGAGTTCTGGCCATCACATTTAAAGGGACAGCACACCTTTTAAATGCCTTCCTTCTATAGGAAATAATGAAGGATATGGGGCACCTTCTTTTGGGGCTCAAAGAATTGGAAGCCCTGGTCCAATCATTTTGAAACTTGGGGGGTATTTTGCGGAGAGGCACTAGATGCTATACTGAAAATTTGGTGCTTATACCTCAAAAAACAGTCCCCCCAGAGCCCCAGACACCCGCAGATCAATTTCCCATTATTCCCTATGGGAATCATTCTCCATAGGGAATAACAGAGTGCCCAGTAGACATTTCCCTCCCCACTCTGGTTTCTAAAGCTTTCTAAAGTGGGGAAGGGCCTCCAAACCAGGGAATCTCCTGCTCCACCTGGCCATTGGAAACCCTCCCTCCCTCTCTCTCTCTCTCTCTCTCACACACACACACACACTTACTGGGTCTGGCTACTTGCTCTGAAAACGAAAGCAAAACAAATGAAAGCTACAGCTGACCTTCCCCATGAAGGTCCTGTTTCCTGCTCAACTTTAAAGGCACAAAAACAACAGAAACACACATTTTAAAACGGGACCTGTTTGCAGGTTTCTAAACCTGCAGGAGTGCTAGAGGTACATGATGGCTGTGGAGTGGGGCTTCCCCCCCACCGGCCAGCTGGCTGGGGCCGGAGGGGAAGTCTGTAAAACAGGGGGATCCCCCGCTGGGACCTGGGAATTGGGAAACCTACTCCAGACTGGTTTGTAGTCATTGCTCCTTTATCTTGCTATAATTGTTGTCACTGTATTTGTGCATCCCAGAAACCCTAGGTAGAGCAACAGCACAAGGTTTGACCCTGAATGTGACAGCATTTCTCTAAATGTAATAGGGCTATATTACAATGGAATGTTTTAGTGCTTTGAGACTGAGGATTAGATCACTGTGTATAGCATGCATTATCTGTTTGTTGTACACATTGTCTTGATCCCACCACATTGTCTTCTAATTACATAATGCCATTTTCTGCATTGTTTAGCATATGAAGTGTAATACTTTTTGCTTTGTTTCAATTTTCTGCAATCCACATCCAATTACCAGTGCAATCCTGCACAAAGTTACTCCATTCTAAACCCACTGAAATCAGTGGGTTTAGACAGGATTAACTCTGCATAGGATTGTACTGTAAATTGCTTATTTAAATGTCTGATCCTATTGACTTGAGAATCTCAGTAAGAAAGGCAATTTTTAAATTAAGTAAATAAAATGAAGCTGGTCAATTTACAGCAATTCAATCATGATATGTTTGGATATTGATAACAATGCTTACAAATATCTCAGCATCCCTTGCCAGGACTTCCCCATTCACTTCAGTGGAGAGACCATCTACACACACACACACATTTTTGAAAGCTGAATTAAAAATCCTATCTGATGTCCACTTTTAAAAGGGGGGAATGTACACTTCAAGGCGTTCAGAGCTATTTAAATCAAGATAGGGTTAAACAGCCAAGACCCCTTAATGTCTCCCTCTTTTTGGACTTAGTTGTTACAGCCTAAGTACCAGGGGATCTGAAACTTGGGGAGTCTTATGAAGGCAATGGAGTTTAACTATGACGCTAAGGAATCATCCCTGAGCAATGAGGGGGGGAGGCTCTTAGTGATTCAGTCCTTAGACATATAGATAGATGTGTTGCAAACCCACCTACTGACTGTATGCTTGTACTTAGGCTGTAACAGGGGGAGCCTATTAAAACATCTAAGTACAAAATAAGAGAGAGACTCTACTGTCTAAGCGATCTTAGCTGTTTAGCTCTATCTTGTTCCAAATAGCTCTGAATGCCGTGAGATGCCTGCCTATTATGAAGGTTAGTGGACGTTATACATGATCTAGATAGGCTGATAGACAGTACATATGGTACATATTGGCATCCAAGGATACTGAGAAATATAGTTGTGTGGTCCTGGAAGGAAAAAATAGGCTGCTAAACAATAGACTCAAGTTCAGGTAGCCTTCTCAGAAGTGCTGCCTGTTCCATGCACAGGGTCATAGATGAGATAATGGTGTAGGGAGGAAGGGTCCCCTGTTACATTAGTCACTGGGATGCTTTTTGGAACAAGTAGGACCTGTGCAAAAGAAACAGCTTCCACTTGTCCCAACAAGGAACCAGCATGCTGATACCAGGCTACTGGTGCTTCAAAATCAGAAAGGTGGCAGAGCAGTTTTTAAGCTAAATCCTGAAGGGAAACTGACAGGAGATGAAATGTCTCTGGCTCAGGATGGATTATCTCTAAGAGATAAAGGGGTAGCTATTACTTTCTCTAAGAGATAAAGGGGTAGCTAGAGGGCACTGAGGTCATCTGGGAAAAACCAGTTGAATATCCCTGGGCCAAGGGAGGCCAGACTGAAGGCCACCCGGGACCGGGCCTTCTCTATTACCGCTCCATTACTGTGGAATCAACTCCCTGAGGAGGTGAGGGCCCTATGATGTTTAGATGGATTCCGTAGGGCCTGCAAGACCCACCTCTTCAAGATGGCCTTCAACTAGTGGAAAACTAGTGACAAACTAGGTATGCTGCTGGAAATGCTTTTATTCTTGAAATGCTTTTACTCTCTGAAATTTACTGAAACCTGTTTATAACACCATATTGTTAAGTTAATTTTAATAATTTGTAATTGTTTTAACCATGTTTTATAAGTATAATTGATGTAATGTGTGTTTTCTGTTGTGAGCCGCCCTGAGCCTGCTCCGGCGGGGAGGGCGGGATAGAAATAAAAAATTATTATTATTATTATTATATTATTTTCTAGAGGGAAATGTATTAGGACTGGCCACAGAGAGGGTGACAAACAATATTGATTGCCTAACAAGGTCTAGAGGCCACAAGAGGAAGGTTGTAGGCTTAATGTTTCTGGGGAATTATAGAAGTTTATATTCAAATGCTAGAAGTGTCCAAGATAAAATGGGAGAGCTGGAATGTTTAGTGTCAGAAGAGAGCATGGACATTATGGGCATAATCAATGCGATACAGTGATTCCTGGATATAAATTATATTAGAAGGACAGGGAGGGAAGGGTCAGAGGTGGAGAGGCTCGATGTCAGTGAGACTCTACAGTCCAGTAAAATTGAGAATCTAAGAGAAACAGTTTCACTTAGAGAAATGCTATGAGTGGAAATGCTATGAGTTGGGAGGGATAGTGACTCAGTGGTAGAGCATCTGCTTGATAAGCAGAAGATCCTAGGTTCAGTTCCCGGCATCTCCAACTGAAAAGGGTCCAGCCAAATAGGCATGAAAAACCTCAGTTTGAGACCCTGGAGTCTGAGTAGACAATACTGTCTACCAGTCTGAGTAGACAATACTCTCTTTGATGGACTGAGGGTCTGATTCAGTATAAGGCAACTTCATATAGTGGGCCCAAAAGGCAGCTTAATGCTGGGAGTTCGAAGATTGAAGGTTAGAGGATGATTCAAAAACAGCAAAAGAATTAAGTAAAGCAACTAGATGAAATAACTGTCAAAATAAATTATTTTAACTATCCCCACATTGATTGGATCAGGAGATGGAGATTGAGTTTCTAGGAACTTTCAATGACTGTGCCATGGAGCAGATGGTCATAGAACCTACCAGGGGGGAGGCAGTCCTTGACTTGGTTCTAAGTAATGCTCTAGACCTGGTGAGAGATGTAAATGAGATAGCACCAGTTAGGAACAGTGACCATAATGCTATCAAGTTTAGCATTTAAATAAATAGGGTGTTCCCCCAAAGACCAACACAACCACATTTAACATTAGAATAGGTAACTTCTCTCAAATGAGGGGGCTTGTGAAGAAGGTAAAAGGAAAGGTGAGGAGGGTCAAATTCATTAAAGAAGCTTGGAGATGTACAATCCTAGGAGCTCAGGTAAAATGTATACCACAGGTTATAAGGTATGAATAAGTATTTTAAAAGGCCTGCATAGTTAATAAAAGAAATAATGGAAGCAGTAAAAGATAGAAAAGGATTCCTTTAAGGAATTAAAGAAAGTGAGTGAAGCAAATAAAAGGGAGCACAGGTTTTGGCAAATAAAATGCAAATCAGTGATCAGATAGGGAAAAAAAGGGTATGTGAGGAATGTATTGCAAAATCATTCTTCAAATACATTAGAAGCAGAAAACTAGCCAGCAATGTTGTGGGGCCCTTGGTTGACCAAAGGGTGGAAGGATTACTAAAGAATGATAGGGAAATGTCAGAGAAGCTGAATATATTTTTGCCTCTGTCTTCACTGAGGAAGATGAGAAGTGCTTGTCAACTCCAGGACTGCAGATTTCAGAATGTGTGTTGAAAGACTTGTGTCAGATTGAAGTGATGAGAGATGAGGTCCTATGGTTGATGGAGAAATTAAAAACTGACAAATCACCAGGCTCAGATTGCATACATCCAAGAGTTCTGAAAGAACCCAAATGTGAACTTATGGATCTCCTAACAAAAATATGCAATCTATCACTAAAAACTGCCTACATTCCCAAGGACTGTATTCAACTCCCATCTTTTAAAAAAGGTTCCAGATGAGAGCCTGGAAATTACAGGCCAGTCAGTTTAACATTGATACCACATAAGTTGGTGGAATCCATTATTTAAGATAGAATTCATGGGCACATTGATGAACAAAACATATTGAGGAAGAATCAACATGGATTCTATAAAGGAAGATATTGTCTCACTAATTTTTTAGAGTTCTTTGAGGGAATGAACAAATATGTGCACAAGGGTGACCTTGTAGATGTAGTTTACCTTGACTTCCAGAAAGTGTCTGATAAAGTTTCTCATCAAAGGCTCCTAAGTAAATTGAGCACTCATGGGTTAAGGTGATAAGCCCTCTTGTGGTTTAAAAAACGGGTTAATTAACAGGAAACAGTGAGTGAGTATAGTGGAAAGTGGTAAGCAGTGGGGTACTGCAGGGCTCAGTTCTAGGTCTGGTGCTTTCAAAGATGTTCATTAATGATTTGGAGTTGAGAGTGAACAGTGAAGTGGCTAAGTTTGTGGATGACACCAAGTTGTTTAGGGCAGTGAGAACCAGGGAGGACTGTGAGGTGCTCCAGAGCGACCTGTCAAGGTTGGGTGAGTGGGCATCAACATGGTAAATGAGGTTCACCATGGGCAAGTACAAAGTAATGCACATTGAAGCCAAAAATCCTAACTATGGTCCATTCTGCATAGACAGCTTACTTCTGATTTTCACTGAAGTCGAGTTCGTTGGGTTTACTTCAAATGCTGTGCCTGCATTCTACATCTTTCTCTCTCTCTCTCTCCAATTTCTATTGAGAGCTGTGGTATATGTATTCTACATATCAATGAGAAAATCTGGGTAGTGTTCTGGAATTGATTTCTCCTGATTGGTTAGTTTCACACTGGGTGTGCCTTTTGAAATAGGAGACTCTTCCAGCTGAAGTTACTGTGGGGTAGCTATTAGTGCCCCCCCTTTATCAGTAGCCAAGGAGTTTGCTGGAGGAAAAAAAAAACACTGCCAGGCACTGCTTTAAAAATTTAGTGCCGTAGTAAGCACAAAAGCAGAAAGGGACTATAAATATATGTTGATGGGGTCCAAACTGGTGGTAACTCACCAGGAGAGAGATTTTGGTATTTATTTATTTCTCAGATTTAGATAACTCACTGAAGATTTGATTTAATTTGATTTGAGATGTCAATTCAATGTGTGATGGCAATAAAAAAAAGGCAAATGCTATGTTGGGAATTATTTGAAAGGGGACTGAAAACAAATCAGCCAGTATCATAATGTCCCTGTATAAATCTATGGTGTGGCCTCATTTGGAATACTGTGTACAGTTCTGGACATAGTACCTATAAAATATAGCATTGGAAAAGGTGCAGAAAAGGGCAACTAAAATGATTAAGGGAATGAAACACCTTCTCTATTAAGAAAGGTTAAAGAGGTCAGGGCTCTTTTGCTTGGAAAAAGAATACCTGAGGAGTGAAATGATAGAGGTTTACAAAATTATTCATAGACAGAGAAGGTAGAAAAAGAAGTAGTTTCTACCCTTTCTCACAATACAAGAACCTGTGGGCACTCAATGAAATTAATGAGCAGTAAGTTTAGGATAGATAAAAAGAAGCAATTTTTCACCCAAAGAGTAATTAACACATGGAATACACTGCAACAGGAAGCGGTGGCAGCAACAAACATAGACAGCTTCAAGAGGATAAACATATAGAGCAGAGATACATCAGTGGCTATTAACCACAAGGTATAGATGGGCAGTGATGCTTTGTATTCTTGGTGCATGAGGCGGCAGTGGGAGGGCCTCTAATGGCACCTAGGTTTTGGCCACTGTGTGACACAGAGTGTTGGACTTGATGAACCAGTGGCTTGATCTAACATGGCTTCCCTTATGTTCTTATGATATTGAAAAAACTCAGGAAATAAGAGTAAGGGTGTGCTGAAATTAGAAACTGATTAAATTCAATCTCCCCTAGCTCAGTGACATATCATTCTCAATAACAAAATACTTTTCAACATTGGAGTCATCACCCAATATCCTGACATATCCCAATGGTATCAGTCCAGAGCAAGGAAGTTGCTATTTCATTAAACAACTCCCAGTTCCCTGCCCCTTTTTACTCAATTAAGAAGTGTCAGCAAAGATTTCATTGAAGTTTCAAAATGATCAGACTTGTCTTTGTTAAAAACTAAGTTTCATTTATTGATTACAACAATGTTACTCTCTACATGGATTCATTGAAACTGATAACAGATAGCTTGAACCATTGGCATTTATGTATACACTTCAAAGGTTTTGGGCTTTAAACTACTTCTCATAATAAAACTACAGTTGGTCCTGCAAGTAACACTTTCACACGCCCACTTATCTCTTGCCGGAGATGGTTACATTCCCTCCCTTGGTGATGTCCTTGCTTTGCTCGAGAGGCGCCAGAGAGGCTAGCTGAGCGGTTTGCACTTCAAAGGCCTTACTGGTCTTTGGAGTTTTGGCGGCCTCCATTCCCACCCCTCCTTCTTGTCTTGCAGGACACATGGTTTAATAGCATAGCATTTTATTCAGCAGTGATATTAGTAAGCAAGGATTAAATACATTTATAAAGCAAAGAGGCTTCAATGAAACATTGCCTGACAAGAACGGCACTTGAGTCCTTAATTTGTCCTCCATCCTGTTAAAGGACTTTGCTTCACCCAAACTTTTGTGTCTAAGAAAATCGAGTTCACTTCAAACTAATTAAATAATGTTAATCATGTTGGCGTCAGCCAGGGTCTTTGTACCCATGCAGATTTGGCTCACAATAACCTAACCAAGTCATTTCCCCCAGTTTTTCCTGCCAAAGTTTGATAGCAGTCAACTTTAAATCAGCCAGTGAGATTCGAACTTGTATCTTGGCCCAATCCATAGTCAGGATGGCCAACACCCCACTGGGGCCTGGGGCATTCTGTCCAAAATAGGATTCACAGACCTAGCAAATAGTTCTTCGGATGACTGGTCTAGATTTCTGCTTCTCAGAACTCTAGTTTACTTCTGTAAGTTTTTTTCTCCCCTTTTCCTTCTTGCTCTGCTCCTTGGATATAAGCTGTATCTGCTCCAGACCTCTCCAGACCACAAGCCCTGGATTGAAGGTTTTATGCCTCTTCCCTAAAACCTCCCAATTTCTTTCCTCATATCTTTTATAAGTGTGCCCTCTTGTTGATCTGTGTATGTGCATGTGTGATTACTTAAGGAATTAGTTCTCGGGTGCTTAGTATAGGTTCTTTACATTTTTATTCTTTTTATTTTATTTTGTATACAATAACGCTGTGTTTACAATCACTCACTCTCTTTCTTCATAACTTTATTTTGGAATACCCATATAAAGATCCACCCTGATATACAGAGACTACAAGGCCTCACATTATTCCTTTCTGGAACTCTTTTTAAAGCTAATTTTCCCTTCTCTGGATTCATTTTGTGTTACAACACATAGCTGATACAATGACACTTACTGAGGTTGTGGTTCTAAAGGCTTCTGCAACAAAGAGATGGAACAGAAAACCAAAGGAATAAAAACAAATCAATAGAACACAAGCTCTTGTAAATTGTAATTATAAATTAGATTCTCAATAGCACCAAGAAGAACAGAGAATGCAGGCTGTGGGACAATTCATGACTTGGAGGGAGATTACTACTAACTCCGCTGACATAATACCGGGTATGGTGTAAGGATGGCTGGCTCAAGAGAAACAGCACTTGACTAAACTTGTCAGAAAGCTTTATACAACTGGTGCTGCTTTGGTGAGTACAGAAATCTAACTAATAATAATAATAATAATAATAATAATTTTTTTTATTTATATCCCGCCCTCCCCGCCGAGGCCGGCTCAGGGCGGATAGGCAGGCTATAAAGCAGTGCATGCACTTCATGTTTTGTTTCTTTTAAATTTAGCCCTGTTGGTTCCTATCCATTTCTATAAGGTTCTTCATACATTTATTGTTTATATGTTTTATTGTTTATGACTCTTTTCTTTTTGATTGGCCACTGTGAAACAGGATGCTGGACTAGATAGAGCACTGTTCTGATCTAGCAGGGCTCTACTTATGTTCTTATGCTTTGTAGGGAAAAGGCTTGATTGTCTTCTTATCACCCAAAGAGTTGGCTATTAAGAAAAGCCAGTGTAGCCAGTGTAGTGTGGGGATTAGAATGATAGACCAAAGCGGGGGTGACCCATGTTCAAATTCCCACTTCGCTATGTCAGCCTAGCTTACCCTATAGGAGTGCTGTCAGGATAAAATGTAGGAAAAGAGGACTGTAATGGGATAAAAGAAGCTATAGATAGAAGGGAAAGAACTTCCTCATCTACTGTGCTCCTCAGCTGGTTAGTACAGACCTTCAAGGCACCATGTTGCCTCTGCTTCCCTGAAGTAAATGCACATGAAACAAAGAATGGGTATTCTAGAGGGACAAAAAATCATTTTCAAATTTAGACAGCTTCCCCTGCTC
This sequence comes from Heteronotia binoei, assembly GCF_032191835.1. NCBI lineage: Eukaryota > Metazoa > Chordata > Lepidosauria > Squamata > Gekkonidae > Heteronotia > Heteronotia binoei. Next base: position 110,966,158 of record NC_083243.1, on the reverse strand, counting down.
TAACATTTTCATGTAAACCATTCATTTTGGTTTTTAAAGATTAAGTGGAGAGTATCATGCAAGAATTTTAGCACAGTGTGGAATCTTATTAGCAAATAAGGTTGGTAAAAGAGGGCAATTATCACAGTAATTTAAATTGGTCACAAATTTGAAAAATTATAAAGCTTTTTGTGAAATATTATGAACTTTGGACTTGAGTACTGATATATCCAAATCTGGGGACATGTTGATAGTTTCTGCTACTCTGCTGTGTAATTTTCAGTCTATTCATACCTCTAGTTTACTGCTTAACATTACATATGCCTTTGAAGACTAAAAGTGGTTCAAAACTTAGCAACTGGTATAAACTAAGTATAAACTGGTATAAAACCAAGGCAAACCATTCAATATTACAGTAATCCAAGTCTATGCCCCACTGATGCAGAAGAGGCTGAAGTGCACCAGTTCTATGAAGAGCTACAACACCTTTTAGAATTAACACCAAAAAAAGATGTCCTCATCATAGGGGACTGGAATGCCAAAGTAGGAAGTCAAAAGGAAACCAGAACAACTGACAAGTTTGGCCTTGGAGAACAAAATGAAGCCGGGCAAAGGCTAATAGAGTTTTGTCAAGAGAACAAGCTGGTCATAGCAAACACCCTCTTCCAAGAACCTAAAAGGCAACTCTACACATGGACATCACCTGATGGGCAACACAGAAATCAGATTGATTATATACTCTACAGTCAAAGATGGGGAAGCTCCTTACAGTCAGCAAAAACAAGACCTGGAGCTGACTGTGGCTCAGATCATGAGCTACTCATCACAAAATTCAGGCTTAAACTGAAGAAAACTGGGGAAGCCATTAGGCTATTTAGGTTTGACCTCGATCACATCCCTTATGAATATACAGTGGAGGTGAAGAATAGGTTTAAGGAACTAGAGTTGATAGAAAGAGTGCCTGAAGAACTATGGACAAAGGTTCGTGACATTGTACAAAAGGCAGCAATCAGCACCATCCCAAAGAAAAAGAAATGCAAGAAAGCAAAGTGGCTGTCTGATGAGGCTTTACAAATAGCTGAGGAAAGAAGGAAAGCGAAAGGCAAAGGTGAAAAGGAAAGATTCACCCAACTGAATGCAGATTTCCAGAGAACAGCAAGGAGAGATAAGGAGGCCTTCCTGAAGGAACAATGCAAAGCAATAGAGGAAAATTTATTTATTTATTTTATTTGATTTATATCCCGCCCTACCCCACCGAAGCGGGCTCAGGGCGGCTCACAACGCAAAAGTTCTAACAATGAAATTCGAAATTATAAATACAATAACAATTTACATAATTAAAACATTAAAAACATTAAAAAAACATTAAAATCAGTACATCAATCCAACAGTGTGCTATCTATAAACTTCCTTCGGTATTTTGGTAGTTTGGTGCCGGTCACTTATAGGCCAACCGGAAGAGGACTGTCTTACAGGCTCTGCAGAACAGTCCAATATCCCGCAGGGCCCTGACCTCTTACGGTAACTGGTTCCACCAGCAAGGGGCTGTTATTGAGAAGGCTCTGTCCTTGGTTGACTTCAACCGGGCCTCCTTTGGCCTGGGGATTACGAGCAGATTTTGGGAGCCAGATCGCAGTACTCTCTGGGGAACATATGGGAAGAGATGGTCCCTAAGGTAGGCAGGTCCTAGACCATATAGGGCTTTAAAGGTGATAACCAGCACCTTGTACCGGATCTCTTCAAGAAAATTGGAGAAATCAAGGGAACATTTCGTGCAAAGATGGCCATGATAAAGGACAAAAACGGTAGGGACCTAACAGAAGCAGAAGAGATCAGGAAGAGGTGGCAAGAATACACAAAAAAATTATACAAGAAGGATCTCAATGTCCTTGACAACCATGACAGTGAAATCGATGACCTTGAGCCAGACATCCTGGAGTGTGAAGTCAAATGGACTTTAGAAAGCATTACTAACAACAGAGATGATGGTATCCCTGTTGAGCTATTCAAAGTTCTAAAAGATGATGCTGTTAAAGTGATGCACACATTATGTCAACAAATTTGGAAAACACAACAGTGGCCACAGGATTAGAAAAGATTAGTTTATATTCCAATCCCAAAGAAGGGTAATGCCAAGGAATGTTCAAACTATCGCACCATTGCACTCATTTCACATGCCAGCAAGGTCATGTTAAAGATTCTACAAGCTACGCTGCAGAAGTATGTAGATCGGGAGCTACCAGAAGTTCAAGCTGGGTTTCGGAGAGGTAGAGGAACTAGAGATCAAATTGCCAACATTGGATGGATTATGGAGAAAGCATGGGAGTATCAGAAAAAGTCTATTTCTGCTTCATTGACTGTGCTAAAGCTTTTGATTGTGTGGATCACAACAAACTATGACAAGTCCTTAAAGAGATGGGAGTACCAGACTACCTCACATGTCTCCTGAGAAACCTGCATAAGGGTCAAGAAGCAACTGTCAGAACGGGATATGGAACAACTGATTGGTTTAGAATAGGAAAAGGAGTTTGACAAAGATGTATATTGTCACCCTGCTTATTTAATTTATATGCAGAGTACATCATGCGGAATGCTGGCCTGGATGAAGCACAAACCAGAATTAAGTTTGCCGGGGAAAACATCAACAACCTCTGATATGCAGATGACACTACTCTAATGGCAAAAAGTGAGGAGGACCTAAAGAACCTCTTGTTGAGGGTAAAAGAGGAAAGCACAAAAGCAGGCTTGAAAATCAACATCAAAAAACTAAGTTCATGGCATCTGGCCCCATCACACCGTGGCAAATAGAAGGGGAAGACATGGAAGTAGTGACAGACTTCACATTTCTGGGATCCAAGATCACTGCAGATGGTGACTATAGCCATGAAATCAAAAGACTGTCCTTGGGAGGACAGCTATAGTGAATCTGGGCAGTATAATAAAAAGTAGAGACATCCCCCTGCCAACAAAAGTCCGTATAATCAAAGGGATGGTATTCCCAGTAGTAATGTATGACTGTGAGAGTTGGATCATAAGGAAGGCCAAGCACAGAAGAATAAATGCTTTTGAGATGTGGTGCTGGAGAAGACTCTTGAGAGTCCCTTGGACTGCAAGAAGATCAAATCAGTCAGTCCTAAGGGAAATCAATCCAGACTGTTCACTGGAAGGTCAGATGCTGAAGCTGAAGCTCAAATACTTTGGCCACCAAATGAGAAGGGAGCACTCCCTGGAGAAAATCCTGATGCTAGGAAAGACAGAAGGCAAAAGAAGATGGGGATGGCAAAAGATGAGATGGCTGGACGGTGGACAGTAACAAACATGAATTTGAGCAGACTTCGGAGGATGGTGGAAGACAGGAGGACCTGGCATGATTTTGTCCATGGGGTGGCAAAGAGTCGGACTCAACTGTGCGACTGAACAACAACGACATAAACTACATAGAACACATCTCTCTGTGAGGTCCCTGTCCCCAAGTCCTGCTGAGACACATCAATCTGATCTCCAGTCTCCTCTTAGTTTTTTTAAAGCCCCAATAGGCCTAAGTGCAGTGGGGTTCCCAAGAATGAGTCTAAAAAGCACACCTGTTCTTATGACTAAGGAAAATTCTTTCACAGAGGCAAGGTGTTCCTGGAATGCTTAAAGCATTTACATTTGCCAGCTCCAAAGCATGCCTAATATAATCATATTCTTTGCTCTGAGGAATACTTCATCAAGACAATATGAACCATTTCCACCTATAGACAACCCTTAAATATTGCTAATCCAAGCCAGCCTTCTGCAGGATATTAGTCAGATAATGGATTGCTGAGAGCAGGAGAGGCCAAGATGGTTAAACATCTGCCATCTCAGCCAAATGCCTATATCAGTATGCTAAAACCATCTAACAATTGCCCCACCTTGGAATGTCAGGTATTTTGCTGCTAATCTTTCCACAAGATTTTGAAAGCAATACCATCAAACTGCCTGGTCAAATTCAGACTTAATATTTTGGACCAATCATTACCCTGAGAAAGTGAGGTCTTATGTCTAGCTGCAAGGCCATTCTCCATTAAAAAACACGCCAAGTCAGTGGAAAGTGTGTCCAGTCTTACCATTACTTAGATACTTCCACAATCACTTTCCAGGCCCCTCTTCTCTCCTTGACACTCTGCTGCCTTGGATTTCTGCTGCACAGACTCTCCACAATCCTTTACTTCTTATCCCCCTTGGATCAGAAAGTGTCATCAGTTAGAATGTCCTCTATTCACTCTCCTTGTGTCTTCTCTCTGCCCTATCCTTGTAGCGTGTGTGAGACTGTGTACTGGGAGGGAAAGGGCAGTTTATTTGGGGTCCTAAGGATTTGTTGTTTTGGTTTGTTTCTTGTAGTGTGTTGGTTAGTAAATATATATTTCATTTAATTTTTATCAGTTGGACTCTGTTAGTCTCTTAGGAATATTGCTCCAAAATGCACAATGATCCCTAGTTTACCCAGCTGGAGACCCCTTTAACAGCTAATTCCCACTCCCTGCGTCCAGTTCAGGTAACATCTCCAATGCTGAAATAATCCAACTGCCTACTTATGCATTTCTGAATATAACAAAGATCTGATTCTTATCTTTAGAGCCTTAAAGGACCAGTTTTTCCCACGTCAACCTTCCTAACAACTAAAAACATCTACTGAGAGAGACCATATTCTGTATTCTGCCACAATCAGAAAGGGTGGTCAATGACTCAGGGTTTTGCTGTGTTACTTAGCAAAGCAAAACAGAAATGGAACCATGCCATTTACAAGTACTAAGAACGTACAAGACAATATAACAGTACAGTCACAGTCCATAAATGATGAAATACAATTCCAGTCCAACATGGTGTTCTATAAATGCAGTCTCAAGATCATACAAAATTGAAATAGAGAGTCCTTTACACTTTTCTTTCAAAGGTGCCAATGGAACTCCTCCAGAACAAGATACAAGCTTCTGTATAGGAGAAAAGGATCACTGAGTCCAACTTGCTATTTGAATATAAGCAGTTTCATGTCTTCTTCAAGGGCTGTCGGAATGAAGAGGCTGACACAGTGTGTTGGATAAAAAACCCGGGCCGCTTTATTAAAACATAACTTTAACGAATAAGGATGGCAAGAGGTATAGGCCTACAAGAACAAGCCCTGGGGTCAAAACACAGGACCCCGCCTTGTCCTAGAAGGGCGAGCCACCCTGCCCCCAGCACGAGGCCAATATCATCTGACTGGTGCTGAGCAGCCAGGCCCAAACTCCACCTCCACCCTTGTCGGCATCAATCACTCAGGAAAGATCTGCCCCGGTGAGGCTTTGTCGTGATCTGCACTGCCAGCATTGAGCCGTAAAGCCCATCTACCGTTCATACAGACCACCTGCACCCACTGGTGCAGAGCCATAGGTGCTCCCCTGAAAAGACTGTAGCCAATACCTCATCCTGCCACCGCCAATGCCAAGCCTCTGCTTAGGCATTAGCGCCCCACCAGACAGCCCAGAGCCGACCGCAATCCCTGCCTTAGCTCATTCAAAAAGGGGCCCGGGTACCCAATTCAGATAACTAAAACCCATCCAACCAATACAGGTCAGCCTTCTCACCCGCATGGCAGGGTGGGGAAAAATATGTCCAACCCCCCCTTATTATGGCTTTTGCAAGGCCCGGTTGGCCTTAAGTCTGGAACGTTCAATCCCCCTGGGATACAGGGCAGGTCGCCAGACCCTATAGGCATAAATGCCTCCCAAACCAAGATGACTCCTGGCTATCTTTGCATAATGGCTCGCAGATCCGCCTGCACCTGCAAAGAAAAAAAAGGGGGGGCCTTCCCCTTCATACAACCCAGGTCATTACTCCCCAGATGGATGACTAGGACATGCGGAGGAGGCACACTCCTCCCATGGACCAACAGAGGCATGATCCCCAGCCAGCATAGGCCGTGGCAACCAAGCCACTCAACCGTCGCCCACTCGCTAGGACCCTGCTGGGTACCCACTGGCGATCTCCTGGCCCGGTGGGCCGGCCAAAACCATGCTGTGCCTGCAGGTGAGAATTCGCCACTTCTCTCTACGACCCCAGCACCTGAAAAACAGGAAAAAAACAGTCAAACCAGAAAATCATGCCCGTGGGCCGCCCCTTGCTCACGTGCCCCCAACGCACTCACTGAAAGACCCATGTGCAAACATAACCTATAGGTTGCTGACCGCCACCGTCTAATTCGACGTATGGCGGAGTGTGTGTGTACTCCTTGATGCCGCTGTAGATGCGGCCCTAATTCAAAAGGAATGTATTCCCAATTTCATACCCCCCAATCCCAGCTCTGCTAGTGCCTTACATGACACTGCCCAAAATTGATATTTCATAAGGGAGGGGCATCGCCATAACGACACAATGGGCCAACACCCACCCCTGAGCAGTAAATACTGCTCCAAGGCCCTGACTGGGCGCAGCTCTGCCACTACACATTAACCAGTCATAATGGCAGAACCCCTATGCTGCTGGTCAATTCTGACCTCTGTACAGTCGGCCTAACCTGTCCCCCTATAAATTTAACATCCCTGGCATACAATGCCTAGTCAGCACTTTCCATCTTTGACTGCACTACCTACTTGTTGATCCGAAATGCACCTGAAACAAAAGGCAACCAAGAAGGCCGCGTGAAAGAGAGCAGCCACAAAGGAAGACGAGCATACCTCGGGCCAGATCCAATGAACCCTTAAGCAATGTTGGGGGGGAGGGAGTAATGGCTGATGGGCAACCGCCCTCGGCCCCGCTCCCCTGCTCAGACCTCCAACATCTTCCTACCTCTAAAATCACTGGGGCCCTCTGAAAGGCCCTACGCTGTACTAATAAAAGCCAGTGCGGCCAATTGACCTATAACCGACTTAATACCTAACCCTCTATCCTTCTGATAGATACCAAATTGGATAATATATATACCACTGAGGCCGGCCAGGTGTCAATGACCCTGCAGCCCTCCTAAAACCCGGAACTACAGCTCCACCCCTTAATATGCTCTTTGCTACTTGGGGCCCATGCTAGTCAGATTGCTGAACCGGCATCCGGCTCCCAAGCTCCCAACATTTCGGTCGCATTCATGCTGGCTACAAATCCGCTTCCAGAGCAAACTGGCCAAAACGCCCCATCTGTTGATGAGATAGAGCGTCTACCACCCCATTGCTCACCCCCAGAACATGCCTTGCTGGAAACAAATGGAGGCATCACAAAATAAATGACTGCTCATCACCACCGGTGACCTGAATTACAAAGAGTTGATAACAGGTACCCCGGGCATGTTATAACACCAGGAATGGACTGTATGGAGGGCTGGCTGCTGACCCAAAAGCCAAACGGCTACTACAATAGAAAAGACTCCAAAAAGGTAAGATCACGGCACAACACGCTGCCAAACCACGCTGAGCGATTGCTCCGCACACAATGTCCCCCAAATTATACTCCTCCGCATCCAGAGATATCTGGAGCTCATCTTCCAACTTCAAGTCATTCCTCCAAGAGGAGATTCCATTGAAGGATTCCACAAATTCCACCCATACCTCTAGATCCATCCGCAATCCTGCAGTCATTCATACTCTAGGAGAGGGAACCGCAGGAGCCCCATGGCATCACATAGGCGTTGCAAGAAGGCCCACCCAGGAGCCACAACTTTGCACGCACTCTGTCTTTTCGTGGCCCCGTGGAACTCCAAGCCACCCGCACCAGGTCCTCAAATGACCTCAACAACTTGTCACATTGCCCTGAACCAGCAGGGCCAACGAAAGGTAGGCATCTAGGTAGCAAAGAGTAACTCTCAACCAAGACTTGATCCGAAGTGCCCACTCCCTAGAGGATCTAACCGCTCCAAGTGGCACTGGATCCTAAGCATCCCCTGGATGGGGTCCTATTCATTTAATACTTCCTTCAAAGGCAAAAACCCTGGAAGATTGAAATCTTCTAGGTGCACAGGCAAAAGGCCGTTGCAGTCCCACACGCCGCAACCCAGAACCTCTTTGACCAATTGGTCGAACGAGGTGTACCTGACTGAACAACAGAATCCTTCACTGCTCCTCCCCTGGGTAAAACAAATGGTGTATCAGGCGCCATTCCCCTGTCGCTTTATTGGACACCACCTCCAAGGGGGATACCCATAAAGTGGGTACTGGTGGAGGACCCTGCCCTCCTCACACTCCCAAGTTATTTTAGCCTTAACCACGTGCTCAGTCCCCCCTACTGAACAATGGTTAAGGAACATACAAGGGACCTAAAGTCCCTGATACGGGATCCTAAACCCGTGGGTAAAACCGTCCGTCTAATGGCCCCTATCCACCATCAGGGGGTAATTACACAACAACCACCTAAGTACCCTCGGTCATATAAGACTGAGTCACCTTTTCCCTGGCAGCTATTGGTTCCTTTCGCCCCCCCCCCCGAGGTGTCCTGACCCAGCCTTTGTTTTTGGCTTACTGCAAGAAGAGGAGGCATGTGACACCCTGCATAGCGGGCGCTCATATTTAAATTTTCATGACTTCCAGGAACACACGCCCTTAATCGTACATTCCCGCAAAGCAGCCATGGCTGACCCGACTGGCCCGCTGCACTGCTGGCACCCCCGCTAATCTGCTATTTATGCCCTACGTGCCCGCTCTCGGCCCTATCACCTGAATTGGGCTTTGCCGGGGGCATCAACTACAGCCAAAGCTGATGCTTAATCGGGTCCCAAGGGGGTGGGGGTCTTAGGTTAACCACAGCCCCGATCCTAAAGGCCTTATTGTATTGCAGCCTCGCTGCACCAGCGAAGTCCGTATATACGCAGTGCACTATGTCCCAATGTCGAACAGAGCTGCAGCTATTACCCCAACATAGATCAGGAAACCTGGCAGCCAATTGGACAAGTCCTAGCCGCCTTTCCCCGTTGCAGCTCCTCCTTCTCCTTGTCATCTAGGTCCATCTTTGTCCTTCTTTTCTGCCTCTCCAAAGAGGGGCAATCAGTCACATATTCGCCCCACCAAGTCTTATCCCAGGTAGCCACTGCCAAGTGGTCCCCCAAGGGTGACACCATATCCTCATATGGGAAGACATGGAAGGAAACAGCCCCATAAGGACTCAGAAGGCAATTCCATGCCCCCCACCCGGTCGCTCTTCCTGCTGTAACCACTAGTGTTGCCCTCGCAATGGCAGCTCGCCTGACGCTGCTTGAAAAGCAGAGGTGCCCTACGACGATGTCTTAGCCAATGTCAGCGGAGGGAACTGCATGGCGGACCCGACAAAATTCTGGCCTTCAGGCGATGCATAAGCCCCCCCAGGCCCATGAAGGTCCCCCCGTTATCCATTCTTGCCGCATGTCCACGTCCCCAGCTCTGCCCTGCAATGCTGGAAGCCGAGCAAGGACCTCCCTTTCAAAAGTTAGCTGGGATGACCAGCCTGTTGCCCTGCAGCGCCCTTACCCATGTGGGAGCACCTGCTGCGCCCCTCTGCCACTCCTAATCATCCCCCTGACCCCCAATGGCCTGCCGAAGCTGGGCTTCCGTGCCCAAGTCACCCAGGGAACTGGGTTGCTGTGCCCGCCTTGCGGCAGGCTGTTTCCCTCTGAACAATGCTTGCACCTAGTGGCACCTTTAAGACCGCAAGGTTTTGCGTTCAATGTATCAAGTTATGTGCACACACACACAATACTACCGACATGAGGCAATGAAAATTATCAGACCTCCCTACCTATAGGTAAAGGGGGGAACAGTAGACTAACATATGAAGCTGCCTTATACTGAATCAGACCATGGGTCCGTCAAAGTCAGTATTGTCTACACAGACTGGCAGCAGCTCTCTGGGTCTCAAGCTGAGGTTTTCGATGCCCATTTGCCTGGACCCTTTTTTAGTTGGAGCTGTCGTGGGTTGAACCTGGGCCCCTCTGCTTGCCAAGCAGATGTCCTACAACCAAGCCACCACACCTCACCAAGACCGCAAGCAGAGGGGGGGGCGCCTACCACAACTCAAATGATGGCAAAAGGAACCCACACTCCTCAAACCACCCCCCTAGCTCAGCCACCAGAGGGGGGGAGGGAAAAGGGGGACGGGGGGCCCTCCAGCCTCACCGTGAGCCCTACAACCCCCCCCCAACTCAGGCTCTCTTCACCCCCGCGATACCACTCCGTGTCCCCATGCCGAACCGGCAAAACTCGTGCCTCCCTGCAGCAGCAGCAGCCGCTGCTGCTGCTCGTGCGATCACCCCCGAGCTGTTCTTCACTGCCCCAGCCAGCTGCCGCACTAAGAAAGGCCCGCGCCGCGACTGCTCGCCACCTCACACTCAAGCCTCGGCCCGATGAAACAACTCTAAAGACGTGGCTCTCCCTGCTGAGAGCCACGAGCGAACTGAGACGCATGGGCGGGGCTTTGTAGCCCCAACACCACGCCTCCTCCTCTAACACCCGGATGGCCGGGAAGCCAGATTCAGCCTCCCTCCTTCCGAGAGAGCAAAGTGCGGCCCCCAGCCTATAACTGGTGTTGCCAGTGCAGCCGGGAAGGGGCCGATTTCTCATTTTGTAAAGCAAATAAAGCTTTCTATGAAAATACATTCACCTCTGTCTAACAAAATGACAATAGCAAAGAGATGCATAATGTATATAAATTTATAGTGTTTTAGCAATTTCATATGTTTTTGTTATTGCTTGGTTTCATTATTGTTTAATTTTCATAATTTTAGTTCATAATTATTTCTCTTAGGTAATTATTTCCCTTCATGGTTCTCCATCCAGATTGGACAAACCTCAGGGGATTGTAGCACTCCCCCAAGAAACATCTGTGTGTAGAGTGCCATTAAGTTGCATCTGGTTTATGGTAATCCCATATGGTTTTCAAAGTGAATTATTAAACAGAGGTAGTTTGCCACTGCCCTCCTCTACAGAGTGTTCCCTGGTGATCTCCCATCCAACTACCAACCCTGCTTAGCTTCTGAGAGCTGAGGAGATCACTCCTCCAAGACATACATATTCCCTTTTATTGGCAAATAGAATAACTTTCATCTTTTTAAGGCAATGAAGGCACCCATGCTAACACTGCAGACTATGTGATAATTGATAGGAAATGTTCCGAACACAGTAACACAGGCAGCAGCATTCAGTGAAGAAATTTGGCATAGCAGCCACTTAGTTTGAAGAACAGCAGCACAAAGAAGAAGCAGAGTAAAAAGACAAGGACATTTGGTGTCACAAGAAGGGCAATGCATCTGGGCAGCCAGGCAGCAAGAAGAGGTCCTTGTAGTAGATTTATTTGGGGAAAGGGATATGATTTGGAGAGCCATGGGCAAGTGAGTACAGATAGCAAAGGGAAATCTGGCACAACAGGGCAGGTATTGGGAGAGTGCCTCACATATGTAGTCTAGTGACTGCAGCAGTTAATCAAAAAAGCTCAGAGCCCCCCCCCCCCATTTAAGAAACACAGATTATGATGTTACCCACTCTGAGTCTGGAAGCAAGGAGAGCGGGCTACAAATCCAATAAAATAAATAAATAAATAGAAAAATACTGTCTGCCTTGTAAGTCAGAGACAAGCATGTTTGTAATAATGGAAGAGAAAGGACAAAGCCTTTTTTTCTTTGTAGGCAGTTTATAAAAAGTAGTGGGTCAGAGGAGGGGCATGGTGTCGGACCCGCAGGGAATGGACGCCTAACTGTAGAGCTCCATTCCCGTCTCTTCCTAAACCCTAAAAAATTGATTACCCACATAGTTTTTAATTTTTTTAAACTTATATCATTATGGGCACCAAAAAGCCAGGAAAGTAAGGATTCATTTTGAAGCCTTCTAGATTGATTCCTGAGCTTTTCTCTGAACAATAAAGAGCACACAGAATAACGGAAACACAGAGCAGCATTGACATGGAAGTGTCACCAGTAAGCCCACAAAGCTCTCCTTCACAAGAAGACAGACTTGAATCTCTTTTTCACAAACATGAACAAAAACTCCTAATTTAAACGCTATGATACAACCTCTCTATGATCGGTTTGCAGAGTTTAAAACCACCCTAGACAGTACCATGAAAAAAAGCAAACTCAGCAGTTGAAATGGGTACATCCGTTCAAAATGGCTACCAAGAACTCTGCTTAGAAAATGGCCGGCTTCATACAAGAATTAGAATTAGATGCCACTATATGCAAGTGCAACCTAAAATTTCAAGGTTTTGAACTCAAAATGTCGACATTACTACATCTCTTATGAGATGGTTGGCTCAGGAGTTGCAATTGGAAACAGGAGTAGTCCCAGTTATTTCAAAGGCTTATCAACTAGGGCCACTGAATAACCCTAAACGCAGAGGGGGCAGAGACATTATAGCAACACTGCCTGATGCCCATTCATGTGGGGCAATCTTAGAAGCAGTACGTTTGTAAGGAAAAGCCCTCTACTTTTCATACATATGGACATCATGATCACCAGTATGGTTGCCAGGGTGCCTGGAGTTTTGACTCGCACACATCTGCTCTAAGAAGTGGACTTTGCCCATAGTTTCTAAGGCTTATGTGGATACTATAAGCCTCAGCTTTGCAGCAGCATTCTACATCTCTGGATGGGTGTTAGCCAGAACTACAGAAGAAGTTCCAGCTGTTCCTTGTGTGCCCAGTCTTGGCCGCTGCAGTGGAAGAAGCCATGCCACCATGTTTCCAGCCTGTTTCCATGAACCAAAGGCTAACACCACCAGAATCCATCTTGTTTTCCTGACTCCATATCCAACAGCTGCTTCAACTTCTGCATAAGGCAATCAAGCTTATCCAGGCATGGATCCTGCCAGACCACCTAAGCCTTTGTCTAACAGAACTCAAGACAAAAACTGGTGCCAAGAAGACTGAAGAAGAGGAAGACCATCTTCAACCAGAGCCAAGTTCCATTGTAAACCGGGTGTTACCTAGGCCAGCATTTGATTCTCTATTGTCACCCTTTCAGATAAGTCCATTTAATCTTAAGTATTCCCCACCCAGTAATCACTTCTATTCTTCTTCCCAACTGTCACTTTGGAGCCTCCCCCTGGTCCGTTTCAATCTGAAAGTTCTCTCAGGTATCCAGGATCCAGGCAAGTCCATTGGTCAAGAGCAAGCACCCAATTAGGTGCCACCAATGAACTTTCTAATGGCTACTGCAGTAGTCCAGCCCTTACAGTCACTGCAGAGCCTCCCCTTTCTCCTCCCTCATACCTCCCAGCCCCTGAGGGTCTAAGGTAGTCTATTTAACCTCTGACCCAACTCCACTCATGTGTGCATCTAGCAGTACCGCAGTTCCGCTGTCTAGATCCATCCCCAATTCTGGCCACAGTTTTGGGTCCATTTCCCCGTCCTCTTTTGTCGCCATTGGAGCCTTCTTGAAGACTACGATAGGTAAATATAACTAAAACCAATTGCAAATTTGCTTCAACAAGCCAGGATACAATATAAATGGATAGATTTGACTAAAATCCAAGTCGTTCATAAGGAAAAAGCCTATTTTGCCTCAGACCTTGACTCTGGGCATTCTCTGTTACAAGCCCTGATGATTCATCTGCCTGCGGACTTCAGTAAACAAACACAGAAAAGGAAAGGGGAGCGGCCACCCTCTCCTCCAGTTGAAAACAAAATCCCGATCCTTTTAAACTGACTGTTTGTACTTGTTCCTGCAATGATTTTGTCACGAGCTGGGGCTGAGTCAGGCAAAGTCCAGGGGCAGTCCAAGGTCGGCAACTCGTGAGCAAGGTGGGTCCAAGGCGCCAAAACAGAATCGCAATCCAGGTATCACCGGTCAGAGGTTCAGAAGCCGAAGTCAGGGGGTCCAGAGGTCCAAGCCAAAGTCAGGAATCCAAAAGCCAAAGTCAAGAGCCGGAGTGGATGCTAGGATGTCAGGTATGTGACTAGTTGCTTCCACAAAGCCTCCTCCCAAAGCCCACAGCTATATAGCCCTCTGCTGCCTGTTGCTCATTTGGGCTAATTGCTGTCTCAGAGCAGCAGCCAGGATCCTGCCGAAACTTAAGCATCCTCACACTTAGAAGGGCCAGAATCCTTTCACCACTCAGGGCTCAGGGAGCATCTTGCTTGTGAGCGTGCCGCCCTCCTCCGATCCCTGAGGTCCTGACGAAGGCGGTCACGCACACGACCCACCAGAGAGGGCGAGGCAGGGGGGCTTGGATCTTCTTCAGCAGGAGGCAGGGGCACTGGTGCAGGTGGCAGGGGCACCGTTCCTTCTGCAGGCTCTGCAGGCTCGGTTTCTTCTGCAGGGTCCCCAGCACCCATGACACTATCCCCCCCCCCAGGGCCCCCCTCTGTCGAGGGGCCTGGGAGGTCGGGGTGGTCGCTGTGGAATTGTTGCACCAAGTCCGGGGCATGAAGATTGTCCACAGGTTCCCAGGACCGGTCTTCTGGGCCGTATCCCTCCCAGTCCACAAGGTACTGGAGGCCTCCACGATGGTACCGGGAGTCCAGAATCTGGCGCACCTCATATTCTTCCTCGTCATCCACCAACACCGGTGGTGGCGGCGGTGGGGAAGGAGGCCGAGCTGGGTCAGGGGGTGCAGCTGGAACAAGGAGGGAGCGATGGAACACAGGGTGAATGCGGAGGTGGGGTGGCAACTGGAGCCGGAAGGCGACGGGGTTTATTTGTTCTACGACGGGGTAGGGTCCAATGAACCGTGCATCCAGCTTGTGAGACCGACCAGGCCGGCGCAGGTAGCGAGTTGAGAGCCACACCTGATCCCCCGGCTGCACTGGAGGGCCTTCTTGCCTCTTTCGGTCCGCAGCCCGTTTATATGCCTCCTTGGCCTGCTGTAGCTGCTCTCGGAGCAAGTCTTGGCTGGCACGGAGTTCTTGCAGGTAGGCCGCGACGGCGGGGACATTCATGGGTGGCAGGATCGCTGGGAAGAACCGCGGGTGGTACCCGTAGGTTGCAGCAAAAGGGGTCATTTGGGTGGACGAGTGGACCGCGTTGTTGTATGCAAACTCCGCTAGAGGCAACAGACTGGTCCAGTCGTCCTGCTGGTAGCAGGTGTAGCAGCGGAGATATTGCTCTAGCGTGGCATTGGTGCGCTCTGTCTGACCATCAGTCTGTGGGTGGTAGGCTGAGGACAGGTGCACTCGAGTACCCAGGCTGGAATGGAGGGCTTGCCAGAACCGAGAGGAGAACTGGGGGCCCCGGTCTGAGATCAGGTGGGCTGGGAGTCCGTGCAGACGAAAGATGTGTTGCAGGTAGAGCTGGGCTGTCTCCTGAGCTGTGGGAAGTTTCGGACACGGAATGAAGTGGGCCATCTTGGTAAATAGGTCGACGACCACCAAGATGCAAGTCTGACCTTTGGATCGTGGGAGTTCTGTAATGAAGTCCATCGAGATGGTGTCCCGGGGTCCTGAGGGTGCGGGCAAGGGCTGTAACAACCCCGAGGGTTTGGCCGGGACGTCTTTGGCCCGCCGACAGACGTCACAGGAGCTGACATAGCGGGCAACATCGGAGCGAACTCGTGGCCACCAGAACTCTCGCGTCAGCAAGTGGGTGGTCTTATGCTGTCCAAAGTGCCCGGTGGGTAACGAGTCATGGGTCAGGCGAAGCACTTCTGCCCGCAAGGGCCCGGGAGGCACATAGAGTCGTTCGCGGTGTAGCAAGAGACCGCCTCGAGTCGTGAACTCGCCTGCCGAGTCGTCTTGGAGTGCCTGGAGGTGTTGCTGGACCCAGGGATCGTTGGCCTGGCTAGCACGAATGTCCTCCACGAGTGTGGGTGAAGTGGAGGTGGCTGCAAATACTGAGGGCGGCAGGATGGGAGCAGCGGGCGCGGCCTCAGTTGAAGCAGGGGCGTATTCTGGTTTCCGGGACAGCGCATCTGCTTTCCGGTTCTGGGTATGGGGGATGTAGGAGATCCGGAAGTCAAAGCGAGAGAAGAATAGGGACCACCGGATCTGGCGCTGGTTGAGACGGCGGGTGGTCTGGAGGTGCTCTAGGTTCCGGTGGTCAGTGAGCACTTGAACAGGGTGGCGAGCCCCTTCGAGGTAGTGCCTCCAAACCTCAAAGGCCGCCTTGATCGCGAGCAACTCCCTCTCCCAGATGGTATAGTTCCTTTCCGCAGCCGTGAGCTGGCGCGAGTAATAGGCGCAGGGCTGGAGTGGCTGAGACGGCTCCTCGCGCTGGGACAGCACTGCTCCCAGGGCCACGTTGGAGGCATCAGCTTCCACCGTAAAGGGAAGCTGGGGGTCAGGGTATCTCAGGAGTGGCCCGGTGGCAAAGCGAGTCTTCAGGGTGGAGAAGGCATTATCGGCCTCTGGGGACCAGCAGAAGGGTTCTTTGGGGCGGAGTAGTTGAGTCAGGGGTGTTGTCAGGGAGGCATAGGCCGGGATGAATTGCCGATAATAGTTGGCAAAACCAAGGAATCGCTGCAGGTCTTTGCGATTCTGAGGAGCCTGCCAGGTCAGGACCGCTTCTACTTTTTTCGGGTCCATGAGGATCCCTTGTGGGGACACAATGTGACCGAGGAACTCGACAGAGCGCAGGTCGAAGTCACACTTCTCCAGCTTGGCGTAGAGGCCATGGGCTCGTAGGCGCTGCAGGACCTGGCGGACGTGCTCGGCGTGCTGGGCAGGATTGCGGGAGTAGATTAGGATGTCATCCAGGTATATGATCGTGAAGCGGTCGAGCAGGTCCCGGAATACATCATTCATGAACCTCTGGAAGACAGCGGGGGCGTTGGTCAATCCGAAGGGCATCACCAGGTGCTCGTACTGCCCGTATCGGGTCCCAAACACGGTCTTCCATTCGTCTCCGTGCCGTATGCGCACCAAATTGTACGCTCCGCGGAGGTCCAGCTTGGTGTAGATTTGGGCCCCCTTTAAACGATCCAAGAGTTCAGGGATCAGTGGTAGAGGGTACCGGTCACGGATGGTGATCTTGTTCAGGGCCCGGTAGTCATTGCACAGCCGGAGCTCCCCACTTTTCTTCTTCACGAAGAGGACTGGGGCAGACAGGGGAGAAGTTGAGGGTCGGATGAATCCGCGTTTCAGGTTCTTGTCCAGGTAGTCTCGCAAAGCTGCCAACTCAGGCTCCGACATTGGGTACAGACGCCCCACCGGGAGTGGTGCCCCAGGTACCAAATCAATGGCACAGTCATAGGGTCGGTGAGGGGGAAGCTGATCCGCTCCTGTCTCCTCGAAGACATCGGCGAAATCCGCATACTTCTGAGGGAGCTGAGGACCACCACTCGGGATGCCGGCTGCTAGAGTGGTGGGAGGAGTCAGATGGGGGCATGGGTCTCGGAAGCGTAGTTCCTGCTGGGCCCAGTCCACGATGGGGTTGTGCAGCTTCAGCCAGGAAAGGCCTAGAATCAACGGGAAGCGAGGCATGCGGGCGACATCAAACTGCAGCTGTTCTTGGTGCTGCTGGACGTGGAAGGTGATGGGACAGGTCTCCTGGGTGACGGGGCCAGAACGGAGGAGGCGCCCGTCGATAGCCTCCACCAGTGTTGGAGTCTCTTTTGGCTGCACTGGAATCTGGTGCTGCTTTACAAAGGCGGCATCTACGAAACAGTGGGCCGCTCCCGAGTCCAGCATGGCATATACAAACAGCCAGCGTTCATCAGGCAGACGGAGTTTGACTGGTAGCAGGAACGGGCCCGGGGTATCAGTCTGCTGTTCGGAGGACCCAGCTAGTCGCCCCAGGCTGGAGGGTCCACTTACGCCTGGGGCTGGCCTTTTGGCGGCGGTGGCAATGCAGGTCCAGGTATCCGATGTTTAGCAGGGCAGCCAGAGGCATAGTGGCCTGCCGTGCCGCAGTAGAGGCACAGGTTCTGCGTGCGGCGTCTGGCCTTCTCTTCTGGAGTCAGGCGGGGTCGAGCAGCTCCAAGCTGCATAGGCTCACCCTCGTCTCTGGTACTAGCTGGGGATGGGAGAGGAGCCAAGTGGCATGGCGCAGGGAGCTGGCGCCCTCGGGTCTTGGCTTGGCGGCGACTTTCCAGGCGGCCATCGATGCGGAGGCAGAGGGTGATAAGTCCTTGGAGCGTGGGTGGCGACTCCACCCTGGCCAGTTCATCCAGGACTTCCTCTGCCAGCCCCTTGGTAAACTGGTCCATCTGAGCAGCCTCATTCCACGCCAAGTCTTGGGCCAGGAGCTTGAATTCGGTGGCATACTGAGCCACCGAGGACTGGCCTTGTTTCAGGGCCCTGATTTTCCAGTTGGCTGTGGCTGCTTGGACTGGGTTGGAGAAGGCAGCAGACAGGTGGGCCTCAAACCCCTGGTAATCAGTCAGTAGGGGAGAGGACGCAACCAGCAAGGGTGTGGCCCATTTGGCCGCCTGCCCCTTTAACAGACTAATGATAAAACACACCTTTGTTTTGTCGTTGGGGAAGTCCCGAGCTCTTAGTTCGAAGTACAGCCGACACTGTGCCAGGAAAGCAGGAAATTCTTCCACGGCACCCCCAAATCTGTCAGGTGGGGGAACTGGGCACTTGGCTGGAGCACTGGCCACAGGTTGTTGCTGCAAGTGCACTACTGCCTGTGTTAGCTGCTGTACCTGGGCTTGGAGCGCAGCCAGTAGTCCTGTGGTTCCACTTGCTTCAGCATCCATCCTGTGGAATGGGTGTTGGTTGTGGGTGGAAGCAATCTGTCACGAGCTGGGGCTGAGTCAGGCAAAGTCCAGGGGCAGTCCAAGGTCGGCAACTCGTGAGCAAGGTGGGTCCAAGGCGCCAAAACAGAATCGCAATCCAGGTATCACCGGTCAGAGGTTCAGAAGCCGAAGTCAGGGGGTCCAGAGGTCCAAGCCAAAGTCAGGAATCCAAAAGCCAAAGTCAAGAGCCGGAGTGGATGCTAGGATGTCAGGTATGTGACTAGTTGCTTCCACAAAGCCTCCTCCCAAAGCCCACAGCTATATAGCCCTCTGCTGCCTGTTGCTCATTTGGGCTAATTGCTGTCTCAGAGCAGCAGCCAGGATCCTGCCGAAACTTAAGCATCCTCACACTTAGAAGGGCCAGAATCCTTTCACCACTCAGGGCTCAGGGAGCGTCTTGCTTGTGAGCGTGCCGCCCTCCTCCGATCCCTGAGGTCCTGACGAAGGCGGTCACGCACACGACCCACCAGAGAGGGCGAGGCAGGGGGGCTTGGATCTTCTTCAGCAGGAGGCAGGGGCACTGGTGCAGGTGGCAGGGGCACCGTTCCTTCTGCAGGCTCTGCAGGCTCGGTTTCTTCTGCAGGGTCCCCAGCACCCATGACAGATTTTAAGCTTGCCTCTTATCTAAGTGCCTAGTGTAATGTCTGTTGTGTGGGTAGTGTTATAAAGTTTAGCTTGTTTGACATCTTTTGAGGTTGGGAGGGAGGGGGGGGAGACGTTGTTTCAGTTGCTCCTTTCTTAGCCAGCTAGTGAGTTTGAGAGAGTAAGTGTGTGTGTGTTTTAGTCTTACATTGATTTCTGACAGCGTGTTGGAACAGTCTGCCTTAGCATCTAGCCTTACTGTTGTTACAGTTCTTTAAACCTTTGTGAATCTGTGTGTGAAATAGTTATATATATATATGTGTGTGTGTGTGTGTATAACATACATACACAGTACTACAGTTCCAATTACATCCGTTTACTATTATTCAAGAGTTTTAGATTGATCCAACAAAAAGAAAGAGAAAATAAGAAAAAAAAAGATTGCTTGGAGATAGATATATTTAGAATATAGTTCTGTTTTATATATTTCTTGTAATTGCAATATTACTTTCCAGGTTGGTGTCAAATACTATAAGGATTTACTAGTTTTACTGTGCTGATCCATAGTCTCTCCATAATTTTGAACAACTTTCCCCAAATCTACATATACCACCTATTGTAATATCCTCAATTTAATTTGTTGGGAGATTATTGGTAACTAACTGATTATAGTGTGTTTATTGTAAAATTAATTCATAAGTAGTTGTGATTAGATAATTCATCAAATTCGTATTATTTATTACAATTAATTCTGTCATATAGATACCATCTACTATTTCTTAGCTTGATTGTATTTATATAATATTTATGCTTATTAACTGTCTCAAAAATTTTCATAATTAATTATTTTCCATACTTAGGAACCTGAATCTGATCAATTGTACCTTGTAATCTACCTATTCTTATTTGAGTAGCATAGTACTGCCTTCTCTACACAGCTTAGTCATAATATCATTTGACTTCTAGGAATCTTTACACAGCACTTTGCCTTGCGTACCCTGAGCCTAATTTTTTAAAAAATAAATAAAATCAATCTATATCTTTATCTCTCCTCACATTCACTCTAAACTGCATAGACTTCTGTATTTTTTCTAAGCTCCTATCCCTTACCTTAGTTACTTAACCACCTGGAGAGCCAGTTTGGTGTAGTGGTTAAGTGTGCGGACTCTTATCTGGGAGAACCGGGTTTGATTCTCCACTCCTCCACTTGCACCTGCTAGCATGGCCTTGGGTCAGCCAGAGCTCTGGCAGAGGTTGTCCTTGAAAGGGCAGCTGCTGTAAGAGCCCTCTCCAGCCTCACCCACCTCACAGGGTGTCTGTTGTGGGGGAGGAAGGTAAAGGAGATTGTGAGCCGCTCTGAGACTCTTCGGAGTGGAGGGCGGGATATAAATCCAATATCTTCTTCTTCTTCTTCTTTCACAAAGCAGTCATTTCTATATTTATTTGCTCTCTCTCTCTCCCCTTTGCTTTGACTTCTAAATCAGGGGTGTTGAACTCATTTGTTATGAGGGCCGGATCTGACATAAATGAGATCTTGTTGGGCCGAGACATGTCAGGCCAGGCCATATGTGTACCTATTTAAGATTAGGTAGCAGAGATATAAACTTTATAAAGGACATGGATTAACACAATTAAAGATTTTTTTAAAAAACAAACAAACCTTAAAACATGCTTAAAACATTAGCACTCATTGGTCTTAAAAAGTGCTTTTTTTGTATTTCTCTCATGGGATCCAGGGAACCAGATGATAGTTAGTTATAAGGGGGCCTGATAGGAGCCCTCTGAGGGCCTAATTATCATTATCATTAACATCTCTTAATGTTAGAGGTCTTCAAAATTCAATCAAAAAAGAGAGAATACTTTCTATTTTATCCAAATTATGTTCTGATATCTCTTTTCTCCAAGAAACACATCTGTATTCTCCAGTGCAGCCTCTTCTAAAAGCCAATTGGATCCAACACCAGTTTCATTCCACAGAATCTTCCAAATCGCGTAGTGTCTCAATTCTGCTCTCCAACAAAGTACAATTTCATCACAAAGCCACAAAAACTGATCAGTATGGTAGATTTATTTTTGTCAATGTTCCATAGGGGATCAACTAGTTACACTTGCTTGAATCTATGCTCCAAATGAAAAACAGATAACATTCCTGCAAGATGTCTTTCTGAAACGTCGTTCCTTCCAAGAAGGTGAATTAATATTGGGTGGAGATCTGAATTGCATCGTTAACAATGATTTAGAGAGTTCTCTTCCGATCTCTCATCACAGACAACAAAGCTCTCAAAATACAAAACTGGCTTCCTTATTGCAGGGGTGGCCAATGGTAGCTCTCCAGATGTTTTTTGCCTACAACTCCCATCAGCCCCAGCCAGTGTGGCCAATGACTGGGGCTGATGGGAGTTGTAGGCAAAAAACATCTGGAGAGCTACCGTTGGCCACCCCTGCCTTATTGGATTAATTTCATCTTCTAGACGCATAGCGTCATATGCATCCAAATGAAAAAAAATTACACTTTTCCCCCCTCAAGACAATGTCTATACCAGAATTGATTTTATTTTTATTTCAGCTACTTTAATGCATAAAATAAAAGAAACAGACATTGGAAATATGAATTTGTCGGATCATGCCTGGGTGTCCTGCTATATGCAGTTAGATAAAGAAGTTAAGTACTCCTCTGCCTGGTCATCAAATAAATCCTTTCTTTACTCTGCCCTTCACACATCCAAATTAGAAAACAGCATCAATCAATATTTATCAGAGAATTGACTGGATGAAACTTCCTCAACCAACCGCTGGGATGCTCTCAAGATAGTTCTCAGAGAAAAACTTATATCCATGTTATCACATATGAAAAAAAACAAAAGCAAGCTGTAATAGAGGAATTGAAAAATAAAATTGGTCACCTGGAACAATTCCACAAAACTACTGGTAGTAAGAAAAATTATGCTCAATTACAACAAGCTCGTAAATTATTGGAAACAACAGAATGCTCCAATATATGGAGGAATCTTCTATACTTGAAGCAGAAGACATGGAGTAATTCTTCCAAAGCTTTACGTTTGCTTTCTTGGAGAGTAAAGGCACAGTGTTCCTCTACAATGGTAACTTTTATCCAGGACAAGAACAGCAGTCTGCATTCTAATTCCCAGAAAATTACCTCTGTATTTGCAGAATATTATAGCACTTAATACAGCTCTAAAAAGCCATCACTGAACTCAATTGCTGAATACCTCAAAGATAGTCCTTACAGTAAATCTCTTACAGAAGCTCATGGAGGTATTAAATAAACCTATTGAACCTCAGGAAATTCTTCAAACCATAAAATCTTTGAAGAACAATAAAGCTGCTGGGCCTGATGCTGTTGTGCTTGCTTCACCTCTAGCAGATGCCCGTAATGAAATCATGTCCTCTGGAAAATTACCTCAATCTTGGAATGATGCCTCCATTGCAGTGATACCTAAATCAGGTAGACACCACACTTACATCTTTGTACCAACCAATATCCTTACTAAATCAAGATTATAAAATTTTCACATCTCTCATGGCTGGATGTCTATCAACCCTTATTACTGAATACATCCATCCTAACCAATCTGGTTTTATGCCAGGTCGCAATTTAACGAACAATATTTTTAAAATTATAAGTATTATCTCTACCTGTTCTACAAATAGCCCAGAAACTCTGTTGCTTTCCCTGGACATAAAAAAAGCTTTTGATTCTCTGGAAACAACCGACCTGCATTCTTTACTCCAACATATGAACTTTGGGGATAACTTCATCAGAGTGATATCTTCTATTTATTCATCTCCCGGAGCACGTCAAGGTAAATGGTGTAACTTCTACAACCTTTCATTTGCAACAAGGTACATGCCAAGGCTGCCCGTTATCAAATATATTGTTCACTATGGCCTTAGAGCCTTTGTCAAGTGAAATTTGTCATAACGCCTGCATTAAAGGAGTTACATTCCAATATCAAGAATTCAAGTTGAGTATGTTCACTAATGACATGTTGTTGTATGTTACAGATTCACACTCCTCACTCCAATGTCTTCAAAACCTCCTATTGCAGTTTAGCACAATTTCGGGCTTGAAAATAAACACCTCAAAATCTGCTATACTTCCACTTAACCTATCTTCATCGACAACAACAATTCTTAAACAAAACTTCATATTTCAATGGTCACACACCTCTTTGCCTTATTTGGGCATTCTTCTCACACCTAATATTAAAGATTTGTTGAAAATCAACCACCTCAACAAATTTCAGGACATTAAATCAGAACTTGGAAGGTGGGAGGAATTGTCACTCAACTGGTATGATTGATACCACTTAATAAAATCATTTGTTCTTCCTAAACTTCTCTTCCTCTTTTGCTCCCTTCCTTTGGACATTCCTTTGCCTATACTGAAGCAATGGCAAAATACTCTCAATGAGTTTCTATGGCATCACAAAAAACCAAGGACTGGCTTCAAAACCTTAAGATTACACTATATTCAAGGAGGCTTGAACTTTCCAGATGTGGTACTTTTCTGCAGAACTGCTATACTTTCAGTTGTAGTAAAGATTATTAGAAATGTTGGTTACACAGACTAGACTCTAACTTTACTTCCGTTAATCTAGCCCATGTCTGTTCCAGAAATCTTTTGGTTATCTCCCTCATCAAGACCTAGAAAAGTACATCAGAATCCACTGTTTTCCATTTTACTCAAAACATGGGATGCATTGAAGCACAAACTTTTACCAAAAATCTCTAGGTATACTACATTTCTGCAACAAAATTGGTTTCCCTCAATTTTGAATCCTATACGCATCTCAAAGAGGAGACAAGCCAGAATCACAAGATTAAAAGACTTGACATTGAAACAGGAACTCCTTCTAAAACAGATTCTTGAACTTCGGTTAAAGGTAAAAATCTCATTTTTTAAAATTTTCAATTACATCTTGTAGCTTCACAGATAAAGCTTTCTTCAATACTGCAGTCTCCTCAGATAGCCTTTGAAAAACTACTAGATAGTGACTTTCAGCTTCTGAATTCACAAATCTACAAAATATTGCTTACTAATACCAAACTGAAGATACTCCACTATCAACAATATTGGAACAGAGGCTGTGTTACAGAACTTACAGAAGAGCACTGGTCAGAAATTTGGAAATCTGCTTTAGCCAATTCATAATCTCGTCATATGAAGCCACAAAACGTCAAGATTTTAACCCAATGGTACCTAAGCCCCAAAAGACTTGCTTCGATCTCCTTATTGTATTCCAACTTACGTTGGAAAGGCTGTGGGAATGTCAGTACATTTGCACATTGCTAGTGGCAATGCTCACTAATAGAAGCTTTCTGGAGCTAGATTCTTCTTTTTTTAAAAAAACTTAAGAATGCTTTATTGAGTTAAGAAGTGCGATACAGATATAACAAACGAAAACCATGAGTATGCATCAAATATCAAATATCAAAACATGACACCATGAAACATTACAGAGTGCAGTTATGAAAGTAATTGACAGGACATCAATATAGTGTGGTATGAGGCATTGGGGATTCTATTATCAGCATAAACTTTATCAATGAAAGGTCGCCATTTTTCTATAAAATTTGAGGAAGCAATTTGTTGGGAACGATGAGGGCCTAAGTCATAAGTGAGCTTATCCAGTGCAAAATAATCCCACAATTTTAACCACCAAGTTTGTCGTAAGGGGGGAGAGTGTTGTTTCCAAACTAGAGCTATTGCAAATTTAGCAGCCACAAACATGAGTGAGATCAATTCCTCTGCAGATTCGGGGATATTTGAGTTATCTAGAAGAATTAAAAGGGCAAATTCGGGCGTAAATGGAGGAGAGTATGATGTGAGTTCTTGTACTTCTTGATAGATTTGTCTCCAAAAGCTATTTATGATTGGGCAGTGCCACCAGGAGTGGAGAAAAGTGCCCCTCTGTCCACAGTTCTTGAAACAGAGGGGTGAGATGGAAGACAAGTGCGCTAGCTGCACTGGGGTATGGTACCATCGTGTGAGGACTTTAAGGGCTTGAAGTTGGACATTCATTGCTTTCGTTTTATATATGGAAGAACCCCAGATGGCTCGCCATTGCTCCTCAGTTAGTTCTATCTGCAAATCTCAAGCCCAGGCACCTTGATAGGAGTGCGGCTTTGCATTAAGGGGGCTGAGTAGCAATTGATATATTTTTGATATCAGTCCTTTGATCGGGATTGAATCACCAAATAGGATCTTTTCAAAGCCAGCAAGGTGGACGCGCAGAGGGGGACTGAAGGAATGTGTATCTAATAAATGTTTAAGTTGAAGGTATTCGAACCAGGGTAGTCGAAGGTCAGAGTCAGCCTCCAGAGTCACTTTATCTTTCAGTACCCCCTTAAGAAGAACATCCGCAAATCGGGTCAGTCCTAGATGTTTCCATTGCATAAACGAGTCTTTACTCAGCGCCGGAGCGAACCAGGGCTGTCTAACAAAAGTGGTTAAGGAGGAGGTTGGGGGAGCTAACTTATTACGGTGTTTACGCCAAACCTGCAGCATGGAGGCCAAAAAAGGGTTCGGAGAAGAAGAAGTTTTGACGCGCTTAGACACACACCAGAGTTCCTCCTGGAAAGAGGGGGCCCTGAGATAAAAATCCTCGATCGACTTCCAGTCCGCCACGTAGGAGGACCTATAATATTTCACCAAATTTGTGAGGATAATAGCATCATGGTAGTTTGAAATATCTGGGACAGCTAATCCACCCAGCGAAATAGGCCGTCTACTTGAGGCAAAGTTAAGCCTTGGCTTCCGATGCTGCCACACAAATTCATTTATTTGGGATTGCCATTTATGCAGCAGAGAGGCTGGAACACACAGAGGGACCGCCCGTAAATAGAACACAATCTTAGGTAGAATTAATGATTTAATTAGATAGATACGCTCCAAAAGGGTGAAAATTTTTCCCCCCGAATGGGATAGGAGAGAATTGATAGATTTGGAAATTTCTGTCTGGTTAACGGTTGGGAGAGTAGTGAAGTCTAACGGGATGTGAACACCAAGGTGTTTCCAAGATTTTCTAACCCATTTGTATCGGTAGTGCTTGCTGATAAAAGAAATAGAGGTAGAAGATAGGGTAATGGGGTGCAAGAGAGATTTATCAAAGTTTATGGTGAGGCCTGAGGCGATAGCGAAGTCTGAAAGATGAGATTGAGTTGCTGGAAGTGACGAGGAAGGGTTGGTAAGATACAAGGTTATATCATCTGCGAAGAGACTAACTTTAAAAGCTTCGGTCCCCACGAGAATACCATGGATGCGAGCATCGTTCCTGATTTTGATGGCCAACGGCTCAATTGCAAGAGCGAATAGTAGGGGCGAGAGAGGGCAGCCTTGCCATGTGCCTCTAGACAGACTGAAAATAGCTGAGTTTAAGTTGTTAATCTGAAGTAGTGCTGAAGGAGAGAGATAGAGGGAGTCAATAAGAGTACGAAATTTGGGACCAAAATTCATTCTTTCTAGTAAGGAGTGCAGGTAGAGAGGTTCGACCGAGTCAAAGGCTTTCTCTATGTCTATAGATAGGATGCAGGCATCCTGAACAGCTTTGGTTTTGCAATGATGAATCAAATTCAGTGTTTTTTGGGTGACATCAGTTAAGTCACGACCAGGGATGAAACCCGACTGATCAGAGGCAATATAATTTGCCATAAAACTATTCAGTCGCCTTGTTAAGATGCTAGTAAAAAGTTTGTAGTCGGTGTTTAAAAGAGATATCGGTCGGTAAGACTTGGGGTCTAATTCATCTCTCTCTTTTTTGTGTAAAACAATAATTTTGGCAAGACTCCAAGACTGAGGGACTGAGCCAGAATCGAGAATATAGTTAAAAAGAAATAGTGAGTAGGAAGATGATGTAGAACTATAAGCTTTATAAAATTCAGAAGTGAAGCCATCCAGACCCGGTGATTTGTTTGTGCGCAATGATTTGATGGCTTCAGCAAGTTCCAGCTCATCAATGGGGTGGTCAAGACACTTTCTGTGGGCTTCTAGCAAAGTGGGGAGTGTAGTAATGGATTGAAAAAACTCAGAGATCGCTTCAGGTGGTGGGTTCTTGGATTGGTATAGAGAAGAGTAGAATTGACTAAAAATATCTAAAATAGACTTTGAAGAAGTGCATACAACGCCTTCGCGATTTCTGAGACCCTTCACATTCAAGTTGGTGGCTTGCTGTTTGGCTTTCCACGCTAGAAGCCTATGAAATTTTGGGCCCTGATAACAAAAGGCTTGTTTGGTAAATAGCAGATTACGTTTGATTTTTTCAGTATCCAGGGCCTCTAACCTTTTCCTTTCCTCTTGCAAGTGCTGAAATGTTTTTTTGCTGCAAGTGCGTTTATGTTGGAGTTCAAGATCTTTGATTTTCTCAGTCAAGAGGTTAATAAGATGTTGTTGGGGGGTTTTTTGGGTGGCAGCCAATGCAATAATTTTGCCTCTTAGGAAGGCTTTGCACGCATCCCAGACCGTTTGGGAAGGGATGTCATCAGAAAGATTGTGGCCAAAAAAATCCTTAATTTCCTGTTCGATTAGGTTGAAAAGTTCTTTATCTAATAATAAATAATTGTCAAGTCTCCAGGAAAAGCTACGGTCATATTGTACAGTTTTCTTAATAGAGCAGATAACTGGCGCGTGATCAGACCAGAGTTTTGGTTCAATTGAGGCATCTACAAGAGCATTACAAAGAGAATCAGAAATAAAGATATAATCAATGCGCGTGTGAGTTTGATGCTGCGAAGAGAAGTAGGTAAAGTCCCGCTCATTTTGATGGAGAAACCTCCAGGAGTCTGTAAGCCCCATTTCTGACATTATTTTATTCAAGCCTGAGGGGGAAAAGCCTCGTCGGGGGGGGGGGGGGAATGGAGAGGCGAATGTTCCGATTTTCTGTCTAGCCGAGTGTCCATTAGGAAATTAAAGTCAGCTCCGATAATTAAAGGGCCTTCCTGAAAAGCTTTTAATTTGTTCATAATCTCCCGGATAAATTCTAGTTGTCCCGAATTAGGTGCATAAATGGCAGCTAGGGTTGTGATTTCGTCATTGAGTCTACCCTTAACAAAAATAAATCTACCACGTTCATCTATCTCAGAGGCCAAGCAAGAAAACTGAACTGAACGTGAGAGTAAAATGGCAACCCCCCTGGCGTGAGAGGAACCAGAGGCTGTGAAAGACACAGGAAAATGGGCAGAGCGAAATAGGGGATTAATGTCATTTCGTAAGTGTGTCTCTTGTAGAAAGATAATGTCTAGAGCACGTTTCTTCAACCCTGAGAGGATGCGTCTAGATTTGATTTTGCTATTAAGCCCTCGACAGTTCAGCGAAAAGATTTTTAGGTCCAGGGCCATTTAGGTCAAAATATATGGATTATAAATTAGGTCTCCCATCAGGGACAAAGGACGGAGACGATAGACAATTACAATGTAAGATCCATAGCAGGGAAATGCAGTATGAGACCTCATGACTATGAAAAAGCATGGTTTGTATGTGAGTGAATGTAGGACAGTGTCCCAATCTATGATTACTGCGGGAATATAATGGGATATTGGAAAGGTACTAATTGCTATAACAGGGCTAAATAGAAATAGTAGTTTAAGCCAACTTGGCGGGCCTTTGAGAAAGAAAAATGACGAGCACAGGAGAAAAAGGGCCACTGATCCAAAAAGCAAGCCCATAAAACATGAAGGCATATACATTTTGTTCCTAGGACAAATGAACTGCATCAGTGTCAAGTCAAACAAACAAGAACTAGAAAAAAGGCAAAGAAACCTATACAGAACTAATAGACAATCATGTGATATCCCTAGTTGAACAGCAGATGGTGTACTAGAGTAGCAGCATAAGTGGTAACCAGCATATCTAACACTATAATACAAGTAACAGCAATAAGTGTACCTCATCCCCACCCCCCTCCCCCTTTCTCTGTCCCCTCTGTATATAAATGATGGTCAAAGATAGATTGGAAAGATGTCTGCAGGGGGACAGAACTCCCATCGGATACATTAAATAACAGAACCAGTAACCAGCACATGGGGAAAACCCGTGGGTCCCAGGAAACCACCCAAGACCGGGGTCCTTGTACCCTTCCACTACACATTCCCCTCATTCTTGAGAGCTGGAGAGCCAAGCCCCACTCTACCCTCACCCCCCCAACCCTCCCTCAGATGTTAATTATCATATAAGACAAAGCTTTAAAGTAAGATAACATAAGATAACAACGCAGGTTTATGATGGGTTTACTGATTGCAGTGACTGTATAGAGTCCGGAGCCTGGGCTGGTTCATGCAAACGGGCTGAGATTTTACGATCCTTAGGCGGTGACACGAAGGTCCATTTTCGCTTTTGTGACTTACGATCCAGCTCCATCGGAACATCTATGTTGAGTGCCTGAAGTAGATACAAACCAGCTTCAGGGTCTTTAATAGTCCAGCTTTTCCCTTGGCGATGTATGACAAGTCTGCCTGAGGGCGACCATCTATAGCGGATGCTTGCTGCGGCCAGCTTTTGAGCAATAGGTTTGAGGAAATGCCTATTCTGCAGGGTTTCTGCTGATAGATCTGGGAAAGCAAGTATTTTCTTATCCTTATAGGGAAGACCATTAAGGTTTCTGGCAGTGTCTAAGATCTTTTTCTTAACTCGTATGTCAGCCAGTTCGATGATGACATCTCGGGAACCGTGGGAGCGGGAGGAGAAGGTTGAACCCAGTCGATAAGCACGAACAATGTATGGAGCGATGCCATCCTCCAGCTGAAGGGCTGTAGAAAACCACAATGCTAGGAAGCTGGCCAGGTCTGAGGTTCCTTCCTCGTGTTCTTCAAAGCCTCGCAGCTTAACATGTCGTTCCCGCGCTTTGTTATCTAGTGCCAGAATTTTGTCTGTGGCCCAGCATTCTTGCCTCTGAAGATGTCGGATTTCCTCTTGATTAGTAAGGCCTGTTTCTAATGCTGAGTTAGCTGTGGCTGTGGCTTCTTGTAAAGTGATTTGTAAGGAGCTGATCTGATCTGTAATTGGCTTGAGTATAGCCGCCATGTTGTCTAGCATTTCTGACTGAAATGAGCTCAGGGTATTATGGAATTCTTTCGCTGTGAGGAGATCTGGTGAGGGAAGCAGACTAGCAACGCCATCTGCCATATTTGACGTTTTGTGCGGCCTTGACAGGGAGCGATCAGATTGTGAGCTGGAGTCCAGAAAGGATTTAAGAAGCCGAGCGCTAGCTAAAGATGAGTTATTCTTTTTATGGGACGATTTTCCCATAGTCTGATAAGAAATAGGATATAAAAACCTGCGTCGATGAGGGAGGGTGAGGAGATCGGGTCAGGAGCTAAAGCCTCATACGTCTGTCGCCATTCGCGCCGACGCCACGCCCCCCCCTGGAGATAGATTCTTGAACACATTCACACTCTCCTGAAGTCTTCTTCCATCTTAAGAGGGCGAGGCAGCTGGCTCCCTTCCTGGAGCGCGTCGACCTAGCAACTGTGATCCACGCAACAGTCACTTTGAGGTTAGACTACTGCAATGCCCTCTACATGGGGCTGCCCTTGTACCGAACACGGAGACTCCAGGTAGTCCAGAACGCGGCGGCCAGGCTGTTGGAGGGACTACCACGGTGGGAGCCTGCACGGCCTGGGCTGCGCAACCTGCACTGGCTGCCGGTTGTCTACCGTGTTCGCTATAAGGTGCTGGTTATTACCTTTAAAGCCCTATATGGCCGAGGACCTGCCTACCTAAAGGACCGCCTCTCCCCATATGTACCCCGGAGAGCACTGAGGTCTGGTTCCCAGAATTTATTAACAATCCCTGGGCCAAAAGAAGTTAGGCTGAAGGCCACTAGGGAGCAGGCCTTCTCGGTGATAGCCCCTCGCTGGTGGAATGACCTTCCAGAGATGGTGCGAGCCCTGCAGGACCTGAACCAATTCCGCAGGGCTTGCAAAACATTTCTTTTTCAGTTGGCATTTGAGACATCTTGTGGTATTTGAGACAGAACCTGATAACGAGCGAACAGATATTTAGCCATCTCATATACATCAGGACTATGTTTTAGCACCTATTTTATATGTTTTATGTATTTTAAATAACTTATTTGTAATTAATGTTTAAATTGCTATGTTTTATGTGGATCATGGGACTCCCATGCCTGTTATATTGTTTAATGTGAATCATGGGACCCCATGTCTGTTAGCCGCCCTGAGCCCGCCTGGCGGGGAGGGCGGGATATAAAAATAAAATATTATTATTATTATTATTATTATTATTATTATTATTATTATTATTATTATTATTATTATTATTATTATTATTATTATTATTATTATTGCAATACTGGCGAACTCTGAAGATTCCAAAGCTTTCTTGCAATTTGATTGAAAGTCTTCTTACAGCTGCTAAAATGGCTATAGCATCTCTATAGAAATCCAACACCTTACCATCACTTGAACTCTGGTTTACAAAAATCTGGGACATTTTAATAATGGAGAAAATCATAGCACAACTTTCCTTGTCCAACATTTACCCCAAGGTCACATCTTTTGAAGAAAAATGGCTTCCGTTTCTGAAATATACTGACTCTAAAAACATCTTACCTATTAACACAACTTACCTTCAATTTCTCTCACTATAATTCTTTCTAACTTATGCTATCCCCTCTTTCTCTTTTTATTTAAGTAGTCCCTTTCATTTGGCTTGGGATGGAACAAGGCATTATTCTTAGTTGGGCTAGAATTTTTGACTCTTAAGTTATCAGTTAATTTATCCTTAACAAGATATTCATTTATATATGTATGTATTTATTTATCTGTTGGTTGATTGATTGGCAAACTGGGTGTTATCTTAAATGCTAAATAAGATGTTCTACAAAGTTATATGTATCATAGTACTTTATGCACAGTTGGATTTTGCTATGTGTGGAATTAATCTACTTGATATTACTTCATCCAACAAAGTTCTGTATAACTTAGTATTTTTAAAATAAACTTATCATATGTTCAAAAAAAAAGTAGTGGGTCAGACACTGTAGTGATTCCAGCATAGCTCTTTTATTAGCGAAAACCCAACTGAAAACACACATGGCTAGCCACAATTATATACACAGAAACTCCACCCAAAACACACCTCCAGCAATAAACAACCTAATAGAAAAACAGGCGCTTGGAACCCTCATTTGCATGGGCTTCAGTCAAATGGATATTACTTGATCAGCTGGCTCAGCAAGGGCAGCCAATCTGAATGCAGCTGCAAGGAGCCTCTCCAACAAAGGGTCTTCATTTGAAGCTCCCAGTACACTACAGTTTAGAAATGGAATTTGTTTTATTTTCATATTAACTATGGTAATTACAAAATGCCCCATTCTTGTAATTACTGTGATTAGTTACAAAAGAAACACATGACTCTAGTTTGCTCTAGGAGCAACAGTGATACTTTATGTTGAGAGCCACAGCCTACAGCTTGAGAAACACAGAAATCAACTGTGCCTGTGCAAAGATGTTGCTTTTGCATGTTTGTAGACATGATGAGATTCTCCTTTCCTTCACTCTATTGCCCTGTGACTCATTATAGGGAGCACCAGCACACAGATCAGGAGCTCTTTAGTCGATCTGTTAAATGCCAATCAGAAATAAGTCTGAACAGGGGGGTTTTTTGTAGAAAAATCCCAACAGAAACTCATTTGCATATTAGGCCACATTCCATGATATCACCATTGATCCACACAGGGCTTTTTTGGAGGAAAAGTCCAGTAATAACTCATTTGCGTGGTAGGCCACACCCCCTGACATCAAGCCTGCTGGAACCGGGTTCCTGTGCGTTCCTGCTCAAAAAATCTGAGTCTGAAGAAAGAATATGCATGCTTAGTGAGGACGTTAGCTCCGCGAACTACCCCTGACCTCAAGGCATCAAAACCCAGAAGTCAATCATAATGATTATAATCAGTACTGCCACTTTGCTGCACATTATGAATTATGTTCAGAATTATGTTCCTTCTGTAAATGTCTGTGATAAATCTGTAGACCTAGAAAAGACAATGTTGCAGTCAGGAAAAGTACAGCATAGAACTTTCTAATACTTGTTGGAGGTAATGCTGGTGTTCTTAGCTGAATGCGGAACAAAGCAATGTTTCATTATATGACTCTGCAGCAACCTGTAATTTAGATTTTCTTTTCCCCGGTGATAATTACAATCGTCTTTTAACCTCACTCATTCCCTATATTATGATGGATTTTTTCAACGATTCTTAACACCCACTACCAGAAGATAATCTTAAAGCAGAGCAGTTTGAGCAAGAAGGGATTGTTTATTTGTGAAGGTTTGTCATCAAAACAGTAGGCAGAAATTTTGTTGATAGTCTAAAAAATTGATTTGTCCTATACAAGACAATGCTGACACATAAAGAGGCACAGCTTTGAAAGAAAAACCACTGAGAAGTTCAATAGGTTTAACTTCATGGTTTTCAGGTACTCCTGTCTTCATAAATGCCACTAAGCAACAAGTTAAAAAAAAGTCAAGCAACGTCAAAGTCTTTTTTCCATATGGTCATATAGTTCACATCTCAGGTATTTCTTATATCCTTAAGTCTATTAAAATGTTTCACTGAAATAATTCTTTAATAGCACAGGACTATTTATTAATACCGCCATATTTTAAATATCTGGTAAGTTGGTGGGGACCTAGGGCTGAGCCTTCAGGGCCAAGGAAGGAATTGGCTCAAGCTTAGCATCTTGGGTTTGGTTCTGGGTCATGGCCTGAAGCCCCTTCCTGCTGAAACTAAGCAAGTCTATGCATGGTTATATGAGGATAAAAGCCTGCCCATAAAACCACCCAGAACCCCATGGAAAGAAGGAAGGAAAGAAGGAAAAAAGGAAAGAAAGAAAAGAACTGTGATGCAATTATACTCTCATTCCAGTGTTAAGTGGAATGTGTTAAGTGTTAACTTGAACATTAGAAGGCCCAGTCAGGCTAAGCAGGTACACCTGGCTTGTAGGATTGCCAATCCCCAGGCCAAACTAGTGTTGCCAAGTTCCTGGGCCAGGCGGGGATTTCCCTGCCCAGGAAGTTCCCAACCCGCTGTCCCGCATTGGGCTGGCAAGGGAGGGATTGCCAGCCCAATGATGTTGCTGGTGCGATATCACTCGCAGCCAGAGGCTGCGGTTGACTTAGCAACCCTAGGCCAAATCCATGGGTTCAAGAGTGGTATCTCTCTCTCTTTTTCTTTTGTTTTCCCTTTGCCTACATTCCTGATATCTGTACTTGATGCTTAAACTAATAGGCTATGTTGTACCATAATTTAGATTTTTCTTCTTCTGCTCACTATTTTCAGATTGCTCACAAAATATTTATCATCTGCCCTGCTGATATTTTATATGTTATGTAGTGAGATAGTTTTGTAATTTTTTGTTGCTTTTGGACCTAACAGAAAATTTATGTATTTATTTTAAACTGCGCTTCTGTGTTGGAACAGGACTCAGGGTGGTGTACAGCATAAAATAGTTCATTTATAAATATGTAACAGTTAAAATATAGTATAAAACACAACAAGCAACCTAACTGATGATGCTAAAAACTTCCAGTTGTTTCACTGCCTCACGGGGAAGGCAGGGACTAGGAGTGCCAGATAGACAGAACCATCTCTGTCCTCAACCAAATGCCTGGCAGAACATCTCTGCCTTACAGGTCCTGCAGAATTGCATCAGATTCTGCAGGGCATAGATATTATTCAGCAGAGAGTTCCAGCAGTTTTGAGCCAGGGTGGAAAATGCCCTGGTTCTGGTCGAAGACAGTTGATATCTCTCAGGCCAGGGCTACCAACAAGTTCATATCTGTTGAATGCAGTGTTCTTCTAAAGGTATACCAGGAGAGACAGTCCCAAGGATACATGAGTCCCTCAAAGGTTAACACCAAAACTGTGAACCTGATCCAGTACACAACAAGGAGCCAGTGCAGGTCATGCAGCACAGGCTAAATATGTGCTGTTCACCAGGGGTTATTTTGTAGAAAAATAGGTGGCGAAGCTTGTTAGCATAGCTCATTAGCATATGCCGCCTCCCACCCCCCAGCAAAAAGGAACCCCATACAAGAAAGGAGAGCCCTGGGTGAGCGAGGCCTGCTTGGGCTGGCTAGAGATCCAGCCAGCTGGAGCAGGCCTCGCTTTCCTGGGGCTCTCCTGGGCCACCACCTCTCAGTCAAAAGGCCAGCAAGCCACCTGCTGCCAGAAATCACGTAAGAAGTGGAGAAAGGGTGGTGTGAGCTTCTCCAGGGGCTAATGAAGGCTGCTGGGGGTGTGGCAAAGCCCCTGGTGGCTGGCTGGCTGCCCACTCTCCTAATTCAGGGATTGTTATGCAGCTGCACCTAACTATTCAATGGACAAGATAGGTCATGAGGAAGAGGGGAAACCATCAGAAAGGTTCAGGAGCTGCACTCCTGTGAGCTCCTGCTGAATCTGAAGCCTGCTATTCACAGAATTCCTGTAAAGATCCATGCCACCACATTCTGTACCAGCTGAGGTTTCCAAGTCAGTCTAAAGTATAGCCTTATGTAGAGTGAGTTACAGTAATTTGGAGGTGACAGATGGACAAGAGGTATCAACCAAGTGAACCCAACAAGCTCTGCTTTAAAAAAACTACTACGGCCAACAGGCTGTGGGGAGGGCTGGGGAGAGGAGAGGGTTAGGCAGCCATATAATCCCGTACCTCCCTCTGTCAAAGTCTCAAATTCAGCAACAAGCTTAAATTGCAAGGGGAACTGCGATGCTCCCCAGCACTACAAACAATATTTTAAAAAATCTTCTTAAAAAATCTTGAGTATTTTGTGTTTGTATATGCGTAGAAGTTATAGGGGATTTTTGGCAACCAATACTGGGTCTTGGATGTTCAGAAAGGTGGGTCTATTGCCTGCCTCTGCATCCTGGCCCTGGCATTCCTTGGTTTACCATCTAAGTACTTGCCAGGGTTGGCCCTGCTTAGCTTCTGAGATTTGACAAGATTGGGCTAACCTGGGCTATCCGAGACAGGGCTGGCACCACAAGCAATCTCCAAGCACTGCCACTCTTCAAAGATACCATCTCCACTTTAATTGCCTTTTGCAGACTTTTGTTTCCTGCCAACTCCACATCATTATCCAGCCACTGAAAACATTGCTCCCCAATGAACAGGTGCATGGACATGCATCTAACATTTGCCTCTGCTGTGTGCAAATCCAGCATTCTTTTCTGAATGCCTGCTGCCATCCATAACCTTCACCTCACCCCCCCCCCCCACCTTCCTTTCAGATTGTTACATAAGACAGCACTTGCATGCAGGGAACTAGGGGAGCATGCATGAGTTTCAGCTTCATCTCTTATTTAATCTTATTCATGCTGCTAAGGGAGGCAGGTAGGAGGGGGGGTGCACACACTTGGGTGGGCCACCTCTGCCTCCAACTACAACTTAGTGGGCTTCCTCCTTCCCCAACCCTCAGCGTTCTGAACACATTGCACCCCTTACATAAGCACCAAGATTTTCTTTCTCACCTGGGCTGCTATGCCCAGCATGCCTGGTCCAGCCAGTCCTTTTATTCACATATTCAAATAAGTGGGCACATTTGGTGAGCCTGCTATCAGCTTTCCACAGGCATCTGTACCTGTAAGCACTTTCCTTGGACTGTGTACAAGTGGGAAGATGCTTGGCTAGGCTCATGGAGGTGGGGCCAAAGAGATTCAGCCTGCAGCACATGAACAGCCAGCAATTTTTCCAGGTGGCAGAGGCAGCAGCCCAAAGTGCTCTGGTTGGAGGAGGAGGCTGCAGCATCAGGTAGCATGCCCAACCCAGCCTCTTGGCCAAGGGCAGCAGGCCAGCCCCAAGGGGATTGGCTGAGCAGAGCTAAGGCCAAACCAGCCCTCCTTACCTCATATGGTTGTTAACCATAGGTTGAGCAATCCCTGGAGATTTGGGGGAAAACCTTGCAGAGGGCCCACATTTGGGAGGCACCTCAGCAGGGGGTTTAATACCGTAATATAGGCCCTTCTGGTCCACATTTGGATTGGTTCCCCACCCAGTTTCTCATGGGCTGGATAAGAGCCCTGAACAGGTTAGTTCTGGCCTGTAGGTCATATGTTTGACATGTCTGTTCTAAGGCACTATATGAGTACTAAAGGTAAAGGTAGTCCCCTGTGCGCACTAGTCGTTTCCGACTCTGGGGTGACATTGCTTTCACAACATTTTCACAGCAGACTTTTTATGGGGTGGTTTGCCATTGCCTTCCCCAGTCATCTACACTTTCCCCCCAGCAAGCTGGGTACTCATTTTACCGACCTCGGAAGGATGGAAGGCTGAGTCAACCTTGAGCCAGCTACCTGAACCCAGCTTCTGCTGGGATCGAACTCAAGTCATGAGCAGAGCTTAAGACTGCAGTACTTCAGCTTTACCACTCTGTGCCACAGGGCTCTTCCTATATGAGTTCTAGGTATACCATATTATTATCAGTTGGATTCATCTGTTTAAATTTGGTTGAGACAGATGCCTTACCATGACTGATTAAATGCAACTGGGATGAAACCCAAAAGAATATAAATCTGAAAAAGGAAATGAAGTGTCTGTACATAAGTCTAGGAAATCAAGCATATCAGACCAATTGCATGTAGCACATTTTTCTTGCATGTGTAATGAATGAACAGGCAATCAAAGCAGATAATCAAAGTACAGTATCAGGAGGATATAAGCTTCTGGCTGTACACCGATAACTTAGATTAAAAGACTTGTGGCTGCATCATGCTGACCTCTGTGCAAATGTTGAACACGCAGGTGGGGACTTTGATAATGGGAAACCTGATGAAAGGGCATTCTGTACTAAAAATACAGATAATAGACATAGCAATGGCATATTAATAACTAATTTTTGCAGAATTCCTCCTTTTGAGAAGATAAAATACTCTGTACAGTGAAGGGAAAATCTCATGTTACAATGTTTTAAATGTTTTTGTCCTTAACTAATAATTATAGTAAGAACATATTGCATAGTAAAAGGTTGGGGGGCTGTGATGTATAAACTCTATTACACAAGGTAAGCTCATGGCATGCACTAGTACAGGTGATGTAGAATACAGCTACCATTAATAGTGAACATTTGGTTTTCCATACTACCTCCCCTTCACTGCTAGCCAGCAATTTTGTCTTGACCTTCTCTATTTTACTGCTACAATTACCATTTGACTTTGCTAAAAAAAAAAAAAACCCATACAATATTAACTAGTTAATCCACTGCCACTTCAGACTAATTAGATGATACTAGTTAATATAGACTACTGCTAGGACAAGTGGCTATTTTAGTGTAGACTGCATGATTGCTCTAACAACTCTAACCCTATGGTGAAGGTGAAAGTCTCTTCCAAAAATTCACTTGGTGACCTCATACAAGCAATTATTATCTCAGCCTCACTCTCTTATTAGCAGTAAATAGATAGCATTACTGATCTACCTTACAAGGTTGTATTATTGAGGTAATGTATGTAAAATGCTTTGAACACTCAAAAACTGAAGGTTGGTTTTATACCCTGCTTCCCCCTAACATAAAGAGTCTCAGTGACTTATAATCGC
Organism: Heteronotia binoei; assembly: GCF_032191835.1. Lineage (NCBI taxonomy): Eukaryota > Metazoa > Chordata > Lepidosauria > Squamata > Gekkonidae > Heteronotia > Heteronotia binoei. Next base: position 110,927,470 of record NC_083243.1, on the reverse strand, counting down.
CTTCTCTTCCTCTCCCCAAAACAGCCACCTTGTGAGGTAGATGGAACTGAGAGAGCGTTTTCGCACTTACCTTTTACTGGCGCGACCACCCTCCTCACGCCGGCGGATCTGCAGGGATTTCGCACCAGAAGCGCCGGCGCAGCCAAAAGAGCCGGCAACTTCCGTCGCAGAGCCAGCTCAAACGGAAACCACCAAGAAGCAGGAAAACGTTTGAGCTGGCTCCGTGACGGAAGTTGCCGGCTCTTTTGGCTGCGCCGGCGCTTCTGGTGCGAAATCCCTGCAGATCCGCCGGCGTGAGGAGGGTGGTCGCGCCAGTAAAAGGTAAGTGCGAAAACGCCCAGAGAGTTCTTAGAAAACCATGACTGGTCCAAGGTCACCCAGCAGGCTTTGTGTGGAGGAGTGCATAATCAAACTTGGTTCTCCACATTTCAGTCTGCTGTTCTTTACCACTACACCAAACTGCTAGAAGAACACTAAGTATTTCTTTTAAGTGAATCATTTCACTGAAATAACAGCATAGAATAAACCCAGTTGTTTATAAAGCACTAGGATGATCAGGCTAGTAGTATTTTCCAAAAAATGGGCCCCCTTCAGATGGCACATTGGGAATGTAAGAATCCAACAAGTTAGAAGTTATAAATGTCTTGGTGTCACTTTTAATCTCAACTGGGCAGACAGAAGTAGGGCTATAAAACTGGCGAGGATTTCCCTTTCCCAACTCAAGTCTTTCTTCTTTACTAATGAAAATCAATATGTCCCTGCTGCGATTAGAATATTCAACTCTAAAATCCTACCTCAAATCCTTTTTGGAAACCCTATTTGGTTCAATGCATTTAATCGCTATGTTGAGAATATCCAAGCAATTTTTATCAGACAAATTGTGGGTGTCCCTAAATACATGCCTTATGTAATGTATGCGGACTCGTGAGAACTGAAAGCGGGCTCATAGGAGCCAGACAGCCAGAGCTTGGGGACTTGGGAACAATGGGCAGCAGGATCCAAAACCCTGCTGCCCTGCTCCAATCACGGGCCCCCTGCTGGTTTGAATGGTCCAATCAAATGCTTGCGCAGAAACACGAGAGTGTATATAGTTGGCCCTGTGGGCCCAGTTAGCCAGTCTTATATGTATGCCTCCAGATGCTGTAATCAATAAAGAGCTGATGATTCAGTACCACCTCACCTCTGCCATGCATTGAACCCACTATATTATATTTACAATCTGCTCTGAAGTTGGACAAAACCTGAGACCAAAGCCTGGTTTTTAACATCACACTATTGGCTCAGGCTCTATTTTAGAACTGAACCAGACTTTCTCTTATCTCTTTTGCAAAAAGAACTGCAGAATGCCTCCTGGAATTCCAAGATTATATCTAAATTAAGCCAGTTTGGTATCCCTCTTGATGATTTAACATTATTGGAGAAATCATATATTTTTAACTAAGTAAACAATGATTACTTGATATTGAACAGCAAAAGCTATTCCCCACCCAACCCAATATCTGTTCTCCTGCTATGCTTGATCTCACTAATCACTTTGGGAAAATGCCCCAATATTTTTACTATCTTGATATCCCTCTCCAACGCAGTCTTTCTTTTGGCAAGGGTTATCACATTCCCCTCTAGAATGCTCTATGGCAGATACCATCAGATCCCGAGACAAGAATGGCTATGTCCTTGCAGTCTTAACTGTCTGGACACAATAGAGCACATAATTGCAGAATTCCCTGTTGTTGTGTCTTGCTATGCAATCCGGAAGTACTGCACAGCAAACGCTACAGAGGTGACCAGAGGAAGTCCCTGGTCACTGGATGTAGCGCGCGAAACTACTGTGGTTTCGACAAGCCGGAGGAAGCCTTGAGAGACCGATTTGTCTGGGGCCTCTGAGACAAAAGGCTGCAGCAAAAGCTCTTCGCAAAGGAGGAGCTCACCCTTCAACAAGCATTCAACGAAGCAACCACGTTCGAGAGAGCCACCAAAGCATACAACAACCCGAGAGGAGAAGCAGTCCACCAGGAAGAGATGGCGCCTGGCGACCCAGAGGACGAAGAGGCATTCCAGCTCCGCCGCCAACAAGGAATGGGCCCGAGAGCCCCCACATGGCAACGAGCAACAGAGAGACCCGCAAACAGCAAGTGTGCCAGCTGTGGCGACCCCAACAAGAGACGGGACTGCCCCTATCGCAAAATGGACTTCAGGGACTGCGGGAAGGTGGGCCACATAGCTTGCTGGGCTAAGGCCAATCGCAGACAACAGATGGCTCACCATGATTCAACCGATGCTCACACAACAGCATCGACCAGCCTGCAGGTAATGAACTTGCCCCTCACCGCCCGAACAAGGTCAGACTGTCGGTCATAATCGAGGGCACTCCATGCCCAATGGAGGTGGACTCGGGCTCCTCCATCTCCATAATTTCAGAGGAGACCCTAAGAAAACTGTGCCCCCGTCGCAGGCTCCAATTGAGACCGGCTGCTTTTATACTGCGAGACTTTCAGAAAAACCCTGTACACATCTTGGGTTGGGCCACGGTATGGGTAGAGAGACAGAGCTTCACATTCTAGTGGTAAAGTGCCAGCTCACCACATTACTGGGACTGGCCTGGTTTTGACCACTAGGTATTCAATTAGTGGGGGTGCAGCAGATACAAACGACCAACTTCGAGAATGTGTGCTGGGAATTCCCCGAAGTTTTTGATGGGTCCCTGGGGAGTTACAAGGGGCCGCCCATCACCTTACCCCTCGATCCCCTCGTTAGACCAATCAGACTGAAGGCCAGGCGAGTTCCGTTCACTCTAAAACCTAAAATGGAAGTGGCACTGGACCAACTCACGGCCCAGGGGGTTCTAGAACTAGTGTCCTTTGTGGCCTGGGAAACACCCATAGTCAAGCCAGTGAAGCTGAACAGGGATGTGCGAATATACGCTGACTACAAGTGCACTATAAATAAGGCGCTCCAGGACAATCCCTACCCCGTTCCAGTGGTCAGCCACGTCCTGGCAGCCTTAGCAGGCTCTAAGATTTTTGGAAAACTGGACCTGGCCCAAGCATACCAGCAACTTCCGGTAGACGCCAAGACAGCAGAAGCTCAGACCATTGTGACCCACAGGGGAGCTCTTAGGGTACGGTGGCTGCAATTCGGGGTTAGTGTAGCTCCGGGGATCTTTCAGAGCATAATGGAACATCTCCTCAAAGGAATCCCCAGAGTGCAACCATTTTTCGATGACGTTCTGATCGCAGCCCCAGACGCAGAGAAGTTCAGCAGCCACCTGAGAGAGGTACTCCGCTGCTTCCAGGCAGCGGGTATAAAAGTAAAGAAGGAAAAAATGTTCACTAAGGGTGCCGAGGGTGGAGTTCTTGGGTTTTGCTGTAGATGCCACGGGAATTCACCTGCCGGAGGACAAGACCAGGGCGATAGTCCACGCCCCCCCCCCACGGGCAAGGCGGAGCTACAAAGTTTCTTGGGGTTATTAAATTTTTATCATTCGTTCTTGCCCCACAAAGTGGCCATCGCAAAACCCCTCCACAGGCTGCTCGATAAACAAGCCCCATGGGTTTGGGGAAAGCAGCAGGCCACCGCCTTTCAGGAAGTCAAAGACCTCCTTGTTTCAAATGCGGTGCTCCACCATTTCAACGAGGCCCTGCCACTGATTTTGGCTTGTGATGCTTCCCCGTATGGAGTGGGCGCTGTTCTGGGGCACCAACTCCCGGACGGGAGGGAGGTTCCTGTGGCCTACTAGTCGAGAACCCTGACCCCCGCAGAGCACAACTACGCTCAGATCGACAAGGAGGCTTTGGAATCGTGGCGGGCATTCACAAATTCAACGACTACCTGTACGGTAGGAGTTTCACGATGGCCATGGACCATAAGCCGCTCCTGGGCCTCCCTGCCCCAAACCGTCAGACCTCGCAAATTTTGTCACAGCGCGTCCTGAGGTGGAACCAGTTTCTGAACTCGTACACTTACACCCTGGTGCACCACCCGGGCAAAGCCATGGGGTACGCTGATGCCCTTAATCGCCTGCTGCTTCCCTCGACAGACCCAGATCCCGCCCCTGCCCACCATGTGATGCTTCTGGAGTCTTTGCCCGAGCGGCCTCTCCACGCCGCTGAGGTGGCTCGGTCCACAGGCAAGGACCGTATACTCGCACGAGTTTTGGACTGGGTGGGAAGGGGGTGGCCTAAGGGCAAACTGGACATGGAATTCAGGGTGTTCGCATCGCGCAGAGACAAGTTGTCCACATACAAGGGGTGCATACTCTGGGGTAGCAGCGTGGTGGTTCCCCCCCCCCCCCATGTGGAAGCAAGTATTAGAAGCTTTACACGAAACACACCCGGGGATAGTGAGGATGAAAGCTCTGGCACGCAGTTACATATGGTGGCCAGGTATGGACGACGAGATAGAGGGGTGGGTGAGAAGGTGCCAACCCTTCCAGGAATCCTGGCCCGATCCGCCGAGTGCCCCCGTCCACCACTGGGAGTCCAACCAGAGGCTGTGGTCCCGGCTCCACTTAGATTTTGCAGGGCCAAATATTCTTTATCCTGGTCGATGCATATACTAAGTGGATAGAGGTGATCCCCGTAGCTTCCACCTCCACAGCAGCAGCGGTCAGAGTCCTGCGAAGGGCCTTTTGCACGCACAGAATCCCCGATACCCTGGTCACGGACAATGGGACCGCTTTCACCTCCCGGGAATTCCGGGATTTTGTTAATAGGTACCTCATCCAGCACATTCAGTCCGCCCCCTTCCATCCGGCCACCAAACGCCAGGCAGAGCGCATGGTGCGCACCACCAAAGAGGCCCTGGGTCGCATTTCATAACAGAATTACCCCACTGGGTCAAGCCCCGCCAAACTACTAATGGGGAGGAAATTGATCACGAGGTTAGACAGGCTACATCCAGACAGGGCCACCGACGTCCGCAGTTCACCCAAAGTCAGGGAAGCAGCGCGGGGATTCTTTCCGGGGGACCCGGTCTACGCAAAGAATTTTGCAAGCAGCCCGGAGTGGGTTGCCGGCAGGGTGCTTCGGGTGACGGGGTCCCGCTCTTACAAGGTCTCATCCGAGGGGGGTCAGATCCTAAGGAGGCACATAGACCAGCTGCGCCGCTGCGCCTTGCCAGAAGAACCAACAGCGAGTGGGGATACGGCGAGCGAGGGAGAGCTAGCAACAAACCCCCTGGAAACGGCCCCGCAGGTGCCAATCCTACTGACGACGTGAGCGGAAGAGCAAACCAGCGGGGGGCACAACCCACCCAGACTGGTGGTTCTGGAACTGCGACTAGAGTCGGACAGCCATCCGCCGGTGTCAAGTCCCCAAGAAGAAACCCCCCCACGGCGGCCGCTCCAACGCCCCAAATAACCCCGAGGAGGTAAACCCGGGAATTCAGGGTGCCGGCCTACTTGAAAGACTATGTGTCTTGAACTGGGGTGGGGGTGGGGAGTGTTGTGTCTTGCTATGCAATCCGGAAGTACTGCACAGCGAACGCTACAGAGGTGACCAGAGGAAGTCCCTGGTCACTGGATGTAGCGCGCGAAACTACTCCGCCAATTAAGATCTATGGTGGGAAGTTTAACTGGCCAGGATTGGACCTGGCCAGTCCGAGGGTTGTTCTGGGCTTTGTATATAAAGCAGGACCCGGCCTGTGTTTCGCCCTCTTGTGATGTACCAGCTAATAAAGCATGTTGCCTTCAACACGTCTCGTCACTGAGTACATTACACCTGTGTATGAATTACCCCGTGAAAAACTGCTTTTAACTTGGCTCTATCCCAAAAGGTATCTGAAAACTAAGTCGAAATGTCAATTTCTTTTAAATGATCTGATCCCTGAGATCACTAATGCTATTGCCAAATTTCTTATTCAAAAATTTTCTTATTCAAAAAGTTCAAAAATTTTAGATAGCAATGTCCTTTACTGTACATATCTGTATGGAATCCTTTGGCTCAATGTTTTATATGCTGCTAATTCTTTTAGGAATTTTTAAATTTCAAATTTCCAATGGTTGATACTCTAGGTGAGGTCTTACAATACTCTAGGTGAGGTCTTACCAGAGCAGAGTAGAAAACAGTGGATTATGGACTAAAATTGAACACCTAAGGTCTAGAGATAGAAGCCTGAGAGGTGGTGGGGCACTTGAAGTGATGGTATTGCTTTACTCTGCTCTGGTAAGACTTCACCTAGAATATTGTGTTCAGTTTTGGGCACCACAATTTAAGAAGGCTATAGACAAGCTGGAATGTGTCAAGGGAAGGCAATGAAGATGGTGAGGGATCTGGAGACCAAGTCCTATGAGGAAAGTTTGAAGGAGCTGGGTATATTTAGCCTGGAGAGGAGATGACTGAGAGGTGATACGATCACCATCTTCAAGTATTTGAAGGGCTGTCATCTACAGCATGGTGTGGAATTGTTGCCCCAGGAGGTTGGAACAGAACCAACAAGCTGAAATTAAATCCAAAGAGTTTCTGGCTAAACATTAGAAAGAACTTCCTAACAGAGTGGTTCCTCGGTGAAACAGGCTTCCTCAGGAGGTGACGGGCTCTCCTTCCTTGGCAGTTTTTAAACAGGGGCTAGATGGCCATCTGACAGCAAGGCTGATCCTGTGAATTAGACAAATGATGAGAAGGAGGGCAAGAAGGGTGTATGGGGGGAGGTATTAGTGAAGTTCCTGCATTGTGCAGGGGGTTGGATTAGATGACTCTGGAGGTCCCTTCCAACTCTATGATTCTAAGATAAAACTCATCCACTAGTGCAGTTGTTGTTTTTAAAAAAAGAAACTGAAAAACAAAAATAAAACCAATATCAGAAAATATATATCACAGAGCACACAAATGTTTTCTGGTTTTCCTTTTGAAATTTAACAGGAAATCAACCATTTTCATCCCTCACCCTTCCAACCAAAATGTATAATTTCTTCCTACTTTTGCCATTACAGATGCCAGGCCACTGCCCAGCATCCCTGGGAACATTAGAGGTGGGCAAGGGGTGGCTGTGAATCACCGCCACCATCATTAGAGATTGAAATCCAACCCATCATTACAGCAACACAATTTTGATTAAAGCAACACAATTTTGGATTGCTAAATCTCCCAGGAGGGAAGGCAGCATGGTATAGCCCAGTCTCTTCATATCTCAAAAGCTAAACAAGCTTGATACTTGGAAGGGAGACCTTCAAAGAAGACTCTGCAGAGGACGGCAATGGCAAACCATCTTTGCTTTTCGCTTGCCTTGAGCTGGGATCACCATAAGTTGACTGAGGCTTGATAACACTCCACACACACACACACATCTTTCTCTATGTTCCTAGTGAGCTGCTTCTATAACAAAAAAGCCTGTTAGAGACAGCTCTTGTAAAGGAATGCAGGCACTGAGATCTCTGAGATCTGACACTAATGTTATGGAGTACACACATTTGCACAAGTACATCTTGGGTCCCCAGAGTTAAGACAGGGGACTGAGGGGCCCTGAAGAGCCATATCTTATATATGCCATAGAACAAAATGGGAGTCAATAGCACCTTTAAGATCAACTTAGTTTTATTTGGAACGTAAGCTTTCGTGTGCTCTAAGCACACTTCATCAGACGAGGAATCCAGCACAGTGAGCAGAGCCACACATAGCTGGTAGGCAATGGCTCAGAATGTAAAATGGTACAGTTTTAAGATCCAATGACAGAATAGTAAAATTATCTGGTAAGCAGTGGTTTAGAATGTAAAATGGTACAAATATAAGATCCAATGACAGAATAGTAAAATTAACAAATTGATCTGAGTAGCATGCATATGGGCATATTGTTGTTGTTCAGTTGCACAGTCGAGTCTGATTCTTTGCGACCCCATGGACAAAGTCACGCCAGGGCCTCCTGTCTTCCACCATTCTCCGAAGTCTGCTCAAATTCATGTTTGTTACATCAGTAATACTGTCCAGTCATCTCATCCCCAAAATGGGCATATGACACCTATTACAATGGAATAAATGGGCACAGGTGTGTACCTTCACAACGGCATCTGTAATGTGGGCATGAGAACTCTGAGTCCAATTATACATGTGTATTTGGAAGCAATATCCTAGAAAGGACAAGGAGACATTTCTTACTTAAAGATTCACTTTATTGACTACAGGATAGATATAAAGTGGAAGAGAGGCAAATTTATTGCTAATGCAAGCAATAAAACAGTTTGCCATATAAGCAAGAAAATATTGTTAGTTTAAGGAACCAACTTTAAAAAAAGATTTCTAAGTGGTTTTCAGGACTGATCTTAAAGAAAAAGAAAAGAAAAAGTCAGTTCCTCCAAAACAAAGAACACCAAACAAGCTAAAAACTATAGAACCAGCCCAAACAGTCAGATGTGCAACAGCACCACCCATTGGTAGGAATGATTATATAACCATTACATTATCTGGTGGAACCAGCCTAACAGGAACTTGCTATTTGGAGAAGAATTTGAAGTAGGGTTGCCAGCCAGTGAGGGTCTGTGGGGTGGAGAGCAGATGGGTGTTATAACAGTGTAACTGTATTACATCACTTTCTGGGAAAATGCAGAAGTGACATAATTCCTTTCTAGGAATTACCAGTTTTAGTGTATAGTTCCTGAAAATTTCTAGAGAGGCATGATGTCACTTCCAAGTTGTCCATAGCGGAGATGTAATGATATTATGCCAATAACAATTTTTTTTGGTTTTTTTTTCTACCACCAGCTTATGAAGCACTCAATGAAAGCTGGGGACAGGAGTTTCCTGCCCTCAGCAGTGAAATAATTTTTTTTATTTGAAGTTGTCTTCACCATGTATAGTTGCATGGGGAGGATATCCAGAAAAGAAGGAGGGAGATGTGGTTTAATGCAGGGGAAGGGGGAAACTGTGCAAGCTAGAGCTTGTAGAAGGTGAATTTTAGGAACTGAAAGGGATTGAGTTGGTAGGAGAAGGGAGGACTAGCAGGAAGGGGGTGCACTGAAGCAGGAGCTTACAGTGAGAGCTGTTTGAGGAACAGAAAGTCGCTAGAGGGTAGAGAATAAGATAAAAATGGACTGGCAAAGCTACCTAATGCTCTTTGGAGTTCAATCATGCTTCTCACACCCTTGCTCCTGGCTCCACCCCCAAAGTCCCAGCTATTTCTTGAGTGGGACTTGGCAGCCTTACTTGTTATCCAGGTTTAAAACATAGTGGTGGAGGGAGTCTGGGGATAAAAAGTGTCCTAAATTTGGGGTATTTGACCACTTTTTAACCCAGATTCCCCAGGGCTTTTGGTCATGTGGTTTGAGAGGTAGGGGTTGTAACACTTAGAGACACTCAGGAGCTGACTCTATATTTTGTTATTTAAATCAGAAAGAACGTATGATTGCTCTGTTTGGTGGCCCAGGAAGGGAATCCTCCTAGATGTTTAAAAATGGGTTTGGAGAGAGAGCACAGGCATCAGTCATCCTGACATTTTGTTTCTGTGCATGTAGTGAATGTGTGCTGAGTTACTTTACAGTTTTGGCTTGTCTTTTAATGTTGATGTGTTGTATTTTAATGAACAGTAAACTGCTACAAGAACTCTCAGGGGCTGAAAAAAAGGAGAGAAATTTTAGAAATAAATATAGCAAGGAGAAAGTTTTTAGATTTCTGCTTTATATTACATTTCATCTTCCTACACACATGGACGTTTTTAAATGTCATGCTTTCTATTCTCCTGTATGCATTATGAGATGGTAAAGGAGCTCAATCAGACTGACATATGCCGCTTTAACATTTGAAACTAAAGAGTCACTCAAACTTAGAGTCATTCTAAAAGTATAATTTTCTCCTGATCATATCCCAATTTTATGCAACAGAAAATCAGGTTGGTACCACCGGAAATTTGGAAACAGTTTTTAGCTAATCCTAACATACACACACTATACAAAGTTAGAGCTATCAGTCTTTCTTTTTGTATCATGTATGTCCAAGTTAATTAGATTTGTTCCACAGATGTTACAGGACATACTAAAATGTGTGATGTGTTGTGGTGTTGCTGGCATCAATATACATAATTATCAAAATGGCCAAATCTGTGGGTTAAATCCAGAGAGTGGAGCCATGAATAGATAAGACAGACAAGCTGCATCAACCTGAGAGGAAAGGAATGTGATAATATAAACTTCATTAAATCAGGAACCATCAAGCAGTTTATTATTTTCATCTGCTATTATTTTTGTTTTACATCTGATCATTATTACTGGTTGAAGTGCTCAGGTCAAATAAGTGAAGAATGAACGCTTGTTTCAAAAAGACTCAATGAATCATAACTAAATCTTGAAGCTAAGCAGAGAATGTCAAAGTCCATACCAAGCAATTGGAATGTTAACAATCTATAATAAGTTTACAAATGATTCAAAAAGTATTGAAGTTTGCAAGGTGAATTTAGTGTATAGTATTGAATAAACCTATTTATTAATCCCCTCTTTTTAGTGGCTTCAGAGGACACAGACCAACCTTCAGCTGGATTTTAATGTATTTTATTTTATTCAATTTATAGCCCACCCTTCCTGCAAAGCAGATTCAGGGCGCATTCCTTCAAAAAGTCATACAGTCAAACAATTACAAACAAATTAATATTATCATATATATAGCTAAAATTACAGACTAATCTTAAAAACCAAATTTAATATACCCTGCCTCAACAAGTCCATCAGATCTTGGCTCACTAGAATAGAAGGGAGGGAGGCCGAATGGCAGGTGACGCCCACTGTTGAAATGAAGGCCTGGTAGAAGAGCTGTTTTACAGGCCCTGCAGAACTGGAGCAAGGCGCACAGGGCCCAGATCTCCAAGGGGAACTCATCCCAGAGAGTGGAGGCCCTGGCCCTAGTCAAGGCAAGTCAGACATCTCTACCTTAAGTCCCTAAGACCCCGAGACACCCATAGGAGGCTTACCTCATTATCTGCCCTGCTGGATGTCTTGACTTTTTTGCTCATTTCCCTTTTTGCTGCAGGCTACTGTTAAGCCCCCTGGCAAGAGGTTCCATTGTTTCCCTAATGCTACCCAGTGCTTGTTAGTATATGTGCAGGCATCAGACCACTGCTGACAGCACAAGATCTAAATGACAGTAGATGATCTGGCTGGTAGGGGCATTTGGCAGACTGCCAGATTGCATCAGCCAGGCTGAGGTGAGCATGACTCAGCACAAACCTGATTGGTCCATCACCTGGAGAACTTGTATAACTGTACAGAGGTACGTCACTACTTGTGGAGGTTGGATGGTGAATTGTAAGCGGAGCACTTTGACAGTTTGTATCATAATTGTAAATAAATTGTATATAGCTAGTTTAAACACAGCTGTGTACAGGACTGGATTTATTAGCGTCTTCAGAGCTCTTACTCAATAAACGCAGAGGACCAACAGGGTTATGGGCCCAGCATGCTTCCGCTGCACCTGAGTGCCATGTGTAGAAGAGCTGAGTGGTGGAGTAAGATGCTGAAGTGCTCCAGGAGTAAGGAGGAAGCTGCCTCGGTGGAGGAGAACAGTAGTAGCTGAGAAGCAGGTGCTGAGCAGGATGGCTACAGCGGCGGCTATGGTGCTGATAGAGAAGCTGACTCCCACTAACTATAATGTGTGGGCGTTACTATTGGTGGTGCATGTGCAGAGTGCAAAACAGAGAACTGTTCAAGAGTATACTCCAGGAAGAAATTGAGCCACACACCAGCACCTAGTTTAAAAGTAGTGTATTTACAGACTATATACAACTAGTGCGGTGAATAACATTAAACTGAGTGACAAAGTGCTACACCAGGAACCAACTCTCGACTGAGAGGAATACAGTCTGGCACTGCAGTGCTTATATATACATGTCAGCAAATCATGGCAGTCCATACAGTTGCTGACTTCAGCAGGTGCTTTCCCTGGTTACAGTCCAGCCAGAACCGGCTTGCTCACAAGGTTGAGCTGACCTGACCTGTCAGATACTGTCACGGTAGATCCACCTGCTGCTTCTTGCTTCTGTCATGCTGTGGAAGGAGGACTCAATACACTGACACACCTCCTAGTCCAACAAACATAGCATGCCCAATAACTTTACAACTTTACAGTGTTCATTTACATTTAGACACTTTGTAAATAAGTCAGCAGCGTTTTCATCAGATCTGCACTTTGCCAACCTCCCCCAAACCCAGGAACTTGTTTCACACACCATTCCTGGTTTAGTACAGAGTTCAGACAATCAGTCACAGAGCCACTGTGATGTGCTCTTTGCTCCGAGCACCCAGCCTGCCTTTTTTCGCTCTCCAGCTTTAACACCTCCTGATAGGAGTCAGGCTCAGGCACACTAACTAGATTTACTTCTGGAAATCCATATCTCTCAGGAGGAATACCTTTGGTTATTCTGGAAAATATCCGTGACCCCTGACTAGTACTGGGCTCACTCCCTCCTGAAGCCACCTCCTGAGCTGGAGATTCAGGTTCCAGTTTTACCTCCCGTTGCACTGCCTCAGAGCTGCTCTCTGAGCACGGCAGTAAAACAACACTTTCACTTTCCAAGTCGTGCAGCTTTTTCCAGCTGCAGTGCTCATTAAAGTTTGCTGACCGGCTGTATGTTACCTTAGCCTGCTTATTACAAAAGCGATAAGATTTCGTGCCTGGCTCATAGCCCAGGAAAGTTAAACATTCCGCCCAGTCACCTCCCTTCCTCCTGTGTTTTAAAGGTACATTCACCCATGCCTGGGTACTAAACCCCTTCAGAAACCCCAAATTGGGCAGTTTCCCAAACAACCTTCGGTAGGGGATATCATTTGTAGCTTTTGTCCACACTCTGTTACAAATATAGGCAGTAGACTGCATAGCCTCGGCCCAATATGTAAACGGTAGATCAGCATCCTCCATCATGGCATACATGTAACCTTGGAGAACGGTCCCCTTTCTCTCTGCCAGGCCATTTTCCTTGGGAGTAGCAGGGTTTGCCAGCCTGTGCTCAATCCCTCTGCTCTTTAACCAGTTCTCAAAGCTATTTGAGGTGAACTCACCCACACGGTCTGACTGAACAGCCTTGATTTTTAAATCTAGCTGCCTTTCCACAGCCTTTGCCCACTGTGTGAAGCACTGGAACATGTCAGACTTGTGTTTCATCGTGAACACCCAACAATACCTGGAATGGTCGTTGGTCACGGCCGAGCAATACCTGTTCCCCGAATGGCTCTTGGGGAAAGGCCCCATCACATCTAGGTGTAGCAATTCCAGAGCCTGCTTTGTCACCCTAGAGCTCTGCTTTGCTACAGCACAAGCTTTGCTTTTAACTTTCTTGCATACTTGGCAATCCAAAAAGCATTTGCACGGCTTTACCTTTAAATCTGGCAGCAAGGACAGGGTCTTATTTATAGCATGGAAGCCGCAGTGCCCTAGCCTGCGGTGGAGTAAATGCACACACCTGTCATGCTCAGGCACATTTGTAACCTGAGCAGCCCTGACAGACTCACTTCCCAGCATATAAACATTTTCTACCCTGTGGCCAGTAGCCAGCAACTTCTCCCCTCCTCCAAGAATCTTACAGCATTTCTGAGTGAACAGAACCTCAAGCCCTTCATCATTTAGGGCACTGACACTCAGTAAATTCGATCTCAGAGAGGGTACACATAATACATTTCTTAATTTACAGCTTAGTGAAGGAAAATCAACAACTCCCTCACACTGCACAGCAGCCGATAACCCATCAGCCAGCCACACATGGGAGAGTTTGGAATCTTTTAGAGTCCCGCAACAGACCTCTCTCATTGCAAAGATGACTCGTAGCTCCTGAGTCTAGTATCCACAGCGACCCAGCACACGCTGCAGATGATGTAACCAGCTGAGCTTGCTCCTCACTGTTGCTTGTGGAATTCTGACTCCTCTGCCTCTGACATCGCTTCTGCCTTCCAGCTTCAGGACAGGCAAGCAAGAGGTGAGATGCAGATCCACATCTGTAGCAACGCCTCACAGCCAACACTCTCGGCTCTGCCTCCGTCTTTGGTTGCCTGCCAGCAGCACGGACCGGTACTCCACCAGATGCTCCTCCAGACGCTCCTCCAGATACACACTCACCAGCCGACATTCCTGGATGGATAACAGCAGCCACTCTCTCCTGGAAGTCATATAGATGGGCACAGATGTATTCCATCGTTAATGCAAACACATCCACCGCCTCCAGCGAAGTAATGAGTGGAGAAAACTCCGGCGGGAGGGAAGATAGCAGTATGTAAACTCTGTCATCGTCTGCAATCACTTTCCCTCGGGTCTCCAACTCAACAAAGCAGTCGGTCAGGTTCTTAATATGCTGTCTCACACATCCACCAGCTGGCATCAAAGTGTGGAACATCTTGTGCGTCAAGGCCATTAGGGAGCCCGCAGTAGCTCTCACATACACTCCACTGAGAGCATCCCATGCAGCCTTTGCAGAGTCCTTGCCTCTCACATGGATAAGCTGGTCGTCCCCGACACACAGCACAATGTTTGCAAGTGCTTTTTCTGCTAAGACAGTCTCATTTGGAGTTAATGCAGCAGGGGGGTTACTCACAAAAGTCCACAGACCCTCACGCTTTAGGAAGTGTTCCATCCTCAAACTCCATACAGCGTAGTTTGTAGACGTGAGCTTCTCTACCATCACGGCAAGCTGTTGTTGAGCCATCACTCCGACTCCACCAGACAGCTGGCTGCCGTCCTCCCCCTCGCTCTCAGAAAGAGATAGCTGGAATTCCTCGCCACTGTCCTCCACGGCGTCTCTCGCCTCCGGCTCCACCACAGCGTCCCGACAGCTCTCACACCATCTCTGCGCAGTGGAACCAGACTGGGCCCATAACCCTATTGGCGGTGCATGTGCAGAGTGGAAAACAGAGAACTGTTCAAGAGTATACTCCGGGAAGAAGTTGAGCCACACACCAGCACCTAGTTTAAAAGTAGTGTATTTACAGACTATATACAATACAACTAGTGCGGTGAATAACATTAAACTGAGTGACAAAGTGCTACACCAGAACCAACTCTCGACTGAGAGGAATACAGTCTGGCACTGTAGTGCTTATATATACATGTCAGCCAATCACGGCAGTCCATACAGTTGCTGACTTCAGCAGGTGCTTTCCCCTGGTTACAGTCCAGCCAGAACCGGCTTGCTCACAAGGTTGATCTGACCTGACCTGTCAGATACTGTCACGGTAGATCCACCTGCTGCTTCTTGCTTCTGTCATGCTGTGGAAGGAGGACTCAATACACTGACAGTTACATACTGAACATTTCCTGAAGCGAAGGGGGCTGTGGAACTGTGTAGCTCCTCCTCCTGTGGATCCCAAACCTGAAGGTGTTGTTTGGGACCAGAAGGCTCTTGCAACCATAATATTGAGTATTCCTGATGACCAGTTAGTGCACGTTGGAGGCGAAGGAAGGCAAAGGAAGCCTGGGACGCACTCAAGGCCGTCTACGTGCAGACAACAGCTGGCTCGCTGATATCGCTGACGAGGAAGCTGTATCGAAAGAGAGACCGGAGAGACGTTGAGAGACCATCTCAACAGCTTATCTGCATGTTTTCAAGAATTGGAGCAGAGAGGATTCCAGAAGAGGATAAAGTGTACATTATTCTGAGCTCTCTGCACAAAAGACTTGATATGTTGCTAATGGCGTTAGAGGGCCAGGATACTGATAAACTCACTCTAAACTATGTGACTGGCAAGCTTCTGGCAGAAGACCAAAGACAGCAAGAGTGCAGAGAGCAGGCAGCCCACGCTCGTCAAGGCCAGCAGAAGCCAGAGCTGGAGCATGTGGGAGACATCTAGAGCTGGCAGCAGTCACCGGAGGAGAGAGTGCTGAAAGTGAAGAAGAAATGTTTCCTTTGTGGCAGTGACAAACATCTGAAGAGGAGTTGCCCTGAGCTATGGAGAGGCAGGCAGAGGTCTTCGCAGAACCAGCAAGTGAAACTGGTGAAGACTGACTCGGGTCTACAGAGAGCACCGTGGATTATTGACTCCAGGGCCACCCAGATGTTCTGCTGCGAGGAGGGACTGCTAGAGGACACTGAGCCTGCAAATCTGCGGTTTGTAAGTCTTGCTGATGGCAGAAAGGCTGAGGCTCTCTGCCAAGGGACTGTGTATTTTCCTGGACTGAAGCACAAATTTGTAAATGTGTTGTGTGTGCCTAGTCTTGAGACAAGCCTGTTAAGCGTCTCTGCATTGACTAAGGCAGGCTTTACTGTAACTTTTGATGTAAATAGTTGTAACGTCTTAAAGGCACGTAAACAATTGGCCAGGGGTATATTAAAAGATAAGGTGTATGTGCTAGATCAGACTGAAGGGAAAGCACAAGCTGTGGGTAACAAGCAGCCTCACCATAAATGTATTCATAGGTTGCACAGGAGGTTGGGGCATGCAAGCTATAATACTATACATAAAACTCTGGCCATTCTAGAAGGGGAAAAGATAGAGCCCTGCAATGCATACCTTGACTGTAACGTGTGCAAGCAGGCAAAATCCAAGGCCTACCCAGTGGCCAAAATAAGCAACAGAGTCTCTGAGAGGCCCCTACAGCTAATCCATGTCGACGTCATTGGTCCTTATTCTCCCAGACTGTGATCACACACACCAAATAATGCACTTTCAATCCACTTTCAACGTGCTTTCCAACTGGATTTTGCAAGTTCACACAGCAAAATCCAATTGGAAAGTGCATTGACAGTGAATTGAAAGTGCATGATTTGGTGTGTGTGATCACAGCCCCAGTGTATCTAAGAACAAATATGCACTAATCTTGGTAGATGACCACAGTTGTTTCACTTGGGTATATGTGATGAAGCAGAAGTCAGAGGTGTATTCAACCTTCAGATACTGGGCTAAGCGTGTGCAAAGGCAGTTAAGCTGCAAAATAGGTGCTTTGAAAACAGATAAGGGGGGAGAGTTTGTTGGAAATCAATTTGCCTCCTGGCTCAGAGACCAGGGAATACATCACAGAATGGCTAATGTCTCTACCCCATCAGAAAATGGGGTAGCAAAGAGAAAAGGAGGAATCCTTCAAACAATGCTCCACACTATGTTAGCAAACTAAAAATAGCTTTTTGGGGAGAGGCACTGAAAACAGCATGCTTTGTTATAAATCGGTTGTGGACCCAAGCAACTGATGACATTCCCTACAGGGTACTGTATGGAAAGAAACCAAGCTTGGATTTTCTAAGAATCTTTGGTTCTAAAGCATGGGTAAATGTGCCATTATACAAAAGAAGAAAAGGGGGTGCCAGAGCAAGGAGATTGCTATTCTTGGGGTACCAGAATGGGATGAAAGCGTATAGATTCGCTGATGAGAGAAATATGCTGCGGTTTAGCAGGTCTGCCTCATTCTGTGAGGACGAAAGCTGGAGCAGGGTGCATGCAAATGAAGTACCCAGCAGTATAGAGTTAACGGCGTCTCAGCAGAGTGAGGAGGGGCAAGTAACTGCCAAACAAGAAACTTCCTCAGCAGAGGGGAGGAAGAGAACTCAGGGCTCTGATGGTTTAGAGGCTGTAAAAGGGGAAAGCTCCACACAGTGGACAGAGTGGACAGCCACACAGAGTGGACAGCCAAAAGTCAGAGTGTCAACCCAGATGAACAAGGGGGTGCCTCCGAAGCGGTATGGGTTTGACACAGCCGTAAACTACGTCCCTGCCACGGAGCATCAATGCTATCAAAGTGTGTTATATTTGGACTACGGAGAAGAATGAAGGCTGGTGGGTAGAACATTAAACAAACATGTGATTGTTAAATAAACACTAAAGTGTGCAACCCTGGGGACCTGCCAGCAGGAATGTGATTGTAAAGAGCTGGGAGAAGCCAACTATACTAAGTTGCCTAACAGCAACTGATGGGTAAAGAAAGACAATGCTAGCTGCTAAGGTACTGAACTACGACACAATGACAATAAAAATGGAATTGTAAAAGGAATTCTGTTGATGCAATGTAATGTTGCTGATGTGTGCATTAAAATGTCACTGTGGAAAAATTCATAACATTAAGGGATATGCTGCAACTAGTGGTCTGCACCTGAGGAGGGGTGTTAGTATATGTGCAGGCATCAGACCACTGCTGACAGCACAAGATCTAAATGACAGTAGATGATCTGGCTGGCAGGGGCATTTGGCAGACTGTCAGATTGCATCAGCCAGGCTGAGGTGAGCATGACTTAGCACAAACTTGATTGGTCCATCACCTGGAGAACTTGTATAAATGTACAGAAGTACTTCACTACTTGTGGAGATTGGACGGTGAATTGTAAGTGGAGCACTTTGACAGACTGTATCATAATTGTAAATAAATTGTATATAGCTAGTTTAAACACAACTGTGTACAGGACCGGATTTATTAGCGTCTTCAGAGCTCTTACTCAATAAACACAGAGGACCAACAGTGCTACCCTACATAAATACCACCAGCATCCATTGTGCCAGAAGGGCCCTCAAGACAGGAGGCATCAGTATGGGTGGACCACCTTCTGGACCCACCACAGTCCCCCCAGGACCTCAGGCAAGGACCTCAGAAAAGAGCCAGGGCAGAAACCTTCAGCAGGTGCCAGAGTGTACACCTGACAGCTCTTCCCTTGTAGAAGCAGTGAGCCACAGTGATGAGTCTTTACAGGATCTGGCCTTACTGCACCTCATCTAAGGTCACTGATCCTATTGAGTGGATCCAGCTGCATCTGGAAGGGAAAGGATCTGGCTATTTTAGTTTGCTGTGAGTCCAAGATCAGTGTGGGACTGATGTGATTTCATGATAGCGGACAAGCCTGGCTTGAAACTGTGCTGTTGAATCTAAGAACCTGTTGCCTGAGCTTGGAACGGTCCTGGAAGCTGCTTATTGGATTCACCGCTGGCTGTTCTGTCTGCTCATAAGTAGAACTTTTGGCTTGACCTTAGACTTTGTACTCTTGGACAGACCATTCTGCCTATATGTTGCCAGGGCTGCAGGCTGAAGTGGTGGATCCAGATCTGCCCATCTGGTAATCAGGGCAGCTTGTCCTCTCTTGGTACCATGGTCCCAATGTGAATTGGGCCTTGTGAAACTTGTGGAAGAATGTTCTCCACAGCCCCTTTATGGCTGCAGTGAAGGTTTGGGGGGAATCCCAACCTGACTCATAGCCAGATTTGTAGTTTGGACTTAAGACCCCAAATCTTATCACATTTATAAGACTTTTTACTACTATTGGACTTATTTCTAAATTTATGCCTGTAGAATTGTGTTATACAACTATTATTCTTTTATTGCTCCCAAAGAATAAAAACATGATGCTGGATATTATAATTCTAACAGATTTTTTGTAACTGTGCATCTGTTAAAAACTGTTCTTGTTTCCCTATATCTTTATGTTAAGCAAACTTAACTCTTAAGGGAGATATGAAAAGATACTATATTAAGAATTATTGGAGACAACCAATCATATTGGAGTTCAACTTTTGTTCATACTGGTTTTCTAGCTGTACAATTTTCTTGGGTTTTGATTTGACACGTTTGCACATGAGATCAATGAAAGCTATCAAGCAGAAGAATGGTCTGGTAGAAAAAGCAACTAGTAAGATGATTTCAAATAAGAAGCTTCACCACTCTCAGATCTTCTAACAAATATTTTCCATTATTGTTATCTTGGGCTTTCTTGTTAAACTACTCATTCACCTGTGTTTCAATGTATGCCACTATGTGCTCAGCTCTGTATAGATGTTCAATTTATATTTCCTGTCATTATTGTAAGATTGAAATGACTTCAACTTTTTTAAAAAATATGCCTTTTTTCTGCTTTGCAAACATTCAATTTTGTGTAAATATCAATGCTCTCTTAATAACATTTTTTTTCATTTCTGCACTCAGAATTGCACTTTTAGATCCTATCTTCGTGTGACTTTCCCCTTGCAGCACTGTTTATTTTTACCCATCAACTCACAGCCATGATTTTGGCAGGTGTAAGCAACTCCAACGAAACACAGGTGCTTGTGTTGGCAGTTCTCCTTCTGAAAGGGATTCAGTCATATGTTATTCACACCTGTGAAGTGGTTCCACAGTCAGAGATCTCCCATGAATGCAATTACTATTCTCTGCTTCAAAAACCCAAAATGTAATAGATCATATTGATAGTTACTAGTGTTCCAGAAGCTTTTATTCTTCCACCCATCTTCATCTCCTTCTTAGCTTTTTCTCGTACTGACTCAAATTGCCAATTTTGGTCTTAGTTAGACCACTGTTCAATTGTAAGAGCATGTCTAATTTGTACCAAAGTGACTGTGTTTGGAATCTCAGAACCCGGATTTTAAAGCCTAAGTCAAGCATATTAATTCAAACCCTTACAGCTTGATATTACTGTCAGCAAATGAAATTATATGTGTATTTTATTTTATTTACCACATTCATATCCGCCCTTCTTCACCATCAGCTTACATGATTCTCCTCTTGTTCATTTTATCCTCACAAGAATCCTGTATGTGCCTGGAGTGCATGGCAGTGCATGCCTAGTCCAAGGTCACCCAGCAGCATTCTATGGCAAAGTGGGTATGTATGTTTCCAGTGCTCAATAAAAGTCTTTTAGCTGTAGTAAGAGAACAGTAGGTCCATTTTTATTGACAGTTAGCTTCTAAAAGATGGGCAGATAGTTTCTAAGCACATAAGCATCCTCTACAATCAATGAACATTCTTATACAAAAATGATATTAGGGGTGTGCATTCAATTTGGCTGAATGAAATACAACCCTGATAAATAGCTGATTCAGCTGTATTCTGCACAGTATACAGCCAAATCAGATTCGCTGATCTGATTCAGCTGCCGAATACAGCAATTCCAAATAGCTGCTGAAATTTGGTGGCTATTTGGCCTAATGGCCTATGGGCCATTAAAACTAATGGCAAAATCTCATGGGGTATAATCTGGGGGCTGGAGGGGAGGGGGTCTGAGGGAGTGGCACCAAATTTGCAGTGTCTTTCTCCTATAGAACCCCCAAGTTCAAAAAAGATTGGACCGGCATGTCGAATTCTAGTGGCACCAAAAGAGGGTGCCCCCATTCCCATGCTTTTCAATAGCAGGGGGTAAATGTGCCAAACATTAACATTGGGGAGGAGGGGATTTGAGGGAGAGGCACCAAATTTGCAGTGTAGCTACAGGAGCTTCTCTCCCAAGGAACCCCCAAGTTCCAAAAAGATTGGACCAAAGGTTCCCATTCTATGAGACCCCCAAAGTGGTTGACCCCTTCCCCATTGACCCCTTTAAGACCTACAAAGTTAAAATTCTGTGTATAAGCAAGAACCAGGATGAGATGTCAAGATCTCTGTTGGGCCCTGGGTGTTGCATTACCCTGAGTTTTGTAATGATTGTAATTGATCAATCACTTGTTCCAGTCTGTTTCTGAAATGATGTTGCAGTAAAACAGGTCGCTCAGCTTTGTTAATCTTGATTTCAGATTTGTGTCCATTCATCTTTCAGTATACCCAGACCAAAAGGTCACTGGGTTCAGCTGCTGGGATGTAGTTGGTAGGGTTGTGCCACTGGGCCGGTCACTATTAGATTGGTACAGGGCTCTGCTGCTTAGCACCAGTGCATTCAATGCACTGTTTCTGTGCTGTGGTCTTTGCAGAGAGCACCCCCCTAAAGTTCACAATTCAGAGAGATTCTCAGATTACTAAGGTCTCGTGTGTGGCACTGGAACTGCCACAGCGGCACTTGTTCTGCTGGGCACATAGCACTGTTTCCCAGAATTTTGCCCCTGAACATCCCTGAATCAGATTTTTACTGATCTTTTGTGTTGCACATCCCTAGATATGAATAATAACTTCTTCCCCCAAAAAACCTGAATGATTGGACATGCCCAAAACATATGTTCAAAGAATGTGTTCTGTGAATTATGCCAACAGTTAGACACTTTATCCAGTTCTTTGCTAATAATTCATTGTTGTGTCCAATCTATCTGAAACAATTTTTTGTTGTATAGGAGAGAACAGGTATAAACTCCCATTGTTTTAGGAATATAAGGTGATCCAGCTTGCTATTTTATCCATTCCTGAGACTTTGTGCATCATATTTATCAATGAACATCAGATATTAATAAACAAATATTGTGGATTTTGTTTTCTGCAACAACTCAATTAGAGTTTCCAGAAATAAAGGAGAATCTTAGACACTTTATGCCACACAACTTTATTTAGATGCCAGCAGATGTTCGAACTGTAGATACTGCCATTCAACAGAAGTTGAAAAGTCAGATCTGGACCTCAGCTGAGAAAATGACAAAAACTTATCTTGATAGTCTTGACCAAATGTAAAATCACCCTATTGATTCAAGCTTTCTATTTAAAAAGATTTTTTCCCAATTTTTAGGTCTAAATTGGCCCATAATGTTAATTTAGCATGTAAAAATGGATCAAATTGATATTGGCATGATATTGTCATTGCTACACATGCAAAGAATGAAACAAATGGGCCAGTGTTATAGATCTTTCACTATAGAGATTATCACAATCCTTGTATCCATCCATCAAGAATAACCTGCTGCTGCATTTTGGGTCAATTTACATTTCTGAGCAGTTTTCAGATTAACCACATGTAAATTTTTGTTTACAATTTACATTTCTGAGCAGTTTTCAAATTAGCCGCATTACTTTAATCTAACTGGATGTGAGCAGAGTGTGGATCTCCATGGCCAGGTCACACTTTCTCAAAGAATGACCATATTTCCTCAAAATTATACTATGAATAAATAAGTATTTTATATTGGAAATTTCATATATAACTCAGTCTAAATTATGATCTGAAGTGAAAAATTGGGAGAAATCTAATATTGCTTCAAAAGTATTTTTTTTCAAAACATAAAAGGCACTTTAACAGCAGTCTTTTGTGTCAAGAGATTTAGAAGCATGTGTGGAACTGAATTTTCCTGAACTATTGCTTTCCTATTTTATTAATACCTAGATGGGTTTTACTGTGAAGCCATATATTAAAAAGCCAGTATATTTGTTTCCTCAACAATCTCTAGACAATCTCACATTTATATCAAGCTACTTCTTGCAAGCTCAAACTAGGATTCCTGGTAATGGACACTAAAGAACGAGTAAGCTCTGCCTTGATTGGTAAAATTTATCTGGTTTGCTTGACATATATCATAAGTGTGAGCTTTTCCATAATAAACCATTATTCTTAGTTGGACTGGGGCAGTCTTGCCCTCTACATTTTATCACAGGACCACGTAAAAACATAAAATCAAAGTGCAGCAGGAGTAATTCCAGTCATTCTCCTCCCACTGCTCTAGACTTGTGCATTCTTTTTGTCATTGTTTCTTTTTAATTATTAATTTTAACTATGAAGACAAGGCATATACCCCCTCTAAATAGCCTTTAACAAAGAAACCCATGATTTCCTTCAGGAGCTTTCCTTTTTGCACTTAATTTCTGTTTCTCTGTCTCTGCTGTGTCTTCCTAACTGCTGAAACTGCTGTGGTTCTTTAGGAATTACAATTAATTTGGAATTTGTCTGTCTTGTGTAAGTCTGTGTTGTATGTCTGGGTATCCCAAGTGCAACCCAAGCACATAACTTAAAATAAATGAATAAAATTAATCTCACACAGTCCAGTAATAAAATTCTACACGTTTCAAACACACATTACAGTATCTTATCCAACAACTTTGCACAGACACAACACAGTTTCACTGGTGGGGGATCTTCTGGCTTTGATGGGGAGAATGGGCAGCAGCATAGCGGGGGCAGATCTGGCAGAGGAAGAAGGGAGAGTGGTTATTTGGGGGGGGAAAGCAGCAGCAGTCAACCATAATTAGCATTCTACCAGGCACTGAAGTCTCCCCTCTGGCAAGCTAAATGTACTGTTCTTCAAACCAAGTAGAGGCAGTGCCAATACTTCAACTGCTTCATGAATTACTGTTGTAGTGTACGGCGTTCGCAGAACGCAGCCAGTTCATAATGGCCACGACAGCAGAATGACATCAGTCCACCCAAGCCGCGGAGGTAACTGAGAAATATCCAGGTGCCTCCGCGCTGGGCGCAACGATCCGCCAATCACAGCTTGTGGCGGTAAATACGGCTGGTCGGCATTGGACCGGCCAGCAGGAAGAATAGTCCGGCTACTGTATATATGCGGGATCCGGCCCGCGTGCTCGCTCTCTTCCATCTTGTACTGTACCAGGAATAAACTATGTTGCCCTACGCTCGTCTCCAAGTCTGGTACTTTACAGTGGCGACGAAGGTGGGATTCTAGCCACGTCGGCTACGACGGAGATCTTGGGCAATGAATGACCGGTCACGACCGCCGCCGCCACCATGGCCAACCAGGGCGGAATCACCGGCTACCTCGAGACCTTCGACCCTGCAAATCCAGAGGGCTGGGAGTCCTACTCGGAACGGGTCGAGTTCTACCTCCGGGCCAACAAGGTCACCGACGCCGGAGCAAAGAGGGATGTTCTCCTGAGCGTCTGCGGGCCAGCCACGTTCGAGATCGCTAAGGGTCTCTCGGCGCCCGCCCGCCTGGCGGAGAAATCCTACGAGGAGATCATCAGGCTCCTCACGGGCCACTTCTTGCCGCAGCCCTCACGGGTGGCTCACAGATTCCTGTTCCACAAAAGGGACCAGACCGCTGGAGAATCAGCCGCGGACTACTTGGCGGCCCTCCGCAAACTCGCCGGGAACTGCAACTTTCCCCAGCTGGAGGAAACCCTGGCCGACCGATTCACGTGGGGCCTCCGCGACGAAAGGCTCCAGCAGAAGCTCTTCGCCAAAGAAGAGCTCACCCTCCAGGGCGCCTTCAGCGAGGCGGTAGCGTGGGAGAGGACCGCCAGGACGTTTCCCCGGGCCAAGACTGAGACCGCCCACCATGAGGAGCTGGACCCCGAGCACCCGGACGAGGGAGAAGCCTTCCAGACGCGACGCGCCGCAGGACCCGCCGCCCGAGCTCCACAGCGCCCCCGAGCCCACGAACGGCCGAGTCAGTGCACCAGTGAAAGGGCTAAATGCGCCAGCTGCGGCGACCCCCACGATCGGCGGGACTGCCAGTACCGGACCTGGGACTGCAGGAGCTGCGGGAAGACCGGCCACATAGCGCGGGCTTGCCGAGCCAAGCCCAACCGCCCGCGACCGACCGCACACCACGAGGCCGCAGAGTCCCACTCCACGGCCTCCACCTCACTTCAGGTATTGAACTTGCCCCTGACCACCCCCAACAAGATAACGATGGCGGTCCTCATAGACGGGGCCCCCTGCACCATGGAAGTGGACTCAGGCTCCTCCATCTCCATAATTGCGGAGGAGACCCTGAGAAGGCTACGCCCCGGCCAGGGGCTGCAGCTGCGACCAGCAAATTTCATATTGCGGGACTTCCAGCAAAACCCGGTCCAAATAGCGGGGTGGGCACGGGTGCAGGTGGAGCGGGGGTCCTTCAGAGCCCCCCTAGACATCCTGGTGGTCAAGCGGTCGCTTACCACTCTGTTGGGTCTTGCATGGTTTGGCCCCTTGGGAATCCGAATAGAGGTGGCGCGCACGGCCACAGCAGGAGGGTTCGGGGAGGTATGCGGAGAGTTCCCCGACGTATTTGATGGGTCGCTGGGTAGTTACAAGGGCCCGGCCATCTCCCTACCGCTCGACCCGACGGTCAGACCGATCCGGCTCAAGGCAAGGAGGGTCCCCTTCGCCTTGAAGCCCAAGATCGAGGCAGAGTTGGACCGCCTAGTAGCCCAAGGGGTCCTGGAGCCAGTAGATTACGCCATGTGGGAGACCCCCATAGTGACCCCGGTCAAACCAAATGGGGACGTGCGGATATGTGCAGATTACAAGTGCACAATTAACAAAGCGCTCCAAGACAACCCATACCCGGTGCCAGTAGTCAGCCACGTCTTGGCAGCCCTGGCGGGGTCAAAGATTTTTGGGAAGCTGGACCTGGCACAAGCCTACCAGCAGCTCCCGGTGGACGCAAAAACGGCCGAGGCACAGACGATAGTTACCCACAGGGGGGCGTTCAGGGTTAACCGGTTGCAGTTTGGGGTCAGCGTGGCTCCGGGGATCTTCCAGAGTATAATGGATGCTCTCCTTAAAGGGATCCCCGGAGTCCAGCCATTTTTCGACGATGTTTTAATCGCCGCCCCGGACCCTGAAGAATTCCGCAACCGCCTGCGAGAGGTGCTCCGCCGTTTTCAAGCCGCTGGACTAAAAGTTAAAAGGGAGAAGTGCATGATGGGGGTGCCACGGGTGGAGTTCCTGGGATTCGCAGTAGACGCGGAGGGAATCCACCCGACCGAGGAAAAGACTCGAGCCATTGTTCAAGCCCCTGCCCCCACGTGTAAAGCGGAGCTACAGAGCTTCTTGGGGTTCCTCAATTTCTACCACACGTTCATACCCCACAAGGCGGCCCTTGCCGAACCCCTACACCGATTACTGGACAAAAAAGCTCCATGGGTGTGGGGGAAGAAGCAAGCCGCCGCCTTCCAGGCAGTTAAGGACATCCTGGTCTCCAACGCGGTGCTGCACCACTTCGACGAGCGCCTCCCGGTCATCCTGGCATGCGATGCATCGCCGTACGGGGTGGGCGCTGTCCTGGGACACCAGTTACCGGATGGCCGGGAGGTCCCGGTCGCATACTACTCACGCACCCTGACTTCGGCAGAACGGAACTATGCACAAATCGACAAGGAGGCCCTGGCCATAGTAGCAGGGGTCCATAAATTCAACGATTATCTGTACGGGCGCCAGTTCACAATAGCGACGGACCATAAGCCGCTTTTGGGTCTATTGGCCCCGGACCGCCAAACTCCCCAAATCCTGTCCCAGAGGGTGTTGAGGTGGAATCAATTCCTCAACTCGTACACCTACACGCTGGTACACAGGGCGGGCAAGTCAATGGGTCACGCGGACGCTCTCAGCCGGTTGCCGCTCCCTGACACAGGCCCCGATCCAGCCCCAGCACACCAGGTTATGTCGATCGAGTCACTCCCGGAGCAGCCCCTCCACGCGGCAGAGGTGGCTAGAGCCACCGGAAAAAACAAAACCCTAGCAAGGGTGCTCGACTGGGTGGTGAGGGGGTGGCCAGAGGGGAACATGGGGGAAGAGTTCAAACCCTATAAAATGCGAAGGGAGGAACTCGCAGCCCACAAAGGGTGCCTACTATGGGGGAGCAGGGTAGTGGTCCCCCCCCCTCTACAGAAAAGGGTCTTGGAATCACTCCACGAAACACACCCAGGCATAGTGAGAATGAAGGCCCTGGCCAGGAGCTACGTATGGTGGCCGGGGATGGACGGGGAGATAGAGAACTGGGTCCGGAGATGCAGCACATGCCAGGAGTCGCGGCCGGACCCACCCAGCGCCCCAGCTACACGGTGGGAGACCACAAGGAAACCGTGGTCCCGGCTCCACATTGATTTTACCGGGCCGTTCCAGGGACAGATCTTCCTAATCATTGTAGATGCATACACAAAATGGTTAGAGGTCATCCCCGTAGGGTCTACCTCGTCAGCAGCAGCCATTAGAGCTTTACGCAGGGTCCTGTGCACCCACGGTATTCCGGACACCATAGTCTCGGACAACGGGGCAGCGTTCACATCGGGGGACTTCCAGGCATTCCTCCAGAGGTACCTCATTAGACACATCCGGTCAGCTCCCTTCCACCCGGCCACCAACGGCCAGGCCGAGCGGATGGTCCGAACAACAAAAGAGGCCCTGGGCAGAATAGTGCAAGGCGATTGGGACCACCGGCTAGCCGCGTTCCTCTTCGACAACCGGGTCATTCCAAACCCAGTCACCGGGGTCAGCCCAGCCGAGCTTCTCATGGGACGCAAGCTCACCACAAGGTTAGATCGGCTAAACCCCGACAGAGCCCCCGACGTGCAAGGGTCCCCGGAGGTCAGAGACGCGGCTAGGGGGTTCTTCGCGGGGGACCCAGTGTTCGCCCGGAACTACGCTTCAGGCCCAGAGTGGGTAGCCGGGCGGGTACTACGGGTCGTGGGTTCTCGCCACTACGAGGTATCCACCGAGGGGGGCCAGATCCTACACCGGCACATCGACCAGTTACGCCGCCGGACTCTCCCAGAGATACCCACGGAAACGAGGGAGGCAGGGTCCGAGGGGGACCCAACAACACCGGCACCGGCACCACAGCCACACACACCGGCAGAGGCGAACCAACCCTCGGACCCTGACCCACAACCCACCAACGCTCAACCCCCGGGGGAAAACCCAGACGCGGAAGTGGCCCCGGCACCACAAGCAACTCCTAGGCATTCAACACGGGAGCGCCGACCTCCCGCCTACCTCCAGGACTATGTCACTAACTAAGGGGGGAGGAGTGTAGTGTACGGCGTTCGCAGAACGCAGCCAGTTCATAATGGCCACGACAGCAGAATGACATCAGTCCACCCCAGCCGCGGAGGTAACTGAGAAATATCCAGGTGCCTCCGCGCTGGGCGCAACGATCCGCCAATCACAGCTTGTGGCGGGAAATACGGCTGGTCGGCATTGGACCGGCCAGCAGGAAGAATAGTCCGGCTACTGTATATATGCGGGATCCGGCCCGCGTGCTCGCTCTCTTCCATCTTGTACTGTACCAGGAATAAACTATGTTGCCCTACGCTCGTCTCCAAGTCTGGTACTTTACAACTGTTTCTTACTAAGAGCTACATTCAAGTCCAGTAGAATCTTAAAGTGTATTCACACTACACTAAATAATGTCTCTTGCAACTGGATTTTTGCTATTCTTACATAGTAGAAATCCAGTTGCAAAATGCATTATTTAGTGTAGTGTGAACACACCCTTAAAGACCAACAAGATTTTCAAGGTATGAGCTTTTAAGAATCAAAGTTCCCTCTGTCAGATACTGGCAATTCTCCCATAAAGGTTAATGCTAAACATTGGCACCTTTTATTGCCTCAAAAAGGTGATCTCCTTTATTCTTTCTGATACCTGACAGTGTACATTCCTAGGGGAGTGCAGTTTCTCAGAGTTTTGTCCAGTTCAGATAGAGAACTATGATGGTGCAGACTCAAGAGGGGTGTTCTTCCACTGAAACCAGTGAGAAATAATAATGAAACAGAAATATTTTTAAATGAAACAACTGGATCCATGACAGAGGTCCTCAAGGTGTCCCTGGATGTCATGCTGGCCAACTTGCAAGAACATGAGTGCTTCCCCACAGAAGAGACTGCGTTGGCACCCATTTGGGCAGGAACTGCCACATTCACAGGCTTCCCTAATGTAGTGGGGGCTGTGGACTGTACCCAATTTGCCCTCATTGCCTGTTGGGAGGAGCCATAATTATATGGTAGCCACTATAAGGTTCCACAGCCTGAACATCCGGATGTCCTGCAACCACAAGGGCATTTTCATGGACCTTGTGGTCAATTTCTCAGGCAGTGTCATGATGCACAGATTGTCATGGTATCTGGCCTCAACCATCTGCTGGCTGCTTGGTGAGAGGAAGAAGAGGAGGAGATTGGATTTACACCCCACCCTTCACTCAGAGTCTCAGAGAGGCTTACAATCTCCTTTCCCTTACCCTCCCCAGAACAGACACCCTGTGAAGTAGGTGGTGCTGAGAGCGCTCTTTTGATAACTGCTGTTGAGAGAAATAGCTCTGAGAGAATTTCTAACTGACCCAAAGTCACACCAGCAGCTGTATGTGCATACCCAAACTGAGCCAAAGTTGCTGGGATTCATTTGGCCCTTTCAGGCCTCCATAGTGCTATACCCTCCACAACTGACCAACAGTGTTTTTCAGCACTGAAGATGGCTGTTAAAAGCAAAAGCTGGTAATGATGCATTTCTAGTGGTCAATGCCACCCACTTCACCCCCTCATGAATGAAACAGGACAAACGGGGTCCAACTGTGTTCCACACACAATTGGAATTGTCCACAAAATCCAGCTCTGAGCTGGCCAATGCCTGTGATGTGGTCCTGGTTCCAAGAAACCAGCTATTTTGACAAAAAGTACTCTCAGCACCTACTGGATGCTGGTGCAAAGTGCTCACCCAGTGGTTCGAGGTGTCCTCTCTGTGTTTGTCCCACCACCAAGATGCCCGGGCACTCACTCTAAGTCTGTATGGCAGGGAGCTGTCAGACAGCATCCTGTGTCATGAGCTCTATTTCATGAGCTGTGGGGTGTCCTGGTAGGGCATTTTGTTAGACTGGAAGGCAGTGATTGGGTGCAGAGGAGGGGGCATGGCCACCTCAGGGGAGGGTTGATTGGTCATGCCCTTACGCAGCATCCTGAGCTGTTTGGGGTCTCATAGGCATGGCTGTAGCAGCATGGGCTCCTGTGGGCTGTGCCACCATTTTTCTTGGTACAACTTTGTGTCTCTGCCAGGGGGCATTCCTGGGCTAAAAGGGCTTAGAGAATTGGCTAAGTTCAACCATGCCACACAATCCATCCCCATCAAAACTGGCACAGTAGCATGCAGCTGCCACAGAACTGCATCAGTGTCCAAGAGTGGTGTAGTAGCACAGGGGTCCTGCAGTGACATAACTGGCCCTTATGCCAGTTTATCTCAGAGATATACCAGTGTAAGTCTCAGTCACCTCCTAAGCCCATTCACATTCACTCCAGGATTGTGCTGTGAATCTCACACTCGGGGTTGTAAAAGTAATTTAAAAGATTAGAGCTTTGTAACCTACATTGCAACAGTTTCAGACATGAGCCAACAACATGAAGCATGTTTACTGTGGCTTCAAAAGATCAGCAACCACTACCCAAAGAGCATTGTTAGTTCTGAATAAAAATCCACATTTAGGAACAAAAAAGCAGATGTTCTTAAAATCTCCTTTGTACACGATGGTTTGCAATGTGTTTGATTAATTGATTTTCTGTGAGTTTTATTTACTGATGTTGCATTTGTGTTATTTCATTGCATTGCCTTTGCATTGCATTTTGAAAAATAACACTATAAAAGAGACACAATATCCCTGCTTAAAAAGTGGGATATAAATATTTCATATATATGCTGACATTCCTGGGATAATAACCTTGAACATCCCAAGAAATGTCTAGCAAGAAATAAAAAGTCTAGGTAGTAGTTTATGTGCTGGTCCCAAAGGGCAAGAGATGAAAGGGAAGAAAAAGGGGGGATATTGCTGATCAGTGTAAACTGATATAAGAAAAAAATGCCCGCTATTATATGAGTCTCAAAGCTACCTTGTATGTTGAAATAGTCTAGAATGCACAAAGGATTTTATAGGTGCACATTTCAAAATGAATACTGCCAATATGTTTCACACAGGTTCTTATCTTAAGACCAGGATGGGACAACATACCCTTGGTGATACAGTTAAAGATTCTAGGGGTGTGCAAAATTGGGATTTTTCATGTTCTGGTGTATTGAACCCAGAAAATGTGGTATTTCCTGATATTCCTGAATCCCAATACTGGGATGGTATTTGGATTCAGGATTTTTCAGGAATCCAATTTTTTTTTCTGGCTCCATTATATATATATTTTCCATTTATATATTT
Source organism: Heteronotia binoei (assembly GCF_032191835.1). NCBI lineage: Eukaryota > Metazoa > Chordata > Lepidosauria > Squamata > Gekkonidae > Heteronotia > Heteronotia binoei. The sequence continues at coordinate 110,896,079 of NC_083243.1, read as the reverse complement.
CCATTTCCATGTATATATTTTTCCATTTATATATTTTTTCTGGCTCCATGGGGACCATTATAGTCAATGGACTGAAACTGATTGAAAATCAGACTGACTTACCTGGTGACCTGTTGCTGATTAATCTCTCCCAGGCAGAAGAAAGAATGGAACAATAAAGCTCAGCATCAGCGTACTCACTAAGTGGCCTATCTGACACCCAGTTAGCTTGCACAGTCATGGACTTTCCGAGCTCTCTCTTTGGACTGGCTTGCTGACTCTGGAGACTGGTGCTGCTGCCCAGGCTGAGACCACCACCATCATACAAGCGCTGGAAACACCTTTGACCAGTCTGCCTGTGTCTGAAAGGATGCTGATTAGGGGTCTCATCTGGGTATGAGCATTGGTAGGCAGACAGAGATGAGGGGGCAAGGTTGTGGCCAGGAGATGCACTCAGGCAGCTTGCTGTGATCTTCTGGGCCCAGCTCCCCAAACCTGTGCCCCCCAAGCCTGAAGTTGGTGCTCTGACATGCTCTGAGTCAGCTCTAGTCATCCCTTATATTCAAGGAAGAACATACAATGAGTGGCCACAGCAAAGGGCCAAATGGTCATGGGCTATGTGACTGTGGTGAGGTACTAAGGGACTTAGTCAGACTGCTGCTGAGCTGCATCATTGTCTTGCTGTGGGATTGCTGCCTCTGTTCGCCACTCTGGAGAGGCTGTCAAAAGATCATAGGCTGGCTATTGACTCTCAACGGGACTGCTGTTTACATCTACAACTGGTATCATTGAGTGGATGGGTAGCAGACCACTATCACGCTCTCCAGAAAGAACATACTAACTAGGAAGCTGGTCTGACTATTTTAACCCAATCCCACAGAATACTTGCATTAATTTGGCCCTAACTTATAATTTATAGCCTAAATTTGTAATTGATTGACTGTTAGATCCAATTAACCATAAATTGATTTTGGGTTGTCTTCATATTATTAGTGATCAATTTATTGGGGTATTTAGTAGTAAGTGGGAGGGGAGTGAGCGAACAGGCAGCCAGCAGCTGCTCAGGAGTTTCTGCCTACTTGGCTGGGAGGAAAGGAGGGAGGGAGAAGGAGAACTCACTGGAAGGAGCAACCAGGTGAGAGAGACCTCTGCTGACGAAACAGGAGGTTGGGGAAGTGCTCCTTCAAGGCTGGGGAGGAAACATAGAGGAAGGAGCAGATTTCTGCCTTCCATGCCCTGGCAGATGCTGGAGAGTCTCCTGGAGCACTTGTCTGCTGCTATTTTTCATGGTGTTTAAAAACTGGCTTGTCGCAGGTGGTCCCTTGCCCACCCCAAAATATTTTTTTGTCTGAAGACCCCATCAGTCTTAAAATTCTGGCTACATCCCTGCTGTCGATACAGTAAAGGAACTGTAAACTCCTTGTCTGCCTTCAGGTCCTATATTGAACCACTTCAGCTGATTTTCTCTGGAGGATGTCAACAAAGTCCTAGCAGCTGTGAGGCTGTTTGATTCTCCAGTCCTCCACATGCAGCTAACTGGGTGACAAGTGGAGTGCCTCAAGGATCTGTCCTGGGACCTGTTTTGTTCAACATCTTTATAAATGATTTGGATGAAGGAATAGAGGGAATGCTTATTAAATTTGCTGATGAAACTAAATTGGGAGGGGTTGCAAATACAGTAGAAGACAGAAACAGAATACAGGATGACCTTGAAAGGCTGGAAAACTGGGCTAAAACCAATAGAATGAATTTTAACAGGGATAAATGTAAAAGTTCTGCATTTAAGTAGGAAAAATCCAATACATGGTTGTAGGATGGGGGAGACTTGTCTTAGCAGTAGTATGTGTGAAAAGGATCTAGGAGTCTTAGTGGATCATATGCTGAACATGAGTCAACAGTGTGATGCGGTGGCTGAAAAGGCAAATGCAATTTTGGGCTGTATCAGCAGAAGTATAGTGCCAGATCACGTGAAGTGATGGTATCGCTTTACTCTGCTTTGGTAAGACCTCACCTGGAATATTGTGTTCAGTTTTGTGCACGACATTTTAAGAAGGATATAGACAAGCTGGAATGGATCCAGAGGAGGGTGACGAAGATGGTGAGGGGTCTGGAGACCAAGTCCTATGAGGAAAGGTTGAAGGAGCTGGGGACATTTAACTTAGAGAGAAGGTGACTGAGAGGTGATATGATCACCATCTTCAAGTACTTGAAGGGCTGTCTTCTAGAACATGGTGTGGAATTGTTTTCTGTGGCCCCAGAAGGTAGAACCAGAACCAGTGGGTTGAAATTAAATCAAAAGAGTTTCTGGCTCAAAATTAGGAAGAACTTCTTGACCGTTAGAGCAATTCCTCAGTGGAACAGGCTTCCTCAGGAGGTGGTGGGCTCTCCTTCCTTGGAGGTTTTTAAACAGAGGCTAGATGGCCATCTGACAGCAATGAAGATCCTGTGAATTTAGGGGGAGGTATTTGTGAGTTTCCTGCATTGTGCAGGGGGCTGGACTAGATGACCCAGGAGGTCCCTTCCAACTCTATGATTCTATGTTTCTATGACCTTGGGTCAGTCACAGCTCTCAGAGCTGTTCTCTCAAGAGCAGTTCTTGAAAGAGCTCTCTCAGCCCTGCCTACCTCATAGAGTGTCTGTTGTGCGGAGAGTGTTTGTTGTGCTCTGAGACTCCTCCTCCAATCGAGGAGAAAAAAGGTGTTTTTTAAAAAAAAAAAAAAACCTGAGACCCCTTTAAATGTCCTTTAACTGCTGGTATCCAGCATCCCCAGATAATCCCAAATATCTGGGAACTGCTATGTTAGATAGCCAAAACTAGACTCTGTTCTAAACTTGGTTGAAAAAAATACCCAAAAAATACTGATAAGATATTCAGCTCAGATGCAACCAAATGTACATCTTCAAAAGTTTTCCACTGCAGAGTATGTGAAACTGTGCTGCTTTAGCTTAGTAAATAATATTTTATGTATTTTTATTTCATTGGGGCTAACCACTTCATTCAAATAAAAGAGGAGGGAAAAAACCTCTTCCTAAAAAGACAGAGTGAATAAAAAACAAAAAGAACAAGACCTCTGGAGAGAGAAAAAAAAGCAATAGCAATGACAGATCTGCAGCAAGTAACTGTTAGAATTAGGAGTCATCTACATAAAAAATGCTTGCTAATTGCAATTAGAGGCAAAGAATGATCTCAACAGATGCTGTGTAACAAATTTCAACTCATTCCAATTATTTGGTTGCTCATTACACCTGTAAGCATATTACATCGCTTGTTTCAGAAATCTGTAAAGCTGTTAAGAGAAAATTCATCACCACATTTGGCTTTTCTGGAACAGACATCAAGACTCTAGGCTGACTCTGCAATTATGGCAAATACTTTCTTGCTAATTATATATAATTTTTCACAACTGAAATATAATTAGTAAATCATCACCAACAGGTGTTGGATTACTTAACTAGCTGGAAGAAGAGCTGTATTCTGAGAATACCACAAAGTGATGGAGTTTAGAAGTGACCAAATGAGTATCGTTCTGTTGGTTCTGTTGGTTTTCTTGGTCTTTTTTCCAGATAAGTGGACAATATTTCAGAAATGATTTTTTGTTAAGATTTTGTTACATTGTCCCCAACTGCATTATGTTTGCATAACCAGGTATCACAGGGGCTGTTATTTCAGTGTTTTCTTACATCATGAAACCCAGTGACAAAATATCCTTCTATTGTTTGATTACCCCCCCCAAAAAATTCCTCTGTTCTTTTCTTGGTAGGTAAACACACTTTTAATTGTGTAAATTTTGGTATCTGGGCAAGGCTATGGAAACCAGAAGCAAGTAGACAGAGTGTGATGGAATACAGAGTGACTTGAACTAATAGCGAAAGATTTCTATTTTCTTCTGTGGTTGATGTTGACAAACATGGAGATTGTGTGGCTCTAAAAAGGTATAGGTAGTCCCCTATGCAAGCACCAGTCATTTCCGACTCTGGGATGATGTCACATCACAACGTTTTCACGGCAGACTTTTTATGGGGTGGTTTGCCATTGCCTTCCCCAGTCATCTACACTTTCCCCCCAGCAAGATGAGTACTCATTTTACCCATCTCAGAAGGATGGAAGGCTGAGTCAACCTTGAGCTGGCTACCTGAACCCAGCTTCCACCAGGATCGAACTCAGTGTTGCTCTACTGTGGAATAAAGGAGCTAGAACAGGATAGTGTGTGGGAGAACAGCCTCCAGAGTTTTCTCTGCTTGAGTTATCGACCTCATGGTGGGATCTGGAGATCTCAGAAAACTGATTTTCAGTCTATAGAGATTAGTTCCACTGGAGGAAACTGTAACTTTAGAGAGCAGATTCCATGGCATCACATCCCACTGAACTCTTGCTGAGCTTTCAAGCACTGCCGCCAAATCTACAGGAATCCTTAGAATTTCTTCACATATCGCTTCACTCCTCTTCTTACTCCTACTCATTTGCTGTCTTCCCTCTTTTTCCTCTCCTATCTTTGTACTAGGGGGGTGCATTCGGTTCAGCCAAACTGAATCAGCCACAGAATCACCACTGATTCGGCTGTATATGGAATCACCTGCAGCCGATTCCAATTGGGTCCCATTATGCGGGAGCCGAATACGGCTCCCTGTATACTTCCGTATATATATTCAGAAGTATATGGAATTCAATGCAAAAGGCAGGAAAGGGGCTTCTGCAGCCTCAGGGGAGCTGCTTGCCTCCTTTCCCACCTTTGGTAGCCTTTTCCCGCCTCTCCCATAGCCTCCCTGGGATCAGGGAGGGAAGGGAGGGGGAAGAGGAGCCCTAGCAGCCAATCCAAAGCATGCATTTGCAAAATGCATTGCAAATGCATGCTTTGCAGGGCTGTTGTTGTTCTTTGGGTATCCAAGTAAGCACTGTTGTCTGGCCAATCACAGAGCAGTGCTATTTTTTTTTTTTTTTTGAAACTGCTCTCTGTAGGGCCAGACAACCTTTTTAAGGAGTCTGCCTGGCTGGACTGTTCCATTGCTGCTGTGGTGGTGTGTGTTGGTGTGTTGAGAGAGAGATTGCGCTGTGCTGGCTGATCCTTGGCCTCAGCTGCTGCTGCTCTCTCTCAGCCTCACCAGACTTGCCTGGAGTAGAGAAGACTTCAAAGGTAAGACAGTCTTTGGGTTCTTGTTTTTATTTTAGTTGGTAAAAGGACTTTTTAAGACTCAGAGTCCCTTTACTTATCCAGATTTGGGTGGTGGTGGTGGTGGGTAGCTTTTTTTTTTGCCAATTTGCCCATATCTTAATTTAGTGAGAGGACTTTTAAAAGTGCAGTGTCCTTTTACTTTTCTTGATTTGGGTGGCTTGGATTTCTTGGGGTTAGGGTGAAGGGGTTTTTTTGGGAGGAGGGGTTGGCAAAGTTCCCGTATTGTTAAAAGTTAAGTTTTTTACTGTTTTAAAAGGATTCTGTGATTGATTTGTTGCTGCTGTGTTGTGCTGCTGTTGTTCCTTTTCTCTTCTGGTTCTTGGGGGGGGGCTGTTTGGCCTAATTTTCATTGTTTAAATGGCCACTTTTGTCCCCCTTTTACTGGTTCTGGTTTTTTTGGGGTGTTGTTGTTGACTGATTTGGCCTGAGGTTTCTTATTGGAGAAAAGGCCACTTTTTTAACAGTTGAGTTGCTGGGCCTTCTCCTGTTGTCCCTTTTCCTGGTTTTGGGTGTGTGTGGGGGGTATTGTTGACTGATTTGGCCTGAGGTTTCTTATTGGTGAAAAGGCCACTTTTTAACAGTTGAGTTGCTTGGACTTTTCTGATTGTGCTGGTTTTGTTTTGGGTTTTTTTAAATTACCTCTGGTTGGTGTGGGGGTTGGTGAGGGTGTGTGTGGGCTGTGTGGGCTGCGTCACTTTCATGTTTTTATAGAGTGATTTTTGGAGTCTGAGTGTGCTATCAGTTTGGCTAGGGCCACTAAATAGGCTACCCCACTAATAAGGGTGTTTTTAGGGATTGTGTTTTTTGAAATTTTTTAAAAAATTAATCCAGTTTAGGGCTTTATCTCCTTTCAAAATTCAAGTAGGCCAGATAGGGGTGATTTAAAAAGATTTTAGGTTTCTCATAAAAGGCAGCGTGACTACTAGGCCACATCAGGCTCCCTTTTAAAGAGACTAGGGTTGCAGCAGTGCATCAGGCTTTCAGCCACTGAAAGTGCATCCTTAGATTTCCAAAGAGTAAACCACAGCTTCTCTCAAGTTATAGGGGACACCTGATTTCTAGTTTGCAAGGAAATCAGGTTCGTCCCAGGATTTAGTTAGGAGAAGTTTAACTAGGAGGATATAACAAGAATTGCCTTCATCTCAAGGTAGCCTTTTAAAAACTGTAGCCAGGTGGAGGCAGGGTCACCTACTCTCATAAACTTTACCAGACTACTACTACCCCAATCCAAAGAGGGACAGGTTAGGGACAAAAAACCCCCAAACAAACAAGTTTTGGTGGGAGGGTTCTTAAAAAGAAGTAAGGGCACCTGTTGGTTCAGGGTACAGTGCAGTGAGTTAGGTTTGTTAAAAAAACCCACTCTCAGTTCAGGTTCTGTGAGACTGGCCAAGGGTGACATGAGTGACAGGCAGCCGAAGAGGGGCCCTGGCGGCAAGGCCAGGGAGAAGACTAGAGGGGTGGAGGGGAGGGGGAGGACCCAGGTCTCCCCCCCCACCTGTGCATGGGGCCACTCCACAGCTGCCTACCAGCACTCCGACCTCTGGCCGGAGTGTGGTGAAGAAGAAGGCCCGCCTTGGGCCCTTCATCGAGGCTGCTGCTGGGGCACCCCCAGCAGAGGTGCCATTAGGTGCTGGCACTGCGCAGGGGTCTGCTGCTTGGGCAGTCTCTCCTCCAGCTGATGTCACTCGGCCTCAGCAGCCAGAGGAGGGGCAGCAAGAACAGCCCTCCTTGGAGATGAGCTTTGGGGACAGTTTTCTGTCCAAAACGATCACCCCAAAGAGGGTGCAGAGTGTTGTGCAGGAGCTGGAGGAGAAGCTGGTTGAGGAGGACCAGCCCCCTTCTTCGGTTCCTTCAGGCACCAGCAGTCCTTCAGGGGATGGCCAGGAGGGGAGGCCGCATGGGGTGGAGGGGGAAGAGATGGAGGCACATGAGGTGCCTCCATCTCCGCCCACTTCCCCCCAGCGGCCAGCCTCTCCTGCCACCCCGAGACATGATGTGTCTGCCCCGAGCACCTCAAAGGAGGTGGCTCTGGACACCCAAGCTGCCAGTCAGTTTGGGCATCCGTTCACCTCCAAAGTCTGGAAGCATTTCCAACTTATGGAGGATCCACGCTATGCGCAGTGCAAGCTGTGCAGGGCACGGATCAGTCGTGGGCGGGACCCTGCCCACCTGACTCCGGGGGGAGGGATGCGGAATCACCTGTGGAAGCACCACCCTGGGGTGCTTCTTAAGGGAAAGAAGCAGGCTGGTGCTGTGGTGCCCAAGCGGCCAACACCACCCAGCCAGGAGGTCTGTCCCATCGCGACTACCTCCGCTCTCCAGGAGTGTTCCGTGGGAGAACAGGGATGCCAGGCATCTCTGCCTAAGATGTTTGGCAGGGTTGGCATCTCTGTGCCAAGAGGGGGAATCAGGTATGGCAGGAAAGTGATAGCCTGGAACCTTGCCAGGTCGGTTGCCCATGGGCTTCCATTTTCAGTGGTCGAGAATCCTGGGGTGCTAGGGTTGCTCGAGTACCTGGCGTCCTGGTACAAAGTTCCTGCTAGAACCACCCTTAGCAGGACCATTGTGCCAGCTATTTTCAGGGCGACCAGATCTGTGGTGAAGGAGCATTTGTCCCATGCTGCCGGGGGCACTGTTCATTTCACCTCAGATATCTGGAGCTGTCAACATGCGTTCGAGGGGTATCTCTCCCTGACTGCGCATAGGTGGCAACCGAGAGAGCTGCAGGGTGGGGGTGGCAGTAGCGGCAGGCAGGGTCAGGGCTGCCAGGCCAGCTATCACTGGGCCTTGCTGCACGCCGAAGCAGACGGTGGACACTCTCAGAGCCATCCTCTCACGGCAGTTAGAGGGCTGGGTAGGCAGTGGGGACGTCGCCACGGGCTTCGTGGTGACTGATGGTGGCTCCAATGTCCAGCATCAGGGCCTAAACACCTTCCTTGCATGGCCCACCTTCTCCACCTCATGGTTAAGGACGCATTGGGCCAGACGAAAAACGAGGATCATTGGTATCTAGTCGTGACCCATGAGTACCGACTTCTGCTCCAGAAATGTCGGCACATCACGGGTCACTTCTCATACAGCAATACGGACTTGTATCGGATGCGTGAGAAACAGACACTGACAGGCGTGCCAGAGCACCACCTGATCGGTGAGGTCAGTACACACTGGAACTCCACCTGTGCCATGCTGGAGCTCATGGTGGAGCAGAGAGCAGCCCTGGATGCCTTTGTCTCTGAGACGAGGGTCTTTTGGGATGAGAACCGTCTCACCCAAGAGGATAGGGTGGTCATTTCTCAGACTGTGGAGGTTCTTGGTCCCTTCAAGACCTACACAGAAATGCTCTCGTCTGACACGGTGAGCATCGCACTGGTCGTCCCCATGATCCAGATGGCCCGTGAGGACCTGGCCTCATTTCTAGTGCCAGCTCAAGGCCGTGCAGACGTTCTTCCAGTGGTGCACGCCCTGGTTGTTAGGCTGCAGGAAGGGCTTGAGGCCCGCTTTCAGACTTTCACCCAGGATAAGGTCTACATGATGGCGACATCCTGGCAAATGTACAAGCAGCCTTTAGAAGGAACCGTTCTCACCTGAACAACGTGTTAATATTGAAATTCCTTGTTGACAAGCAGGCTGCAGTAAAGGGCTCTCGTTTATACGCAGCGTTTATAGATTTTAAAGCAGCCTTTGATTCTGTACCAAGGGATAAGCTGTGGCGCCAACTGTACAGTACATCAATTGACCGTAGACTCCTATTTCTTATGATGAAATTGTACGAAAATTCTAGTATGCAGGTAAAATGCACCCCTCAAGGTCATCTGACTCACCCAATTCAAACAAGTAAAGGTGTCAAACAAGGCTGTATATTAGCTCCGCAACTTCCTTCGTGCCTTTCTGCCTGGCTTCACCTCTGATGCTTACAGCAAGCGCCAAGATCGGAAGGCAGAGGGAGCGATCCTGGCACTTGCTGTAAGCATCAGAGCTGAAGCCAGGCAGAAAGGCACAGAGGAAGTGCCGGGATCAGAGGCAGCAGATCGCCCCTCAGGAGGAAGGTGCGTCCTATCGTCCAGAGCGCCTTATGGTGCGAAAAATACTACTTTTCTCCCTTTCTTACAATATGAGAACTCATGGGCACTCAATGAAATTGATGAGCAGTTGGGTTAGAATGGATAAAAGGAAGTACTTCTTCACCCAAAGGGTGATTAACACATGGAATTCACTGCCACAGGAGGTGATCGTGGCTGCAAGTATAGCCAGCTTCAAGACAGAACTGGATAAACATATGGAGCAGAGGTCCATCAGCAGCTATTAGCCACAGCGTATTGTTGGAATTCTCCGTCTGGGGCAGTGGTGCTCTGTATTCTTGGTGTTTGGCAGGGGCAGCAGTGTTAGGGCTTCTAGTGTCCTGGTCCCACTGATGGACCTCCTGATGGCACCTGGGTTTTTGGCCACTGTGTGACACAGAGTGTAGGACTGGATGGGCCATTGGCCTGATCTAACATGGCTTCTCTTATGTTCTTAACGGTGGAAGGAAGGAAGTTCACACTGAGATTAGCATTCTACACTTCAAATGATAGCTTCAGAGAAACAGGGGGAAACAGGATCAGGCCCAGCCTCTATCACTCTGATTCTATGTATAGTCCCCCTCTGAATGCTGAAGCAGGAGTCAGCGTAAAAATTCTTGACTTCCAGCATAGGTCACATACCCAGAACTGCAAACAATTTGGGGGAAACCGAATTCAGTGACAGGGGAAAACCTCTTCCCACTCCCACAGTCTGGCTAGCTTGGAAAACTAATACTGAAATCAGTTAGGGGTAGAAGAATATAAGATCTAGGAATCTTTACCTGGATAGTGTGCAGGAAGCTCAACATTTCTCTAATAAGCTACCAGTAAGCACAAAACAGTCAGATATTTTCCAAAGTGAATTTTAGAAATTATTGAGGGAAATATGGTGGTACAGGAATTGAAAAGGTACTCAAACATAACAACAGAGATTCAGTGATGAGGGCTTTGTGGTCAGAAGAATATGAAGTATTGAATGAGACTAGAGAAAGCAAAAGTAAAAGAGAGCCAAGAATCTGACAAAGTGAGAATCCATTGCCAGGGAATAGCCATGAGGAGAAGTGGGAGAGAGATTTAAAGAAGGGGAAAGTAGAGTGTTTAAGAGAAAAGGCATGAACAGAGGAGGCGTTCCATCTATCCTCAGTCTTCTATGCTGGACAGAATACGCTGCTTATTTAGATGATCTAGAGATTTTGATACTTGCAGCCTGCAGCAGCGCTGATAGGCTGCAGTAGCAAGGTTTGCCTCCCTGGGAGGGAAGGGAGGATCTACAGCCCGTTTGGGCATGTATTTGAGGGGGCGGGGCCAGGCCATTGTAACAGCCAAACCTCCGCTCCCTGTTTCAGTCTTGACGACGATCGGCTTTCAAGGGTCGATCTTCGTAGGCTTGGAGTGCTGATGGGGAGGAGGCTCTGCCTCTTCGACAGGGTTAGTGCGATCTTGTGGGGATTCAGGAGCCTGAGGCTCGGAGGTTGCATCCATGGCGGTGGCTGCCGCCTTTGCAAGTGAGGGAACTCTCTTGGGAGCTGGGCACTCCCCAGGCTCAGAGGCTGCATCTGTGGTGGCGGCCGCCACCTTTGCAGGCAAGGGGACTGGGGACTCTTGGGGACTGGGCACTTCCCAGGCTCGGAGGCTGCATCTGTGGCAGCGGCGACTGCCTTTGCAGGCGAGGGAAGTCTCTTGGGAGCTGGGCACTCCCCAGGCTCGGAGGCTGTGTCTGTGGTGGCAGCGACCATCTTTGCAGGCGAGGGAAGTCTCTTGGGAGCTGGGCACTCCCCAGACTCGGAGGCTGCGTCTGTGGCAGTGGCCGCCTCCGTTGCACGTGAGGGAAGTCTCTTGGGAGCTGGGTGCTCCCCGGGCTCGAAGGCCGCGTCTGTGGTGGTGGTGGCCGTCTTTGCAGGTGAAGGAAGTCTCTTATGAGCTGGGCACTCCCCAGGCTCAGAGACCGCGTCTGTGGCGGCGTCTGTCTTTGCAAGTGAGGGAAGTCTCTTGGGAATTGGGCGCTCCCCAGGCTCGAAGGCTGCGTCTTTGGGGGTGGCGGCCGTCTTGATGGGTGAAGGGCCCCTCCTGTGAGCTGTGCGTTCTCTTGCTGTTTTGGGGCGGTGAGGATGAATGCTGAGGGTCGTCGGCTGTTTGGAGCCATGATCACGCAAGGCGGTCTTTTTTCTCTTCTTATTGTTGGGGTGCCCAGCCTCCTCCCTCCTTTGACAGGGAAGTGGTTGGGTTTGGTGGTTTTTCTTCAGGCAGGCAGGGGGAGGATTACTGTTTTAGCTGCGTCGCCATTTTGCTTCCCGGATATTTTGTAGGTCTGCCATATCGGGTCCCCTTCTTCTTAGTTAAGGGAGGGAGGACATTTTAGTTGACAGTCATATTGGGTTCCCTTCTTCTTAGTTAAGGGAGGGAGGCCATTTTAGTTGGCATTGTGTGGAAGCCATTTTGAGGATCTGCTTTAGTTATAGAGATGCCTGGAGGAAAGGGGTCAGGGAAGCCAAAAGGGAAGCAGCCGGCGCCAAAGGCCCCTAAGGCCCCTGCTAAGAGGCCTCCACCCCAGCTGTCATCTTCTGACGAGGAGGGTGATGAAGCTGTTAATGTGAACATTATGCAAAGGCTGCGGGTGCTGGAACAGGTGTCGGGCATTTCTCCTTCTGAAGGGGCAGGAGGGGAAAGAGCTTCAAAGAGCTCCAGTTTAATGTACTAACCAGGTTGTCTATTTTTGAGGGCAGATCTGGTGCATTCTTCACTGGCAGTGCCAAGGGCCTTGGTGGTCCAGATGCGGGATTGGAGTCATCAATCCCTACTTTAGGGACTGCCTCTCCCCATATATCCCCCAGAGAGCACTGAGATCTAGCTCCCACAATCTCTTAAAAATCCCTGGACCAAGGGAGGCCAAACTGAAAACAACTCGAGAGCAGGCCTTCTCAGTAACGGCTCCCCATTGGTGGAATCAACTACCAGCCAAGGTCCGAGCCCTGCGGGACTATAATCAGTTCCGCAGGGCATGTAAAACTATCCTTTTTCAAATGGCCTACAAGATTGAATCCTGAAATGACATCCAGCCATCTGATATACATAGTTTTGTATTATAGCACCTTATCTGTTGTGGTTTTAATTAATTAAGCTATTTATTTAATGTATTTTATTGTATATTGTATTTATTGTAATTCATGGTACTTTCCATGTCTGTGAGCCGCCCTGAGCCTGCCTTGGCGGGGAGGGCGGGATATAAATAAAAATTATTATTATTATTATTATTATCATCATCATCATCATCATCATCATCATCATCATCATCATCTGGAGCTGCAGGAGCTGGGTCAACTGTGGTGCCAGCTGGATCCGTCAGTAAGGCTGAGGACATCTCGCAAGCGTATGCAGGGCTGGCTTGGCCTTGGGGGCCTTGGGGTCTGGCTTCGCCTGCGAGGCAGGGCATCCCTGCTGTGAGTATAGGGTTTGCTTCCCCTGCAGGGGTGGGGTCATTATCAAATTGGGTTTAGCCTACTGGGCAATGTGGCCCCGGTGTAGTTTGGTTGGGTGTGGGACAGCAAGGTAGTGCAGGCTCTTTCATCGGGAATTGGGGTGCCCCTTCTCCTTATGGGATGGTTCCTTTTACCGCCTTAACTTTTGGGGAGGTTGCTTTGCCTTTAGAGGATCAAACAAAAGATAAGATCTTAAAGGGGGAGTATGTCGATATCTTCTCCCTTCTGTTTCAGGAGTTGGAAAAGAAGGATAAGGAGAATCTGGATGACAAGGAGAAGGAAAAATTGAAGAAGTGCAAGGTGGATCGGACCTGGACGAATTGGCTGCCAGGGTTTTTTATCTACGCTGGTGTGATTGCACGTGCCCAGCCTTGGAGGGCGGCTGCATTCATCCAGTACTTGGATATAATTTATAAAGGGTACACTATGTTTAGTGGGCCTGCCTGGATTCATTATGACGAGGAATCCAGGATGAGGGCCGCATTGTACCCTTCCCTTCAGTGGGACCGTATTCACCAGCAGCTGTGGCTGCAGGTCATGTCTCCTTCCCCGCCAAATTAAGGTGACTGCTCTGATAGCGGTCATTTGGTGGCCAGGTCGGGTGCTACCTCCTCGGCTTCTGCAGCCTCTTTCCACAGTTCTGCGGGGCAGAGGGTTCAACCTCACTGCTTTGTTGGGAGTTCGGTTCTCAGGGAGTGTGTAGCAGAAAGGCTTGTCAGTTCAAGCACAAATGCCCCATGTGTGGCGGGCCTCACTCCTTCAATAACTGCCCTAAAGCCCGAGTGCATAAGAATCAAAAGAAGCCAGGAGGAGGAGGGGGAAGTTATCAGGCTGAAAAAGGGGCCCAGTCCGATAAAGGTGGGTCCTCTTGAGCGCTAACTGTCCAGGTATCCACGGAGAGCTGACAGCATTTACCTGTTAAATGGTTTCAAGTTCGGTTTTAGGATCCCTTTTCAGGGGCCCGGGTTCCATTTTTGTCTGGGAACCTTAGTTCTGTTAAGGGTTTAGAGCAGGTAGTTAAGCAATGGCAGGTCTACGCTTGCCGCAGCATAGAACACGGGTTACCAGCAGAATGAGGGAAGATTTGGGGGTTTGGCAAGAATTTTTGGAGTCCTTTGATGGGATCTCCTTTTGGAGAGAAGACATGAGGCTTGAAGCTGAGTTTCAGGTCATGTCTGATGCTGCTGGATCTCTGAGTTTTGGAGTCTATTTCCACGAACATTGGTGCGCGGACAGTTGGCCAGACTCCTGGAGGCAGGCGGGAGTGATCCGAGATCTTACGTTTCTTGAGTTTTTTCCCATTCTAGTTGCAGTTTGGCTGTGGGGGAAGAATATGGTCAATTGCACAGTTCATTTTTGGTGCAATAATATGGCTGTAGTCCATGTCATTAATTTCCTTTCATCCAAATCCTAGCGGGTTGGCCACTGTGTGACACAAAATGTTGGACTGGATGGGCCATTGGCCTGATCTAACATGGCGTCTCTTATGTTCTTATGAGGTTGGTGCGGGCCTTCGCTCTGCGTTGTCTGTGGCTTTACATATTGTTTTTAGCCAAGCATGTTCCTGGGGTGAATAATGGGGTGGCTGATGCTCTCTCTCATAAACAGATGGAGAGGTTTCGTCAGCTGGCCCCAGATGCCGATCAAGAGGCAATGTCAATGCCCCAGGAGCTATGGCTGATTGGAGAGCCGAGGTCTGCAGAGCAATATGCCTAGCCATTGCGCCTAGCACCAGGAAGTCTTAAGAACATAAGAACATAAGAGAAGCCATGTTAGATCAGGCCAATGGCCCATCCAGTCCAACACTCTGTCACACAGTGGCCAAAAAAAATTATATACACACACACACACACATACTGTGGCTAATAGCCACTGATGGGCCTCTGCTCCATATTTTTATCTAAACCCCTCTTGAAGGTGGCTATGCTTGTGGCCGCCACCACCTCCTGTGGCAGTGAATTCCACATGTTAATCACCCTTTGGGTGAAGAAGTACTTCCTTTTATCCATTTTAACCTGTCTGCTCAGCAATTTCATCGAATGCCCATGAGTTCTTGTATTGTGAGAAAGGGAGAAAAGTACCTCTTTCTCTACTTTCTCCATCCCATGCATTATCTTGTAAACCTCTATCATGTCACCCCGCAGTCAACGTTTTTCCAAACTAAAGAGTCCCAAGCATTTCAACCTTTCTTCATAGGGAAAGTGTTCCAGCCCTTTAATCATTCTAGTTGCCCTTTTCTGGACTTTCTCCAATGCTATAATATCCTTTTTGAGGTGTGGCGACCAGAACTTACGAACGTGCTGTGTGGCAGTTTGAGGACTTTAGGGCTGAGTTGGGGTATCACATTGTTTGGCCCCTCCTGGTGGAGCAGTTGCTCCACTTCTGCGTTTCTCTATGAGGTAAAGGACTGGCCATGCGATCCATTAGGGGGCGCCTGTCTGCATTGGCTTTTGCCAGTAAGGCACTGGGTTATAAGGAGGAAACAGCTGATTTTGTCTCCAAAAAATGCTGGAGGGGTGGGCCAGAGAGGCTGGTCCTAGGCTGGACGCACAGAAACCTATTTCCCCTCTGATTCTTGGGGGCTTGAAGGGGGTTTGGGGTACGGTGTGTGCTTCATATTTTGAGGCCACTTTGTATCATGCTGCGTCTTTGGTAGCCTTTTTTTTCGGGGCTCTTAAGAGTCAGTGAGCTAGTGGCACGGTCCAGAAACGATGTTTATGGTAATGCTTTGTTGCAACAGGACCTGAGGTTAACTGAGGGCAAGGCGGTCATTACTGTCTGTTGCTCTAAGACGGACCAGTGTCAAAGAGGTACTGTGCTGGACCTTGGCACCTGCTCTGAGTTTGAGCTGTGCCCAGTTCTGCTTTGGCTGCTTATTTGGCAGTTCGGGGGCCCAAGGAAGGGTTTTTGTTTTGTCACAATAAGGGTAGCCCGCTGTCAAAGCATCATTTTTGGGCTGTGATGTCACAGGCTTTAGGTGAGCTGGGGTTGTCTGGGGTGCTGTTTGGGACCCATTTCTTTAGAATTGGGGCAGCTTCGACAGCTGCTGCCCTGGGGTATCTTTCCTCCTCCATTCAGCGCTTGGGACATTACGCTCATCGGATTACAAATCTTATGTTTGACCATTGCTCAGTCCCTAGCTTTGCTTGTTTGACTGTAATGTTACTGGTTTATGTTCTTGTTTGACTGTTTGTTTTTTCTTTTTAGATGCTGTTGTTCCTGGCCAGAGGAGCTAAGTTCTCATCTATGGCCAGAGCCATGTGTTTTGGGCTGCTCATCAGGTGCAGAGAACTTTGTTCGGCTCTCAGCTGGGACTCAGACAATATGTTTGTGTCAAGTGGCAGGGGTGCCGGGGCCTTCAGTGGCCGGGCCTGCTGCCTTTGTTAGTCCAAGGGAACATGGGCCTTCCTCCTCAGGTTTTAATTATTCACCTAGGAGGGAATGATCTCGGGCTAGTACAAGGCAAGGCGTTGTCTTGTAGGCCCATGAGGATTTTCAGTACATTTGGGAGCGATGGCCTGGGACCACTATAATTTGGTCAGCCATGCTTCCCCGCCTTGTTTGGCGCAGTGTGTGGGACCCTGCAGCTATTGAGAGGGCACACTATGAAGGTAATAAAATAATTAGGAAGGCACTTGAAGCGGGGTTGGGCCACTATCTGCCCCATCTGGATATTTCTACGAAATTTCCTGACCTCTACAGAGGGGATGGGGTACATCTCTCAGAAAAGGGTAATATCCTTTTCTTGAGAGATCTCCAGCAAGGGCTGTGGGTAGAGATGGGTGCTAAGCCCTAAGTAGAGACTTGACCTTAGTGGTGGCATGTTTTTCTGGATTAGGGTACTATGTGGCTAGGGGAGGACCATGAAGCATCCCCCTTTTGAGGAATTTGGGGTCTGGCATGATCAACCTTGGGGTTTGATGACCCGGGGTGGGAAGAATGCAGACTGTCCCAGTGGCTCGACTAAAGGGTGCCTTCCATTGAGACATGCGTCTGGTGGTTGAGCCCTCTGGGGCATGCCTCCCAGCTGGGCCGGCCTGGCGGGAGCTGCATCATACAGCTCTGGCTGGGGGCTGGGTCTCTCGCCCGTGAATGGCAGGGGAGCGGTCTGTTGAGACCCCTAGCCCTGACCAGGCCGCAGTTTGGGTACCCTTGCCATTTTATTATGATGATTAATAAAGTGGCCCATTATTTATACCAATGCATTGTGTCCGATTCTTCATTCCGATTTGTAGGGGACTTTTAGGCAGAAATTTCAAAGGTCTCAAGGAAACAGTAAAAAGATGTGCTGCTTCCAGAGGAGGAATGGAGTAGGCAGCCTCTGAGCCAGCTGAGGGGTAAGATTGCACAATTTTGGTTGGCATAACAGCAAAAGTTCAGTTCAGTTCCATTTCAGACCTTTATTGGCATAAAAAGTTATAAAAGCTGAAACAAGTATATTGAATAAATAATTGTAAAGTCCAGAAAGTGAAGGTAAGTCCAGAATGAGACTTTGTGGGTTTCCTGGCTTTGACTGAGTTTGGGAGAGGGCATCCCAAAAAGGTAACAAAATGTGATTGCATTTAGGCAATGGACAAACAGGCTGGCAGGTTGGCAAGCCCCTGTAGCAATCAATAGGTATGCAAAATCAGTACCGTAGAGTTTTTACTTCCCAAATGGCTGGAGCATCTGAGAAAACCATAGAATTTCCCCAGAAATGCCTAGAGCAACCCCACATGGGTGTTGCCATTTTGATGATGTCACTTTCAGGTGACGTCATCTTGCCAGCGATGTTGGGGGCGGTTCCTCCTGCTGGCCCAATGTGGGCCGGTGGGTTGGGAACCTCCCAGGCAGGAGAACCCCTGCCTGGACCTGAGGCTTGGCAGCCCTACCCCATAGACTCTCAATGGTTGCCAGTCACTGACCTTTGGCTGGCAATGCTACTAGTATGACAAGCCAGAAGAGCCAATGCAGTACCATTTGTGTGAGACCCTGTGAGGTTTAAGAAACAGAAAAGATATGAAAGTTTCTAACTAATATGGCAAAAGTCTTTTTAACACTAGGACCTGTATAATTCTGCTTTGTTTGGAAGACATAACTCAGTTTAGTGGCACAGAAAAAATATGCACTACATCATTTATGAGTTCTGATTGCCGTGCAGGCACAGCACAATTCAGTCTAAATCAAATGATACCATCTCACAGAAATAATTCATTTGCTCTAAAGAGAGAAAAGAAATCACATTTATTGCATATTATTAGCTTTTCTCAGGCCATAATCGTCCATCATATTCTGAAGGAAATCCCATTCAAACCTTGGCATGCTTTAAATGTAATCAATAGATGCTGTAATGAGGATGATATTAAGCATAAACAATCAGGTAATATTGTTAAAATTAAAAGCCATAAAGAAACGTAACTTTTGTGTAACTGATATTTTTTGCTTTCTTTTTTACATGTGTGCTGAAAATAGATCATTTGTCATTTGGGTAATTTAATAGCTTACCTTTCACTTGTAGATACTTGGTTGCAGAGCTATATTGCAAAGATTAACTACAAACAAGTTAACTCAGTTTCTCCCCAGCCAAAGAAGTTGTCACTACTCAGTCTCATGTTATCCTGAGCCACTTGGCAAATCACTTGAGTTGTTTTTTAAAAAAAAAACCTGTTAGGTATATGTATGTGCACTTATACATTTTGTCTTTTGCTTTACTAAAAAAATGCAAACATTTTTAAAATAGTGGCAAATTCAAGGACTGGTTTGTCTGAGTTTATAACTGTCTACGCCGATGTATGTAGATGATGACATAGAGAGCAACCAGTAGATGCCCAGATGATCAAGTTTTTTCTCCAATTCAAACTGAGTAATGATGAAAATCTGATACTATACTTCTCAAAGCTCTCCTAAAGACAGATAATACATGTTTGTTTAGAAGGTGGTAGCAGTGCTACTATACCATCTCCACCATCTGTTTTGTTTATTTAAGTTACATTTCTCTAGCCTTACTCTTCAGACAGATCCAATATATGAACTATACAGTACCATTGATGAAAACAGAATTCAAGATTCCTTTATAAATAACAGATTTAGTGATCCTGATACTTTAGTTATTCTTCAAGGCTGGATTCAAGAATGTGGTAATGAGCTAATCCTGGAAACCTAAATTCAGTTCTGTAACTAGATGGGAGGGGGAAAAGCAGGAGCAGATATCATCTTCTAGAAAGCTATATCATGTGAGCTTCCTAATTGGGTTTGAGAGACCATCTGATGCCAGATGGCAAAAGACTATAACTAAGCCATAGACAAAAGAAAAGCCATGCTAACTTCATGATTAGACTGGGCTGTGGCTCCGACTATCCTAAGCCCCATTGAAATGGTCTGCTATGTACACGATGCACAAGCCTCTAGTTTGAACTCTGATAATCTAAATGTTTCTTACTGGAAACCTGACAATGGGTGAGCCCCAGACCAGGAGAGCAAACCTGTCAATGTGGCCACAAAAGATCCAGGCATCATCCAGATGATCAGAAAGAGTCCTAGCAGAGTCATAAGGAAACTGTAACACAAGGGGTTTTGTTCTAGTGTAACTATCCCAATAAGACACAACAAGTGAGGTTTCTTCTCTATAACAGGAGCAAATTTTATTTCAAACAAAAGGGGATTTCTGCACAAACAGTTCACCTCCTGAGGGAAGCCTGGGCCTTATATAACATCATACCTGTCAATCATTCCTCTTACTCTGTTGATTGGATGCACACAGCATTCAAAACGAGGGAAGAACAGTAGGCCTGGATAGGTGGAAGGGAGAGACTAGTTTCGGGAGGAAGGCTAGGTCTGGTTGCAGCATGACCCTGTCACCAGGCCTCGGATTCAGTGGAAGCTCACAGGAATGCAGCTCCTGAACCTTTCTGACAGTTCCACCTACTTCTTCCCACCTTGTCTGTTGAATAATAGGTGCAGTTGCATAACTATCCCTGGGTGAGCTCCACCATCCTTTTTCCTACAAAACAACCCCTGCCTGTCACTATGGACACAGTGAAAGGAGGGTCTGCTCTAAAGGCACAGATGTCGCTTACTTGTTTGCCAGAAGTGATTGCCACTAGAAATGTTGTTTTCCAGAATAAGAGTTGCAATGATATGGTGGCAATTGGTTCAAAGGGGGGCTTCATAAGCTGGTTTAGCACCAGGGAAAGGCTCCATGATGGCAGAAGGGGGCAGATTGGTGGACGGAAACGTAAGAGGCCTTTCAGGAACAATTTTGTAGTGGAGTACAAAAAAACAGTATGGCCATCCATGGGAGGGTGGAATGCCAAAATAGAGGATAAGTGTACTTTCAAGGATGAGAAGACCACCCTGACTCAGGCAGGGATAGGATATATGACAGAATCTGAGGAATAATGCGGAATCTGGAGAAAAATGATGCTGAACCACATACATAGAGAAACGTTTCCATTTGAAAGAATAGGACTTTTGAGTGGAAGCTTTTCGAGCATTGAGCATGACCTCACGGGCCACAAGAGAGAAGTCTAAAAACTGATTTTCCAGACAGTTAGCCGTAGTATAGCTGGGTTGTGGTGTAAGACTCTCCCTTCTTGCTGGGAGAGGAGCCCAGACCAGTGGAAAGTGATGACAAACGTTGTGTAATAGGTGAAGTAGTGTGGTGAACCACAGCTTTCGGGGCCACCATGGAGTGATTAGAATGCAATTGGTTTGATCCAAAATGATGTTTTGTAGAGCCCTGGGTATGAATGAGATGGGCGGAAAGAGATAATGCAGAAGACCAGACCACTTGTGTAGAAATGCATCCCCTTGAGATTGTAGAAATGGGGGCCATAAGAGTAAAACATCTATGGTTGGAGTGCCAAACATCTTGAAAACAGTCTGGACGTAGGTGCGATTCAGACTCCATTCATGGTCATTCACCAGACCCTGGCTGAGAGTCTGCCTGAATATTGTCTGCACCTGGAACTTAATGGCAGTTAGAAAGATATTGTGGTGTGTGAACCAATGCCATAGGGATAGTGCTCTTTTACACAGATGAATTGACAGTGTTCCCCCCTGTTTGTTGATATAGAACACTGTTGCTACATTGTCTGAGGCCACTTGGATGTGTAGGCCTTGCAATGCGGGGCAGAATGAGTGCAGAACATGGTGGACCACCATGAGCTCTAGACAATTGATGTGTAGAGTACATTCTGTGGATATTCACTGACCCTGGACAGAGAGATCCTGGAAGTGGGCTCTCCAACCTCACTTCAAGGCATCCGTCATGACAATTGCTGTTGGAGAGGAGCGAAGAAAAGGCATTCCTGAGAGAAGATGAGCATCCAATGTCCACTACAGCAGAGACTGTTGGGTTTGATCTGGGACAGTTAGCAATGTCGATTGGTGGTGACGATATGAACAGTATGTTCTGATGAACCAGAGTTGAAGGAGGTGCATGTGAAGTTTTGCGAAGACAAGGACTGAAGTTGTTGCTGCCATGAGTCCCAACATCCATTAGAAGGTGTAAACGATTTGGGTTGGAACAGAAAGAATGGTAGTCAGAGGAGAGTTTATGTGGAGACTGCGATCCAGAGGAAGATAGGCCATGTGGTGGACCATCATAAACAAGCACCGACAAAATGGATGTCCTACGTAAGTGTGAATTTTGACTTTTTCAGGTTCATGCACAATTCCAGAGATGACAGAAGGGAAAGCATGTGAGAAATGTGCCGTAGAAGTTGTTCCTGAGACAACGTGACCATCAGCAAGTTGTTGATATAGGGATAGATGGTGAAATGGGGGAGGGACAGTGGCTCAGTGGTAGAGCATCTGCTTGGGAAGCAGAAGGTTCCAGGTTCAATCCCTGGCATCTCCAAAAAAGGGTCCAGGCAAATAGGTGTGAAAAAACCTCAGCTTGAGACCCTGGAGAGCCGCTGCCAATCTGAGAAGACAATACTGACTTTGATGGACCAAACGTCTGATTCAGTATAAGGCAGCTTCATATGTTCATATTCTGCTGACGAAGGGTGACCACTACTACCACCATACATTTTGGTGGTAGTACACCATACTCTTGGTGCAGTGGATAGGCTGCATAGAAGGGCATGAAACTGGTAGTGTAGATTCCCTATCAAGAATCTCAGAAACCTCCTGTGACACTGGCTAATGGGAATAAGCATTCTGGAGGTCTAAATGGGAATTTATTCTAGAGGAATAAATGGGAATAAGCATTCTGGAGGTCTATTGCGGCCATCCAGGAATTCTGCGAGATTAAGGGAAGGGTGGACTGGAGAGTGATCATATGGAACTTTTTCTACACAATGTGGAGGTTGAGCCTGTGCAAGTCCATAATAGGTCTTTTTCCTCCATCTGTCTTTGGAACAAGGAAGTACCGGGAGTAAAACCCAGTGTGGTGTAGGCTGGGTGGAACGGGTTCAGAAGGAGAGAGGAGAGCAGGTTTATTGATGTCAGAGGCTGGTGAGGCAGGAGCAGTGCCAACAGAAGAGGTGTCCAATTGACCAGAGTCAGAAACCTCTGGAGCATCTGATGTCTTAGAAGGCAAAGTATCATCTAGAGGTTTATCTGGGCTATGAACATCATCCCCTAAGGGTTGAGTTTGTTGGTCTGCAGGAGGACTGGGCAACTGAGGAACAGATGGAGCAGATGGAGCTTGTTGCCTTGCTGGTATGTAAGTATGAAGATCACGGTGGAGAGAAGGGTCTTCTTGGTACCGAGAGTGGTAGTAGTCATCATAAGAGGGAAATCAAGAATATTGTGGGTAGTAATGCCGGTGCCTATAATGATATAGCCTAGGTTAAGGGGATCTGGACCTTGAAGGACTGTCATAGCCGGTATAATAGCATGACGAGTTCTGGAGCGTGATCGTTGGTGGTGATCAAAAGCCTGAGTGGAAATTTCACGGAAGGCTGGAGAGTGTTGGGTTCAAGATCGAGAGCATCAGTTTCAATCAGAGACTTGGGTAGAGAACTCTCTGTAGAGCAGGGAGACTGCCATGTCCCTAAAAGAGTGAACACTGAGGAGATTAGTTCTCTGGCTCCGATGGCGGAAGGTAGTCAAATCTTGTGACTCCGCAGCAAGGATTTCCTCAGGTAACATGCCCTGAATGGTTAGGGGATCAAGAGGGAATGCGAATGATCTCAGAACCAAGTGTTGTGGTTTGCAGTGAGGTATCCATGATAACATCTGTCGGAGCCGTGAGTTCCATAGGGAGCACTGGTACCATTGGTGCAGAGGTCAAAGCCATAGACGTCGAAGTCGAGGCGGAGAAGGTGGCCGTAGATGCTGACATAGAGACAACTGCAATCAAAGAGGAAGCCAAAGTTGAGGGTAATTTTGGTACTGAGGATTTAGAAGCCGAGATAGAAGTCGAAGCTGCTGAATGCAAGTCAGGCAATGGGTGATACTTGTGGGGCTTAGAAGATGACTCCGAGAGGTGCTGCGACTCCTTAGATGATTTCTGCTCCAGGTTGGAAGTATGTTTGGAGCGTTTCTCGGGCTTATGCTTCCTGGGAACTGAAGCAGCTGAGGAAGCCAAGTCCCTATGTTGATCAAGGGAAGTTGGCTGGAGAGTAGTCCCGGAATCGTAGGACATAGCAGGGCGAAGGGAGGACTCCAAAAGGTGGCTCTTGAGCCTAGCCGCCCAATTTTTTCTCGCCTGTTTTCAAATTGATTACAATGCACACAAGTCTCAACATGGTGGGACTGCCCCAAACAAAAAAGGCAGAGTGAATGGCCTTCAGTAGAGGGAATTTTAGCCCCACCCCTGAGAAACTTTTTAAATGTACTTTTTCCATCTCTTCCTTCCATATGCCCGGAGGGGTGGGGGGGCAGGGAAGGGAGGAAAGAAAGTTCCAAAAACCAAAGAGTGGGGGTTTTTTTTGATAGATGAAGAAAGATAAGGGAACGATACCAGTCCTGGACAAAAAAAGAACAAAGAAGGTCTGAAGAATCAGAAGGAGACATAACAAGGAGAGGTGTGATCCAAACAATGGTTGAAAAGAAACTGAGGGGGTGGAGTGCCTTCCCCTCACTATAGGCATGTGTGGTGGATGCCTGCTCTCCAGAGCAATGAGGAAGGTGCACCAAAAATTGCCTGAGGCTTGTTAATCAATCACCGAGGTGGGGTTCATGGCTGAGCGTAGAACCCATGTGTGGGACTACACTGAGACCATGATGAAGATAATCATGTTTCATATTGGCAGGAGGGGCCCAGATGGAAGCATCTAGCTATTGACTTGCGTTTTCAATGAAGCATTTGTATTCAGAAAACAGGGCTTGTTTTAATGGTAATTTCTATTATTCTGGAATGGCATGACAGAACTTTTAGGGGAAATTTCTGTGGAAAGATATGCGAGCCCCCCCTCCCTGCCACGAAATATTTTCATGGCAGTGAACTTGAGAAACATGCCTTGTGGGCTGCATAGCTCTATCAGCCTCATGGATCAATAGAGACCAACAAGGGATGAAATACCTCTCAGTTCTGCACTGCAGTACTCTTACTTCTCAAAACATAGCCATCTGGATGGTCCTTTAAATAATAGGAAACTGCACAGATAGGGGAAGAAGTCAGATTGCTTACAGAAGAAAAAAAAGTAAGTGAAGTAAGCTGTAAATTGTGAAAGGTTGAAACTTCTGTTTATGTAGTTACATTATCTAGCACAGTAAGATATTGTCAGCAAATATTTATTGAAGAAAGTGGTTAAGTCTAGAAAATGCCTTTGGACTATATTTGACAACCTATTGCCAAAATATCAAAAGCAGACTTTGCTAACTAACAGCATAGGCTGTCATACCATTAGGTATGTCTTGATTCACTAGAAATAGCTAAATTATCTTTTCAGCTCCACATTCTATGATTGACAAGAGGAGACTTAACTGCTAAAGTTAAGTCACCTCAATATGAAGAGATCACTACTAAGTCCCTGGGAGTCCATTATCCCCTTCATTCTCTGTTATGGTTGCCTGCTGCTTTTCCTAGTATTACTAGCACCCCAAAATCAATATCATGCTAGCTTAGCACAAAGCCAATGGAAAATACAAAACATTTTTGCTTAGTGGCCTCTGAAAACAAAAACATTTGGAAATTACAAGGCACTCTTTCTCTGCCATGAAATAAACCCTGTTTATAGAAGGCAAATTTTATTTTGCTGAGGTCTACCATGGGAACTTTTTGTACAGTTTGTTCGTCTCCTTTGCCTCTCCTTGAGGAAGATTTTATTGCAGGCTAATTAGATTGACAATTTTGCCAAAGCTAATTTTATACTATAGCCACCCCCCCCCCCCCAATAGGCAAAAAAAAAAAAAATAGGAAGCACTTCTGGGGGGAGGGGGGGAACTCTATAATGAAATACTCAGAATGAAGTATATAATGAAGTATTCAGAAATGAAGTCGATCCAGACAGAATCAACAGGCCATGCTGATTGACCCAACCATTTGAAATTTGACTTTCTGTGAAGCTGGGTTTTTCTCCCCAGTAGAGAACATGTGAGTTTATGGTATGTAATGGCTAGCTCTATTTTACAGAAGCTGTGTTCAGATAGCCGGCTCATGGTTGACTCAGCCTTCCTTCCTTCTGAGGTCTGTAAAATTAGTACCCAGCTTGCTGGGTGTAAAGCGTGACTTAGGAAGGAAATGGCAAACCACCCCATAAAAAGTCTGCCATAAAAACATTGTGAAAACAATGTCACCCCAGAGTTGGAAACGACTGGTGCTTGCACAGGGGATTACCTTTACTTTTTTTTAACTAACAGCAGCTAGCGGTAGTAATAGTGGAACATCTGTGGCAGGGGTGTTGAACTCATTTGCTTTGAGGGCCAGATCTGACATAAATGAGACCTTGTCAGGCTGGGCGAAGTGCGTCATAAAATGTAATGCCAGGTAACAGAGATATAAACTTTATAAAGGACACAGACAAACACATTTTTTAAAAAAGGTTAGAATAAAACATGCTTAAAACATTAGCATTTGTTGGCTTAAAGGTGCTTTCTTTGTATGTTCCCTATGTGATCCAGAGAACTGGGCAAAGGAAACTCTGGCTCTTTCCTTCCTTCCCCAGGGGACCAGGATGGGGAGGAGCCTCAGCCAATATGAGGAAGAGAAGGATCTCTCTCTCTCTCTCTCTCTCTGTGTAGCAAGTCAAAAAGCTCTTACCTTGAATAAAACTTTGTTGGCTTTAAAGGTGCTTTGTATTTTTCCATTACATCAGGGGAATCTGGCAAAGGAAGCTCTTGCTCTTTCCCTCCCTTCCCAGGGAATAAGGAGGGATAGGAGCCTCAGAAGGGAGAGGAGTTTGGCTCAGTAGCTCTGCTGCACAATTGAGAGAGCCTGGCAAAGCAAGCTCTGTCTCCCCCCCTTCCTCCCCAAGGGAGGAGCCTCAGTCAATGGAGAAAATAGAGGCTTTGCTCTGTAACTGTTGTGCAATTGAGCAAGCCTGGCAAAGGAAGCTGTTATGCAGAAGGAAGCAAGAGAGAGAGAGAGAAGGAAGCAGGTAACAGCTAGTTGCTTGGAGGCCTGATAAGAGCCTTCCAGGGGCCTGATTTGGCCCCTGGGCCGCATGTTTGACACCCCTGATCTATGGGAATGAAGGCTATTTCCTAAATTGGGTTAGCAGGGAGCTGATGTAGCATTATGTCTAACAGGGCAATCCAACATAGATTTATACTCTATACAAAAGTGCTATACAAATGTTAAACATTAGATCCTATCAGCACTTGAAGTATTTTCCTCCTTCCTGGCTGTTATTCTGCCACTCGTTTTGGTTTAATGTTGGTTTAGGTCAAATTAAGCAAAATACTGTTGCATGACATCCAGATACTATTGGATGCATTAACTGGAGATTTCCTGATTTTCTTTCTGCTATAACAGGAAAAGAAATGGCACATAAAATCTGTTATTGCATTCCTCAGCAATACTCCCGCTAAACTGTGGAGTCTTGTGAGAAAAATTTCTATTTCATGAGCTACTGGCATTGAAGTTGTGACATATTGCATAAATTAGTTTGCTCTGTGGGCCATTTTTCCTGAGCGAAGACAAAAATGTGTGAGCTGGAAGCTAAAAAATTGTGAGTTAGCTCACACTAACTCAGAGGGAACACTGTTCCTCAGCTGTAGTCATGTTGCCTCATGCCCATGTTATGTGGGGCTTTCAAGAATGTGAACCTTTAGGGCAGCTGTGGGCCTTTGCGGTTTTCATTCCTGTGGTAATATTAGTCTGACTTTTCCCAACACTTTGTTCAAATTCTTAAATAAATGATTATATTTCTCTCTCCAACATTTGTACATAAGAACATAAAGACATAAGAGAAGCCAAGTTGAATCAGGCCAATGGCCCATCCATTCCGACACTCTGTGTCACACAGTGGCCAAAAAACCCCAAGTGCCATCAGGAGGTCCATCAGTGGGGCCAGGATTACAGCAGTAATTTTATGCGCACTTATGTGGCACAAAGTAAACATTCAGAATTGTATATCTCCAGATTTGTGTTTAATTCCTGGATTATTAAAATTGATAGTCAGAAATAAGAAATCATCATTTGAAATAATCACCTGTTCCAGAATATATGGTGTCCCTGACTATAGTCCCCATAAGGGCACATATGAACTGATAGTCATTTGCAAGGTTCATCTGGTGTAGCTCATGGCTGAGTTTTAGGTTCCAGGGAAAACTAGAGCTGGGCTGCATTCAGAAGGAACTTTTGGCCTGCCATAGCCACCCCCCACTCACAGATTAAAAAGGTGTACTCACACATGCACATCTGGCCCTGGTGATGAACTCACCCTTACCTTGTCTTCCAACGCCTTGCCAACAGAGTAAATCTTCACAAATTGCTGAAACATTTCCATGGTGCATTTCTGGGCCATCTGAATAGCTGGGGCATGTCATGGATTTGCCATGCATGTGCAGGAGCAGAGTGAACGCTCCACCTTCCGTGTGTGTAGCCCACGGCTATTGCAGGCATAGTCTGATCACCGGGGCATGTCTCTTTATGGAGTGGCTTTTTAAAAGCCAAGAGACCACCATGGTGAATTACTTATCTGCTCACAGACATGGTGTACCTATGTCAACGCATATTAGGAAGGGTTTAAAACGACCCCTTTCATGCTGACAAAGTGTATTGCCCCATTCCTTTAAGAGAGTTGTAGCCTTAATCTCAACTGCTGTGCCCGCGTGTTTTTTTCTTTCCTGTCTGATATAGCCCTTTTCATGTAGGAAGTAGTGAACCATATTGTTTGTAAAGGATTTTATAGCCAGCCATGATTTACACAAATGCATAAAGAGAGCATTTAAAGTGGAGTTTGTTTTATCAAACGCCCCCTTAGGACAAGTGATTGCTCACTGTTCTTAGGAGGATGTTTATAAGAAGATTTATTATGCAGGCATCAGTCCATCCTAGGTCTGTTCATTATTTCTGGAATAAAATCAGTCTTTAGCAGCCTCCAGAAGGCCAAAAATAAGGGGAGTAATCAGGCAGGAAATTCCAAACCTGGTGGCACAGTTTTGTAGCTTAATGCAGTCAGGATAGGTTTTATTCTTAAGAACATAAGAGAAGCCATGTTGGATCAGGCCAATGGCCATCCATTCCAACACTCTGTATCACACAGTGGCCAAAAATTTATATATATATATATATATATATATATATATATATATATATATATATACACACACACACACACACACATACACACACACACTGCGGCTAATAGCCACTGATGGACCTCTGCTCCATATTTTTATCTAATATTTTAGCTTCTGTCATCTTTACTACTTCTGCTCTACTGCTCCATTTTCCCCTTTGCCAAGCTCTCTCTCACTCTCACTTTCTTTTGGTATTTTTATGTCTCTCTGTGTGTGGAGGGGGGCGGCTATCCAGGTCAGGGCAGCATGTTTTCTTTTATCAGTTTAAAGAGGCCAAGTCTATGCAACAGACTATGATCTCTTTTATGGGACATACTTCTAAATATCAATAATGAAATAACTTGCAAAACAGCTATTAAAATATAACTCACAATCTTAACAAACTTCTCACAGTGTGCACCACCTTATTTCCCTTTCTGTTGTACTCTGCAGCATCTTAGCAGTATACCCTTGCTTACCCTTAATAAACCTCATACTTAAAAAAAACAAAGGCAGAGGGGAAGGAAGAGAGCGACTTCAGGGCACTGCAGTTCATGGGGGAGAAAGCAAAAAAAGTTAAGTAAGGGACATCATCTTAGCTGTATACAGTGAGAAGAAAAGGAACATCACCTGGTTGCCTGTATAGTCAGGGATACATTTCCTGTTGTTTTGTACTGGACAGTAATAGATAATGATTCAAATCCTCTTCAAGCTGTGTCATCCAGTGTCTCTTCTTGGTAAAAACACATATGGGTTTCTTACACTCCACCTTCAAAGAATATAGGCAAACCCTCTCAACCCTGTTCACATGCCTTCTGAAGGGTTATTCAATGTTCTTTTTTAAATGGTGCAAAATGTTTCACAAAAAAAGCATGCCCCGTATCAGCTGTACATTTTGGTGGTAACTAAACAAAAGGGTCATTCTAGCATCAATAGACTTGGCTTGAAAGTGAAAGTACTATACATGATCATATCTGGGGGTTTCTATTGACCCTAATAAATGCTGAAAATGATTTTAGCACTGTTTTCATGTACAAATAAATGGATCAACACTTATTATCTCCATTTTGTAGGAACGTGGAGCACATAGTGAAAACTAAAAAATTTCTCCATAATTTATATTTATATACATTTGTTGGCTTTGGGATCTTATACCACTTTTATAATTGGGGGTTGAAATTATCCTCAGGGAAACCAGTGTTTGAAATCTGAGTTGTTGTATTATATAGTAATAGCAGGTAAAAGTCCTGTGTTTGCACTCTGTCAGACTTTCCTTTACTTTTATAGCCACATAGAAAAGCTCAAATTGAACCGTATTGCGATTTTGGAAAATGGGGTTATTCTATCCCCCTCACAAGACAAACCAGAACATGTCTTGCAGGCATCTTTTGATATAGATGTCTTACATATAGCTGGTAGACAGTGGTTTAGAATGCAAAATGATACAAATTTAAGATCCAATGACAGAATAGACACGTTCTCACATTTTGACATATTACTGTTTTATTGCTTTCTCATACTAATGCTACCCGGATCAAAGGTTTGCTCAATTTGTTAATTTTACTATTCTGTAATTGGATCTTCAATTTGTACCATTTTGCATTCTAAACCACTGCCTACGAGCTATATGTAACTCTGCTCACTGTACCTGATTCCTCGTCTGATAAAGTGTGCTTGGAGCACACAAAAGCTTATGTTCTAAATAAAATCTTGTTTTAAACAATTTTATTGATAACATATGGTAACAATTTCTGTTAATAACTTCTTTTCATCTATCCCATATGCTTCTTTCTAATCACCCCTCCCCCCGTTACTTGACCCCCACCAGTGTTATTTACTCAAAATCCTAACTTAAAAAGGTACCATTAATTACTAAGAACTAAAATTAATATTCTTCTTTCTTCTAAAGTTTAATCATTATCAAAAATTGTCCAAAGTTCTTTTACTTTCCACTCGTCTTCTACATAACTTCTAAATTTTTCCACTCCCTTTAAAATCTTCTAACTCATAGTCTCTTAAAGTTCTTGTTAATTTGTCCATCTCACTACATGTCATAACTTTTACAATCCAATCCCATTTTTCTGGTATTTTTTCTTGCTTCCATAACTGCGCATATAGTGTCCTAGCAGCTGAAAGCAAGTACCAAATTATAGTTCTATCTTCTTTTGGAAATTTTTCTATTTATAATCCCAACAGAAAAGTCTCTGCAGCTTTCTTGAATTCATATCCCAAGATCCTAGAAATTTCTTGTTGGATCATCTGCTAACACTTTTTTGCTCTTTCACAAGTCCACCACATATGGTAGAAAGAACCTTCATGTTTTTTACATTTCCAACATCTGTCTGGCATCTTGTTATCTTTGCCAATTTTTTATCTTTGCCAATCTTGTTATCTTGGCAATTTTTTAGGAGTCATATACCATCCATAAATCATTTTAAAACAGTTCTCTTTAATACTCTGACATGTTGAAAGTTTCATAGAGTTCTTCCATAAATATTCCCATGTATCCATCTGTATTTCTTTATTTACATTTATTGACCATTTAAGCATTTGAGATTTCACTACTTCATCTTCTGTAGGCCATTTTAAAAGTAACTTATAAGTTTTTGAAATTAATTTTTCATTATCTCCAAGTAGAACTTTTTCCATTTCTGTTTGCTCTCGTCTTATTCCTTCAGTTTTAATATCATTTTCCACCAAACTCTTTATCTGTTGCATTTAAAACCAATCGTATTTGTTATTCAACTCCACAGCAGTTTTCAATTCTATTTTGCCACTTTGTATTTTTAATACACCTGTCTCAGCTGTTATTTTTATCACTTCTGCTGGCACTATCCATAATGGTTTTCTTTCATCACCATATTTCTTATATTTCATCCAGGTATTCAACAAATTATTTCTTATATAATGGTGAGAGAAAAAACTATCCATCTTTTTCTTCCCATAATACATATAAACGTGCCAGCCGAATTTATTTCCATGACCTTCCAATACTAAAAGTTTTTTATTCAGCAGTGTCACCCAATCTTTTATCCACACTAAACAAATTGCTTCATGATTGCTTCAGCTAATTGGAATCCTCCTCTTTCTTTAGCATCTATTAAAACTTTCATTTTAATCCTTGGTTTCTTCCCAGCCCATACAAATTCTGAAATCTTCCTTTGCCATTTGTTAAATTGTTTACTGTCTTTCACAATCGTAATAGTTTGAAATAAATACATTATTCTCAGCAAAATATTCATCTTATTCTTCCAAGCTATGACAAGTTAAGCTTATTCCATTTTATCATATCTTCATCCATTTTACGCCATAGCTTTTCATAGTTATTTTTGAACAGGTCAATATTCTTCATTGTTATTTCCACACCCAAATATTTTACTTTAGAGGTAACTTCACATCCTCTTAGTCTCTACAACTCCTTTTGTTTATTTACTTGCATATTTTTACATAACATTTTTGATTTTTCTTTATTAACATAAAATTCCGCCAGTTCTCCATATTCTTGTATTTTAGCTAACAACAAAGGTGTTGTGTAGGATTTTCATTTATAGACATTATATTATCTGCAAATGCTCTATATTTGTAAATAAATCCTTTAACTCTCAACCCTTTTATTTCTTTATCATCTTGTATTTGCATCAATAAAATTTCAAGAGTCGTTATAAACAACGAAGGTGAAAGCGGACAACCTTGTCTTGTACCTTTGTTGATTATTATTTCATCTGTAAGATCTGCATTTATACATAACCTTGCACGTTGTTCAGTATATATTGCCTTTATCATTCTTATAAAGTTTTCCCCAAACTCTATTTTCTCCAGTACTGCAAACATAAAGTCCCAGTTCAAATTGTCAAAAGCTTTCTCTGCATCCGCAAAGAATAATGCAACTTCCTTCTCTGGATGTCTTTCATAATATTCTACAATATTTACAACAGTTCTAATATTGTCTCTTATTTGCCTTTTAGGGAGAAATCCTGCTTGGTCTTCCTTTATGAAATTTATCAAATATTGTTTAAGTCGTTCTGCCAAAATTCTTGTAAATATGTTATAGTCATTATTTAGTATAGAAATTGGTTTATAGTTCTTTACATTCATGACATCTCTATCTTCCTTAGGAATCAAAGAAATTACAGCTTCCTTCCATGTATTTGGTATTTTCCCTTTTATTCTTATCATATCCATCAATTTTTGAAGTTTTGATACTAATTCTTCTTTAAAAATTTTTAAAAATTTTGTCGTATATCCATCTGGCCCAGGTGCTTTTCCAATTTTCATTGCATTAATTGCTGCTTCAATTTCTATTTTTTTTTTCAATTGGATCATTCAAAAAATTTTTCATATATTCTGTTAAGGGTGCTATATTAAACTTTTGCAAATACGCTTCCATCCTTTCCTTCTTTACTTTAACACCATTAAATAATTTAGCATAGTACTTGAAAAATTCTCTCTTTATTCCTTCTTGATCTACCATCTCTCTTCCATCAACCACAATATTATTAATAATTTTATTTCCTCTCTTTTTCTTCAGTTGCCAGGCCAAATACTTTCCAGGTTTATTCACTCCCTCAAAGGACTTTTGTAATTTTTTCAAATTCCATTCTAATTTCTTATTTATCAAATGTCTTATTTGTGCTTGTAGTATTGTAATCTCCCTTATAATTTTCTTTTTCCCTGGCCTTTTCCTCAGTTCCCCTTTTTTTTTCTTTATTTCATTTTGAATGTCCAACATCTGTTTTTCTTTTGCCCTTTTGTCTTTATTGTTTAATGTAATCAATATTCCTCTCATTATGGCTTTATAAGCATCCCACACCATCTGAAATTCTATATCATCTTTATCATTTATTTATTTATTCTATGACTTATATCCCGCCCTTCCCATAAAATGGTTCAGGGCGGCTCACAGCAAACAATAAAAACAGTTTAAAATATTATTACATATATAAACATTTAAAAAGTCAGAACATTTAAAACCTAAACCTTAAAATCTTAACATCACATCTATACAGTATGATTCACAAAAGTCTAATAAGCTACATTTATTTCCCAGTCAGGCGTAGGCTAGCCGGAAGAGGGTTGTCTTACAGGCCCTGCAGAACTGAGCAAGGTCCCGCAGGGCCCTCACCTCTTCCGGCAGCTGGTTCCACCATGTAGGGGCCATTGTGGAAAAGGCCCTGTCTCTAGTTGTCTTAAGACAGACTTCCTTAGGCCCGGGGATGGTGAGAAGGTTTTGAGTCCCAGACCTCAGTACTCTCTGGGGAACATGTGGGGAGAGATGGTCCTTCAGGTAGACAGGTCCCAGGCCGTATAGAGCTTTAAAGGTAATGACCAGCACCTTGTACTGGACTCGGTATGTTACTGGGAGCCAGTGCAGAGCCTGAAGACCCGGCCGAATGTGCCCCCATCTTGGGATGCCCAGTAACAGCCGGGCCATGGCATTCTGCACCAGCTGCAATTTCCGGGTCCGGCACAGGGGCAGCCCCATGTAGAGGGCATTGCAGTAGTCCAACCTCGAGGTGACCGTAGTGTGGATCACTGTTGCTAGGTTGTCGCGGTCCAGGAAGGGAGCCAACTGTCTTGCCCGTCTAAGATGGAAAAACGCGGACTTGGCAGTGGTTGCTATCTGAGCCTCCATCTTTTGGGAAGGCTCCAATAGTACCCCCAGGCTCTTGACCCTATCCGCCGCCATCAGCGGCACACCGTCAAAAGCTGGCAAGGGGATTTCCCCCCCCCCCCCCGGTCCCTGACGACCCAAACAAAGGACCTCTGTCTTCGCAAGATTCAATCTCAGTCCACTCAGTCTGAGCCATTCAGCCACGGCCTGTAGTGCCTGATCCAGATTTTCTGGGGCACAGACCGGTCGGCAGTCCATAAGTAGATAGAGCTGGGTGTCATCAGCGTACTGGTGACACCCCAGCCCATACCTTCGGGCAATCTGGGCAAGGGGTCGCATATAGATGTTGAATAACATCAGGGAGAGAACCGCTCCCTGGGGCACTCCACAATTAAGTGTGCACCTCCGGGATAGTTCCCCCCCAATCGAGACCCTTTGTCCCCGACCTTCAAGGAAAGAGGAAAGCCACTGCAAGGCCAGCCCCTGAATCCCCGCCTCGGTGAGGCGGCAAGTCAATAACCGATGGTCGACCGTATCGAACGCCGTCGATAGGTCCAACAACATCAGCACTGCCGAGCCACCCCGATCCAGATGCCGTTGAAGATCATCTACCAGGGCAACCAACACCGTCTCATGGCCCGGGCGAAAGCCAGACTGAAGTGGGTCAAGGATGGAAGCGTCATCCAGGAAAGTCTGTAACTGCCTCGCCACTGCCCTCTCAATAAGTTTGCCCAGAAAGGGCAAATTTGAGACCGGCCTATAGTGTGCCAATTGGGCCGGGTCTAAAGATGTTTTTTTTAGGAGGGGTCGGACCACAGCCTCTTTAAGCGGCGCTGGAAAAAGCCCTTCCGTCAGGGATCTGTTTATGATATCCCGTACAGGATATCTGAGATCCCTCTGGCAGGATTTAATAAGCCAGGAAGGGCATGGGTCCAATTTACACATTGTTGGGCGGGCAGATAAGAGGATCCTGTCAACTTCCTCCAGGCTGAGGGGGCTGAAACTGTCCAGAATATAATCCGAAGACATGCTCGGGGCCTCGGTTGCGCTAACTGTCTCAAAATTGACGGGGAGGTCGAGGCAGAGTGATGCGATCTTATCCGCAAAGTAGTTTGCAAAAGCCTCATAGCCTATCTCCAATTCAATAGAATTTGGTCTGCCCTGGGGCAGCATAGTAAGATCTCGAATTATATCAAACAATTGTGCCGGGCGCGAAGTTGAGGACGC
This sequence comes from Heteronotia binoei, assembly GCF_032191835.1. Classification (NCBI taxonomy): domain Eukaryota; kingdom Metazoa; phylum Chordata; class Lepidosauria; order Squamata; family Gekkonidae; genus Heteronotia; species Heteronotia binoei. Next base: position 110,860,957 of record NC_083243.1, on the reverse strand, counting down.
AATCTTAGCCGCAAAGTATGTCTTCTTTGCGGATTTGATTGCCATCTCATGGGTCTTCAAACTCTCTCTATAAGATGTTCGAGTCACTTTGTCTCGAGTATGCCGCCATTGCCTCTCTAGTCATCTGAGATCCCGCTTCAATTGCCGCAGTTCCTGGTTAAACCAGGGGGACGGCTTAAGGCGGGGGCGCAGAGGATGCCTAGGTGCGATCTCCTCGATGGCCCTGGAGAGTCCATCATTCCAGGACTCTACCAGATCATCCAGGGAATCGCCAGTGGGCCAGGTATCCTGCAGGGCCGTCAGGAACCATTCCGGGTCCATCAAGCTCCGCGGGCGAGCCAAAATACGCTCTCTGCCTAAACAGGTTTGGGGTGATACCTCCATACAAGCCTTGAGGGCAAAGTGATCCGACCATGGCACTGCTTCCATTGCAATATCGTTCACCTGTACTCCCGCCGCGAAGACCAGGTCTAATATGTGTCCCGCCTGGTGAGTGGGCATTGTAACAACCTGGGAGAGTCCTAGTGTTGCCATGGATGACACTAGATCCATCGCCTGGCTGGAGGCCGCGTTGTCGGCATGAACATTGAAGTCACCCAAGACTAATAGCCTTGGGCACTCCAACGCCCAGCCTGCCACGGCCTCCACCAGGGATGGTAAACCGCCGGCTGGTGCGTTAGGTGGTCGGTACACCAGCCAGATCACCAACCCCTCCCCAACGTCCCACATCAGGCCGGCACATTCAATGCCCGGGGTCTCCGGGGCCGGGAGAGCCCTAAAGGAGTAAGCCTTTCGTATGAATAGTGCCACTCCTCCCCCCCCGCCCGCTAGTCCGGGACAGGTGGAAGACCGAGTAACCTGGGGGGGTCATCTGGGAGAGAGAAAGAAAGTTTTAGTTTCATTTTCATTTGAAAGAAAGCTTTAGTTTCATTTTCTAGAGATGTCACTAATTCTTTATTATGTAGTAAATCTTCATTTAATCTCCATCTTCTTACTTTTTTAGACAATTTTGTAATCCATAATATTGGGTTATGATCTGCACCTATCTTCGGTAAGATCTCTATTTTCTTAGTTATAGGGCCTAAGTCCTTTGTACCCCATAACATGTCAATTCTGGAAAAAAGTATTATGTCTTGCTGAAAAAAATGTATAATCTCGTACTTCAGGATTAAATTTTCCCCAGATCTGTCCAATGTATTCTGAATTGTTCCATTAAAGTCTCCCATAATCATGACCTGGTCATATGTCACTTCATCAAGTTATTTTATAATGTCTTTAAAAAAAAATCTTTTGCACCATTTGGTGCATACAGTCCCAATAATAAGGCTTTTTCGCATTTATTACTACTTCCACTGCCGCAAATCTTCCATCTTTATCTTTAAATATTATTTTTGAGGCCAATTCTTGTTTAATATAAAAAAAAATCATACCCCTTTTTTTCTGTTCAGCCAATGAAAAAAAATTCCAGTCCCAATTGTTTATTCCATAAAAAATTATAATTCTTTTGTTTAATATGAACTTCTTGTAAGCAAATTATATTACAGTTTTGTTTTTTAATCCAATGAAATATTGCCTTTCTTTTTTGTGGTGAATTTAGTCCATTTACATTCCAAGATAATAATTTATAATCCATCATGGTGCAAATCCTTTATTCTCTTCATAAAATTTACGCAGCTCCTGTGTATTTGTAATTGTAATCCCTCTTCCTTGTAGCTCAAAGCTCAAACCTTCAGGTATTATCCATCTATACCTCATTCCATTATCACGTAGTTTTTCTGTTAATTTCTTATATGTTCTCCTGTCATTTATCACTTGTCTTGGCAATTCTTTCATTATTCTTACTCTGCTTCCCCCCACTATCAATGTCTTTTCAAAATTTTTATTCAAGATTTTCCCCACCATTTCTTTTGTCATATATCTTATAACCACATCTCTTGGTAAGTTATTTTTCTTGGCATATGATGAATTCACTCTATACACTCACTGAAAGTGTCAAGACAGTGTGCGTTTGCAATAAAAAAGGCCAATGCCATGCTGGGAATTATTAGGAAGGGAATTGAAAACAAATCAGCCAGTATCATAATGCCCCTGTATAAATCGATGGTGCGGTCTCATTTGGAGTACTGTGTGCAGTTCTGGTCGCCGCACCTCAAAAAGGATATTATAGCTTTAGAGAAGGTGCAGAGAAGGGCAACTAGAATGATTAAAGGGCTGGAGCACTTTCCCTATGAAGAAAGGTTGAAACACTTGGGACTCTTTAGCTTGGAGAAACGTCGACTGCGGGGTGACATGATAGAGGTTTACAAGATAATGCATGGAATGGAGAAAGTAGAGAAAGAAGTACTTTTCTCCCTTTCTCACAATACAAGAACTCGTGGGCATTCGATGAAATTGCTGAGCAGACAGGTTAAAACGGATAAAAGGAAGTACTTCTTCACCCAAAGGGTGATTAACATGTGGAATTCACTGCCACAGGAGGTGGTGGCGGCCACAAGTATAGCCACCTTCAAGAGGGGTTTAGATAAAAATATGGAGCAGAGGTCCATCAGTGGCTATTAGCCACAGTGTATGTGTGTATATAACATTTTTTGCCACTGTGTGACACAGAGTGTTGGACTTGATGGGCCGTTGGCCTGATCCAACATGGCTTCTCTTATGTTCTTATGTTCTTATACATATAATCATACATATTTCTAGTCCTTTCAGGATCTTCATCCAAGAAATCAGCAATTATTTTTATTACATGTTCTTTTAAGTCTGTCCCTTCTTCTTCAGGTACTCCTCTCGGAAGTATTTGTGTCTCCATCAATTTACAGTCATGGATTGTTATTTTTTTCTTGCATTTTTAATAAGGTGGAATCCTGGAGAACTTTCCCTTCTACCTCCTGCACTTTTTTTGACACCACCACTGTTTCCTTTCTAAGCTCTTCCATTTATTTTTTAAAGTCCTCAATATTTTTTAAGTTCTTTTTTGCAAGCATTTATCATCTTTTCCACCCCTTCCATCATCCTAGCTTCCATTGCTTCCAACTGATCTTGCATCTTCTCCAATGAGGCAGCCCTTGTTCTAAATAAAATCTTGCTGGTCTTAAAGGTGCACTTGACTCCTACTTTGTTCTATAATTAAACAATGTAATGCAAAAAGATAGTACATGGAATGAATCCTTTTTAGAATCTTGCTTGAATAAACCAATCCCCTGGTTTTTGTATTTTCAACTCACTTGTTGAAACAACTAAAATATCTAAATTATCTGTAAAATAACAGAATTTGAAATGCTAGCTAAGAATAATGAACACAATAAAGGTGGAGCATGCTGAATATATAAAATTCTCAAAGCAATTGAGAAATAGAAAAAAGAGATATTAGAAAACATGGTAAAAGTTTGGATATTCCTGAAACGTACTGGGAGAAAATCTGGAACTCACATAATAACATGTCTAAAAAAAATTAATGTCAGATTTCAATTTCTTAAATTACTTTCTCACGTACTTTATGCCTTTACAACTATGCAGAACTGATCACTCTAGTTCACCATAGTACTGGAAAAACTGTGGCAAACAGGGTAACTACCTACACTGTTGATGGGGTTGAGATAAACCAGTTTTGAAAAAGGTTAGTGACACAACTAAAAAATAATCATTGGTCATGAGATTCCCTGTTTGCCTGCATCACTCCTTTTGAACTTTGGCATATTTAAATACAAAACCAAACTGGAATTAATCTTTATTCTAATATTGGCAGCTCAAACTACAATTAAAACAAAATGAAGTCACAATTCGATCCCCACTCTTTCCCTCTGGTTTGATAAATTGTGGGACCAATTAATAATGGGTAAAATTGCAGACAATTTAACCCAAGTAGACTCAAGTTCCTTCCAAATGAAATTTGTTGAATTTGTTCTCCAATGCTTCATATGAACATACATATGAAGCTGCCTTCTACCGAATCAGACCCTTGGTCCATCAAAGTCAGTATTGTCTTCTCAGACTGGCAGCAGCTCTCCAGGGTCTCAAGCTGAAGTTTTTCTCACCTATTTGCCTGGAGATGCTGGGGAGTGAACCTGGGACCTTCTGGGACCTAACCCTTCAATATATGTCAGCAGAAATCTTGCTTACCATATGATTTTTAAAAAGATGAACATCCTGGCGAGGAGGGTGGGGACATAATGAACCTTCTGGCAACAGCTTGTCTCACTGTCTACTATGCTGTTACTATTGTGTTAAGCCATGTCACAGACACACTATGACAAATCTGTAGAAATGCAGAACCAACTCTCCATGTATCAAAACTCAATGGAAATATATTTAAATGCCACTGAATTCCCTGATGAAACACCAAAAATGACCATATATCACCATGAAATATAATAGGAGAAATACACAAAAGGAAAACCATGTCAGTTTCAAATCGCAGCTACTATTCATATAAGGCAAAACTGCCAAAGTCACATTTATATCTTTGTAGGTAGTTCAACGGCAGGCCGGTCAAATTATGAAAACCGTTTTGGATGGGAAATCCTTTTTCTTGGGACCATTTAAATTATTCACAAAATTTCCATTGGTCCAGTAGTGCCAACATTCATAATAATGATCCTTTTCATTGCTCTAGGCTAACTCCAATCTATACACACTCTACAAGATGCTGCTGTTAATTACCTTCCATTTCAACGTAATGAGACATCACCCCATGATCTGACATCATTTCATGGGTCGGTAACAATTAGGTGCTTGCATAAGGAACTACCTTTACTTTTTATACAGATATTAAATTTAAAAATTAATTAATTTTTAAAAGACTTAGAAGTGCTACATTTTAGTTAGATTATGCCATTTTAGTTAGATTAGTTAGATAATGCCCCTGTATAAATCGATGGTGCGGTCTCATTTGGAGTACTGTGTGCAGTTCTGGTCGACGCATCTCAAAAAGGATATTATAGCATTGGAGAAAGTTCAGAAAAGGGCAACTAGAATGATTAAAGGGCTGGAACACCTTTCCTATGAAGAAAGGTTGAAACGCTTAGGGCTCTTTAGCTTGGAGAAACGTCGACTGAGGGGTGACATGATAGAGGTTTACAAGATAATGCATGGGATGGAGAAAGTAGAGAAAGAAGTACTTTTCTCCCTTTCTCACAATACGAGAACTCGTGGGCATTCGATGAAATTGCTGAGCAGACAGGTTAAAACGGATAAAAGGAAGTACTTCTTCACCCAAAGGGTGATTAACATGTGGAATTCACTGCCACAGGAGGTGGTGGCGGCCACGCAGAATGTTGGACTGGATGGGCCATTGGCCTGATCTAACATGGCTTCTCTTATGTTCTTATGTTCTTATTATGCCCTAAAACTGTATGACCCATGCAGTCCATTTTTATTTTGGCCTTAGATGTCATTTAGCATTTTGTGTTGTGTAAATTATAAATTATGAATTAAAATATACTCACACACCCGCCCACCAAAAATGTGTAACTTGAAAAAAATTGGAGAAAGGATCTTATTTACATAACAGAGTCTATTAAATACAAGAATAGCCAGAAGTTAATTACACTTCATAACAAAAATTCAAAAATGACAGAGAACAAATAAACTCTTATATCAGGGTAAATTTATGAGATGTTCTTAATCAAATGCACACTGTTAATTTCACATCTGCCTTTTAATTTTTCATCAGAGAATAATAATTATCTTTGCTGTGTTGAGATTGAGTTACAGATGAAAATCTTGCCATTTTCTTATATTTGTTCTTTTCTGTTGAAGGTTACATTCTTTTCCTCTCAGAAATTTGCAGGCATTCATGAAATACTTAGACTGATATTTAAGAACTGTGATCTCGTAACTGTGCACAGTACTACAGCTTTCTATGTGTCCATAATTAGTCTTGTTTAGATTTCATGTATTCTAGGTTCTGGCACTGTCAGAATTTATTACAGACAGTATTTCACATTCTATAAAATAATGAAAAGACCAGGGTGTCCCCCCCCCCCTGCAAAAGAAGAAGAAGAAGATGAGTGAAGTTTGGGTTATTATTCTGTTTTGAACAAATTGACTACCTTTTACTTTCTGAAAGTCAGGTGGCTACCTCCATAATAAAATCAAGGTGGCATAATTGACTTAAAACTAAATATATAACTTGATAAGCCAGTTCTATAGACTGGAGCTTCAATAAAAAGTACAATTACTAGGGAGTCAGTCTAGAGTTGCCAGCCAGCAGATGGCAACCAGCAGAGCCTAGAGATGGGGATGCTGTCAGAGAAAAACCAGAAATGAAGTCATGAATATCTAGGAATTGTTGGAATCTTAACATAGTCTGCTCAGTCTAGTCTTCCAACCAACGGGGCCATTATTTAGCTTGGGTCCTGTTACCCTAGGGTTATAAATCCTATTCACTAATTACAGTAAACATAAAATTCATGTACAATGTACATTTGATTTTTCTTTATAAATGTATTGATTCTAATGTAACATTCAACACAAGTACAGTTCAATATGTGATTAAAAACTGCACAATTATGCAGGTACTGGTCCCAGTTTCTTTTGTAAAGTGAACAACACACATTGATTCTTTCTTACAAACAGATGTACCTGCACTCACTGTTACTTCTTTCTTCTTCTTCTTTCCTAAATTTATATGCCACCTTTCTGCCCTTACAAAAGTTGCCAAAGCAGCTAACAATTTGAAATATATGATAAAATACATTATAAAATCATTCAAATACCCCACTCCCAAACATACCTCATAGACAACTTTAAAATAGTTTAAAAACAGAGTTCAAATGCATATAAAATAGTGAAAATACATACAAAACATAAAACATTTCTCAGGAATATTGGTAGGCCTGCTCTGGCTTGCAGGTATCCATAATTGGGCTTCCTTGCCTACACCATCCTTATCGCCTTCAAATAGGGTTGTCAAATCCAATTCAAGAAATATCTGGGGACTTTGGGGGTGGGGACAGGAGACATTGGGGGTGGAGTCATGAGCAAGGTTGGAACAAGTACAATTGAACTCCAAAGGGAGTTCTGGCCATAACAGAGGAGAACTGGTTCTAGCCAGTAGAATGATGTAATTGGGTGAGGAGTACAGAATGACTCAGCACTGCCTTCTCATTGGTACAGTAATTAGGAGCAAAAGTATATTAATGAAGTTATGCTGTACATATTACCCTCTTACTATTCTATGATTGTTTGGCAGAGCATTATGATAGAGAGTTTGTATATATGTAAAATAAAACCTTGTATATAGTTTAAGAACACAGTGTGGTGTGGCTGTGTTAACGGACAGTGGCAGACAAAGGCAGTCACAAATCTGCTAACTTATACAATGACAGGGTTATGGGCCCAGTCTGCACGGTTCGCCAAGTCTGACCAGTTTGGACCAGTCTGCGGTGTTTAGTGAGGTTGGCCTGCTGTAGAGTGTCAAGCTGGAGCGGACGTCTGCTGCCGGAGAGGCTTGGAACAGTGGTGCTGAAGGTTTTCATCACGGCTTTTCATCATGGCTTTAATCGCAACAGCTCAGATTGTGGGAAAGCTCACCTCCACTAATTACAGTGTGTGGGCTTTCTGCATGGAGCATTATCTCAAACGCAAAGGTTTGTGGACAGTGGTCGAGACACATCCGGACCGGCTGGATATGAAGGACACTGTTAAGGATGAAAAGGCATTAGCAACTATTGTCCTGAGTGTGGGAGATGATCAGTTAATCCACCTGACCGGTAAGCACACGTTGAAAGCTGCTTGGGACTGTCTGAGAGCAGTGTATGTGCAAGTAACAGCCGGTTCACTTATTGCAATTACCCGGTGGCTTTACAAGACTGTGATGAAGCTGGGGGAGTCCATTAGGGTACATCTAAATGCTCTGGCTCAATGCTCTCAATGCTCTGCAATGAGTTAGCAGAGAGGGGAAAAACAGTATCAGATGAAGATAAGGTCTATCTCATCCTGAGTTCGCTGTCGGCGGAGTTTAACATGCTTGTGACGGCGCTGGAGATAGTTGAGGCCAGCAAACTAACGTTGGAGTATTTTACAGGACGTCTGCTCGAGGAAGAACATCATCTGCTTGGCAGCATACCAGACTGGGGGAGACAGCGAAGGAGGAGGCCAGCAGGGAAGTGTCAGCTGGGAATCGACTTGGAGTGGAGTTGGAGGTTGCCCTGAGAGTGAAAAAAATGTTTTCCTTCTGGCTCAGCAAAACATCTGAGGTGTGAGTGTCCAGAGGGGAGAGCCAGACGGAAGCGTGGAGGCCGGTCTGCAGGAGCTGAGGGCTCTTCCAATGCATCACTTGTGGTGACTAACACTGCTGCTGCTTCGGGAGTGTGGATTATTGACTCTGAAGCGTCGCAGATTTTTTGCAAGGATGAACAGTTGCTACAAAATAAACAATCACCTCGATGGCAAAATGTCAGCTTGGCTGATGGCAGCAATTCAAAGGTACTTTGGCAGGGGTTTTCCACCTTGCGTCACACGTTTGCTAATGTTTTATGTGTACCAGCTCTGGAGAACAACTTGTTAAGTGTGTCTGTGCTTGACAAGGCAGGATTTACGGTGACATTCACAGATAAGACTTGTAAAATATGCAGAGAGGATGAAGAGCTGGGAACAGCTAAGTTACAGAACAATGTTTATGTGTTGGACAATAATGCTGTAACAGCAAAAACTGTTGAAATTACCTCCACATGATAACTGTGCGCACCAATTGCATAGATGGTTAGGGCATGCTAGCTTTCATGCAATTAATAAGACACTGGCAATTGTGAGGAAGAACAGTGTAAAGGAATGCAGTAAATATTTAGACTGTGAAGTGTGTAAATGTGCCAAGTCACAGGCATTCTCAGTAGCACAGAGAAGTGAAAGCGTAACAAAGAAGCCCCTAGAATTAGTTCATGCTGATGTTATAGGGCCGTTTGCTAAGAGTCACTCAAACAACAAATTTGCATTGTTACTGACAGATGATTATTCAAGGTTTTTGTGGGTATTTGTGTTAAAGCAAAAGTCAGAAGTAAGCAACACTATCAAATATTGGCATAGGAGGGTGAAAAACCAGCTAGGGAGTCTGTGTGCCATACAGATGGACATGGGCAGTGAATTTATGTCTACAGCATTTAAACACTGGCTACATAGTCAAGGCATTAAGCATAGAGTGGCCAACACAGCAACACCCCAAGAGAATGGTATCGCTGAACGCAGGAGTGGTGTGCTGCAAAACATGATGCATGCAATGCTTAAGGATGCTGATTTATCCGTAAGTTACTGGGCAGAAGCCTTGAAGGCTGCTTGTTACATTAAGAATAGACTTTGGACAAAGCCTATTGACAATATTCCCTACAGGATGTTGTATAACAAAACCTCTTCTCTGGATCACCTGAGAGTATTTGGCACAAAGGCTTGGGTGAATATTCCCTTGAGTCAGAGAAGGAAGGGGGGCAATAGATCAAAGAAGCTTCTGTTCCTTGGGTATCAGACAGGCATGAAAGCCTACAGGTTTGCCAATGAGAACCTGAGCATAAGCTTCTGCCAACTTTTGTGAGAATCTGGGATGGAACCAGATACACGCTAACAATGTGCCTGAGCAGATAGCACTACCTATGATGGTGGGAGGTGAAAGCACTACCATAAAACAGGAGATGAGGTCTCCAAGTGTGTCTGAGAGTGTGCAGAGTACTGAAGGACCGAGGAGGTTGGCATGTAGTACTAAAGGTATACCATCAGAGAGATTTGGTTATCAAAATTGCTCTTTGAACCATGTATTCATTAAGGAGCCATAGAGCTACGAGTCAATCTTATCTATGCCTAAACCAGAGAGAGTCGCTTGGCAGCAAGCCATGCAAAAAGAGTATGACTCATTAACTAAGAGTGTTTACTATAACGTCTCTGCCAGCAGAGAAAAAAGCCATAGGGTGCAGGTGGGTATACAAGGTCAAAACGCTGCGGATGGCAAAATGCAAAGGAAAGCAAGACTAGTTGCTTCTCACAAGTAGAAGGGTATTACTATGATCAGGTGTTTGCCCCTACTGTGAGAGCTGATACTTTGAAGACAGCACTATGCAAAGCAGGGCATCATTTTGACTTTACTACTGCATACTTGAATGCACCTCTAGAACAGGAATTATAAATGGAACAAATACCAGGGTATGAAAATGCAAACAAAACCTCGGTTCTAAGATTGAATAAGGCATTATACGGGTTAAAGCAAAGTGCCAGAGAATGGAATCAGTGCCTAAGCAAAGCATTAATTGCTCTTGGATTTGAACAGAGCGTAGCAGATCCATGTATGTTCTATAAAACCATTGAACAGACAAAGTGTTATCACCTAGTTTTTGTTGATGACATTTATTTCCTGTTTCATACTGACACCCAATTAAAGTGGTTTATGGATGCCACGCAAAACTTATTTAAAATGAAACATTTAGGAAGTATAAGCCATTATTTGGGAGTGGATATCAGTAGAGATTCACAGGGCTGGTTTAGTCTAAACCAAAAGGAAAAGATATCCAAGCTACTTGATAAATATAACACGCAAGAGGCTCGTTGTGCAGACACGCCAATGACTACAAGCTATAAGAATGAACCGGATGAAAGACTATTTGAAAACAGAGCAATGTACCAATCTTTAATTGGGTCATTATTGTATATTGCATGTTGGCCCCGACCCAATATCTGTTTTGCCATACACATGTTATGTCAAAAGAGCTCCAATCCGTATGTTAAAGACTGGATTGCAGCTAAAAGAGTGCTAAGATATCTGAAAGTTTCAGCTGTCTACACGTTAGTATTAAAAGCAAACAATGAGCAACACATCGCTGCTTACAGTGACTCAAGCTGGGGAGATAGGCAGGATGGCCGCTGTACAACTGGATATGTTGTGTATATCAATGGTGCTTTAGTTCTATGGAAATTTTTGAAATAAACTTATGTAGCAACAAGCACCTGTGAAGCAGAATATGCAGCTATAAATGATTGTATAATACAGGTTGAATGATTGTATCAACTGCTACTTGATCTGGAAATGAAGTGTAAACTACCGGTGCGGGTATACTGTGATAACACTGCAGCTATGCAACTGTCTGATGCACAGGGGATAAGGCCAAGAAATAGACGTATCAATATACGATATCAAAATGTGAAAGATGCTGTAAACAGAAAGTTGATAATGTTGCAGGATTGCACGTCAAAAACAAATGTAGCAGATATGTTTACCAAGAACCTAAATGTGGAACAGTATACCAGGTTAACGTGTAACTTAGGATTCTTTGCTTAATGCCTTAGTGGGAGTGTTTGCATAGGAAATAATGCCAGTAAGGCATGAGGCACTGCTGCTGATCTGATAGTTAGATGACTCAGGAAGATCTGTCAGAGGAGAACTGGTTCTAGCCAGTAGAATGATGTAATCGGGTGAGGAGTACAGAATGACTCAGCACTGCCTCCACTTTGGTACAGTAATTAGGAGCAAAAGTATATTAATGAAGTTATGCTGTACATATTACCCTCTTACTATTCTATGATTGTTTGGCAGAGCATTATGATGGAGAGTCTGTATATATGTAAAATAAAACCTTGTATATAGTTTTAAAACACAGTGTGGTGTTGGCTGTGTTAAACTATTGCCAGTTTGGTGTAGTGGTTAAGTGTGCGGACTCTTATCTGGGAGAACCGGGTTTGATTCCCCACTCCTCCACTTGCACCTGCTGGAATGGCCTTGGGTCAGCCATAGCTTTGGCAGAAGTTGTCCTTGAAAGGGCAGCTGCTGTGAGAGCCCTCTCCAGCCCCATCCACCTCACAGGGTGTGTGACTGTTGTAAGCCGCCCTGAGCCCGCCTCGGTGGGGTAGGGCAGGATATAAATCGAATAAAATAAATAAAATAAAAAATAAATTTGTTGTGGGGGAAGAAGGTAAAGGAGATTGTGAGCCGCTCTGAGACTCTTCGGAGTGGAGGGCGGGATATAAATCCAATATCTTCTTCTTCTTCTTCATCGAAGTAGACGGACAGTGGCAGACAAAGGCAGTCACAAATCTGCTAACTTATACAACGACACAAAGTTGGTGCATCAAACTCAAAGAACATCCCCCCAGAGCCTCAGATACCCAAAGATCAATTCCTCATTGTTCCCTATGGGAATCATTCCCCATAGGGAATAATAGAGTGCCCAGTAGACATTTCCCTCCCCCCCACCCGCTTTCTAAAGTGGGGGGAGGGCCTCCAAACGAGGGAATCCCCGCCCCCTCCCTCTCTCACACACACATACACACTTACTGGGTCTGGTTCCTCCACAACTTTACTTGCTCTGAAAACGAAAGCAAAAAAAAAAAAACAGAGGGTCTGTGCTCTGATGAAACTGCTGCTGACCCTTCCCCATGAAACACTTCCTGTTTCCTGCTGAACTTTAAAGGCACACATTTTAAAAATGGACCTGTTTGCAGGTTTCAAAAACTGCCAGAGCTCTAGAGGTACATGGTGACTGTGGGGATGGGGCTTCCCCCCACCGGCCAGCTGGCTGGGGGTGGGAGGAAGCCTGTAAAACCGGGGGATCCCCCACTGGGACCTGGGGATTGGGAAGCCTACCTTCAAAACCAGATTAATGAATGAGGTAATTGGCTAATCCTGGAAAGCTACATTCAGTTCTGTAACTAACTGGGAGGGGAAAGCAGGAGCAGATGTGATCTTCTAGAGAAGTTCCATCAAGTGAACTTCCTTTGGGTTTGAGAGACTACATGATGCCAGAGTTTTGCCATCTAATATCAGACATTAATGTATTAGAGATGTCAGTTTGTCTTATTCTCTTGCTTCAGGATTGTAGAAACTGTGTTGTTGCCTAATATTTGTTGCCTCATATTTTCTTAAGGTATTTAATACTGCCCCCCTCTCTCTACACATACACACACATTTAAGAACATAAGAGAAGCCATGTTTGATCAGGCCAGTGGCCCATACAGTCCAACACTCTGTCACACAGTGGCAAAAAAACCCCAGGTGCCATCAGGAGGTCCACTAGTGGGGCCAGGACACTAGAAGCCTTCCCACTGTTGCCCCCCCCCCCAAGCACCAAGAATACAGAGCATCACTGCCCCTATAAGAGAGTTCCATCTATACCCTGTGGCAAATAGCCACTAATGGACCTCTGCTCCATATGTTTATCCAATTCACTCTTGAAGCTGTCTATGCATGTACCTGCCACCACCTCCTGTGGCAGTGAATTCCATGTGTTAATCACCCTTTGCATGAATAAATACTTCCTTTTATCTGTTCTAACCCAACTGCTCAGCAATTTCGAGTGTCTACGAGTTCGTATTGTGAGAAAGGGAGAAAAGTACTTCTTTCTCTACTTTCTCTATCCCATGTATAATCTTATAAACCTCTATCATGTCATCCCCTCAGTTAATGTTTCTCCAAGCTACAGATCCCCAAGTGCTTTAACTTGTCTTCATAGGAAAAGTGTTCCAACCCTTTAATAATTCCAATTGTCTTTTTCTGGACTTTTCCTAGTGCTATAATATCTTTTTTGAGATGTGGTGACCAATGTTCCCTCTAAGCTGTGGAGTCTTGTGAGCAAAGATTCTACTTTGTGAGCTACTGGCTTTAAAGTTGTGAGCTATTGCATAAATTAGTTTGCTCTGGGGCCATCTTTCCTGAGCTGAGACAAAAATGTGTGAGCTGGAAGCTAAAAAATTGTGAGTTAGCTCGCACTGACTCAGCTTAGAGGGAACACTGGTGGTGACCAGAATTGTACACAGTACTCCAAATGAGGTTGCACCATCGATATATACAGGGACATTATGATAGTGGCTGATTTGTTTTCAATTCTCTTCCTCATAATCCTTAGCATAGTGTTGGCTTTTTCTAAAAAAAATTGCAGTCACACACTGTCTCAACATTTTCAGTGAGGTATCCACCATGACTCCAAGATCTCTCTCTTGGTCACTCTCTGCCAGTTCACACCCCATCAACTTGTATTTATAATTAGGATTTTTGGCTCCAATGTGCGTTATTTTGCACTTAGGCACATTGAACCTCATTCGCCACGTTGACGTCTACTTGCCCATCCTTGACAGATCCCTTTGGAGTGGCTCACAAATCCTTCCTGATTCTCATGACCCTGAACAATTTAGTGTCATCTGCAAACTTAGACACTGCACTGCTTACTTCCAACTCTAAATTATTAATGAACAAGTTAAAAAGCATTGAACCCAGTACTGAGCCAAGGTCTGGTTCCTTGTGTGCAGATAATCTTGAAGACCCATACCTCTGAGTGCTGCCTGCATGCCCAGGAGTAATGGTTCAGAAGGACCAAGTTTCAGTCCTTGACAAGGGCCTCCAAAGATGGCAATAATGGTTGAGTAAATTTTTAAGAGATTAGGTGATCCTTCAGGTATGTTGGCCCAAACCATATAGAGTTTCAAAGGTCAAAACCAGCATCAAGAATTGTTCCCAGAAACCAATTCACTCTAACCCATCCTGACTGCAGAGTTCTGTAGCAATTGAAGTTTTGGAACACTTTTCAAGGGCAGCCCCACATTTAGTGCATTGCAATAATCTAATCTTGATGTAACCAGGCCAGACAGCACAGTGGCTAGATCTTTTTCTATCCAAGAAAAGCTGTCTAACTAGTTGAAGCTGGTAAAAGGCACTCCTAGCCACAGCTGCCACTTGCTTATCCAGCAATAGATTCCTTAAATCCTGGGTACTTTTGGACCAAGGCCTGTTGCTGAGTAAACAGGTGGCACATGTGGCCAAGAGTGCCTTTTACCAGCTTCAACTAGTTGATAGCTTTTCTTGGACAGAAGAGCAAGCCCTTAATGCAGGGGTGTCAAATATGCACCCCAGGGACTGAATCAGGCCCCCGGAGGGCTCTTATCAGGCCCCAGAGCAACTCACTGTTGTCTACTTCCTTCTCTCCCTCTTGCTACCTTCTGCACCACAACTTGCTTTGCCAGGTTTGCACAATTGCACAGGAGCTACAGAGCAAAGCCTCTGTTTTCTCCATTGGCTAAGTCTCCTTCCTTGGGGAGGAAGGGTGGGGGAGGAGAGCTTGCTTTACCAGGTTCTCTCAATTGTACAACAGAGCTACTGAGTCAAGCTTCTCTCTCTTCTGAGACTCCTACCCTTCCTCATTCCCTGGAGAGGGAGGGAAAGAGCAAGAGTTTATTTTGCCAGGTTCCCTTGATGTAATGGAAATACAAAGCACCTTTAAGGCCAACAAAGTTTTATTCAAGGTAAAAGCTTTTTGTTTTGCTACACAGAGAGAGAGAGAGCGTTTTGTGGGCTCATTATGCCAGGGCCCTCTTGGGTGCAACTGGTTTGCCTCCCCCTCTCACTGTTTGCCTCCCCTTCATGATCCAGTCTTTCTCAGTAGGAAAACAATGTGAACTATTTAGATGAGGAATAACAACAAGCCAGTGAGGTGGATGAGGCTGAGCTTGTGCACTTTCGCACTAGGGTTTACTTCGGCGTAGCACCCCATTTACCTCCGGATCTTTTCCTGGTTTTCGCACCTGTCGCTCCAGCGCTGTGTCTTGCTCCGGTGCTGCAGGGGTTTCACGCCGGAGTATCTAGATCCACCTCCTTCCGGAGTTTTTGAAAACCTCCAGATCCACACCGGATCCACTCCTCGGAGTTTGCTGTGGGAAATCCATCCACGCCGGATCGACTGCTTTGTGGGCGTCACCCTCTCCCTTTCCGTCCTCCCACCCCATCCACCCCCTTGGCCAATCATCAGCCGTTCGCGGCGCTTCCCAAAAGTGCCCGCACGGCCATTTTTTTAAAAAACTTCATCTTTCTTGCGTAATAGCGATATTTCGAAATTAACAAATAGAAAAAAAAAAAAACCCTCCTGAAGCGGCGGGTATGTGAGGTTGCTTTTCCGCTGTTGCGTTATTTCGCAACTTCGAAATTGCATTATACATTATACATTGTTGGGGGGGGGGGGAAATCTAGTGCCGGCGTGGGCCAAAGCGTTCATGTGTGTGTGTTTTAAAAAGGCAATGCCTCCCTCAGCTGTGCCACCAGCATTTCTGGACCTGCACAAAATCGCCATGTATAAAATGGGAAGTTGGAGTCCTGCATTCTCCTCCCTGGCTACATTCCGCTCGGTTAGAAAACAGACGCGAGCTCGCTCTTCACACGCGCCACAGAAGGGGAAGGAAAGAATGGGGCGGGGGGGGGAGCTCTGGCAGCAGGAGTCAGTCAGGTCCCCGTTGCAGCTGCAAGCGCCAGCCGGGGAGGGGGAAGAGCGCGGAGGAAATCCCAGCTTCACCACCCGGGAGGGAGCGAGGCTGGGAAAGGAAGAAGCTGCCACATACACACACACACACACACACAACTCTAGAATTTGTGTTGGGGGGGGGAATCTAGTGCTGGGATTCTCCACTGTGAATGCTTCTGTTAATACATAAAGGGCTGTGGAGGATACTACAGCTGCAGCCACTCCATAAGCAGAAGCGGCACACGTGATGCGGTTTACGTTGTTACGCAATTAGACTTGCGCTTAAAAAAAAATGATTGACAGGCATCGAACTCAAGTCGATGCTAGTGCAAAAACGATTTGAGCCGGGGCTTCATGGAAAGCGACTCCACTAAAGAGGCAATGTGCGAAAACGAGGAAAATGATCCGGACATAATTGCGCCGAGGAATAAGGGGAGCAAACGCTAAGTGCGAAAACGACCTACGTGTCCTTTATAAAGTCTGTATCTCCCCTACCTGGCATTACATTTTATGACACACATGGCCCCGGCCCGACATGGTCACATTTATGTTAGACCTGGCCCATATAACAAATGAGTTCAACACCCCTGTTTTAACACATCTTACCTCAGTGCTGATTCTTTTTATTTCAATGCTAAATCTTTACAACACCAAATTACAATAATATCAACAGTTTCCAAGAGCATTAGTAAAATGAGTTGGCTTTAATTGGAGTTCACAGGCTGAGAGATTTTTCATCAGCATGCTTTAAAATTCACTCAGAGGATGTAGAGCAGGGGTGACCAAACTGTTGTTCAGGAACCACATGTGGCTCTTCAATACATATTTTGTGGCTCTCAAAGCCCCCACCACTCCATCGGCCAGTTTGGAGAAGGCATTTCTCTCTTTAAATCTCTTATCCAACCCAAGCCAGCTGGCTGCTTGAATACATTTAAAATTAAAGTTGCTTTCTTTCCACCTCTCTCTTCCCCATCTATTTTCCTTCCTTCCTTCCTTCCTTCCTTCCTTCCTTCCTTCCTTCCTTCCTTCCTTCCTTCCTTCCTTCCTTCCTTCCTTCCTTCCTTCCTTCCTTCCTTCCTTCCTTCCTTCCTTCCTATCTTGTGGCTCTCATACATCTGATGTTCATGTCTTGAGGCTCTCAAATATCTGACGTTAATATATTGCAGCTTTCAGACATCTGACATTTATTCTATGTGGTTCTTACGTTAAGCAAGTTTGGCCACCCCTGATGTAGAGGATAATCTGAAAAAGATCAGAGACTGAGCAAGACATCATAAGCCTCTTCTTTTCTACTCCAAAACTCTGCTGCCAATTGTGTACCACTTTCATACCATAAACACCATCCTGGTCAAATCTGCTATACAACTAGTTCCAGATTTTTTTCCAGTTTTGAGGGTCTCCTTTTAAAGACATGTGTAACTTGGCAAGAACCCTTTTCCTGCTCATTTTGATAATGAGAGAAAACAAGCAAATTCTATGCACATCCCTCTTAACTGATATAATAATAATAATAATAATAATATTTTATTTTTATATCCCGCCCTCCCCGCTAGGCGGGCTCAGGGCGGCTAACAGACACGGGAGTCTCATGATTCACATTAAACAATAATAGACATGGGAGTCCCGTGATTCATAAAACATAACAACTTAAACATTAATTACAATAAATTATTTAAAATACATAAAAACATATAAACATATAAGATATAAAAATAGGTGCTAAAATGATGTATTTAAGATGGCTGAGTGTCTATTCATTCATTAATCAGGTTCCGTCTTAGTTGCCACATGGTGACTCAAATGCTAACTGAAAAAGAAATGTTTTGCAAGCCCTGCGGAATTGGTTCAGGTCCCGCAGGGCTCGCACCATCTCTGGGAGATCGTTCCACCAGCGAGGGGCTATCACCGAGAAGGCCTGCTCCCTAGTGGCCTTCAACCTAACTTCTCTTGGCCCAGGGATTGTTAATAAGTTCTGAGAACCAGACCTCAGTGCTCTCCGGGGTACATATGGGGAGAGGCGGTCCTTTAGGTAGGCAGGTCCTCGGCCATATAGGGCTTTAAAGGTAATGACCAGCACCTTATAGCGAACACGGTAGACAACCGGCAGCCAGTGCAGATTGCGCAGCCCAGGCCGTGCAGGCTCCCACCGTGGTAGTCCCTCCAGCAGCCTGGCCGCCGCGTTCTGGACTACCTGGAGTCTCCGTGTTCGGTACAAGGGCAGCCCCATGTAGAGGGCATTGCAGTAGTCTAACCTCGAAGTGACCGTTGCGTGGATCACAGTTGCCAGGTCGGTGCGTTCCAGGAAGGGGGCCAACTGCCTCGCCCTCTTGAGATAGAAGAAGGCGGATCTAGCAGTGGCAGCTACTTGGGCCTCCATTGATAGGGAGGACTCCAGTAGCACCCCCAGGCTCTTGACTTTGCGCACCGGTACCAGTGGCACACCGTCAAAGGCCGGTAAAGTAGTCTCCCCTCCCGGTCCGCCGCGGCCCACGCAAAGGACCTCAGTCTTCGCCGGATTCAACTTCAGCCCGCTCAGCCTGAGCCAGTCAGCCACGGCTTGTAGTGCCCGGTCCAAATTTGCTGGGACATCACCAGCCCGGCCGTCCATCAATAGATAGAGCTGGGTGTCATCTGCATATTGATGGCAACCCAGCCCATACCTCCGTGCAATCTGGGCAAGGGGGCGCATAAAGATGTTAAACAGCATCGGGGAGAGGACTGCCCCCTGAGGCACTCCGCAATGGAGTGGATACCTCTGAGACAGTTCCCCCCCGATCGCCACCCTTTGTCCCCGACCCTCAAGAAAGGAGGAGAGCCACTGTAAGGCTAGCCCCCGAATTCCTGCGTCGGCGAGGCGGCGGGTCAGCAGCCGATGATCAACCATATCGAACGCCGCCGATAGGTCTAACAACAGCAATACTGCCGAGCCGCCTCGATCCAGTTGCCGTCGGAGGTCATCCATGAGGGCGACCAGGACTGTTTCTGTCCCATGGCCCGGGCGAAAGCCGGACTGGCATGGGTCTAGGACGGAAGCGTCCTCCAGGAATTCCTGTAACTGCACCGCCACGGCCCTCTCGATTATTTTGCCTAAAAAGGGCAAGTTTGAGACCGGCCGGTAATGTGCCAATTCGGCCGGATCTGATGACGGTTTTTTCAGGAGAGGGCGGACCAGTGCCTCTTTCAGAGGTGTTGGAAAAACACCTTCTGAAAGGGATCGATTTATAATATCCCGTATAGGATATCTTAATTCCTCCTGGCAGGCCTTAATTAGCCAGGAGGGGCAGGGGTCCAGATCGCAAGTCGTGGAACGTGCAGTGGCAAGAATTCTGTCGACTTCCTCCAAGCTGAGCGGGTCGAAGCAATCCAGAGTTGAATCAGAAGACACGCATTGGGCTTCGAGTCCACTTACTGCCTCCAAGTTGGCGGGGCAGTCCTGGCGGAGCGATTGGACCTTATCCGCAAAGAATTTCGCGAAGGCCTCGCAGCCGATTTCCAATTCCATAGCTTTAGAATTGCCCTGAGGCAATGTAGTCAGATTCCGAATTATTCTAAATAATTTTTCCGAATTATTCTAAATATGGGCCATAACATCATTTTTGTTTTCTATGCCCCCCCATAATAATAATAATAATAATAATAATAATAATAATAATAATAATAATAATAATAATAATAGATTTTATTTATATCCCGCCCTCCCCGCCTAGGCGGCTCAGGGCGGCTAACAACATTTCACAGTTAACATAAATAGATAAACTTTAAATTTAACAGTTAAAATTGAACATAAAAACCAGTTAATTAGTTAAAATACAAATTCAAATTACATTAAATATATCTGGCAGCAATAAAATTGTTTGGCGCTGGTTCTGCCAGTTTAAATAGTTCCGAGGTTGTATTATAGATGGCGGTTCTTTATTCTTAGCAGTTCAGCAATCAATATCAGCATAGGCTTGTCTAAAAAGGGCGGTCTTGCAGGCCCTGCGGAACTGGTCAAGGTTCCGCAGGGCCCGCACTTCCTTCGGAAGCTGGTTCCACAGTGCAGGAGCCGTGGCTGAAAAGGCCCGTGTTCTGGTGTTTTGAAGTTTGACCTCTCTCGGCCCAGGGATAGTCACCTTATTTTTACCCGTTGATCTCAGTGCCCTCTGGGGTTCATATGGGGAGAGACGGTCCCTTAGGTAGGCTGGTCCTCGACCATATAGGGCTTTAAAGGTGATAACCAACACTTTGTACTGGACTCGGTAGGTAATTGGCAGCCAGTGCAGTTTGCGCAGCCCCGGCCGTATGTGCTCCCATTTCGGGAGCCCCAATAGTAGCCTGGCCGACGCGTTCTGCACCAGCTGCAGCTTCCGGGTCCGACACAGAGGTAGCCCCAAGTAGAGGGCATTACAGTAGTCCAATCTTGAGGTGACCGTCGCATTGATTATTGTTGCGAGGTCGCGACGCTCCAGAAAGGGGGCCAAATGCTTCGCCCGCTTCAGGTGGAAGAATGCTGACTTGGCAATGGCTGCTATCTGGGCCTCCATTGATAATGAAGGCTCCAGTAAAACACCCAAACTCTTTACCTGGCGCACTGGTTTCAATGGTGCGCCGTCGAAGGTTGGGAGAGCTATTTCCCCTCCTAGAGCGCCGTGACCCACACAGAGGACCTCTGTCTTCGCTGGGTTCAATTTCAGCCCACTCAATCTGAGCCACGTTGCTACAGCCTGCAGAGCCCGATCCAGGTTCCCTGGGGCGGAGCCGGGCCGGCCGTCCATTAGCAGATAGAGCTGGGTGTCATCTGCATATTGATGGGAACCCAGCCCAAACCTCCAAACAATCTGGGCAAGGGGGCGCATATAAATGTTAAATAACATTGGGGAGACAACTGCCCCCTGGGGCACCCCACAATCAAGTGTGTGCCTCTGGGATCGCTCACCTCCAATAGCTACCCTTTGTCCCCGACCAGAGAGGAAGGAGGAAAGCCATTGCAAGGCCAGTCCCCCAACCCCTATGTCGGCGAGGCAGCACTTCAGCAGCTGATGGTCGACTGTGTCAAATGCCGCTGACAGGTCTAATAGCATCAGTACTGCAGTGCCGCCCCGATCCAGTTGTCGCTGAAGGTCATCCACCAAGGCGACTAGCACCGTCTCCGTCCCATGGCCCGGTCGGAAACCAGACTGGCACGGGTCAAGAATGGAAGCGTCATCTAGGAACCTCTCAATGATTTTACCTAAAAATGGTAAATTAGACACTGGACGGTAATTCGCCAATTCGGCCGGGTCTGCTGTACATTTTTTTAAGAGAGGGCGGACCAAGCCTCTTTCTAGGGCGTTGGAAAATGCCCCTCAGTGAGGGATCTATTTATGATGTCCCGTAAAGGACATCTAAGCTCCCTCTGGCAAGATTTAATCAACCAGGAGGGGCAAGGATCCAGATCGCATGTTGTTGGGCGAGCAGCGGAGAGGATCCCATCGACCTCCTCCAGGTTGAGTGGGTCGAAGTGATCCAGTACCAAATCCGAAGACGGGCACAGAGCCTCAATTTCACTCACTGTATCCAAGGTGGTAGGCAGGTCTTGGCGGAGCAATGAGATTTTATCTGCAAAGTATTTCGCAAATGCCTCACAGCCAATCTCCAATTCTCTAATGTTTGGTTTGCCTTGTGGCAATGTTATCAGGTCCCCGATTATTCTAAATAATTGTGCTGGGCGCGAGTTTGCAGATGCAATCTTGGTTGCAAAGTAGTTTTTCTTTGCAGCCTTGACTGCCATCTCATACGACTTCATAAACGTTCTGTAGGATGTTCTCATTGCTTCATCCCGAGTATGTCTCCACTGCCTCTCTAGTCCTCTGAGCCCTTGTTTCAGCTGGCGCAATTCCAAGGTGTACCATGGGGCCAGCCTCATATGAGGGCGCAGAGGGCGCCGGGGTGCTATTTCGTCGATGGCCCTGGTTAGCCGGTCTTGCCAGGTCTCCACAAGGCCATCGAGGGAATTGCTAGTGGGCCAGGGATCCCTCAGGGCCGTTTGGAACCGTTCCGGGTCCATCAGGCTCCGAGGGCGAGCCAAAATAGGCTCTCCGCCCATACAGGGTTGGGGTGGTGTCCCCACACGGGCCTTAAGGGCTAGGTGATCCGACCATGGTACCGCTTCTACTGCGATATCGTTCACCAAAATCCCGGACACAACGATCAGGTCTAGTGTGTGCCCGGCCTGATGCGTGAGAGTCGTAACAAATTGAGAGAGCCCCAGTGTCGCCATGGAAGACACTAGGTCCATCGCCTGAGTGGAGGCCGTGTCGTCAGCATGGACGTTGAAATCACCCAGGACCATAAGCCCCGGGAACCTCAACGCCCAGCCCACCACTGCCTCCAATAGTGATGGTAAGGCGCTGGCTGGTGCGTTAGGCGGACGGTACACCAACCAGACTGCCAACCCCTCTCCGACATCCCACGCCAGACCGGCACATTCAATGCCATCGATCTTTGGGTCCGGGAGGGCCCGAAAGGAGTAACCCTCCCGTATGAGTAGCGCCATTCCTCCCCCCCGCCCGCTGATCCGTGATTGGTGAAAGACCGAGTATCCCGGGGGGGCCATTTGGGAGAGAGCTACTGTCTCCCCGTCCCTCACCCAGATCTCGGTCACACAAGCCAGGTCCACATCCTGCTGGAGCAAAAACTCCCTCAGGGTCGCAGTCTTGTTGTTTATGGACCTGGCGTTGCATAACACCAATGACAGAGGCGAGCAATTCCTCTTGGTCCCACTACCTGCCACCGTTGGGATGGGAAGTAGACTGGAAGGCGACCGAGCCCTTTTTTGTCTCTGTCTCCTTCCTTTATATAACTGTCTACTCCCACCGTCATACCTTCCCCTCCCCAGGAGCACTGGAATCCCTCGGCCGGTCATCGCGGTTGCACTAGTGGAGTTCTCAGATCTTAGTCACCAACTCTCTCCCTGTCTGTCGTTTTAGCTTGTCCTCCTACCAACCCCTCCGACTCCAACCGCTAGACCCACTTCCTATGTCTTAAATTAATTAATTTAGTTGCCCTCTCCAGTCTATTTCAGTCAATTGTTATAAAATCTCTATAAATTCATTCTTCCCAGCATTATTAAAAATATCGTCCCTCCCACCCCATCCTTATTAATAAGCTAAGAATCAAATATAAATACTTTCCAATATATATATATATATATATATATATATAAATATATATATAATAAAAATCTGATTACCAATTGATTGAATTAAATTTTCTAATAAATTAATTAACAATGAATTATAATAATTTCTGTTAGTGGTCAGGCTGTTGGTCAGTCATTAGGGTGTGAGTCCATATTGCACATTGCCCATTTACCGCCTGGTAGTCCATAGCCACAATTTTATTTAGGCTTAGCTGTTTCTAAAGTGCAAGTGCAGATGTTACAATCTGGGGGAGATGAGGGAGGCAGTCTCTTCTGTGGTCTTTCGCATTGATCGAATTCGCGTTAATACCATGAATTCAACTCCGGGACAAGTTCTGGGCCATCTGCCCCAAAACTCAGAACACTAGGAAGTTTCCTAACTATTGACAGTCAGACTACATTTTCGATTGTAAGTGATACATCTGGGGATGTTGTCATTTGAACCTGATCCAAGCCTGAACCTTGTCCAAACCAGTCCAAATAGTCATTGCCAGAAAACAGGCCTTTTCAAAAACAAGCTTTAGTGAAAGCTATCCCCTTTTGGCCACACAGCTCCTCTAAAAGTATTCTTGACTAATAATATGAAGACTGAGCAGATGTATGGGTGTATATGTATGGTAGGTCAGACATATGTATCAATAGGTGGGTAGTTACCCCACCTATATGCCTTGTTCATACACGTGATTTGTAGAGGGCAAGCCAGGCTGTTATCATCATTATTAGTGGACGTAGCAGTGGCAGTAACAGTGATAGTAGTAGTAGACCTGAACAGAAACTCCTCCATTTGAATTCATTCAAATAACTGTATTTTCTGTCTGGAATTAAGAGAATGCTAAGAATGCTTTGCCAAGCTGGTTTTGAATTGCATACTTGAAAAATGATACATTTCACATTAAAATTAATAAAAAAGTAGATTTAGCTGAAAATGTGAGTCAGAAGAATAAATTAAAATATTTAAAATAGCATTAAAATTAATCAAGTTCCAAAGAAGGCTAAGAGTAGTTGGTCTGCAGGAATGCCCTGCATTGCAAATGGATCTTTCTATCAAGAGCTGTAGAAGTTTTAAATAATATAGCAGATCCTACCTCAGTCCTACCACTCCACTGAGCAAAGTTCATTCATTTATTCATTCATTTATTAAAATATTTACACCCCACCTTTCATTTGGGCTCAACTTTGAAGTCTTCCTCCAGTTTAAGGAGTCTTACTATAATTTCAGTTGCTCTTTCTTTTCAAGAAGAACCACTAGTTAGAGGAAGACTACTTACAGTATGCCTTATATATTCCTTTACCATGAGATGAAAGTCTCAAGATAGGGTTTATATATATTGTTTATTTTATAAGAACAAAAGAAGAGCCTTGCTGCATCAGGGTAGTGGTGTACTGGCTTTCAGGCTCTGACTATCAGGAACTCTTTAAGCATGTGGAGGCAATGTCCTTCTTAAACAGAAACATAGCAAATATAATTAAAATCATGAAGTAGTTCTACTCAGTTAGTTCCCAAGGTCCTTGAAAATATAACTAAAAATAACTAAAAAAGCATAACTAAAAACAAAAGTAATGGATAATGTCTTAGGTCATAGAAATAATAATACATCCTATAAAGATATATTCAAGATTCATAGCATGAATGTGGGTGGGAAGAACTGAAGGAAGCAGGAAAAAAGAGAAGTTATAGGGGCTGTCAGTGAAGAGAAAGAGGTAATAGTAAAGGAGGCAACATGGTAGAAAATGAGATGCCCTGTGCAAGTCTTTGCAAGCCTCCTACTTGTGTATATGCAGGGCTTTTTTTGAGCAGGAACGCACAGGAACACAGTTCCAGCTGGCTCGGCATTAGGAGGTGTGGCCTAATATGCAAATGAGTTTCTGCTGGGCTTTTTCTGCAAAAAAAGCCCTGTGTGAAATGATGGTGATGTCAGAGGGTGTGGCTTAATATGCAAATGAGTTCCTGCTGGGCTTTTTCTACCAAAAAAGCCCTGTGTGTATGTAAATATATGCACATAAAGATATACACAAGCATACATATACATGCACACACACATAGTCACAGAGAAGCAGAGGACTGACAGGGTCTTCTGAGGGAGGGAAATCTAATTTACCCTTCCTCCACTATTTCTCTTTCCCGGAAAGCCCCCATAGCTACTGTCCTATTCCTGCTTCCTTCGCTTCTTCCTAGTCAACCTAACTTTATCTGTCCCTTATTTTCAGCTTTTCCTCCCACTCTCCCTGTAGCAGCCTCTGCCTGGGTATACTGTGACCCAGTTGCTTGGTGCCGGGCCAGTTACTAGGCCAGCCAAATTGCTTGGTGGGAAATACACAAGAACTTGTGGTGGGCGCATGATTTTCAGCTACCCTTTTCCTTACGCTATTTTATTTTCTCCTCCTCCATATCCTCACCTTCCCCTGCTTCCTTCTCTTCTCCCTATCTGCTCACAAACCAACCTTTCTTCTGCCCTACAACTTATTTGTTTATGGCATTTATACCCCACCTTTCTGCATAACAGGGATTCAAACCAGCTTAAATTAGTCTCCTTTCCTCTATTTTATCCTCACCTCAACCTTGTCAGGTGTGTTAGACTGAAAGTATGGGCGTTTTTGCACTGACCTTCAAGTGGCGCGACCACCCTCTTCACACCGGAGGATCTGCGCGGATTTCGCACAAGAAGCGCCAGAGCACCCAAAAGAGCCGGCGACTTCCGTTGCAAAAGCCACTCAAACGTTTTCCTGCTTCTTGGCGGTTTCCGTTTGAGCGGGTTTCGCGACGGAAGTCGCCGGCTCTTTTGGGTGCTCCGGCGCTTCTTGTGCGAAATCCGCGCAGATCCTCTGGTGTGAAGAGGGTGGTCGCGCCACTTGAAGGTCAGTGCGAAAACGCCCTATGTGATTGGATCAAGATCACTCAATAAGCTTCCATTGTAGAGTGTGATCATTTGTACAAGGGACTGGACTGACTGTAGATGAACAGTAGCAAGTACCAAACCTGACTTACCATGGACAAGTTTTGTGGCTTGAGGTGGGAGAAAAGCTGGGAAGAGATCTGCTGGCCGCTATCAGCTATATGGCTGCTCCAGTAGTGTCTGCAGGTTGAATTTTGGCAGTGATTCCTGGATGGCTTCCTGCATCATTGCTAGCTGGCCCCATGGGTGGGGAAGCCTAGGGAGGGGTTGTGATGCAAGTGCTACATTGGGCTTCCCCCACAGACATTACAACTGCCACCTCACTCTCATTCCCCTACCAGCAACGTTTTTTTTTGCTCCTTGAATTCCCAGTCACCTGTCCAGCAGCTTTATACCCCCAGCATCAGTATGACACTCTCCCCTCCCCATTGTCATCATAGTGCTTGTCTTCTTCTTCCCCTCCATCATCAGTGTGGTGCTCAACTGCTCCCCACACACACATTGTCAGTGCAGTGCTCAACTGCTTCTCCCCCTAACTTGTTGGTGCTGTGCCTGGCTGTCTCTCCTCCCATCTCATTGGCAAGTGCTTGCCTGCCTCCACCTCATTGTCAGAGGTAGGGCAAGCGAAGCTGGGGGCAATTCTCATGACAGGGCTGGCTTCTCTTTTGACAGAAGTTACTCCTTCCCACCCACATCAGCTCTCCAGCCCATGTTGCCATCGTTGCTGCATTGTCTGTACTTATGGTCTTTTTTGGGGAGGAGGAGGGGTTTACTTTTACTTCCACTTTTACTTTCAGATTTTTCTGCTAATCTAGGAAGTGTCCCCCAAGTTTACATAAGTATCTGTTTTCTTTCTGTGTAGCTCTGTTCCACAGATTTAGATATTGGCTAGTGGTGTCACATTTTTACTATATAGCTCTCTTTCTCTCATCTATCTATCTACTGTCCTCAAAATAGGAACCACAGTTTAATATGGCAAAAGAGAATAAGATTGAAATCATTAAAATATTAAACACATTTAATCATATTAAACACATTGTAGTTACCCCCTGAATAAACTGGGTCTTAATTCTTAACATAAAATGCACAGGATTGCATTGCAACAGAGGGTGATGAGCAACCAAGTAAACTTTGGGGTTTGGGAGAGCAATAACACCTATGACCAGCTCCTTGACTGTCCATTTTACCTTTGAGTGATGAGGATTGTTTCACCCACAAAATCAATTCAACAAACAGCAATAGCTGCTTCTGATTAAAAACCTTTGCACAATCCAGCCAGTTTGGTGCGCAAATGATGATGCAAAGAGCTGAAGCCGGAGAATATGGCCACTGGTGGGTCTCCAGGGTACTAGTACACATTTGTCTTAGGATTCTTAAACTTGCCTATGTAAACCTAGCTCTAGAAAAAATCAAGGGTAAGAACCTGGAAAGGTGAAGGTGGTAGTTCCTGAGTTCAAGAAACCAAGATTATGTTCCTGGGCGTGGTGGCCAGCAGTAAAAGAAATTATGAACCTGGGGCAGACTCAAACAGGAAGACAATGGAGCTGAGTAGCAACAGAACAAAATTAAGGAAATTCTTTGTTCATCAATGGCATACTGCTATTCATGTGTTTACAAATCCATTACTGGTGATACATGTGTGCTTGATACCAGTCAACACAAGATCCACAAGTATATAATTCAAGTAGCTGAGTGCAGCTTCAGCTTGTATATTAGGTCACACCATTTATTAAGTATAAGTGAGCATCACCTTGTTGAAGAATCAAGCACATAAAATTCATTCTGAAAAAACCAACTCATCCATTTATACAGATAGGAAATGCTGATGTTAAGAGTTGGTGATCATAAAGACTACCAATGAATGCTTAACAGGAAACTCAACCCCATGTGAAGCAGAACTCTCAAGCAAGTTGGTGATTCAAGCCCAAGTGAATCCATAGTAGAGAGTCCATGCACAACAGAACACTGCAACAAAGAATCAATTGTCCATGCACACACACATGCACACACATCTTTTATTCATATAGCTGCACAACCATCTTTGTTCTTTTTCTTTCTCATTAACTTCCTGATTTCTCACTCTAGTTCATTCACCCCCCCTTTCTCTCTCTCTCTCTCTCTCTCTCTCTCACACACACACACACACACACACCCTCATTCTGTCCAACATGTTTATTCTCATTCTGCTACATACTCCTTTTTCCTGCACACTTCACCTGTCTGTTGGCACCAAACCACTTCCACATCTACCATCTCTTTCCTCCACTCCAGCCTCAAGCATGGTCCAGCTCATTTAAAATTTTGGACATAGTGCACTCAGAGTCAGGGCTAGTTTCAGGTTTTGGGGGGCCCTGGACAGAAAGCACCCAGGCCCCCTGCTCCTCCTCCTCTAACCCCATTGCCTTCCTTCCAGCCCACTCACCTCCCCACCTACCGCTGTGACCTCTCTTCCTCTGCCCTTTTGTGAGCCTTCCCACTGACTGTATGTCCTTTCCACAATGGTGCTGTAGTGGTGTGTGTAAATGGAAACACCATCACTGTGCCTGCCAGGGGTGCTGCCACCTGCATGTCTTTTCTGGATTGGGGAACATTTCCTGCATACCTTTTCATGTTTGGGGACTTCGTGGCAATGGGTCCTGCAAGAAACTCTGGGCCAAGCAGCTGCCCCATTTCAAGGTATGGCCCTGCTCAGAGTTTTAAAAAGTTGGGGGAGAGTCTTCCTTGCTTCTTTATCCTACTACACACATATACAGCAGAATGCTTGGATGTGAAAAACAAAGATAGAAAAATCCCAATAAATAAATACATGAAGAAACACTTGTTAGAGGGGGCAAATGGACTCCCACATTAAAGAAAACACTTTTCCCCCTTGTTATGTGACCCCAGAGCCAAGAAAACAGACAAACCAGTTTGTTGGCAACACAAATAGGTGTTGCAGTACCTCTCACATCTCCCAGTAAAAAAAGGATGGAAATTAGGCATTTCTGGGAACTCAGACAACAAACTCTCTTAATATCAGCTATACAAAATGTCCTGAAGTAAAATGCAGAATATATGTGCCATATTTCCTATTAAATACAATGCAAAATGCTGTCATTCCCTCAGCTTTCCATGGCAACTGGATATTTAAAACAAGATATTTTCTACAAAAAAAAAAAAAGGCTGGGATTTTCAGTTCCCTTCTGAGTAACCATATATACTAAATATAGAACAACAACAATAATAGCCATACCTGGAAGTTGTTATGGGAAATGCTTATGTCTCCTTTTAGAATGGGGAAATTAGCAACATGGAGACTAGGGAGAGTGAATTAGGAGCAAAGGATCTTTTCTTCAATAATACAGAGATCGGGTTTTCAAGCAAGAATACTCCAGGCAAATAGATTTTATAATGTTTACTTAAATTATGTAAAAGATATACATTCACACACACAAATACACAATGCAGGCAATCGAGAAGCTAGGAAGGGTAGAGGTTGATAGAGAATTTAGGGATCGTTGTAAAGGGTTATATCACCTGATCTAGAAGAGGAGACGTCTGTTCAGCAGGAAAATCGAAGAGAAGGGCAAGCACGACCAGTGTAGTGAGCCCTGTAGACCCAATTACAGGAGTAACGGGGGGTACAGACTGCAAATGGCGACCTACAGAATGCACATCGAAATGGAGTGTTCACTCAGGTTATATAGAGTTCTGAGGGGTGGAGGAGCCTTTAGTGACTATAGAGTCCTTAATGGCCTGGTTTTCCTAAAAGGGTTTTCCTAAAAAGAATACTAGTTGAGAATAATAGATATATTCACTAAACAGGTGGTCCAGGGAGTAACTACATGGTTTAGTACCGGTATGGGCTCGACACTCAGGAAAGAACTCAGTGTGGCAGACAAAGCATGATAGGCGTTATCATAGGAGTGAATAGAAGTAGCTGGGTGGAAATGATGGGCTGAAGGGAGAGGCCATTGATCAGTAGTTGAGGATTAGGGCATGAACAATAATTACCAGCAGTCCCCATTGTTATTATGCATTCTGTTTGGGAGGGGAGGAGAGCCATTTATGGAGGGAGCCTTTAGGTGAGACTAGAACAAGCTCTCTACTCTACTCCATTTTTTTAATATGTATATTTTATTGTTATTATTGATTGTCCATTTCTCCTACACTCTTCCTCTCATTCCATTTAACATGTTTCCCCCCATCCCACCCCCCTTAGTCTATATGTTGTCTTCCAGCCAGGGACAAAGGACTCGGAGCTTCCACTGAATGTCTGCTTTCTTTTCTTCTTTTGCCCACTTCAGGTAGATCAGCCACTTTTCCTTAATCCTTGTTCTTCTTTCCTCCCATAACCCTTCCTGAGTCATTATGGCGGCTATGTCTGACTGAACAAATTCAAAAAGATAATCATGTGCCAAATTCTTTCCTTCTATTTACTTTTATCCTTCCATCCTACCGCCATTACCGCTTTGCCCTCTGATATCATTACTTTTAATATGTCTTGATTATTCTTCCCTGTTATCCCATTCCCTAGTATACTCATCTTCATCAATTCAAAGTCTATTCTCAGTTCAACTTGAAAAAACTTCTTTATCATTCCCACTACCATTTCCCATAATCTATTAGCCTCGGGGCATTCCCACCACATGTGGGTGTACCATCCCTTCTCTTTCTTACAGTGCCAGCATTTAGGGCTCAACCATGGAAACATGTTCACTAAGGTAGCCGGAGTTCTATACCATTTAGTAAAGAATTTCAATTCCATTTCCCTAACTTTGTACATTTTAACTTTTTTTAAACCTTCCATTAACTTTTCTATTGTTCGTTTCATTATCTGGCCTTCTGAACTCCATATCTGTTGAAGGTGACCTATTACTCCTTCGATGTCTGAAGTCATACTCCTGTATAAAATGCTTACTATTCCTTTTTTTGTTTTAATTTATTTATTTATTTATTTATTTATTTATTTATTTATTTATATTGGGATTTATACCCCGCCCTTCGCACCAAAGTGTCTCAGGGCGGCTTACAACATGATAATTCAAATACTACAATTTAAAACACTTACAAGTAAAATTAAAACCATAAATTAATAAAAGCAAGATAGATAAAAACCGGCGGTCTACAGATGCATTTTGTTCCATCCAAAAGATTTCCTTGTCAGTCAGTATTATAGGCCTGCCGGAAGAGGGCTGTCTTACAGGCCCTGCGGAACTGCCCTAGGTCCCGCAGGGCCCGCACCTCCTCCGGCAGCTGGTTCCACCAATAAGGTGCCGTTATAAATCTTTTCCATAGGTTCCTCTTCATTTATATTACTTTTCTCCACTTTCTTTTTAACTTTAGTATGCAATCCTACAGCTTTAAGCCAATGTTGTACCCCTACTGCTTCTTGCAAGTCTTGTAATGGTTATTAACAAATCTTCTACCCTTCTGTATCCTTTAAGATTGAGTAATTCCCTCCACCTATAGTCCCTGTCTTCCTCCATTATCATTTCTAATGGCGTCCATCTAGATACCCGATTTAACCATTTTGGCTGCCACTTCTTCCACACCATTAACCCACTTTTCCTTGGTCCCTCATTTAAATTAAAGTCCCTGTTCTCCATATTTGTAAAGATACCATGTTTTCCTACTCCGTTATTAGCCTCATTCTCAAACCTTACCCATTTCTGATCATCTTCCCTCTCTATCTCTAACAATGCTTTAAACTGACAAGCTTCATAGTAATTAGTTATATCCAGAACTCCCCATCCCAAATCCAATTGATGATTGTATACTAGCTTTTTTGCAATTCTAAATTTCTTATTTCCAAATATCCATTCCCTTATTTTAGTATTCCAGTTACTCATTTTTTGTTTATCAATCTCCAATGGTATCGTTTGAAATAAATATAATAACCTTGGCATCCAAAACATCGATACACTTCTTATGTTAGTAGTCAGACTCATATGTCTTACCCCCCACTGCTGCATAGCCCTCACTATCTTCTCCCATACTTTTTTATAATTACCCTCCACTATCCTATTAATATTTTTATATATTTCTATTCCTAAATATTTAAATTTCTTAACTCCCATTCCCATATTAGTTAACCTATTAATTTCTTTCCTTTCCTCCAAATTAACATTGAAATACATTATTTCTGATTTTCCCATATTAATTCTTAAACCCGACGATGCTTCAAAATTATCCAATATAATTTTCGTTTCCCTAATAGCCTCTTTTGGGTTTGACATTATCATAATTATGTCATCTGCAAATAAGTTAATTTTCATTTCCTCCTTACCTATCCTACAACCTTATATTCTACCTGCATTCCTAATCCTTTCTGCCAATTGTTCTATTGCCATTATAAATAAGGTTGGGGATAGCGGGCACCCCTGCCTTACCCCTCTCCCAATTGGGAATTGTTCCGTGTGTTCATTATTTACCCTTACTACTGCTGTACCCTCCCTATAAACCTCCTGTATAGCTTTTAAAAATAATGAACCTATCCCATACTTCATCATTGTGGACCACAGGAAATATGGGGCAACGTATCAAATGCCTTCTATACATCCAATTTAAGCAATCCCAATTGCCCAGAATGTCTATGATGAAGTACATTTAGTATATTCCTTATAGGATGTGCTACACTCCTATTCTTCACAAATCCATATTGGTCCTCTTTTATTATACACATAATATATTTCGTAGTCTATTTGCCAATATTTTAGTAAATATTTTGTAATCCTGATTAAGTAAACTTATTGGTCTATATGAGCCAACTTCCCGAGGGTCTTTCTGAGGTTTTAATATTATAGTTATCTCGGCCTTCCTCCAAGAGTCGGGAGCCTTCCCTCCTTTCAGTATCATATTGAACACCTGTTGTAGTTCCGGGATCAATATCTCCTTCATTTCTTTGTAAAAATCTGCAGTAAATCCATCTGGCCCCGGGGATTTGCCTAATTTTAAACTGCTCACTACCTCCTCTATTTCCTGAAGTGTGATTTCCTTCTCCAAACTCTCTTTATCTTTCAAACATTCCCCGCTTCTTTCCATAAAATCTGTTATATATCTCCTGGCATATAACGCCTTATAAAACTCTTGAAATGCTTGCCTGATTTCTCTCGCATTCTGCATAATATCCCCTTGCGTTCTAATAATTTTCACCCTTTGCTTTTCTTTCCTAGTCTTAAAATAGTTAGCCAGTCTCCTAATAGAATTTATTGATTCCCTTTGAAACTCGTTCCTTACCATAGTTTGCTTCTTCCATAGTGCCCTAAAGTCAAGGGAGTCCAATTGCTTCCTAATCTCTTCAATCTTTTTTTTTTCCATTCAGGGCAAAATCTTATGCCTTGACTACTCTGTGGTGCACCTAATTCCTGGAGTTTCTGTGTCTTGTTAGCATACCATTCTTTTTAATTTCTTTTTCCTTCATCATACAGTATCCTCTTAGTACTGCCTTTGCCGCCTCCCACAGAATATCCGTGGCCACTGTTCCCCTATTTTCTCTGAAATATTGCTTCACCTGATTTTCCATGTAATGTCTATCTTCTTTTTTTGCTAAAACCATACTATTAAATCTCCATCTCCTTCTAATTTGCTCATCTCTTGTCTCCAATTCTATAATCAGTGGGGCATGATCTGAGATCCATATTGGATGGGTTGTTATTTTCCTCAGTTCCCAATTATTTGATTTTTAAAGAAATATATAATCAATACAAGAAGCTGTTTTATGTCTACTTGAAAAGTGTGTCGGCTTGGGGACTAAACTCAAAGCTTCGTGCGCTTCTATCAAGTTCCTCTTTTCCCACTGCCTTACCCTCTCTTTAGTCATATATATATTGAAGTCTCCTGCTATTATGACTTCTCCCTCTAAGAATCTCTGGACTTTTTGCATTGCTTTATTCAAAAATTTCCTCTGTCCTGTATTTGGGGCATATATATTTATCAAGGTTATCACCCTATTTTGAAACTTGCCTTTAATGAACAAAAATCTTCCCTCCCTATCACTAACTAAATCTAGTGACCTGATACCAATCCTTGTATGTGCTAAAATTGCTACTCCTCTCGCTTTGGCCCTACTCCTTGCTTCAGCTAACACCTTCCACCCTGGGTGCTTGATCAATGGTTTAGTGTCATCCTTTGCCTTATGTGCTTCCTGTACACACATTATATCTATATTTTGTTGCCTTGCAAATCTTGCTAATCTGTATCTTTTCAAATCTGAACCTAGCCCATTGACATTCAGTGAGAGCATTTTCAAAGCTTTAACCATATTCGTAACCCTTCTCTCCCTTCCCTGGCTGAATAGTAACTTCTAATATACTTCTCTCCCTTCTCCCTTTCCCCCTCCTTCCCTTTTCCCCTTACCCCTCGCCCCCTCCCCCCTCCCCTCTTAAGGTATAGGGCTCG
The DNA here is from genome assembly GCF_032191835.1 of Heteronotia binoei. Classification (NCBI taxonomy): domain Eukaryota; kingdom Metazoa; phylum Chordata; class Lepidosauria; order Squamata; family Gekkonidae; genus Heteronotia; species Heteronotia binoei. The sequence continues at coordinate 110,826,335 of NC_083243.1, read as the reverse complement.
CATTTGGGGTGATCTCTCTCCTCTCCCTGTACCTTGGGGTGGGCACATCTCCTCCCCCTCCTATATTATCTATCCTTTCCTTCATTTAAGACCGTAAGTCCCCCTCCCTCTTATTTATGGGATATTTCCCTTTCTTAGAAGCTTCTTCCTCCTCCCTTGAACATCTTATGATTGCGTCCTTTGTCATTTCTCCTGACGTGTAGAAGGCTCTTCCTCTGGTTCTTCTGTGCTTGACCCTTCCATTGGTTGAGTTCCTATTTCCCCTGGGTCCAGACCCAACTTCTCCAGGAGTTTCACCGCTTCGGCTGGATTCCTTGCTGTAAGACTTTTGCCTTCTTTATAAATCACAATACTGGCTGGGTAAACCCGTGTAAACATTATCTTGTTCTGAAAAAGCTTTTTCTTCCAGTGTTTCATTACAAAAGTCTTGTCTTACAAATATTTTTTTCCCCTTTATATTCCAATCCTTTCTTTTTCTTCAAGGCCAGGAACACTTGTTGCTGAACTTTTTCTCTTGCAAATTTAATTATTACCGGTCTGGGCTCCCCTCCAGTCCTCCTACTCCTTATCCTGTGAACTCTTTCTACGTGGTCGGCATTAATCGTTATCCCTGTCTCTTGTTCTAAAATCAATTTTATCAAACCATCTTCCAACTGTCGTGAATCAATATCTTCTGAAATGCCATAGAAAATTAAATTCGTCCTCCTCGCCCTGTCTGATAGCCCCTTGAACTGTTCCTTTAAATAAGTTATGTCCTGCTTATTTGCTGAAGCCGTCTTGTCTGCCTGGCTAGCCAGCTCTTTAACATCTTTTAATTCCTTATTTAACTGACTAACCTCATTTTTCCTTTGGCAATGGCTTCTTGTATCTTGTTATGAGATTTTAACATTAACGCCTGAAATTGTGCCATCTGCTCTGAAAGCTGTTTGACCGTTGTGGCAGCCATTTCTGAGCTGTTAATCACCACCCCTACATCTCTATCTCACTAACAAAATACTCCCTACTTCTAACTGCTATTTCTCGTCTCAACATGCCTTTTGCCTCTTTAACTACTCTGCAGGTTATTTATGCCCCCGTAACCACACTATTTACATTCCTTTCGATCTTAATCTCTTTCTTGTCTCAGAGAGGGACGAGCCAAGGCTTCTTCCTCTAGAGCATGCACATTCCACCTACTACTCTACTCCATTTTGAATAAAGTATTTCTTGGCCTGTTTCTGGTCAGACTCCATTTTGTACAGCTTGGGGTCCTCTTAGCTTGAGTAGGGTACCCCTAGGGGCAGGCAGCGCCTCCTGGCTAAAATTTGACTCCAAAATGGGCACTTGAAGAAAAAAATGGGGCCCATTTCAGCTGCACAAGACTAGGCACTTGAAATGGATGGTATGAAAGCCAAGATTCAGAAGACCAGAGATGACAGCAAATGTTGACTTTGCAAAACAAAGAATGAAACAGTCAACCACATATCTTAATATTGCCTGAAATAAAATTGCTCAGATTGACTATAAAGAATGTCGCAACATAGTTGCAGCTATGTTGCAATGGAATCAGCCATAAATTCATTGGATCACAAACCAGGCTAGATCATGGAGCATGGGGAAACAAAGAAACCTTGGAACTTCTGATTACAAACAAATAAACACCTGGAGCATAACACTCCTGATATCATGACTGTAGAAAAAATGAGAACTAGGGCTTTGATCATTGACATTGCAATCCCAGGAGACAGCAGAATAGAAATGAGAAACTTGGAGAAGGTCATGAAATACCAAGACCTACAAATAGAGTTAGAGTGTCTCTGAGAGAAGAAGGTGACCATCATGCCAGTTGTCATTTGAGCCATTGGAGCTGTGCCTAGAAGTCTTAAGAAACATTTGGACATTCTGGGCATTGAGTAAATAACACCAGCTCAGCTCCAGAAGACAATGTTGCTCAGAATGGCAAGAGGCCTGCAATGATACCTCTGCAATTCCAAAAAACTTGCATAGATCTCAAATTGCAGAGCACCATCTACCAGTCAAATGTCTGACTGTAAAATATGTTGCTATACTTTGTTTAAATAGTAAAACAAACAGAAGACTTGCCAAGCTTATTTAGTAAGTTATGATAGTTGAAAAGACTCCTGGGAGGAGATGGACTGTTTTGTGCATTTTAAGTAGAATGTTGCTTTTTAAGATGTGTAGTCAGAATATTTTTCTTCTATCTTTCAAATATGAAACATGTATCTGAAGAAGTGTCCATGCTCATGAAAGCTTATACCTTGAGGGAAAAAACTTTATTGATCATAAAGGTGATAACTGTGTTCTATTGCTTCAGACCAACACAGCTACCCACCTGAATCTATCATACAAAAGTGTAAATGTAAACAAGGTGTGTGTGTGGGGAGGAGTCTTCCAGAAAGACACTCTAATAATTGATTTCTTAAATTATTGAAGAAACCCATTTCAAGAAAAAAAACATTACTTAAATTCTGAGTCAGCAACCGTTCTATTCTAGAAATTCTATAAGGACAGCTCTTTAACAGTTTCAAGGTCAAAACTTCACAGTATTTTCATCTGGCTATTCACTGCAACAGAAGTGTCAATCATTTCAGAGATTCTTCTAATACATCTCCCTACACACTTGCTGACTGCTTTTAATGTTCACAGCATCTGTCATGAACAATACAAAGTAAAAGGAAATGAATTTTGATGTGCATCATTTCACAATAATACATTTGAAACGTGCACCTATATTAACTGCACAGAAGGCTTTAGAAGTATCTGTTTTGCATGACAAATTAAATTGCTATGCCCACAAATCACAAAGACTACCATTTCCAGGGAGGTCTAGTGACCAACAAAAGGGAGTTCAATTTGCAACCCAGAAAAAAGGACTGCCATAATGCCAGGTCATTTGCTGGCTGTGGACAAAGCTAGAGTATCCATCTAAACAGAATGGGTTGCGTGAAAGTTAAAGAAAAACAAGAGGATGAACACACTTGTTGAACCACACAAGACTGAACCAGACATGCAATCCTCAGCTAGGTGGGTGAGAAGGCAAAAATAACAAGCAAAAGCAATCCAGGTGGGCATCCATGTTCGTCTGAAGTAGTAGAACAAATTTTGAGTCCAGTGGCAACTTTAAGACAAACAGAAGTTGTTAAAGGTGTCAAGCAGAGGTAACAGAAGTAGTGGGCTGTATGGGACTGACACTATATCAGAACACAAAGTTGATAATAGTGCCTGAACTGTAGCCAGATAGACCAGAAGAATCCTGTTGTTGTTGCTGTTGTTGTTTAGGGGGGAGGAGAGCACATCAGAGAGAAGGGATGGATTCAACCCATCTCAGAACTATACTTTGAAAGAACATTCCAGAATCAGCTTTAAAAAATAAATGCTTTCTTTTCCTGTCTCATCTCACGTAATTCCTGAAGAAAATAGGCAACCAAAAATATTAGAAATCTCACTTGTATGGTTGCCTGTTACTCTCACATGCCATTGATGGTTGATTAGACTGGTTTGTGTTGGAAGCTGTAGGTGACAACCAGAGATGTCCTGTTACTATCTCTTGAATGCCTATCTTGTAGGATGCTATTTCTGAGTACCAGTCTGGTCTAGTTGACCCCCTCCCCCCTTTCACTTGATTGGATGAATGCTATAATCCCAAAAATGTATCTTCTAAATCCTTTGTGTATGATTAGCCTATTACAGGGCAGGCTCCAATATGAGATCATTTTCTGTCAAATTCCCCCTCCTATTTCAGACCTGCACTTTGCCCCCCTCCATTATGCCTTGGGAACCACAGTAGGCTGCAGAAAGAGAGGACAGCAGAGGAGAGTTTGCTTACACAAGTTCTGTTTTACTTCTGCCAGATAAGATCTTACCCTCTACATGAATGAGGCAGTTGAAAGTCATTCAGCTGGTGCTTTTAGATCACCTAACAAATCTTTGAACTTCTGTCAGTGAAACAAGCAGCATAGTCAAACCCCATCCTCTCCAGGCTCCACCCCTCAAATCTCCAAGAATTTCTCAACCTGGAGTTGGCAGCCTATCTCCTCAGCCAACCATGATGAGGTGAGGCTGAGGGGAGGAGGGAGAGACAGAGTGACATGGAAGAGTCAGGAAAGACAGTAAAGGTGGGACAGCCATACCCTCTGAAGAAATGCTCCTGGTTGTGCCAGGCTCCCTGGCTATTTCAGCAGCTTTCAGAGGCTCTGTGTGTTGGAGGCTGTCTGTGTGGGCTGTTGATGAGGCCACAGAGGTCTGTTGCCAGTGGTGGCCGTGATGCTTTTTGTGAGGCCACAGTAGAGCAGCAGGTCTTTCTGAAGCTGGTTGACAGAGAAGACACAGGGCGTTTTCGCACTCACCTTCAGCCAGCGCGACCCCCCTCTTCACCGTGCAGGATCTGCGCGGATTTCGCACATAAAGCCGCGGAGCAGCCGGAAGAGCCGGAAACTCCCGGCGCTTTTGCGGCGCAAACGTAAACCACCAAAAAGCAGTTTCGGTTTGCGCGGCTTTTGCGCCGGGAGTTTCCGGCTCTTTCGGCTGCTCTGCGGCTTTACGTGCGAAATCCGCGCAGATCCTGCGCGGTGAAGAGGGGGATCGCGCCGGCTGAAGGTGAGTGCGAAAATGCCCACAGAGAAGCATCAGATATGTGTCTGTCTCTGAGGTAAGACTGTTTTGGCAGTTTGATCAACATTCCTGAGCCTGCAGTAGGCAGAGGCAAGGGAGACAGCCAATGGGAGGACAGAGACTCTGACTGAGCCATGATGGGCCAATGGTTTATGGAGTCCATGGAATGTACCCCTAAGCCAATGGGAGAGCCACTCCACAAGATAATTATGATCTATGATAGCTCAATGTTCTTTGGGGTTACTGCATTACAAAAAACAAATTATACATCAGATACGGTAACTGAGAATTGCAGCTTTGAATAGGCAAGATTCATGTCACTTCATTTGACCAATGATCAACAACAGTTGAAGGCTACAGTTGAAGCCTGCCGAGGTGGGGAGGGCGGGATAGAAATAAAATTTATTATTATTATTATTAAATGTTACACACCATTTATGAGCCAGTTCAGTGCAACCATCCTGGGTGTGCCTTTTTGTGCTAAAACAAATGGCCATAGGGTTGTCATTAAAAGCACCATATGGAGCATCAGTTCAGGACAGAGGTTCTTATGTGAGTGCTGCCAGCCTATGAGATGTTTGTCAGTGTTTTTTTCCTCACACCCCGTTTTGAACAGCCCTATGAACTATTGCACTTAATAATGCAAGTGCATGTATTTGAATGTGGAATTGCTGTATCTATTTTCAAGACTTGATTTCATGACATTTGCAGCACTATCCTAAACAGAGTTATGCCTTTCAATATCCATTAGCTTCAAAAGATGAAGAAAGATGAAACTCTGCCTCGGATTGCAGTGCTGGCCACCATCAAGTTTGTTCTGTTGTGCTGTAAATTATAGATCATTGATAATGCTGCAAATTTCTTAGATGGAAGTAGTGAAGTAGTATTACGAATGCTATTGCTGGAGACAAAAGAAAATGATTGCCATCTGACTGACATCTTTCTTTCACTCCTAGCTTCACCAGATACCAGACTCTGAGCTTTTATCTAAATAATAAGCTGATTCAAATGCAAAACTATTGTATTTCCACAAAAAATTAATCCCCCTTGGCCCCATAATTCATGGGAAGACCTCAATCATTTTTCAGTTATTGAGTTATTGGGTAAAATAATCTGTATGTTAAAAAGGCTCCCAACCTCTTTTTTTTCTTTCACAAAGGTTTTTGTATGAAGTAAACATATATAAATGTTCTGTTTTAAAATCTGCATATGAAACTACAAGAAACCTGTATATTGCCTCCCCCTAAGGCAACATTTGTTCATATTATGTCGATTAAAGTCTTTATTAGGATGTACCAGTGTACTTCTACCTAGATGTGTTTGTAGGAATGTAAATGTGGAGGGCTTTCTTGTTCATGGCCAGATGTTGGGGTCAAAGTCCAAGGTTCCTGCTCATAGATTGTATCTAGTAGGGAGGGGGTTGTGTGGTAGGTGCTACCAGTCCTCTCTATCTTTTCCCCCAGCGCAGGTGCAAAAATCAGCCCTACCCTGAGGGGCTGATTTTTCTTGTAAACTCCTCTTAGGGAGTTTACAAGAAAAATCAGCCCTTCAGGGTAGGACTGCAGATCAAATTTCCAAAGTTTAAGTTAAAACATTACCAGGTAGGTAGTCAAAGATCCAGGTTTCTGAAACTAGGCTTTGAGGTTAATGAAGGCAAAAATCCACAACAAGATAAAAATATAATTATTTTTACAAATAAGTGCAAAAATAGTTTAAAATAGACAAGACTGCGAAGGAATAAAACAACAAAACCTATGCTTATCCAGCTTAGCTAATACAGAAAAGCAAAGTTCCAAGTTTATTGAAAACTGTCAGGTTCAGCAACAGAGTAGCTCTGGTCTTTGGAGACAAGGAGGGTCATAGCCCACATGAGCAGCAGGTCAAGAGGGATGCCATAAGCAAAGAGACTGCATCTGGAAGCAGGCACTTCACGCTGAACTGAGTAACCATTAGCATACTCCGTGCCAAGTAGCCACTGAGCCCCAGAAGGGAAAAAGCTATCTAGATTTGTGGAATGGGTCTCTGATGGGCCTCAGGCATGTGAGGCCAATCAGAAACTTGAGAGGTGATGGAACGCTCTCTAACTGCTGCTAGGCACATGATGTAGAAGGTTTGTCCCAGGGAGAGAAACGAAACTGTTCTGTAGATTAGTCTCATCCCTTTCCCACAGGTACAAACGATATCTCAAGGGTTTGGTATGCACTAATTGGTAGGCCAGGGTACAGTGGTACTCCCTTTCTTTTCCAGATGTAACTCATCTTCACTAACAAGGTCATGCTGACTCTGGTCTCGAACTCTCTCTAGGAAAATATATGCAGGCTTCTGCAGCATGTACCAAAGCTTTATTTAAACAAGGCAAACACAAGGAACCATTTTTCTTTACACCTTCCCCCTTAATTAGATGAAATTTCTGGGGTTATTACTCTAAATTTCTGCTAAAGTACTAACTACAAACATATACAATAGAAATAAACTCTATTGTACCCATTTCCTTAAAACTATACACCACTTTAACTCCTACATTCTAACAGATACATAAGGAAATTATGACAAGGATAAACAGTATTCTAAGGCAGGGTTCCCCAACCCCCGGGCCACTGACTGGTCCCAGTCTGTGGCCTGTTAGCTATTGGGGCGCACAGCAAAAGGGAGGACAGCATCAGAAGCAAGACACCTGATGCATATCAGGATTTCTTCCCTCCTTCATACAACTGCCTTTGCTCCAGCTCACCTCCCACTTTCCCTGAAGCAGAAACCATGAGAAAAAAGGAGGGGCGGGGCTGGGCTGACTGGGTTCTGCCCCCTTTTGGCTGCTCTCCCTCGCTCACTTCCTCGATGTGCCAACCAGGTGCTGAAGCTGGAGACAGTGGGCAGAACAAATTCTGACATGGAGATCTGGTCCAGCATGGTGGGGAGGGAGGGAGGAAAGGAAGGAAGGAAGGAAGGAAGGAAGGAAGGAAGGAAGGAAGGAAGGAAGGAAGGAAGGAAGGAAGGAAGGAAGGAAGGAAGGAAGGAAGGAAGGACAGGGATGGAGGAGTGGTAGCAGAGCAGCTCCAACAGAGGAAAAGTCCAACGAGCGGGTGGAAACTGTGGATCTGTTCAGTCTGCTGGCCAGAGCCCAGGCACTGAGTGAGCTGCAGCGAAGGAACGGTGAGAAAATGGAGAGTTGTTGACTTGGTGGGCCTAGCTAGTATGTCTGACGGGGTTCTTCTCAGAGGTGTGATTTCATTCCATGGAGGGAGGGAGACTCAGCAGTGTCTGGGCAGGGGCAAACTCAGCTGGGAGAGAGAGAAGGTCTGGTGAGTCCAAGGTGCAGTTTTGCCCAATGCAGTTGTGAAATCTTGCAGACTCCTTGCAGCCAATATAGGAGGTACTGCCTGCCACCCCGTTCCCTCTTTCCAGGGACTTCCTTTGAGTACAGTCACTTTGTGTTATATTCTTAGCCTGTTTTGGACTCTGGGTGGGTTATGCAGAGTGAGTTCTGAGGCATCACACCTAAAATGGCACTGCAAAATGGACCCCCTGCCGACTCCCAGTGTGGATGTGTGTTGTGTTGTATAATTATTTCATTATATATTACAATGTAATAATAGAAATAAAGTGCACAATTATATCATCCCAAAATCATCACCACTGTCCCGCCCCCCCGGTCCTTGGACACATTGTCTTCCACGAAACCAGCCCCTGGTGCCAAAAAGGTTGGGGACCACTGCTCTAAGAGGTAGCATTAATAGCAGCAACTGAAGTTGCAAAAGACAAAATACTTATTGGTGGCAGCAACAGTTTAGCAATGATATGGTTACATTCACAATGGTTGCATTACATTGCTGCTGTCTTGTGAGAGGGAGAAGGAAGCAGACCTGATCTGGCCCCCCAGGCCGCATGTTTGACACCCCTGGTCAAACACCCAGGAGGGGACAGTCTGGCCACCTGACTGCAAGATGGGTCTGATCCATGCACCGGGGATGGAGGTAGACCCCATGGTGGGCAAACATTGCTACCATGATCCAGGGTAGCCTGAGGGAGTGGTTGAGTGACAGAAATGGTTACATGGTGACAAATGCTGGCACCAATGTGCAGGCAGACCATGTAACTCATGGTTACATGGTCACAGATGCTGGCACCAATGTACAGGCAGTGGCGTGTGCCACAAGGGCATTCTCTGCCTGTTGTACATGCTTCACCTGGGAGTGAGAGATGTTCTGGGTCTTGCAAACAATGTCAAGCACACTTGGTATGCTGCCACCCTTGAGCTTAGGTTCCTGCTTGAGATCTGCATGTCTGCTGTGTGAGAGGTGGAGGGGATGGGGAGTCTGAGTACTGGCTTATCCAGGATGTGGTCACCAGCTGAAATTCCACCTACACCATGATTGCACATTTGGTGGAGAAGAGTGAGGTACAGGATGTCATCTTCTCTGTAACTATCCTGCACAGTGAAGAGGAGCTCAGCATCAGCTCCGATGACTGGCTGACCATCTCCCAATATACGGCTGTCAATTTGCCCATATCTTAATTTAGTGAGAGGACTTTTAAAAGTGCAGTGTCCTTTTACTTCTCCTGATTTGGGTGGCTTGGATTTCTTGGGGTTAGAGTGAAGGGGTTTTTTGGGGGGGAGGGGTTGGCAAAGTTCCTGTATTGTTAAAAGTTAATTTTTTTTTACTGTTTTAAAAGTATTCAGTGTTTGATTTGTTGCTGCTGTGTTGTGCTGCTGCTGTTACTCTTCTCTTTGGGTTCTTGGGGGGGGTGCTGTTTGGCCTAATTTCCATTGTTTAAAAGGCCACTTTTGTCCCCCTTTTCCTGGTTCTGGTTTTAGGGGTGTGTGTGTTGTTGACTGATTTGGCCTGAGCTTTCTTATTGGTGAAAAGGCCATTTTTTAACACTTGAGTTGCTTGGCCTTTTCTCCTGTTGTCCCTTTTCTTGGTTTGGGGGTGGGGGTGTTCTTGACTTATTTGGCCTGAGCTTTCTTGTTGGTGAAAAGGCCAACATCACTGCCACACAAAACACAATCTGCTCAAGGTCTGCTCTGCAGACCTGGCTGCAGCGAACCCAGCTGCCAGCTCTCTAGCCCTGCCCCAAACAACACTTGGCCTTTTGTGACTCTGCTGGTTTTGTTTTGGTTTTTTTAAATTACCTCTGGTTGGTGTGGGGGTTGGCGAGGGTGTGTGTGGGCTGGGTCACTTTCTTGTTTTTATAGAGTAGATTGTGTGTTCTGTGGCAGGGAAGCTGGCACCTGGGTGAGAGACCCAGAACCAGCAGGCTTGTTGTGGTTGGCCAGCTCTCTCCATGTTGTTTGGGGCAGGGCTGGAGAGCTGGCATCTGTAGATTGTGTGTTCTGTGGCAGGGAAGCTGGCACCTGGGTGAGAGACCCAGAACCAGCAGGCTTGTTGTGGTTGGCCAGCTCTCCCCGTGTTGTTTGGGGCAGGGCTAGAGAGCTGGCAGCTGGGTTTGCTGCAGCCAGGTCTGCAGAGCAGACCTTGAGCAGATTGTGTTTTGTGTGGCAGTGACGTTGGCAACTGGGTTTATATTGCTTCCAGGCCTGCAGGGTTCATAGAGTAGATAGAGGGATGTAGTGCATTTGGGTCCTATAGAGATTCTCTGATGTGGTTAGGTTTGGCTTTGGGTGCCCCAGGAATTGGACCCCCTGGTCCAATTTTTTTTGGCCTTGTAGGTTTTGTGTGGGACAGTGCCCTGAAGCTGCACAGCAGTTTGGGGGGCTCTCCTCAAAACCCCCTGCTCCCCAGAGCCACTTTTCCCACGGCAATTACAGTGAGGAAGTGGCTAATTGGGCTTTCCCCATCATTGTCGGTAATGGGCCTTTTGGGGAGCCCAAAGACAGTGACCCCCTGGCCCAATCTTTTTGGGACTTGGGGGGGTTGGAGGGGAGAGTCCCCTGCAGGTCTGCTGCAAATTTGGGGGCTCTCCCTCAAACCCCCTGCCCCACAGTAGCCTCTAATTATGTCCTATGTTGCCATTGATTTCAATGGCCCATAGGGTATAATGATGGAATAGGGGCACCCTCTTTGGGTGCCCCTGGAATGGGATCCCCTTGCCCAATCTTTTTGGGACTTGGGGGGGTTGGAGGGGAGAGTCCCCTGCAGGTCCCCTGCAAATTTTTGGGCTCTACCTCAAACCCCCTCCCCTCCATGCGGCTTCAAATATACCCTATTTGCCATTGATTTCAATGGCCCATAGGGTATAATAGGGCCGTATATTCGGTAATAGCCGCACATCTACCGTATATGCGGCTATTCCGAATGCGGTACTCAGGAGTATACGGGGATTCCGAATTCCCCCCCCCCCCGTATACTTCCGAATCCATGTAAAACCGAATTTTTTTTTTTTTTTTTTTTTGCACATCCCTAGTCTGGACCTTGGCAGAGAGGTTAAAGGTGGGCATTGCCACCAGGCTGCATCCTCTCTGCAGAAACAGGAGTACAGGCTGGCCAGTGTGTGTGACCCACGGATTAAGGCATCTTTGTAAAGCAGAGATATTCCAGCAGGCTTTTGTTGGATGTCAGTGATAGCTTTCTGTCCATCCCCCTTCAGAAATGTTCCTCCCCCCAAATGCTCTGACAGTCTGATGAGAATGAACATAATTAGCAAAACATCATTGGGGGCTGGAATTTTTACTGTTTTTAAATTAAGTATTGTTTTATTCTCTCTGTATTTTTTCATCTGATGTGCAATGCCCAGAGCCTGGCCTTGGGTGGGATGCGGCAATTCATTAAATCCAAATGATGGTGATGACGACGACGATGACAACATCGATCTCTATAACACAGAAATTATGGAGTTGAAGTGTGAGTTCTGCAGAGAGGTGCAGAGATTTCAGGCCAGCAGATGTGGCCAGAGAGGACAGAAGGTGGAGAGGAGGAAGAGGTAGGTTTTGGTGGATTGGCCTGAAAGTGACATCACAGGAAGGATGGAGTTTTGGTGCAGGATGTGACATCATCAGAAGGGGTGGTGCTTAGGAAATGGATCACCTTACCTTTGACTTGGATGTGACATTGCAGGACATGACATCAAAAAGTGATGTCACATCCCTGCTAGGTTCCACCCCCCAAAGTCATCCTTGCTAGCGCCACCCCCCAAAGTCCTCATATGGTAAACACAGAAAATAGAATGCTGAACTAGATGACTGCTGCTTTTGGATGAGTGGTGCTTTTTAGGTTTGGCCAAAGAGTTTATGACTGAGGGCGCATCAAACACTGAGGCTGGTTGGCTGGCTGTTTTCATGTTGGGCCACCAAGTTGTGGTGCTACTGAGCTACCCCTTGGGCTGTAAAGGTTGAATGCCTCCAGCTTACATAGGCTTGCCAATCCCCAGGTCCCAGCGGGGGTTCACCCACTTTCCCAGGCTCCTTCCTGCTCCCAGTCTGCTGGCCACCTCCGGAGGCTTCAGACTCTACTTGGAAAGGCTTCCTCTTGGGATGGTGTGTTTTTGTCTTTAAGGCTGAATGGGAATGGGGGGAGCAGGCAGAACAAGATGGCTGCTCCCAATGACAGTGAAAGCGGCCCAGACCCTCCATTGGTTGCACAATCTTTTCAGAGGTCATTTGCATAGGAAAGGTAAACTTGAACCTTTGGTTGCTCTGTGTTACTTTGAAGAAGTTGGAAGTTCAGCAACTCATGAGTAGAGATGCCAAACCCCCATCTCAGAGTCGTCAGAAACAGCGTGGGAAGGAAATGTCTGCTGGGCACTTCATTATTCCCTATGGAGATCAATTCCCATAGGGTATAATGGAGAATTGATCTGTGGGGTATCTGGGGCTCTGAAGGGGCTGTGTTTTGAGATAGATGCACTAGATTTTCAGTATAGCATCTGATGACTCTCCTCAAAATGCTCTCCAAGTTTCAAAAAGATTGGACCAGGGGGTCCAATTCTATGAGCCCCAAAATGTGCCCCTATCCTTCATTATTTCTAACATAGGGAAGACATTTAAAAGGTATGCGGTTCCTTTGAATGTGATGGCCATAACTTCCTTTGGAGTTCAATTTTGCTTGTCACAACTTTGCTTATGGCTCCACCCCCAAAGCCTCCTGGCTCCACCCCCAAAGTCACCAGATATTTTTTGACTTGGCAACCCTAAGCTTACATGCACACACACACTGCCTCCCTCATCCCATCCCTCTAGCTCACTCACTCACAAACACGTACACATGCACCTGCCACCACCCCAACCTCATCCCTCTGACTAACATGCTCCCACCACATCCCTCACCCCACCCCTCCGGCTCACACACATGCACACATGCATGCCCCCTGTTTCCCCTGACAGTGCTGGTCCTGGCAGACCCATGAAGGGCACTGGGGCCATGCTGCCAAGGGGAGATCATACCCACAGCCTTCCTGCCACCCTCCACCCCCTGACTCATATACACTTGTGTGCATGCAACCCCAGCTTCCACCAACAGCATTGGTCCAGCAGGCTGATAAAGGGCACTGGGACTACACTGCTGAGAGGAGACGGGCACCTGTGGACTTCCCTCCACCCCACCCCCTCCTCCCAGCTCAAACACACATACATGCATGCATGCTACCTCCCTGATAGTGCTGGCTGCAGCAGGCCCATGTAGTGTACCATCATTGCCAAGGGGGGTGGAGACTGTGGAGGGGTGGAGGAAAGGGGGGTGGAGCAAAGGGGGTGGAGGAAAGGGGTTGAAGAGCTGCATGTGACTTGCGAGCTGCTGTCATAGACATTATGATTTGGGAGTATCTCGCTGAGCCCCCTGAGGCCACCAGCTCTGATTTCCTGGAGTACTCATCACACAAGGCCATCATCTGGTCCAACTTCTCCTGCATGGCCATGAATCTCCTCTTACACCCTTCCACCAGTGTCCAGAGTGAATGGGTGTTCTCCCACCTGGGAGACATCCTCAGTTCCCACCACTTCCACTTGAATCTGGCCAGGGTGGTCAAGTTGTTCTTCTTGAAGATCAACCTCCCCCTGCTATGCCACCCTATTCTGAAACTGGTGGACTAAGATCTAGGCCTCCCAGTGTTGATCCCTATGTGTCCCCCTTCATATTCTTCCTTCTCATGGTGTGATCCAGCATGCAGCCCATGGGTTTTGCCCCAACGTCTGTGTGGGAGGACGGCCACCCATTCGGGTAGGGTTGGGCTTGCCCCCCAGCCAACCCAAACAGCATCTACCTCTCAAGCAAATACCTACCTCATGAGCCATCATCTACCTCAAATGAAAACACATACTTCATGAACCAACCATCTACCTCATAGCACAACACCTACCACTTGGAATTACATCCACCTCAGCAAGCAGCCACCTCTACAGACATCAGCTGGTACAAGCAAGCCCCTCTTTGACTACCCCCTTTCATAGCATCTGTATAATTCGCTTTACAACATATAGTCTCTTAACTGTACAATGTATTACACTAATGGTAAAGAACCATCCAGAAATTTCACCCAGGGTTGGCCAGTGGACAGAGGATCATTGTGTTTGGGCCTGAGTGGATGTCTGGCTGAGGTGCTTGCCAAGCTGCAATGGTGTCATTGTAGAAAGCTTGCACCAAAATTCCGGGGATGCCTGGTCTGCCTTTTTGATGTCTTTCTGTTCATCTGTAGAGTATTCACCATGCTGGATGGGTGCATTTTGGACCCAGGTGTAGAGTCTAATAATGCATCCCTGTTGGTGGGTGAGCTTTGCACCTATTTCTTTTGCCCCAGCAAGTGGATGCCTCAGCTGAACAGTCACATTCATTACATCCTCCCAGTTGCCATGGGGGTACTTTGGGAAGCCCCCCCCCACCTGAAAGTCTGGGGATGCATGCCTTTCCATTGCTTTTTTGGATAGCAGCTACATGAGTCTGTGGGGTCTTCCCTTTGTTCCATCCTCCAGAGCTATCCTCTTTCACTCACACCACTGGCAAGATGATTGCTGTACATGTCCAATCCTTCTGGAATGTGGGTCACAAATCTGGATTGCTACATCCAGTCCTGTCCTAGTCTACCTTTCCAGCCATCCTTCTTATACTGGCTGTAAGCCAGACCCTGGGTGGGGGGCATGACATATTGCACTTGGGAATCTAGGGGACGTTCCCTTTGTTCCAGGGCTATCCCCTTTCACTCGCCTCACTGGCAAGGTGATTGATGTTTGGGGGCAAGGCTTTTCCCAAGGTCAGGTCCTCCTTTTTGTGCCACTGTTGTTCCACTCACACTACTGGTGAAGTGAGTGCTGTACTGTGGTCAAGGCTTTTCTCAGGGCCCTGAGCCAACTCCATGTCCTCCTTCAAGTTTCAATGCTCTTGGGTCTGTGCTGTGTTTAGGGCAATGTCTGGCACTGTTATTCTGTCCGGGGTTTCCAGAATACACAAATACAATCACAAGTAAAGCAAGGTACAGGAACAAGGTCTACAGTACAGAGTAAGAGATCCAAAGGTCCATTCCAAGGATCAAGGGAAGGAGGGTCCAGGGCTTTGGAACTGATGCAGGATACAAGATCTGAGTCTCCACCAAGGCAACATTCTCCTTGAGCCAGGTTGGGATCTGGTTCTGGCAATCAAACTCTAGCTCCATGATCCACCAGGAAAAGTGTAAGTCAATCATTGTCTGCATCTTAAGGTGTCAATTGTTGGGCAGGGGAGGGATTTGCCCATTTCCAGGGTTGAGGGCCCCAAAGGATTTGAATGCTCACCCCAGCTCACTGGGCAGCAGCAATCCAGGAGTACTTAATGGAACCTGGGATCACCACTTCTCAGGGTAGGGCCTGGAAAAATGTCTGGAATTCCTCAGTATAAGCAAAGACCCCAGGTTCTCTTCCTATTTTTCTCTGCAGGTATTAATTGGGGTTGGGTCATCCCCAATTGCATGGGCTTGCCCTTGCCTGCCTCCAATTGGGCTGGCAGTGCAGGACTGGGCACCAGGGCTGAGTTATGGAGAGGGTCCATGTTTCAGAGTGACTCTCCCTGGGTCTACCTCCAGGCCTCCAGGTAGTGGTCAATGCATTAACAGATCATCACCAGCACCTGGAGAGTGGCAGACCATTTGGTTTGGGTCAGCTCATCCAGGAACTCATCTGTGAGGTCCTCCATGAACTGGTCCATCAGGGCTTACTTATTCCAGATCAGGTCCTGTTCCAGGAGCTGGAACATAGCAGTATAAGCTGCCACAGTCCCATGCTCTGCTGCAAATGGCAGATCCGCCTATTGGTATCCTTCTATTTCATTGGGTTGGCAAATGCCATTTTCAGCTCCTCCAGGAATGCATCATAGTCCTTTAGAAAGAAGGACTGGCTGAGGATGAGTGGGGTGGACCATTTAGCCACCTCCCCCTTGAGCAGGCTCAGGATGAAACCCACATTCATTCAGCCATCAGAGAAATCCTGTGGCCATAGCCCTATATAGAAATGGCAGTGAGGCAGCAACATGGGGAGCTCCTCCATATCCCCTGAAAATTTCTCCAAATGGGCATTTAGGATGTGGGGCCATTGTCACAGAGGGGTGGGGCAACTACAGCCGCTGTTGGAGCAGGGCCAATATGTTGGCCAGTTGGTTAATCAGCTCCTGCAGTGTCTGGTTCTGCAGGATACAAGGTCTGGACTGGAAAGTGTTCTCACTTCCTGATGCTTCCCCTGCTTCTTGGCCCAGCTGCCCAGATGGGTATTCCACCAGGCCTTCTCTTCCAATTCCTCCTAGGAGGGGGAGGTGGCAGCTGATTGACCCGTGACATGCTATTGGGTCTGGGTCTTCTCTGTCTCAGAGCCCCAAGCCACCTCAACGTTGTCCCTCACATTTCAATGCTGTTGGGTCTCGGTCTTCTTTGTCTTGGAGCCCCAAGCTACCTCCACATCTTCCTTAAAGTTTCAATGCTGTTGGGTCTTCTTTGTCTCAGGGCCCCAAGACACCTCCACATCTTCCTTCAAGTTCCAACACTGTTGAGTCTGGGGCTTCTTTTTATCAGGGCTTAGAGGCTGGCCAACCTCAGCAATTGTGCAACACATGACAGTTTGTGAGGTGATTTTAGGGCCCAAGCATGGAGGGAAGTTGGCTATGCTCAACCATCACCTTGACGAGTGAATGAGGCCAAGGGATGCACCCACTCACAACAGTGTGGGTAACTCCCGGGTCCATGGAAGGAGGGGGGTTGGCCATGCTCAGCAATTCTCTTGACTGCAGACAGTTAATGAGGCTCAGAGATATGGTCACTCGCAACAGTGTAGGTGACTCCTGGGTCCAAGGAAGGGTGGTGATTGGTCATACTCAGTGATCACCTCGACCATGGAGAGTGAACAGGGAGCCACATGTGACTCCTTCATACATATTGTGTAGCTCTTGAAGCCCCTACCACCCCATCAGCCAGCTTGGAGAAGGCATTTCTTTCTTTAAATCACTTCTCCAAGCCAAGCCAGCTAGTGGCTTGATGAATGCATTTAACGTTGCTTTCTTTCCACCTCTCCCTCCCTTTTCCCTCCCTCCATCTATTTTCCTTCCTTCCTACCTGCCATCTTGTGGCTCTCATACATCTGATATTCATGTAATTAGGCTCTCGAACATCTGATATTTATTCTACGTGGCTTTATGTTAAGCCAATTTGCCCACTCCTGGCATACAATCTCCTTCCCTTCCTCTCTGCATGACAGACACACTATGAAGTAGGTAAGGCTAAGAGAACATTGAGAGAACTGCTCTTGAGAGAACAACTATAAAATAATTGTGACTGACTCAAAGTCACCCAGGTGGTTGCATGTGGAGGAATGGGGAATCAGTGTGGATGAATCCTGGCCCCGTGGGAGACTCCTCTGCCACAAAGCACTCTCAACTGAACTGCATTTTCCCAGTTCATGCCTATCCCTAGATTCAAGTCAGACCGATTTCGCACTCACACTTATGCTGCTCTCACGTCCATCTTTTCAGTGTGGCATCCTCCCAGTTTCCCACTATTTGTGCTGGGGCTGCAGCAAACATTGTGGTTTTCATGCAGCAAACAGAAACCTCTAAAAACCAATTTCCATTTGCTGCGTAAAAAGTGCAATGTTTGCTGCAGCCCCAGCACAAATAGTGGGAAATCAGAAGGATGCCATGCTGAGAATACGGGCATGAGAGCGGTGTAATCAGCCTCACTCTACTTAATACTGAATAATGTTATTTCTAGTATAGGAATCCTTACATCATGTGCATTCAGGGCTGGCCCTTGACTGTCTGGCATCCTAGGCAAGGCTAACTTCTGCCACTGACCCCCCTGCACTGCCCCCAATTTGGCATCCCCAGAAGGCTGGTGCCCTAGGCAATGGCCTAATTTGCCTAGTGGCAGGGCTGGCCCTGTGTGCATTGATGGACAAAATGTACATATTTGGAATCATTATTGGGCTGCCAATTACAAACATTAGCAACTTGTAATATATATTATATTATATTAACAGCTGGGCAAAATTGTATCCATATTTCTGCAAGTTTGCTTTGCATCACTATCTATGTATCTACGCCATTCTAGTAACATAAGATCATCATAGAATTACAGAGTTGGAAAAGGCCATATGGGCCATCTAGTCCAACCCCCTACTCAACCCCCTACTCAATGCAGGATCAGGATAAGGACTATAATGATCTGGGTATTGTCTCTCACACCATGAAAAGATTCCTAAAGTGGATAAAACAAGGGTTTGCTAAATTATACTGATCTGTGCAACTGGGTAAACTTTCCCAACCCCTTACTGTTAATTGGTTAAAAAGTGATTGCCAGCTTTTGGTCAATCCAACCCCCGCTATTTGAGATAGCATCACCACATATGTCAAGACATCAGATGCAGTATGGAAAGTCATATCCAGTCACTTTTCCTTTGTTTATATCTTGTTCATTACATGTCTGATAAGTTTATTTACAGCTGTACATATCAATAACAGGGAACATATTCCTAACATAGTGGGAATAAGAGAAATCACAGATGATTCACAGTTCCTTTCCTTTTCAGGTTCCCCTTAATCATTTTTTCTTGCCTAGAAAGGCATTCCTTCTTTCTCTGGGGAAAGTCACTAACTGCTATTTCTCCATGCCTGTTTTATAATACGGAGCAATCTGTCTGTCTTTGCATCACCACACAGTGTGATATTTCTTCCATTTGTTTCCTCTTTTATCTTTTCCAGGGAGGTGGGAGGAAGATGGACACTACCAGCACTGTGTCACTTCCAACCCAAATGGGTTTACATACAGTCAACCAAACCAAGCTATGGAGCTCCAGAAGCATCTCTCTGCTGCAAACATTATGATGACATCTAGTGTGATAATGTCACAGGATGTCAGTAAATAAAATCACATTCAATCACACTGTGCCACTGAGGCCAACAAAGGATAACTGAAACCAAGGGTAAATGAAAGCTATTTATTTGCTTTGCAAAGAAAGGTAGACAAATGCTGAAAGGGGGAAATAGTATTGCTGGAAATGTTTACTTGGGCTAAGAACTCTCACACACTAAATATTGTACTTTTAATCCACTTTCCAACTGGATTTTACTGTGTGAACTGGCAAAATCGTGTTGGAAAGTGCACTGAAAGTAGATTAAAAGTGCATTGTTTAGTGTGTATGATTGCAGCTGAAGAATTCTGAGCAGTTTTTTATTTGCCTTGGTAGTAGTGCACTTCAAACTGTAAACTGAATAAACTTTGGGTGGTTTTTTTCCCCTATCATTGAATAAAAAGCCTCATTTGCATCTACTTTGAGACAATATAAAGGGGTTTTACTGTTAACTATAAAATCTGTAGAGATGTCTCCCTCAACAGTCTAAGTAACTAAACATAGCAGAAGCAAAAACAGATGGTTGGTATTTTGATGTCTTCACTTCCTGGGATTGCCTAGGGAAGAGAAGATCCCATTGCTGTTACACTGTGTACAAGTCTAACACTTTATATTAAATATATAAAAGTACAGCCTCTCTCTTGCTTAATTATAGTTTTTAGAGGACATGGCTTCTCAGAAAGATGTTAATGTTTTTCTTCCAAAGACAGCATCAGGTTTAGTTAATGTATCTATGCACATGGAGTAAAAATAATGCCTGCACCTTAATTGGAGAACAAATAGTTTGTAATTGTCATAGCATTTACCAAAACTTTCTGACCAGTCATGAGTATGCAATGTATATCATGCATGTTTCAAATCTATTAGATCAAGGCTTTCCCTACCTTATTCTTCAGCTACACGGGCCAAGGAGAAAGCTTTGGTTTGTTATCTGCAAAGTATACATTACTTACTTCTGTTCCAAGTGGTTCATGACCTTCTACAGATGGAGCAACAACTTATCTGTAGTTTATGATTATTTTTCCTGATGTGTTTAATGGATTGCAGCTACAGGGACTGGGATTTAAATAGGAACACCAACTCAGTGAGAACAGAGTAATTATTTTCTTTTACATTATTTTCCCACCATAAATCAAACCACCAGGCCTTTTTACCCCTCAGCTCCCACTAGGAATTTAGAGAATTGTGTTACAGGTATAAGGTTAGCCGTGCTCAGTTTTAAGGCCATCATTTTATCCGTTAGGTATGTCTCCTCTCCAAACTATGGTCGCTTAGAACTGTTGCATCTCCACAATTCTCTAAATAACGTCTGTGTTGCAAAACACGCTTTTCCTCAAACAATATGAAGCCTGAAACACCAGTGGCTGCCCCCCTCCTTTCCCCCCCTTAGGAAACAGCCGGCATTCCTTGGGGGGGCGGATCCCTAGCAGCCCCCTCGGGGACTGTTGCGTCACTCCCCCATGAGGAAACATACAATGTTCATTTTGTGTGTGGGTGGGGCATGCATGTGTGGGCGGGGCAGCTGTCATTTTGATGATGATAGGGGATCCCTAGCTACTAGTTTGGTTCCCTGCTGCCACTTGATAGGGTAGCTGAGCAAAAATGAGAGGGCTTAAACAGCAGCCTACAGTATCACCATGTCACTTCCAGATGCATATTCAGACAGGACTCCACTGCATCACAGGATGATCCAGAATTCCCTGAAACACCGTAATTTTGACCATGGACTTTGTGGCAGGCCAGTAGCTACAGGGGGGCCTGTTGCTGCCAGGGAGAGCCTGGAAGAGGTCAGATAGACAGAGCATCAGTGCACAGCTCCCCAGCAAGAATTAAATTAATTAAAGTGTCCCCTGAAAAATTTAAATGCCCCCCAACATTTGAAATCTTGGCTATGGGCCTGCTTTGTGGGAATCTTGTGTCTTAAGTCATGTTGCAGCATTTCATGACTCTGTTTTGGTAAGTCTCCACCTTAATACTTAGCAAGAATATTGCAAGAGAGGGAAAAAAACCTCTCTCCCCTGCGCTACTCTCTCTTTTAAATCACATCTTTTTTTAATGGTCATAAAAACTCATCATAGAACAGCATTCAGCACAGAGTTCATCCCTAATTTAAAGCACTGCTGGCTGTCTTGAACAAGCTGCATTCCCTTACCACAGGAAATGGAAGAATCCCCCTAAAGCAAGCTAGCATCGGAACAGCACTTATGACTAGTCACTAGAGGAATAATGACAGCTTTATTGTACTATAATATGATGCACTTCAGTGGAAACTGATTTTACATCATCATGCTGATTTTTGAGGTATTATAATCACAGATGTTCCTTTGTGTATTCTGCTCAGACTTTCAGCAGATCAAGAGAAAAATTAGTATTGTTGCAACTCTGAACATATTGATTATGAACACAGAACGCTTGTAATTTAGATTATCAATGCATTTCAGTCCCTTGCTTAATATAGAGATGTAGGTATGATTGTTATTATCTTGTATATTTCCTGGTCATGATAAGGTTAATGTAGTCATTTTGAAAAGTAGTTATGCACTTAAGAAACCACGCATTAACCAGTGACAGCCAAACAAACCTTTTGAAGCAAGCAATAATGTGATGCTTTAAATGTGTAAACTGAAATGCAGATTGAATTGTGAGGACCCTCCCCTAAGAAAGAACTCTGCAAAAGATATACAAAATGCTTCCTCAAGCACAGATCAAATAGGTCAGGGGCATCCAGTCCCCCCTCCCCCCTCCCGGTGGCCCTGTCATGCAGCTGTCCAAAATTCTACCTACTCAGTAACTCAAACATGGCAACATCATCATTTAAAGTTAGAGCAAGGAGGACCCACACTTTATGTACAAGCATTGGATGTGACTCAAATGTCAATTGCATATCGGAGGCTGTGGCACTCTTTATCACTCATTCAGAGTCCCTACCACTACACCAAACTGGAGAGCCAGTTTGGTGTAGTGGTTAAGTGTGCGGACTCTTATCTGGGAGAACCGGGTTTGATTCCCCACTCCTCCACTTGCACCTGCTAGCATGGCCTTGGGTCAGCCATAGCTCTGGCAGAGGTTGTCCTTGAAAGGGCAGCTGCTGTGAGAGCCCTCTCCAGGCCCACCCACCTCACAGGGTGTCTGTTGTGGGGGAGGAAGGTAAAGGAGATTGTGAGCCGCTCTGAGACTCTTCGGAGTGGAGGGCGGGATATAAATCCAATATCTTCTTCTTCTTCTTCTTCTTCTTCTTCTTCTTCTTCTTCTTCTTCTTCTTCTACCAGCTACCACCCTCTGCTGGCTCTTCCCCTCACCCCCAAGTTTCAGGCAGGCAGAGAATCCTGGCTGCTCTGCAAGAAGTGACCAATGGATCAAGTTCCACAGTAGGGGCATCACAGAGAAGATTCAAGTTACCATATATGAAGGAACCAGCAGCACATCTGCGATGACCTGTGAATGGACATGAATATAAAGGGTGTTCTAAATAGACTAGCTACTTATTGTTAATTTTATGAACTGCAAAACATCACTCAATGGTGATTTGAAATCATTGTTTGTAAAAATGCAGTTTTGAGATGTCTTTCTGACCTTCTTCATACACATATCAATACACTTTTTTGAATATTCATGAAATGCTTTACTTCTATGAGGGATCAGGTTAGAATAGATTACATATATAAATCACCTGGATTTCCTGTTGGGAATTATTTGCTGTAATTCTGAGCTCTGTGTACATGTGGAAGGCAATGGAAGAGGTCAATTTACACTCATGGGGTTGCCTGATGATAATCAAGATTCTGAAGCCACCATGTCATATTAGGCCTACTTTAAACATGGAGCAGGCTGGTGAGACTAAGCATCCACCTAGTGGAGAACATAACATAAACAGCTTAGAAAGGGCCTGCATATGCCCTGCATTGAAACCTTCATACATTGCCATAATTTTTTGCCTACCCCCCCACCCCACCCCAAAAAAACCCTTGTAGCTGCAGTCCATAATCCATTATTGCAGATGATGATTTTGCAAACCCTGGAAATACTGAATGAATATAAAAATATGCCTTGTGGTATTGCAGCTTAAATGCAATTCATTCAAGCCTTAAATCTCAACATACTGGAGTGATTATTATTTAGAGGTGTTGTAAAACTGGCAATTTACATTTTGACCTCTTAATTCACCTTAAAATACACAATTATATTGCATATTACAGAACAGACAAGCTTTTAACAAGCAGTAAAATATATTGAATCTAATTTTATTTCAAGAACATAATTAACAACACTGACGTTTACACAGTTGCTGTGTACAAACTCCATTTGATGTATTAATGATAAAGGTATAAGAATTAAGTTGTTTTCTATCTGCCAGAGTGATCACAATTTTATATGCTTAAGAATTTTGTAGTTGCTTTATAAAAATCTAGAATTATTTGCAGCAGCTCTTCAAAATATGAATTGTGTCTCATCCCCCCTCTACTCCCCAGCCCAACCCTTTTTTCCTTTTTTTTAAAAAGTATGAATTATTTGCAGAAATTCTTCAAACAGTGAATTATATCTCTTCCCACCCTCCATCCCCCACATGTGAAAAGAGGTACAGACTACCATTCTTTTAAAGCCTTTTATGATCTAGGGCCCACACACTTAAAAAACCCTGGAAACAGCCATAGCTTAGAACAGTCTGTAAATTTAGGTGCATTTACTCTGCACTTTTTTGGAACTAGGGGGAGGGGAGGGGAGGGGAGGGGAGAGAGAGAGATGCTTGTCTTTAACATCACCAGTGAAAATGTCACCCCAGAATCGGAAATGACTGATGCTTGCACAGCGGACCTTTCCTTTCCTTAGAGAGAAGAACGGGGAGAGGGAATGCTCAGCTGTAGACTGAGCTACCACCAGGTGATTCCTGGAGAAGGGTGTTGGGAGGAGACTGTTACAGATAACATGGACTACGAAAAAGACAATAAGTAGATAAAATCAAGCCTGAGCTCTCTCTAGAAGCTAAAATGACCCAACTGAGGCTATTGTACTTTGGTCATATTATAAGAATTTTTTAAAAAAATCACTAGAAAAGACAATAATAGTAGGAAAAATTGAAGACAACAGGAAAAGATAGATTGAGATGGATTGACTCAACCAAGGTTGCCCCCCAAGGTCGGAATAAAGAGTCAGACACAATGCATTGGTATAAAATTGGGCCACTTTATTAACTATCAAAATAAATGGCAAGGGCACCCAACCAGTGGCCTGGCCAGAGCTAGGGGTCACTGCGACCGCTCTCCTGCCATTAGTGGGCGAGAGACCCGGCCCCCCAGCTGGAGCTGAGTGACTCAGCCACCTCCAGGCAGGCCCAGCAGGGAGGCACGCACCAGAGGCCCCAAACCCAGATGCATGTCTCAACAGAAAGGCACCCTCTAGTTGAGCCTCCAGGATGGTCTGCATTCTCCAAACCCGGGTCTCCAAACCCCAAGGTTGATCATGCCAGACCCCAAATTCCCTAAAAGGGGGATGCTTCACACTCCTCCCCTAGCTGCATAGTGCCCTAAACCCCAAAACCTGCCACTACTAAGGCCAAGTCTCTACTTAGGGCTTAGTGCCCACCAGGAGGCCCAAAGCCACCCACAACCCCTGCCACAAATCTCTCAGGAAAAGCATGTTACCCTTTTCTGAGAGATGCACCCCATCCCCTCTGTAGAGGTCAGGAAATTTTGACGAAATGTCTGGATGGGGTAAATAGTGGCCCACCCCCCCCCCTTCTAACACCTTTTTAATTTCCTTATTAGCCTTATACCGGGCCCTCTCAATAGCTGCAGGGTCCCAAGCACAATGCCAAACCCGGCGGGGCAGCATAGCTGACCACATTATGATGGTCCCAGGCCATCGCTCCCTAATGTGCTGAAAGTCGTCACAAGCCTGCCAAACTAAAGCCTTGCCCTTTAAAAGCCCCAGATCATTGCCTCCCAGGTGAACAATTAAAACCTGAGGAGGAGGACCCGCACTATCTTGAAATAACAAAGGCAGCAGGCCCGGCCACTGAAGGCCCTGGTGCCCTCGCCATTCAATACAAACATGTTGGCTGAGTCCCAGCTGAGAGCCGACCGAAGTTCTCCATGCCTGGTGAGTGGCCCAAAACACGTGGCTATGGCCACAGACAAGAACTCGGCTCCTCTGCCCAGGAACAACAGCATCTAAAGAGAAAGAACAGTTAAACAGGCACATAACCAGTAGCAACCAATAAACAAGCTACCTAAGGCCTACAAAATGGTTGAACATAAGACTTGTAAGCCGATGAATGCCAACGGCCCAAGCGCTGAATAAAAGAGAAAGGATACCCCATGGTGGCAGCCGTTTAGGCTGCCCCAATCCTAAAGGAGTGGGTACCAAACTGAACTCCCATCAAACCAGTTTACCTAAAGCCTGTGACGTCACCGCCCAAAACTGATGTTTCGTCAACCAGCTACCATCATGATGGCAAAACAAAAACCCTTCATCAGGCCCCCGGGCTGCCAAATAAGCAGCCAACACAGTAACTGGACACAGCTCAAGCTCTGAACACCTACCCAACTCAAGTACAACACCTTTCTGCAACTGATCTGTCTTAGATCGACGGACAGTAATCACTGCCTTACCCTCAGATAGCCTCAGATCCCTCGATAATAGAGCCTTACTAGAAACATCATTTCTGGACTGTGCCACCAGTTCGCTGACTCTCAAGGCCCCCCAAAATGCCACTAAGGACGCAGCATGAAACAAACATGCTTCAAAAGAAGAAGCACACACAACGTCCCAAACCCCTCTCAAACCCAGCAGAATTGACAGAGACATAGGATTCTGCGTGTCCACCCTGAGTCCAGCCTCTCTGGCCCACCCCTCCAGCATCTTTCGAAGCCGAAAGTCAGCTGTCTCCTCCCTATAACCCAGCACCATACTGGCAAAAGCCAATGCTGACAGGCGCCCCCTAATGGATCGCACGGCCAATCCCTTACCTCGAAGCGAAACACAGTAGTGGAGCAACTGCTCCACCGGGAGGGGCCAAACGATGTAATACCCTACCTCAGCCCTAAAGTCTTCAAACTGCCGCACAGCCCGTTCGTAAGACTTCCTGGTGCTGGGCGCAATAGCTAGGCCTATCGCTCTGCAGGCCTCGGCTCTCCAATCAGCCATAGCACCTGGGGCATTGGCACCACCTCTCGGTCGGCATCTGGGGCCAGCTGATGAAACCTCTCCGTCTGTTTACGAGAGAGAGTGTCAGCCACCCCGTTACTCACCCCAGGAACATGTTTGGCTAAAAACAAAATATTAAGCCGCAAACAGCTCAGAGTGAAGGCCCTCACCAACCTCATAACCCACTTAGATTTGGATGAAAGGGAATTAATGACATGGACTACAGCCATATTATCACACCAAAAATGAACAGTGTGATTGGCCATATCCTTCCTCCACGTCCAAACCGCGACTAAAATAGGAAAGAACTTGAGAAACGTAAGATCTTGGTTCACACCTACCTTTACTCAGGAGTCGGGCCAACTATCTGTGCACCAGTGTCTGCGGAAATAGACTACAAAACCCAAAGACCTCGCAGCATCAGACATGACTTGAAACTCAGCTTCGAGTCTCATGTCCTCTCTCCAAAAGGAAACTCCATTGAAGGACTCCAAAAATTCCTGCCAAACCCTCAAATCATCCCTCATGCTGCAGGTAACTTTTCTATGCTGAGGCAAGCGTAACCCTGCCATAGCATCACAAAGGCTTCTGAGAAAGGCCCTCCCAGGAGCAACCACTTTGCACGCAAAGTTGAGGTGCCCCACCAGCTGTTGTAACTCCAGCAAGGTAACCTTCTTTTTAAGAAGAAAGGCAAAAATCCTAGCCCTCAATTCAACTATCTTCTGAAAAGGTACCTTAGACAGCTGTGCAACAGTATCAATCTCAATCCCCAAAAAGGTCAGTTTTTGAACCTGACCTTCCATTTTCTCAGGGGCCAAAGGGACCCCAAGCACCACCACCAGCTCAGTAAAGCCAGACAGGAGCTGCCCACAATGCCCAGTCCCCTCGGAACCCACGAAAAGGTAGTCATCCAAATAATGAACAACATCCTGTAAACCTACTTTCTCCCTCACAGTCCATTCAAAAAATGTGCTGAAGCACTCGAAGGTGGAACATGATACAGAGCAGCCCATTGGCAATGCTCTATCCATGTAAAATTGGCCTTCGAAAGAAAACCCCAAAAGCTCGAAATCATTGGGATGCACTGGTAGAAGACGAAATGCAGATTTAATGTCACATTTTGCCAACTCTGCACCCACTCCACAGCATCTCACCACGGATACAGCCTGGTCAAAGCTAGTATACCTGACTGAGCATAAATGCTCCGGAATCCCATCATTCACAGACTTTCCCCTGGCAAAGGAGAGATGGTGAATCAAACAAAATTCACCAGGTGCCTTTTTCGGCACCACACCTAACGGCGAAACCCTAAGAGTACCCACTGGAGGATGTGAAAAAGGACCCAAGATCAAACCTTCACCAACTCCTTGGCAATCTTGTCCCTAACAACTTGTTCCAAACCCTTAACTGACTTAAGGTTCCCAGACATAAAAGGAACCTGAGGCCCCTGAAAAGGGATCCTAAAATCAACTTTAAAACCCTCTAACAAATACAAACTGTCAGCCCTTCGAGGATACCTCGACAGCCAATGCTCAAGGGACCCCACCCTTATCGGGCTAGGCCCCTTTCTTAGCTGAATAGGATCCACCACCCCCACCAGGCTTCTTTGCATTTTTTCATCCCCTCGCTCTGGGGAAGCTATCAAAGGAGTGTGACCCCACACACATGGGGCATTTGTGCTTGAACTGGCAAACCTTCCTGTTACACAACCCAAGGGACCCAAAGTCCCAGCAGAGCGAGCGGGGTTGAACTGCCTGCCTCGCTGAACCGTGGGGAGAGCTGGTTGAAGCTGAAGATGATGCCACTGACCTATTTACCAGGTGACCGCTATCCGAGCAATCACCCAAATTAGGCCTAGCCAGGGACATAACTTGCAACCACAGCTGCAACCACGGTCCTACGGAAGTGACAGATGCAAGACAGCCCTCATCTGAAACTCCTGATCATATTGCAACCAGGCAGGGCCACTAAATGCTGTATATCCCTTATAAATTATATCTAAATATTAAAAAAAGGGCAGCTGCCTGCCACGGCTGCGCCCGGGCAATAACCCTGACATAAATACAAAAACCTGTCAGCCAGTTCGCCCAGGTCCTGTCCACTTTCCATTTTTTCAATTTCTCCTTCTCCTTTTCATCCAGCTCTTCCTTATCTTTTTTCTCCAACTCTCAAAAGAGCAGAGAAAAAATGTCCACATACTTCCCTTTCAGGATTTTCTCTCTGGTTGCGGGAAGCAAGTGGTCCCCTAATGGCAAGGCAACATCCCCAAATGGCAAGGATGTAAAAGGAACCATCCCATAAGGGGAAGATGCACCCATAAGGGAACCTGCCAAGCCAGGATGCCCTGTGCCGGGATAACCCAGGTATTACCTTGTCTGTTAGGCCAGACCCAATTCAGGACTGAACCAGCTCCCAAAGAAGCCAGCACCCCAGCACTTGCAGCAGAAGTACCTTGCCTGACCCCTAACGCTGGTCCCCATGGCCCCCATGGCCAAACTTGCCCAGCTCCAGCTTACCAATTGTCCCCAGACCTACCTCCAAATCCCACAGGAACCAATGGCAAACTGACTCCCCATGCTCCAGCCGCCATCACTGCACCCACATCAGGACCGCTGAGGCCAACATCCCTGCCAGGCACGACTCCACCAGACCTGCCCTCAAAAATAGACAGCCTGGTAAGAATATTAGCCTGGATACCCTTCTTGGAGTGCCTCACTCCCTCTAACCCTCCTGGAGAAGGGATCCCTGATGCCTGTTCCAAAGCCTTCAACCTGCTTATAATATTAAAGTCGATCGCTACATCACCCTCCTCAACAGAGGAGGATGACGGGAGTGGTGGCCTCTTAGCAGGAGCCTTGAGCGCCTTAGGCGCTGGCTTCTTGCCCTTAGACTTACCTGACCCTTTACCACCTGGCATTTTACAAATGGCCATTTACAGATATCACCTAAAATGGCTGCCTCCCTTTAACCAAGAAAGGGACTTAAAATGGCTGCCGACGGGTACTTTCTCCAAAGCCACCCACCCTCACGAAGAAGGGACTTAAATATGGCCGCCTATTGGTGTTCTCTTCAAAGAACAGCCACCCCACTCAATGAACCAATTTAAAATGGCCGACTCAGCCTCACACCTTACTCAGTAAGGCAATCCCCAGCAACCAAGCCGCACCAAACACCCCCCAAGGACTCAAGCCTACCCAAAATACTACCCCAGAAAAAGGGGGGGGGAGCAGACCACCCCAGGCTCCAATACCTCCCAAGACCAAAGGAAAGAGCAGGCCACCCCAGGCTCCAATACACCAAGAACAAATAACAAAAGGAGACCACCCAAGTCTCCACAGCAGGCCTGAAAAGCAGGCCCCATCAACCACACCAGGCTCCCAGGAAAAACTCCACCCCCAAGCCGGACAAACAACCCCAGCCAGAGGTCCCAGCCAACCCCCCAGCCCAGCAAACCACACGGCTGAAGGAAGGGACCACCGCCACCACTGTGCACACAGATGCTCCCTGCTTCCCTCAAGGACCCTCCAGGGAAGCCGCCTCCGCATGCGTTTCACGCGCCAAAGACAAAACAGGAGGAGCCGCCGCCACCGATACGGAGGCCTCTTCCACAGCCGTCGACAGTTCCGATGTACCTCAGGACTGACAGCAGGGAGCTAGCCGTTAAGACGGCTAGACCCTGCCCCCAACATTTCACACCCAAACGGGTGAAGCTTGACTCTTCCCTCCCAGGGAGGCAAACTGTGCTAAAGCAGCCTAGCAGCTACGCTGCAGGCTGCAAGCCTTAGAAAACCATGGCACTCAGTGTACATGACTCAGGATCCCTTCTCCAGGAGGGTTAGAGGGAGTGAGGCACTCCAAGAAGGGTATCCAGGCTAATATTCTTACCAGGCTGTCTATTTTTGAGGGCAGGTCTGGTGGAGTCGTGCCTGGCAGGGATGTTGGCCTCAGCGGTCCTGATGTACATGACCTGATCCTAATAGGACATTTTGGAGATCATTAATTCATATGATCATCATAAGCAGTAAACAACTTGACAGCACTTAACACATACACACATGCATGTATTCAAAACCTTTTCAGCAATGGGCAATTATGTGGCAATCATCTGTGTATCTGCAGTAGCTATATGAAAGGGGGCAAGGGAGAATACGGAGACAGGCATGATGAAGTAGAAAGGCACAGGAAAAACATATCCGAAGTCCATAGCTTGTTTCCTACATGTGGAAAGCCATGGAGTAGTCCAGCTGGACTCCCAAGAATTTTTACCCCATCTAATATCATAGCAGATGGGTCCTTCATGCGGATTGGTTGCCCCATACACTCATCATTTTGGCTGATGAGTCCTCATGCATCTCCTTCCTGAACTCAAGGAGTTCATTACCACTGCCTACTCCAATTCACCCAGCAACTTTTGGTCTCCTGCTCTTGCTTACGCCCCTCCCCACAAGCTGCATCGTTTTTCAGATGCCAGCAATTATGTGTGTGTGGGGTGGGGAGTGTGGGTCTTAGACCCTTCTTTCTTGCAAAAGCATATCTATGAACATATTGGTCCAACCCTCAGCATCCTCCCAGTGTGTACTGGATGCTGAAGACAGCTGAGGTGAAGACTGCACAGCAACTAAGATCTGAGCCTAAACTGCCAAACCCCAATATGAGACACAGTTGTAAAGCAATCTCTGCATTTATTGAGCAACTGTAACAGGAACTGCAGCCATGCCCATTGAATGGAGTTGTCATGCTCCTCATTCTATTAAGGCTCCTGTGTCTATATAAATGGCATAGGTAGTGTTGTCCCAATCATTGCATGCAAATGAAAGGGCCAGCTGTGCCAGCTGAACTGCAAACAGCTTATGACGGTGCAGGATCTGGGCTGGAACAAGAAAGTTGGAAACTCCACTGCAGAGCTGTGAGAGTGATGCTTAAGGGCAGTAATGAGTAATATTCGTAACTGAGAGAAAAGATCAAGTGATCATCAAATGGTGCTTGGACAGGACCTGCAGTTCTCATTTCCACCTTGGAAGGTGCTCCAACATGATAGTCTGCTCCTCTACAAAGACATAGTGAAAACATTAAGCCAATACATACCCATCCTTTATGGGTAGCTGCAATGTAACTGTGTCTTCACTGCTTGCTGGGGTTGTTCTAAGGGATTTTGATCCTATCAGGCAACAATCACTACATATGTTTTGCCAACAGAGACCTGAGCAGAGCAGTGTTAATGAACTGCAACATTATCTCCCATGGCTGTTAGTGCTACTTATTCCATCTGTAATGCCCTTTATGTCCTGCTCCAACCACCAAACTGCAAGTCTCTGTATTCTACATATGTCCAATATGGGCCAGAAATATATAATCCAATGCTGCGTGTCCTGTCATCTGTTGGCTGGGGTTCATATTGGTTTTGGAGTTGTGGGGTATGATTGGCTGCTATGGCGATATGCATTTGGCTGCTTACTTAGGTCCAAACTGAACAAGATGAGTATCCACAAGCTCATCTTATAAAGGAACCATTTTAGAGGGTGAGTTTCCATTTGGGAATCCCTTTAAACTGTGTTGAGCAGGTCTGATTCTGGTGAAGAACACCACAGTGCAGGGGGAGGAAGGGATCCTGCCTGCTTTCACACATGCTGTTTTCAACCCAAAACAATCCATTTCACATCAGAAAAAGGGCATGGAGAAGGAGTAGGATCCCCCTGCTCACCCTTTGTCATGATGGTTCCAAGCAGGATTGAGTCATGAATCCCTGATCATAAACCCTTTCAAGCCAGCACTTAGAATCCATCTACTTTGGAGTTTTCAAGTCAAGCGATGTTCAGAGGTGGTTTCCCAAAACCTGACTCCTGCTTAGTATTCCTTGGTCATCTCTCTTCCAAATACTGACCACTACTGATCCTGATTAGTTCCAAGATCTGATGAGATCAGGCTACCCCTACAATCCAGATCACATTACAGCATTTGTCTGGGAACAACACAAGGACTTTGTATCACATGCACAATGGGTTTTTACACCCCGGCCTCACAGATGCCCACTAGGGGTGTGCAAAAGAAAAGAATCAGAAAAAAATCAGACTTAGGGATATTCAGGACTTAAAAAATAGAGGACCATATATTACTGAATAACAGATTTGGTAGCCGGATATGGTTAAGGAGACATTTGGCTACTACTGCATATATGGCCCTATTATAGCCTATGGGCCTTGGAAGTCAATGGCAAAGTAGGGTAAAAGGAATTGCAGCTGGGGGGGGGGGGTCTGAGGTAGAGACCCCACATTTGCAGGGAAGCTGCAGGATCATCACCCCCACAAAACTCCTAAATTTCAAAAAGATTGGACCAGGGGGTACAATTCTAGGGGCACCCAAAGAGGGTGCCTCCATTCCCCAAACTTTCCTATGTCAGGAGGGAAAGATGTCAATTTCCCCATGGTGAAAAAATTGACACCAGGGAGGAGGGGGTTTGAGTGAGAGACACTGAATTTGCAGTACAGCTGCAGACGCCTCTTCCGCAAAGAACCCCCAAGTTCCAAAAAGATTGATCCAAGAGTTCCCATTCTATGTGGTTGCTCCTCTTCCTCATTGTCTCCTATCATGGGAAAAACACAGGCAGCAGTCAGAGGTCCATTCTGCATACACAGCTTACTTCTGATTTTCACTGGGGGTTTACTTCGAATGCTGTGTTGGCATTCTGCATCTTTCTCTTTCTCTCCAATTTCTATTGAAAATTGTGGTGTCTATATTCTACATACCAATGAGAAAACCTGGGAAGTGTTGTGGGGTTGGTTTATCCTGATTGGTTTCTTTCTCATTGGGCATGCCTTGTGAAATTGGAGATTTTTCCAGCTGAATTTACTGTGTGGTCACTATTAGTGCCCCCTCCCTTTATCAGTAGTCAAGGAGTTTGCTGGGGGGGGTGGCACTGCCAGGCACTGCTTTAAAAATTTAGTGAGAGTCAATGCTGACCACTTGGCTGGAGAGGAGGAAGGTGGAGATGTCAGTGCTTTGCAGCCTGAGTCCCCCCCCCAATTGTTATTTAGAAATGACAAAAGGGGAAGATGATGGACCAGACTTTTTTTTAAAGGCTGCTGCTGCCACAAAGTAGGTTCCACAGCACTATTCTCACATTTGAAATGCTTGTGGTCTGAGTCAATTTAAAAGGAAACCTTCCTTTCCAAATACAAAATAGCCCAGCATCTTAACCAACCAAGCTAACTTACTTTCCTAATCTCCTATTTCAAAAGACATGCATAGTGTGAAACTGAGCAATAAGAACAGACCAATTAGCCTGCCAGGGAAGGGGAGGGGGAAAGTCCGAGGAAATGTTTCTGCTTTTAAAGGCTTGGAAGTGAATTAAAAGGAGTAGGGGTAAATACTGCTCTGAAAAACCACTCTTGGAAACTATGGAGATACAGTAGAGTAACAGCAGAATGCTGGGAAAAGGATGTGGAAGGAATTAAAAAATCCAATGGGAGAGTGAGGTGAGTGTGCAAGTGAATATGGAAGCAGGTTTTTAAAGCTACGGAAGTGGGAGGTGAGAGTCATAGTAAACACAAAAGCAAAAAGGGCCAAATTCTCCCTGAATCTCTGCAGTGGAAAGTCAACTATGGTGAGGATGCTTGTTTGCAAAGAGCATAACAGTGCTATGTGCCCAGCAGAACAGGTGCCACTGCAGCAGTGCCAGGGCTTTACATAGGATCTTATTTCAAATTCTAGAATCTCTCTGAATGACAGATCGAAAAGGGTGCTTTCTGCGAAGACCGCAGCACAGAAACAGTGCATTGAGTGTACTGATGCTAAGCAGCAGAACACTGTGCCAACCTAATAGTGATCACCCCAGTGACACAACCCTAACTACTGCTCAGTTGCTGATCCCAGTGCCTTTGTGGCCTGCGTATACTGAGACATGAATGGACACAAATCTGAAATTAAGATTCACAAAGCTGAGCAATCTGTCCCACAGCAACATCATTTCAGAAAGAGACTGGAACAGAAGAAGAGGTTAATAGAAGCAGGGTTAATAGAATAGAGGAAATTCCAGTAGTGTTTCCATGGGGCAGTTTGTGAAGATGAAAACGATGGGAGGGGGGGAGGGGGGACTGCTGCTTCTCCTTGGGGGCTGTGGTTGTAAACAGATACTGTGGTTGTAAGCCAGTGTTTGTATCTGGGAAGCACAAAAGTTCCATCATGTATACAATGTAAAGTCTTCACGTTGTTCTATATAAAAAAGGACTTTATAATTTATAGATTGAGCCTTAGGACAGTACTCTTATTTTCTCAATAGGAGGGGTGATCTGTTTAGAATAGGATGAGATATCTGCTTAGAAGTAAATTAGGATAGAATACAATTGGCTTAGAGGATGTATACATGTACACTGAGTCACAATGAACAACTGTGCAAGCTATGGAAATCAAAGTCAATTCACTGAAGATTTATGGTCAGATCAAAGGGCTGCAGCTGCTGGAGGAAGGGGGAATGTTCCTAATGAATCTTATGGCCATCTATAGTTAATTAGCTTGAGAGATTTAAAAAAGCTCTAAAAGTACCAAAGTGAATGCTGTAAAATATATATTTTCTGTTGTATTCCTTTGTAAGGCAGACTTTTGTGATTTATTCCAAATAAAATTAAACGATGCAACAATTACCTCTAAACATTTGTCATTTATATGCCTGAATATTTCATAAGACAAATTATCCACACTGAGGAAGAAATCTCATGGCCATGTTATACCTCATTAAGTTCATTAACTGTGAATCTAACATTATAAAAATAATCTCTATCCAAATTTTCAAGCTTGTAACCATACACTTAAAAAGATATAGAAAAAGACTGGCACAGTAAAGTGTTGTCTACATAACTTAGCACTGTGGTTGTATTCAAATAGCTCCCATCAGAGCTTTCTTTGTAGAAAAAGCTCAGCAGGAATTCATTTGCATATTAGGCCACACCCCTGACATCATCATTATTTCACACAGGGCTTTTTGTAGAAAAATCTCAGCAGGACATCACTTGCATATTAGGCCACACCCCCTGGCACCAAGCCAGCCAGAACTGTGTTCCTGTGTGTTCCTGCTCAAGAAAAGCCCTGGCTCCCATGTTTTCCACGGCACCATCTCAATTTGTCAGTCATGCACATGAATATGTCATGCTCTTGTGCTCCTGTACAAGAACATAGTACTGAGGACATACATGCCCATATGCTCTCCACTCTCCTTATCTCATGTACAGAGCAAGATTGAAATATGAGAAGCCTTGAATCAATCTCTGATTTCCCATGATGTCAACATCAATCTATCTGCTGCCAATTAGCATATTCTACCACCGTCTGGGAACTGGGATTGGAAAGGATAGTTAGAAAAAATGAGATATTTCTTCTCTAAAGAAGAAATGTTTAGAGGTAATTGTTAAATTGTTTAATTTTATTTGGAATAAATCACAAAAGTCTGCCTTACAAAGGAATATAACAGAAAAAATATTTTTACAGCATTCACTTTGGTACTTTTAAAGCTTTTTTAAATCTCTCAAGCTAATTAAGAGCCAATTTGGTGTAGTGATTAAGTGTGTGGACTCTTAACGGAGAAGCGGGTTTGATTCCCTACTCCGCCACTTGCAGCTGCTGGAATGGCCTTGGGTCAGCCACAGCTCTTGTAGGAGTTGTCCTTGAAAAGGCAGCTTTTGGGAGAGCTCTCTCAGCTCCACCTACCTCACAGGGTGTCTGTTGTGGGGAGGGAGGTAAAGGAGATTGTGACTGCTCTGAGTCTCAGAGATTCTGATTATAGGTCAGAATATAAATCCAATATATTCTTCTTCTTCCTCTTCTTTCCAAGTCAGAAAATGCCTCCTGAGTCAAAATGCTCATCTCAGACCTGGGGTGGACAATACAAATAATAGAACTTGATATTAGAACAAAGTTAGAGTCCAATGGCACCCTTAAGACCAATAAGGGTGTGAACTTTGTTCCATTGCTTCAGACCAACATGGATATCCATCTGGATCTGTCTTCCTAGAAACTGATATTCTATCATCTTAGAAGAAGCTGATATATTGCCATAGATGCTGATATTGTAAGACTAGGGAATATGAACTTTAATGATGCCTAGGCTTAAAATACACACTTTTAATGCTATGCTACTGTGACCTGGTTTGAATATTTTCTATAATATTTAAGTCTCCATGTTGTTCTATATAGAAAAAAGGACTCTATAATTGTAGAAGAAGCCTTGTACAGTACTGGCTACCAAGTCTACTACTGTGTAGTATCATCAAATTGCATATTATTATCAATAACTGTTTCCTATGTCTTGTGCCCAATTGAAGTTGAGTTACATTTGTAAATATTCTCAAGCCTTTCAGCATCAAGGTACCTTGAAGTGGAACAGCTCCTGGAGTCCAGGGCTTTTGATGGACTCTGCAGCTACCAACTCCCTATCCATGTGCCTTTGTTGCTGCCCAGACTTCTTTTACAAGTGCTCCACTATCAATGCTACCAATACCAACTGCTACCTAGTATTGTTGAGAAACAGCATGCAGATAGTGCATGATACCTGGGCTCTTGGTAGCCATAGTGGTAATACCTCCAACATATGTATTGCCTAGTACCATCAGGCCAATGGAATGCCAGCAGCATGGGCAACTGTGAGTGCAGGTGTCAGGAAGGTTTGTGAGCAGGGTAAGGATGCACAGGCAAGTGGGGGAGCATGAATGGGGGTAGAAAGGGAGATATGATGAACCAGGGGTCATAGTTAGGGATCGGCATGCACAAACTGGCTCACAAACTAAAATTTGTCACAAAGTTCATGGTTCACAAAGGCAGGGTCGGATTAACAATTAGGCAAAGTAGGCACCTGCCTATAGGCCCCCATGCCTTTAGAGGCCCTGGGCTGGCTCCCCCCCTCATTTTCCTCCCTGCTTGCAGCCCTCCCAGCCTTCACACACAGCCAGCAACTGAGCCTTTCTTTGCCCAACTGGCCTGGTGCAGCTGCTGGCATAGTTGCCAACTTTGCCTCTCTCTGCCTCAGCTTTGTCAAAGGGGCTTTTGAAAAAGTGCCTGCAGGCTGCAATGGGGAGCTGTGGGCGGCTGAGTGGGCATTCTGACTGAGACAATTTGCAAGCCCCCCCCCCCATTTTGAATGCCTAGGGGCCTCCACAGGGTTTAATCCGGCACTGCAGAAAGGCTGGGTACAGATCAGCAATTTTGAGTGCACTGGAGTTGCTCCAAACTCTGCCACACGAGGGACACTTCAGCACAGTCAAGTGGTCATTGTGCACCATTCCTTTAGTATGGTTTGAGTTTCTTTTGTTCCTTACATTTTTTAGTGGCCATGCGCTCATATGCCCATGCATCTAGGACAGATTTTTTTTTAAAGAATACTGGTGAGTGCCTAGAGCAGATTGGCAGTCAAGGTGTTGGTACTTACCTTTAAAGCCCTATACAGCCAGGGGCCAGCATACCTTCAGGACCACCTCTACCTGTATGAGCCCCGTAGGTCCTTACAATCAGTGACTCAACAACTTTGGTAATACTAACCCCAGAGACATCCATCTGACTTCGACAAGGGCCAAGGCCTTTTCAGCCCTGGCCCCTGCCTGGTGGAATGAGCTCCACTTGGAGATAGGATGTGCTTAAATTCTGCAGGGCCTGTAAAACAGAGCTCTTTCACCAGGCTTTCAAATGAGGCAGTGCTACAAGACCTGCTGGACCTGGACAATAGGCCATGTCTGTGAGGCGGAATCTGCCATATGGGCCAGTCCAGCCACTTTACAAGTAATACATGAAGGTCAAAGACTGCAGGCAACTGATATAGAATCGGGACTTCAACTTTTGAAGAAACTAGGAACCAAGATGGATGTGTAAGCTGATCGCTCTCTCCCTCACTGCCCGTTCAAGCCACAAAAATGCATGAAAAACCTCTTCACATGGAGAAAAATAAAAAGCTAATGAATTGCCAGACCAGATGCAAAAGAACAGGAAGAACTCCAGCCTGGTAAGTGCTTATTTCCAACCTAAAAAGAAGAGCAAAATCACATTGGGTGGGCCTCAGGCTGTAATGAACATGGTGGACAATGGGGCTAATGCAATGGACACGCTAAACTCCATGGAGCACTTAACGAAGGCTGATTTGTCAGGCCTGGAACAAAGTCTCTTAAAAAAAAAAATTCAGCCATACTTTCACCTATGCAAGCACAACTGAATGATACAAATAACCAGGGGTCATTTTGTAGAAAAATAGGTGGTAGTGCTCATCCAGGGATTGTTATGCAGCTGCACCTACTATTCAATGGACAAGGAAGTGGAACTCTCAGAAGGAGGAGGTGGAACTCTCAGAAAGGTTCAGGAGCTGTGCTCCTGTGAGCTCCCACTGAATCTGAGGCCTGCAAATAACTCATTGACTGCAACACAGAAAAAAACTGAGATGGCCTTTACTATAGCAGAAACCCTGCAGGAAGAAAACCAGGCCCTAAAAAAAAAAAAAAAAACGACTTTAATGGTGACAAAAAACTTTCACTAGAAATGGAAGTCAGGCAAAATAATATTAAATTGAGAGGGTTCCCTGAAAATAAGCCAGAACAAGAAGACTTAAGATCTTTTATTTCAACATGGCTGCAATCACAGCTCAGCCTGGAAGCAGAATCAGACTTATTCATCACAAAAGCCTATTGTCTGGGCTCTCCATATAATACAAAACACAAAGGCCCCAGAGACATTATAATAACATTTATGGATCCTAGAACAAAACAAGACACCTTAAAAGAAACACATCAGAAACCCTCTCTTACATACAATGGAACTAAAATTGAAGTACTATATCCTGACCTTCCACCACATGCCATAAATAAACATAGAGACCTGAAACCAATTACTCAGATACTTCAAAATGCACACCAAAAATACAAATGGTCGGGCCCGGCAACGCTTCAAGTAATCTACAAGAGTCAACGACTGCAGGTGACCAATATGGACTCAGAACTTAAACTTCTACAAAGACTTGGACTAAAATCCCTAATTGAAGCACAAAGAATGTCCACAAAAAGAAAACTTCACTACTCAGCAACATTGCCCAAAGGAAGATCCAGTAAAATCCCAGCTTATTCTCCTGACAACACATGAACCTAGACAATGACATATATTACTGTAGGATGCATCATAAACAAAAAAAAAGGGAGGGGAGAAGGAGGGAGGGGGATGTTTCTCCCTTTTTTCTTTTCCTTTCTGTGCTGTTTAAGGGTGGCGGCGGAGGGAGGTTTAGAAAGTTTTGACTATTTGTGGTATAGCCCTTTATTTGTTTGTTCCTAAAGGTGGAGGTAACTACTGGTATACCTTCCTGCTATTGTGGGCAGGGGCCAAAGGGAATTATTTTCTTTGCTGTGTTAATAAGAAAAGAAAGATTTACTTGTATACTGTTAGTTCAAATACTGAAATAGAATTCTTCTAAGTAAAGTATATAGGTTAGTTTTGTTTTAGAATAGACTAGTTAGTGTAGAAGGTAGGTGAAGTAAGTATAGTTTATTAGAGAGATAGGTAGATTAGAAAGTTAGACATTCAGGGTATTTCAGTACCATAAGAAGTTAATATTGTTTATGTGACCAAACTTTTATTTTGCAATATATTGAAGTACATTCACCTATTCATATTCAAATATACTTCTCCAATACATTACATATTTCCTCCCCCCCCCCCACTCTTATTGATGACCTCCGCCGGTACTTAAAACAGATTAAAAGCATATTAGAGGTAAATTCACACTTATAGAATCTTGATGAAGAAATAAGAAAGAAGAAAGAAAAATATATATATATATATGTCATTCACTAACCTTTTCACTAATAATCACTTAGCACTTATTAAACACATCGCACATAATTATTAATTCAATTCCAGGGCTTCCTCTATCTTAGTCTTATCTTAACTCTCATATATATATATTTACTAAGTAGCTATGTTCTACTAATACTTTTATCACAATAGCACAGTACCTCTTTATCATTAAAAGTTCACTTAATGTTGTCATGCACTACTAAATATCTTTTCGCCATTATAAAATTTTTACACAAAGAGTTATCTTTCCCTAACCTTTTCTCTATAATTCCCTTAGTGCTTATTAAACACAAAACCCAAAGTTATACAACCAACTCCGGAATTCCAACTGTCTTGATTTTATCTTAACTCATATATACATAATTACCATGTAGCTATATTCTATTAATTCAATAATCACAATTCTTCTTTATCATTTAAAGTTCAGTTAATGTTATCATAAACCACTAAGTGGCTCTTCACCCTCCATTGTATTTCCACGTAACTTTGGAATTTACTCCAATCTTCTTTAAACTTCTCCAAATTGTTGTCTTTTAAGATTCTAGTAAGTTTGTCCATTTCACTCCAGTTAAGAACCTTTAAGACCCAGTCCCATTTTTCAGGTATTCTGTCTTGCTTCCACATTTGCGCATACAATGTTCTCGCAGCTGAAAGCAAATACCACAACAATGTTCTGTCTTGCTTCGGAAAGCTTTCCATTTGTAATCCCACCAGAAAGACATCTGGTGCTCTCTTAATATTATAACCCAAGATTTTCGAGATCTCCTGTTGAATCATTGACCAAAATTGTTTTGCCTTTTCACAAGTCCACCACATGTGGTAAAAAGAACCTTCATGTTTTTTACATTTCCAACACCTATCTGAGGCTTGATTATTCATTTTTGTTAACTTTTTAGGTGTCATGTACCATCTGTACAGCATTTTGAAACAGTTCTCTTTAATGTTATAACACGTTGATATTTTCATTGAATTCTTCCATAGGTGTTCCCACGTCTCCATTTGTATTTCTTTATTAAAATTAATCGCCCATTTAATCATTTGAGGCTTCACCACCTCTTCTTCTGTAGACCATTTCAATAGCAGTTTGTACATCCTTGAAATCAATTTTTCATTCTCGCCCAGCAGCATTTTCTCCATTTCTGTTTTCTCTCGTCTTATACCTGTAGTTTTAATGTCTTTCTCTATTAAGCTTTTAATCTGTAACAGCTGAAACCAATCAAATTTGTCCTGCAATTCTTCAACCGATTTCATTTCAACTTTGCCCCCCTTGAACTTTAGCAGTTGTTCATATGATGCCCATTTCCCTTCCTTTACACTTTGCGGCATACTTATTACTTCAGTTGGCACAATCCAAAGTGGTTTCCTCTCATCTCCATATTTACTATATTTTTTCCAAGTATTCAGCAAACTCCTCCTTATATAGTGATGCGAAAAAAAACCATCCATCTTCTCTTTCCCGTAGTACATATACGCATGCCAACCAAATACATTTCCATGTCCTTCTAGCGCCAATAATTTTTTGTTGATCAAAGTCATCCATTCCTTAATCCACACCAAACAGACTGCATCATGGTATAGCATTAAGTCAGGTAGTTGGAAGCCGCCTCTTTCTTTCGCATCTGTTAAGATTTTCATTTTAATTCTTGGTTTCTTGCCCGCCCAAATAAACTCTGAAATTTTTCTTTGCCACAGATTAAATTGTTTCTTATTTTTCACTATTGGGATAGTTTGAAATAAAAACATCATCCTTGGTAGAACATTCATTTTAATTGCAGATATCCTCCCCAGCATGGATATGTTTAGTTTATTCCATTTTAACATATCACCTTCTATTTTATGCCAGAGCTTTTCATAATTGTTCTTATATAAGTCAATGTTTTTCATCGTCATCTCCACACCTAAATATTTTATTTTGGAGGCAACTTCACATCCAGTAGCATTTTGTAATTCTTTCTGTTTGTTTAGTGTCAGATTCTTAGTAAGGATTTTCGATTTTTCTTTGTTGATATAAA
This sequence comes from Heteronotia binoei, assembly GCF_032191835.1. NCBI lineage: Eukaryota > Metazoa > Chordata > Lepidosauria > Squamata > Gekkonidae > Heteronotia > Heteronotia binoei. The sequence goes on along the minus strand of NC_083243.1, from coordinate 110,784,512 downwards.
AGCCAGCTAGCTCACCATACTCTTTAATTTTTTTTAACAACAAAGGCATCACTTGTACTGGGTTCTCATTGACGAACATCACATCGTCTGCAAAGGCTCTGTATTTATAGGAAAAACCTTTCAACTTCAAACCCTCTATTTCACTATCTTCATCAATTTGAGTCAACAAGACCTCTAGGGTCATTATAAACAGCAATGGAGATAGAGGGCAACCTTGTCTAGTGCCTTTGCTAATCTTCAGAGAGGTTAATATTGTTATTAATTCTTACTTGTTAAGTATTTACTTGTCTTTTTCTAGTAAAAAAAATCAAATTTAGGTAGCTAGAATTTAGGAAACTTTTTCATTTATTGCAAACTGTATCTCCAAGCATACTTGAGTATTCCTACTGGCAAATAGAGTTCTATAGACTTAACACTTTTGTTTTTATTTGGTATTCTTTTTGTGTGTATGTGTGTATCTTTTACTTGCAGGGTACAATAGAGAACAAAACTAAAAGTGCCAAAAGCTGATACTTAATTAACTCAGAGCAATAGAAACATGGCCAATCCAATCAAAGTACTCTTAATTTGAGGGGCATTAACAATAAAATTAAAAAATCAAGAATATATTCCACTCTTTACAATCAAAGCCTGATTTGACTTTTCTACAGGAAGCGCATATTAAGAATCTGGACATCTCATTGTTCAAGATGAAGTGGTTTCAACAACAAATAACAGCCCCAGGTAATTCTAAATCATGGGGGGTTGCCATTCTGATCTCAAGACATGTCAGATTCACCCTTCAAGACACACTAAAAGATCCAGAGGGTAGATATGTGTTTATTAAAGGTCTTCGAGAAAACACTCCAACCACACTAGGCACAATTTATGCCCCCAATTCGAATCAAATGACATTCCTGCAAGACACACTGAATAAATTAAGTAAATGTAGAGGGGGACCAATAATACTAGGGGGGGGGGACCTTCATTTTATAGCAAACCTTAACTGGGACAAAAAAGTGTCAAAGAAAAAGCAAAAATCTAAAAATAACCCTACCAAATTGGCACAAATACTTACGCACTTTAATTTGTTTGACGTATGGAGACAATTCTACACACAAGAAAGAGATTTCACATACTTTTCACCAAAACACTCAGTCCACACCAGGATAGACTACATCTTAGTCAGTAAAGAAATATTAGAATGCACAAAAGAATCAGAAATAGGTACAAAACAATGGTCAGAGCATGCTTGGGTAAATTGCCATATTCAAAGGGAAGAACAAATGACACTGCAATGTAATTGGAGGCTAAATAGAAATGTATTAACTGATTACATAATTAAAGAAGAAATCGATCAATATATTAAAAACTACTTCCAAGAAAACTCTGCAATGAATATAGACTCAGGAATAATTTGGGATGCTCTTAAATCATCCCTGAGAGGCTTGCTAATAGCTAAAGCAGCATTTTTTAAAAAACAGAAGGCACAAGAGTGAGAATCCATTCTACAAAACATAAGGCATTTGAAAAATAGACACAAAATTACATGTAATAAGACCATATACAAAAAATTGTTTGCAGAATGCTGAAAACTGGATTTCCTAGACATAACAAACATGCAAAAAAATGCATTGTATTTAAGACATGTATATTGGAATTACTATATGAAATCCCTAAAACTGCTTGCAAATAGAGCAAAAACCAGAAAGCTTGCTAGAACAGTGATATTACTCAAAGATAATTTAGGTAAACTGCATTCTAATACCAAAAACATTTTAGACATATTCTTAAATTATTATTCCAAATTGTTTTCTTCCAAAAATATCTCCAGTTCCAAAATTGATCAGTTTCTCCAACAATCCCACTCTGTTAAGATAAAAGAGATACATAAAGAGTTAATGGAGAAGCCTTTTACAACAATGAAGTTGACAAATGCAATAAAAAAATTAAAAATTAACAAAGCACCAGGCTCAGATGGCTACACAGCCTAATTCTATAAGGTTTTTTCGCCAGTCCTTGCAGAACCATTACTAATGACCTGTAACAATATCCTAACTACAGGTCAGCTTCCACCCTCCTGGAAACAGGCCTCCATCATAGTGATCCCAAAAGCACAGAGGGACCCTACACTGTCTCAATCATACAGGCCAATATCATTACTGAACATTGATTTCAAAATTTTCTCCTCAATGATAGCCAGACGCCTTAACACCTTTATTATAGAATATATCAAACCGGATCAAGTTGGCTTTATGCCTAAGAGAGACTTAACAGACAACACGCATAAAGTTTTCACCCTCTTACACTTCGCAAATTTTAATAAACTACCAATAGCCCTGTTATCAATAGACATTGAAAAAGCATTCAATTCTTTAGAAACAAACTTCATGAAGCAACTTCTACAAAATATGGGCTTTGGGAAAGCATTTTTACTAGCGATCTCAGCGCTATATGATACCCCACAAGCTTGCATAACAATAAATGGCCATTCATCAAGTAGATTCAAACTAGAAAGAGGAACTTGCCAGGGGTGTCCTCTTTCCCCCCTGCTTTTTGCCCTCTCAATGGAACCACTAGTCAACATGATTTGGTCTTCCTCAGAAATACAAGGCATATATATGAGCAGAAGAGAATTTAAAATGACTTTGTATGCTGATGATCTCTTGCTACTTCTTTAACACCCAGAAAAATCTTTGCCAGAGGTGAAAAAAGTATTACAGCAATTTAGTGAAGTATCTGGCCTCCAAATTAATTAGACCAAGCCAAACTCGTGTTACTTAATCTAGACAAAAATAAAAAAAAAAACAAATACTTTCCCAAGTCAACTTCCAACAAGGCAAAGAATTCCTACCTTATTTAGGTATTAAACATACCATACAACCTTGCAAATCTCGTTACCTATAACCACAATGCAATAATAAAAGAAAATAAAGCAAAATTTAGGGACTGGAACACTAAACATTTTTCTTGGACTGAAAGATTACATTTGATTAAGTCTTTCATTTTACCTAAATTTATTTTTTTTATTTCGAGCTATTCCAATTTCTATTCCAAGCAACCTATTAAATACATGGCAAAAACTACTATTAAAATTCTTTTGGAACAACAAATGACATAGAGTTAAAGCCTCCACACTATATCGCCCCAAAACCAAAGTAGGCATAAGCTTTCCAAACATTGCACAGTATTATAAAGCAATTTTCATTTCCAAGGTTACTATAATGTTAAGAGAATATAATGAGCCGGAGTGGGTCAAGATGTGTAATGAATACTCCTCTCCGCATTCTATAAAGGAATCAATTTTGCAAACCCCAAAGGAAAGATAAAAAAAAACCTTAATGAAATTCCATACATGCAACCTATGTTGAGAGAATGGGATAGCATAAGGAAAAATTACCTACCAACTATATCTAGACTCTCCTATTTTACTGGACAGAATTGGTACCCTCCTGGAAAATGCTTGCTAGAATATAAGGCATTACACGCTGCAGGAATAACAAAGTTAACAGACCTAGTAGTACAAAATAAACATGCTAAAATAGATAAGAAAGCACTGGAAACACATACAGAAACTAAAATACTGTGGTTTCAGTATTTACAACTGGCACATCTTTGTAATTCTTTAAGCTTACTTGAAATAGTAAAACTCCCCCTAACAGAACTAGAAGCAATTCTGAAACTAGCTGATGTGCAATCCAGAGGTATAATTGACCAAAATAAGACCAAGATGCGCGGCAGGCACAGAGCGCTGGTGCTAGGCTCCTGCTGATTAAAAACTTTACCGCCTGCCACACCCTGTAATCCAATACTGGAAAGAGGATTAAAGTATATGCTACTGTGGTTGACTGCAAGACGGAAGCTGGGATTGTACATCGACCTCTATCAGTGAGAAATAAGATAAAAAGAGTCACTTATGACCATTCTGAATCGGCCTAGTAATGCGGAGACGGACCTCGGGGCAGAATGAGTGGCTGCCTGGGCAATAGGGAAGTGACGACGGCTCAAGTGGGGTGGTCAAGTGAGGAGGGGTGGAGCTGTGAGAGGTGGAGCCGGTGGCATCGGTCACTGTGGCGGAGTGCTCACGTAGGCAAGTGAGGCTTCCAACCCCTTCCCTCCCCCAGCTGACGAGGAACATTTCTAACTTTCACAGTCGCTCGCCTGCCCGCCCAGTCGACGGAGCCGTGTTTGCCTTGCCCAGACCCTGGCCATTGGTCTTGTGTCAAATCTGCTGCAGCAGCAATTTCTCCTTTCATCAGACTGGCGTTGCCTGGCTGCTGGTGGCTTTTGGGGTTGCCGTTGGCGGCTATGGCTCCAGGGCAGGGACTACATCTGACAGTGTTGCTGTCCTGAGCCGCCCCGTGGTCAGCAGTGCCGGTATGCAGGGTTAGTGGGGCTCTGAGATTGTCCTTTATCACCCGCTTGGGGCTGGGCTCGACTTGACTTGATGGTGCTGTATGGGGGCCCCCGTTTGGAGGTCTCCAGCACCTGGGGGGCATGGAGAAGATCTCTGTCCCCTCTGTGCCTGCTGCCTCCTGGGCTGCTGATTGGAGGGGCAGACCTAGTCCAGGTCTGAAGAGGTGCCTGCATGTAGACCGCACTTTAAATATTGTAATCATCAAAGCACTTTAACTACTTTATTCCTGCTACCATCCAACTTACTGCCTTATTGCTGATGATGAGCAATTTATATTTTAGCTGTCAATTTTAAATTGAACCTATTATATTAGTGGTTGATTGATGTTGGGGTAAAATAATCTGGGCAAAATTCGGGTTTAATTTATTATTGAATTAATTAGCTAGTAAGACAATTGATTAGTATTGGCTGATTAAGAAGGAGTACAAATTAATGACGTAGGGGGGAATTTAGTACTTAATTAGCTTAAAGGGAGATTTGATTAGCTAATTGACCAGTTGATTAGATTAAGGGGTTTCAGAATTACTCAACAATTTAGGGGAGGTTAATTGGCAGGGTTGATAGAGCAATGGGGGGAGTGGCTCTTAGCTAGCAAGGTCAGTGGTGGCAGAGACCAGAACTGGAATACAGGAGTATAACAGGGCATCCTATATTGGTCTGAGGTGACTGTGGAGACCAGTGGGGTGGGATGACCGGCCTGGGGATTCCAGTACTCCTGGGGAGGGGAAGATATGATGGTGGGAACAGACACAAATGTAACGAAAGGTGGGAGAGACGTGTGAGTGCTCGGCCCCCTTCCAGTCTGTGTCCCATCCCAATGGTGACGGGGTGGGGCCAGGTTGAATTACTCGCCTCCATCACTGATGTTATGCAATGCCAGGTCCATAAACAATAAGACCTCAACCCTTCAGGATTTCCTGAGTGAACAGGATATGGACCTGGCATGCGTGACTGAGACCTGGGTACGTGATGGTGAGATAGTAACCCTCTCCCAAGTAGCCTCCCCAAGATACTCAGTCTTTCACCAGTAACAGACCAGCAGGCAGCGGGGAGGAGTGGCACTATTCATATGGGAGGCTTACTCCTTCGGGCTCTCCCAACTCCAGAGATCGACGGCATTGAATGTGCGGGTCTGAAATGGGATGTAGGAGAGGGTTTGGCAATCTGGCTGGTGTACCGATCACCTAATGCACCAAACAGCCGTCCCTGATAGAGACCGCAACAGGCTGGGCGTTGGAACACCCAAGGCTTTTAATCCTGGGTGATTTCAACGTCCATGCCGATGACGCGAACTCCAATCTGGCGACGGACCTAGTGTCATCCATGGCTACGCTAGGACTCTCTCAATTTGTAGTTACACCCACACATCAGGCTGGGTACATGCTGGATTTGATCTTTGCATTGGGGGTTACAGTGACCCGAATTACTGCAGATGCAGTGCCATGGTCGGACCACTATGTCCTGAAGGCCTATGTGGATGTACCACCCCAAACCCGTTTAGGGGACGAGCGTATTTTAGCTTGGCCGTGGAACCTAATGGACGGTTCCAGAGGGACTGTGGGATACCTGGCCCCCTGGCGACTCGCTTGATGACATGGTTGAGCTATGGCAAAATTGGCTCACCATGGCCATTGATGAGATAGCTCCTTGGCCCCCTCTGCACCCCCACTCAAAGATGACACCGTGGTACAACACGGATTTGCAATTGATGAAACGGAGGCTCAGGCGATGGGAGAAGCAGTGGTGGCAAATTCACAATGAAGCAACCAGAACATCTTATAGAGAGTATATGAGATCCTATGAGATGGCAGTCAAGGCCACAAAGAAAGCTTACTTTGTGGCCAAGATTGCATCCGCAAATTCACACCCAGCCCAACTCTATATCATGGATAAATTAACAGACTTGACCAGACCTATTTTGGAAGCAGAGAACTCAGAATTTTTCACTGTATGGTATCCAATATTAGAATACTTTATTTGCCAAAAAGAAATTCCAGATATTATAAATTTGTTACATTTATGGTAAGACACAAAAAGTATAGGATACAGCACTGCTATACTTTGCTAGATATACAATATATAGTATTGCATAGTTATGCCACTTTTTATATATATATTTTTATCTATGAACAAAGATAGCTATCTGAATGTTCTAACTAATGGATATATGTATGAAAACATGAGATTACCCTAAGAAGTTTAACTATATGTTGCTATAGAAAATTTAATAAAATATGCTTTTTTTAAAAAAAAAAGTCAAATGAGAGTTCAAATTTAATTTTGCATGTAACCAAGAATTTATAAAGTCTTGTAAGTCACTTTGGTCGGGGACAGATTCAGTAATTTCCCTCAGTTTAAGATTGTTCTGATGCATGGTCATTTCCAGGGAAAGGATTTTATCGGCTGTAAGAACATTTTCCTTTTGGAGGGTTTGTGTGTCTTCTTGTAGCATCTCTGCCAAAATTCTTGAAGATTCTGCTTTTTTTTAGTATCAGATAATGCCTGCGTAATGTCTGCTAGTTGTGCTTGCATAGTTGTGTTTGCTAGTTGTGCTTGCATAGTAAAACTGGTATTCTAGTGATTTTTTTTTCAAGTTCAGATAAATTGGCCTTCATAAGGACAGTGGCCTGATTTAGCGTTTCCATGTCATTCCCCAGTTATCATCCGCTATGTTTATTGTGGTGTTGGCCCCGTTAGCATTTTTCTTCATAGTGTTTTTTTTTGGGGGGGGGGAATAGTCACTCACAAGTCTTTTTGATGTCTCTGATGTGTTGGGAAGCTGTTTATTTTCCAATTTTTTAGATGTCTTTCCCATATATTTCACTTAGACTCATTTTTAGAGGATTAAACAACCGGTGTTGGGGAAAGCAATTGATCTAGGTGTCCATTTTCTCTCCCATGATGCTCCGTCCCCCTACTGCAGAGATTCTGTGGGACTTTGATTCTGTTCTGCTGGGCTAGAATTACACTCCCCCCCCTTTCTGTTTTCTTCCTTCATTTGGAAACAATGGAGGATGGGCACACTTCCATAAATCTAACCATCATCAGACTTGGAGGGCAGATACAAGAGGGTTATCCAGGGATCCCCATTGAGTTCGATATCTCTAGCCCACTAGGGGACATTCTACTGCATTACAAACTTCATGAACCAAACCAGTTTTTCTAGTGTCAAAAAGTCTGTGACTATCTGTGATTTGCAAACCAGGCGTTGAACAGAACTGTATTTTCCTGGTTTGTGCCCATCCCTAGTCATGATAGTAGCAAAAGACAAGGCCGTGAGAATTTTCTGTAGGGGACCTCCCAAAACCTGAAACTGACCCAATTTAGAATTCTTACTAAGCCTTTCCAGGGGGGCCATGAAAGTTAATTCATTTTAAATTTTTCCTCATGTCTCATGTGCGTCTATAGAGAGGACAACATGTTCCTAGACTCTCGACGCCTATTGGAGGAAGAACATTGCTGCCGTCCGGGCTGACGCTGTCGTCTGGGCCGACGCTGAGGCAGAGCCGGGTGCGGCCACGGGCCGGCGTGCGGGAGGGGCCAAGCCAACGCCAGAGAAGGGGGTACAGCACAGCACGGGTCGTGTGGGCTGGTACGACGAGGAGCTCTTGTTGCCGTGGTGAGAGGAATATTGCTGCCACCTGGGCTGACACCGAGACAGGGTGTGGCCGCGGGCTGGCCTTTGAAAGGGAGAAGGACTGTGGTGTAGGTTGGAGGGATTGAGGTAGGAGTGGTGAGCGGAGTGTGCGGTGCAGCTGAGGGCCACCGCAGACGGAAGTGGGGAGCCTTTGGGGGTGGTGGGTGAGCGGAGTGGTGGATGGTCCCGGGGCGTTGGCCTCGGCAAACATCCCAATCTCCGTCTTCGCCCCCCCATCCCTCGCCCTCGCTCCTGCCCCTCCCTCCCTCCACCCCCCACTCTTTTATCCTCATTCTCTCATTCTCATCATGCGGACATCAATGAGATGAGACGTGGCCACGAAGTTTTGTATGGGGCTCGGAGGCCGGGAGGCTCAGAGTGTGGGTGAGAGCTGTGACTACAACCCACCTTAAGAAACTGCATTCAAGAACTGCACTCTAAGAACTATCTCACTCTCTCGGCTTGACTTCGCGAACAAAGATTTAAGAAGGGTGCAGTAGTCCACGTCTGCTGCAGGCTCGCTGGTGGCCTCTGCAAAGCAGGACGTCATATGCTGCAGAGCTGATACCGAGTGGGAGACGAGTGCAGCATCATCAGCAAACAGTAGCTCTCAGATAAGTTTTTCCATCGTCTTGGAGTGAGCCTTTAGTTGCCTTAGGTTGAACAGGCTGCCATCAGTGCGATAGCGGATATAGACACCATCGTCATCATCTAGATCTACTGCGGTTCTTTGAAGCATCATGCTAAAGAAGATCGTAAAGAGAGTTGGCGCGAGAACGCAGCCTTGCTTTACACCTGTGCCTATTGGGAAGGGCTCCGAGAGGTCGTTGCAGTGTCTGACTTGGCCTCACACTAAGAACTATACCCGCACTTTAATAACTGTACCCGCACTTTAAGAACTACACCTGCACTTTAGGAGTATTACAAAGTAATACAGACACCTGCAAGCTTTGGCACTTTCTAACTTTTAACATCAACAACAGCACTTTAAGAACAATCTTCTAGTTTACCTTTTAATTCAACATCCTTGGCTTCTACCTGCTAACGACCACTAATTAGACTTATTATTAATTAAGAGATTTTATAATTGATTAGCAATTTGGATTTTATTATGTATTTATTTATTTAAATGCATATCGATCTATTTATTTATTCTTGTTAGCACCTTAAATTCAGACATAGGAGTGGGGATTCTATTTTATTGATGTGCTAAGGAAGAAAGGGATTATTGAACTAATCAATTAGAGGGAGGATTAGGGTGGGCTCTGATACTAATTAAATTGATTAAATTATAGTGAGACGGACAATTAGGAGTGGAGGGTAGAGGGTGGAGGGTGGATTAGAGACTTACGCTGTGAATTAGATAATCTAACCCAGTTAGGTGGGCACGGCCATCCTATTATAACTAAAAAGATCACACCGGGACATAGGTGTGGATGTCCGGCCAGGGGATCCCAGTGCTCCTGGGGAGGGGAAGATATGACGATGGGAATGGACAGAAGTGCAAGGGAAGGAGGCCGAGACAAAACAGTGCTCGGCCCCCTTCCAGTCTACTTCCCATCCCAACGATGACAGGTAGTGGGACCAAGAGGAATTGCCCGCGTCTGTCATTGGTGTTATGCAACGCCAGGTCTGTAAACAATAAGATCGAGACCCTTAGGGAACTCCTGCTCCGGCAGGATGTAGACCTGGCTTGCGTGACCGAGACCTGGGTGCAAGAGGGGGAAACGGTAACTCTCTCCCAGATGACCCCTCCCAGGTTACTCGGTCTTTCACCAATCACGGATTGATGGGCGGGGGGGAGGGGTGGCGCTATTCATATGGGAGGGTTACTCCTTCCAGGCTCTCCCGGCCCCAACGATCAATGGTATTGAATGTGCCGGTTTGGCGTGGGATGTCGGAGAGGGGTTGGCGATCTGGCTGGTGTACCGTCCGCCTAATGCACCGGCCAGCGCCTTACCATCCCTGATGGAGGTGGTGTCGGGCTGGGCGTTGGAGTACCCAGGGCTTATAGTCCTGGGCGACTTCAATGTCCATGCCAACGATGCAGCCTCCAATCGGGCAATGGATCTAGTGTCTTCCATGGTGACACTGGGACTCTCTCAATTTGTCACGACTCCTACGCACCAGGCTGGGCACACATTAGACCTGATCTTTGCATCCAGGATTCAGGTGAGTGATATCACGATGGAGGCGGTGCCATGGTCGGATCACCTAGCCCTCAAGGCTCATATGGAGATGCTACCCCAACCCTGTAAGGGCGGAGAGCCTATTTTGGCTCGCCTGCGGAGCCTGATGGACCTGGAATGGTTCCAAATGGCCCTGCAGGACCCCTGGCGGTTCCCTTGATGCCCTGGTTGATGCCTGGCAAGATCAGCTATCCAGAGCGATCAACGAGATCGCACCTCGACGTCCTCTGTGCCCTCGTATGAGGCTGGCCCCATGGTATACCTTGGAGCTACGCCAGCTGAAACAAGGACTCAGACGACTAGAGAGGCAGTGGTGGCGCACTTGTGACGAAGCGACGAGAACATCCTACAGAACGTTTATGAGGTCTTATGAGATGGCAGTCAAGGCCGCGAAGAAAGATTACCTTGCGGCCAGGATTGCGTCTGCAAATTCGCGCTCGGCACAATTATTTAAAATAATTGGACATTTAACTACACTGCCCCAAGTCAGACCAAATGTTAGGGAATTAGAAATAGGCTGTGAGGCTTTTGCGAAATTTTTTGCAGACAATATCACATCGCTCCGCCAGGACCTGTCCACCACATTAGATACAGTACATTAACTGGAGGCTCCGTGCCTGTCTTCTGGTTTAGTCCTGGATCATTTCGACCCACTCAGCCTGGAGGAAGTCGATGGAATTCTCTCCTCCGCGCGCCCAACAACTTGTGATTTGGACCCGTGCCCCTCTTGGCTAATTAAATCCTGCCCGAGGGAGCTCAGATGTTTTTTACGGGACATCATCAATAGATCCCTCTTGGAGGGGCGTTTTCCAACATCCTTAAAAGAGGCTATGGTTCGTCCCCTCCTGAAAAAAAGTACAGCAAATCCGGCCAAATTGGCAAATTACCGACCGGTCTCCAATTTACCGTTTTTAGGTAAAATTATAGAGAGGGCAGTGGCGTTGCAGTTGCAGGGTTTACTGGATGATGCTTCCGTCTTAGATCCTTGCCAGTCCGGCTTTCGCCCAGGAGATGGGACGGAGACAGTGCTGGTCGCCTTGGCGGATGACCTCCAGCGGCATCTGGATCGGGGTGGTGTGGCAGTGCTGATGTTGTTAGACCTGTCGACTGTGTTTGACACGGTCGACCATCGGCTACTGACCCGCTGCCTCGCTGATGTTGGGGTTAGGGGGTTGGCTTTACAATGGCCTTCCTCGAGGATCAGGGACAAAGGGTGGCAATCGGAGGTGAGCTGTCCCAGAGGTGCACACTACATTTTGGGGTGCCTAAGAGAGCAGTTCTCTCACCAATGCTATTTAATATCTATATGCGCCCCCTTGCCCAGATTGCCCAGAGGTATGGGCTTGGGTATCACCAGTATGCGGATGACACCCAGCTCTATCTGCTAATGGATGGCCAGCCTGGCTGCGTCCTAGAGAATTTGGACCTGGCACTGCAGGCCATGGCAACCTGGTTGAGGCTGAGTGGGCTGAAACTGAATCCAGCGAAGATAGAGGTTCTTTGTCTGGGGAGGGGCACTCTGGGGAGGGAAATACCTCTCCCGGTCTTCGACAAGTCGCCATTGAAAGCGGCGTGCTGAGTCAGGAGCCTGGGGGTTTTACTGGAGCCTTCATTATCAATGGAGGCCCAGATAACAGCCACTGCTAAGTCAGCCTTTTTCCATTTGAGGCGAGCAAAGCAGTTGGCCCCCTTTCTAGAGTGTCAGGACCTAGCAACAGTGATCCACGCAATGGTCACCTCGAGACTGGATTACTGTAATGCCCTCTACATGGGGCTGCCTTTGTGCAGAGCCCGGAAGCTGCAGCTGGTGCAGAACGCGGCTGCTAGACTGCTATTGGGGCTCCCAAAGTGGGAGCACATACAACCGGGGCTGCGTGGACTGCACTGGCTGCCAGTTACATACCGGATTCGTTACAAAGTGCTGGTTATTACCTTTAAAGCCCTATATGGCCGAGGACCTGCCTACCTGAGGGAGCGTCTTTCCCCATATGAACCCCAGAGAGCACTGAGGTCAGTGTCACGGGCTGGGGCCAGGCCAGGCAAAGTCCAGGGGCAGTTCAAGGTCTGTAGCTGGGTAGCAAGGAGGGTCCAAAGCGCCAAAACCGAATCACAGTCCAGGTATCGTAGGTCAGAGGTTCAGAAGCCAAAGTCAGGGGGTCCAGAAGTCAATGCCAGAGTCAGGGGGTCCAGAAGTCGAAGTCAGAAGCCAAAGTGGATGCTAGAACGTCAGGTAAGTGACTAGTTGCTTCCACAAAGCCTTCTCTCAAAGCCCACAGCTATATAGCCCTCTGCTGTCTGTTGCCCATTTGGGCTAATTGCTGACTCAGAGGGCAGCCAGGATCCTGCTGAGACTCAAGCACCCTCACTCCTAGAAGGGCCAGAATCCTTTCAAAACTCAGGGCTCAGGGAGCGTCTTGCTCGTGAGTGTGCCGCCCTCCTCCGATCCCTGAGGTCCTGACGAAGGCGGTCACGCACACGAGCCACCCGAGAGGGCGAGGCAGGGGGGCTTGGATCTTCTCCAGCAGGAGGCAGGGGCACTGGTGCAAGTGGCAGGGGCACAGTTTCTTCCGCAGGCTCGGCTTCTTCTGCAGGGCCCCCAGCACCCATGACAGTCATCAGGGAAGAACCTGCTGACTATCCCCAGGCCGAAAGAGGTAAAACTACAGAGTACCTACACTCGGGCTTTCTCTGTAGTGGCTCCACACCTATGGAACCAGCTCCCGGAAGTAACGCGGGCCCTGTGGGACTTTGAACAGTTCCGCAGGGCCTGCAAGACCATCCTTTTTAGGATGGCCTACACCGATTAAAGAGAGAGACTGCAAAGGAAATAAAAACTTACCATTGGTTTAATAGCACCAGGATGTCAATTTTATTAATTTTAGAATTTTAATTAATTTGTTAAATTAGTTATTACTTCGAACATTATTGTACTCAATGTATTAATTTAATGTTGTTAGCCGCCCTGAGCCTGCTTCAGCGGGGAGGGCGGGATACAAATAAAATGATGAATGATGAATGAATAAAATAATAACCAGGCCAAGAGAAGGGAATAAGAATCCTATAACACCATTATGCCTCATTTAGGTTGGGAGGATGTACTGAGCTAGTTATTATGTATTATCTCTTGGTTGAGAGCTTTCACAACCTTAACAATCTACACACAACAAAAGAAATTTATTTGACCACTTTGGATAAGATTAAAGTTTAACCACAGATGGCCTGGGACTGGTAGCTGTTCATGCAATCCAGAACATGCTGCCCTCTTAGTCAAGTATTTATATTTCCACCTGAACTCCTCACACCTACCCATTTCTTGAGTGGTAAGTTTACTTAGATGTGTATTACATCTATGACATAGGATAAATATTCCTATAACAAATAAAAACCTTTGATAAGGGATTTAAAAACAACAATAAATAGCTTGATTACTGTGATCTGTGGAATTTATAGTTATTGATAGCATCTTTTTTTACTGCTTGGGTACTTATATGTAACTTAGAAATATGTTAATAAGAAACTTTAAAAGCTTCTGCAATGTAATCCCAAGGACACTGTCAAAAACCAAAGCTCTGATGTTTTCTAAAAGGAAGGTCAGAAGAGTGAATTGTCAGCAATGCAAAGCATCTTTTCATCTCTAAATTAAATATGCATTGCTTTTACTAGTCATGTGGTTCCAAAGTATGTTTTGTTGGCTGATTAATTTTTATTTGTTAAAAAGATAATGAAAACTGTGCTCTGTTGTTCAAATGAAACTTTTAAGTGTACTGTATTTTAGAAAGATAGGAATTGTTGCCATGATGTATCATTTGACAATGTATAGACCAGAATTCTAAGGACAAAGGTTGATTGTAGCAATCTTCTTCCGGTGATGATGAATATTAGTGTTATTATTTATTATACAATATTTTATATATAAACATATTCTAAAAGGGTTGTATTAAGTGACTGCCTTCCTCTAAATGAAGAATCTTGCTCCAGAGGAAACAAGTCTGATTCCAGTGGATGAATTTTCCTTCACTGGAGCAAGACTCCATTCACCTAGTGCAGAATGAGAATTCGGCACCACCCAGCCGAGCGGCCCACGGCCGCCTTAGGCTGGGGGCCACCCATTGCCTCCCCTGCAGGATGGGAGACATTGGTTTCCCCTGGGCTGCTTGGGGGCGGGCAGCCTTAAATAGGCTGGCCCGGCCCCCTGTGGTGCAGTTCGGATCCCAGGGTTGTCAGAGAAGGTCTGCAGCATTGCCACAATCAGGCGTGGCAGTGCTGGGCCTTGGCTTACCGGCGGGAGCGGCGGCTGCGGTCAGCAGGCGGAGCGGGCGAGCGCTGTCGGGGCTGTCGAAGGCAGCAAAAGGAGCCGGGCGTTTTGGAGGCTTGGGTCCACTGGATGAGTGCTGGGCTCCGCAGGGAGTATTCGGCCGTGTGCTTTGGGCCTCTTCCTCTGTCATTGGGGCCTGGGCGGGAGGGAAGGAGCCACAGCATTGGACCAGTAGAGGTCCTTGTCTGAACGGCCACGGTTGCGGCGGCTCCGGCCCGCTTGTTTCCGTCACACACACACCCCCCCCCGCACCACCGTTTTTTGTCGGCGGCTGGTGTGTGCTGAGGACTCCTCCGTTCTTCTCCTTGGGCAGAGTTAAGGGGCCACAGCGTTGGGACCTGACAAGGTCATTGTCGGAGCAGCCGCGGCTGCGGTGCTTTTCCCGCTCTTTTCAGTCCCCCCTCCCCTCTCTCCCTGTCGTTGATTTAGCGGCCTGGCTCGGCGACTCCTTTTCTTCCTTGGCCTGTAGGGGGAGGAAAGGAGCCTGTTGCTTAGGGACTTTTAGCACTGCGATAGCGGATAGCTCCTTCCCGCTCTTTCTGGGCCCTTGTCAACCACCACCCCCCTCTCCCTGCCGCTTTGATTTTGTGGCTGTGCGGGTTGTGGGCTGAGCGGGCGGCCTTTAGTTGGGGGACTGACGTACTTGCCCACCCCCCGGCTTCCAGGTTTGGTAGGTGGGGTGCTGCGTGCTTTGGGTGGTGAGTGGCTGGCCTGCAGGTCCCGAATGGTCCAGGCCACATCCTGGAGTACTAGTGTGGTGGCTGTGGAAACAGCCCGGCGCCTCGAGGCAGGCTTGAATAGCACCCTTTCCCCCCTCACAAATTCTGTTCACTGGTGCCTCATTGTCGCATTGCGGCGTTGCCCATTAGCGCAGGGTTACAGATAACGGCAAGGTACCTGTTGGGCATGTGGTGACACGCAGACTTCCCATTAGGCCACGAGGTCTGAGTGGTGTTATTAGGTGGGGCGTTGGTAGGATTGGGTATTATGGGGCCTAAAAAGGGTCAGGGCCCTTTAAAGGGAAAGCAGCCTGCGAAAAAGCCAACAAAGAGACCCTGTCCAGCGGAGCCCACAGCTGATGAGTGGGATGATGCTGGCACTCGTCAAGCGATTCTTGATAGCTTGGCGGCTTTGGAGGGGGAAAGAGGCATTGCCGGTCCTTCACGACGCATCTCAGGTCTTACGGGAAGCGGTAGGGCGGCAACCATCGCATTTCAGAGGGAGGTTCTCATTCGTTTATCTGCCTTACAGGGCGGCAATGATGGCAATGCGCCGGACCAGGTCGCTCCGGAGGAGGAACAAGGACGGGAGCCAGAGGACGTGGCAGTCGTTGAGCAGGAAGGTAGGTGGCCGGCTCAGTCTCGGGGGACGGGTTGGCCGTGGGGGCCTTGGGGCCCAGTCATAGGACCTGGGGCTGGTACATCGGTGCCTTCGCAAGGGTTGGGGTTTCCGTATTTAGCCGGGGGGGGCCTCCTCGAGTCTGCAGCCACCGTTGGGGTGGTCACCTGTCTCGTCTCCCTCACCTGGGCAAGTAGGTACGGGGTCGTCTTGGTCATCTTTGCCGCTCGCAGCGGGACAGCTTGGCAGAGTTGGTGGTGTGTCGAGCCACATAGCTGGGGGCGTCCTTCCTTGTGGTGGCCAGTTAGCTACTCCGTCTACTTCACCTTGGTCCACACAGCAGCGGGGGGGGGACCTAGGTATCCAACAAAACCTTTTTCGTACACTTCGGTTCCTTTTCACGCTATCCCCTTTGGCGATTCGGCTATGCCATTAGGCGACCACCTTACGGTTGCCACTAGAGAAAAGATCTTGAGGGGCGAATATGTCGACGTATTCAGCTTGCTGTACCGGGAGCTAGAGAAGAAGCCAAAAGAGGAGATGGACGAGAAGGACAAAGAAAAGCTTAAGAGGAGGAAAGTAGACAGATCCTGGTTGAACTGGTTGCCAGGGTTTTTAATTTATGCGGGGGTAATTGCTAGGGCCCAGCCTTGGAAGGCCGCCCCGCTTTTTCAATACTGCGATATTATTTATCGCGCCTATAGTGATTTCGTGGGCGGAGCGTGGCTCCAATATGACGAGGCGTTCCACATGAGGGTGGTGGTTAATCCACGGTTGCAGTGGGATCAAATCAGCCAACAACTCTGGCTACAGCTGATGGCTCCTGCGAAGCCTAATACGGGCGACAGATCGGACAGTGGTCACATTGTCCAGAAATGACTCATCCTGCTGTTCCCCGCGCGCCTGCGGGGCAGCCGGTTCAACCTCGGCTGCTTTGCTGGGAGTTTACCTCCCAAAGGGCGTGCACCAGGAAAGCCTGTAGATACCGGTTTGAATGTCCGGTGTGCGGGGGACCCCATGCTTTTACAGCGTGTAGCAGGTCAAAGCCAAAAGGAGGCTTCAAGAGGCCGGGAGGTCCCAATCAGCCACCTGGAAAAGGGCCCCAGCCCCATCAGAACGGCAGTTCTCAATAGGCTGTTGTTAAATTATCCACGTTTGGATGATAGGTGTTACTTGTTACGTGCTCGCTTCGGCAGCACATATACTAGGTGTTACTTGTTACATGGTTTTACGTTTGGGTTCCGGATCCCTTACCAAGGTCCGCAAACACCCTTTTTGTGTTCCAACTTGAAGTCTGTTAAAGGACTAGAGCACGTTGTGTGGAGTAAAATCAGGAAGGAATGCGCAGAAGGCCGCGTTTTGGGTCCCTTTCCGGAACCACCGGTGCCTAATTTGAGGGTCTCCCCGCTTGGGGTGGTACCAAAAAAGGCCAAGGGTGAGTACCGGCTAATACATCATTTATCATACCCAAGGGGCCGGTCAGTTAATGATGCCATTCCAGATGAGTTCTGTTCAGTTAGGTACACCTCTTTTGACCGGGCAGTGCGAATAGTTCGCCACTGTGGGGTAGGAGCGGAGCTCACTAAATGCAACATTAAGTCGGCATTTAGGTTGTTGCCCGTGCACCTGGACGATTTTGAGTTGCTGGGTTTTTGTTTCGAGGGCAGTTTTTTAATGGACCGGGCCCTCCCGATGGGGTGCTCAGTGTCCTGTTCGGCCTTCGAGCAGTTTAGTACATTTTTGGAGTGGGCGTTGCAGTTCAGGACGGGGATGCGGGATACTGCGCATTACCTTGATGACCTCCTGTTCGCTGGCCCCACGGGTTCTGGCCAATGTGTTTATCTGCTCAAGTCTTTTGAGCGGTTGGTGGCTGAGCTGGGCATGCCGTTGGCAGTGGAAAAGACGGAGGGCCCCTCGACCGTGTTGACTTTTTTAGGTATAGAACTCGATACCTTGCAGCAGTCTTCACGTTTGCCACGAGATAAGTTGAGGAGCTTGCGCGAAAGGGTGGCTGCAATGAAGGGAAGGAAGAAAGTTTCGCTGCTTGAGCTCCAGCAGCTCGTTGGCCACCTTAATTTTGCGTGCAAGGTGGTAGCGCCTGGCAGGGCGTTTTTGAGGCAATTTTGTGACGGCATGACTGCGTTGCGTTTGCCTCACCACGTGACTCGAGTAACTAGGCACATGCGGGAAGACTTAGAGGTTTGGGAGAGCTTTTTTTAGCATTTTAATGGGACATCTTTTTGGCGGGAGGTTATGCTGTTGGAAGCCGAACTGCAGATTGTCTCGGATGCTGCAGACACCACCGGGTTTGGTGTGTATTTCCGGGGACAGTGGTGTGCTGAACCTTGGCCAGCCGAGTGGCGGAGCTCTGATTTGATTCATAACTTGGCATTTTTGGAGTTCTTCCCTATTGTGGTTGCAGTTTTTATTTGAAGGAGCTCTTTGGCCAACCATACGGTTCATTTTTGGTGCAACAACATGGTGGTTGTCCATGTTGTCAATAAGCTCACTTCCAGGTCGCCCCCAGTTATGAGTTTGGTTAGGCGTTTTACGTTATGCTGCCTTGAACTGAATGTGTTGTTCGCTGCCCGGCATGTACTGGGCTCTAGTAACGGGGTGGCGGACACTCTGTCTCACCAACAGATGGAGCGGTTCTGGCAGCTCGCCCCAGAGGCCGACAGTTGTCCAGTGCCCATGCCGGCAGAGCTGTGGCAAATTGGAAGGAGGAAGTGAGACGGGCCATCCAACTCGCGATTGCACCCAGTACGAGGAGGTCGTATGATGGGGCGGCAAAGCAATTTTCCTTGTTTAGAGCAGGTACTGGGCTGGAAGAGACCTGGCCGGTCCTGGTTGAACAGTTGCTCCAATTTTGCGCATGGCAGAAGGAACGTGGTCTTTCAGTGAAGTCCATTAAGGGTCAAGCTCGCAGGATTGGCTTTTGCCAGCAGGTCACGCGGGTTTTCAGAGGGCACCAAGGACTTCCGAATTTCCAAAATGCTGGAAGGGTGGTCCCGTGAGGCAGGTCGTCAGGTTGGCAGCAGGCTCCCAATTTCCTGTTCAATTTTGCGGGGACTCCATTCCACATGGGTTTCCATATGCGTGTCTAGTTATGAGCAGGCACTATTTCACGCTGCAGCGTTAACAGCGGGTATCTGAGCTAGTTGCTGGTTCACGCAACGATGTTTTGGGCAGGGCCTTGATGGTGGGTGACGTCATGTTGGAGAGGGGGTAGGCGGTCATTCGAGTCCGTCGGTCTAAAACTGACCAAAAACAGAAGGGTAGTGTGATTACGCTGGGCCCCTGTTCAGAGGAGGAGTTGTGCCCGGTGCGGGCTTTGGCTCTATATTTGGAATTGCGGGGGTTGTCTCAGGGCTTGTTATTCTGACATGAAGACTCCTCCCCTCTTTCCAAGTTCCAGTTTTGGGCGGTCACCACCCGGGCCCTGGAAAAGTTTGGTTTCGGGGGCGTGAGGTTTGGCACTCACTCTTTTCTAATTGGGGCAGCGTCTACGGCCGCGGCGATGGGCTATGAGGGTGATGCCATTCGTCGAGTGGGCCGTTGGAGGTCCCGGGCCTTTCGGACCTATATACGGCCACTGGTTTCCTAATAAGTTGCATTGGGGTTTTTTGCTACTATGTCACGATTATTAATTGCTGTGAATTTGCTGTTTCTTTTCATAGGTGTTGTGGCTGGCCCGAAAAGGAGGAGGATCCTTATTTGCGGCCACAGTATCGTTTTCTGGGTGGCACATCAGGCCCGTCAGATGCCGGGAGGATCTCAGTTGGGCCTGAGTGAGCAGGCCACAATTGAGTGGCAGGGCCGGCGAGGCATGAAGTGGGCAGGACTCCTCTCGCTTCTGTTTAAGGAGAGGAGGGGCCCGCTACCTCACATCTTGGTGATTCACCTGGGGGAGAATGATTTGGGCCTAATGAAGGGTAAGGCCCTATCAATTCAGGCCCGGGATGATATCACCCTGATTAAACGTAGATGGCTAGGCGTCCTCATCTTGTGGTCGGCCATGTTGCCACGCCGGGTGTGGCGGGCAGCTTGGGACCCAGAGGGCTTGGAGCGGGCCAGAAGGAAGGCCAATAGGGCCTTATGTATCGTCATGGAGGCAGGGCTCGGAGTTTACGTGCCCCACCCAGACATCAGGGCCAAGTGTACGGATTTGTACAGGCCTGATGGCGTTCACTTGTCGATAAAGGGTAACGAGGCCTTTTTGGCTGATTTGAGGCATGGGCTGGAACATGTTCTGTTTAGTGGGGGTTCAGTGGCCTAAGCAGAGTCTTGGCGCTGTCCTTGGCGGTTTTACCATTGGGAACATGTTCTTTTGGGGGCATTTAGTGAGCTCACATGGCAACGCACCTTTGAGGGTGTAAGGCGTCCCTGGGGGATCTAAGCTGCATGGCTCAAGGTTGGCTCCAGGGAGCCTGGTGATCCAGTCACTAGGGAGTGGTCCACAGCCCAGGCTGCACGGCGTGGGTGAGGGTGGAACTCTGTGAACTGGATCTAGTGCCTGGCCGGCCGGTTCTGAGCCGTTGGGTTGGCTCACTCCCGGGGCCCGTGGCTCGCCCTGTTGCAGGTTGTGGAGGTGGTCTGTGTTTTGACCCCTGGCTCAACCTGGCCCCATGTTTTCCCATTGCCGTTAATTTAAATTAAGTGGCTCTTTATCCCATTTTGTTGTCTGTCTCTTTATTCCAAATGGGGGGGGGGCAATACTGGAACCAACCCAAAGTGTTGTACAACAGTTAAATAATATCAAATAACCATCAGAATAAAAACAATTCTAAAACAAACTAAAAGTCAACCACATTCTGTTACATTTCCATCCCATTCCTTGAGTGTCAAAAAAAGGTCTTTACCAAACACAGAAATAATACGAGTAACTAGATGGCCACTGGTGTGCAGGGAGTTGCAGATAGTCAGCACAAACACAGTCCAGTTGCTTAGTTCAGGTTCTAATCTCTGTCAGCATCAAAACACTGAGGTGGATCCAACCATACTCCAAGTAGTCTTCCTCTAGCCTAAAGAGCTTTCTTCAAACTTATGTGACTTTTCATTCATGAAGAGTTAGTAAAGCTGGAGGAAGATTCTTAGACAGGAAGTCTCTTTCTTAAGATAAAAGAAAAAGTGGGATATACATATATAAACAAAAATATATACTTTACTCAGTGGAATGCCAAGACAAGAATAGGAGCATCCCACTGTCCCAGTGATTCCTTTATTGACTTCAGTGGAAGGCAACAAAGATATAGAGAAATACGTTAGATATGAAGTTTCCAACTGCAAAGTAATGCCAACTTTTAGAACAAGGCTCAGAAACTTTGGACTCATTATAGACCAACAAAAAGGTGTAACATGTTGTTCATTACACAGCTAAATCAAAGGATAGGAACATTGTGCACTACTTGAAATTAAAAGCATGAGCTTCAAAAAATATCATTTTCATTCCAGACCAGAAAGGAAGGGCATAATTATTGATTTCTTTAAATAACAGGAGTATTGTTTCAGAAAGTTGTGTTGGGAAAAATCAATTTTAATTAATATTGGAAAAAATTCAATACTTCCCAATTAAGTGAAAACAATCATGATGCCCTTTCTAAAATTATAAAACAAAATTAAAATATAATTTTAAAGTGCCTGCAGACAGCAGGAGCAGTGAGGGAGAGTAAGTTCCCCCAGCCTGTCTGTGGCACATTGTCCCTTAAAACTTTAAAAAAACACTGTTTGAATGGGCAGTAGACCCAGAAGTACAGAGGTCAAATCTACCACCTATTGTTTTCAACATGCCCAATCAGGGTTACAGGGCATTGACATTTTTTAACTTAAAAGGACCATTATTTTCCATGGGAAGTAGACCCAGGCTCTGAACACCAAATAATGGGTGGTAGGTCTGGCTGCTGAAGTATGGAGGCCTGTTATACCACCATTGAAAGGGTGGCCCTTAAAACTTTTTAGGAATTACATGCTACCTGCAGAACAGCAGAAAGCCCTCTTGACCCATTTCCCAGTATTTCCAATATTTTTGGAGAATAAAATATCAGAACTGGGAAATATTTGAAATACCTTTAGTAATATGGAATATTGACTATCCAATACACCACTGGTATCAGGCATTTTACTGAGTTGGCAATATCCCGTTGAAAACCCCAAGTTGCAATTCTGAGACAACTTCACAAGGAGCCTCATAAACAGCATTTTGCAGTCACTCAGATGGAAGTCTCTTAACATGTTAATGATAACAACTGAAAATTCTGTGTCCGAGAGAAGGGGGAGCAGCTGTCTTAACAGCTGAAACTGATAAAATGAACACCTGTCTATCAATAGCATCTGCCACTTGTTAGGAATGATACAGATGACTTGCTTACTATAAATTTGCATGGTAAGCTACCATTGTGTAATTATTGTCTGTAAACAATCTGAGTCTCTCTGATCTTTTGTCTGTGTGTGCAAAGACAATGACAATCACTTGTTTTCTTCTGGTACTACAAAGTCAGTCATGCTTCTTTCTTAATCTCTACCCACCACTTCCTTTCAGTTGAGCCTGGGAATTTAAAGTCCAAGAGGTCACATTTTATCATCACCAGACAGTAATTTATTTCTTCGTTTTGCCTTCACATTCCTCAGTCTAGTCCCCTCTTGGTTTGCCTTGAGAAGCTTTGGAAAGGCACAGAGAAAAATAATATAAGGCTATTTTACATATTCAAACTATTCTGTTAAATCTTGTTCAAGTGCAACATTTACCATGTTCTTGGTTGATGTAATGTCTGGTGAGAGAATTTGGCAGGAGTATTGATTGTAGCAAATGATGATATGCATTGAATAGTATAAAGGATTTCTTTAAAATAAAGTTTCCACTATGATCATCAGTCCCTTCTTTCAGCACTCTGGAAGTTCTGTATCCCATGAGGCACTGTTAGCTTTCTAAGTGAAATTTTCAAATTTATATGCAAAAAACGGTACTTTGAAGAAGAACGGTAGACACTCATATGCCTAGATATTCTCAATTCTTTCCAGTGCTTTGGAATCAGAATACAGTGTTAGGCAGATATTAATAACTATTAGCTCCCAGGCTAACTTCAAATGACAATGAACTTTTAACTTTGGTGCAAAAGAATCAAAATCCCATGTGAGAAGAAACAAATGCAATCCAAATATAATTTAGCTACTTTTATTTCAGCAATGCAACTATGAAGATTTTAAGGCAACAAGGTTCATTTCTTTATTTCAACTTCTTATTATAGATTCTTCAACCCAAGAGAATACATTCTTTAAAAACCCACATCGTTTTCCAAATAACAACAAAACCCTAAAGTTAAGTTCTCCACTGTTCCTCTTAACCTAAGAGGATAAAGTCTCCCCAGAATATAGATTCTTAAAAAATTCTTGGTTTAAAACAATTTTATTGGTAACATATGGTAATAAATCTATATCTTACATCTTTAAAAAAAACTTCTTTTACCTACTCCATATATTAATTTCTACCCACCCCTCCCCCCCCGTTATTTGACCCCTGCGGGCGTTATTTATTTAAAATGCAAATATTTAAAGGTACCCTTAACTATTAAAACAAAAAATTATATTCTTCTTTTTAAAACTTAGTCATTATCAAAGATTGTCCAATGTCCTGCTATTTTCTACTCTCTTTCTACATATCTTCTAAAATTTTTCCAATCTGTTTTAAAAACTTATAAATCATAGTCTCTTAATATTCTTGTTAATTTGTCCATTTCACTCCATGTCATAACTTTTATAATCCAATCCCATTTCTCTGGTATTTTTTTCTTGCTTCCACAACTGCGCATACAATGTCCTAGTGGCTTAAAGTTCTATCTTCTTTTGGAAATTTTTTCATTTGTAATCCCAACAGAAAAGTCTCTGCAATTTTGTTAAACTCATATCCCAAAATCTTAGAAATCTCTTGCTGAATCATCTGCCAAAACATTTTAGCTCTTTCACAAGTCCACCACATATGGTAGAAAGAACCTTCATGCTTTTTGCATTTCCAACATCTGTCTGGCATCTTGTTATTCATCTTTGCCAATTTTTTAGGAGTCATATACCATCTATACATCATCTTAAAACAGTTTTATTTAATACTTTGACATGTTGAAAGTTTCATAGAGTTCTTCCACAAATATTCCCAAGTTTCCATCTGTATTTCTTTATTTACATTAATTGCCCATTTAAGCATTTGCGATTTCACTACTTCATCTTCTGTAGACCATTGTAGAAGTAATTTATATACTTTTGAAATTAATTTATCATTGTCTCCAACCAGAACTTTTTCCAATTTCGTTTGCTCTTTCCTTATTCCTTCAGTTTTAATATCATTCTCTACCAAGCTCTTTATTTGTTGCATTTGAAACCAATCATATTTATGATTCAACTCTTCAGCAGTTTTCAGTTCTATTTTGCCACTTTGTATTTTTAATAGTTGATTATATGACAACTACTTTTCTTCGCCTATCTCAGCCGTTATTTTTATTACTTCAGCTGGCCCTATCCATAACGGTCTTATTTCTATATTTCTTGTATTTAATCCATGTATTTAGCAAATTATTTCTTATATAATTGTGAGAGAAAAAAAGTCCATCTTCTTTTTTCCATAATACAAATATGCGTGCCAGCCAAATTTATTTCCGTGACCTTCCAACACTAAAAGTTTTTTGTTTAACATTATCCATTCTTTCATCCACACTAAACAAACTGCTTTCTGATATAATTTTAAATTTGGTAGTTGAAACCCACCTCTCTCTTTTGCATCTGTCAAAATTTTCATTTTACTTCTTGGTTTCTTCCCAGCCCACACAAATTCTGAAATTTTTCTTCGCCATTTATCAAATTGTTTGTCATCCTTCACAATAGGAATAGTTTGAAACAAATACATTATTCTTGGTAAGATATTCATTTTAATTGCAGCTATTCTACCCAACAATGACAAGTTAAGCTTACTCCATTTTAACATGTTTTCATCCATTTTACGCCATAACTTCTCATAATTATTTTTAAACAGATGAATATTCTTCATTGTTATCGCCACCCCTAGGTATTTTACCTTAGAGGTGACTTCACAACCCGTTAGTCTCTGTAATGCTTGTTGCTTGTTCATCTGCATATTTTTACACAGAATTTTTGCTTTTTCTCTGTTAATACAAAGTCCCGCCAACTCCCCATACTCTTGAATTTTAGCTAGCAGCAAAGGTGTAACTTCTATGGAGTTTTCATTTATAAACATTATATCATCAGCAAAAGCTCTGTATTTGTAAGTAAATCCTTTTATTCTTAATCCTTCTATTTCTTTTTCTTCTTGGATCTGCATCAGTAATATTTCAAGAGTCATTATAAACAACAATGGTGAAAGTGGACAGCCTTGTCTAGTACCTTTGCTGACTTTCATACCTTCTGTAAGGTCGGCATTTATACACAACCTTGAACTTTGTTCAGAGTATATTGCTTTTATCATTCTTATAAAACTTTCTCCCAGCTCCATTTTTTCCATTACTGCAAACATAAAGTCCCAATTTAAATTGTCAAATGCTTTCTCTGCATCTGCAAAGAACAATGCTACTTTTTTTTTCTGGATGTCTTTCATAATATTCTACAATATTTACAACAGTTCTAATATTGTCTCTTATTTGTCTTTTGGGAAGAAATCCTGCTTGATCTTCCTTTATAAAGTTTATCAAATGTTGTTTAAGCCGTTCTGCCAAGATTCTTGTAAATATTTTATAGTCATTATTTAATAGCGAAATTGGTCTATAATTTTTTACGTTCGTGAAATCTCTATCTTTCTTAGGTATCAATGAAATAACAGCTTCTTTCCGTGTTTTAGGAACTTTCCCTTTTATTCTTATCGTATTCATCAACTTCTGCAATACTGGTATTAACTCATCTTTAAAAGTTTTAAAATATTTAGCTGTATATCCATCTGGCCCAGGTGTTTTTCCATTCTTCATTGCGTTAATTGCTGCCTCAATTTCTATTTTTTCAATTGGATCATTCAAAACTTTTTGCATATTTTCGGTTAAGGGCTCTATTTTTATCTTTTTTAAATACTCGTCCATCTTCTCTTTCTTTATTTTAACACCTTTAAACAATTTGGCATAGTATTTAAAAAATCTCTTTTTATTCCCTCTTGAGTGACCACTTCTCCTCCATCTACCACACTTCTGTTAATAATTCTATTTTCTCTCTTTTTCTTCAATTGCCAAGCCAAATACTTTCCCGGTTTATTTGCTCCCTCAAAGGATTTCTGCTGAAGTCTTTTCAAACTCCATTCTACTTCTTTATTTAACAAATGTCTCAATTGAGTTTGTGATATTGTAATTTCCCTTAAAAAAAAATTTCCCCTGGTCTTTTTCTCAATTCGCCTTCCTTTTTCTTTCATTCATTTTGAATGTCCAACAACTGTTTTTCTTTTACTCTCTTATCTTTATAATTCAAAGTAATCAACATTCCTCTCATTCCTGCTTTATAGGCATCCCAGACCGTCTGAGAGTCAATATCCTCTTTGTCATTCACTTGGAAAAAAGCTTTAGTTTCATTTTCTAGGTATGTATCTCCCATTATCTACTTTGGTCATAGGTCAATTCATCAAGCTGTTGTATAATGTCTTTTAAAAAAGCATCCTTTGCACCATTAGGCGCATACAATCCCAATAACAACGGGTTTTTTTCCATTTAATATTGTCTCTACTGCTACAAATCTTCCATCTTTATCTTTAAACACTAATTTTGGCTCCAATTCTTGTTTAATATAAAAAAAACCACTCTCCTTTTCTTCTGTTCAGCCAATGAAAAAAATTCCACTCCCAATTGTTTGATATGCACTTCTTGCAAACAAATTATATGACAGTTTTGTTTCTTAATCCAATGAAATGTTGCTCTTCTTTTTTGTGGTGAATTTAGTCCATTAACATTTCAAGACAATAATTTGTAATCCATCATGGTGCAAATTCTTTATTTTCTTTAAAAAATCTACGCGTATCCTGTGCATTTGTAATTGTGATTCTTTCCCCCTGGAGTTCAAAGCTCAGACCTTCAGGAATTATCCATCTAAACCTCCTTCCATTATCTCTCAATTTTTCTGTCAACTTTTTATATGTTCTTCTATGATTTATCAATTGCCTTGGCAGCTCCTTCATGATTCTCACTCTACTGCCTCCCACCATCAATGTCTTTTCAAAGTTTTTATTCATGATTCTTCCCACCATTTCCTTTGTCATATGACAACATCTCTTGGTAGGTTATTTTTCTTGGCATAAAGTGAGTTCACTCTATACATATAGTCATACATGCTTTTAGTCTCTTCAGGGTCTTCCTCTAAACATTCTGCAATTATTTTTATTATATATTCTTTTAAATCGCCATCCTTCTTCTCAGGTACTCCTCTCAGACGTATCTGAGTCTCCATCAATTTGCAGTCATGGATTGTCACTTTTTCTTGCATTTTCTACAAGGTGGAATCATATACTTTCATTCTGCCTTCTACCTCCTACACTTTCTTAGATGTTTCCTCAGTTTCCTTTCTGAGATCTTCCATATCTTTTTTAATCTCTGCAATAATTTTTTTTATATACATTTATCATCTCTCTCACTCCTTTCATCATTCTGGCCTCTATTGCCTCCAGTTGGTTCTGCATTTTTTCCAATGAAGTAGCCCTTGTATGGGGCTGCTTGTGTTCAGACATTTAAAAAATAGCGAAAATTTGGACCTCACCAATTTCCAATTCAACTATCAGATTCAAAGGAGTAGGCCTTGCCCTTTATAACAAGCCCAAAGTCAAGATATTTAGTTTTAAAGTTTTTAAATCTTCAAAAATGGCGGTCGCAACTTTTTACTGCTCCTTACAATTTTTTTCCACTTTTAAAAACATCCGAGGTCCACACAAATAATATGACTAATAGTATTTAACTTCTTACCTCTTCTCAGTTAATGCCAATATTTTTTAATGTCCCGAATTCTTTAAAAACATTTTTATTTTGACCTCCCAGCAATGGCTGCCAATGTTTCTCAATGGTAGTAAATTCCTAGAGTTGGTTTTCCTTCCACTACTTCCTGCTTTTGTTGCCACGAAGTCTCATTCACACTGGTAAGGAGATCTTATGATACTTGACGTATTTCTTGTCTTGCTTGAATGTGCTGCAGGTCTGTGACGATGGTGCTCTTTTTTCAAAACCGCAAGTAGACTAAACAATAAATTCCTTTCCACTTTTTAGCTCTTTTTAACATTCTCTTTTATATTTATAAAGTCCAAATTTCACCTCTTCCTCCCCTCTTCTTCCAGACTTTCTAGATTTTCCTTTCCCACCTTTTAAATTTATTCCATTAAGCTGTAAATAGTTCCGGAATGAAAGATAGTAATTTGTTCCTTCTCTTCCAATTATCCAAGTTTCCACCAATCTTGCAAAACTTTAGATGTTTAGCAATGTCCAAGAAGGTTAGGATCCTGTCAAGCTTATGTCAAATAAATGACTCTGAAAACTTCTGCAGATGATGAAAATGCAACTCTTCCCGGAGACCCCTGAAAGCCTCAAAGGAGCCCCGCCCCCGGGACTTCCTTTTAGCTAAGGTAAATCTCCTCAAAGTTTCCTGTGCATATCTTGGACTAATCTCTGACTGAGAAAAGTAGGCAGTAGGCATTAATTTGCCTTCCACTACCCCAAACAGAAGTTCCAGCCTGCTCCCGTTATGAGAAGCAGCTCAGCTCGACATTTTCCTCCCCCGGAAGTCAGATTCTTAATAAATTCTAACACATTTTACCTTGACTCTTCTTATCTCAATGCAACTCTCCACAACACTAGTCCAAAATCACCTAGTCAACTTCCACAGCAAGAACTTGATCTAGCAGACCCTGCTCTGAAGTGCTAACTGCTATGCCACACTGGCTGTCACTGCTGAATAGTAGCAAGCAGCCAGGCCAAGGTAAGTCATGCCCTTCAGGTGGAATCAAGCCAGAGGGTGCTGCCAAGCCTAGGGTAGACAACCTCCAGGTACAGCCTGAAGATCTCCTGGCATCACAACTGAAATCCAGACAACAGATCTCTCTCCCCCTGAATAAAATAACTACTTTGGAGGATGGACTCTAT
This sequence comes from Heteronotia binoei, assembly GCF_032191835.1. Lineage (NCBI taxonomy): Eukaryota > Metazoa > Chordata > Lepidosauria > Squamata > Gekkonidae > Heteronotia > Heteronotia binoei. The sequence goes on along the minus strand of NC_083243.1, from coordinate 110,755,546 downwards.
GGCATTATATTTAGCTTAGGCCTCTCCCCTCTACAAACTCTGCCTTCTGTATACTCCACCACAAAATCTCCAGGAATTTCCCACCAAATTGGAGCTGGAACCCTAGTCAGGACTAGCCCCAATGAGTGCTCCCTCAAAAGACAAAATAAGCCTGGAAGGGGCTTCTTGCCCAACTTTATCTGAGAGAACCAAGCTTGGAATACTATGGTTACCTAGCAACAGCCACTAAGGGAAAAGTGGATTGTCAGCAAAGGCCCAATTCTCATCTGTCCTTGGGCTGGTGGGTGGGGTTGCTCTCCATTCAGACTGAGCAACACATGGCTCAGCCAATGGAAGGTGAGGTGAGTCATCAGCAACATGGCTCACCTTTTATATAGAGAGAGATTCTGCAGATCAAATATTTTATATCCTAGATTTTTATTTATTTATTTATTTATTTTTATTTTATTTTATTTATATCCCGCCCTCCCCACTGAAGGCAGGCTCAGGGTGGCTCACAGGTTAGGGTTGAAAATGACCAACAAGATAAAAACATTGATAATACATAAAGGATAAAACAAAGCATAAAACAATATTAAAATATCAGTTAAAAATATAACAATGGATGCTAGTACTATGATTCATCATGCAATTAAGTTTCAGTAGTCAGTGTTAGATGTTCCAAAGGACCCCAAATCACCATAGCGTGGTGGGAAGTCCAGAATGATGTTAAATTCCCATTTATGGGCCTAGTTTGTTGCTGTAAGTTATCCTTATTGAAAGGCAAGGTGGAAGAGTGCCATTTGACAGGCCCTGTGGAACTATGGGAGCTCTCACAGGGCCCTAACATCCTCCGGCAACTCATTCCACCAGCTAGGTGCAGCTGCTGAAAAAGCTGTGGCTCTAGTTGACTGAAGTCTCACTTCCTTGATGCTGGGGACTACCAGCAGATTTTGAGATTTGGACCGAAGTGCTCACTGGGGCATATATGGGGAAAGGTGGTCCCTAAGGTATGCAGGACCCTGGCCATATAGGGCTTTAAAGGTTAAAACCAGCACCTTGAAGCGAATCTGGTACATTATTGGTAGCCAGTGCAGTGCTTTCAGCACAGGCTGAATGTGTTCCCATAAAGGAGTTCCCATTAACAGCCTGGCAGCAGCATTCTACACTAGCTGTAGATACCGGATTTGGGAAAAGGGCAGCCCCATGTAGAGGGCATTACAGTAATCCAGCCTTGAGGTGACCGTAGCATGGATCACAGTTGCCAAGCCATCGCATTTGAGAAAGGGGACCAACTGCCTTACCATCCCTAGATGGTGGAAAGCTGACTTGGCAGTGGCCACTACTTGGGACTCCATTGTAAGAGAGGGATCCAAGAGCACCCCTAGGCTTTTGACTTTGGGTGCCGGCATGAGCTGCGCTCTGTCAAGGGTCGGTGAATGGACCTCTAGTCCTGGACTGTGACGGCTTAGATACAGGACTTCCATCTTCACTAGATTAAATTTCAGTCTACTCAGCTTGAGCCACCCCGCCACAGCTTGTAGCACCATGGACAGATCATGTGGAGTGGAGTCAGACTGGCCACCCATCAACAGATAGAGCTGAGTGTCATCTGCATACTGGTGACAACCCAGTTCATACCTCCGAGCAACCCGGGTGAGGGGGCGCATGAAGATGTTAAATAACATCGGGGGGAAACTGCTCCCTGTGGCACACCACACATGAGTGGGTGTCGTCAGGATAGTTCATTCCCAACCGCCACCCTCTGTCCTTGACCCTGGAGAAAGGAAGAAAGGCACTGCGAGGTGGCTCAACCCTTGAATCCCAGCGTCGGCAAGGCGGCGGGTCAGCAGCCAATGATCAACCGTGTCGAACGCCGCCAACAGACCCAATAACATTAGCACCGCCAAGCCGCCTCTGTCCAGGTGCCTCTGGAGGTCATCTGTGAGGGCAACCAGAACCTTCTCCATCCCATGCAGATCAACATGCTTTACTGCTTCTGGGGTTTTGTTGATTGTGTTTTTAATTGCTGTTAGTTTCGATGATTTTATGATATTATCTTGTTTCATTTTGTAAGCTGTCTTGGCCAGATGTATGAAGAGGCTGCATATAACTATTTTAATCAAGCAAGCAAGCAAAGAAAGATTGTCTTGAATACATATTTTGCTTGTCACCTGCCAGTATTGCTGGCATACACCAAGAAATGGTGAAAATCTTAACAGATAAAGGGTAAAATAAGACCCATAATATCTACTATTCCAATCTGGAATAAAAGTAGCATTCATTTTTTTTAAAAGAGATACTATGCTTACATAATCTAATGTACATAACTTGTACCCCCACCACTCCACATAGGACTCCTTGGTCTTCTTTTCTTTGTAATGTTTGTAATGTTTTGTAATGCTTGTTCCTTGAGGAACAATACCCTCATTTAATAACACTAGTTACATAGAAAGAAATAGTACCATACTTCTCATTTTTGACCTTGACATAAGTATATAAATATATTTTTGCTGCCACTGAACAATATTGCATCTTTAGAATTCTATGGTTTGGGGAAGTTTTGTGAGTTCTTTGGCTTAACTTAATTTGCAGTTTCACCTGGTGACATCAAATGAAGGGATCTCATAATGGTAATGGAATTACATAGTCACATGATAACCTTCCAAGGCAGATTGAGGCATTGCCATTCAGTTTTACGCAGAGGAGGGAAAATTAGATGTCAAAATGATGATATCCTGTATCTCTTTTTTCTCTGCACTTGTATGCATTAGTAATGCATTTGAAAAAGAGTTACTTTGATTTACAACTTGTACTTACAAAGGGCAGGAGTTAGAGAGTGAGATACTGTCACCTCTAGGAGCAAAAACAGTGTGGGGGAGAAGGGGAGAGAGAAAGAGAGAGGTGGTTGATATTATTTATTCTGCAGTTCAACAGGCACTTTAAAAACACTAAGAGTTTTGTAAGATCTCTGAAGCATACCCTAAAATAAGTATTATGATAAGGCTGTTTATCTTAGTCAAGAAATGGTTAACAAGATTTTTTATTGGGTGGGTTGGCTCAGTTTCTGTACATGTCCCCACATTATTTTTATGTATATATTTCAAAGATTTTATTAAATAATAAAAGCATTTATAAAATAAATGGAAACATATAAATAACATACAGGACCTGTGAAATTCATGCAAAAATAAGACATTGTTATCATGGACAATGTAACATGGGTCTTCTAGGCAAAGGTACTCATGGAGCCTGATTTGTATATTTCCTACTCAAGAAGAAAAACAAACATGTATGAATGAAATCTCCACAACTGAAGGCCTTCTTAAGGATCACCTCAAATAATATTGGACATTAAGTTTAAGGATGCTGCTAATTTCACATTAAATGTGTTCAGTTGTCTTACTTGCAGTTCTCAAATGCAATGATCAGATGCCTGCTGAACAGGATTTGTTCCCCAAGCCGGAATACAGAGTCAGACACAAATCGCCCCCTCCCCAGTTGGAATAAAGAGGCTGACACAGAATATTGGGAAATGGGCCACTTTATGGAATTAACACAACTAAAATGGCAGGGGCTACCTACAGTTGGACAAGCCCTGGGGTCTTTCTCTGACCCCGCCTAGTCCAATCATGGGCGAGCCACCCAGCCCCCAGCACAAGCCATATGAATGTGGCTAATGCCGGGCTGGCCAGGCCAAAAACTGCCCTCCCCTTCAACCTCAGCCCTGATCACCAGAAGGAGGCAAATTTTGGGGGAGGCATAAATACGATCCGCATTATACAGCACTGAGCCGTAAAACCCATCTGCCATTCCTGCAGATCGACTGCACTAAACAGGTGCAGAGGCCTGGGTGCTCACCTGCAAATTATAAACCCCTTGCTCCTTCTGCCACCACCAATGCCAAGCCTCTGCTTAGGCATTAGTGCCCCCTGGGCAGCCTAATACCACCCAAAGCCCTTGCCACAGGTCACTTAAAAAGGCTCGATTACCCACATCCGACAGATGGACTCCATCTGGCTGGTACAGCTCTCCCATATCCACCCTAATTCCAGGGTGAGGAAGGAAGGTGCCCAGACCCCCTTCTAAGGTCTTCTGCAGGGCCCGATTTGCCTTTTGTCTGGCTTGCTCAATACCCGCAGGGTCCCAGGCGGCCCACCAGACTCTTCATGGTAGGATGGCAGACCAAATTAAGCAGACTCCAGGCCACCTCCTCACGATGGCCTGAAGATCCGCCACCACCTGCAAGGAAAGGGCCTTCCCCTTCATCAGCCCCAAATCATTCCCACTGAGGTGAATGACAAATATGTGAGGTAGAGGAACAGCCCTTCCTGAAAACAACAGTGGTGGGAGCCCCGGACACTTTAGCCCCCATTGCCCCTGCCATTTGACAATAGCCCACTCGCTCAGCCCCAACTGGGAACCGACCGGCGATCTCCTTGCATAGTGGGCAGCCCAGAATATCATACTGTGCCCGCAGATGAGGATCCGCAGCCTCCCTTGATGAGACACAGCACCTGGAATGAGAAAACAGTCAAACACAACTGAACTTCAACTAACATGATGCTAATCAACCAGCCCCTAGCCCCCTCAGGGAAACACCAGTGGGCGCACATAGGCTCAGTAAGCTGCAGAATGCCAACGGCCCACCTGTTGGATGGCCAGTCCAGGATAGCCCTTTGCTTCAGCAGTCGACGCAGCCCCAATTCGAAAAGAGTGGATCCCAAACTTAAACCTCCCCAAACCCAACTTGTCAAGTGCCTGTGCCGTAACAGCCCAAAAGTGATACTTAGTGAGGGGGGCCCCACCCTTATGACAGAATAAGAGCTCCTGGGCATTCCCCCTGATGACCACATATTGTTGCAATGCTTGCACAGGACATAAACTGACCTCCTTGCAGGGACCGAGTGTAACCATGGATCCCTTATGCCCTTGGTCCGTTTTGGACCACCTAACTTGCAACAACACATGTTCACCCTCAAATTTGACATTTCAATGCCCAATCAGATTGGTCATTTTGTGACAGCCGCACCAGTTCACAGACCCTTAAGGCCCCCAAAAATGCAGTCAGTGCTGCTGTGTGGAACAGCGCAATTTTGTAATCCGAACTACACACCTCGGGTCAAATGCGGCCCAGCCCCCTAAGTATGAAAGGAGATATGGGATGTCGGGTGTCAGCCCACACCCCACGTTCCCTTGACCAGCCTTCAAGCATCTTTTTCAATCTGAAATCCCCCACAGCTGATGGAAACCCCTGTGCCTTACTAATAAAAGCTAAGGCAGCCAACTGCCCCTGAATAGATTTAATCGTCAGGCCCCTACTCTTCTGATGCACACAAAACTGCATCAGGTGGGGGACCGGAATGGGCCAGCTATCCTCCAATTCTGTCATATTTCTAAATACGCTAAACTGAAGAGCACGCTCATATGCTTCCCGTGTACTTGGGGCCAATGCTAAAAGAATTGCCCTACCGGCTTCAGCCTTCCAAGCTGCCACAAGTCCTGAGGCATCTGCACTGGCCATGGATTGGCCTCTGGAGCCCACTGGCAAAAGCGCTCCATCTGTCGGCGAGACAGAGCATCTGCCACCCTGTCGGTGAGACAGAGTGTCCTCCAACTCCAGGAACTTGCTTTGCTAAAAACAACATGTTTAATTGAAGGCAGTGTAGCGTAAAAGCCCTTACCAGGTTCATTACTGGTATTGACCTGGAGGACAAGGAGTTGATGACGTGCACCACCACCAAGTTGTCGCACCAAAAGCATACCACTTGGTTGGCCAACTGTTCCCCCCAGATCCATACTGCCACAACGAGAGGGAAAAACTCCAAAAAGGTTAAGTTCCTACAAAGGCCACTAGCTTGCCAATCATTAGGCCACTGCTCAGTGCACCATTGCCCCCGAAACAAAACCCCAAAACCAGTAGAACCTGCGGCGTCTGAGGATATCTGGAGGTCAGCTTCGACTTTCATATCCTCCCGCCAAAAGGACACCCCATTAAATGATTCCAAGAAGTTCTTCCAAAACTCCAAATCACTGTGCATACTAGCCGTTATATGCAACCCATGATGGGGTAAGCACAGGGACCCCATGGCATCACAAAGGCGTCGAAGGAATGCCCTGCCCGGTGCTACCACTCTGCAGGCAAAATTGAGATGCCCGACGAGCTGCTGCAGCTCCAACAGCAACACTTTGTGTTTCCACTTTAGAGCTGCAAGCTGCTTTCTGAGCTACCGAACCTTTTCCTCTGGCAGCCAAGAAGCTTGCTGGAAGGTATCCAGCTCGATACCCAAAAATGTCAGCCGGGTAGCCAGGCCCTCCATCTTTTCGTGTGCCAGCGGCACCCCGAGCTCGTCTGCCAGCTCCATAAAAAGCTCCAATAGCTTGGCACAACGTCCTGTACCTGCTGCGCCCATGAATAGAAAATCATCCAGGTAATGAACTGTCTCCATACACCCTAATCTATCCTTCAGCAGCCATTCCAAAAAGGAACTGAACCACTCAAAGACAGCACAGGATACAGAGCACCCCATATGTAGAGCTCTATCCATATAATATTTCCCCTCAAACTTAAACCCCAACAACTCAAAGTCCTCAGGGTGCACTGGTAATAGGTGAAAAGCCGACATAATGTTGCATTTGGCCATTTCTGCTCCCAGCTCACACCCCCACACTACTTTGACCGCTTGGTCAAAGAAAGTGCATCTAACTGAGCAGAGGTGGTCGGGAATTCCATCATTCACCGACCCACCACTGGGATATGAGAGGTGTTGAATCAGCCTATATTCACCCGCTGCTTTCTTAGGCACCACTCCCAATGGGGAAACCCGTAAGCATGGAACTGGGGGGCCTCAAAAGGACCGATGACACGACCCTCTGCACATTCCTTTGCTATCTTAACCCTAACCACATGTTCAAGCCCTACGATGGAACAAAAGTTGGATGCCCTACAGGGCGCCCTAGGCTCCTGAGATGAGATCCTGAACCTCCAGGTGAACCCGTCCCACAAATAGGCTTTGTCAGCGACCCTGGGATAACCCTCCAGGAAATGCCTAAGAACTCTCATTCAAATGGGACTGGGCCCCTTTTCCAGGTGTCTGAAAATTGCCTCCTCCCCCGGGGCATTTTGCCCCCCCCTTTTTGCTTGGCTTTACTGTATGCAGAAAATGCGTGGGACCCACCGCATAACGGGCACTCATGCCTGAATTTACATGCTTTTTGTGAGCACACTCCTTGAGACGTGAACTCCCAACATAGCAGCCGGGGTTGAACCGGCTTGCCCGCCGGAGAGCAGACTACTGAGGCACATGGCTGCCTATGCACTAAATGACCTCTGTGGGCCCTGTCACCTGAATTGGGTTTTGCCGGGGCCATCAGCTATAGCCACACAACTGCTGATTGATTTGGTCCCACGGCAGCATCGGATTAATTGCTGCCCTCATCCTAAAAGTCTCATCGTATTGTAACCAGACAGCCCCCACAAAATCAGTGTATGCCCTGTATATAATATCACAATACTGAAACAAAGGCACAGCCCTGCATGGCTGTGCCCTAGCACTCACTCCACATATATAAGAAAACCGAGCAGCCAATTGGCCCAGGTCTGGTCCACCTTCTTACGCCTAAGTTTCTCCTTCTCATCCATTTCCTCCTTGCTCTTCTCCAATTCTCTATAAAGGAGACTAAATACATCGACATATTCCCCCCTCAGAATTTTTTCCTGCGTCGTGGGGGTCAAATGGTCCCCAAGGGCATCACACTATCTCCAAAGGGGAGGGCCAGGAAAGGCACTGACTTATAAGGATTCGGGGGATAACTCCAAGTATTCCAAGGAACATTAGGCCACTCCCTGGGCTGAGCCATCAACATGTGCCTTCCCCATGGGAGAACCCCCGTCGATGCTAAAGGTGCAGAAGACCCCTGGGCAGCCTCCACCTCCGTAGAGGCCGGAGGCGGCTGGCACCACCCAACCGGGGCATCCTGTACCCGCCCCATAGTGGAACTCCCTGCAGCCCATGCCTGACCAGGCTGAGCAGGGAAAACCCAGTGCCCACCTTGATCCAATGGTGTAGCGACCTGCCCCATACTGGCGGACCCTGGCAATACACCATGGCCCCATGGCCCCCATGGCAATGCCTGAGAGTGGTGTGTCAATGTCATTTTACCTTCGACACCTGATGGCATCATCGCCACCAGCACTGGTTGGACCGGTTGTTGCCTTTCTTCCACCACCTCCTGCTCCTTACTTTCATCACCTGTCTATGCGTCCTTGCTCGTCTTGGCCTCCTGGCTTTGGTCGGGTGCCGTCCTTGAGCCAATACCCTCCTGTAATGCAGAAAGTCTTACCAGAACCTTCCTTTCAAATGTGAAGGCACCCAACCACCCCGTGGCACTGTGGTGCCCAGACCAAACTGTAGGTGCCCCAGCAGCATCCCTTTCCCTCTCCAAGGTGTCCAAACGATCCATTATGGCCTGTCTCATATCACTCCCATTCATCTGCTCCTCCCCCGGAGTACCCGGGCGGACCCGCTTTCTAGGGCCTTTAGCAGGCTGTTTGCCCTTAGAAGGGCCTTGCCCTTTCTTCGGACCCGTTGCCAAGACACAGTAGCTTCTCTTCCCTCTAAAGAAAATGCATGTGTGTGTGTGGGGGGGGTGGTGGTTTTGAATCACTCACACCTTCCCTACCGAGCCCCCTGCTTAGCACTAGAGATCCCAATAGGGAATGGGGGTGTGTGGGTGGCCCTAAACCTCCATAATCTAGGCAACTACCCTTAAACATAACCTCCCCCCGCTTCAGTGCCAATGCACCCCGAACCATAGACATAGAAAACCATAGAAAACATAGACATTGTGGGAATTTCAGAAACTTGGTGGAATGAGGAGAATCAGTGGGACACGGTGATTCCTGGATATAAGTTATATCGGAAGGATAGGGAGGGAAGGGTTGGAGGTGGGGTGGCTCTGTATGTCAGAGAGGATATACGGTCCAGTAAGACTGAGGTCAGAGAATTAGATTCCCTTTTAGAAATGCTTTGGGTTGAAATAGAGGGCCCAAAAGGAAATTTAACTATGGGAGTTTGTTATCGCCCACCAAATCAAAAGAGAGAGGACGATTATAATATGATGGAGGGATTAAAGATAGCGGCTAAACGTAAAAACTGTGTCGTAATAGGTGATTTTAACTACCCGCAGATTGATTGGGTCAATATGTGTTCTGGTCGAGAGAAAGAGATTGAATTTCTTGATGCTCTCAATGACTGTGCTATGGAGCAGATGGTCTCAGAACCTACCAGGGGTGGGGCGATCCTGGATCTGGTCCTAAGTAATGCCCAAGACTTGGTGAGAGACGTAAAAGTGATTGCGCCGCTTGGGAACAGTGACCATAATGTTATTGATTTCACCATTTGTATAAATAGGGAGTTGCCCAAAAAGACCGCCACAACCACATTTAACTTTAAAAGGGGTAAATTCTCTGAGATGAGGAGGCATGTGAGGAGGAAACTGAAAGGAAAGGTAAATACGGTCAAAACCCTTGGGGAAGCTTGGAGACTATTTAAAACCATAATCCTAGAAGCTCAGATAAAATACATACCACAAGTTAGGAAAGGCACAAACAGGTATAAGAAGAGGCCAGCATGGTTAACAAACAAAGTAATGGAAGCTGTAAAAGGTAAGAAGGACTCCTTTAAGCGGTGGAAAACCAGTCCAAGTGAGATTAATAAAAGGGAACACAGGCAGTGGCAAATCAAATGCAAGACTGTGATCAGGCAGGCAAAAAGGGACTATGAGGAGCATATTGCAAAAAACATAAAGACCAACAGTAAAAATTTCTTCAAATATATTAGAAGTAGGAAACCAGCCAGGGAAGCAGTGGGGCCCTTGGATGACCATGGGGTAAAAGGATTACTGAAGGAGGATGGGGAAATGGCTGAGAAGCTGAATGCATTTTTTGCCTCCATCTTCACCGTGGAAGATGAGAAGTGTTTGCCCGCCCCAGAACGACTAATATTGGAAGGGGTGTTGAAAGACCTGAGTCAGATTGAGGTGACAAAAGAGGAGGTCCTACAACTAATAGACAAATTAAAAAATAATAAGTCACCGGGTCCGGATGGCATACATCCGAGAGTTCTGAAAGAACTCAAAGTTGAACTTGTGGATCTTCTAACAAAAATCTGTAATCTTTCATTGAAATCTGCCTCCGTTCCTGAGGACTGGAAGGTAGCAAATGTCACCCCCATCTTTAAAAAGGGTTCCAGAGGAGATCCGGGAAATTACAGGCCAGTCAGTCTGACTTCAATACCGGGAAAGTTGGTAGAAACCATTATCAAGGACAGAATGAGTAGGCACATTGATGAACACGGGTTATTGAGGAAGACTCAGCATGGGTTCTGCAAGGGAAGATCTTGCCTCACTAACCTGTTACATTTCTTTGAGGGGGTGAACAAACATGTGGACAAAGGAGACCCGATAGATGTTGTTTACCTTGACTTCCAGAAAGCTTTTGATAAAGTTCCTCATCAAAGGCTCCTTAGAAAGCTTGAGAGTCATGGAGTAAAAGGACAGGTCCTCTTGTGGATCAAAAACTGGCTGAGTAATAGGAAGCAGAGAGTGAGTATAAATGGGCAGTCTTCGCAGTGGAGGACGGTAAACAGTGGGGTGCCGCAGGGCTTGGTACTGGGTCCCATCCTCTTTAACTTGTTCATAAATGATTTAGAGTTGGGAGGGAGCAGTGAAGTGGCCAAATTTGCGGATGACACTAAATTGTCCAGGGTGGTGAGAACCAGAGAGGATTGTGAGGAACTCCAAAGGGATCTGTTGAGGCTGGGTGAGTGGGCGTCAACATGGCAGATGCGGTTCAATGTGGCCAAGTGCAAAGTAATGCACATTGGGGCCAAGAATCCCAGCTACAAATACAAGTTGATGGGGTGTGAACTGGCAGAGACTGACCAAGAGAGAGATCTTGGGGTCATGGTAGATAACACTAGAAATGTCAAGACAGTGTGACGTTGCAATAAAAAACGCCAACGCCATGCTGGGAATTATTAGGAAGGGAATTGAAAACAAATCAGCCAGTATCATAAAGCCTCTGTATAAATCGATGGTGCGGTCTCATTTGGAGTACTGTGTGCAGTTCTGGTCGCCGCACCTCAAAAAGGATATTATAGCATTGGAGAAAGTTCAGAAAAGGGCAACTAAAATGATTAAAGGGCTGGAACACCTTCCCTATGAAGAAAGGTTGAAACGCTTAGGGCTCTTTAGCTTGGAGAAACGTCGACTGAGGGGTGACATGATAGAAGTTTACAAGATAATGCATGGGATGGAGAAAGTAGAGAAAGAAGTACTTTTCTCCCTTTCTCACAATACAAGAACTCGTGGGCATTCGATGAAATTGCTGAGCAGACAGGTTAAAACGGATAAAAGGAAGTACTTCTTCACCCAAAGGGTGATTAACATGTGGAATTCACTGCCACAGGAGGTGGTGGCGTCCACAAGCATAGCCACCTTCAAGAAGGGGTTAGATAAAAATATGGAGCAGAGGTCCATCAGTGGCTATTAGCCACAGTGTGTGTGTGTGTCTATATATATATATATATATATTTGGCCGCTGTGTGACACAGAATGTTGGACTGGATGGGCCATTGGCCTGATCTAACATGGCTTCTCTTATGTTCTTATGTTCTTACCAGTCACCCCAACCTCCCAAGGTCCAATCCTTTGACAAGAGAGGGTCCGCTGCTCCCTGGCAGGTAGCAATCGCCCCTTTTCACTACCGCCCCTCCTGGGGCTTGCCGACGCCATTTGCAGCCACTCGCTGCAGGATCCGCCCAAGGCCAATGCCACTCCAAAGGCCTGCTGCCCACTCCGCTCGCCTGCCCAGCCCGAAGAAAAGACCCGCCGACGCAAGGCCGACACTTCCCACGCTCTCCGCCACAGATGCCCAACGTGCCTCCGACCGAGATGAGAGCTGCAAAACAACTGTGTAGGCTGAGCGGGGTTGGGGCTATATATAGCCCAAATGCTCTGCCCACCAGCAGCACCCGGATGCCCGAGAAGCTCTCCAGCCTCCCATCCTTTCTGGGAGGCAAAGAATGGCCCCGTGGCCAGTGCTGATCCTGTCCCTGGCTCATTGGGAGATGGTTCTAGACCACCAACAGCAAGATCCAGCAGATGCACCAACACTACCCCCAGATGACCTGCCCTCAAGGATAGACAACCTCATTAAAACACCTGCCTGAGACCTGGCCCTAGATATTTGCCTGCTATCCTTACTGCCCCCAACCCCTATTTCAAAGGGCCCTTAAGGGGAGACAAAGCCAGATGCCTGCTCTATATCCCTGAGTTGATTGAAAATAACTGCATTAACTACATCTTTGTTCTCATCCTCCGATGAAGACAAAGAAGGAGTAGATTGCTTTGGAGTAGCCTCACTGCAGGGTGTTTACCTTTAGAAGGACTAAAACATATACAAGAAACATACACAAAAATGGCAATACCTGGCACCAGAACAATGATGTTTTATTCTAGGTACAGAAAGAGAGAGGGAAAGAGAGAGAGAGAGAATATCAAAAAAGATATTACAGCATTGGGAAAAGTGCAGAAAAGGGCAATGAGAATGATTAAAGTGTTGGAAGATTTTCCCTATGAAGAAAGATTAAAAGACTTGGAGCTCTTTAGCTTGGAGAAATGTCAACTGAGGGGTGACATGATAGAGGTTTACAAGATTATGCATGGAACAGAGAAGAAAAAGAAAGAAGTACCTTTCTCCCTTTCTCACAATACAAGAACTCATAGACACTCAATGAAATTGCTGAGCAATCAAGTTAGAATGGATAGAAGGAAGTACTTCTTCACCCAACACATGGAATTCATTGCCACAGGAGGTGGTGATGACTACAAGCATAGACAGCTTCAAGAGGGGATTGGTTAAACATATGAAGCAGAGGTCCATCAGTGGCTATTAGCCACAGTGTATTATTGGAACTCTCTGTCTGGAGCAGTGATGCTCTGTATTCTTGGTGCTTGGGTGGGGGGGGGGGCACTGTAGAAAGGCTTCTAGTGTCCTGGTCCCACTGATGGACCTCCTGATAGCACCTGGGTTTTTTGGCCACTGTGTGACACAGAGTATTGGACTGTATGGGCCACTGGCCTGATACAACATGGCTTCTCTTATTTTGTTATGTTCTTATCTTCATCAGGATTCCATAAGTGCATGCTGACATTAATTATAGGGTTATCACACATTGTGGTCTCCCACACCTAGTGGGTTGCTGAATGTGACCAGAGTCTTTTGTAAAAGGGAATGAAGAGTTGAAACATCTTCAGGTCAGCTGTATGAGACATGAACTGATCTTCTTTTCCTCTTCTGTTGCAAGCATTTAGTCTAGCTGTTGCCAGAGGTGCATGAGCCACTGGCTCCTAGCTCTTAACCCATACTTGCAGCCTTTTGACCCTGAGTGCATTGGCCCAGTGGATTGAGAGTCATCCTAGGGAATGGATTTGTGCTGTACAGATTTTTTCTGTCATTAGTATAAATAACGTCACTGTTTGTTTTTTGTATGCTGCTTTGAGTCCTTACTGAAAGAAAAAGTGGGCCATATTTAAAAAAAAAAAAACCAGCTATGGAAACATCAGTCAGGGTACACTCTGCTACATACCAGGTTATCTGAGCAACAGAATTTTTTTTCCTGGAGAAACATGACAGAACAGAGTTCCAGAACCTCTTTGTGGAAACAAAATTTGCAAAAAATGTTTAAAAATTCATGAGGGCACCTGTGTATTTTTCCTTCATTCCCCTCTTGAGAGTTGTGGCACTCTTTTTCCAGAAAAAAGCCCTGCTGAGGAATATATTTTACCTCCATTTCTGGGCAATCTAGCTTGCTTTCTATGGTATTCTGAATATCAGGAATTATTCCAAATAGCAATTATATATATAATTCCAAACCCGGGCTCCAAGTGAATAGAAAATCGCAGAGATTGAGGCCCAGGTCAGATGGAAAACCCCAGGCTTGCACAAAAATGTGAAAAAACCCAAAATGGTGGTCCCCTCAGGGTATTTGTAGGGTGAGAAATAGAAGCTAGTGCTTCTACCTCAGTTAGGCAAGTGGAGTGGAGGAATGGAAAGTCAGAATCACCACTGAATGTTATTAGCATGTCCTTAGTTTCCAATTGTAGCAGATAAAAGCAGGGCTTTTTTTGAGCAGGAATGCTCAGGAATGCAGTTCCAGCTGGCTTGATGTCAGAGGGTATGGCCTAATATGGAAATGAGTTCCTGCTGGGCTTTTTCTACAAAGAAAGTCCTGGATATATGTAAGTTTAGCAAAAGGAAGACACTTCAGTCAGAAATTTAGGGGGGGAAATGGTAGTACCCAGCTGTTTCTCATTCACAACTGTATCTTCTATCTCCTGTTCTGTATAAGTGAGCAAACGTTCCATTGGAAGGTGCCAACAAGCAAAGAAAAGGGACTAAGTAATCAGAAAACTGGTGGTGGTGGGGGTTTGACTTGCCCCCAATAATTTCCGTAGTTTGGGCTGTCAATTCTTAAATTATGCCATTCTATTCAATTATGTGTGTTACTTATGGGATTTGGCCAGATCTGAGTGCAGATATCCTAGTTTAACTGATTTATTTTTGGTATCTTAAAGCTTTTGTTCCAACACTACTTCCTCAGATGCTATTACTATGAATTAAAAAAAGAAAGAATATTTTAATTTTCTTTTGGCATTCAGAAAAATGTCAGAGGTGAAGGGAAATGGCAATGTAGGCTCTGCTTTATTTTTTCCTTTCCATCTTCTGAAGTGATTGACTTATCAAAGTCTGAATAGGGGTAATGTGTCAGATTCCCCTTGCATCTTGTCAAGGAGGTGTTCACGTTTTAAAAGGAACCTTTAATTTACATGACAGAGAAAGAAACATTTGTGACTTCTGTTCTAGAAAGTTGCTTTGACTTTTGTCTCTTTACCACTGTTAATATTTTGGGACATCCTTTTTACCTTTCATTTGGGGCACAATTTTTTTTCTGATTTAACATTTGGACCAAGGTTGCTCATTGTTCTATTACGTGGTTCTTGAAAGAAAAGAGAAAGAAAGTATTTGGTTGGACAGTTAGATCTGATCTAATAGCGTCTTCACAACCAACAAGAGTTCCTGGATATAAGTTTCTTTATTTTTTATTTATTTCTGTCAATTTGTAGTCCGCCCTTTCCCATGGTGGGCTCAGGGTGGATTGCAACATGGTAAAACAATTAAAACTAACAATAGGCAATTTAACAGATAAACAGTAAAACAATCAAACAGTTAAAACAAATTAAAAGTAAAGCAGTTAAGCCACAGCTCAAAATTAGTTTTAAGGCAGCATGGATAGTGTGGACACATCAATAAAGGCCTACTTGTCCCAGCCTAGGTGTCCAAAAATGTCAACTGTATCAGCCTGATTTTGAGCAATCAGTGCAGGGAGGCCATTTTGGATGGTATAATAGGATAAGGATGTCCTCCTGTCTCAGCCATAGACCTGGTGGAACAGCTCCGTCTTACAGGCCCTCCAGAATGGCAGCAAATCTGGTAGGGTCCAAACCTCCACAGGGAGCTGATTCCACCAGGTCGGGGCCAGGGCCGAAAAAGCCCTGGCCCTGGTTGAGGCAAGCCGGACATCCCTTGGGCCAGGAATGGTCAGGAGATGTTGACTGGCTGATCGTAATGACCTCTGGGGCTCACATGGGGAGAGATGGTCCCACAGGTATGCCAGTCCCAGGCCACGTAAGGCTTTAAATGTCAATACTAAAACCTTGAAGCGGATCTGGTACTCGATTGGTAGCCAGTGCAAACTGCGCAGCATCGGCTGACTGCTTCCGTACAGGCGATTCAGTCAGCCATCATGCTGCTGCATTCTTCACCAGCTGGAGCTTCCAGATCAGCCTCAAGGGCAAGCCTGCATAGAGGGAGTTACAGTAGTCCAGCCTGGAAGTGTCTGTTGCATGAATCACTGTAGGTAAGTCCTGAGGGACCAGATAGGGCACTAGTTGTTTGGCCTGCCGAAGATGGTAAAAGGCAGATTGTGCAACAGCTGTGACCTGAGCCTCCATAGAAAGAGTGGCATCCAGTATCACATCCAAGCTCCTCACCTTCTGAGCTGGAACAAGAGATGCGCCATCCAGAGTGGGGAGCCGGATGCTCGATCTTAGCCCCCCACGACTCATGTATAGGACCTCCATCTTGGTTGAATTAAGCTTCAGCCAGCTCAGTTGCAGCTAACCAGCCACTGCTTCCAGCGTTCTGGTTAGATGGTCTGGGGTAGAGTCTGGGTGGCCATTCATCAATAGATAGAGCTGGGTGTCATCTGCGTACTGGTGACAACCCAGACCAAAACCTCCGGCAATCTGGGCAAGGGGGCACATCATTGGTGAGAGAATAGCTCCCTGCAGTACACCACACTCTAGTGGATGACTCAGGGAGGTCTGCTTGCCGATGGCCACCCTTTGTCCCCGACCATGGAGGAAGGAGGAAAACCACTGTAAAGCACCCCCTGGACTCCAATGTCAGCAAAGCAGTGGGTCATTAATTCATAGTTGACCGTGTCAAACGCTGCTGAGAGATCTATAAGTAGTAGCAGCACTGACCTGCCTTGATCCAGATGCCTTCTAAGGTCATCTGTGAGGGCAACCAGAGTAGTCTCCATCCTGTGACCAGAATAGAAACCAGACTGGAAGGGATCAAGGATAGATGTATCTTCTAGGAAAGCTTGAAACTGCTCTGCCACTGATTTCTCAATTATTTTGCCCAGAAATGGTAAATTCGAGACTGGGCAATAATTGGCTAGGACCAATGGGTCTAGAGATGGCTTCTTCAAGAGCAGGCAAACCACTGCCTCTTTAAGCTTGGCTGGGAATACCCCTGATGACAGGGATAAGTTAACAATCTTAGCCAAGGGCCTCTGAATGTCATCCTCACCTGCTTTAACAAGCCAGGAGTTTCAAGTTTCAAGAGTTCCAGTTAGCTTTGTCAAACACCACAGAGTGGAGATCTGAATCCTTTTGGCCCTTTCAGAAGGTGGGAGGAGTATTGTAAAGAATGCTTGTAAAGGATGCAAAGGTACAATATATATTGTAATAAACTTGAATACAGCAAAGGGGAAATGCTTGGGGACAGATAATTAGCACCTGTAGCAAGGTAAAAATCCTATGTCCCTATTCAGCCCTGAGGGTCCATTGTTCTGAACTTGTAAATTAAGATAAATTCAGCAATACTGGATTGTAATTTCCCTTTGAAATTTCTTTGTTGGAAGACTATCACTTTTAAGTCAGAATCTGAATGATCAGGAAGATTAAACTGTTCTCCTGCTTAATTTTTAGTGTTGTGATTTTTAAAATGTCATTTATCTCCATTTATTCTTTTGTGTAGGGACTGACTTGTTTGTCTGATATAGACAGCAGAAGGGCATGTTACTGGAAATGCTAGCTGTCGCCTCTTTAAATTGGGAAATTAGCAAGAGGGAGACCTAGGTAGAGCCAATTAGAGCAGAGCAGAAACTGGATACAAAGTTCCAGTTTCAGAAAGAAGACTCCAGAATAAATATATTTTAAACTGTTTACTATAAAAATACATTGGAAATACAATTACACACACAAGCAATACAGAACACACAATCAAGACCTAGGAAAAATAGAGGATCAATAGGTATTTTAGGGATTGTTGAAGAGGACCAATGGGTCCAGGGATGGCTTCTTAAAAAGCGGGTGAACCACTGCCTCTATAAGCTTGGCTGGAATAAGTTAACAATCTTAGCCAAGGGCCCCTATTACCTGTTTCAGATGTGCAAACATTCATGTAGCAGGAAAGTTCCTCATCAAAGGCTCCTTAGAAAGCTTGAGAGTCATGGAGTAAAAGGACAGGTCCTCTTGTGGATCAAAAACTGGCTGAGTAATAGGAAGCAGAGAGTGAGTATAAATGGGCAGTCTTCGCAGTGGAGGACGGTAAGCAGTGGGGTGCCGCAGGGCTCGGTACTGGGTCCCATGCTCTTTAACTTGTTCATAAATGATTTAGAGTTGGGAGTGAGCAGTGAAGTGGCCAAGTTTGCGGATGACACTAAATTGTTCAGGGTGGTGAGAACCAGAGAGGATTGTGAGGAACTCCAAAGGGATCTGTTGAGGCTGGGTGAGTGGGCGTCAACATGGCAGATGCAGTTCAATGTGGCCAAGTGCAAAGTAATGCACATTGGGGCCAAGAATCCCAGCTACAAATACAAGTTGATGGGGTGTGAACTGGCAGAGACTGACCAAGAGAGAGATCTTGGGGTCATGGTAGATAACTCACTGAAAATGTCAAGACAGTGTGCGTTTGCAATAAAAAAGGCCAACGCCATGCTGGGAATTATTAGGAAGGGAATTGAAAACAAATCAGCCAGTATCATAATGCCCCTGTATAAATCGATGGTGCGGTCTCATTTGGAGTACTGTGTGCAGTTCTGGTCGCCGCACCTCAAAAAGGATATTATAGCATTGGAGAAAGTCCAGAGAAGGGCAACTAGAATGATTAAAGGGCTGGAGCACTTTCCCTATGAAGAAAGGTTGAAACGCTTGGGACTCTTCAGCTTGGAGAAACGTCGACTGCGGGGTGACATGATAGAGGTTTACAAGATAATGCATGGGATGGAGAAAGTAGAGAAAGAAGAACTTTTCTCCCTTTCTCACAATACAAGAACTCGTGGGCATTCAATGAAATTGCTGAGCAGACAGGTTAAAACGGATAAAAGGAAGTACTTCTTCACCCAAAGGGTGATTAACATGTGGAATTCACTGCCACAGGAGGTGGTGGCGGCCACAAGTATAGCCACCTTCAAGAAGGGTTTAGATAAAAATATGGAGCACAGGTCCATCAGTGGCTATTAGCCACAGTGTATGTGTGTATATAAAATTTTTTGCCACTGTGTGACACAGAGTGTTGGACTTGATGGGCCGTTGGCCTGATCCAACATGGCTTCTCTTATGTTCTTAGGAAAAAATGGAGGTAAGATCATGCACAACCAGCATGACATATCCAAGGAGAACCAATTACAGAGCATAATGGAGCACAAACTGTACATGGCACCTTACAGAATGCAAATGGCAGTGGGATTTGGACTCAATTTATATAAGGTTTGGAGGTGTAGAGACCCTTCTGGAGCTATGATGGCTCCTTAATGGGCGATGATGTGTCTTTCCTGGGTGCCTGAATGGGTTCCCAGCTCAAGACAATAAATGAAGATGACTCCTAATGTTTGCCAGGATGGGCCATGATGAACTTAATGGTTGATTTAATTTAATCTCTATGAGGAGGAGTCAGGATGGAAGACAAAGGATTTGTGCAACATGTCTGCATTTGCATAGAAGTAAACAAAAGAGGCTGAGTTGTACCAGGAAGGCAGGCAGCCTGGGATTAAGGGGTGAGCAATATGTTACCGGTGAACCCAAATTGTTATGAACATTCCGGGGGGAGGGGGGAGAGAAGCCTGCCAGGAAGATACCTTATGCTGTCCAGACATGTCTCTCTGACCCTTTTCAGAGAGTGGGTTCACTTGGCCTGTTTCTGACAAGCAGCACCCATTCCAAGCTGGGAACCCCACTACTCTTTGTAGGGTTCTCCCATAGAGGCAGACAGAGCCTCCTGACCACAGGCATTGCTGATATTTGATGGCATATGTGATGGAATATCAAGGGTTAATGCCTCATAGAGTCTGAGAACTTTTGAGTAACAGGCTGTTCAAACTGAATTCTGTGGAGATCTTCAGTTAAGAAATGACAGTTGGTAACCAACAATTGAAGAAGAGACAGTTTAGCACTGACTGTGGACTGGGAAGGAGGCAAAGAAGGAGTGAGTGGATCAGTGAGGATCCCCATTAAAATTGAAAAGAGAAATTGTTTCTAGTTAAGAGAAGTAATCCCTGCACAGTGAAAAGAGATAGCTCTTGAATGGGGAGTGATCCCTGGTTTGTGTGTGAAGAAGGATTTTGAGAACTTGGTTGTACATTCTTGCCTTCTAAACTTGAAGTATCAGTGAAACTCAGAAACCTCTGCCTGAGTGTTAAAGCAGAAACTAAATAGAAAGCCTCTCTCCTCAAAGTTTCAAAGATGTTGTGGAAAAACAAAAACACTCATTGGCAAAATATTATCTGGCTTTAGTGTGATTGCACAATATTTTTGATATTTTTGTATTCCATATATTGTGCTGCCACTGTTCTTTTGCATTGTACTATGCAGATATGTGGCACCCTTACTGCACATTTATACCTTCCATTCCCTGCTTTATCTGCACTACCTTTTAAATGAAGAAGGTAGTCCCCTGTGCAAGCACCAGTCATTTTCGACTCTGGGGTGACGTTGCTTTCACAACATTTTCATTGCCTTCCCCAGTCATCTACACTTCCGCCCCCCCAGCAAGCTGGGTACTCATTTGACTGACCTCAGAAGGATGGAAGTCTGAGTCAACTTGCAGCCGGCTACCTGAACCAGCTTCTGCTGGGATCAAACCCAGGTCGTGAGCAGAGGGCTCCGACTGCAGTACTGCAGCTTTACCACTCTGCGCCACGGGGCTCTTTTTAATATTCCCTTTAAATATCAGACTTCAGTGGGGATGTGGGAGCTCAGCATACTCAAGATTGCTATAGCACAGATATTGTCCCAAGATCTTGATTTGATTTAATTTAATTTTCCGATTTATACCCCACCCTATCCCGCAAGCAATAATTCAGAGCAATATGTGTCTGTTATCAAAAACTGTTAAATAAACAAAATATTGAAGTGCTAATGTTTTAAGCATGTTTGTATTTTAAGTAAAAATAATATATTTGTGTTTGTCTGTGACCTTCAAAAAGTTTATATCTCTGCTACCTGGCATTACATTTTATGACACACATGGCCTGGCCCAACAAAACCCATTTATGTCAGATTCAGCCCACACAGCAAATGTCTTAGGCCAGGGGTCCTCAAACTTTTTAAATAGGGGGCCAGTTCACTGTCCCTCAGACTGTTGGAGGGCCGAACTGCCGTTACTGTACAAGGCCGCGGGCCGTCAGTTCTCCGTCTTCTGCATCTCTCTCCCTTCCCCACACCACACACCCCGGCCTGGGAACTCACCTCACCTTGGTATCACCTCACACTCTGTCTCCGCCGCCTCAGCCCAGTGCCGGAAGTGTGCGTTGCTAACGAGAGTTTAGATTGAACGTCACTTCCGGTCTAATTTTGCCATAACCCGTCGGGCCGCATAAATGTCCTCAGCGGGCAGCATCTGGCCCGCGGGCCGTAGTTTGAGGACCCCTGTCTTAGGCAATAGGCTCAGTGTTGCTCAGAGACACAGCCATGGTGTAGAGAGTATATTTGACTGAAGTTAAACAGCTAATCAAGAATAAATTACTTAAATGGCAATTTATGCAAAGGTATGGTTTCAGCAGCAAAAGGAACAGAACACCTCCCCCCCCCAAAAAAAGAGCTTGTTTTGCACTGTATTTGTAAGAATGGATTGCTAAAATCCTGGGTTTCTTATTTGACTTAGTGCAGATCAGTTCTCTTATGGATCTGTGACCCATGATTTCAACAATCTTTGCCAATGTGAAAGTACCTAGGTTGAAATGAAAGCATATTAGAGATTCTGGATCAGATAAACAGATATAAACCTTCATGTTCTAATTAAGTTAATGTTGACACCAAGAATCAGCAAAGAGTGATAAGTAGTTTCATTTCAAATTGTTCATTGCCCCTAGAACCAAATATTAAATACTTTAAAAGTAACACTTAAACTTAAATTGCAGTAATTGGAATGTTCATGATCAAACGTGATCTCCTTAAACACTCCTTCCTAAGAGGCTTCTGAAATCTTGTCTTTGTAATATAATGTGTGTTGGATCCAGCAGAAAAACCCTTGGAAGTAGTTGGTAAAATGGATCCTTCTTGTATCAAAAATCCTCTTTGAGAATCAAGGGACACTTGTGATTAAAATGTGCCACTATGAAGTGAGGGGAGGGAATGATGTGTAATCACTCTTCTGCTGATGACTTGTGCTGGTGGAGGAGGAGATTTAATTTGATCCGTCCTCATTGAAACCCTCAGATCATTGCACGTGATATCTTTATTGTATACATTACAATAAATGATCTATTTCTCACCTGATATTTTTATGAGTTGATTTAATCTTGTGGGTTGGTGTTTTTGCTAATTATGTTTGTTATCTAGATGTGTAGACTGTGTGAGCTCCCTAGTTCTGAAACCAGTTGCTCCCATCCCTGTATCTCCTTCATATTAACTGGATGTTCTTTTAAGTACATCTGTCTCTGCTGCAAGAACCTGAATGAAGATATTGAGTATCATGACTTTCAAGGTAAAGGGAGCATTACAGTGCATTTTGTTCATGAGGATTCCTTGACACTCAGACAATAATAATAATAATAATAACAACTTTTATTTCTATCCCGCCCTCCCCGCCTAGGCGGCTCAGGGCGGCTAACAACAACTTACACGTTAACATAAATAATAAAACTTTGAATTTAACAATTAAAATTAAGCATATAAAAACCAGTCAGTTAAGACAAGTTCCTGAGGAGATGTGGTAGGCTGCTGCAGGCATGTAAAAGCAGGGAATTATCTGCTTAGCTAATTCCTTTGATGAACTTTCCCGCTGGATCCAATCCTATGTCCTTTTCACCCTGTAATCTTTGACACAGTCTAGTTATTATCATGTGCCATTAACCTGGTTTAAGTGGTTAGAGGTCACATAGGTATGAGCAAGATTAGACAGGCAGAATGATCCATTAGTGAATCACATGTTAGTCTAGTTCCACATTAGTATCTACTTCACCAGATCAAGCCTTTCTGTCCAAAGAATTCATTTATATTTATTTTAATGCTCATATTCCATGAGTTAAACAGTTATCACAGAGGTATCATTCTGGAAAATTGTTTCATTATTCTGCATCTCCAAATATCTGTGGGCAAGAAGAGCACTGAAACAGGTATATGGTTTGCCATTTGATATTTTTCTCTTTAAAATGCATTGAATTTTTTCCATAACAATTACATTTATTTATATTTACTGTCCTAACATCTGCTCAGTATTTAGTGTTTATGAGCTGAACCTACTGCCTTACAATGAAATGAGGCTTCTGTCATCTCTCATAACTATAAGTATTAATTTTAATATATATTTAAATATTAATACCCCCAAACCATATGGGATTCTGATTAATTAGTTAATCAGAACCATCAAAGACCTGCTTGTTTTCATTACACTGACTGCATAGGGGTGGCTTAAAATAATTAAAATTCTGCACAAGGAAAAAAAAATACCTTAAGCTTTTACAATTTACTTTTGTGCATTATATACTTATACTTCTTGTATATCAGCACTGACTGAATCACCTGTTTGATGAGGCAGGTGATGAAAAATCTGGAAATCCTGCTTTTTAAGGTTTAACACTCCAGGTGAGATTCTCAGGCACCACAGGCAACACTTCAAAAGGTTTGGCAATCCTGACCCCCACTTCTTATTCAACTTTTCCCTCATCATCTGCTCCAGCCCTTACAGACTTTGTGACAGGCCTTTTCTATGAACCAAAGGGACCCACGCAGCCTCTTATTTGTTTTAAACTGTAAACCTCAGTTACAAGATGTTCTTAGGGTGGCTTCACTTCCATGAGGTCAGCTTTGTGATAGTGCAGGAGTTGTATATAAATAATAAATATGGTTTATTTATTTACAAGTTGGTTTCAGAGAACAGATCAGCAAAACAGGTCTCCAGGTAGTCAAAAGAGACTTCTGGCTGAGGTACATAAATTTAAGCTAGTTATGACTTCCAGGTTTGGTTTGAATTCTCTTTAAAGCTTTCAGATACAAATAGCCTTTCACTGACTACTCACTAAATTCAATCTTTCCACTCGAATGGGATTCCACCCACACCAACCTGCCCTTTCAAAAGAGTCAAAGTAAATGATACAAAGTTCACTCACAGACTTTATTCTCTCCCAGAGGTGGATTTAAACCAGTCTGCCACAGACCCATAGCCAGGATTTTTAATGGTGGGGGGAGCACAGCCAGGATTTTCATTTAGGGGGGTACATTTTTTGTTTAAATATATTATACCTAAAATAATGAATAAATAATGCTGACAAGTCATCTATCACTCAAAAGATATTTGAAGTTTATTTAAAAAATGCTAACTCCCTTGAACTGCAAGAAGATCAAATCAGTCAGTCCTAAGGGAAATTAACCCAGACTGTTCCCTGGAAGGTCAGATGCTGAAGCTCAAATACTTTGGTCACCAAATGAGAAGGGAGCACTCACTGGAGAAGATCCTGATGCTGGTAAAGACAGAAGGCAAAAGAAGAGGGGGACGGCAAAAGATGAGATGGCTGGACAGCGTTACTGATGTAACTAACACAAATTTGAGCAGATTTCGAAGGATGGTGGAAGACAGGAGGGCCTGGCGTGACTTGGTTCATGGGGTCACAAAGAGTTGGACTTGACTGTGGAACTGAACAACCATTACATATATAATGAATACTACTATTAATGTTTCTGTTGTATCACTAAGACACTAACCATTAGAAATATAATGAAGACAAGTAAAAATGTTTCTGGGTTATCACTAAAATGCTTACTATTAAAGGTATAATGAAAACTGCTAATAACGCTTCTGGGTTATCACTAAGAGGGTTACTATTAGGGATACAGTGAAGACAAGTAGAAATGCTTCTGGGTTATAACTAAGATGCTTACCATTACAGATATGATTATTGCTATTAATGCTTCTTGTATATCACTAAGATGCTAACCATTACAGATATAATGAAGATAAGACACTTCTCAATTGCAAGCTAAACTGCTCTTCTCAGGGTCAGCCCATTACAGTTTAAGTCTGCATGACTGGGTGCAACATTTTTCTATGAAGGCATCCATACTGAGCAGTTCAATTAGTTAGTGGACAGACTTGTGTTCAGGTACTTGGGTATTTTCAGGGCAGATGGGGCCCATCTCTTGGAGTGGGCCATGGATAATTGGTTGCACAGCATGTGTGATGGGTTGCTTTCTTAGCAGCAGATGTAGGAGCATTGACGGGAATGGGGTGCTTCACCCCACTCTTGTGGTGGTTTGGGCATTGGGAAGGATCCTTTTAGGGGGAGGCTGTGCTTGTGTGCCCACCTTTTGTTCATGCAAAATTCACAAAATCTCCTTTAAACGGTTTATGTTGAATTAGAGTAAGGGACCTTTTGAAGTTCTCCCCTTAAGAATCTCACTGTTTACCTTTACCCCTCCTCCCATGCAAGAAGAGTATCTCACACTTTTCTTATTGTATAAGGTTCCATCATGCATGGGGTGGTTCAACATCTGACACACTGTTTGTACTTGCACTGCAGCCGCTGGCCCATGAAACCACTTGTCCACTATTATAGTTTCTGCCTGCCAGAACATGAGCCAGGCCAACACACCGTGTACATCATTGTAGTGTTCTCTATCCTATAACACATTGTGCTCCAAAGCCAACTACATTCAAAAAGCTTCTGCAACCAGATAATATCCAAGCATCCCCTTTCAGATATACTTCCAATATGGCTAATATCCAAAAGCTTAACCAAGGCTGGGGCATGCCTCAATGAAACCTGTAAAGTAACACTATTGAAATATTGTATCCAGAATACCTACTGTTTTCTTCTTAACTTTTAAAAACTTCATATTCTCCACCTTGTTCTCCTTCTCCTAGGTTTCCTATGAATTAAAAAGTTAATGTATTATCCCTGCTGATTTTTGATATAAAAGGCAGAAGGAGATAGTCAGAAAGGGCTAAAGAACTCTTGCCAGCTCCTCATATCTCAGCAGCACAAATTTCTATGTAAGGCAGAGCTTGCTTATTAGCTTCCCTTCCCATTGATTGTATCAGTCCAGCTACTTTTGAAGTCAAGGGACAAGCATCCATGCATCAAGTAAAGCCATGGATTAATTTATCTTTATTATTCAATACCAGGTCATTTAGTTTAATTTTTGATAGTGTAAAAAAATCCTAATTCATTTGAGATTTTCTTCTGACATCATTAATTCTAGTTAAATATGTATTGAGTTGATGCAGTTGGGAATGCAATTATTATGGCTTTTAAGAGAGGTAAAATATGTGATTTTTAACATATACATGAAAATTGTGTTGTCTACATACAAGGAAGCTAGCCTGCAGACCTGAATTAAGTTGTAATATACAGCAATTCATTTTGTCACTTTTCATCCTGCAAAATCAATATGTCAGTCAATACAGCAGTCAGATACTCATCATGGGGTGAACGAAAACTGATTAAAAAAAAAGATGCATAACTTTCAATATGCCACACAAAGAACATAACCATGTATTAAAGGGGCAGAGGGAGCCTTATAGTTTGTGTATTGATGAGAAAACCTTTTCTTTGATCTCCTTCCTCCCAAAGGTGATAAAAACAAAACAATATTAATTTGCTTTTTGTACTTTACCAGTTGTCAGTGGATTTTTAAGTATTCATGAATACCAGTGCTCTACTTCAGGAATAGTACAAGGACCCTCTATTATTTATAACCTTAGATGTCACACTGGAAACTCTGAGCCAGCCAAGCGTTTAGATTGTATTTCAGCTTCTTCTTTTTTAAATCCCTAGATTGTTGGAAATGAGATCATAACAGTTATTATATACAATGTATCTCTATTTTCTGGGCCTACAACATCAACAACAGACTGACACTTTCCCTGATGACTTCTCAGACAAGCTGTATTCCTTTTCTTATGACTTTTCTGCCGCTGCATTCATTCAGTAGCTGAAGTATCCATTTCCTAATGTTTAGGATAATTTATAAATTGATGGAATGTGTTGGAGATCAAAAAGGAGAGGTAAAATGAGAGAAAAGAGATGGAAAATATTACTTTTAAGGGACCAGCTTGGAAGGGAATAGAATTAGGAAACCAGTGTGTGTAGTGGTTAAGGGCAGTGAACTCTAATCTGGAGAAGGGGGTTTGATTCCCTGCTCCTCCACATGAAGTCTGCTAGGTGATCTTCATCAGTCACAGTTCTCTCAGAACTCTCTCAGATCCACCTACCTCACAAGGTCGCTGTTGTGGGAAAAGAAAGGGAGGGTGACTGTAAGTTGCTTTGACACTGTTTAAGGTAGAAAAAAGTGGAGTATAAAAACCAATTCCTCTTCTTCTTCTTGAAGAATAAGAACTACTTATTTGTCTGTTTAATTCATTCATATCCCATCTTTCCTCCAATGGGAACTCAAATTGGCTTACATTGTTCTCCATTTTATTCTCACAACAATCCTGCTAGGTCAGTTAGGCTGAGAATGTGTGTTTGGCCAAAGGCCATTCCAAAATTTCTGTAACAGAGAGGGGATTCAAACCTGGGTTTCCCAGAGACCTGTTCTACACTCCAACCACTATATTGCAATATTCCAGCCATCAATGACTATGAGGTGCTTGTGTATGTCTGCTGGAAGAAGAAGAAGACTCCAGATTTATACCCCACCCTTCTCTCTGAATCAGAGACTCAGAGCGGCTTACAATCTCCTGTATCTTCTCCCCCCATAACAGGCACCCTGTGAGGTAGGTGGGGCTGAGACGGCTCTCACATCAGTTGCCCTTTCAAGGATAACTCCTGAGATAGTATGGCTTACCCAAGGCCATTCCAGCAGGTGCAAGTGGAGGAGTGAAGAATCAAACCCTGTTCTCCCAGATAAGAGTCCGCACACTTAACCACTACTACACCAAACTGTCTCTCTGAAAATCCATTGACCCTATTTCTACTGAGCGATATGTGTTCTGGCTGCTCATTCATTTCTGCAAATCTGACATTTTACTTTAAATCCAAAAATGTGTTCTTGGGCAGTTTAATGGTATGGGACTAGATGAGCAATTGACTTTGCTTTTGCTTGTCCCTTCCCATCTCAAATGTAATGCTACAATCTGAACCACAATAATAAAACGGGACTTTAAAACATCAGTTTACAATGAAATGCATTACTTGCAGAAGGGAGACTCAATCAAGGACATCATATAGGGATGATATATTTTTATTGTTCATTATTTTGATCTAGAATAAAATGAATGACTTTGCAACATTTGGTGGGAGTAAATCTGCTGTGCTGGTTCATTAAACTCTAGGTATAGGCTGACAGCTAATACAGTGGTTATGTCCAGAAATTGGACTTGTATTTAAGTAAAATTTCATCTGTCACAAATGGATGTTGCTAAATCATAATATACCTAAGCCAAGTCCCTTTCTGTAAAATGGACTTCTTTGAAACCAACAACATAAGGACCGTAAGTTGCAAAACATACCCTGTTTACTAGGTCTTTTAATGAGAACATACATAGACTGTTTGCAACACAACACTGACCAATGACTGTGCTAAAACTGGAGGTTTAAGACACTGACTTAATAGGCAACTTCAAAGTGAAGAGTTCACCAGCAATGACTATTTGTTGCTTCCAAGGGTGTACAAAGAAGGAAAAACAGACTGAGGCTGTGATCACACCTGCTAAA
This sequence comes from Heteronotia binoei, assembly GCF_032191835.1. Lineage (NCBI taxonomy): Eukaryota > Metazoa > Chordata > Lepidosauria > Squamata > Gekkonidae > Heteronotia > Heteronotia binoei. The sequence continues at coordinate 110,727,059 of NC_083243.1, read as the reverse complement.
TAATGCATTTCAATCCACTTTCAATGCACTTTCTAACTGGATTTTACTGTGTGAAATGGCAAAATTCAGTTGGAAAGTGCACTGAAAGTGGATTGAAACTGCATTATTTAGCAGGTGTGAACTCAGCCTGAGATTGGAAAGTCATTTTAAAATTTCACAGCAGCTTCACCACCTATGTGCTCGTTCACAGAAATGGCACTTCCACATGAGCATGATCTGAGTTGATGACAGTTACATATGCTTCCAAGACAATTTCTGGGGTTGCCATTGTATAATGCAGGGTTTCCCAAACTTTTCTTTCCACTGGCCCAGTTATTTTTACACTTCTCCTTTGTGGCCCACTAAAATTTCAGGGTGGATCCAGGAGACTTTGGGGGTGGAATTATGTCATTTCCTGTGGTGTCGAGCAAGTGATGTCACTTCCGGGGCACACTGAACCAAAACTTCACCTTTTCCTGTGATGTCACTTCCAGGGCACTCCCCCAAACCTGCCTCTTCTTTGGAAGTAAATTCATTTTCAGAAAAATATCTCTGAAACTCATGCTGAGCCAAAATGGGGGTGGAAAGTGGGCGGTCCTCTCTTTTCACCCCCACACCTGCATGCACCTATTTGTTTGTGTATTCTTCTCCAGCTTGCAAGCACTCCTAATACCCATGTTCAATTGCCTGCACCACCTACACATCCCTTCCTCAACAGCACTGGCCAGTGTATGCAGTTGGGAGTGCTGTTGCCATTGCCATGAGGAATGCCAGCACTGTGTACCATCCACACTGGGCCCTGGCAGTTGCTCTGCTTCAAAATATGCTGACACATTTAGTAGGCCCTTCCTTCAGCTGCTACTACTGGAACCCTGCCTCAAGCTACAACCAAGCTTGCTTGGTTTCAAGAAAATCTTTTGACAGCCATTTTTCATAATTTTCTTTGGTTGAAACACTGGGAAATTGCTGTGAAAGGTAGCAGAGAATTGTACTGCAATTAATGAATTAATTTCAAGTTATATGAAGTTCATACAAGCTTTTCTGCAGTTATCCCAAAGAGGATATTTATGAGGGGCTTGCAGATTTTTACTGGCTTTGTTTCCCATGCCTTTAAAAGCAACCTGTTGTGCAGATACTTAACCAGTGAACTGCTTTCATCCTTTTTAATATCTACAGGAGGAGTTTAATTTTGGGGTCAGACATCTATTAAAAGCAGGACCAGTAAAATGGTGGCAAGTTTATAGTATCATCTCTTCCAGTGCTGTTGAGATATACTGCAGTAATCTCCAATAATCTCTTTCTGTCCCACATCTCTTACTCTCACTCACTCACACAGAAATTTAATAGAAGGCCACCTGGCTACAACTGGGGGTGCCAACTTTTCATTGGCAGAGCTCCTATGTCTGCAACAACAGTATGATCAACAGAAAAAATTCATCCAGGAAAGAAAGACATGGAAAGAAAGAACATAAATATAAGAGGAGCCATGTTGGATCAGGCCATTGGACTATTCAGTCCAAAATTCCCTCATACAATGCCCAAAAAGCACCAGAATGTTCACCAGTGGGGCCAGGGCACTAGAAGCCCTCCCACTGTTTCTCCCCCCCACAGCACCAAGAATACAGACAGAGCATCACTTACAGGGAAAGAAAAAAGGGGGGGGGGGCAAAGAAAAAAAAGCCTTCCTCACCATCAGATGACCATAGCCAGCAAAAATTCTGCCTAGGGGTCGTTTGGTTAAAAAAATAGCTACTGGAATGCCCACTCCCTGCCCCTCCCAGCTGAAAAAACACATACACCTTTCTTTACCAACCAGGCCTCCTGGGGAAATCTCCCCAAAAGAACACACTGCAAGGCATATGAAAGCTATACCTTGAAGAACACTTCATGGGTCTAAAATGCCAATGGATGCCAGCTTTCTCTCAAACTTTGGGAGCGGGGGAAAAGGAAGGAGAGGCAGCCCAGCTCCTCTCTGCACAACACAGAGATGGGGTGGGGCTAGCTTTTCTGGGGGCAGGGCTAGCTTTGGCTTTTCTTGTGACCCAGTACTGAGGCTTCCATGGCCCAGTACTGGGTCACGACCCTGCAAATGGGAAACACTGGTATAATGCATTACATATTGCAGAGAAACAGTGAATCCTTTAGCCTTGTACACAAAATATATTGGTACACAGGGTAGTGTGCATAGAGGGGGAGCAGGACAACGTATACTGGCTCCTTCTCTGCTTATGCACATTTGCTACACACCTATCTGCCTAATCTTAAAAATGAGGTGGAGAAGGTACAGAAAAACATAATGGAAATTGTCAAGGCATTGGTGAACCTGCCCTACTAGAGAACAAAGTCTGAGCCCAGTGGCACTTTTAAGACCAACAAAGTTTAATTTTGGGTTGTGGCCAGGAGGTGCTGCCTGCCTTTAGGGGTACCCCACTCAAGCTAAGGTGACCCCAAGCTATACAAAATGGAGTCAAGCCAAAAACTGGCCAAGAAATACTTCATTCAAAATGGAGTAGAGCAGAGAGCTTGTTCTAGTCCCATCTAAAGGCTCCTTCCATACATGGCCCAAATGGAGTGAATAATAACAATGGGGACAACTGGTAAGTATTGCTCACGCCCTAATCCTCAGCTGCTGATCAATGGCCTCTCCCTCCAGCCCATTATTCTCACCTAGCTACTTCTATTCATTCCGATGTTAACACCTATCCTGTTTTGTCTACCACATTGAGTTCTTTCCTGAGTGTCAAACCCAAATCAGTACCAAACCATCCAGCTACACCCTGGCTCACCCTTTTTGTGAAGATATGAAAATCACAATCTATTATTTGCAACTAGGACACCATTCAGGAAGACCATTACCAGGTCATTAAGGACTCTATAGTCACTAAAGGATCTTTTTTTTTTTTTTTCCAAAAATTAAACATTTATTGAAGTTCAAACAAAAAAGTACAAACAGAAAACCAAAGACACCACCAAAAAGTAACATTACAAAAAAGGAAAAAAGAAAAACATATATCCCATACCCACCCATCTTCCACCACCACCTGTGAAAGGAGCTTTAGGAGCATGTAGGGATATTAAGTCTACTGTCTCATATCATATCCCATACCTTTCGCCCATAAATACACTGGTTCCCAGGTTTTTATGCATTCTTGCCAGTTTCCATCTCTCAACCTTATGGTTAAAACATCCATTTCGGCAGACTCCAGTAACTTAAACAAAAATTCTTCCTTACACGGGATTTGGGGGGATTTCCAATATTTTGCGAAGAGAATTCTGGCTGTTGTAATCATATATATTACCAATTTTTTCTCACCCTGTGTTAAGTTTTCTCTACATACACTCAACAAATACAGTTCGGGAGAGTGTTTCAACCTTTTCTTTAATACCTTTTGGATCCATATACTTATTTGTATCCAAAATTTCCTAGCAATTTCACAGTTCCACCAAATGTGGTATAGTGTCCCTCTAGCTTTTTTACATTTCCAACATTTATCGTTATAAGTTGGGTTCATTCTGGCTATTCTCGCTGGAGTCAGGTACCACCTATACATCATTTTATATAGGTTTTCTTTGAAGACTACCGATTTAGTCAATTTAATATTATATTTCCAGATCTTTTCCCATTCTTCCAATTCAATTGAATAGCCAAAGTCCTGTAACCACTTTATCCAGCACTCTTTAACCGTTTCCGACTGCATTTCCATCTCCAATAACCAGCTATAGATTTTTGAAATAAGATTTTTGGGTTCATGTATTATTGTGTCAAATTCATTTACTTTGGCATCTTTAGGAAATCCCACGCTTTTGTCAGATTGGTATATTGACTTAATTTGGCATCTGACCCACCAGTCCGGGATTATATTTGCTTCCAGATTTAAATTATTTTTAGTATCTAACAGAGTTGAGTAGTTTTGAGGGTTTTCCCAGTCGTATAAATTAGGGTGGGTGGTTGCTTCCACTGGTGAGACCCACAATGGAATATATGTATAAATTTTCTTTTTAATCTCAAACCAAATCTTATAAATTGCTTTTCGAACTTCATGTGCCTGGAAGTTGGTGCTTTTTGGGGAGGTCTGGTACCAAATATATGCATGCCAGCCTTTAGTCAGTCCTGCCCCCTCTAAAACTAGTAATCTTTTGTTTTCTAACAGACACCAGTCTCTGGCCCAGGCTAAGCAAGAGGCTTTATAATATAAATACCAGTTTGGTAAGGCCATACCCCCTCTTAGTTTGCTCTCTTGGAGAATTTTTAACTTAATCCTTGGCTTCTTGTTTTGCCATATAAAAGTCAGAATCATTTTGTTAAGCTTTTGAAAGAACGAGTTGGGAAGTTGGACTGGGATCATCTGGAATAGGAATAGGATTCTAGGCAGAGTGTTCATCTTTATAGTGGCTACTCTTCCCAAAAGGGAGATTTGCAAGTCTCGCCATTTCTCCAAATCTGTTTCAATTTCTTTTAAAATCTTCTCGTAGTTGTCACAATAGAGAGATTTCACATCGTTTGTTAAATAGATTCCCAAATATCGAATTTTCTTCTCTTTTTTGAAGCCCGATTTATCTTCTAATTGTTTGATTTGTTCTTTAGTCATGTTTTTAGTTAGGAATTTGGTTTTCTGTGTATTAACTTTGAATCCAGAAACTTCTCCAAATTGTTTCAAATTCATTATTAGTTTATCAATCGAAGAGATAGGATCCTCCAGAAAAAACAGCAGGTCGTCTGCAAATGCTTGAATCTTAAATTCTTCGTTCTTTACCTTCAGGCCCCTAATTTCGGTATCCTCTCTTATTTTTTGAATCAAAAATTCTATTGTAGTTACAAAAAGGAGAGGTGAGAGAGGACATCCCTGTCTGGTCCCCTGTTCTATTTCCACAAATCCAGAGTTGTTCCCATTTATATTAATTCTTGCTTTTTGTTTAGTGTATATAGCCTCAATCAGCTTCTTAAAATTCTTGCCACAACCAACAGCTTCCAATACTTTGCTCATGAAATTCCAGTTCACGTTATCGAACACTTTTTCAGCGTCCAATGAAATTCCTGCAAATTGTTTGTCCGGATGATCTTTATAGTATTCTAAGATGTTCAAAAAATATCTTAAGTTCTGCCGCATCATTCTTCCCGGTATAAAACCCGTTTGATCTTCTTGCACTAAATTGGTTACTACTTTCTTAAATCTATTTGTCAGTATAGTTGCGAAAATTTTGTAGTCTGCGTTTAGGAGAGAAATTGGTCTATAATTCTTGATTTCCTTAGACTCTGTTCCTTCTTTATGGATTAATGTAATCAACGCCTCTCTCCAGGATGTTGGAATTATTGCTGACTCCTGAATTTTCTCTAACAATTTTTTATAGGGAATTAAGAGTATATCTTCAAAAGTTTTATATACTTCCACCGGAAGACCATCCAGACTGGGCGTTTTGTTGGATTTCTGCTGCTTAATTGCTTCAATTATCTCATGGATTGTGATAGAACTATCCAATGAGTTCTGTTGTTCTTTCGTAATTTGTTTCATATTAATGCTTTGAATATATTCATCTTGCCGTTGTTCTTCAATATCCTGTTTTTTGTATAGATTTTGATAAAAACATTTGATTATTTGTTCCATTTGGTCTTCTTTTGTAGTTTCTTCACCTTCTTGATTTATGAGTGATCTTATAATTTTTTTTTCCTTTTCCTTTTTGAGTTTATATGCTAACCATCTGCTTGTTTTATTTGCATTTTCAAAAAAGTTTTGCTTGGTCCATTTCATTTTCCTTTCCAGTTCTTCTGTTAGCCATAAATTAATTCTGTGTTGCGTAGCTTGTATTTTTGCTTTTATCTCTTTCGTATTTTTAATTTTCTGTTGTCTCTCCTGCTCTTTTAAATCTTTTACTAATTCATTAAATAATTTCATCCGTTCCCGATTTCTTTTTGCTGTGAAGCTAATAGCCATTCCCGTAAAAAAGGCCTTGAAAGTATCCCAAATATTCTGGATGCTGGTATCTTCTTCCACATTACGCTGAAAAAATTCTTTTATTTCTTTTTTCGCCCCTTCCAGAAATGCTGTCTCTTTTAAAATTTGGGTATTCAAAGTCCAACGACTATTCCTTGATGGACAATGTATCATCAGTTGCAATGGGTTATGGTCGGCAAATGTTTTCGGGAGAATGTTGGCTTGATTAACTTGCGGGATCAGGCCTATCGTCATCCAACACATGTCGATTCTGGACCAGCACCTGTGAGCTTGTGAAAAGTGTGTAAAATCTTCTGTTTGTGGGTTCTTAACCCTCCAGATATCAATAAGACTCAACTCCTCTACCATCTTAAGAAAAGCTTTTGGCAAGACACTACGCGATGGATTTTTCTTTAACTTTTCAAATTTTTTATCTTTTTGAGCATCAAATACCGCATTAAAATCTCCTATAATGCAACAAGCTTCGATTTGTAATTCCACTAATTTCTCATGTACTTTTTTATAGAAATTTTCTTGTTTGTCATTCGGTGCGTATATGTTTACAAGCAATATCTTTTTTTTTTTTGTTAATTGTTGTTTCTATTATCAGGATCCTTCCCGTTTCATCTTTATAAATCAGTTTGGAGTCTATATTATGATGAACATATATGGTTACTCCTCTCCTCTTCCCTTCATCACACGAACAATATAACTGTCCCAATCTCTTATTTTGTAAAAACTTCGTATCACTTTCCTTTATATGCGTTTCCTGAAGGCAAATTATTTGGGCTTTAGTTTTCTGAAGTAGTAAAAAGGTTTTCCTTCTCTTCTTTGGTTCATTTAAACCGTTCACATTTACCGATACAATCTGTAGTCCCATCTTTTTGTTCATCCTAATATCGTTTTACTTCCTTCGGTTGCTCTTTGGTCTCTTTTAGTGAATTGTCTTGTTCTGACTCCTTCTCTTCTGAACTTGCAGGTATCCTCTACTTCTTTTCCACACAGGTCTGTTTCTTCCTCTTGATCTTCCCCTATATCAGAACTCTGGTTACTTGAAGCTACAAAACTGTCCCAGAATTCTTCCATTTTCCCCAAGGTAGTGATGTTATACCTCTTGGCCTGGTACGTGAAAAAGATTCCTTCTGGCACCAGCCATCTAAATTGAATTGACTGCTTCAATAGCCAGCTGGTCAGCTTCTTATATCCTTGTCTTCTTTGGCGAATTGTCCAGGGAACATCTTTCAAGACTTTTATATTAATATTTTGCCAGGATAAGCCTTCATCTCTTGCCTTTTTTTGAATCTTTTCACAGATCGCTATTCGAACAAACCTTACTAAAACTTCCCTTGGCAGGTTATGTCTTCTGGAATAGGAGGAAGATATTCTTCTTATCCAGTCAATCTCGCTCTTTCCTCCCTCCAATAATTTCTCTTCCTCTGTATTTAGTATATCCAGAATTTTTTCCTCTAAGTTCTCTCCCCTAGCTTCTGGGATATTCTGGAACCTTAATACGTATGCCGCCTTTTCCATTTCTAATTTCACTACTTTGTCTTCCAGCTCCACTAATTCATTCTGATTCTCTCGTACCGTCACTGTGGTGGCTTTATTTTGATCTTCCAGTCTTTCCACTTTAGCAACCAAACAATGCACTTGCTGTGTGTTTGCTAATAGTTGTTTTTGAAAATCATCCATTTTGTCATTCGTTTTTTTAATCTCCCCCATCAGATCCATTTTCATCCCTTCCAGAGCTTCTTGGCTTTGCTTAAAGCTTGCCACCATTATCGCTTGCAATTTCTCTATAGCTTCCTGGTTATCTGTTGGTGGTAAAGTTCTTTGACCTCCCGGTGAGGTGCCCTGGCCCACTTTTTTGATTTTGGCCTCCATCTGTCTTTCTTTTTTCTCTTTATCTCCCATACTCTTAATCCTTCTGGTCACTAACACAACATAAAGTAACTTTCTCCTGGCTTTATATTACTTCTATTTCAATTATTACTCACAGCACAAAGTAATTACTTCAGCATGTTAATATATATTGGCCATTCAGAAATTATGGGCCATTTTAACTGCTACTGATGATTATTTAAGTCAAACCCCCATCATTTCCTTTTGTTGTGTCTTCCCCAAAATCAATAAATCAATTTCATTGGTAAATCAATTCCACATTTCATCAATCCCTAAACAAATAAAAAATTATAAATCAGTATCTCTTCCCCCAACCTTTCTTCACGTTAACAATTCATTATTTGGCATTAATATAATATTCAGAATTCATCCCACACAACTCACAGTTCAGTATGATCATTACAGCTGAGATCCACTGTTAATTTAAAGTTCAGTCTTGTTAGTTTTACTTTATTTTCTTTCTTCTTTCTTCTTGTTGGCTTCTTATCTTCTTCTTCCTTTCTTCTGTCTTCTTTCTCTCCTTTTATTCAACCGCTTGCAGTCTGTCCCAAAAGAATTTCTATATATAGTCTTAGTCTCTGTCTCTGTTTCTCTGGTTCTTATATCCTCTTATTTCTCACCCTTTCTTCAAGGGAGGGACAGCCGCAGAGTTCCCTGCTAAAAACTGCCTCTCCCTCTCTTGATTAAGCCTTGGTTCTATCTCTCCTTTTCTTTCTCTCCTTCTCTTTCTCTTTCGGTCTTATTGACCGTTCTTCTCTTCCCAGACGCCTTCTATATTCCCGTCACAAGTCTTTTACTCTTAGCCCGCTCTCTGCCACCGCTCTCTCTTTCACTCACCACTCAGCACCATCTTCCGCCATGCTGCCTCGCTCTAAGCCATACACCAGGCTATTTCTCCCTGACTCTCCGTTCACCACATCTGTTCAGTAGACCCGTTGCCGTTTCTCCGCTTCACCGCTTCACCGCCCGCTTCCGTTTCGCCTCTCCGTCGACTCACCCCGACGCCCCGGCACCTTTTCCAAGCTCTACTGTGGCCGTCTCCGCTTGACTCAGGGCTGCCGATGCCTCGGATTCCAGTAGTTGCCTGATCTGCTCAGCCGATACTATTCAGCCGCTACCGCCACCGCCGCTCTCGCCCGGTCAAACTTTGTACGGCCCCTTCCGCCTCTCCGTTGCCGCGCCGCGTCCCCAGCCGCTTCTGGTCCGTCTTTCGCTCCCCGCTTCTCCGCCGGCCGGTAATTTTTATATTCTTCAATAGCTTCTCTTCTTGATATTTCTTTTATGTTAGCAATTAGCAATTTTCAAATTAATCTTAGCTTAGGGCAGTTCATCTGAGTTCGGTTGCCCCCTCCGCTCCTATTCCGGAGGCCTGGTTGTTGCGCTATGCGTTGGAGAGCTCCAGGCGAGGGACAGGCTGGGGTAGAAGGGACGCCTCCGCGTTTCTCCTAAACCCCCAACCAGCTCCCCCAAGCTTCGATGCGTCTTTCAGACGCTTCTTAAGAGACCCCCTGCGAAGAGGGACCTCTCTGGAGCGCTCTAAATCACAGTGCACGCCGGAGCTCAGCGATGCCCTGTGTCTCACCACGCCATCTTTCCGGAAGTCCCTGTACGTCACTAAAGGATCTTATACTCCTGAGAACTCTATATAACCTAGGTGAACACCCCATTTCAGTGTGCATTCTGTAGGGCGCCATTTGCAGTCTGTACCCCCCATTACTCCTGTAATTGGGTCTATAGGGCCTGCTACGCTGGTCGTGCTTGCCCTTCTCTTCAATTTGCCTGCTGAACAGATGTCTCCTCTTCTGGATCAGGTGATATAACCCTCTACAATGATCCCTAAATTCTTTATCGATAACCACTACCCTTCCTAGTTTCTTGATTGCCTGTACTGTGTATTTGGGTGTGTGAATGTATTCTTTTTACATATTTTGAGTAGACATTGCAAAATATATTTGTCTGGAGTATTTGTGCTTGAAAACCCAACCTCCATATTATTGAAGAAAAGATCTTTGCTCCTAATTCACTCTATCTAGTCTCCATATTGCTAATTTCCCCATTATAAAAGGAGACATAAGCATTTCCCATAACAGGGTGTAAGCTCTGTGTCTGATGAAGTGTGCATGCATGTGAAAGCTTATACCCGGAACTAAACTTTATTGGTCTTAAAGGGGCCACTGGACTCAAACTTTGTTCTGCTGCTTCAGGCCAACATGACTACACACCTGAATCTATCTTCCCACCAAGAGAAGGCTAAAGATCATGAGGCTCTTCAATGTATTAAAATAATATTATTAAATGGAGACATGATGGAGAGTTAAAAATTCAGTTTATGTGGAGAAAATTGAATGGAATCTCTCTCTCTCACTACAGCATATGGCCAACACCCAATGAAACTGACTGGTGGTAAATTCAGGACAGACTAAAATGAAGCATAGCACACAACATGTAATTAATGTATGGAATTCACAGTTGCAAGACATAGTGAAAAGTGATGGCCACTGGCTTAGATATCTTTAAAGAGATTAGGCAAATGGACTATAATGCTGATAAGAGCTATTAGTTATGAGAGTTAAGTAGAATCTTCAAGCTCAGATGTTGCATACTTCTGAGTGCCAGCTGCTGGAGAGAGAAACCATGAGGGAGGGCTATTGCCTTCAGGCTTGCCTCTAGACATCCTAGAAACATCTTGCAGTATACTGGGGAAAACTGTTGGATCTTTTTTTAAAAAAATGAACCAGCAGGATTCTTTATTTTGTTCTTTTGAACTCAGCCTTTACTTCTTTACTAGGCAGATCATGAGAGGGAGGGCAAAAAGGGTTGCATCAGTGCTTAGTTCTTGTGGTCCTTTCTTACATGCCTAGGGAAATGATGATCACCACTTTGGGGTCAGGAAGCAATTTTCTCCAGGTCAGTTTGGGCAGGGATCCTGGGAGTTGTTGGGATTTTTTTCTTGCCATCTTCTGAGCATGATGCAGTGGTAATTGGGGTGTGTGTGGAGATATTTGTGAGTTTCCTGAAATGTGCAAGGAGTTGGACTACATGACACTGGAGGTCCCTTCCAACTCTATGATTCTATGATTCTTGAAAGAATACAAATATAATAAATAAATGATATAGTGACTAAAATGTACTTTTAATATATCCTGTTCATTTATTCATTTTAGAATAAACATAATATAGCTGCATGGTAGTCCAATAATTCATGTTTCCTTCCTTTTAGCTAGTAACCTCTGCACAAACCCTGCATGAGAACAGATACATGGTGGACCTTCTTTTCTCTCCTTCAAACATTCTTTCAGTGGAGATGAATGGTATTTATTAATCTGTGAATTAGGAAGAGTAAGATTCCTGGCAGTGAAGACTTATGTATTTATTCGCACCTCATATCCTGCCTTTTCCCTCAGTTGGGATTTAAAGAGGATTACATCATTCCCTTCTGTTTTTTCCCTCACAACAGCCCTGTGAGGTAAATAAGTCTGAGTGTGCACGACTGCCCAAAGAAACCCAGCAAGCTTTCATGTCAGAGTGTTCATTTGAACCAGATCTCAGTTTTTAATCACTATACTACACTGGTAGTCAAAGATGAAGATTCCCAGGAAGTTTAGTCCAATCTCCAAATATTGGACATCTTCATTAATAACAATGTATTATTAATAAAAAATTGTACACATATTATTTGGTGGTTATCCTGGGTTAATTAATGAAGTTTTCCAAGACATGATCTTGTGTATGTGATGATTTTATGCATGTATTATGTTGCAAGTTTCTTCAACTAGATGCAAAGATAATGGAAGCAAATGCTGTTAGGCTTTGAGTGCAAACAATGTCTATAATTTACGCATTACTTTAATTATGAATAAAGAGTTATCCACAAGAAAAACTCCAACGTGCAGTTATGTGTTGGGGTGAACATTTGTGAAAAAAACCCACCTGTTTTATTTCCATATCATAATTACAGATTATTAGCATGATGCTTCAAAGAGCATGATGCTTCAAAGAGCCGCAGTAGATCTAGATGAGGACGATGGTGTCTACATCCGCTATCGCACCGATGGCAGCCTGTTCAACCTGAGGCGACTAAAGGCCCACTCCAAGACAATGGAAAAACTCATCCGAGAGCTACTGTTTGCTGATGATGCTGCACTCGTCTCCCACTCGGTATCAGCTCTGCAGCATATGACGTCCTGCTTTGCAGAGGCTGCCAAGCTATTCGGCCTAGAAGTTAGTCTGAAGAAGACAGAAGTTCTCCACCAGCCTGCACCCCAGGAAGATTATCACCCTCCCTGCATCACTGTGGGTGAATCAGTTCTGAAGACAGTCCAGCAGTTCAGCTACCTGGGGTGCATCATCTCCTCAGATGCCAAGATCGACAAGGAGATTGACAACAGGCTGGCAAAGGCAAACCGTGCATTTGGCCGACTGCACAAAAGAGTGTGGAGCAACAAGCATCTGAAAAAAGGCACAAAGATCAATGTTTACAAAGCGGTTGTGATGACAACCCTCATCTATGGCTCCGAATCGTGGGTTTTATACCGTCATCACCTGCGACTCCTTGAGCGCTTTCATCAGCGCTGCCTTCGCACCATCCTCAACATCCACTGGAGTGACTTTGTGACCAACACTGAAGTCCTCAAGCGGGCAGAGGTTACCAGCATCGAGGCACTGCTTTTGAAGACGCAGCTGCGCTGGGCAGGGCATATTTCTAGGATGGAAAACCACCGCCTTCCCAAGATTGCCCTGTATGGCGAACTCTCCACCGGCCATCGAAATAGAGGGGCACCAAAGAAGAGGTACAAGGACTCCTTGAAGAAATCCCTTAGCACCTGTCACATCAACCATCACCAGTGGTCTGACCTAGCCTCAGATCGCAAAGCATGGAGGCACACCATCCACCAGGCTGTCTCTTCCTTTGAGAACACACGCATAGCTGGTCTTGAGGACAAAAGGAGATTGAGGAAGAATCGCACTGCTACAGGACCAACCCTAAATCAGACTTTTCCCTGCAGCCGCTGTGGCCGGACCTGCCTGTCCCACATTGGTCTTGTCAGCCACCAGCGAGCCTGCAGCAAACGTGGACTATTGCACCCTTCTTAAATCTTCGTTCGCGAAGCCAAGCCGAGAGAGAGAAATTACAGAAAGGTCATGATTATTGTTTCATTAAATACAGAGAGCTTTTATCATATTAGAAAGCTGTGTCCAGGAAATTTTACATTTTTATTAATGTCAGATTGGATGCCCATTCAGTATTTCCTATGTAGGAAAATGTCAGACTATATGGTGTGGCTATGTTTTCACTAAATGACACCAAATGCCCAGCAAGCCCCAATTTCCAGTAAATTTCACAGTGGTGGATGATCCCATTTAAACTGGACAGGAGTCATCCTTGCTGCTATTATTACAATTTTCAAAGGCTTTTGACACAACTAATCACACTGTCCTTTTCTTCATCTGGTTGGTGTTTGAAGGGTTGCACTTTAGCATTTTTGGTCCCGTTTGTCTAATCAAACACATCAACTTTCCACTGAAGGAGTTTAATCAATGGTTTGGACCCTGTCTTGTGAAGGGCTTCAGGGTTCCATTTTGACACCTAACCTTTTCACTATTTATATGAGGTTGCTGGATGAAATTTTTCTGAAGCTTGGGCTTGGAAGTAATTGTATGCAGATGACATTCAGCTCTATATTTCATTATCTAACTTTCCAGATGTCTCTGGCTCTGAACCAGTGTTTTGAGGCTGTGGTTATGGCTAAGGCAGAACAAAGTGAAGCTAAGCACAGACAAACCAAAGACAATGCTCGCTGGGAAACCTGATTCCTGGGAAGATCTGGATCCACTTGTGGTACATGATATGGAGTGAGTTACACAAGGACTCAGTCTTGCTATCTGAAAAGTGGGTCAGTGATAAGAATGCCCTCTATCAGCTGTTTCCTAGACTTAGTGGCCCTTTCTATTCTATTCCTTGCTTCTGTAACCTCATGGTGGAACTACTATAGCATACTGTATGTTAGGATGCCCTTGAAGTCAACCCAGAAATTGTGACTGATCCAGAATATGGCACCCAGTTATTAATAGGAGCTGGCAGTTGGGTGCACATCTTTCCTATTTTAAAACTGTTTTATTGGCTGTCAGTTTATTTGAGTTCAATTCAAAGTGCTTCTTATGATCTCTGAAGCCCTTAATTTCCCGAGACTCACATGTCTAAAAGACTATGTCTTTTGGTATATCCCTGTGTGCCAGCTGTTTCAGCATGCCCTTCTGGCTGTTTCCTCATTAAAGATAGTCCAGCTGGCATTAACTAGGGCTGGTACTTTCTCTGGGGTTGCTGTCTCTTTATGGAATTTGTTGCATACATTTTATCAGGTTGGGTGCATCAGGGTTTGATTGTTTTTGGTTCTTCTTCTTCTACTGGAAGATGGTATCCTGCAATCTGAGATCTAGCCAAGTTCTTGGGAATTGCAAGGGTATTTTCACAGGATTTTTGCTGTAACTGTTCTGCAATACTGTCTTCTGCAGCTGAGCTGGTGTTATTTGCTCAATGCCTGAAGTGTCCAGGTGTTCTAAGGGCTCCAATGTTCTGTTCTCAGGGCTCCAATGATAACTGGCACAGTGGTCACCTTTTTCTCCCTGAAGCACTCTATTTGCAGTACTTGATATTTTGTGGTCTTCTCCTGTTCTATCTTTTCTATTCTGCTGTCTCCTGAGATTGAATTGTCAAAACCCCTTTTCTCATTTTTTATTGCAATTGTTATATCAGAGATGTTATATTCCAGGTGTTTACCAGTTTATAATTGGAAGTTCCAAAGAATCTTAGTTTCATCCATGATCTTGTCTGTTTTGTGCTCCCATGAATTTCTGGCTGATTATAAGCTATACTTCTTGCAAAGATTCTGGTGCAACATAGCTGCAACTCTATTGAGACATTCTTTGTAGTCAGTGTGAACATTTTTTTCTGTGGGCACTATGTGGTGAATTATTTCATCCTGCATCTTGCAAAGTTGACATTTGCTGTCATCACTGGTCTTCTGAATCTTAGCTTTTATACTATTTAATTTGAGTGCCTGCTCTTGCGCAGATAGAATGAGTCTCTCTGTTTCCTTCTTCACGTGCCCATTTTAGAGCCACTGCCAGGTATTTTCACTAACAACTTTGTTCTCCTTGTTTTTCAAATATCACCCAAGCAAGTGGTTTCTCCTCCAGTTGTCAAAGTAAGTTTTGAGGTCAATCTTTTTGTAATCTCCTTTGGTTTCTGCAAACTTAAATAAGGCTGATTCTACATTCATGTTTGGGTCTGATTTTCTGAGCACTGAAATCGCCTTCTAGAAATTCAGAGTATATTTTTTCATCTACACTTGTGGCAGCAGGCCAAGAAGGAAATATTGGAAAGTATCTGAATTTATGGGAAAAGAATGTTTTAGGATAAGGATCAATAAAGATAGGCCTACCCGAACATGTCTGGGCTTGCCTAGCTAATAGGTTATGTTGCTACTGGCTCACCAAGAAGGCTTGCTAAAGTAAAAGATTCAGCTTTGGCTTTGCAGCAAGGAACGGAACTAGAAAGGCAGGTGCACAGCAGAAAAGGATTGAATAAACGCCCAAAAAGAAGCATCAGTAGAGACTTGTAAGCGAAGGAAACTAACAGAAGCAGAACCACCAATGGATTGTGGTTAGGGCACAAATGGTTTGTGGTTAAGGTTGCCTGGGAAACCAATGGTCTGAGGGTTAAGCAAGACACTAGTAGGATACTGAAGAAGAACCAGTAGGATGCCCAGCGCAGCACTAATGCAAACCTGGTAAATGGTCCGGCGTGTCACGGCTGGGGCCGGGTCACGCAAAGTCCAGGGGCAGTCCGAGGTCTGTAGCCAGTGAGCAGGAGGGTCTGAGGCGCCTCCGAATCACTGTACAAGTATCGCAGGTCCGAGGTCCAGAAGCCGAGGTCAGGGAGTCCAGAAGTCACAAGCCAAATTCAGGGAGTCCAGAAACCAAAGTCAAGCCAGAGTGGATGCTAGAACGTCAGGGAGATGACTAGTTGCTTCCACAAAGCCTCCTCCCAAAGCCTACAGCTATATAGCCCTCTGCTGGCTGTTGCCCATTTGTGCTAATTGCTGGCTCGGAGAGGCAGCCAGGATCCTGTTGCAACTCAAGCATCCTTGCTCTTAGAAGGGCCAGAATCCTCTCAAAACTCAGGGCTCAGGGAGCGTCTTGCTTGTGAGCGTGCCGCCCTCCTCCGATCCCTGAGGTCCTGACGGAGGCGGTCACGCATACGCGCCACCCGAGAGGGCGAGGCAGGGGGGCTGGGATCTTCTCCAGCAGGTGGCAGGGGCACAGTTTCTTCTGCAGGCTCAACTTCCTCTGCAGGGTCCCCAGCACCCATGACACGGCGCATCATTGATACAAGACTAGTAGAGGAAGCATTACCATGGGTTAGAACGGGAAATGCTTGTGCAAATGGTATATAAGGCCTGCGTGCCCCTGTGGTTTTTGCTCAGACGCCCGCCTTGGTCTGAGCCCGCACGTGCTAGGCCCGCACGTGTGTATCCAAATAAAGCTTTGCTGTTTTCCTGACTTTGCCTCAAGCCTCCTTTGTCATCGCACCTGCTTTAATTGACAGAGCGGGGTTTTCCTGCAACACACTCAAAATTTTGCTCCTGGACATTCCCCTCTACACTTGCTTGCTTTACTGTGATTCTTGTCATTAATTTATGTAAGTTTCTGCAGGATATGCATGCCAAACTTAAAAGCTGCTTGAAACCATGGAGAGGGGGAGGGGGCAGGTTTAAGAGTTCCTTTGTTCTTTCTTGAGAAATGTGTTTATTGCCCTGTTTCCCAGGAAAGATATCATCTTTATGGTCCTGTGGAATGCGCATGCGATTTCTCTAGCCAGGGTGAGAGTCAAAACAAATGCTTTCTTTTAAAAGGAAATACTTCGCCTAAGCATTCTATCCTATAGTATCTTCTACTTTAGCCATATGCACTACTACTTATAACTACTTATAACAATTTTATTAATACAAATCAGATTGTCATAGCTGATTTATAGGTCTGAGAAACATCATAGGTAAAAACAGCCAGTAGCAAGTGATGCTCAAAAGGACACTTACACTTATGGCCTTAGATCCTGTAAGCCAAAATGCCCTCAAAACGAGGTTGGGGAATTGTCAGGTGGGCACCTGGCTCACTCAGGATCTTTTCACCTGTGTATACAGGATTAACACGTCCAGAAAAGTAATGCTTAACTCATTAGGGACTCTAATATTAAGTAAACCAATTAAAATTTATTAAGGAAAAAATAGCCTTCCACACAGGATAAAATACTCATCAAAACACACATTCAGTCCTAGGAAACATAGACACAGAGATAGGGGAACACATGGGTAGACAAACAGGGCGATATTTACCTATTGTAGTCTTCGAGGAAGGCTCCAATGGTGACAAGTGAGGAGGTGGGAGAAGGGGCCCGAAACTGCTCAGGAATCGTGGATGGATCTATGCAGCGGAAGTTGGGATACTGCTAGAAGCACACCTGTGGGTAGCTAGTCCACAGATTATAAGGACTCTCTTGAGCCCTTAGGGGATGGGAGGTACGAGGGAGGAGAAAGGTGGTCAGCTGGTGTGTGACCTCACGAAAAGGGGAGGTTTCACAGTGACCATAAGGGCTGGACTACTGCGACAACCAATAGAAAGTTCATTGGTGGCACCTAATTGGGTGCTTGCTCTTGACCAATGGACTTGCCTGGATCCTGGATACCTGAGAGAACTTTCAGATTGAAACGGACCAGGGGGAGGCTCCAAAGTGACAGTTAGGGAGAATAATAGAGAGATTACTTGGGTGGGGAGATGCTTGGGACTATTAGACTTATCTAAAAGGGTGACAATAGAAAGTCAAATCATGGCCTAGGTAACACCCAGTTTGTACAAAGGAACTTGGCTCTGGCTGAAGATGGTCTTCCTCTTCTTCTGTCTTCTCCTTGGCACTAGTCTTTGTCTTGAGTTCCGTTAACAAAGAAAGTGGCGGTTGGACGATTAGACACTCCTGGGGTGGGTAAATTGCTTGCAGGCATAGGTGACATCTGGTGTGTACATGAGCTGTTCGCTTCGCTGGAATGGAGTCAAGCCTGGTAGGAAGATGGCTGCGTGTGGTGTTAGCCCTCCACGGTGGATTCCATGGTCAGAACTTCATAACCATTCACCTGTATAGCTCCTGGCGGTGCAGTTTCCTTCGTTCCAATGCTGGGATGGACGTCATATGGAACGACGGGGAGCCTTCCGTTCTCCTGGTGGGCATTCTTGTACTACATAAGTCCAACACTGTGTCACACAGTGGCCAATATATGTGTGTGTATACACACACACACACATATATACACACACATATACATACATACATATACACACACATATATATACACACACACATGCCCTTCATCAGTGTTTAAATTTCACTGTTAAAACAAAAGGAAAAACAACCAGATCATGTAAGATATGGAGGAAACTGGATAGTAATGTTCTAGGAAGAAATAAGGGTGTTGCCAAGGGGGAAACACATTTTAGAGGTGTCATTATTTCTTACATGCTGAAAGTTGTGACTGTTCTCAAGGGGAGGAGGGCAATATCTGTCTACTTTCCATAATGGCTGGGTGCAGGGGTGGGTAGTGACCCTCCTGAGGTGCCAGCAACTGCCCAATTATATGAGCTCTGCTAATTGTTTACAATATGTTATGAGGCATCTAAGGATGAGGGACTGTTCCCAGGCTGGCTCAATACAGGCTTGTGTTGCCAGTAGGGTAGGGGAGAGGACTCTTTTGTGCTGAGTAGCATCAGTCATGTCTTTAGTGGCATGCTGGAAGAGGGAAGAGTGAGGTTTATAACTTCTTGTCACTATTTTGATGTGCAGGATAGAATATACAAAAATTAGGGGGGTTGGTTCAGGAAAAGAATCATTATCTTGGATATGGGCTGAGTGGGTAGTTTACCCTGATTGTTTATTTTTCTGTAGGACATTGCTGCTTTAGAATCTAAATCCATGTGGTTCTGGCATTCAGGACCATTATTTTCAATACTGAAATATATAATGGCCTGTGGCAGCTGTTTATAAAGATATAAAGGTCTTGGTTTTAACCTTTAAAGCCCTGAACAGCCTGGGACCAGCATATCTATGAGACCCAGGGATCGTTTTGTAGAAAAATAGGTGGTGGAGCTCATCCAAAGATTATTATGCAGCTACACCTACTATTCAATAGACAAAGTTGGAAGGAGGAGGTGGAACTCTCAGAAAGGTTCAGGAGCTGTGCTCCTGCGAGCTCCCACTGAATCTGAGGCCTGGTGAGACCCATATACCTCCCAAAGAGCTTTACACTCTATGGACCAACATTTGCTGGTAATCCCTGGCTCATAAAAGGGATTCACCCACCCCAAAGAAAGAAGGGAAATAATTGTGACTCTCTATGTGTTGTCTTCAAAGGCGTTTGGCTGGAAGTGCTCTGTGCTCCCACACTGCAAAAATTGAATTGGAAGGGGAAAATGCCATTGCTCAGGAAATCACTAAAATTAAAGGGGGGGGGGGACCCATGAGTGCATGCTTCAGCCAGCTAGCAATATCCAAAGATGAAAAAACAACATAGATTATTTCAGGAGGAAGTTTCTGTTACCCCAGAATCTAAAATTTCTGCTAGTATTCTGGGAAATTGTGATTATGGCCCAAATCAGCTATTTCTATGTGTATCTTTGGCTTGGGAATGTTGTTATGCACACCCTTATCAGTGATAACACTAAATTCGGAGCCAAGGTGGACTTGCCTTGTAGCCATTTTAGCAACTTTTAAGTTACAAGCAACACAAAAAGTTAGGATGAATTTGGATGACAGAAATGAGCCATTGATAAAATTAGTTTAACCCATACATTTGTTATACAGGTACAAATGTTGAGTTTTAAATATAAGATGTAGCACTACGTGGTGATCTGCAAGGAAATTCATGGAATAAGAGGAAGAATAGGCAAATAGGTAGAACCTATCATAAAAGAGCAGGAAACTTTAGAGTGATGAAAGATAATAAAGTTTGCCATGGGTATAGTTATTACAAAGCACAAACTTAGAAATGAGAGCATAACAATAAGTGGCTACATAGAATGCAAGAATAATTAATCTTCCCATCGCTCCAGAGGCTATTTCCAAACCCAGATAGCTTATTCAAAAGTCTGTTGGGAGCAATTGCTACATGAGTGAGGAGGCTGCAGTGGGAAGAAAGAAGAAAGAAGGAAGCACAACAAATAGGGGAAGTAGTTTCACCTCTTTCCCCTCCCCGCTGCAGTCTCTTGACTCAAGGGGCTATTACTGATGGATTGCAAGGTTCAATCCAAAGCGAGGGCAAAGTTGAATGTAAAACATTTAGAACTGTGCCACATGACACTATTGGACTGTCATTATGTTTGTGGCTTATTTAACATAGGATTATGGCAATTTCCATGATAGATTCTATATATCATGAGAATTGACATGAATGTACTTTTGAAGGAGATCCTCTGGATTCTTCCCTACTGCATTGTTAAATCACAGAACAGAAGCAAGTGAAACTTGCTTTACTAGATGCAGTGCATTAAGGGGAAAGGAAGTTGAAAAGGAAGTGGTGGGGGGATCTTTGCAGTCATTAAATCTGAGTCATTGTCTTTGCTAAAATTCCCCTTGAGTTACAGCTCTGTGAATCTGACAAGGCAAGATAATGGAATCTGAATTTTGATCATGGAGAATTTCATTATCTTAGCACTATAGACCTCAGCAGCACAATTTAGTTTCTTCCATTAGCATCAAGGCAGCTTAATGTGCAAAAAGAAGACTGTGAAGGAACATGTACATTTATTTATGATGTCTTCTAAATGATTAGCTAAATGCAGGAAGAGTCTAGAACAAACTGATACCACATAAGGAAATTGGCTCATTGAACCAGAATACTTCACTGAACTGTATGACTAAATGAATATTAATGAATATCATTTCCAGAAGAGAAGCAATCTCCTCTTTGCTATTGTTATTTTAGTGGCACTACTCAGATTTCCATCACAAACAAATGAATAGTCAGAGTTTAATGCCTATGTCAGGAAAGGAAATAATCTATATCCCGAAGTGGGGACTTACTCCAGCCAAATTGCTCAGCAGCATGATGTTATAATGCCAGCAGTTTGGCTAGGAAGGGATAACTTGTCCAAGTCACAACAACCTGAAAAAGTTCTTCTCCTCAGCTAGTAGGAAAAATGGGAGATGATCACAGATGTTTAGCTGTTAGATTTGGGAGGGACTAATATGTACAAACCCATCTTGGATATATGCCTTAACATGGTGACATAGCTGATTCAGAACAATCCCACATGGAGTTTAGATTCTGTCAGAAGGCTAAACTCCTAGCAGAATCAGACAAGGCAGAATGGTCACTGTTGACACTCCAGACTAGGTTGCATCCACCCCCTTCAGGAATCAGCAGCCACATCAGTTGAAGATAGAGTGTCAAGCGCGCTCATTTCTGGCTTGCAATTTTCTACGTAGAGAGCAAGTCATCAGATCTCCATTTCTCCCTCCCTTATTTACAGCCAGCGGGCAAGTAATAAATCCATCTGGCCCTGGGATGTTTATGCTATAGACTGGCTGCTATTACCTTCAAATCGCCTCTCCCATGGTTTCACACAGACTACCCTTATCTCTTCCCAAAGAAGTGTGAGAAGGTTTGATGTTTCCAATAGCCTAAAATTCCTTAGTAATGAAATAGATAGTTGTTTAGTAACCTTTGAACCCGTGACTCAAGTATGCATTTGTAGTGTAACCTGATGATATCCTATATAGCAACTGTGTAACTGTTTGTACTCCATTACTCCCAAGGCTTGTGTCCTTGGTAAAGCTCCTGAGTTTCTAACAATAAACCTACTTTTGATTTAAAATAAAGGACTTGGTTATTGAGAAATATCAGCGCTTGACATAGAGATGGTGAAGGAGGTGGAGGAATAATTGAAAAGTAGCTACTCAGCAGTAGCAGTAGCAGAAGGTGACATTGGCAGAGGATCTATCATAAACAATGGCAATGACACTTCAACTCACCCTAGTTAGTACTGCATGAAAGAAGGCTGTGGTAAACTACTTTGGATCAGCTCATACCATAAAAACCCTACGATGAGACAATCCAAAACAAACAAACAAAAAGCTATCATGCTGGAAGACCGGACCCCCAGGTCAGATAGCATCCAATTAGCTACTGGGGAAGAGCAGAGGTCAGCATGAGTAGTACTGTTCTTAATTATGCAACTGGATTAAAATCAAAAGGACATTCAGTTGTTGATATGAATGGATGCAAAAGGAAAGTCCAAAGCTGTTTGAAATACACAATAGAAACATGGAATGTGAGAAGTATGAATCAAGGTAAGCTCAAAATCATAAAATGAGAAATGGAGTATTTAATCATTGCAATCCTGACAACACGTTACTGGTAGAAAAGATTGAAGACTTGATACAACCACTGCTGAAGGTTAAAGCAGAAAGTCCCAAAGCAAGATTAAAATAATAATAATAATAATAATAATAATAATAATAATAATAATAATAATAATAATAATAATAATAATAATAATAATAATAATAATAATTATTATTATTATTATTATTATTATTATTATTATTATTATTATTATTATTATTATTATTATTATTATTATTATTATTATTATTATTATTATATTTATATCCCGCCCTCCCTGCCGAAGCAGGCTCAGGGCGGCTAACAGCATTTCATACAATAAGTTATACAATGGATATTAAAACAACATTAATCTTAAAAAACATTCTAATTATAAGTTAAAATCAACATTTCTGGTGCTATTCTATCAGCGAATATGATGGCAAGTCACTTTAAGCAAATCCTTCGATCATTCAATCGGCAAAGGCTATCTTAAAAAGGATGGTCTTGCAGGCCCTGCGGAACTGTTCAAGGCTCTGCAGGGCCCGCACTTCTTCCGGGAGCTGGTTCCAAACGTGTGGCGCTGCAATAGAGAAGGCCCGTGTGCAAGTATTTTGGAGTTTGGCCCGGGGATAGTCAGCTGGTTCTTCCCCGCTGACCTCAGTACTCTCTGGGGTTCATATGGGGAGAGACGGTCCCTTAGGTAGACAGATCCTCGGCCATATAGGGTTTTAAAGGTAATAACTAGCACTTTGTAACGAACCTGATATATAACTGGCAGCCAGTGCAGTCCATGCAGGCCTGGACATATGTGCTCCCACTTTGGGAGCCCTAATAACAACCCAGCCGCTGCGTTCTGCACCAGCTGCAGCTTCTGGGTTCGGCACAGAGGCAGCCCCATGTAGAGGGCATTACAGTAATCCAATCTTGAGGTGACCGTTGCATGAATCACTGTTGCTAGGTCCCGGCGCTCTAGGAAGGGGGCCAACTGCCGTGCCCGCTTCAGATGAAAAAACGCCGACTTGGTAGTGGCCGCTATCTGGGCCTCCATTGATAATGAAGGTTCCAGTAGAACCCCCAAGCTCTTGACTCAGTGCGCTGCTTTCAGCGGTACACCGTCAAAAACCGGGAGAGGAATTTCCCTCCCCAGAGCGCCGCGACCCACACAAAGGACCTCTGTCTGAACATCAACAAGACAAAAGTAATGACTACTCTTGGGAATGACACAATTTTAAGGTTGGTGAAATTGTTGAAATTGAAATTATTCAAAATTTTCTATTCTTTGGCTCCAACATCAACCAAAAGGGAGACCACAACCAAGAATTAAGAAGGAGATTGAGACTTGGAAGGGCAGCCATGAAGGAGCTAGAAATTTTTTTTTTAAGTGTAGGGACATGTTGCTGGGGACCAAGATCAAGTTAATCCATGCCATGGTTTTCCCCATTACTATGCATGGGTATGAAAGCTGGACAATGAGGAAAGTTCACAGGAAGAAATTAGATTTCTTTGAAAACTGATGTTGGAACAGAACTTTGTGCCCCAATCAGAAGAAAGAGACAGAGCCCGCCTTGGCGGGGAGGGCGGGATATAAAAATAAAATATTATTATTATTATTATTATTATTATTATTATTATTATTATTATTATTATTATTATTATATCATATTGGGTTCAACCAAGGTACAATTTATTAACCATTTACACCTTTATATTGGCAAGGGCAAACCCTAAGTGTGAAAGTAGGCCAAGCCAAGGGGTCATTCCAGACCACTTCCTTGTCATATGTGAGCCACCTGTGTTCCAGGGGTGAACCATTCCTGCAGCTCACCTCTGGCTGGCATAGCAAATGGGCACCACCCTGGAGCTCCCCCACAAGCTGTGAAACTTATCAGGAAGGATCCTAGCTAAGGCAGTCCAAAAGGCAGTCCTCATTCCCAGCCCTGCACCATGAAACCATAGCCTGAGCCCAACGGACCACTTGACCATCCCCCCAAAAGGGCAGATGTTATAATGTGCTCACCAGATCTGTTTTCCACCTTTTCCAGACTAACCTGCCACTGCCAAGGCCAAGCCTCTGCTTATGACCTTGTGCCCACCAGGCAGCCTAAAGCTATCCTCAGCTCTTGCTGCAGATTGTCCAAAAATCAATTGTTGCCCTTTTTTGAATAGATACACTCTGTCATTCTTTTATGGGTTAGGCAATTCAGCCTGTATCCGGGTTGTGACAAGAACTGACCCCATCCACCTGCCATTGCATTATTCAGTTCTCTATTAGCCTTCCAGGATGCATTGTCCAAATCTGGAGTCCCCCAGGCTGTGCCACACACTGTGGGAGCAACATAGCAGACCATGTAATCAGCATACCAGACCACCTGCTCCTAATAAGCTCCATGTCAGCCTTTGCCTGGATCACCAGGGCCTTTCCTTTCTCTAGGCCAAGGTCATTTCCACCCAAGTGGATCAACAGTACATGAGGCAGGGGACCCCATCTCCCCTTAAACAGCAGTGGGATGAAACCAGGCCACTTCAAGCCTTGTTGCCCCAACTACTCAACCATGGCAAACTCACTGAGCCCCAATTGTGTACCGAATCAGCCTCTATTTTGCCCAGTGAACAACCCAAAAGACCATACTGGAGCCACAAATGGTGACTTTCACCTCTCATGGTGGCCAGCCATACCTAGGAAGAAAATACAATTAACTGCAGAACCCCAATTCTTCACATAGGGTGTTTTCGCACTCACCTTAATCAGCAGCAACCCCCTCTTCACCACGCAGGATCTGCACGGATTTCGCACTAATTGCCACGGAGCACCCGGAAGAGCCGGAAAGTCCCGGCGCTTTTGCGGCACAAATGGAAACCGCAAAAAACCAGTTTCCGTTTGTGCCGCAAAAGCACCGTGACTTTCTGGCTCTTCCAGGTGCTCCGCGGCAATTAGTGCGAAATCCGCGCAGATCCTGCGCGGTGAAGAGGGGTGTCGCTGCTGATTAAGGTGAGTGCGAAAACGCCCATAGTGTTAAGTGGGTGACCATAGGACTTAAGGACATAAGAGAAGCCATGTTGGATCAGGCCAATGGCCCATACAGTCCAATACTGTGTCACACAGTGGCCAAAAAGCCCAGGTACCATCAGGAGTTCCATCAGTGAAGCCAGGACACTAGAAATCCTCACACTGTTGCCCCTCCCAAGCACCAAGAATACAGAGCATCACTTGCCCCATACAGAGAGTTCCAACAATACGCTGATGGACCTCTGCTCCATATGTTTATCCAATCCCCTCTTGAAGCTGGCTATGCCTGTAGCTGCCACCACCTCCTGTGGCAATGAATTCCACTTGTAGCACTGTGACCTCCAATGCCCAGCTGCTGTGGAGGCTGCCCCAATCTGAAATATCTGGGTCTCAAATCGAAACTGACCAAGACCTAACATGACTGCTCAAAATTGAAACTTGGTCAAGTGGCTGGTGTCACTGTGCCAGAATAGTACACACTCCACCTGGGCCCCTCACCACTAAGTATTATTGGAGTGGCACCACTTGGTAAAGGTCAACCTCTGAACAAGATCCTTCCCTAATCTCCACCTCTTTTTGCTGCTGATCAGTTTATAACTACCAGACCCTGAAGTAGGTACTGCTTCCCAAAAAGCAAATATCCTGTAACAGCAGTGTCCTACTTGACTGGTTGCCATGGGGCCCACCATCAACTTGCTCAAAATCAGCACTCCAAAAAAGGCCACCAAGGCTGCTGTGTGGGAAAGGCAACCCTCATAGTCATTGATACAAACTGCCCTCCAGGACCCACACAGTTCCCACAGGACCATTGAAGAGACAGACTCCCCTTGTCAGTCCACAGTCCAGCCTCACATGACCAGCCCTCTAACATCTAAATGCAGAAGTCCCCTGGGACTTCACTAAAACCCTGAGCTTTACTCAGAAAACCTAAGTCAGACAGTTTACACTTGATGGATTGAACTGCAACACTCTTACCCTTAAGGTCAGTGCAGAACTGCATCAGATGCATTACCATAAGTGTCCAAATCTGTTAAGAGTCCCTTTCACAGCCTAAAAAGCTTGAACTGCTATCTCATCTGGCCATAGGTCCTCCTGATGTTAGGTGCTAAGGCTAATTATATCACCCTCTTGGCCTTAGCCCTCCAAAACACCACAGCTCCAGGAGCATCCAGATTGGCTGGGGATCGACTCCTGGGGCCAGCTGATGGAATAGGGCTGCCAAGTCCAATTCAAGAAATATCTGGGGACTCCGGAGGTGGAGCCAGGAGACATTGGGGCGGAGCCAGGAGCAAGGGTGTGACAAGCATAATTGAACTCCAAGGGAGTTCTGGCCATCACATTTAAAGGGACAGCACCCCTTTTTAAATGTCTTCTTTCCATAGGAAATAATGAAGGATAGGAGCACCTTCTTTTGGGGCTCATAGAATTGGACCCCCTGGTCCAATAGTTTTGAAACTTGGGGAGTATTTTGGGGAGAGGCACTAGATGCTATACTGAAAATTTGGTGCCTCTACCTCAAAACACAGCTTCCCCCAGAGCCCCCAATACCCATGGGCTCCGGGATCTGCACTGGCTGCCAGTAACATTCCGAGTCCAGTACAAGGTGTTGGTCATTACCTTTAAAGCCCTGTATGGCCTAGGACCTGCCTACCTGAGGGACCGTCTCTCCCCACACGTTCCCCAGAGAGTACTACGTTCCGGCTCACAAAATCTGCTGGTAGTCCCTGGGCCAAAGGAGGCCCGCCTAAAATCCACCAGGGATCGGGCCTTCTCAACAGCGGCACCTTACTGGTGGAACCAGCTGCCGGAGGAGGTGTGGGCCCTGCGGGACCTAGGGCAGTTCCGCAGGGCCTGCAAGACAGCCCTCTTCCGGCAGGCCTATAACACCTAACTGATACTTTGGATGGAACATCTTTGGATGGAACAAAATGCTCTTATAGACCGCTGGCTTTATTTTATCTTGTTTTATTAACTATGCTTTTATTGTATCTGTAAATGTTTTAAATGGAATTGTATGAATCATTATGTTGTGAGCCGCCCTGAGACACTTCGGTGAGAAGGGCGGGATATAAGTTCATTAAATAAATAAATAAATAAATAAATAAATAAATGGATCAATTCCCCATTATTCCCTATGGGAATCGCTCTCCATAGGGAATAATAGCCCAGTAGACATTTCCTTTCCCCACCTCGCCGCTTTCTGATGACACTAAAGCGGGGGTGGGGGAGGGCCTCCAAACCTGGGGATTGGCAACCCTCTCTCTTTCACACACTCACACACTTACTGGGTCAGGTGCTGCTCCCTCTCTCACACACACACACACAGTTGCTCTGAAGCGAAAGCAAAACAAGTGTTGTTGACCCTTCCCATGAAGTACTTCCTGCTCAACTTTAAAGGCACAGAGACATGCACACATTTTGAAACGGATCTCTTTACAGGTTTCTAAACCTGCCTAAGACCTAGAACTGCATGGTGGCTGAAGGGGCAGGCTTCCTCCACCGGCCAGCTGGCTGGGGGTGGGGGGAAGCCTGTAAAACCTGGGGATCCCCTGCTGGGACCTGGGGATTGGGAAGCCTATGATGGAACCTCTCCATCTGTTTACAAGATACAGTATCAGCCTCCCTATTACTCACTCCCAGCACATGCTTAGCCAGTAAGAGTATATTAAAACAAAAGCATTGCAGTGTAAAGGCCCTTACCAGCATAATAAACCTAGGAGACATGGAGGTGAAAGTGATGCTGTAACACCCTCTACCCTAACTAGGGCAATAGCTAATCCATCCCCCATGCACATTCAACTTGTTGTGCTGACATGGGCATCTGTGATGTGTCCTGTGCTTATGGGGACCCAGGGGCAACAGGCAGACCCCAGAGCCCCTAAGGCCACACACACTGCTGTGCAGCATGTAGGCTTGCCAATTCCTAGGTTCCAGCAGCAACTTCCCACTCCCAGTCAAATGGCTGGGGGGGGGGGAAGCTCCACCCCGACAGTCCACACCTCCCTTTCCACTTTAGAACTAGAGGAACCTTGGAAATGTTTGCTTTCTGGATGGTGTGTCTGTGCCTTTAAATCTAGGACCTAACCAAGCTGAATGGGGGTGGGGTGAGCCGGCAGAACAAGATGGTTGCTTCCAGTTAGCTATGAAGCTGAAGCAGTCAAGAGACCCTCCATTTGTTTCACAATCCTTTAGAAGTTATTTGCATAGTAAAAGATAGAACTTGCAACTTCAGCAACTCATGAGTAAATTGCTCCAGTGAGACCACACAAGTGTAGGATTGCAGGAATCGTGGATGGATCTATGCAGCGGAAGTTGGTATACTTGGTACCCAGCTCTGCAAAACACCCTACAGACTATAAATTGCAGAAAGTCTCAGAACAACCAGCAAATTCCACAGAACAATCAGCACAGTCAACAACCATCTTCCTTATCTTCAAACCCCTTCCAACCCTCCCAGCAATTAACACGGAACAATGGTCACATTCAACAGCCAGTTTCCTTATCACTACCCTTCCAGGAAGCCCCACCAAACAATGGGCACATCCACAAACCAATTGCCCTTTCATCACACCCCCTCCAGCCTAGAAATAGCAGCTCTCCAGCAGCCCTGGCCCCACTCAATGCACAGCAGCCAAGAAGGTCTGAGCGCCTGCTCCGGCTGCAACGCCACTGAGGATGTTCTCCACAGCTGAGAATGAAACGTCTGGAAGGAAAACTTTCTCCAGTAGAACACGGCACTTGATCCCGAAAGATTCTACAAACCCTAATGATGTTACCAGCCGTGAAAAACGGAAATCTTTGAAAATACAAGAGTTTGGGGAGTTAGCGGGACTTTACATAAATAAAGAAAAATCTAAAATTTTGTGTAAGAATATGCAGATAAATAGACAACAAGAATTACAAAGACTAACGGGCTGTGAAGTTACCTCTAAGGTAAAGTAACTAGGGGTAGAAATAACAATGAAAAATATTGATTTGTTTAAGAATAATTATGACAAGTTATGGCGTAGAATAGAGGAAGATGTGCTAAAATGGAACAAGTTCAATGTCATTGCTGGGCAGAATAGCTGCAATAAAAATGAATATTCTACCAAGGATAATGTATCTGTTTCAAACTATTCCCATTGTGAAAGATGCTAAACAGTTCGATAAATGGCGAAGGAAAATTTCAGAATTTGTGTGGGCTGGGAAGAAACCAAGGATTAAAATGAAAATCTTGACAGATGCAAAAGAGAGAGGTGGATTCCAATTACCAGATTTGAAATTGTATCATGAAGCAGTTTGTTTAGTATGGATGAAAGAATGGATAATGTTGTTAAATAAAAAACTTTTAATGTTGGAAGGCCATGGAAAAAAAATTGGCTGGCATTCATACTTATACTATGGAAAAAAGAAGATGGATGGCCTTTTCTCTCACAATTATATAAGAAGTAATCTACTAAATGTATGGATAAAGTATAAGAAATATGGTGATGAGAGGAGACCTTTGTGGATAGTGCCAGCTGAAGTGATAAAGATAATGGCTAAAACAGCCAAAGAAAAATGGCTATCATACAATCAGCTACTAAAAATACAAAGTGGAAAAATAGAACTGAAAACTGCAGAAGAACTGAGTTACAAGTATGATTGGTTTCAAATGCAACAAATAAAAAGTTTGGTGGAGAATGATATCAAAACTGAAGGAATAAGGAAGGAGCAAACAGAAATGGAAAGAGTTCTGCTTGGAGATAATGAGAAATTAATTTCAAAAGTATACAAATTACTTTTACAATGGTCTACAGAAGATGAAGTAGTGAAATCTCAGATGATAAAATGGGCAATTAATGTAAATAAATAAGTAAAGATGGAATCTTGGGAATATTTGTGGGAAATTTCTATGAAACTCGCAACATGTCATAGTATTAAAGAAAACTGTTTTAAGATGATGTATAGATGGTATATGACTTCAAAAAAATTAGCAAAGATGAACAACAAGATGCCAGATAGGTGTTGGAAATGTAAAAAGCACAAAGGTTCTTTCTACCATATGTGGTGGACTTGTGAAAGGGCTAAAATGTTTTGGCAAATGATTTGGCAAGAGATTTCCAAGATTTTGGGATATGAATTCAATAAAGTGGCAGAGACTTTTCTGTTGGGATTACAAATGGAAAAATTTCCAAAAGAAGACAGAACTTTAATATGGTACTTGCTCTCAGCTGCTAGGACATTGTATGCGCAGCTGTGGAAGCAAGAAAAAATACCAGAGAAATGGGATTGGATTACAAAAGTTATGTCATGGAGTGAAATGGACAAATTAACAAGAAAATTAAGAGACTATGATTTGGAACTTTTTAAGTTGGAGTGGAAGAAATTCAGAAGATACGTAGAAAAAGAGTGGAAAATAAAAGGACATTGGACAATCTTTGATAATGATTAAGGTTTTAAAAATAAGAATATAACTGTTGGTTGTTGTTTTTTTCTTTAATAGTTAAGCGTACCTTTAATATTTGTTTCCTTTAAGTAAATAACACTGGCGGGGGTCAAGTAACAAGGGGAGGGGTGGGGGAAAAGTAAGATATGGGGTAGAAAGTTTTTTTTTCTTTTACTTTAAATTTTTATAAGTTGTAGATATAGTTTTGCTACCATATGTTACTAATAAAATTGTTTATTACCAAAAAAAAAAAAAAAAGAGAGAAGCGCCATTCTTAAGTTTCTACCCCCATCCCAGGCATCCTGATGCTGGGGTCAGTGTCACCTGCCTCTTCTTCCTTCCAGGGGAGGCAGACAAATAAGTGGGTTTTATACCAAATCAAGCCTGAACTCTCCCTAGAAGCTAAAATGACTAAACTGGGACTATCTTACTTGGTCACATTATGAGAAGACAAGAGTCACTGGAAAAGTCAATAATACTAATAAAAATTGAAAATAGTAGGAAAAGAGGAAGACTGATTGCCATGACTACTTAATATAACAGTTACTTAACTGAGATGGATTGACTTATTTAAGGAACCTAAAGGCAAGACATGGGAATGGCTGCTAATGATAAGGCATTTTGGAGAACATTAATTCATAGAGCCACTGTAAATCAGAATTGACTTGACATTCAACACATTTACAATATCCACAAATATTAAATGATAGAGACTAATTCCGCAGTAACAGTTGTTTTGCTTTCCCACCAGTTCCTGCACGGCCACATTTTGACCCTCAGCTCCCTCCAATCCTCAAACCCTCCACACACACACACTTCTTCATGATCTCTAAAAACAAGCCCAGAAAGGCGCAGATCAAAATGCAGCCATGCAGAAACTGGTGAGGAATCAATCCACTGAGCTGGGGAAAGTGGAAGCCTGAGGGCGGAGCAACTCCTGCTGCTACTGACTGCAGTATCCATCAGATTGTCAGTGACAAAGCTTGGGGAGCCCATTTAAGTAACTGTTATAAAATAGTCATGTCAATTGACAGCTAATAGGATTGTCAGCTACTCTAAAGGCTACCAAGTTTCATCTCTCTGTTTCTTGGCCTCTGAGCCAACCGATGATCTTCTGGCGAAGTGGGCCGCCCAAAAAATCATGCTGTGCCCGCACACGAGGATCCTCAGCCTCCTCTGACGAGCCACAGCGCCTGAAACGAAAAACACAGTTAAACACAGAACAACAAGAAACTCCCCTTAGGGAAACAACAATGGACGCATGTAGGTCCGATAAGCCACGGACCTCCATCGTCCAACACGGTGGATGGTGGGTCCCGGATAACCCATGGCCACAGCGGTTGATGTCACCCCAATCCTGAAGGAATGTGTCCCGAACTTGAATCCCCCCAAACCCAACTTATCCAGAGCTCGTGAGGTCACTGTCCAAAATTGGTATTTTGTGAGGGGGGACCCACCCTCATGACGGAAAAAGGGGCCCAGCACATCCCCCCGGACTTTGACATAAGTGGATAAGGCTTGAACCGGACGTAGCCCTTGCTCAGCACAAGGGCCAAGCTTAATTGTAGTGCCCTTCTGTTGCTGGTCCATTTTTGAACGGCGCACTTGAAGCAAGACATGCTTCCCCTTAAATGATACATCGCCTCTCTGCAAGGCGTTGTCACCCGGGTCGCTTCGCGACGCCTGCACTAGCTCGCTTACCCGCAGAGCTCCAAAAAAGGCTGTGAGTGCCGCTGCATGGAACAGAACGGCTTCATAATCAGAACTGCAAACCGTGGGCCAAACTCCACCCAGACCACGTAGGATAGAAGGGGAAATGGGCTGCTTCGGGTCCGCCCTCGACCTGTGCTCTCTGGACCAACCCTCGAGCATCTTTTTAACCCAAAAGTCATCCCCAGCGGCTGGAAATCCTTGCGCCTGACTAATGAACGCCAATGCCGCCAACTGGCCCCGGATGGACTTAACTGTCAAACCCCTCAATTTCTGCTGTACACAGAATTGCATTAAATGAGCAACCGGGATGGGCCAGGCCTCTCCCAGCCCCGCGGAGTTGCGAAATACCTTGAACTGTGTGGCTGCACGATCGTAAGCCCTCTGTGTACTTGGGGCCAAAGCTAAAAGGATTGCCCTACCGGCTTCAACCTGCCAAGCTGCGAAAGGTCGGGTGGCATCCGGAACGGGTGGGGATCGGCCTCCGGGTCCAACTGTCGAAATTGCTCCATCTGCTGGCAAGACAGGGCGTCCGCCACCCCGTTATTAACACCCAGCACATGTTTGGCTAAAAACAAAATATTTAAGCGGAGGCAACGTAAAACGAAAACTCTGACCAGCGCCATAACCTGTTTGGACTTAGAGGACAGTGAATTAATCATGTGCACCACTGACAGGTTGTCGCACCAAAAATGTACGACCTGGTTGGCCAACTGATCCCCCCATATGCAGACTGCCACAACAATCGGGAAAAATTCCAGGAAGGTTAAATTTCTGCAAATGCCGCTACCGTGCCAGTCCTGCGGCCATTGCTCCACACACCACTGCCTCCTGAAAAAGACGTCAAAACCGGTGGACCCTGCGGCGTCCGAGGAAATTTGAAGGTCCTCTTCGACCTTCATATCCTCCCTCCAAAAGGAAACTCCATTAAATACCTCCAGGAAATTTTCCCAAACTTCCAAATCACTACGCATACTCTCAGTTATGCGTGCTCTGTGGTGAGGTAAGCGGAGATTTACCATGGCATCGCAGAGTCGCCGTAGGAACGCCCTGCCAGGAGCAACTACCCGGCAGGCAAAGTTTAAATACCCAACAAGTTGCTGTAACTCACCTTCAACGCGGCTAACCTTGTCCTGAGCTGCTGTACCTTCTCCTCAGGCAACCGGGAGGCCTGCTGCACGGTGTCCAGCTCGATGCCTAAGAATGTAATGCAGGTTGCAGGGCCCTCCATCTTCTCATGGGCCAATGGTACCCCAAGCTCGTCGGTCAGCCTAATAAAAAGGTCTAGCAGCCAGGTGCAACGCCCCGAGCCAGGCGTGCCCCCAAACAAGAATTTGTCCAAGTAATGAATGACCTCGGTGCGGCCCGACCTGGCGGGGCCTTGAAAGGACCCAACACTCTCCCTTCAGTGCACTTGCTCCATTCCCAAAATGGAAGGCAAGTTGGATGCCCTGGACGGGGCCCTCGGCCCCATATACGGGATCCGAAAACCAAATGCAAATCCCTCCAACAAATAAACTCTGTCGGCAACCCTAGGGTAATTCTCGAGCAACTGCTCAAGGACCCTCAGCCGAATGGGGCTGGGACCCTTTACCCATAGGTTGCGAACTACCGCCTCCTCCGGGGCGCTTGGGCCCACCTTTTGGCTTTGCTTTACTGCATGCCGAAAAGGCGTGGGGGCCACTGCATAGCGGGCATTCATGCCTAAATTTGCATGACTTTCTGGAACATGCTCCTTGTGAGGTAAATTCCCAACATAACAGCCGGGGTTGAACCGGCTGACCTGCCGTAGAGCGGGCTGTTGGGATACCTGTCTGCCTATGTACCAAATGCCCGCTATCCGCCCTATCCCCCAGATTGGGTTTAGCCGGGGCCATCAGTTGTAACAACAACTGTTAGTTTATTTGATCCCACGGTAACAAAGGCTTAATCGCCGCCCTCATGCGGAAAGTCTCATCGTACTGTAACCAGGCCGCACCCGTGAAGTCAGTGTAGGCCCTGTATATTATGTCACAGTACTGAAACAAGGGCGCAGCCCTATTTGGCTGCACCCTCGTGATAACCCCTGCATATATAAGGAAACCTGGGAGCCAGTTGGCCCAGGTACTATCCACCCTTCGCCGCCTCAACTTCTCCTTCTCCTTTTAGTCTAATTCCTCCTTACTCTTCTTCTCAAGCTCTCTATACAGGAGGCTGAAGACGTCCACGTATTCCCCCCTAAGGATCTTCTTTCTGGTAGCGGGAGTGAGGTGGTCCCCCAGGGGCATCGCCGGGTCTCCAAATGGAATTGACAACAAGGGAACAGACCCATATGGGTTATGTGGATAACCCCAAGGGTAACAACTCATGGCAGGCCAACCAAAGGGTTGGGCCACTGGCATTTGGCCACCCCAAGGGAGGACCCCTGTTGTTGCCACAGCTGCTGCAGGCCCATGGGCTGCAGTCGCCCCTCCCATAGCTGGGGACACCTGGCCCCACCCAGTCTGCATGCAATGAGGCCGGCCCATCGGTAAACTACTCGACGCCCAAGATGGTCCTTGTTGGGCCGGGGGCGGCCACTGCCCACCTTCCCCAGGCATGAGTGTCTGACCTGACTCCCCAGGATACTGTGCTGCCCTTGGGCCCCAAACCCCCCATGGCCATTCATTATGTCGGGGGGGGGGGAAATGACGCCCTACCTTCCTCCGACGCCAGTGTCACCGCAACCGCCACAGGCTGGGCTGTCTGCTGCAGGTCTTCTACCACATCCTGCTCACCGCCCTCCTCATTCGACACCGCTTCTTTGGCCGCACTGACATCCTGACCAAGGTCATTCCTCGGCCTAGAGGCCATGTTTTCCTGCAAAAAAGACAGCCTAGACAGCAGCTCCGTTTCAAAAGTGAGCGTCCCTGACCACCCGGTGGTGCTGTGGCGCCCTGGCCAGGCCACCTGTGAACTGGACGCCCCTTGCTCCCTTTCCATGACACATACCCTGTCCAAAATTGCCTGCCTAATCACTGTGCAATCAAGTTCGTCCCCTGGGGGGTCCTGACTCCTCCGCTTTGGAGCAGCCTTAGCTGGCTGCTTACCCTTGGAAGGGCCCTGTCCTTTTTTCGGGCCCATGCCTCAAGTATCTACGACCCCTCAAAAATCACTCACAGCTTGAAGCCTGGTGGGAATGAGTGGCACCCTGCTAATAAGGGGGGAGGGGGGCGACTGGAGCGCAAAAGAAGGGGGGAGCCTAAAATGGCACAGGTCGAGCACAACTGAGAGAGTACACCCCTCTCTAGCCCTCACCCATAAAACTCTAAACCTCCTGACCCTCCTTTCCAGTCACCTCCTACAGTCTGTGAGCCCTCCCAAGATCCCCCAAATCCCACACTAAATAGCCTTACAAGGCTGTGTCCGAAAAACAAGGTAAAGACCTCAACGGGGAGGAGGGGGGGGGAGGCAGAGCCTACCCCCTCAATCCGCCCCCACAAACCGTCCAGCTGCCGCTGCGCAGACGCGAGGGCCGACGCCCGCACACGCTCGATTCGATTCGCCGCCTCCTCAAATAGCCCCCAAGCCGCAGAATAAAGCCGGCTGCCACGGAGCCAGCTGACGCTCGCCGCGCTCGGAGCAGCTTCCCGGCCGAGTGACGCAGTCCCAACGATCGGGGCAGCAATGTGCCTCCAATCACAGCCAACAACTCCCCAGGACTGCGTGGGGAGAGGCGGAGCTGAGGCTACTTATAGCCTCAGCCCCCGCCCGCACCGAGTTCCCGGATGCCCGGGAAGCAAGCCTCTTATCCTGTCGGGGCTGCAAAAGGCGGAGCCGGACTTTTGCAATAATATGTTCAATACAGAAGAATAGTAATGGAAAAATTCAGAAAGTTCAGAAAATTAATACAAAGGAATATCTAACTCTGTGTGACTCCAGAAGGCTTCCTTAAAACTTCGGCCATACGTAGAACAGCCAGCCTCCGGGTGTGGCTGGAGCAGGGCTGCTGCTGAAGCTCAGGTGCGCTGGACCTGCTTTTAGGTAAGTCCCACCAGCTATAAGCTGCTGACTTTTAACAGTCTTTACTGGATGGCTTAAGGCTGGATAGGGTCTTTACAAAATTCTAAAGTCAATGGTTTCCCTGCAACTGTCTGTGCTTTCCAGTGATCTTCAGCTCACTTTAAATGAGACCAATAGATCCATGCTGCTACTCCTTGGACCTTGATGGCTGTAGGAGAACTTAAAAGGACAATAAAGGGGCCCTTCCACTTAGGCTATAAGGTCTTTTCCCTCCAGCTTTTAACCCACACACTGTCTCCTGGCTGGTTATTTATTTATTTATTTATTTATTTATTAATTACATTTGATTTATATCCCGCCCTCTCCGCAAGCGGACTCAGGGCGGCTCACAGTATCTACACAATTAAACAAATAAAATATAAGCATGTACAGGAGAATAAATTTGATATGGCAGAGTCTCAGACACATATCTTTTCACATCTTTTACAGCTTTGCCCAAGGCTTGCAATTCCTCACAAGTTATGAGGCTCCCCAACTGTGAGAGGTCTCCGAACTCCTTGGTCTATAGGGGGTGGTCTTCCCATCACCTCTTAGCAATCATGTTCCAATTACATTAATGTATTTGTGGATTGAAGGAGCAATCTTGGTTTTAAACAATTTATTGGTAGCATATGGTTACAAAGCTTTTCTATTTCTTAATTTTTTTTTCTTTTTTCACATTAACCCATATGACATTTCCATCCCCCCTCCCTCCAATGTTGACTTCCCCGAGGTTATAAGTTCAAATCCATACTAAAGGCACTTCTGACTGCACAAAGTTCCATATATATATTCTTACAAC
Source organism: Heteronotia binoei (assembly GCF_032191835.1). NCBI lineage: Eukaryota > Metazoa > Chordata > Lepidosauria > Squamata > Gekkonidae > Heteronotia > Heteronotia binoei. The sequence goes on along the minus strand of NC_083243.1, from coordinate 110,689,867 downwards.
TAAAAAATTGTCCAATATTTCTTTACTTTCCAAGTTTTCTCCATATATCCTTTAAATTTTCTCCACTCCCTTTTGAATATCTCTAGATCATAGTCTCTTAGTGTTCTGGTTAATTTGTCCATTTCACACCACGATAAAACTTTCATGGTCCATTCCCATTTCTCTGGTATTTTTTCTTGCTTCCAAAGCTGCGCGTACAAAGTCCTAGCAGCTGATAACAGGTACCAAATTAAAGTCCTGTCTTCTTTTGGGTATTTTTCTAATTGTAATCCAAGTAAAAACGTCTCTGCAATTTTCTTAAAATCATAGCCCAGAATTTTGGTGATTTCTTGTTGTATCATCTTCCAGAATTCTTTCGCTTTTTCACATGTCCACCACATATGGAAGAAAGAACCTTCATGTTTTTTACATTTCCAACATCTATCCGACATTTTCTTACTTATCTTAGCCAATTTTTTCGGAGTCATATACCACCTATACATCATTTTAAAACAGTTCTCCTTAATGCTTTGACAAGTTGATATCTTCATTGAGTTCTTCCAGAGGTGCTCCCATGTTTCCATTTGTATTTCTCTATTCACATTAATTGCCCATTTGACCATTTGAGACTTTACTACTTCTTCTTCTGTAGACCATTTCAATAATAACTTATATACTTTTGATATCAATTTTTCATTGTCACCTAACAGGACCCTTTCCAGTTCTGTTTGTTCTCGTCTAATTCCCTCTGATTTTATGTCATTTTCCATCAAACTTTTAATTTGTTGCATTTGAAACCAGTCGTAATTGTTATTTAACTCTTCTGAGGTTTTTAATTCAATTTTGTCTCCTTGAATCTTAAGCAGTTGGTTGTATGACATTTCTCTTTTTTCTTCAGAATCAGCTGTTATTTTTATTACTTCTGCTGGCACTATCCATAGTGGTTTTCTCTCATCCCCATATTTCTTGTATTTTATCCAAGTATTTAGTAATGTATTTCTGACATAGTGGTGAGAGAAAAAACCATCCATTTTATTCTTCCCATAGTACATGTATGCATGCCAGCCGAATCTGTTTCCGTGAGCTTCTAACCACAAAGGTTTTTTGTCTAACAGCATTATCCAATCTTTTATCCATGTCAAACAAACTGCATCGTGATATAATCTTAGATCGGGAAGTTGAAAACCTCCTCTCTCTTTGGCATCCGTTAGGATCTTCATCTTTATCCTTGGTTTCTTTCCGGCCCAAATGAAATCAGAAATTTTCCTTTGCCATTTGTTGAATTGTTTTGCTTCTTTTACAATCGGGATGGTTTGAAACAAATACATTATCCTTGGCAAAATATTCATTTTGATTGCAGCTATCCTGCCCAGTAAGGACAAGTTGAGTTTATTCCATTTCATCAAATCTTTGTCCATCTTACACCACAGTTTTTCATAATTGTTTTTGAATAAATCAATGTTCTTCGTTGTTATCTCTATTCCAAGGTACCTAACTTTGGTTGTGACTTCACAACCTGTCACCTTTTGTAGTTCTTTTGTTTTATTTGGTTGCATGTTTTTACAGAGGAATTTCGATTTCTCCTTATTTATGTATAATCCTGCTAGTTCTCCGTACTCTTTTATCTTAGCTAACAGCAGTGGTGACACTTGAACCGGATTCTCCATTATGAACACTATATCGTCTGCAAAAGCTTTGTATTTATAAGAGAATCTTCTAATTTTTAGACCTTCTATTTTTTCATCTTTTTGAATTTGTTGTAACAGAATTTCAAGAGTCATTATAAACAACAATGGTGATAGCGGGCATCCTTGCCTTGTTCCTTTACTCACTTTCAATTCTTTGGTAAGGTCTGCATTTATACACAATTTTGCATGCTGATCTGTATATATTGCTCTTGTCATTTTTATAAATTGTTCTCCTAAATTAATTTTTTCCATTACCGCAAACATAAAGTCCCAATTTAAGTTGTCAAAGGCTTTCTCTGCGTCAACAAAAAATAAGGCCACTTCTTTTTCCGGGTGCTTTTCATAGTATTCCACGACATTAATAACAGCTCTTACATTGTCCCTTATTTGTCTTTTAGGAAGAAATCCCGCTTGGTCTTTGTTTATAAAGTTGGTCAGGTATTGTTTCAGTCGCTCTGCTAAGATTCTTGTATAAATCTTATAGTCATTATTCAACAATGAGATTGGTCTATAATTTTTCACGTTTGTGCTATCTTTATCTTCCTTAGGAATCAAAGAGATTACAGCTTCCCTCCAGGTCTTTGGGATTTTCCCTTCTTCTCTTATCATGTTTAACAACTTCAACAGTTTGGGTGTTAATTCATCCTTAAGAGATTTGTAAAATTTTGATGTAAATCCATCTGGCCCTGGAGCTTTACCCTCTTGCATTGCTTTTATTGCTGCTTCTATTTCAATTTTCTCTATTGGGTCATTTAATATCTTTTTCATATATTCCGTCAAAGGTGCCACCTGGATGTTTCGTAGATACTCTTCCACTTTTTCTTTACTTACGTTCACACCCTTGAATAAATTTGCATAGTATTTAAAGAATTCTCTTTTAATTCCTTCTTGATCCACTACTGTTTTCCCATTTGCCATGATTTTATTTATAGTCTTATTTTCTTTCTTTCTTTTTAATTGCCAGGCCAGGTATTTACCAGGTTTGTTTGCACTTTCAAACGATTTCTGTTTCAAATTTTTTAAATTCCATTCTAATTCTTTATTCAGCAAATGTTTAACTTGGGATTGTAATATCGTAATTTCTTTTATTAATTTTTTCTTCCCTGGTCTTTTTTTTAAGTCCTTTTCTTTTTTATTTATTTCATTTTGCAGTGCTGACAGCCTTTCTTCTCTTGCTCTTTTGTCTTTATTATTCAATGTAATTAATATACCCCTCATTACTGCTTTATAAGTGTCCCATACTGTTTGATACTCCATATCATCCGTTTCATTTATTTGGAAGAATGCTGCAGTCTCCTTTTCTAAAAATGACACAGTGTCTTTATTTTGTAGTAAATCCTCATTAATTCTCCATCTTCTTGATTTTCTTTGCAATTTTGTGGACCAGCATATTGGATTATGGTCCGCCCAAACCTTTGGAAGAATCTCAGTTTTTTTTGTTATGAGGCCCAAGCCTTGGGAACCCCACAACATGTCAATTCTGGAAAAAGAATTATGCCTTGCTGAGAAAAATGTATAGTCTCTTACCTCAGGGTTGAACTTTCTCCAAATGTCTTCTAGATTTTCCTGTTTAATCAACTCAAAGAAAGAATTGGGCAGCTTCCCTTCTTTATCATTCTTCTTTGGACTTGATCTGTCAAGGTTATTTTGTATTGTCCCATTAAAATCGCCCATCATCAATACCTGGTCATAGGTCTCTTCGTCCATTTGTCGATTTATGTCTTTAAAGAATTTGTCTTTCGCTCCATTGGGTGCATAAAGTCCTAGTAGTAACGTTTTTTTCGCTTCTATCATCACCTCAACAGCAATATATCTTCCTTCTTTATCTTTAAAGATTAATTTTGGGTCAAGTTGTTCTTTAATGTAAAAAACCACCCCTCTTTTCTTTTGCTCTGCTAGTGAAAAAAACTCCAACCCCAAATTTCTATTCCACAAAAATTTACTGTCCTTGCGTTGTATATGAACTTCCTGTAAACAAATTATATTACATTTTTGCTTTTTAATCCAATGAAATGTTCTCCTTCTTTTCTGTGGTGAATTTAGTCCATTTATATTCCAAGATAGTAATTTGTACTCCATTATGATGTTGGTTCTTTATTTTCTTCAAAAAAGCTATGCATCTCTTGTTCGCATCTTATTGTAATCCTTTTGCCATTTTGTTCAAATCCAAGACCCTCTGGTATTATCCATCTATATCTTGTGCCCTCTGCACGCAACTGATCGGTTAGCTTCTTGTACTTTTTCCTATCGCTGATCACTTCTCTTGGTAGCTCTTTCATTATTTTAACTCTGCTCCCTTCTATTGCCCAGGCTTTTTGGTACCCTTTCCTCAAGATTTTCTCTGCCATCTCTTTTGATCTTAATCTTATGACGATGTCTCTTGGCAGGCCTTTATTTTTCGCATAAACTGAGTTGACTCTATAGGCACCCTCCAACATACTCTTAAATCTGTCAGGGTCTTCTTCTATGTACTCAGTGATGATATCCACCATATAGCCTTTTAAATCTGTCTCTTCTTTTTCAGGTATCCCTCTTAGACGCACTTGTGACTCCAGCAACTTACAGTCGTGTATTATGACCTTTTCTTGGATTTTTAGCAAGGCAGAGGCCTGTGTATCCACTTTCATCTCTACCTCTTTCACTTTATTTTGAGTCTCTTCCTTGAAACTCTCTATCTCCTTCCTAAGGTCTCCAACTTCTTTTTTAATATCTTTTTTTATTGCCAAATGCAATTTGTCCATAGCTTTTAACATTTTTGCCTCCAGAGCGTCAAATTGAGACTGCATCTTGTCAAATGATTGGGCCCTTGCACGTGTTATTCTTTCTATTGACATATAAAAAATCACCAAACCTTAAAAAAATCCCCACATAAAGTTTGGCATCCAATCCAATAGCTTAGAGCCAATTCTTTCAGATGAGACTAGTTTCGTTTTTCTCCCTTCTTCCTGAGCAAAGATATTGAATTTTAACAATTTTGACAGTTTTTCTCCCTTTTAAAATGGCAATCGTTATTTCTCTATGGTACAGTTCCAGCCTAGAGAGGTCTCTCTTCGTCTTTCTTGGTCTGAATCTTGGACTCAATTCCTTCCTAGTTCAAAGGTCGGATGTCACAGCTCTTGTTATCCTTATAGGCTCTGATTTATTGTCCAGCCCCTTTTAGTTTCACTTCCTGTCACAGCTTAGACTGATCTCGTGTCTAATCTCGCAGTTTTTTGAGCTGCATGAAGAAACCGCAACCACAAAAATCCAAAACAATATGTCTTTACTCCAGATATCTTTGAAGGCAATTATTTTTACGGCGTTCAATTTTCACTAGCTGAATTCTTCCTACTATGCCCCCACTCAGCTCAGTTCATTCAAGGTTCTGCAGTTTATGGACATATATACACGGCAACTCTCTTTTCTTTCTTCTGCGTCACCAGCCTCCGACTTCCAATTTTCACTCTTATCTTGAAGGTTTTTTTTTATTTTTTGCTGTTATTCACTTCCAAAGCCACAGAGCTCAGCTTAACAAGGTAAAAGTTTTTTTTTTTCCATTCAATTATGCTTTGCCTTCGTCTGTTGTTAATCCACTCAGTGTTTAAACTATATTCAAAGTCTCTCAGAGTGAAGATAAGAATGATAAGAGTACCTTTTAGATGTTCTCAACTCCCTCGGCTGTTATTTTCTTGCAATTAAAATCAGTCCTTCTAGAGTGCTTGGATTCCGACAGCCTTAAGTGACCGAAGTCACTTTAGAGTCACTGCAGATGATGGTTGACAAATTCCATTGCCGGACATCAAGAAATGAAGGAGTCAGCTTCCTGACTCTTCCAGTTAGATATCAACAGCATTAAAGGAAGATAAGTCGTCTTGGATTAACCCTTGCCTAGGGTTAATGAGCATAGACCTTATCAGGGGTCTTTAATACCCTGAACAGTGACAATAAAATCCCCCTCTGTTAGGGAGCTGCAGACTGTCTTCCAGCCAAACAGGAAGTCCACACACACACACCGATTGAAGGAGCAATCTTAACAGGCACCACAGATCGTGCAGCTCTAGTATCTATAAGGAATGGAATCTCCTGACCCCCAATATCAACTGTGACCAAGGGCTCCGCGGGGCCAGGACCATCGGTGCCCAGTCTGTCCTAGGCATCCCATCCTTCCAGACCAGCCAGGCCATACATAGGCTTTTCTTCATTCCTCCAATATCTGCAGCTCTGGACCTGGCCTCTTCCTCTGCCTCTTCCTCTGACTCCTCTGGCCTCTAAACTCCAGTCCTGTCATCTGTCTAGGAGCGCTTTGGATCTCTTGTGTGCAGAGGGGGGGGTTGATTCGGGCATGAGTCTCTAGTGCCCAAATTCTTTACAGTACACACACTGGTTTGGGTCTAAAGTAGCCATTGCAGATCTTTGATTTCCACCATTTTTATTCCTTGCTCCCAACAGCCCTTCTGCCTCTCTTAGATGGCTGCCCAGCCAAAGCCGCTGCTAACAGATCAGACTTCTTTTTTATCTTTCTTTCTGCCTCCCACTTCTGGTCTACATCCCAATTGGCATAAACTTTCTGGGAACTCTCTAGCAGTTGGGATAAATTAATGCCAGCAAAGCCATCTTGCTTCTGGAGCTTTTTTTGCAGATGTCAGCACAGGCATGAGTGACAAAAGCTGTATTCTGCAGCCTCAGGATCTAATGGAGTATACATTTGAAATGCTTGCATCAAGCACTCAGCAAAAGCTTCAGGGCTCTCATCTGCTTTCTGGAGAACTTCACTGACTTTGGACATATTAATCAGCTTCTTGCCTGCCTCTTTCATCCCCTCTAAGATTGCTTGCCTGTATTCTGGTAGACGCTCTTTGGACTCGCGGCCATCGGGGGTCCCAATTTGGGTCTGTTGCAGGAAAACGGGCCTTTATCCACTCTTCTCTATCTGCAGTTTCTGGGGGGACTTTTCCTTCTACATGTTAGGGGAGGGACGGTGGCTCAGTGGTAGAGCATCTGCTTGGGAAGCAGAAGGTCCCAGGTTCAATCCCCGGCATCTCCAAAAAAGGATCCAGGCAAATAGGTGTGAAAAACCTCAGCTTGAGACCCTGGAGAGCCGCTGCCAGTCTGAGAAGACAATACTGACTTTGATGGACCAAGGGTCTGATTCAGTAGAAGGCAGCTTCATATGTTCATATGTTTTTGGGCATGATGCAGGATGCGGCTTCTCTCCTCTGTTATAAAGAGGGCCAGTAAAAGCTGTTGACAGTCTGCATAGGTAGGCTGATGTGTAGCCATGATACTGGTTAGCAGATTTGTCATTGGGGCAGGATTGTCAGAAAATGCAACAGTATGGGTTTTCCAGTTTACTAGATCACTTAAAGTGAAAGGCACATACATATATCGGGTCTCAATGCCAGGGCCAGGCTGTTGAGGAATGTGAACTTCCCAAAGGGGAGCTAGCAGTAAGCCCTCTGTGCCAGATATAAAACCCGGAAAAGATGTGGGGGAGGCCATGGAGGAGCTGGAAGTTTGCTGAGTGCTGGGAGAGAGTTCAGTGTTGGAGGAAAGCTCTAGGGGCGAATTAAAACATGCAACTAACCTCTGGCTATTAGACACAGGTGTGGAGTAACAGGGGGCTGTTGCATGAAACGATCGTTCAGAAAACAGCTGCTGGATTGGATTTAAAGTTCACAGGAATCTTGTTCACCCTTTCACAGCCCCGGCTCCCTCATTCACCTCTGCTTCCTGGTTCTCCTCATCAAAGGATTCTGGAGCACCTTTAACTGGCTGTACTTGGCTCTTGCCATCAGCCTTGCCTTCCACTGCCCCATCGCCTCCTCCAGCTGGCAGAATTGGGAGAGGTGGGTATGCTGGGACATATGGCAGGGGACTGGCCAAAGGGTCTTTGGGTCCGGCATCTAACACTGGGGGCTTTTCCTTCTTTGCAGGAAAAGTTGTTTTTATTAACACATCCCAGTGCAAAGCCATAACTTGACTTGCAGCTTTATCAGTGGCCCTCTGATCCCACTTTTTTTTCATCCTCTGCAACTTTTCTGGCCACCAGTAAGACTTTTGCACCATTGCTGTCCAACTGTTGATGTAGGGAAACTTACTTTCGTGACTCGGGGACTGTACTACACTTTTATAAACTTGATGAACCAAGCCTTGGTCAAAGCTACCCTCAGGTGGCCATTCTACATGTAAGGCCACCCAGTCTTCCTGATATAACGCTTTCAGAGTTTTGGGCTTGATTCCATAATCATCACAAAAATGTCCCTTAAAGTTCTGACACATGTATTCTAATGGAGTTTTTGACTGATTTCCACCCATGGCACCAGGTGTTTAGACAAGACACTTCTTGGGAGAACAGAAAACAGCAGCTGCCAGTAAGGGGTCTGGACAGCCAGGGAGCCCTGGGGGTTTTCACTATCTCTCTCTCATGACCCAGTGAGGTCGCCCTACTGGGAAATGCACAACAGAGAATCTGCTTTTGCTTAGAGGCTGCACCTCCTCTTATTCACACACACACCACAGAAATCCTCCCAGATCCTAGCCTCTGTGCTTCAGCGCCAGAGCAGAACCTACTGGACAGGGCTTAATGGGTGATCAGACCCTTCTTCTCTCCTAAGGAGAGGTAATTCCAGATTCCCAGACAGCTCATACTCACAATCCTGAAGATCTTCCGATTCCCTGCACATGTCGGTTCAACCAGGTGCAGGATCTTGGTTGGCAGACCAGGCACCTTCCCCCACTGGGGCAGAGAGAGCTGGATTCGATCAAAAATGTGACCGTGGCACCTAGTCTGATCTTCCTGCTGTGAGGGTGGAAGGCGGACATTTATGCAGCCACTCCAGTTTGGTGTAGTGGTTAAGTGTGCGGACTCTTATCTGGGAGAACCGGGTTTGATTCCACACTCCTCCACTTGCACCTGCTAGCATGGCCTTGGGTCAGCCATAGCTCTGGCAGAGGTTGTCCTTGAAAGGGCAGCTGCTGTGAGAGCCCTCTCCAGCCCCACCCACCTCACAGGGTGACTGTTGTGGGGGAGAAAGGTAAAGGAGATTGTGAGCTGCTCTGAGACTCTTCGGAGTGGAGGGCAGGATATAAATCCAATATCTTCTATCTTCTTCTACTTCTTCCAAGGGGAAGGAAATATCCTACCCCATTATTTTCCCGGCCAATGTACCAGGTAAATGTAGCAGAAAAATAATGAGGTTCACACAGAATTTCTGGTATGAAGCGAGGTATTTTATTCTGGTACCAGAGAAGATCCAAGTTCAGGCAGCATGGCCCAACAGAACTGAGATGCCTCCCCTTGTATACACAGAGTTTTCTGGCAAGCAAGCTTATCTGATTTCAAAGATGCCTCCTTCACAGAATTCTCCACAGTAACATTCCATGACATCATTCCCTTACTTATCTATTTCAGCAAGGCACCTCCAGCTTTAAGAACACATCTGCTCAGGCAGGAGTTAGTGCTCCAACAGATAATTACATCAGACATTTTAGTTTTAGAGGCAAAGCATGCTCTTATTCATTATATTCATTATTATAGGAGTATTAATTAATTATTCAGAGGTTCCGCCTTCATTTGTCCTAGGTCAGCTTAAGAAATGTTTCTGACTGCCCTTAGAGTTAGAGAACTTTACAATATCTTTACTTTTACTTCAGGGCTTTTTTTGTAGCAGGAATTCCTTTGCATATTAGGCCATACACCCTGATGTAGCCAATCCTCCAAGAGCTTACAGGGCTCTTAGTACAGGACCTGCTTTAAACTCCAGGAGTATTGACTACATCAGGGTTGTGTGGCCTAATAGGCAAAGGAGTTCCTGCTACAAAAAGAAAAGAAACACCCTGTTTTACTGTATAAGTCTTCCTTCTTCTTTCACATAAAACTACATATATATATATATATATATATATATATATATATATATATATATATATATATATATATATATATAAAATTTGGAAGCAAATATATAGCAAATATCTATATAGCAAATATACAGCAAATATCAAGAACAAATATTTATTTAAGAAGTTGGCCATAGTCTTTATTCTACTAAAGCAATGTTAATACAGTGGAGTCTTGTGAGTAAAAGTTCTACTTTGTGAGCTACTGGCATTAAAGTTGTAAGTTACTGCATACATTAGTTTGCTGTGGGGCCATTATTCATGAGCTAAGATAAAAATGCGTAAACTGAAGGCTAAAAAACTGTGAGCTAGTTCACACCAACTCATCTTAGAGGGAACGCTGGATGGGAATAAGGTTTTATTATGAAAACTATAATTCAAGAAGCATTTTAAGGTAGATGCTGAGCTGATATAATTTAGTATACCTTCCGGTGATGTCAGGAATGTGTGGTATTTGAGTTATGCAAATGTTGTGCTAATGAGCTCCAGCACCTCTTTTTCTACTAAATGACCCATGCTGCAATACATGCCATTGTCAAGATTCCCCCAGGCCTCAGGAATGGCTTTGGAAGAGAATAAATGAGACACAGAGGGAAGGAGGGAGGGGAAATCTTGCAAACTGTCTAATTGAATGTGGAGGAGATCCATCCCAATTTAAATGAAATCAAAGTTTAAGACAATGAAAATATGAAAATTGCAGTTGGAGTCAAATACTAAAAAAGACAAAACATACAAAAAAACAAGAGCTAAACATACATGCAGATAATCTACCAAAGGCTTTATGGGCCTGAAAATATTTTTTTCTTCACCTGGTGCCTAAAAGATATTAACATTAGTGCTAGTCAAACACCCCTTAGCAGAGTGTCCCGGAGCTGTGATAGTACACTGAAGTCAGCTGAATCAGAATGAAGCCTCTGAACAAGGTCTAAGGACTTATCTATGCAATACAATGTTCATGAGATCAGACTGAGATTCCTGACATGACTTACAAATATATGTTCATAGAGGGACTCACCTTTAAAAAAAACTCCACTGAGTGACAATCAACCTGCAATTGAGGACATGTGAAGCCTGAAGAAGTAGCAAACAGGCAAACTTTAAGCTGCACAGAAGGGGAACCTGAAGTGCCCCCTTTACAGTGCTTGGACCCTCCATGAGAGGCAGTTTGTTTTGTAAAGGTGAATCCCTAATGCATGTATAGTTGTGAGTAATGTTGAGGCATCCCTGCCACAACTCATATACGTTGTAATGTATAGGTAGGCCCTAAGAGGATGAACAGGTTGATATAGAATCGAATGATCTTTTACTGTGAAAGCCTAAGAAAACTTTCCTGGGAGTAAGCCCTTTTGATAGGCATCATAGGATTCTAAGCAGTTTCTAGCATACCTGAAGAGAGGAAGATGAATAGAGAAGACAGAAAATATTTTTACTGTTGCTAAATTCATACTGCTATTGGTACAACATGGCAACTGCAACTCCAGTTGGGAGAGAAGAGATGAAATGGTGAAGAAAGTTTTCCAGTTAAAATTAGCATCCAAAATGAAGGTCTTTCATGTTGTGCTGTTCACATTGGACCAGAGGCAAGCATGATGAGCTGCCAACACTTGTATTCTAAACCAAAGAATTACAGACTTCTGTGGTATCAGAAAAGACAGGTGGCAAAGAAGTTATGATATCAAAAATAGAGCTACAGGTTGAGTTATGAACATATTTTTGTTATGATGTGATTGATTCTCAGTTATATTCCTCTTAGGATCCTGAAATAGTCTGAAAATGGATAGTAGCATACAGTACAGATTGTTCAGAGCTGGATCAAGACAGAGAACAGGATAAGGGAAAACGAGAGTAGAGAACTGTCTCAAAGCCGCTTAGCACATTGGAATCCTTTTTTGCCCCCCCAAGTCGGAATAAAGAGGCAGAAACAATTAGATTGGTAAAAACTATGGGCCACTTTATTAAAATAACACAGCAATGGCAAGGGCAACCGAACTGCGGCCAGGTCAGAGCCAGGGGTCACCTCAGACCGCTCCCCTGCCTTTTCCAGCGGGCGAGAGACCCAGCCCCCCAGCCGAAGCTGTGTGTCACAGCTCCCGTCAGGCAGGCCCAGCAGGGAGGGCCCAGACACGAGTCTCAGCAAAAGGCACCCATCCAATCGAGTCTCCAGGACAGTCTGCATTCACACACCTCGGGCCACACCCAAAGGTTGATCCTGCCAGACCCCTAACTCCCCAAAAGGGGGAGGCTAACCGGTCCTCCCCAGGCTGCATGGTGCCATAATCCCTGTAAAATCTGCCCTTAAAAGTGACCAATCTATACAAAGGCACCAACCCGAAGCCAATTCCTCAATCCACTGATATGCTATGCAGGGTAGGCAAAACACACCCCCCAGTCACCAGCCAAACAGCCGGGGAGTAAAAAATTCCTACACGGCCCCTTCACAAAAGAGGCGACCAGTGATTGTCTACATAACAAACAGGGTGGGTGGGAGGGTCGAGCACTAGACGAGGACTGCCGAAAGGGAAGAAGAGGCTTCAGAGCAAGCGCTGAAGCCCCGCCCCCTCCAGACGCACCTAAAAGTGCACCGAAGCATCCGCTCTCCCTCTGGGGGGGGGGGAATCTACCCGGCAGCCATGCCGCAATGCGACGGGCTGCCGGAGGCTCCATGGCCCCCCCAAGTCAGAATAAAGAGGCAGACACAATTAGATTGGTAAAAACTATGGGCCACTTTATTAAAATAACACAGCAATGGCAAGGGCAACCGAACTGCGGCCAGGTCAGGGCCAGGGATCTCCTAAGACTGCTCCCCTGCTTTTTCCAGCGGGCGAGAGACCCAGCCCCCCAGCCGGAGCTGTGTGTCACAGCTCCCGTCAGGCAGGCCCAGCAGGGAGGCTTGCACTGGAGGGCCCAGACACCAGACGCGAGTCTCAGCGAAAGGCACCCATCCAATTGAGTCTCCAGGACAGTCTGCATTCACACACCTCGGGCCACACCCAAAGGCTGATCCTGCCAGACCCCTAACTCCCCAAAAGGGGGAGGCTAACCTGTCCTCCCCAGGCCGCATGGTGCCATAAACCCCGTAAAACCTGCCACAACTAAGGCCAAGTCTCTACTTAGGGCTTAGCACCCACCGAAAGGCCCAATGCCAACACAAGCCCTTGCCGCAGATCCCTCAGGAAAAGCATATTACCCTTTTCCGAGAGATGCACTCCATCCCCTCTGTAGAGGTCGGGACATTCATTAGAAATATCTGGATGGGGCAAATAGTGGTCCAAACCACCCTCCAAAACCTTGCGAATCTTCTTATTCGCTCTGTAACAAGCCCTCTCTATCCCAGCTGGATTCCAAGCACTGCGCCACACCAAGCGTGGAATCATGGCCGACCAAACCATCATGGTACCAGGCCATCTCTTCCTTATGTACTTGAAATCATCTCGGGCTTGCAAGATCAAAGCCTTGCCTTTAATCAACCCGAGATCATTCCCTCCCAGGTGAACAATTAATACCTGCGGAAAAGGGCCAACAAGCCCATGAAACAAAAGGGGGAGCAAGCCAGGCCACTGAAGACCCCGGCGTCCCCGCCATGCCACCATAACATATTTGCTGAGCCCCAGCTGAGAGCCAACAGCAGTTCTCTGAGTTTGATGTGCCGCCCAAAACACAACAGCATCTAAAAAGAGAAACAAACAAGTTATAAAACCAAAACCTTTACCCACCCCAGCTCCCTCTAACACAACTAAGAGTGGAGCAAAGGGCGAACATAACGTTTAAAAGCCTGAGACTGCCAACAACCAAGTCGCTGGATGGACGATGAAGAGTAACCCAAGGCCATGGCCGTAGAGGCCGCTCCAATTCTAAAAGAGTGAGTACCAAACCTCACTCCAGACAACCCCAATAAAGCTAAGGCCCTAGACTGCCCAAAACTGATGTTTTGTCAGAGGGCTGCCTCCAAAATGATAAAACAACAACCCTTCGCAGCCTCCCCGCACGGCCAAATAATCAGCCAATGCAGAAACTGGGCAAACCTGCGCCTCAGAACATGGACCCAACTCCACCATGGTCCCAATACCGAGTTGATCCATCTTGGATTGGCGGATGGTAAGAGCCGCCTTACCCCCCTTAAACCTAATATCCCTTAGTGACAAGGCCCTACCGGAAACATCATTCCTGGAGCTTGCCACCAATTCACTAATCCCCAGTGCCCCAAAGAAAGCCACCAAAGAGGCTGCGTGAAACAAAACAGCCTCAAAATGAGACGCACAGACTGCGTTCCACACCCCCTTCAAACTCCTCTCAGGAGACATAGGGGTCCTAGTATCAGGCTTAGGCCCAAACACTCTGGACCACCCTTCCAGCATCTTTCGAATATGAAAACCTGCTGTTTCCTCTTTATGCCCTAACGCTTTGCTAATGAATGCCAGCGCAGACATGTGTCCCCTAATTGATTGCACGGCCAGTCCCTTACCTCTTAAGGAAACACAATAATGGAGCAACTGCTCCACCGGGAGGGACCAAACAATGCGATACCCTACCTCAGCCCTAAAGTCTTCAAACTGCCGTACAGCACGTTCGTAAGACTTCCTGGTGCTAGGTGCGATGGCTAGGCCTATCGCTCTGCAGGCCTCGGCTCTCCAATCAGCCATAGCTCCTGGGGCATTGGCACCGCCTCCAGATCGGCATCCGGGGCCAGCTGACCAAACCTTTCCATCTGTTTATGAGAGAGAGTGTTAGCCACCCCGTTATTCACCCCAGGAACATGCTTGGCCAAAAACAAAATGTTAAGCCACAGGCGACACAGAGTGAAGGCCCTCACCAACCTCATAACCCACTGCGATTTGGATGAAAGGGAATTAATAACATGAACAACAGCCATGTTGTTGCACCAAAAATGAACAGTGAGATTGACCATATCACTTCCCCACAGCCAAACCACAACCAAAATAGGAAAAAATTCCAAAAACGTGAGATCCCAGCTCAAACCGGCCTGGACCCATGACTCCGGCCCCACCTCCATGCACCAATGTCCACGGAAGTAGACCCCGAAACCTAATGACCCAGCAGCATCAGACATGACCTGAAGCTCCACTTCAAGCCTCATGTCCTCTCTCCAAAAAGAAATCCCATTGAAGGATTCCAAAAATTCTTGTTATACCCGCAGATCCTCCCTCATGCTGCTAGTAACCCTGGTCCTGTGTTGGGGCAGGCGAAGGCCCGCCATTGCGTCACAGAACCTACAAAGAAAAGCCCTACCTGGGGCAACCACTTTGCAGGCAAAGTTAAGATGCCCCACCAACTGCTGCAGCTTAAGAAGCATAACCTTCTTCTTGAGGAGGAAAGAACCAATCCTTTCCTTCAAATCCACCAGCTTCTGGCAACGTATCCAGCTCGATCCCTAAAAACACAAGGCACTGAGCAGGGCCTTCGGTTTTCTCCTCAGCCAATGGCACACCTAACTCAGCGGCCAACTCAATAAAGCTGGACAGCAACTGAGCGCAGCGTCCAGAACCAGCAGGGCCCACAAATAGGTAGTCACCCAAATAATGAACAACATCCTGCAAACCCACTTTCTCACGCACAGCCCATTCAAGAAAAGTGTTGAAACGCTCGAAAGCCACGCACGATACAGAGCAGCCCATCGGCAATGCCCTGTCCATGTAAAATTGCGCTGTAAAAGAGAAACCCAAAAGCTGAAAATCATCCGGGTGGACAGGGAGAAGACAAAATGCAGATTTGATATCGCATTTAGCCAACTCAGCCCCCTGACCACAGCATCCAACGACGCCCACGGCCTGATCAAATGTGGTGTACCTAACAGAGCATAGCTCCTCAGGTATACCATCATTAACAGAGGAACCCCTGGGGTAAGAAAGGTGGTGAATCAAACAAAATTCACCAGGCGCCTTCTATGGCACCACCCCTAATGGGGAAACCCTAAGATTAACCACCGGAGGACTAGCAAATGGGCCCAAAATCCTGCCCTCCACCAGTTCCTTGGCAATCTTAGCCTCGACTATGTGTTCTAAACCCCTAACTGAACTGAGGTTCCAAGACCAAGTTGGTACCCGAGAACCCTGAAAAGGGATTTTAAAACCCAACATAAAACCGTTCAACAAGTATAAACCGTCCTCCCTACGTGGGTACCTTCGAAGCCATCGCTCAAGAGGTCCCACTTTTATCAGGCTGGGGCCCTTTTCCAGTTTGGGAAGGACCCCCCCCCCCAGTCTTTTCTGACCCTTGTGTGGCCGAACTCTCGGACAGCTGTTAAACAAGTGTGGGCCAGCACACAAGAGGCATTCGTGCTTGAACTGGCAAGCTTTACGACTGCACGCCCCCTGTGACCCAAACTCTCAGCAAAGCAAGCGGGGTTGAACCGCCTGCCCTGCAGAACTGCGGGAGGATGATGATGCACTGGAAGGAGAAGAGGAACTCCTAGTTACTAGGTGACCACTGTCAGATCGGTCCCCCAGATTGGGCTGCGCAGGTGATATCACCTGCAGCCACAACTGTTGGTGAATCTGATTCCAAGGGAGTGAAGGGTACAAAGCAGCCCTCATCCTGAACTCCTGGTCGTATTGAATCCAGGCCGGGCCACTAAACATCGTATACCCTTTGTATATGATGTCCATGTATTGTATCAATGCTGCAGCCCGCCAAAGCTGCGCACGTGCTATCACTCCCGCATATATAAAAAATCCTGGAAGCCAATTGGCCCAAGTCCGATCGACCTTCCTCTTATTAAGCTTCTCCTTCTCCTTATCATCCAGTTCCTCTTTATCCTTCTTTTCCAATTCCCTAAATAAGAGGGAGAATATGTCAACATATTCCCCTTTTAGGATTTTGTCTCTTGTGGCAGGCAACAGGTGATCGCCTAGAGATAAGGCGACCTCTCCAAAAGGCATAGTGCCAAAGGGGATCGCCCCATAAAGAGATGGAAAACCCCATCTGCCCAACAGAGCTGCACCTGCCCCCTGCTGCCCCGCCCCAGGCCAATTTCCAAATGGCCCAAACTGACCCTGCAGCCATATCCAATTGTTCTGCTGACCTAAGCCCAAGTTTGAGGGAGCCCCTGAACTACCCAATGTAACACCGGCCCCATTAGGAACGGCAGACCCCCAAGCCCCCCAGGGCCACACAGGCCCAGTGTAAGGCAACAAACCGTCCCCCGACTTACCAGGAGGTAGACCAGGCACCAACTCTGACCCGGCACCAACCACTCCGGATGACGGGCCCGCTCCAACATCCGAGCCAACAAGCCCTACAGCTCCTCCCATAGAAGACGCAATGGACCTGCCCTCCAAAATAGGCAAACGGGTCAATATATCTGCCTGCAAGGCCCGTATAGGAACCTGCCCCTTCTTTGGCATCTGAGAAGGTGGAAACCCAGATGCCTGCTCCAAAGCCTGCAGCCTCTGAAAAATGACTGCATTCAC
Organism: Heteronotia binoei; assembly: GCF_032191835.1. Taxonomy (NCBI): domain Eukaryota; kingdom Metazoa; phylum Chordata; class Lepidosauria; order Squamata; family Gekkonidae; genus Heteronotia; species Heteronotia binoei. The sequence goes on along the minus strand of NC_083243.1, from coordinate 110,672,895 downwards.
ATCATTCTTCCAGAAGCCATACGGGCCCTGCGGGATCTGTCTGCGTTCCGCAGGGCCTGTAAGACCGAGTTGTTCAAGCAGGCCTTCGATGCTTGACAAAAAGATGGCTGCCACCGGACATCACATAGAATGCCGGCGATCACTGTTTGGAAATTTAATGCCGCCTTTAATGTATGGATTCGGCACTATATAATGGTTTTAAAAATTGTAATATGTTTTTAAATACTGAAAAATGTAAATTATGGTTTTATATGTTTTATTGTTTTAATCGTGTGTATATGATGTTGTGAGCTGCTCTGAGTCCGCTTGCAGAGAGGGCGGGATATAATAAATAAATAAATAAATAAATAAATAAATAAATAAATAAATAAATAAATAAATAAATAAATCCTCCCCTTCCTCATCAGAAGATGAGGGGGGCGGAGGACGCTTCTGGGGCGGCTTAGGAACCTTATGTGCGGGCTGCTTCCCTTTTGATTTTCTACTGCCCTTATGCCCTGACATGCTCGCCGTTAATTATGGCATGAGTCAAAATTAAAGGGGGGTTAATTAAGAATGGACTGTGTTATAGCAGCTCACCATTCCATGCAAAGGGGGAATACACAAAACCTACAAAACCCTTCAAGTATCTTACTGGAAAAAAGGGGCCAAAAATTACTCCTAAAATGGCTCCTGCCACCCAAATCTTAAAATGGCCACTGCCTCACCAAATCCCAAAATGGCTGCCAAGAAGAAGGGACAAGGGGGAAGAACCCAACAAAAATGGCCGCCAAGCACCAGAACAAGAACAGCCACTCTAGTGCATATAAAATGGCTGAACCACTCCACCCACTAGCACCACCTCAGTCCCACTTAAAATGGCTGTCAAGACCACAATAATGAAGCCCCCACAACCCGCCAAAAGGTCAAAGGCACTGGGAAAAATGCTGCCTCTTGAAGACCAGGCTAGCTCCCACAGGCCCTATGACCCACCACCGCAATCCACCCCTTGTCAAGCACCCTCCCTGGGCTGAAGCTCAAGCCAGCAGCCCTTATACCCCAGTGCCCCAAGGGGAAGAATTAAATGGAAGAGCAAGCCTAAAAATTGATCCCACGATGCCTCAAACCGACGCTATGATCCTCAACGAAAGCGACCTCTCCCAGGCCTAATCCTCCCCAGCACAAGCCCAGAGCATGAAAGCACGCTGTGTTCAGCACGAGCACTATATGAGGACTGCCGAAAGGGGAGTGGAGGCTTCAGAACAAGCACTGAAGCCCCGCCCCCTCCAGACATGCTTAAAAGCGCGCTGAAGCGTCTGCTCTCCCTCCAGGGGGGGGGGGTAAAATCTCCCTGACAGCCATCCCACGATGCGGTGGGCTGCCAGAGGCTCTGATGTGGCAGTCAGCAGTTGTAGAAGCAGTTGCGACGCTCCAAGCAGCCATATGTTACCTGCAGAAGAATCTCTCTCTCAGCTGGATCTCCCCATCCTATCTGGAGAATTACAGAACTCAGCGGGGCCATACACAGTGATCTCTTTGCTGGAGAAAAGCTTGGTATAAAAGTGAAAATGAAATGCTTTTAAAGCTCTGACAACTTGAGAGTTCTAGTACATATCTCCTTTTATATGAACCGCAGTGCAGTGGCTTTTATTTGAGCTATCATCATTAAATAAAAATAATTATGAACAGAAAGACAGACAGCTGAAATTAGGATGGTTACATATTTTGATCTTTAGAAAGAACTCATGCCAAATATTCAGTATGGAATATTCAATGGATATTTGGACACAAGTTTTTGAGGAAGATGTACATATGCCTGCATATATAGACAGACAGCACACACATTTATCTTACTGTGAAACTTATACCAAACACCATGTTTCCACCAAGTTTATTATTGGCTCAAAACAAATATTTCAGTCTCTGAAATTACCTGCTTGAGCTGAATACTCTTGAACACCTCATATGGCCCATTGAGGATTTCTTCCTATGCTGTTGGTGGTATTCATCATATCAGTGCATACTTAAATATGAGCTGGTGCAAACTACAGTTAGCAAGTGGCACATGAAAATATGTAAAGCATTTGTGATCCATTTTAGAATACTTCATGAACTTGAACCTGCTTGACATCCATAGTCAGGCAGCCAAAATGAAGAAGCCTGAAATACTAGAGAACCAGGCCATGAGACCCACCCTCCATTATCTAGCAAGATCAAGGCAGCTAAGGAAAGCACTTTTTTGTACACTATTTGCGTGTGCATATGCACATGAATTTGAATGTTGGATGGTATGATGATGATGATGATGATAGCCACAGGACTCAAACTGATTATGATGATAGTTATAGAAAATGAGTATGAAAAGACATATATAAATTGTATGTTGCAATATAACTCAGAACTGCTTTCAAAAATAATATTTTATGAGTGTTCAAGGGCTCTGCTCTCAATTTGCATTCTGAGAGGAGGAGTATTGCATATCACAGGTCAGCAATAGTTTTGGAGTAATAGATGTAAAAGAAACTTCAATAAGTAATAGATGGAAAATATTTTGTGATGTTATTCTCCTTTGTTGATTCTGTTCTTTGTCATTTTTAAAGTAATGTAGTGAACAAGATGACATTGCACAATATCAACTGCAACCTATCAGACCGTAACTATATTCTGTTGAACTGAATATTGTAATTGGTTTTTTTATTATTATGCTGCTGTGATTTTATTATGTATGCTGTACTCCGCCCTGAGCCCCTACAGGGGAATGGGTGGAATATAAGAAGAAGAAATGCAGATTTATACCCTGCCCTTCTCTCTGAATCAGAGACTCAGAGTGGCTTACAATCTCCCATATCTTGTCCCCCCACAACAGACATGTGGGTAGGGCTGATGTGGGTAGGGCTGAGAGGGCTCTCACAGCAGCTGCCCTTTCAAGGACAACCTCTGCCAGAGCTATGGCTGACCCAAGGCCATTCCAGCAGGTGCAAGTGAAGGAGTGGGGAATCAAACCTGGTTCTCCCAGATAAGAGTCCATGCACTTAACCACTACACCAAACTGGTAAATAAACAAAAAAAAACCTATATAACATTTCTGAATGAAAATAAAGCCAAGGATGTGTGAGAGAACAACAATGGTCAGTAAATATGTAAATATTTGGTGAATTAAAGCAACCAGTTTACTATGTCAGAAACAGTGGAAGCCCCCTACTTCTTTGGGTTGTAAAGATTACCATGGTTGGCTCTGGGATACTATTCTTAAAACTATTAGTCAGCTTATAGCTGCTCTATTTATAACTAGTTCTACTTCTTTCTCTATGTGTTGCTGTAATAGTTTCTCACTTCATTCCAGTTCCCTATTTGCAAAAGGAAATGGCTGGATGGGAAGTTAAAATGTCTCAACTTAGTGGTGGTAATGGAAGGTGCCATCATGATGATCCCATAGGGTTTCCAAGAAAAGAATAATTCAGATGTGATTTTAAGAATGGGCAGGAATCAAACTATGAAGTAAAATTCACTGTGAATTTTGCCCTGTCCGTGGTTCCTGAACAGAAGTTTGTGATGGGTTCGTTGTCATGAACTTTCATGAACTTTTAGAGCAGTTCATGCAGCTCATGGGTGGAGCAGAAAGTGGGAGTTTAAAGGAACTTTGAGTTCCTTGACACTCCTGCTTTCTGTTCCCAGCTAAAACTGCAAAAACAACTGAGAGGTGGGGAGCCTCCCTGAAGCACAGCTGTCTTAGGCTGTCTTGTGCAGTTTCTTTAAACTTTAAAGGACTGCAAAAGAGAGAGAGCTGTGCAGAAGAGAACATAAGAGAAGCCATGTTGGATCAGGACAATGGCCAAAAAATTATATATACACACACACTGCGGCTAATAGCCACTGATGGACCTCTGCTCCATATTTTCATCTAACCCCCTCTTGAAGCTGTCTATGTTTGTAGCTGCCACCTCCTGTGGCAGTGAATTCCACATGTTAATCACCCTTTGGGTGAAGAAGTACCTTCTTTTATCCGTTCTAACCTGACTGCTCAGCAATTTCATCGAATGCCCACAAGTTATTGTATTGTGAGAAAGGAAGAAAAGTACTTCTTTCTCTACTTTCTCCATCCCATGCATTATCTTGTAAACCTCTATCATGTCACCCCGCAGTCGACATTTCTCCAAGCTAAAGATCCCCAAGTGTTTTAACCTTTCTTCATAGGGAAAGTGTTCCAACCCTTTAATCATTCTAGTTGCCCTTTTCTGGACTTTTTCCAATGCTATAATATCCTTTTTGAGGTGCAGTGACCAGAATTGCATACAGTATTCCAAATGAGACCACACCATTGATTTATACAGGGGCATTATGATATTGGCTGATTTGTTTTCAATTCCCTTCCTAATAATTCTCAGCATGGCGTTGGCCTTTTTTATTGCAATCACACACTGTCTTGACATTTTCAGTGAGCTATCTACCACAACCCCAAGATATCTCTCTTGGTCAATCTCTGCCAGTTCACACCCCATCAACTTGTATTTGTAGCTGGGATTCTTGGCCCCAATGTGCATTACTTTGCACTTGGCCACATTGAACCTCATCTGCCACGTTGACGCCCACTCACCCAGCCTCAACAGATCCCTTTGGAGTGCCTCACAATCCTCTCTGGTTCTCACCACCCTGAACAATTTAGTGTCTTCTGCAAACTTGGCCACTTCACTGCTCACTCCCAACTCCAAATTATTTATGAACAAGTTAAAGAGCATGGGACCCAGTACTGAGCCCTGCGGCACCCCACTGCTTACCGTCCTCCACTGCGAAGACTGCCCATTTATACTCACTCTCTGCTTCCTATTAATTAGCCAGTTTTTGATCCACAAAAGGACCTGTCCTTTTACTCCATGACTCTCGAGCTTTCTAAGGAGCCCTTGATGAGGAATTTTATTAAAAGCTTTCTGGAAGTCAAGGTAAACAATATCTATTGGGTCTCCTTTTTCCACATGGCACCTCCCCCATCATGCAGCTGTTTTTCAAGCTGTCTTTTGCAGTTCCTTTAAACTTTTGCAGTTCCTATAAACTTCTGCAGGGACTTCAGAAGACAGCCTGAGACAGCTGTGTGGCCTGGAGTGCCTTCCCACCACACAGCTGTTTTTCTTCCTGTCTTCTTCAGTCCCTTTAAACTTTAAAGGGACTGCAGAAGACAGCTGGAGAGAGCTAGAAATTATTATTATTTTAAACTGTCAGCGAACTATGCTAATAGAAAAATACAGTTAACTGTACAGAAGACATGATTTTATGGATTGAAAATGGAACATGAATTACACTTGAGATTACTAAAGATGCTTTCACGAGCATAGAAGGTCCTCAGAGTTAACTAATGGACTCTTAATATGGCATTGATGAGGCTTTCCTACAAGGTGATATGACAGCTGATAAAAATGGAAGATATAAAAGTAATGAAAAACATATTTACTAAATAAATCATCAGCACCGCTGGATACTTTATTCCTATACACTAAGGACCCAACAAGACACAACAGCAGCCACAGGTCCAACCCATGCCTGCCAATGCCATTTTAAGAGGATTTGATTGTTTTAAAAATGTTGCAAGAGCTCAAGAGCCCAATCCTGATCATGCCCACAGCATGGTGGTTCTAAGAGTTCTTGTTGCCTTTGACTGGGAAGGGGGGGGGGAGATCTTCAGGGGGCATCTCTATACCCTTGCAGCAATTTTTAAAAGAGAAAATCTTTCCCAAAAATGTCATTGGTGATCAAGAGATCTGAGGAGGGGTTCCAGTTCTGGTGTCGATCCTCAGTCGCTCCTCAGCTCACCAGCTATTTTATTGTTTTTAAACCCTTATTTTTTAAGCTTATTTATTATTTTAAGATTAATGAAGCCTCCAAAAGCCTGCTGCATCGCAGTGTGGCTGAGGAGGTAATTTTGCCCCCCCTTGGAGGGAGAGCGGATCTGTCAGCGCGCTTTTGAGTGCGTTTGGAGTGGGCGGGGCTTCAGATCTGTTACTGAAGCCCCGTCTGACGCCGCGGCAGTCTTCCCGGCGTTTTTGGCTTGTGCGGAGCGTGCTTGCACGCTCTGGGCGGTTGGAAGCTGCTTCGGGGCCGGGAGGCTTGAGCGCGGTGTTTCCTGCTGTGATCGTCGTGGGACTTTCCAGTTTGACAGCTTTAGCGGTGTCTGGCTGGGTTCTTATTAATCGGGCTCCCCTAATAGCCTCTTGGCGGTTGGGGGTGCCTTTTGGGCAGTTGGTGGCTGCTGTTTATAGGCTTCTGGCTGCAGGGGTTTTTCTACCCCCCCTCCTTTCCCATTCGCCACCTAGGGAGACATTTGGGGTCTTTTCTTGAAGGTGGGGAGGTCCTGTGGGGCTGTTGGTCCAGGGCCGGGGGGTTGGCTGGGCTGGTCGGCCATTTTGCTGGGAGCCATTTCTTCACCAGTGGGAGGTTGTTCTTTTCTCCTTTCTGGTGCGGGCAGCCATTTTGGATCCTTTTTTCCCTTGTTCTTGCCTGGGCCTTTTAGGTGGGTGAGGCGGCGGCCATTTTAAAGGGTTGTGGTAAAGGTTTGAGGAGTGGCGGCCATTTTAGGGACAGGTATCGGCCTGTTCGCCCTTCACCCCCCCCCCTTTTTGATTTTGCGACTGGCCGCTGCCTTGAGGTGCGCATTTCCTTTTTGTGCTTAAGTGTTCTGTGCTCTTCTATACAGCATGTCGGGCTGTAAGGGTTCTGGTAAGCCCAAGGGGAAGCAGCCTGCCCCTAGGGCCCCTAAGCCGCCACCAAAGCGTCCACCGCCACCCTCATCTTCGGATGAGGACGGCGATGACGATGTTAATGCAGTCATTTTTCAGTGACTGCAGGCATTAGAGCGGGCATCGGGACTTCCTCCTTCTCAGATGCCCAATAAGGGGCGGGTTTCTAAGAGGATGTTACAGGCTGATATACTGACCCATTTGTCTCTTCTCGAGGGTAGATTAACAGCGGCTGCTGGTGGTGCTGTAGGGCTTGGTGGCCTTGATGTCGGTGCTGGCCCATCGTCCGGTGCCGGTGGTGCTGGGTCTGCTTTGGTGCCCGCGGTGCCCTCCGGTAAGTCTGGAAATGGCTCCTTGCCTCACATGGGGCCTGCATGGCCGTGGGGGGTCTGGGGGTCTGCCGGCACTGGGGGGGTGGGCTCTCCGCTAGGGGCCGCTTCAGCTATGGGCTTAGAGCAGCCAGGTAACTGGATTGGGCCTCAGGGTCAGTGGGGCATGTTGGGTCATTGGTCTGGGGCTGGGCAGCAGGGGCCAGGAGGGACTTGGCCGGGCGCCTGGGGTTTTCCTTCCTCTTATGGGACGGTGCCATTCAGTGCCATGCCTTCGGGTGAGGTCGCCTTACCCTTGGGCAATCACTTGCTGCCTGCCACTAAAGAGAAAATCTTAAAGGGAGAATATGTGGACGTATTCTCCCTTTTATACAGAGAGCTGGAGAAAAAGGACAAAGAGGAACTAGACGACAAGGATAAGGAGAAGCTTAGGAAAAGGAAGGTCGACCGGACCTGGGCCAATTGGCTTCCTGGGTTTCTGATATATGCGGGAGTGATTGCACGGGCTCAGCCCTGGCGGGCTGCCGCTCTGATACAATATTTGGACATCATATACAAGGGGTATATGATGTTCAGTGGCCCTGCCTGGAGCCAGTACGACCAGGAGTTCAGGATGAGGGCCGCATTGTACCCTTCACTCCCATGGGATCGGATCCACCAGCAGTTGTGGCTGCAGGTGATGTCACCGGCGCAACCCAATTTGGGGGATCGATCCGACAGCGGTCACCTTGTCTCCAAGGGTTCCGCTTCTCTTTCTGGTGCGTCCTCTTCCTCCCGCAGTGTTGTGGGGCAGGCGGTTCAACCCCGCCTGCTCTGCTGGGAGTTTGGGTCCCAGGGGGCTTGCAGTCGAAAAGACTGCCACTTCAAGCATGAATGCCCCTTGTGTGCCGGCCCTCACTCCTTCAACACCTGCCCCAAAGTCTGATCCCGCAAGGGTCAGAGAAAATCAGGGGAGGGGTTCTTTGCCTGGAAAAGGGTCCCAGCCCGATAAGGGTGGGGCCTCTTAGTGATTGGCTTCATAGATACCCACGTAGGGAGGATAGTTGTTATCTTTTGAATGGTTTCACGTTAGGTTTTAGGATTCCTTTTCAAGGTCCTCGGGTACCAACTAGGTCCAGGAACCTTAGTTCAGTTGCGGGTTTGGAACATATAGTTAAGGAAACAATTGCTAAGGAGTTGGCTGCTGGCAGGATTTTGGGCCCATTTGCTAGCCCTCCGGTGGTTAATTTTAGGGTTTCCCCATTAGGGGTTGTGCCAAAGAAAGCACCTGGTGAATTTCGTTTGATTCACCACCTTTCTTATCCTAGGGGTTCATCTGTCAATGATGGCATACCTGAGGAGCTTTGCTCCATTAGGTATACCTCATTTGATCAGGCCGTGGGCGTCGTGTGACGCTGTGGGCAGGGGGCTGAGATGGCAAAATGCGATATCAAGTCGGCATTTTGCCTTCTCCCTGTCCACCCCGATGATTTTGAGCTGTTGGGCTTTTCGTTTGCAGGGCAATTTTACATGGACAGGGCGTTGCCTATGGGTTGCTCTGTTTCATGTGCTGCTTTTGAGTGCTTCGGCACCTTTTTGGAATGGGCTGTGCGCGAAAAAGTGGGTTTGCAGGAGGTCGTTCATTACCTGGACGACTACCTGCCGGCTCTGGTCATTGCGCTCAGTTGTTAGCCGGCTTTGTTGAGTTGGCTGCTGAGTTGGGCATGCCATTGGCCGAGGAAAAAACTGAGGGCCCGGCCCAACGCCTTGTTTTTCTGGGGATTGAGCTAGATACTTTGGAGCAGTCATCTAGGATTCCCGAGCTGAAGCTGCTGGATTTGAAGGAAAGGATTCATTCCTTTCTGGGAAGGAAGAAGGTCACGTTGCTTGAACTACAGCAGCTGGTGGGGCACCTTAACTTTGCTTGCAAAGTGGTCGCCCCAGGTAGGCCTTTTCTGCACAGGTTTTGTGATGCTATGGTGGGCCTTCACTTGCCTCAGCACAGGACTAGGGTTACTAGCAGCATGAGGGAGGACCTGCTGATGTGGCAGGAGTTTTTGGAATCCTTTAATGGGATTTCTTTTTGGAGGGAGGACATGAGGCTTAAAGCTGAGCTTCAGGTCATGTCTGATGCTGCTGGGTCATTAGGGTTTGGTGTCTACTTCCGTGGACATTGGTGCATGGAAGAGTGGCCGGAGTCGTGGGTGCGGGCCGGTTTGGGCAGGGATCTCACGTTTTTTGGAATTTTTTCCTATTTTAGTTGCGGTTTGGCTGTGGGGAAAGGATATGGTCAATTGCACTGTTCATTTTTGGTGTGATAACATGGCGGTTGTCCATGTTATTAAATCCCTCACATCCAAATCGCAGTGGGTTATGAGGTTGGTAAGGGCCTTCACTCTGCGCTGCCTGCGGCTTAACATTTTGTTTTTGGCCAAGCATGTTCCTGGGGTGAATAACGGGGTGGCTGACGCTCTCTCTCGTAAACAGATGGAGAGGTTTCGTCAGCTGGCCCCAGACGCCGATCTGGATGCGGCGCCAATGCCCCAGGAGCTATGGCTGATTGGAGAGCCGAGGCCTGCAGAGCGATAGGCTTAGCCATTGCACCCAGCACCAGGAGGTCTTATGAGCGTGCCGTGCGGCAGTTTGAGGACTTTAGGGCTGAGGTAGGGTATCGTGTTGTTTGGCCCCTCCCAGTGGAGCATTTGCTCCATTACTGTGTTGCTTTGAGAGGTAAGGGATTGGCCGTGCGATCCATTCGGGGACGCATGTCGGCGTTGGCCTTCGCTAGTAAGGCTTTGGGGTTCAAGGAGGAAACAGCAGATTTTCGTATTCGAAAGATGCTGGAGGGGTGATCCAGGGAGGCTGGGCCTATGCATGATACTAGGGCCCCATTGTCTCCAGAGATCCTTAAGGGTCTCAAAGGGGTTTGGAGCGCAGTGTGCGCTTCTCATTTTGAAGCAGTTTTGTTCCACGCAGCCTCCTTAGTGGCCTTTTTCGGGGCTCTAAGGGTTAGTGAGCTGGTGGCAAGCTCCAAGAGTGATGTTTCTGGTAGGGCGTTGTTGTTGAGGGATGTTATGTTGCTGGGGGGTAAGGTGGTCCTTACTGTCCGGCGATCAAAAACTGACCAAGAAGGCACGGGGACGGTGCTGGAGTTGGGTCTGTGTTCAGAAGTGGAGCTTTGCCCAGTTGCCGCATTGGCCGCTTACTTGGCAGTGCGGGGAGGCTGCAAGGGATTGCTGTTTTGTCATTCAGGAGGCAGTCCCCTGACAAAGCATCAATTTTGGGCTGTGACGTCAAAGGCTTTAGCCCTGCTAGGTTTGACTGGAATGAGGTTTGGTACCCATTCCTTTAGAATTGGGGCAGCTTCCAAGGCTGCTGCCTTGGGTTATTCAGCTTCGGCCATTCAACGCCTGGGCCGTTGGCGTTCTCAGGCTTACAAAAGCTATATTCGCCCTTTGCTCCGCTAATGAGTTTTGGTGAGGAGCTGGGGGTACTTTGAGGTCTTGGTTGTATAACTTGTGTGTTTCTTCTTTTTAGATGCTGTGGTCCCTGGCCGGAGGAGCAGAGTTCTCATCTGCGGGCACAGTTATGTGTTTTGGGCGGCACATCAAGCTCGGAGAACTGCTGTTGGCTCTCAGATGGGGCTCAGCAAACATGTCACGATTGAGTGGAGGGGGCGCCGTGGTCTTCAGTGGCCTGGCTTGCTTCCCCTTTTGTTTCACGGGTCTGGGGCCCCTCCTCCGCAGGTATTGATTATTCACCTGGGAGGAAATGATCTCGGGCTGATTAAAGGCAAGGCGTTGATCTTGCAGGCCAGGGACGATTTCAGGTACATAAGGAACAGATGGCCTGGTACCATTATAGTATGGTCGGCCATGATTCCACGCTTGGTGTGGCGCAGTGCCTGGAATCCAGCAGGGTTGGAAAGGGCCCATTACCGAGCGAATAGAGAGATTCGCAAGGTTTTAGAGGGTGGTTTGGGCCACTATTTGCTCCATCCGGACATTTCTAAGGAATGTCCTGACCTCTACAGAGGGGATGGCGTGCACCTCTCGGAAAAGGGTAATATGCTTTTCCTGAGAGATTTGCGGCAAGGGCTTTTGTTGGTTTTGGGTCTTTCTGTGGGTGCTAAGCCCTAAGTAGAGACTTGGCCTTAGTTGTGGCAGGTTCTACGGGGTTTATGGCACCAGGCGGCCTGGGGAGGACCGGATAGCCTCCCCCTTTTGGGGAGTTAAGGGTCTGTCAGGATCTACCGTTGGTGTGGCCCGAGGTATGTGAATGCAGACTGTCCTGGAGACTCGATTGGATGGGTGCCTTTCGCTGAGATTTGCGTCTGGTGTTTGGGCCCTCCGGTTTGAGCCTCCCTGCTGGGCCTGCCTGACGGGAGCTGTGGCTCACAGCTCCGGCCGGGGGGCCGGGTCTCTCGCCTGCTGAAAAAGGCAGGGGAGTGGTCTGAGGAGACCCGTGGCCCTGACTTGGCCGCAGCTCGGTTGCCCTTGCCGTTGTTGGTTAATTTTAAATAAAAGTGGCCCATAGTTTCACCAATCCAATTGTGTCCATCTCTTTATTCCGACTTGGGGGGGCAACTACTTAGGAGTTCTGGCTGAGTAGAGTAGAGTGAAGTTGGAATCTGAATTTTCTTTCACGACTGACAACTTGAAGCAGAGATAAGGTTCCCTCCTACCCCAGCTTTGCTAATGAATAAGAATTTGCTGCTGCTACAGCAAAGTGTTTGATTGCTGACCTTGCTCGCTTTTTTCTGGAGGAAAAAAAGACTTTCACGGCTGGTTACATTTTGCAGCTGGTCTTTGAGCTCCCTAAAGTTTGGGGGCTTATTAACTTTAACAATAAAAACATCTACATGTGGGAGAGAGGAAGAGGACTGTGCCACACCCTCTTCCAAACAACTGAAGATTAACATTTTCTATTAATGTCAGATTCCTACCTGCAACCGGTTTGCAGTGTTGGGAAATTTAGCAGACCCCTTGGAAATTGCTGCTGAATTATATGTATCACTCCCTGAGCGGAAAGCTGAAGCTGGGAATTCTGCTATGGGTGAGAGCCAGCCAGACCATCTTAAAGGTACCGAGAATGTGGGTGTTGGGGCTGGGCTCTCTGAGATTTTACAACTGTCTGCTAGAACTATTGATCACCTTTGTAAAATGATCCATACGCTGCACCATAAAATGGAATCTATGAGCAGCATCCTAACAAATATGTCTGATAGGAAGACTGAAGTTCTTAAAGACGAAAAGACAAAGGTGCTTATACAGCAGTCTCCTCTTCTTCCGGAGGACATTTCTACCAGAGATAAGGAGCTAATAACTACACCTGGTTCACAATGGCTAGTGCTGTTACCTACCAAGGTTAATTTGACTCTCTGTAAATGGAAGCATCCCCCCCTGGAACTAAAAAAATGCTAGTAAAAAAGCACTTAAGGGCCTTATTGGGTAACCAGTTAAAGACATTTAACTTAAAAGACCTAGAACTGTTGCCCAGAGTGCATCAGACACAAGGAGTTATACTATGCTTCAGTACTTCAGGAATCCCCTCAATCCTTCTTAGAAACAAAGGGCACTTGATGTCCAAAAGGATTTTTCCAACCCGTGTTTACATGAACACTGTTTTGGCTCCTCTCTGCCCGGAAGTGAAATATGAAGAAGAAAGTCACCAGCTCAGATCACGCATGAGTCCTAAGAAGAACATAAGGGCGGCAATTAGTGGTGTCAACCAGAAAGACTCTGCTGTTTGCCAAGTCTTCAGAAATAATAAATCTGTGCCGTACTTATCAGATCTGCTATCAGATGTGACTCCAGTGGAAGCGGGTATCCAAGATGCATTTGTGGAACTCCCCAAGAGAGAACAGCAATGGATCATAGACAGATTAGAGCTATTGAAAACCCAGTTGCTCAAGTGCAGATCAGAGCAGAACTCACGTGCTAATTTTGCAGATGTTGCGCTGCATAAGAGCATGGAGGGCAGACTGTGCTATCCCTACTGCAGTCCTTTCTAACCAGGAGCCAGATGGAGGGCTGCTTAAGGGGTTGGCAATGCAACAAGTCTGCAACAGAACTGCGACCCGGCCCTGCAGGACAGTTCTCAGATTGGAGTGAATGACAATTGTACACTCACTACTGAGCCCAGCTCAACTTTGATCTCACTGTTCCCTCGTATGGAAGCACAAGTTAAATCCCCATGTTGTGACACTGGAACCTACCCATCTTCCCATGGTATTGATTATACATCACTATCCTCAATAGAGCCCCAAATCATCTCCAATTCTGATTATTTATTACATCTACCCTCAGAGGCTCCTCTTCCAATAATATTCAAAAACGGCAGTGTATTTCTTGACCAGGGGAGAGTTCTGGATAAGATATTGGAGTCCAACTGATTATGCAAAGGTGCCCAAGAACCAGTCCTAAAGATTTTATCCTGGAATATTGCAGGTTGGAAGAAAAAGATGGCTAGCATAGATTTTCGGACTTTCCTCAAACAATTTGATATTATATTATGCCAGGAAACTTGGGCTCAGAGTGAAATAAATTTGAAGGTTATAAATCCTATTCCACACCAGCAATTAAGCTTAAATAAATGGGTTGCTGTAGAGCAGGCCTGTGTTGTTTAATTTCTTACCAGATTTAAGCAGAAACTACATTTCTGCCCCCTTGCTCTTCACTGGCCCAGGCACTTTTGCTTAAACTATCAGCCCTAACATTAACAATGGTTAATATATATTTACCCCCTTGTCTAAACAGAGGAGACCTTTCAGCACAATGGAACAGTTTTAGCACGTATACTGAGAACCTGGAGCAGGAGTACCCCTCTGCCGAATTTATAATTATGGGTGATTTTAATGCTAGAATACGTAAAGATAATTATGTGTTATGTAAATCCTTGGGTCCTGACCTGCACGACTCCCTCCCCAAATTCCTGATTTTTCCAAGGAACTCTAAAGACCCCTATGTTAAACCAGCGGGAGTATTCCTGGCAATCTTTTTTATAACCTCTAACAGATCTATATTAAATGGGTCTATGCAACATGACTTAGTTGTAAAACAATTTTATTGGTAACATATGGTAATAAATCTATATCTTACATGTTTTAAAAAAGCTTCTTTTATCTACCCCATATATTACTTTCTACCCACCCCTCCACCCGTTACTTGACCGCCGCTGGTGTTATTTATTTAAAATGCAAATATTTAAAGGTACCCTTAACTATTAAAACAAAATATATATATATTCTTCTTCTTTTAAAACATAATCATTATCAAAGATTGTCCAATGTCCTTTTATTTTCCACTTTTTCTACATATCTTCTAAAATTTTTCCGTTCCATCTGAAAAGCTTCTAAATCATTGTCTCTTAATATTCTTGTTAACTTGTCATAACTTTTATAATCCAATCCCATTTCTCTGGTATTTTTTCTTGCTTCCACAACTGCGCATACAATGTCCTAGCGGCTGAGAGCAAGTACCAAATTAAAGCTCTATCTTCTTTTGGAAATTGTTCCATTTTTAGTCCCAACAGAAAAGTCTCTGCAACTTTGTTAAACTCATATCCCAAGGTCTTAGAAATCTCTTGCTGAATCATCTGCCAAAACATTTTAGCACTTTCACAAGTCCACCACATATGGTAGAAAGAACCTTCATGCTTTTTACATTTCCAACATCTGTCTGGCATCTTGTTATTCATCTTTGCTAATTTTTTTAGGAGTCATATACCATCTATACATCATCTTAAAACAGTTTTCTTTAATACTTTGACATGTTGAAAGTTTCATAGAGTTCTTCCACAAATATTCCCAAGTTTCCATCTGTATTTCTTTATTTACATTAATTGCCCATTTAATCATTTGCAATTTCACTACTTCATCTTCTGTAGACCATTGTAGAAGTAATTTATATATTTTTGAAATTAATTTATCATTGTCTCTGTGGAGAAACGCCATTTTAGTCAATGTTGGTGCTTCATTGGGAGGGAAAACATGAAACTCCTAAGCAGGCTTGGGCCTAGCCTTCCCCTCACTCCCCCCTCCCTTCCAGAGCCAAACCAACAACTCTAGGGGGAAAGCCTCCTAGAGAGGCAGGAAGTTCTTTTGTTCTTGGCATGTGTTAGGCAGGAAGAGAAACGAGTTCTCAGCGGCAGCTCGAAGGAAGAGGTTGCCAGTGTGGGGGCTCCTGCCTGTGCATGCGGCCTAGTCAGGAAAATGAGGCCTCCAGGCAGTAAGACCAAGTAAGTCATCCCAAAAGGCAGGGTGTGTTTAGATCAGGGACAGTAGGATGCGTTTATAACACATTTTCTTTGTCATGCTGTTTGCTGTGCGGGTGCTGTGCTGTGCTTACATGCAACTGTTTTTGTTTTGTTCTTCTTTTATTTTCTTTTTCTCTTTTAATTAAATATTTTTACTGTTTTAAACGCTGGCAGTCCATCTCTGTACCACATAGAAACCCAACCGCCTTAGACCACGCTGTTTTATAAAGGGGGCCCCAGGCAAGGGGGAAGGCATGCAGTTGGATAAGGTGCCAATCCTCCAGGGGTTCCCCAAAGAAGTGTTGAGGTCTCTGTGATACCCAAGTACAGGGTGGCAGAGGACTTTGAGGCCCGGCCTCATAGCTGGAGAGGGGGATTGGGAGTCCTGTTCCTCTCAATCTGAACCCCTAGACTGAGCAGGTGGTGGCAGCGAGCCCAAGGGGCAGGAGGAGAAATAGCTCCCTCCAGGAGTTGGCGACTCAAGAGGGAGCTGACGAGACCGGGTCTGAAGGCAGAATTGGGCCGGTTCCGTCACAGTCTCCAAGCAGAACTTTTTCCAATTCTGTTTGCTCTTTCCTTATTGCTTCAGTTTTAATATCATTCTCCACCAAGCTCTTTATTTGTTGCATTTGAAACCAATCATATTTATAATTCAACTCTTCAGCAGTTTTCAGTTCTAGTTTGCCACTTTGTATTTTTAATAGTTGATTATATGACAACCACTTTTCTTTGCCTATCTCAGCCGTTATTTTTATTACTTCACCTGGTACTATCCATAACGGTCTTCTCTCATCTCCATATTTCTTGTATTTAATCCATGTATTTAGCAAATTATTTCTTATATAATGGTGAGAGAAAAAACCATCCATCTTCTTTTTTCCATAATACAAATATGCGTGCCAGCCAAATTTATTTCCGTGACCTTCCAACACTAAAAGTTTTTTGTTTAACAAAGTTATCCATTCTTTCATCCACACTAAACAAACTGCTTCCTGATATAATTTTAAATTCGGCAGTTGAAACCCACCTCTTTCTTTTGCACTACTTGTGTTGATCCTGTGCTACTGTGCTTAGATTGTTCTGTGTATACTTACTGGTGTATACTGTTATCTACTGTAGTGTAAACTGATTATTGTGTATGACCTTGGCCTGGCAACAACTCTGAATATTGGATATTGCCCTGGTAAATATATTCCACTGTTGAATATAGTTGTCTCTCTTGTCTATTAATTCCTGTGTTCCCTGTCCCTCTTCTTCAGTGTTTTCTGCTGCGTGTAAATTCTCTAACATTGGTTATGGGCCCAGAGCTCCCAGTGTTCCCAGTGGTGGTGCTGTTCTGAAGACAGAGGAGGTGACACAGTGTTTTGGAAGAGACAGAGGCAGACTGCCAAGTTGCCCAGGTGTCCAGTGATAAGTAGCAGAGATGGAAGTGGCAAATGTTGTTTCTTTTCTGGGCTCAGCATTACTAAGCTGAATGGGACTAACTATGCCACGTGGTCCCAGAAGGTCAGTCTGTTATTAAAGAACCAAGAGCTGTGGGAGGTGGTGGCTGCTCCTTTAAGTGGGCTGGAGGAAGGGGCTGAAGACAGAAAAGCTGTAGACCTTTTGCGTAAAAAGGATGTTAAGGCTTTGTCTTTAATAGGTCTTTCTCTAGATGACTCCCAGCTGGTGCATATAGCAGGACTGGAGACGGCTAATGGCTGTTGGAATGCATTGAAGCAAATTTACGTCCGAGGCATGGCCGGCTCTCAGATACGTCTGGTGAGAAAACTCCTGCATACCAGTTTGGCAGCTGGTGCAGATATGTTATCTCATATAGAGTTTGTTCATAGAATGCTTCTAGAACTAAGAGAGCACAACCAAATGTTTTCTGAATCACAGGAGGTGTGCATACTTTTAAGTTCCCTAGATGCATCATATGACGCCATGATAACAAGCCTGGAGGGTTTGCCTGACACAGTGTTGACAATGAATGTCGTGACAGGAAGGCTTCTTGATGAGTATAGCAAATGACAATGCAATTCCTCTCTACATGCAGAGAAAAAGCCTGTCTGGAAGCCAGAGAGGGGCAGTGGATTTACTGTTAAGGAAGATCCTGACTGTCAATCTGGTAATGTCATGGCTGTACGTAAAAAATGTTTCCGGTGTGGGTCAAATAAACATTTGTTTAGGAACTGTCAAGTCCAGAAAGGGAAGGAGAGACGGTCTGAAAAAAGTTCAGCTGCTGATAAAAGTGGCAGTGTGCATTTCATTGCTACTGGTAAGTCCACTAACCAAACTCATTCTTTCTTAATAGACAGCGGTGTGTCGGAGAACCTCGATAGAGAGAGGAGTTTGTTTACTTCTTACATATCTGTTGATAACCAGTCTGTTATTTTGGCAGATGGCGTTAGATCAGCTGTTATTGGCAGAGGAAAAGTGTTCCTGCCAAGCCTAAAGAAGGAGCTGCTTATGGGTTTCGTTCCTTCGCTTAAGATGAATCTGCTGTCTGTGTCTGCTCTGTGCAGGGAAGGTTTCAAACTGCAATTTGACACCTCGTGCTGTGAGCTGAAGACCAGAGACGGTGTGTGTGTGTAAAAGCCATGCTGAAGGAAGATTTATACCTCTTGAAAACCAAGGTACAAACGTGTAATAACGTCTGTGTTAATAAACCAGTGCATGATAATTGCTGTCATCTTTTACACAGGAAGTTAGGTCACGCTGGTTTTCCTGCTCTAAAGAAGACTGTGGAACAGGCAGAAGGCATTAGTCTTAAACCATGCAAGGAATTTCTTGACTGTGAAATCTGCAAATTAGTTAAGTCTATGAGGGCTCCTGTTTGTGTTCCATGTAAATTCAGTAGTAAAAAACCTCTTGATCTAGTGTTCATGGATCTGATAGGGCCCTTTAAGCAGTCTGTAGGAGGGGCCACTACTCCAGGTATGGTTTTGTTTACCCGTTAAAAGCTAAAAAAGAAACCTTTCAAAATGTGCAGAATTGGCTAAGGTTTGTCAGGAGAAAAACTGGAAATGTGCCTGCTTGCCTTTTATCTGACAGAGGCTCAGAGTTTGTTAACAGACAATTTCAGAGTTTATTTGCAGAGCTTGGAATAGAGCACCGATTGACTGCTCCATACAGACCAACCCACAATGCCTTTTGTGAAAGAAGGGGCCATACATTGCAAGACATGTGACAGTGTATGTTACGTGATGCTGATATGCCCTGGAGATTTTGGGCAGAGGCTATGTGCTGTGCCAATTATAACCTGAACAGAGTTTGGTGTTCCTCTATTGGCAAAATACCAGCAAGCCTATGGCATGACAAGGTAACTAATCTGGCAAATTTGCATGTATTTGGCGTTACAGCTTTTGTTCATATTCCTCAACAGCTCAGACGTAAAGGCCAGCTGAAGGCTAGACGTATGAGGTTTCTCAGATATGAGAGAAATGGGAGCTGTTATTGTTTTGGCACGTTAGACAGCTGTGAGGTGGTGATTAGTGCTTCAGCCATGTTTCTGGAGAGATCTGAAGGTTGGAATCGTTGCACACAATCGCCAGCATTCTGTCCTGAGGGTGACCAAGGAGTCTGGTTACAAGTCAGCTTGATCCCCAGCAACCCAGAGGAGGGAGAGGCGGCTGAGTTAACCCCTGCTGTACCTGACGAGGAGATGCCTGACGAGGAGGAGATGGATATGAAGCCTACAAGTGAGGAATTATCCAGGAGGAATGTGGCAACTGATGAGCCTGCATTGAGGAGATCTACACATGAAAGAAGAGCTGCTGATTGATTTAGTCCTGTGATGTCTGCTATATATGAGCCAGAGAAATATACTGACATTTTCTCTTTTGTCCAAGGAAGAGCAGTGTAACTGGAAGGCTGCTATGGAGATGAACTTTCTTCCCTGAAACGTTTAAATGTTTATGTTGAGACTGATACTGTTCCTGCTGGTGTAAAACCCATAGGCACTAGATGGGTATACAAGGTGAAAACAAACCAGTCTGGGGGAAAAAAGTATAAGGCGAGGCTTGTAGCACAAGGCTGCAGACAGACTAATGAGACTTACGACGAAGTATTCGCTCCTACATTAAAAAGCAGTTCACTCCTAACTGCCTTAACTGTTAACTGCCTTAACTGGCAGCTAGAGAAAAACTCCATTTTACCCATTTGGATGTCTGTGTGGCATACCTAAATGCTAATTTGGAGCACCAAATTTATTTAAAGAGACCAGAAGGTATTCCTAGTACTGGAAAGGAATACTGGTTGCTTAATAAGAGCTTGTATGGTCTAAAGCAAAGTGGTCATCAATGGTCTAAATGCCTAGTGGGTACACTTAAACAGCTAGGATTTACCCAGAGCATTGCTGATCCATGTGTGCTCACCAAGGGAAGTGGTGAAACAAGATGTATTGTTCTTACTTTTGTAGCTGATTTGGGGATTCTAACCAAGACAAAGAAACAAACAGATGATATTGAACATATGAACATATGAAGCTGCCTTATACTGAATCAGACCTTTGGTCCATCAAAGTCAGTATTGTCTTCTCAGACTGGCAGCGGCTCTCCAGGGTCTCAAGCTGAGGTTTTTCACACCTATTTGCCTGGACCCTTTTTTGGAGATGCCAGGGATTGAACCTGGGACCTTCTGCTTCCCAAGCAGATGATCTACCACTGAGCCACTGTCCCTATTGTTTCAGCCCTAAGTAAGAAGTTTAAACTGAGAAATCTTGGTACTGTACAAACCTATGTGGGTGTAGATATAGCAAAAACTACACAAGGTTTTAAACTGTCACAAAAACCTAAAATCATAGATTTGTTGAACAAGTACAAGATGCCTGATTGCAAAACTGTTTCAACCCCTATGGTGATTGGCTTTTTTTAAATGATGTTACTGATAGCCCACCATGTAATGTTGAAATTTACAGGTTGTTAATTGGTAGTCTGAGCTATATCAGTAATTGGACATGGCCAGACATATCAGTAGCCTGTAATCTGTTGGCTAGAACTACCCAGAACCCTAAGCAGAATCACTGGATTGCTGCTAAGAGAGTTTTGAGATATTTAAAAAACACTGCTGACTGGTGTCTTTATATCGAACCGAAGGGGGAGCTAGCACTGAAAGTATATACAGATGCAAATTTTGCAAGTGATTGTGAAACCAGAAAGTCAACAACAGGTCTTTCCATTTATTTGGGAGAAGTGTTAGTATGCTGGAGGACACAAAAGCAGCGTGTGGTTGCACTGTCCACAGCTGAGGCAGAGTTTTGTGCGCTTTCTACTGCATGTACTGAAGTAGAATGGTTTAGGCAGCTACTAAAGGACCTGCAAATAGAGGCAGAGAAACCTGTTGAAATTCTGGAAGACAATCAAGCTGTGATTGAGATTGCAAAAGCAGAAGGAGTAAAGACAAGGAATAGGTACACTGACATATGGTACCAAAATGTCAGATCATGTATCATAGAAGGGTTGATAAACATAAAGTATTGCGATACTGGCCACAATACAGCAGATATGTTTACTAAACCCCAGACTATGGAAAAGCATAATGAGCATTGTAAAAGGCTCGGATTGAGAAATGAGCAGAGCTATTGAGAAACGAACAGAACTATTAAGAAGATAATGTTGGAAATCAGTCCTAAAATGGCTGACTGACTCCATCTTAGTAATAGTAATGTTGTTTCTGCAAATGTCATTCTGAGTCATGCTGCATCATGGCCCAGCTGTTTCTTGTTACTGAGGTAAGGTGGAATGACCTCACCTGTAATTAGGCTTTGTGCTGACTCACAGAGCTGATGCAACCTCTGGTGAGATTGCATGATTGATGTGTGTATTTAGGGAAGCTCAGTGAGCTTGCTCTTCCTGCCTGTAAGGATTGTGTGTATCGTGTTACATACCGTCTGGGTGGCAGCGAACACTGCTTGTGTTGATCCTGTGCTACTTTGCTTGGATTGTTCTGTGTATACTTACTGGTGTATACCGTTATCTACTATAGTGTGAACTGATTACTGTGTATGACCTTGGCCTGGCAACGACTCTGAATATTGGATACTGCCCTGGTAAATATATTCCACTGTTGAATATAGTTGTCTCTCTTGTCTATTAATTCCTGTGTTCCCTGTCCCTCTTCTTCAGTGTTTAATGCTGTGTGCAAATTCTCTAACAATTACTGCAAACATAAAGTCCCAATTTAAATTATCAAATGCTTTCTCTGCATCTGCAAAAAATAATGCTACTTTTTTTTTCTGGATGTCTTTCATAATATTCTACAATATTTACAACAGTTCTAATATTGTCTCTTATTTGTCTTTTGGGAAGAAACCCTGCTTGATCTTCTTTTATAAAGTTTATCAAATGTTGATTAAGCCATTCTGCCAAGATTCTTGTAAATATTTTATAGTCATTATTTAATAGCGAAATTGGTCTACAATTTTTTACATTCGTGACATCTCTATCTTCCTTAGGTATCAACGAAATAATAGCTTCTTTCCATGTGTTTGGTACTTTCCCTTTTATTCTTATTGTATCCATCAACTTCTGCAGTTTTGGTATTAACTCATCTTTAAAAGTTTTAAAATATTTAGCTGTATATCCATCAGGACCAGGTGCTTTTCCATTCTTCATTGCTTTAATTGCTGCTTCAATTTCTATTTTTTTCTATTGGATCATTCAAAACTTTTAGCATATTTCAGTTAAGGGCTCTATTTTTATCTTTTGTAAATACTCATCCATCTTCTCTTTCTTTATTTTAACACCTTTAAACAATTTGGCATAGTACTTAAAAATTCTCTTTTTATTTCCTCTTGAGTAAACACTTCTCTTCCGTCTACCACAATTCTGTTAATAATTCTATTTTCTCTCTTTTTCTTCAATTGCCAAGCCAAATACTTTCCCGGTTTATTTGCTCTCTCAAAGGATTTCTGCTGAAGTCTTTTCAAACTCCATTCCACTTCTTTATTTAACAAATGTCTCAATTGAGTTTTTGATATTGTAATTTCCCTTAAAATTTTCTTTTACCCTGGCCTTTTTCTCAACTCCCCTTCCTTTTTCTTTAATTCATTTTGAATGTCCAACAACTGTTTTTCTTTTACTCTCTTATCTTTATTATTCAAAGTAATCAACATTTCTCTCATTCCTGCTTTATAGGCATGCCAGACCATCTGTAATTCAATATCCTCTTTGTCATTCACTTGGAAAAAAAGCTTTAGTTTCATTTTCTAGGTATGTCACTGTTTCTTTATTCTGTAGCAAATCTTCATTCAATCTCCATCTTCTCACCTTCTTGGACAATTTTGTAATCCACATTATTGGGTTATGATCAGCACCAATTTTAGGTAAAATCTCTATTTTTCTTGTTATAAGACCTAAATCTTTAGTTCCCCACAACATGTCAATTCTAGAAAAAGTTTTGTGTCTTGCAGAAAAGAAAGTATAGCCCCAAACATCAGGGTTAAATTTCCTCCATATATCTTCCAGATTTTCTTGTTTAACCAGTTCAAAAAAAGACTTTGGCAATTTCCCTTCTTTACTATTTTTTCCCTCCCACCTGTCCAATGAGTTCTTAACTGTTCCATTAAAATCTCCCATTATCTACTTTGGTCATAGGTCAATACATCAAGCTGTTGTATAATGTCTTTTAAAAAAGCATCCTTTGCACCATTAGGCGCATACAATCTCAATAACAACGGGTTTTTTCCATTTAATATTGTCTCTACTGCTACAAATCTTCCATCTTTATCTTTAAACACTATTTTTGGCTCCAATTCTTGTTTAATATAAAAAACCACTCCCCTTTTCTTCTGTTCAGCCAATGAAAAAAATTCCACTCCCAATTGTTTGTTCCATAAAAATTTATAATCCTTTTGTTTGATATGCACTTCTTGCAAACAAATTATATATTATAGTTTTGTTTCTTAATCCAATGAAATGTTGCCCTTCTTTTTTGTGGAGAATTTAGTCTATTTACATTCCAAAACAATAATTTGTAATCCATCATGGTGCAAATTCTTTATTTTCTTCAAAAAATCTATGCATATCCTGTGCATTTGTAATTGTGATTCTTTTCCCCTGGAGTTCAAAGCTCAAGCCTTCAGGTATTATCCATCTAAACCTCATTCCATTATCTCTCAATTTTTCTGTCAACTTTTTATATGTTCTTCTATGATTTATCACTTGCCTTGGCAGCTCCTTCATGTTTCTCACTCTACTGCCTCCCACTATCAATGTCTTTTCAAAGTTTTTACTCATAATCCTTCCCACCATTTCCTTTGTCATATATCTTATGACAACATCTCTTGGTAAGTTATTTTTCTTGGCATAAAGTGAGTTCACTCTGTACATGTAGTCATACATGTTTTTAGTCTCTTCAGGGTCTTCCTCTAAAAATTCTGCAATTATTTTGTTATATATTCTTTTATATCACCATCCTCCTTCTCAGGTACTCCTCTCAGACGTATCTGAGTCTCCATCAATTTGCAGTCATGGATTGTCACTTTTTCTTGCATTTTCTACAAGGTGGAATCATATACTTTCATTCTGCTTTCTACCTCCTGCACTTTCTTAGATGTTTCCTCATTTTCCTTTCTGAGATCTTCCATATCTTTTTTAATCTCTGCAATAATTTCTTTTTTTGATTCATTTATCATCTCTCTCACCCCTTTCATTATTCTGGCCTCCATTGCCTCTAATTGGTCCTGCATTTTTTCCAATGAAGTAGCCCTTGTATGGGGCTGCTTGTGTTCAGACATTTAAAAAATAGCGAAAATTTGGACCTCACCAATTTCTAATTCGACTATCAGATTCAAAAGAGTAGGC
The DNA here is from genome assembly GCF_032191835.1 of Heteronotia binoei. Taxonomy (NCBI): domain Eukaryota; kingdom Metazoa; phylum Chordata; class Lepidosauria; order Squamata; family Gekkonidae; genus Heteronotia; species Heteronotia binoei. Next base: position 110,648,841 of record NC_083243.1, on the reverse strand, counting down.
CTTGCCCTTTATAACAAGCCCAATTTCGCCATCCTCGGAGCTCCCAAAGTCAAGATATTTATTTTTAAAGTTTTAAATCTTCAAAAATGGGGGTTGCAACTTTTTACCGCTCCTTACATTTTTTTCCCCTTTTAAAAACATCCGAGGTCTACATAAATAATATGACCAATAGTATTTATCTTCTTACCCTCTTCTCAGTTAGCTCCAATAATTTTTAATGTCCCGAATTCTTTAAAAACATTGTTTTTTATTTTGACCTCCCAGCAATGGCCGCCGATGTTTCTCAATGGTAGTAAATTCCTAGAGTAGGTTTTCCTTCCGCTACTTCCTGCTTTTGTTGCCATGAAGTCTCATTCACACTGGTAAGGAGATCTCATGATACTTGACGTACTTCCTGTCTTGCTTGAATGTGCTGCAGGTCTGTGACGATGGTGCTCTTTTTTCAAAACCACAAATAGAGTAAACAATAAATTCCTTTCCACTTTTTAGCACTTTTTAGCACTTTTACATTTATAAAGTCCAATTTCACCTCTTCCTCCCCTCTTCTTCCAGACTTTCTAGATTTTCCTTTCCCACCTTTTAAATTTATTCCATTACACTGTAAATAGTTCCGAAATGAAAGATAGTAATTTGTACCTTCTCTTCCAATTATCCAAGTTTCCAGTGGTCTTGCAAAGCTTTAGATGTTTAGCAGTGTCCAAGAAGGTTAGGATCCTGTCAAGCTTATGTCAAATAAATGACTCTGAAAACTTCTGCAGATGATGAAAATGCAACTCTTCCCAGAGACCCCTCAAAGGACGCCCCCCCCCCCCCGGTCTCCCTTTTAGCCAAGGTAAATCTCCTCAAAGTTTCCTGTGCATATCTTGGACTAATCTCTGACTGAGAAAAGTAGGCAGTAGGCATTAAATTGCCTTCCACTACCCTGAACAGAAGTTCCAGCCTGCTCTCATTATGAGAAGCAGCTCAGCTCGACATTTTCCTCCCCTGGAAGTCCTCTATGCCACATGACTTGTTGGGGAGTGCACATTTAGTTCCAGATTAGGCAATAGTGTTGTTGATTACGTTATCGTTTCTCCCAATCTGAGAAAACTTATTGTGGACTTTTTAGTGGGTGAGAGCTTGGACAGTCACCATTTTCCATTGATTATCTTACTAAAATTTGAGACTGTTAGCCATTCATCTCTGGTTCCTGTCGATATGCCTGCCCCTCCAAGAGTCAGATGGACAGAGACAGTTTGAGATAGCATTAACCTGTTGCTCCAAACAAGTAAATTAATGGGATTAAATCAACAACTGGCCAAAGCTGCAAACCCTTCTGAGGCTCTTCAAATTTATAGCAATATAACTTCTGCTATAATTAACTTTTATAAACAGTAGTCGACTGCTAAATCCAGTTCTCTTGTTCAGAAGACAGACTCATGGTATGATAAGGAATGCCAAAAACTGAAACACCAACTGTGTGCAGTATATCACACTTATCATAACAGCCTTGCTGCTAATATCCCCTTGAGCTACTTCAAACTGAAAAATAAGCTTAAAGATACAGTGGCTCATAAGAAAGGACAATTATCTATTAAGAACTGTGATTTACTTATTAGTGCCTCTGCTGCCTCTAACAGCAAGCTTTTCTGGTCATTAGTTCCTGGTGCTTCTGATGTGAAGAGCCACTGTTCTAGACATTCCATTCCTGCCGAGGTCTGGATAGACCACTTCCATCATTTTTTGACCCTCTGACCATTGTATCAAACCATTGTATCAGCAAGAACAAATCCCCCCTGATCTATCTGAATGGCCACCTGTTAGTCCTAATGAGATTAATAGATCATTTGAAGGCAGGGAAGGCCCCAGGCCCAGATGGACTCCCACCAGAATTATTTACGAACAATTATGATTGGTGGGCTTCCCCTCTGGTGATTCTCTTCACAGTGATCAATAAAACAGGGACCATGCCTGAATCATGGACAAATTCCATAGTTGTCCCAATTTATAAGAAGCACCCACAAGCACCAGAGAACTATCGCCCAATTAGTCTGCTTGACATAGCAGGCAAATTATATGCGAGACACCTCTTGGGAAAACTCACTTCATGGATGAAAGAGCAAAATCTCCCAAGTGGGGAACAGATCAGATTTTGTCTTGGCAAGTCTACAATGGACCACTGTATAATTCTTAACCATCTGATAGAGAAATACAGTGGTAGAGGGAGAAGAAGGCTGCTTGTGGCCTTCCTTGATTTAAAAGGGGCATTCGACCCCATTCAAACGGATCTTCTCTGGAACAAATTGGACATCATGGGTCTGGATAAATGCCTACATTTTCTTATTCATAAAATGTATTCCGTTAATAGCTGTCAAGTGCGATATAATGACCGAGGTGCATTAACTTCAAAGAGCCTTAAGGGCATAGTGATCCGACCATGGCACTGCTCTAGCAGTAATATCGTTCACTAAAACTCCCGTTGCGAAGACCAGGTTTAACATGTGCCCCGCCTGATGAGTGGGCATTGTAACAACTTGGGAGAGTCCCAGTGTTGCCATGGATGACACCAGGTCCATCGCCTGACTGGAGGCCGCGTCATCGGCATGAACATTGAAGTCACCCAAGACCAATAGCCTTGGGTACTCCAATGCCCAGCCTGCCGCGGCCTCCATCAGGGATGATAAGGTGCCGGCCGGTGCGTTAGGCCAGATCGCCAACCCGTCCCCAACGTCCCACATCAGGCCGACATATTCAATACCCCTTATCTCCGGGGCCGGGAGAGCCCTAAAGGAGTAAGCCTCTCGTATGAGTAGTGCCACTCCTCCCCCCCGTCCACTAGTCCGGGACTGGTGAAAGACCGAGTATCCCGGGGGGGCCATTTGAGAGAGAGCTACGGTCTCCCCATCGCACACCCAGGTCTCGGTCACGCATGCCAGGTCCGCCTCCTGTTCCAATAAGAAATCCCGGAGGACAGCGGTCTTGTTATTAATGGACCATAGTGACCATTGTTTTGCCATAGTGACAGTTCCCCCCTTACAAAGTATCAATTTTGGACAGTGACAGATAGAGCATTGGCAAAATTGGGGTTGGGGGGACTAAATTTGGGGCACATTCATTTCAAATTGGAGCCACATCCATGGCGGCACCAATGGGCTATACCCCCTCGGCTATCCAGAGTATGAGTCGGTGGTGATCAGCTGCTTTAAGTCATATGTACGCCCGCTGAGGTTTCAGTGATGGGCTTGGATTCATGTTCAACAGTTATGTTGCCTGTGGGCAAGTTTTGTTCTGGGTTGTGACTGTTTTCTGTTTTTCAGGTGCTGTGGCTCGTAAGAAGAGGCATCGGATCCTCATCTGCAGGCCAGGAGATTGCCAGTTGGTACCCAGCTGGGTCTCAGCGAGTGGGATGAGGTGGAGTGGCTGGGTCACCATGGCCTGAGCTGACCTCGGATCATGCACTGTTGTTCCATGGGAGGAAGGCGCCTCCTCTGCACATCCTGGTCATCCACCTTGGTGGGAATGACCTTGAACTCATGAAAGGGAAGGCCCTTTCTGTGCAGGTGCAGGCAGATCTCCAGGCCATTAAACGTAGGTGGCCGGGGGTTACCTTGGTTTGGTTAGCAATACTGCCACACAGGGTCTGATGGGCAGCGCTGTACCCTGTTGGGATAGAGTGGGCCAGGTGCAAGGCCAACCAGGCCCTGAAGGTCATGGAGGGGGGTTTAGGCATATTCCTTCCCCATCCGACCATACGGGTCGAGAATGCCGACCTGTATAGGCCGGACACAGTTCATTTATCTGAGTTGGGTTAACAGGGCCTTTTTAGAGGATCTCTGGCAAGGGCTGTGGTCGGCTCTGGGCTGTCCAGTTGGCGCTAATGCCTAAGCAGAGGCTTGGCATTGACGATGGCAGGAGGAGGAATGGGATACAATTTAGCTGATGAGCTCCTACAGCCCAGCACTATTTTGGTGCAAGTGGTCTGTATGAACAGCAGATGGGCTTCACGGCTCAATGCTGGGAATGCAGTTCACAACGAAGCCTTACCTGGGCTATCTTTCCAGACAGATTGATGTTGGCCTAGGTGAGGGTGGTGATTTGGGCCTGGCTAGCCCAGCACCAGCCATAACAGCTTGGGCTCGTGCTGGGGGCTAGGTGGCTTGTCTGTCCCAGGACAAGGAGGGGTCATGGGGCTGATCTCAGAGCTTGTCCTTTTTAGGCCCACGGCCCTTGCCATACTAGTTTAATCAGTTATGTTAATAAAGCGGCCCAGTTTACCCAACTTACCGTGTCAGCCTCTTTATTCCGACTGGGGGGGGGCAACCATCAGGGAGCAAAAGACTAGCTCCCCTTCTTGATGCTTGACTGGTTTTTATAGTTGAAACTCCATGTAAATTTGCTATGCTGTACTTTTTATTTTTATGCCAATAATGGTATTTGGAATTTGATCATTGGTGATTACAGGTTGAACTTGTGACCGCTGACAAATCTAGTTTGGCCCTGAATGAATCTGTCACGCTGATTAGTACTACTCATTAAGAATTACCCTCTCTCTCTTCCTAGAAATATTTTGAAAAATCTCTTTATATCCATCAGATTGTCCTTTAGAGGATACTATACATTTTATCACCATCATAATTATCAGTTTTTGTTGAAATTATTTGTCCTCCCATGGTGATAGCTGAGTATATTTTAGTAGTTTAAAGATTAACACTCTGCAAAGAATAAGTAAAATTATTTGTTGTCCTGACCTTCAACTCAATTCACTGATGTGAAACAGATTCCAGTGCATACAAGGAGCTCCATCTCCCCACTACAAGGGCTTTCCCATTAATTTCAGCAAAGGAAACAGGCTTGTGTGCAGTCTTCTGAGCATATGGACTTAAATGAATGAGGCAATCACATGTACATGGACTGATGTGTTTACAGGGCATTTGCTTATCACAGAAGAAGATGTAAATTACTAATCTGTCAGACCTATTGAGTTATGGCATACTGTGAGGAAGGAAAGTATTCTTTTTCTTTAATGGTTGCAATTTGTGCTTATCTAAAAGCATAATTTTAAGCAGCATATCTGAAATTCAAGGCATGGAATGTTTCCATTATGCATAGCCATTCCCCTCCACTTGCCCTATATCCAAAGGTCTTTTCTTTGGAAGATGCCCAGAAGCATGCATTTAGATTAGTTTATTAACAACATTGTTAATCAGGTATCGTTTCAAGACACTTTGTTGATCAGCAATTCTTTTATTTTAAATTAACAAGGCTTTGAAAAGAAGTTGAACTGCATTTGAAACTTATGATGCATTTTGTTAGTCAAATCAATTCATTCAGCTGTAGAAAAATATATCTTGGTTCATCAAGATTTTACAGCATTATGAGAGTTATAAAATAAATCTGGCAATTTTTTTCTCCTTCTTTTGTTGGTTTACTATCAGATTTTATATTAATTTTAAAGAATAAATATGCAAATACATTGGACTGTGTGGAATCTTGTTTATTAAGGGATGATGAGCTCAATTTAGTAGTCTCTGAGCATTAAGAGATCTTATTGACTTTGTTAGATAAACAAAACAACATCAAATTAATTAGATGTTACCAAGATGCTGATTCTTTTAAGAAGCTGCTGGTGAGGAAGATAGTGTAAATACAAATGGAAATTTTTAAAAGGGAAAATTATTACCATGACAACAAAATAAAGGATAGTTCTAGTTTCTTTAGAGGTGGGGCTTCAGCCATCATTTCATTACAACATTTCATTCTAGATATGAAACCAAGGTACCTTTTGAAATACAAGACTGTTAAATGACTAATGCAAATGTGTGGAAAGTGGCTGTTACTTGGTTATGCCTCAAGTAATGGATACATGCACATGAAGTGTGTGATGGATTTAGTGGGATAAACTATAAGTTGTTTTTTTAAAAACTTTGTGAGGACATAGAATATTAAATTAAATTCCAAATGTTCTTTGTGGTAGTGTGTTATTTTATTTTTGGAAAAGTGATGACTAACACTGCAGGATCTAATACAGTTCCTCGGGTCATGTAAGGCAGAGATGTTCCACCAGGCCTATGGCTGAGGACAGTAATGGTTATGGTTTCCACCTTGCCTGGCTTTTCCTTTCCTTTTCTCTTCTCCACCCCTCCCCCCATGGGGTAGTGATAAAATGCCATCTGGAATTGTTATTCCATTATTGTTTTAATTTTTTAACTTGATTTGAGTATGTCTATTGAAACTTGTTCACCGCCTGAGCCTTGTTTTCAAGGGAGGGCAGTCTATAAACAAAATTTATAAATAAATAAAATAAATAAATGAAGCACCATCAAGTCACAGTGAACTTATGACAACCCCATGCAGTTTTCAAGGCAATAGATATTCAGAGGTGGTTTTGGCATTGCCTTCCTCTGCGACCCTGCTTAGCTTCTGAGATCTGATAAAACTGAACTAGCCTAGGCCATCCAGATCAAGGAAGGATGTAAATCAGGGGTAGCCAATGGTAGCTTTCCAGATTTTTTTGCCTACAACTCCCATCAGCCCCAGCCAGCATACAAATAATACCAATGTTTAAAAGTACATTTCTAGCTTCCTCAAGCATGATGCAAAAATGTATTTCGCCTCTCCTTACCCTTGGTAATTAGTATGTAATAATCTTTTCTGCTCCTGAGAACCAAGATAGAGGCCAGAGGTAATGAAAATAAGAATGTTATGTATTTCCTGTGAGGAGAAAACAGTGATTTTGGTATTATGGATTAAAGTTTATATATTTGTAACAGCATGTGAGACCTAGACTGGAAAAACTATACAATATATTGTTTCAGAAAGAGAGAAAGACAGAGACAGAAATTGTCAATCTACTATGTGAGAAAATTAACTCTACCTGAAGAGTGGCAATTAAACTGTTCCTTTGTACTCATCCAGTTTCCTTTCCATCTCCCTCTCTGACTGATTTGAGGGATATGATTGGCTGTTTCTGGTATTTTCAATGCACAAACAGTGTTAAAGGGGATTGGCAGATTTAGGTGGGGGGAGGATGGCTCAAGTCTTGTCTATGTAGTTCTCATTCAGAAGTTATTCTGCTGACAGCCTCAGGTTTGAATGATAAGGTGAATTTTAGTAGACAATGGAAATATCCATGAGAAAAATTATGGAGAGATTCTGGCACACTGCAGAATGTTGTTACCAATATGCAGCTCAGAAATTCACAGTGCACCTTTATTGCCATCAGAAAAGCAATAGTGACTGCTCCCATACATCAGACTTCTGTTGTATCCTCTCACTTGTCAGCTGAGCTGCACACCTGGAGCTCTGTGTCATGAGCTGTGAGGAGGGGGAGCTGGAAGGATTAACAGTCCAGGAAGAATCAACAGCTGGTCCATCAGTCACTCTCCCCACATTCCAAGAACCCACTCCGGCTGTTGACAATCAGTGTCCTCCAAGCTGTCCCTCTCCCATCTCAAGAATGCACAGCCATCTTCGAAAAACTCTGGCAGAATGCAGACACGCAGCACCCCAATGCTTCCGATCTCTTAGCCCTGAGTTCTAGGAGAATTACGGCCATCCAGGGAGCAGGCTGATTGAAGCTCCCATATAACTCACACCCAGGACTTGGCAACAAGTCAATTCCCTGGCTTGCATCCATGCTCCTTCCTGATTCCAGTTCCTGACCGGTTTGAATTCCTTGACACCCTGACCCTTTGACTTTGGACACTGACTTCTGCTTCTAGTTTGTGATTTTGCTGTGGTGACACAGCTTCTTATTGACTTCCTGAACTTTGATTGCTGCCCGGCTTTAGTCTCCCTCCTGCCTGTGCCCTGAGAACATGACACTCTGCATTATATAGCAGATCAGGAAGAAGCATGGATAAAAATATTTGAGCAGGGAAAACAACAGGTGGGAGCAATGACTACTTTTTTTTGGTTGGTGATCATTAAAAATATAACACAAATTCATAGGTTAAGTCATATCCACCCTTTTTAGAGCAACCGATTCCATTATGAACTATTTTATATCTCCCACAACATTACTCACATTCACAGCATATCTTTGTTTCCTTAGTCAAGGGTGATTTACATAATGTTTGTTTGTTCTTAAAATAAATGTGTGCTACCCATTCTGATACTGTTGTACATAGTAATTATGATGGTTTAAATATTAAATTGCTACCTATTCCTTCTTAAATTTGCTGTGGAATTTTACATTTATGAAATCAACAGTGCAATCTTGATACTGGGGAGGGGTGGTCAAGGACCCACCTAGCCACTACATAGTTACACTGGCATATCCTGGAGTCACACCAGTGTAGCACTCTAAAATGATCTTGGCTGACACCTCTGCTATACTGTAGCCACCACTGCAGGACCACTGGTGCACCTGCTATGGAAAGCATGGGGAAAAGTTCTCAGGGGTGGAGCAGGGGTTAGCTGACTTTCTAGGCTGAACTAGTGATGTGGTTTGTGTCAATGATCCTGAGACACTATTCCAATAAAACCCACGGTGTAGCACTAGGCTGCCACTGTGCAGGGAGAAAATATACCCACCCCAAACAGGTACCATGTTCCTGAAGTCCACAGAAAAACAGGAGGCCAGTGAGCAGCTTGATCCACACTCAGACACCATCTCCTGCCACAAACTCTGTCTCCTGTCCTGAATGTAGCACACAATGCCAGCTCAATGAAGGCATTATAAACCCCAGGATGGGCTCCTCTGACCTAGATGCTAAGTTGTGTAGCATGGGACTACATTGCTTGGTATTGTGATGGCAGGACATCATCTTGCATCATGGTGGCAGCTTACACTCATAGAGAGAGAAAAGGAGCACCATACAGAGGTTCCTCTTTGCTGATGGAATGGGAATATAGGCCACTGTGGAACTGTCTTTCCCAAAGGAGACATATCTGAACCTTTCTTGAAGCCATGCTGATTGGGACTGGACATGGCAGCAGGTCACAGCTGTATGCAAGGACCCCCTGAGGCATGGTGGCTGTGGTGTCTCCATAACTTGGGCTTCATGTCCATGGTTTAGGGGGGCTGGGCTCATCCACCAGAGGCAGCAGAAATGACTGATGGGTAGCTATGTTGTGAAGTATGGCAGACTGAACAGCTTGTTGACACCCAGAGCTCCATAGCCCTGAGGCCCCCTGTATGGTGCAGGAATTGCAAGCATATTTTCATTGGCCAACCATTTACCTGATGACCATACAAGGCTAATAGCTGTCTGGTTGTAGGTTACACACAGACCACCATGTCATCTCTGACATAGAATGAGCATGCATAGATAGGTGTAGAGGATAGTCACATTCTCCTCTGGGTTGGAAGGACTAGTGGTCAGTTTACCTTTGTTGCCTGCTTATACACATGAGATAAATGAAGAATGGGAATGTTGTTTTTGTATAGGAGTAGTTAGGTGCAATGCTTATAGGCATAAAATGATATAAAATGTATGTTTTATAATTAACCTTACTTGCCGCTTACATGATCCAAAACTAGACTTATGGTCAGTGTTGCTAAGGATCAGCAGACAGAAAAACAGGAAGTTCTTTGGAATTAGACAGTTAAAACAGGAAAAGCTAGTTGAAATCAGAATGGTGGTTTTGCTAAAAATGTGTATTGCAAAGCTTTGCTGAAACAGCTGGGCTAAGGGGGATGATATACCAAATAAGGGAATAAGGAAATAAGGGGCTGGGGGCATCTCAATTAAGGGAATGCGAAATGTAAACAAAGGCAGGACTTCCTGTGGCCTGCTTAGCTGTCACTGATAAACTGAGTTATGCTAACATGCTAATGAGTTATGCTAACAAGCTCTGCCACCTATTTTTCTACAAAATGACCCCTGCTTATACACATCACTCAGCACTGTCCCCTCCTGCTGGCATCCACCCAGCAACAAACCTCCAACCAGGCTTCCAACAGCCAGTTCAGGCCAGATGCCATGAAGACCTGTGCACTGCCTTGGAACTTAGTCATAAGTAAATGAAGATCCCCTTGTTGTATCCTCAGACAAGATAAAATGTCCATGAACGTAAAACAAATGGTTTTATCACAGCTCTATAAAAACAAAACACTGTTATAGCAGCTGCAAGATGAGATCTGGAAAACAAGTGCTCCACATGGAGAGTAATCAGCCCAATTAAGGGTAAGCCCTCACAACACAAACTACAGCAAGTCACAAGGGCCAATACATTACACCCTGGTTGTCACAGCTGGCCTGTACATTCAGGTTGTAGAAGTGGTGGCAATTGCAGTACACCTGTGGATATAATGAGAACTGTTGGTGCCCTGCATGGCACTGTAAATGTTTGAGAATACTCTATACATGGCAACCCCTGCACAGATACAGAGCAGCTCAGCCTCTTCTGTAGGAAAGTGAATGTCTTTGTTTAGATACTGCAGTAGGATATCCATGAAGGTGTGGAGACACAGGCTTGCTGAGATTTGGGACACATCCAGAAACTTGACCATGATGGATTAGGACACCTCCATCAAACTTGGCCTGCAGACAGCCATATTCCAACCACGAGCTCCATGGATTTGAGCCAGGAGGAGATGGAGGCAACAATGGCTTGTCCCTTTCCATTGCAGTGGTTTCCGGGATCAATAGCAATGGAGTTGAGGTGCAGTTGGCAAGGAGGTGTTTGTGTGCTTCCATTTGTGTGCTGAGCAAGTTCCCCTTACTGACATGATGCTTGCCATCATCTCTCCCCAAGTTCCATTGTCCTGAATTTGTTTTTTTTTGCCAAGATAGAAAATGCATTAAAAAATTCACAAAATTTCGCAAGTTACCAGTAGACATCAGTCTATTGAAACATAATCATAGTGAATGCAAACAATAAATAGAATTGGTGGTCACAATTCAAACATAAGTAGTGAAAATATATATAACAGTTCTAAACACAGCCTTCAATAGTAATCATAAATCCAACAAGAGACTCCTCTGTACTCCTTCATATAATAGCCCAAAAGACCTCCAAAAGTCCGAAGAGAAGGCAGAGGATGTCCCAGAGAAATTTCTACATCCTTCCCAGGTGTACAAGATGTTTCAAAACAATTCTTCCTCAGTTACACAGCTAAAAAATGGAACTACAATAAAACAATTGATAGAAAGAGACCAAAGAGAGATTCAAAATACATATATTCCAGTACATCTATGAGAATATCACATCATACAATCACATATTACACTCACTCCAGCTTCCACACTACTCTAGGCACAGCTCATGTCTCCAATGCAATCTTAGGGTTCTCAAAAATCACAAACCTCTTGCTGTTAATAAGTGCTTAATTCACAAGCTACTAAAATGGCTATCTAGATCTTTAAGTTGAAAACTCAAGACCGATTCATCTCAACTGGTGTTGAAGTGTTTAATTCAAAAATGAATTTTGCCTCTCCCTGCAATAAAATTTGACTAATATTCCATCTGTTATTTCTTCTGCTGAATGCCTTGCCTGCTGGTCTTAACCCCTAAAGGGAAAGCACCTAATTGTGACCTGAAAACTCTAGACTCTGTTTCATCTCAACTGGTATTGAGATGTTAAGTTGTTTAATTCCAAAATGAATTTTGCCTCTTTCTACAATATATGCTTTATAAAAATCCTTATTCCTTCTGCTAACTGTCCTACTTGCTGATCTTGATCCTTAAAGGGAAAACACCAAAATATAAGCTGAAGACTCTGGTTCATCCCAGCTGGTGTTATAGTGTTTAATTCATGAATGAATTTTGCCTCTTTTTGTCATAAGATTTGATTAACATTCTGTCTATTGTGTGCTTTATTCTTATATACATACATGCATCTAGGGAAAGGGGTAGAGAGGGTTACATCGGTTTAATAAAAATCTCACTGATTTCAGTGGATTTAGAAGAATGTAACTTGTATGACATTGTCAACTCTTATATCAGATTGTTAAGACTTAGTCAGGGCAGTAAACCTGACAAACATTGATGCAGTTTATTATTGGACTGGTACTTGCAGCAGTACAGAATGTTCAGCTGTTTCTTTACATGTTGTTGGTTGGGGGAAAATCAAAAGCATATGAATTGATGCTGGGCAGCAGCCAGCAGGTTTTCTGTACAATTGCCTTTGAGAAAGGACAGCCTAAGTAAGCAATAAGAACCATGAGCTTCCTTAAGAAGCAATCTTAAAGGTTCACAACCACCTTTACCTTGTTCCAGTGCAGCTTCTCAGAATGGTAGGGATTAAAATTGTCCCTGGAAACAGAAATAATATTCAAAAAGACTGTTCATAGAAAGTATCATTTTTTTAAAAAAATGCATCATTACTGGGTCAAGCTCAACAAATTTGTGAATTGATTAGTTTTTGTTTACTAAAAAGAAAATCATATTAGTGATCACACATGAACCAAAGTAGTTGGAAACTCTGAAGTGATCTGAACCAGTTATAATCATTGTTTAAATTTATCTCAAGTACAGCAACACTCCTTTGAACATTTGTATCTAAAATTACAGCGCACATTTAATTTAAGAAAGGAATATTATATCTTGTGAATGTTTATGTTGTGTTATGCCAAGTGCAGTATAATGCATCTTAAATCCACAACAGTGCAAATTTGCTGCTGGTTCAGCAAATGTCTATTGATATATATGGCTTTGTCAGAAGGCAATAAAGTAAAGCATTTATTCATCTCACTAACAGAATGCAAATTCCATTTATTTCAAATGCAATTCTAAGACATACTGCTTCAGTTTTTCTATGAACACTGTTGCCCATTATGATTCAGTGAACAAAGTTTTTTTTGGGGGGGGGGCGGCATTTTGGCAGTTTGAAAGCCTAACATTAGAATGGTAGCTAAGTCACATGGACTTTCTGCAAACTGCTGAATTTAAGAATCGCTGACAATTTCCCTCCTCTTTATTTTGTCTACATGCAGCACTGAAATCCTCTCTCTCTCTCTCTGCACTAGGGACCCTGCCATTTTTCTCCTTTCTGATCCCCCTTTCAAGTCAATACCAGCAGGGAGCTAAACCTTGCACAACTTTTCTTAAAAAAAACCCCATTCTTTTTTTTTTAATTCAATGATCCAAGACTAGTGATAGTCTCATATTGCTTGATTTAGGCTGCTTGTAAAAAAATTAAAATTTAAAAATGAAGGGAAATAGATCTTGTATACTGACGAAGGAGGGGAAATAGCAGAAGGTGCAAAGTAGGATGAACAACATCAATGTTGCTGGACAGTGACTTTTGAGGGGTGGCAAAAGGAGAGGGAGGAAATTTGAGGGAATCTGTATACCTTTAACTTGGAAGTGAAAGAAGAGGGGGAAACTGGCACAAAAGCACTCTCAGAAAACCTGAAGAAACAGCAACCAGAAAGTGCTGAAGGGAGGAAAAGCATAGAATCATAGAGTTGGAAGGGACCTTCAGGGTCATCTAGTCCAACCTCCTGTGCAATTCAGGAAATTCACAAATACATTCCCCCACACACCCAGTGACCCCTGCTCCATGCACAGAAGATGGCAAAATTAAAGCAGAACAACAAAGAAAATGTGGACGTGCATAGTGAAAATGACAATATAAGCAGGTGTGACATCCTTACACAGTCACACGACATTTCTACTTTGGCACACCAAGGGCCTGTTCAGATGCACAGTTTAATCAGTTGTCGCTGTTGTTTCCTACTGGATTAAAAGTGGCTGATCAGACAGCAACATCTGCTACCCGGTAGTCAATCGTTGTCACCCCCCCACCCAATCCTTCTCCAAAAAGGATTATTTTGTTACCTGCTCCTTTGTGGTTCTTTTTGAGTTGTTCGATTTCACCTTGTAGTTTTCTCTGTCTGGATAGTTCTGCTGCAATATTAACCAACTTCCGGACATCTGTAGGCTGTCCCAGAGCAAAAGGAGCCTCAGACATCCAGTTTACAGTTGCCAATTTTTTTTACTACTTAGTGATATGCGCATAACCACATAATGTTTTCTGACCTATGAGCATGCCTATTTTCCTCATTGCCTATATCATTGGCTATCCTCCCCCACAGTGATTCATATCTGGGCCACTGATTATACTCTAACCTGCACTATGAGTCTGCCCGCCTTTGTTATACAGTACTGAGTTAAATTTATCTCAAGTACAGCAACACTCCTTTGAACATTTGTATCTAAAATTTTAATTGCATTTCATTGATTTTATTGTATTTGACTGGTTTTATCTGGATGTAATCTGCCCTGAGTCTGCTTGGGAAAGGGCAGAATATAAATTTGCCAAAAGAAATAAATAATAAATAATAGTGGGAGAAGCAAAAAAAAAAAAGAGAGAGAGAACTGCATGGTGCTGTCGTGTGGACGGCAGAAGACGGTTTCACCGCGGAGTGATTTGAATTACAATATGGCAGTCTGATCAATAATATCCGGAACAAAGATATTTGAAACAGAACTGGGTCAGTTTAACATGGACTCAACATGCTGTGTGAATAGAGCCCAATAGTGCATATCACTGAGGTTTTGCCTAGGCTTGAAATTCAGAACTATATTGAACAATGGAAGAACTGGCAGCCCAGGGTACTTCTCAGTCCTTTGATACAGAGTCTTCTGTTTAAATATGGTGGGATCAATTTGACCCCATTTACATTTTTGTGGGGGTTTGATGTTTTCAAAGAAGGGGATTTTTGACCCCAATTCCAACTTTGACTGTACTTTGTCCTGCATTTCTGAAGGAAGTTATTCTTGAGGTCTGATTTTTTTTTCTTAGAAGCTAATGCCATGACTGAGAGAGCTCCCAGGTTTCCATGACCTTTTGCTGTAATGAGGGGTCACTTTGACCCCTATGCCAAGGTAATATAGTCAGGGTTTTCTTTGCCTTGGGAGGTTTAAACTCTATATCAGACATAAAAATTGAGACCCGAGCTGAATTCGGCGCACCAGCCATGTATTTTGACTTGTTAGGGAATCCTTAATTTTCCTCACCCCCAACCCCAGATAGGCAGGAAAAGAAAAAAAAACCCAGAATATTTACTAAGCCCCCTGATGGTTACTTATGAGTGACTGCTTGTCTGCAATTGGCTTTAATAGGTGACAGGCTGTATAAACTGGCTCACACACAATAGATATTTTATCTATTTATATAGTTCTTATTGTAAAAAAAAAAGATTTGTTTTTAAAAGTTATACACAATTCAATTGATTACTTCTTTAACATACAGAATGCAATCAACTCAATCCTCTACCTTGTCTATACAAGGCCACATTATTATTTGTGTTAGTCCAACATTCATGGGCATGCTGGATTGTGGCTATTCCATATAAGATCATTCTTTTGGCTAAGAAAAATTTCTTCTTGCAGTTGCAATAGGAGATTTAGAACAGGGGTGTCAAACATGCATCCTGGGGGCTGAATCAGGCTCTTATCAGGTCTCCGAACAACTGGCTCTTGTCTGCTTCCTTCTCTCTTGCTTCCTTCTGCATCTCAACTTGTTTTGCAAGCAGAGCCAGCATGTCCATAAGGCAAGATTCGGCAGTTGCCTTGGGTGCTGGCTCTTGGAGGGGCACGTTGTTTCTGGGTGTGCAGGGGCTGAAGAACTCTCCCAGCCCCTGTGTGCCCAGAAACAATGCAGCACCTTTCAGTCCTGGGCTTTGGACTTACTTCCCGGGAAACATGCTGGGATCTTGCCAGGGGTGGGGGTGGGCTGCTTTCTCCTTTGCCCACCAATTTGGAGGTACTGCTGAAACCCCATAGGATTTACTCACAAGGAAGCCTGCTTAGAAATCAGGGCCTTTTCCTCTCCCCCCCCCAAAAAAAAATGTCTGGGCATTCCTTGCTCGCCTCACTTGCTTTACACCCGCATGGTGGCATCCCACGGAATCACATGCTTTGCGAAGGAAGGGCACCACCTTGTGCAATCACTAGCAGGGCAGTGAAGGAGTCCCTTGTCTGCTGCTGCAAAAGCCGCAGCAGCTGCTGGGCAACAGGAATGGACAACAGAGAATGGAAAGCAAGTGGGTGGGTGGGGGGAGCAAAGCTACTCTGGGGCAAGACTTGCCTCAACAACTTGCCTTGACATCACTGTCCAAATAAGGAACTTTAAAATAACCCTTGTCTGCCATGTCTCTGCAGAACACCCCCCCCCACCCCCAAAGCCAGTGTAGGTCAGGCTTCCTCCATCAGCCGAGGCATGGGACAGGGAAGGCTCTGAGGTCAAGGGCATGGAGGCTCAGTAGGTGAAGCAGCATGGTGGTTGGGTCCCTCTCCCCAGTTGTCAGCTGGAAAGGGGGAGGGGAGGAGGAAATGGCAGCCCCTTTTCCCTCCCCAGGACTGAAAGGCGCCATGTTGTTCTGGGTGTGCAGGGGCTGGGAGAGTTCTTCTGGCCCCTGCACATCCAGAAACAATGGCACATCATGATGTCTGATGTCATCATGGCCCAGGCATGCGTGCACAATGTGCATGCACAAAGAAATTACAGGAGGGAGTGGGAATGGGCGCACATCAGGATTCTGCCACGGGTGGCAGAACCCCACACACCAGCCCTGTTTGCAAGGCTTACCCAATTGCACAGGAGCTTCAGAGCAAAACCTCAATTTTCTCCATTGGTTGAGGCTCCTCCCCCTCCTGATCCTTTGGGGAGGGAGGGAAAGAGTCAGAGCTTCCTTTGCCCAGTTCCCTGGATCCCATGGAAGAAATACAAAGAAAGCACTTTTAAGACCAACAAGTGCTAATGTTTTCAGCATGTTTTATTTTAAGCTTTGTTTAAAAAAACCCCAAAAAGCCACGTTATTTGTGCTTGTTTGTGTCCTTTAAAAAGTTTATCATTCTTTATTTGACTGCAATATACAAAGAAGGTTTATGACTTTCTACCTCAATCAAATTGTGAGAGCCACCAGGAAAGGAAAGATAACATTTTTTTTTTTTAGAATTAATTTTAGCCTATATATTTTGAGGGGTTTTTTTCTGTTTAAGGTGTGTGTGTGTGTATACACCATTCTGCTAGCAGAGTTGAAATCTCTTTTCCCCCTATAAATATGTATGGTAATTTTTGCTACTTTCAGCAGGTTCATAACAAGTTCTGAATCAGTTAGCTCCACAATATCATCCAAATATTTCAAGAAACATATAATGGGTTTGATGGAATATTTACGCTAGTCATTTCTTCAATATTTCTCCAAACCAATCTCCAGAATTATTTACTCTTAACACAGTTCTAAAAGATACATGGAAAATCAGCTTTAGAATTCCACATCTCCAAAATGATCAGTATTAAAGTTATAAAAGCAATTCAACCAATCACCTGTCAAGTAATGTTGATAGGGGCTTTTCTATTTCCCCTCCTCTAGCCTTGATAAACACAGAAATTTCAAGATTTTTTTTCTAAATCTATTTCTATCTCTCTTCCAAACTAGAGATGCTCCAATCTGAGTTCCAGTTCTTTTGAAAAATTCTCTGTATATTATCAAATGAAATCAACAGATAACAAGCTGGAGGCCTATGAGAAATAACAAGCAGGATAAATGATTCAGAAATTCCTCCCTCCCCTCCGTGATACTATAAGTTTTAAGGGCTTGAAAATGACAGTTTCTTCATTTGATGCTCTGTGACTGAATCTCAGGGAGCTAAGGGTTCGCCCCCTCACATGTTCATTCTCCCCTTCTTATCCTTTAAATAGAATAGTTGCTATTTCCTCCCCCCACCTTATAAACCACAATTTGGGTGGAGCAACATGCCCTTTTCTCTGCCACTATGGAGTTGACTTGCCATAGGAGCTTGGGATTCCATACCAATATCGCATTGTGCAGAAATTCCAATTTTTTGTGACTTTTTTTCCCTAAGAAGTGGTGAGGGGGGGAGGGAGAAGAGAAATCATATGAATGGAACCTTTGTTTAGTTGGACATTTGTATATTAGAAAGATGAAAGATTAACTAGTTCAAAAATAGATGACTGTACCAAAAATCTTTCTGAAATATTATATCTGTGATTGACCATTGGCTTGAGTGAGGTCATTTAATATTGCAATTGTCAGATGTTGATCATGAATGGGTGAACAAGACTCAAGTAAGTCTCAGAATCAGTCTCAGAATCATCATTTGACCCAGAGGAAAACAAGTTCATAATCAATGTTCTTTGTGCCCCCCACCCCACTGATTCAAACAGTTCCATTATTTTCTCAAAGGTTAGTGGCAATTAACACATTGTACCAAAATGATGTCCTTTATAGATCAATGTAAAATTGTAGCAAACTCATTCACAATTTGTAAGAGCAAGTGCCAGTTCTAATGTTGAAAAGATACAGCAAAAAATAGCCACAAACCTGACCTGTATTTCCATCTGCCCTTTAATATCATAATCTGCAATCCTTTGTATTGGCATTATTATATCATTTGTCTAACAATATTTTTATTTCTGTCTGGGATATTTATATATACATACAGCTCTATGCAGAGCTGCAAATGTTCAGCTTGACTGAACCAGGTCATTCTCCCCCATTGCCTCCACAGAAACAGATTTGTTCCTTGCAATGTATTATAAAATGGAGATAATCTGGTTTCAGAATCTGTGTTTCTTTGCCCTGAAGATGATTATTTTGAGCACAATCACATAGGTGTATATGCACACATGCACATGCACACACACAAAGAATTGACTGTCAAGGTATTAAAAACAGTAATGTTCTATACGGAGATATGTTATCATTATAAGCCATCAAACCAACGTATTGGAAGGTGGTAATATTAGTTTATGACCTAATTAAACAAAAACATTTTATCAAAAAGAAATGATGCTATGGACCTCATAAAATGGTCAGGAGAATTGATCTGGCTTGGCTTGGTTCCTACAAACAGAGGCCATCATTACAAAAAAAGACCACTATTCTTGATAGATTATCAATGCCATCCTAGGTAGAATTGGAGCTTTCTAATTTCTTTGAAGTCAATCAATTTAAAAGGATATTAGTCTGTTTAGGACTGCAGTGATAATCTCTGGAAGCATAAGAACCAACAAGATGGTTTCACTTCCTGATTTCTTCTCATAGTAAGGAGCTGTCACTGACATATGGGTTGTTCCTTCAAATATCTCAGACTCTGGCTGAAGATATGAATAAACTTGACTAAGAACATAGGCATTGTTTGTGCAATTTCTTTTTTCCACTAACTGTTGAAAATCAAGAGATTCCATTATCTTCATTCTGGTTGTTTTGTTCTTAGCACTTGTTACAGTACAAAGAATGCCTTACTGGATATATTTATAATCAATAATTCTCCACACTGTTCAATTCTTATTCAATGTTCAATTCTTATTCAATGCTGACATTGTTATCTTTACCAGCCTGTGTATTATTGAAGTGTGTGTATGATTCACCAGGCTGAATGATAATCATGAAAATTTACCATTTGGAACCATGAACCTGGAATGAGTTTAACTTACCAGTCAACCATAAACCAAGATTATTTTACATTTTATCCTCTCCTTTATCTTGCAACTTATTATGCTTTACATATCAAGAAGGATAACTACTGATAAATACTTGTCTTTGTTGATAATCTATCCCCCCCCCCCCTCAAAAAACAACAACAACCCAATTATCTGTGGGAACTATTGCAAAAACTATCTTGTTCACCTTCTCTCTAAAACCCTTGTTCATGTTTATGGCTTTCTGAAATGAATCTCTGTGAATCCTTGAACAAGGTGTTCCATCAGAGTTTTTTTTTTTTTCTTGTGTGTGTCGGGGACTCCATGCTTTCTTCTGGGTAAGGAACAGCCAAAGACACAACAGCAAGCAAAGCAACCAGTGGTCAAAAACCTCTCAAAGCAGACAGAGCCAATAAGCCCAAAGAACTAATGAAGAACTAGGAATTCCAGTGGACACACAGAAATATGCAGCAAGTGTAACACAAAAAATGTACAATTTGAGAATCCAAGCCAATAGCAGGGAATCTTCCAAACAAAACCAAATAGGAGATGTTGCAACCCAAACAAATCTAAAATCAGAGAATCTAGGCCAATTTACAAGCTGAGAATCAAAAGTACTGTTAAAACAGACAGAGCCCCTACCACCTGTGAGGTAGGTGGGGCTGAGAGGGCTCTGAGAGAACTGTGGCTTGCACAAGGTCACTCAGCAACTGCATGTGGAGAAGTGGGCAATCAAACCTAATTCTCCCAGATTAGAGTCCATGCTCTTAACCACTACACCAAATTGGGTCCATCAGTCATACAGATTGATGAGCTGATGTCCCATTCCTAATTCATGGACAGATCCTGTTTGCCCCCCCACACACACACAGTTGGAAGAAAGAGATGGACACAAGTGCTGGGTTTAACTAATGGGCCACTTTATTAATTTTAACAGTATAGCAGCAAGGGCAAACCAACTTGTGGTGTTAGGAAGGTCGGGGTAAACAACCCCTTTCTTGCCAAATCACAGGCGAGACCCCCTGCCCTAGGAAAGAGCCATCATAGAATGGCTCGGACCCAGCCAGAAAAGCAAAGAGAATCATCCTAGAATTCCCTCTCCAGAGCCGTACAACCCAAGGAGAGGATTGAACTAAGCTTATTCCTCAAGGCAGTCTGCTTTCCCCACACAGAGCCATATAACTCTTGAGTTGTACTCATAAGATGCCTATTCCCCAAAAGGGGGGTTTTGCTGAGGCTCACCAATCCGCATTTCATGCCCACCAAACTTCTGGCAACTTGAAAAGTGACCACCTATTTAACAGCACCACCCAATCCAATTTCCCAAACTACAGTCACAGTGCAAGGTAGACAGAAACACCTCCTCATATGAGCCAATGAAGAAGAGCTGAAAAATTCCTACCTGCCCCCCAAACGGGTGACCAGCCTAAGGCCTGCACTATTAATCGGGCGAAGACTGATGCTGCCGACGGGGCTGGTTGGGAATGCCAGCCCTGCCCCCTGGTTCAAAACCCCAGATGTGTTATAGCTGCATGATAGCACCTCTTCCTCCTTCCGGGAGGACAAAGACATCACCCAGGCCGAGCGGCTGCAGACCCCCGGTCAAGGGATCCGAATAGTGTCTGTGGATAGCCAAATTTAGTTACTTGAAACACTGTTATTATCTTTGAATGGGGCAGGGAGTGAGCTCACTCACATTTGACTTTTATCAAGGATGGTGGTAATTAGGGATGGACATGGACTACTAGACCATGCACCTGTTTTTTCTATGAACTGGGGCCTGGTTCATGGTCTGTGAGCCCAGTCCATGTCATCCCACTGACATGGAACTCAAATGACCCTCCCAGGAGGCAGGGCCAGCGTGTGGGAGTAGGTGAGGTAGGCAGCCACCTAGGCTGCTACCTTGACACAGAGGTGAGCGGCAGAGGCAGGCACCCCCTCCCCATCCCTGCTTGTACCAACCCTGATACTCCATGTTGTTCTTCACTCCAATTGCTTGGAGAGAAGAAAGAAGGATGCAGCCCTTGTCCAACTCCCTCTGAAGTGAGAGAGGCTGAGTGGGGGGGGGGTGCCCTTCTTTCTTCGATCTGATTGCTCAGAGTGAAGAAAGAAGAATGCAGCCTCTGCCCAACCCCCTCTGAAATGGGAGAGGGCTGGGCAAGGGGTGGACTGAGCATTTTGTAAAGCTATGTGACATGTGAGTGAAGTCCGAGCAGTGACTTCACCCATCCAGAAGTGACTTCATCCACCTCTCATCTTCACTTGCACACTGCAGAGCTTTGCACAAAGCTTTGCACAAAGGTCATTTAAATTTAAATAGCTTTTGTAAAGCTGCACAGCACACAAGCAAAGGCAACTTCACCAACCCAGGAAGGAGAGACTATTGAAGCCACCCTTGTCCTTGTGCTGCAGCTTTTGCCGCCTGCTGCCCACCCACCCTTCTCAGAATATTAGAGCTAAACAGGTATTGTGGGGGGAAGGGGATTCTTATTGGCATTGAGAAAAGAGCCTTTTTTTGTCTTATCTGTTTAACTGGGCCTAGTCTTCAACTATTTAGGCTGTAACTAGCTTGGCAGGGAAAGGGTGAGTTGCTCATGAAAGGTTGTGATGGAAGGCATGTCCTGAAAAAACCATCACTAGCTTTATGGTGGGATGGGGCTTAGAAAACAGTGCTTTTGGTGCTGAGCAACATTTTATAAGATGTTATAGTGGCTTTACAGGCCGTTAGGGAAGGGAGCTGTGGCTGGTCACTTCTTAGCACATTAATAGTGAGTAAGGATAAACAAAACACAGCCGTGGCTAGGCTGCCTAGTGCAGCTCACCCTCAATTCATGATTAGCATAGTTAATTGATGTCGTAGATTAACTAATTTTAATAAACTGGTTTAAACATACAGTATAGTCTTGTGTCTTTATTTGGGGTACTGGGGCAATGAAATGTGTTGGTATCTGTCCTAAATTCTCATCAATAAAATCCTAGGAAGAAAATAGCAGGATTACTTCCAAAAAGTGATTTTAAAGTTCTAAAGTGGTAGTTTCACTCTATTCATTCTCTTTCTCCTCTCTCTTATTGTGTTTTTAACATTTCTGTGCTATTTATAGTTCTCAGAAGGTGAAGATATGTAAATGTTAAAGCGCCATTTGTTCTTGGGCACAATCAGATGCAGTGAAACTCTGAAATATCACAAGATGTGTTCTTGTGAGATTTCCATTCTCATGCTGTCAAAACAAAGGGCTAAATAGGCAGGTCTCTTGCTGTCTTTTTGCAAACTTGATGAAAGAAAGACTGTTTGATTGAAGGAGGCTTATCTAGAAGAACGCCTTGAACAGAAAAGGTACAGAGAGTATTTTCTATAGACATTATTTTAAGCTTTGGAAGACGAGATTATATATATTTGTAAATTATTTCAATCAAATGAAACAAAAATTAGAGTTTTTTCCTCAAATGAAATCTATCTAATCAAGCATCCCATTGTACTTCTTTCTTCATGGGTATATTTCTGTTGGACTTTAAGTGTTGACAGAAATCTTCCTCAGTAAGATTTTGAACTTTGGTTGTGTCTCCCTGTTACCTCTTCCCCCATGTGGTCTCATTCCCAAATGATTTCCCCAGACATATTTTCAATATCTCCTAATACTGCCCTTCCCTGGGATGTTCTTGTTTTGTAACCCAGACGTCTTGCAGTGATGCCATGCAGTGTTGTAAACACAATGGGTGTTTTCGCACTTACCTTTTACTGGCGCGACGACCCTCCTCACGCCGGCGGATCTGCAGTGATTTCGCACTAGAAGCGCCGGCGCAGCCCATTGCGCCGGCTACTTCCGTCGCTAAGCCAGCGCAAATGGAAACCGCCAAGAAGCAGGGAAAACGTTTGCGCTGGCTTAGCGACGGAAGTAGCCGGCGCAATGGGCTGCGCCGGCGCTTCTAGTGCGAAATCACTGCAGATCCGCCGGCGTGAGGAGGGGTCGTCGCGCCAGTAAAACGTAAGTGCGAAAACACCCAATGTGAGCCAAGTTCAGGGTTGTTAATTCTCTGGTTCTCTCTGGATCCCTCAGATCATAAGTCATCTTAATTTGTTCACCAGGCAGTTATAAACTTGTGACTTTATGTGACCATAGTCCCCTAAATTTATGCAGTATGGGTTTTGGTAGAAGACCAGAGCTATTTTCATATGAACAGGGTTTTCTATGGTGGTCATGTTGCTAGAGCAATTGTTGTACAATTCACACTTGCCACAGAGATTCCACATAGCAGAGGATAATCAACCTTGCTAGTCCTTTCACAACAGATATGAATTGCTCCCCCTGCAGCTGCTGTCATATCACTATCATGATTCTCTTCTCTTCCCATCTTTTGTTTTGTTTTTGGTATGTGCATAGTGCAGTGCTCAAGAACAGTGCAATGCCACACTTAACCCCCCCCCCATGTTAATTAATTAATGCTTACTTATTAAAACACTAGGAGTAAGGCCCGTTGTGAAGAAACATACAACGGGCTCTAGAAGGAGGTTCTGGGCAAGTGCCTGCCACCTTTGCTGCCTTCCCACCCAGCTAAGTGAAGGCATTGATTCCCATCACCACCACAAGGGGAGATAATCTCTGCCATTTAGAGAGCAGTTGTAAATCTGAGTGATCTTCACTGGCTCCTCAGAAGGAAATGGCATTGTATCTGTCTGAGGTCCTATCCCTTCTCAAACCCCACCCTATTCAGGCCCCACCCCTAACCTGGAGCTGGCAATCCTATCTCCTTTCCTTTATCTGCCCCTCTGACTTCAGCTTTCCATTGCCATCCCCCACCCTGCAGCTTCTACATAGGAAAATGACAGTCTTTCTTCACAGTGGGGGGGGGGGCAAAGCAGTCTGCATCATTCTCTCCCCCCATGTGATCCGAACAACAACCCTGTGAGGCAGGTTAGGCTGGAAGTCTATTATGGGCACAAAATCACCCAGTCAGCTTTCACAGCAAGAACCTAGGTCTGGCAGATCCCACTCTGAAGCCCTAACCCATATGTCCTCCTCAAACTCTAACAAAGAATCTCCAGGAATTTCCCACCAACTTGGAAAGGTACCACTAAAGACTTCCAGGTGAGTGACCCCCCCCCCCCCGCAGGCTTGCTGTCTTCCCACCACCCAAGTGAAGGCATTCACTTCCCCCCACCTCAAGGAGACCTGATCTCTGCCATCTATTTGGATATCAGTTGTAATTCTGAGAGATCTCCAGCCCGCACATGGAGATTGGCAACAATGGCTTCCCAGTAGGAAAAGCCTTTTCCTCAGAGGCCTGTAGTGATCCCTTAGGAATTTTCCACCAATCTGGAAAGGTACCACTAAAGGCCTCTGGGCGAGTGCCCCCCCCCCCAGCCTTGCTATCTTCCCACCCAAGTGAAGGCATTCACTCCCCCCCCTACCTCAAAGGGAGCTGATCTCTGACGTCTATCTGGAGAGAGCTCTCCAGCCTCACCTAGAGATTGACAACACTGATTCCCATGAGGAAAGGCCTTTCCCTCAGAGGCCTGTAGTGATCCTTTAGGAATTTCCCACCAACTTTTAAAGGTACCACCAAAGGCCTCTGGGTGAGTGTCCGCCCCCCCCCCCCCCCAGACTTTCTATCTTCCCACCCACCCAAGTGAAGGCATTAATTCCCCCCCACACACACACCCACACCCCTCAAGGGGAGCTGATCTCTGCCATCTGGAAGTAACTAATCTGAAGTTGCCAACCCTGCAGCCTCTAAGGCAAAGGACAGTCTTTCTTCACAGTGTGTGTGTGGAGGGGGGACCAAAGCAGCTGGCCTCATTCTCATTTCTCTCCTCCCTTTGATCTGAACAACAACCCTGTGATGCTTCCCTATCCCCTCATTGGGGCAAGGCTGAGGGGAGGAGGGAGAGAGGGAGTGAAAGACAGTAATGGTGGGACAGCCATGCCTTCTGAGGCGGAGCCAGGCTCTCTGGCTATTGCAGTGGCCTTCAGAGGTTGTGCATGCTGGGAGGCCATCTGTGTGGGCTGTTGATAGGGCCTTTTGTGAGGCCACAGGAGCTCTGCAGTCCTTTCTGAAGCCAGTTGACAGAGAAGAGCTAAGAGATGTGGCTGTCTCTGATGTAAGACTGCTTCTGTCAGTTTGTTCTACATTCCTGGGCCTGAGTAGGTGGGGCAGGGGAGTCAGCCAATGGGATGCCAGAGACATTAACTGACATGTGATGGGCCAATTGTTTGTTCTCAAAATATCAGTGAATGGCCTTCCTCGGTTAGGCCATGGCAATAAGAAAATTATTACTATAGATTCATATCTTATCTTCCCTCTTGGCTCAAAGCTGCTTTCAATAATTTACCTATCACAGTTCAATAATAACATAATACATGAATTTCTTGATAATTTTTATTTATATACACTACTTATAGTACACCAGTCTCTCTGAGACTCCCGGCAAGTTACAGAGTATAAGATCAATGCAGTCAATACTCAGACACATGTAATAAGCAATGTAAAAACACTGGGATTAGAGAAATCTGAAACAAAACCAATGTATGAGATGTTGTATTAACTCAGAAAATAGTATTGCATAAGCGTAAAACAATGACATGAGAGTGGGAAAAATACATACAAACAATAAACAAATAATAAATATATAGTGTGCATATTAATATAATCCACAGTCCCATTCTCATTACTTTAAAGTGCCTTCCTGAACAATTTTGTAATCCTTATAGTAGGAAGGCACTGGGTGAAAAGACTAATTGGTCCTTTCCTGTTTGGTTAAAGGCACCTAAGAAACTGCATATGTTAAAAAATGTTGCTAATCTAAACAGATCACCAGCTAAAAACATCGCTGAGGTCTACATAAACATATATGAATTGTATGATATTTACTTACTTACTTTTCACATTTTAACCTTGCCTTTCATTGTGGTTCAAGGCAGCTTACAATAACAGTTTTAAAAACTTTCCAACATTTTTTTTTAAAAAAATGGTTATTTAGTAGTTATTTAATTCTGAGAATTTAAATTGTGAAGATTGTCCCCTGTTGACTACCTATTGTATATGTGATCTAAAATGTGTATGGGTAATGGTGTTCTTGCCTGGCTCATGGTAGAAGGGGTCCGTTGTAGCTTACTGGGCCGGGCATGGTTCAATCCCCTGGGGATCCGGGTGACGGGTATCCACCAGACCCCCACTAGTATGGACTTCCAGCACATCTGCGGAGAGTTCCCATCCGTTTTTGATGGAACTCTAGGGACATATACAGGACCTCCCATGGCATTGCAACTTAACCCAAATGTGCAGCCCATATGGCTGAAGGCTTATGCTGAAGGCCTTTGCCCTGAAGCCCAAAATCAAGGAGGGACTAGACCACCTCATAGCACAAGGGGTCATAGAGTCAGTCACCAATGCATGATGGGAGACTCCTATTGTCACCCCAGTGAAGCCCAATGGAAGCATCCGCATCTGCACATACTACAAATGCACTATCAATAGGGTGCTTCAGGACCATGCCTACTCAGTCCCTGTGGTCAGCCATGTCCTGGCTTCCCTGGTGGGTGCCAAAATTTTTGGCAAACTAGACCTGACTCAAGCATACCAGCAACTCCCCATGGATGCCACCACGACTGAGGCCCAAACCATAGTGTTAAGTGCCTCTGAGTCAAACACATCTGAGTCAAGCACCTCCAGTTCGGGGTCAGCATGGTCCCAGGGATCTTTCAGAACTTAATGGTCTCTCTTTTAAAAGGAATCCCTGGGCTCTAGCCATTCTTCGACTATGTGCTGATAGCCGCAGCAATGGAGGAAAAATTGGCCTTTCACCTCTACGCAGTGCTTCAGCAATTCAGTGCGATGGGACTTAAGGTAAAGAGGGAGAAGTGTATTCTGGGAGTCCCAACAATTGACTTCCTGGGCTACCCAATGGACGCTAGCAGAATCCACCTGGCACAGGACAAGATTAAGGCCATCTGCAACACCCCCACTAACAAGTCAAAGCTGCAGGCATTCCTTGGCCTCTTGAACTTTTATCATGCCTTTCTCCCCCACAAGGTGGCAGTACCAGAGCCTCTACATAGGCTCCTGGACAAAAGGGCTCCATGGGTTTGGGGTCACCAGCAAGCCACTGCTTTTCAGGTAGTAAAGGATATCTTAACTTCGAATAGCTTGCTGGCACACTTCGACAAACAGCTGCCTATCATTTTGGCTTGCGACGCATCCCCCTATGGGTTGGGTGCAGTCCTGGCTCATGTGCCAGTTGGCTGCGAGCTCCCAATAGCCTACTATTCAAAGACATTGCAGAAACCGGAGTGCAACTATTTGCAGATTGATAAGGAGGGTCTGGGTTTTGGCGCCTTGAGCTTGGTGGTGGTCCGTGAAGCTCATCTCCAGTGGCCCCCCAAATCGGATGGTAAGAGGGGTGCCACAGCTGTGGCACTTCCAGGGGGACCCAGGAGTGGTCTCCTGATGGCAAGGGGCTTTACAGGAGCCGGGGAAACGGTGGCAGCCGGTCCCTGTCTATCCTGTCTGCTCTGATGCTCCACCGCCACAGTCACCATGATGGCAACAAAAGGTGAATGTCCAACTGCTTTCTTCTTTAAATAAGTTTCCAATGCAATGTTCTTCTACCTTAATAACTGAAATTCTACCATGCATGTAAGTCTACTTTTTAATACTACTAATGGATTTTCTACCATAACACTAACTGTGACTGTTCAAAAAAAGGGAAGAGGAAGATATCCTCCCCTCCCCTAGCAAGGGAGGCGTCAAAAAGACAAAGAACAAATTTAAGAATTTTCAATAATTTGAACTGGACTGAACATAGATATTCGAATTGATTTGGTTTAAAATTAAACAAGCTATAATGATAACATCACCTTATTACAATACAATCTGAATAAAAGTTGAATATTCCTTTAAGAGAAATGCATTTGATGCTTGATCAGGACTGAAATGATTATAATGGGAATGTAGTAGAAAAGCACACAGCTAGAGGAGATTTGGAAGGACAGATTTACCGGGAATTTGAGCTACTTTTTAACTTTGATTATCAAACTGAGTTATACTGTGGAGGAGATGGCATTGCAAACTGAAGCGGTTGATAAAAAAGATGTTATGGCTACCATATTCTCCTTAAAGCAGGAAATTGGTCTGAAAGCAGAGTTGATACAAAAGTGGGTGGAAACTTAATTTCCACCCACTTTTGGGTTGATACAAAAGTGGGTGGAAACTTAATTTTGAAATACAGCGAAATTTTATTTTGAAATACAGTGACATGAGCAGAGTGGTAAAGAGATTCCAGTGATGTCTATTGAGTTGGGAAAAGTGGATAAAGATCCGTTGGGAAATGTGCTGAAAGAAATCAAAAGGGAGACAACATAAGCAGTTACAAAGAAGAGGTGGAAATCAAGATTGATTAAAATTTCTACAGGAGGAAGTGACAGCGTATGGGCCTTATACAGGAGGAAGTGACAGCGTATGGGCCTTATAGTTTTCAGTAGAACGGATGAAGGTGCCAAGGGGAGAAGAGGCAGATTTCATTAAGAAAATCAAGCCTTAGAAGGCTTTTAAGAAGAAGAGATTATAAACTTTTTTTGTGAATCCAGTTAACATTGAATTAATAAAAGGGAACTGACATGTGCTTTTGAAATAGCAAGCGAAATCTTTAGAATCTAGATGTTTCTCATTTATCAAGGATTTCAGGTTTTCATGGCTGGTAACATCATTAGGGTTTGTAGAATCTTTCGGGCTCAAGTGCCGTGTTCTACTGGAGAAAGTTTTTCTTCCAGACGTTTCGTTCTCGGCTGAGGATGTTCTCCGCAACCGAGAACGAAACGTCTGGAAGAAAAACTTTCTCCAGTAGAACACGGCACTTGAGCCCAAAAGATTCTACAAACCCTAATGTTTCTCATTTGTTTGTTACTTTAATCTATGGATCCTATATATTTTTAAAGCTAAATAGAGCAATTTAATAGAGAGTGGACTATAGAGATTGTATGATTTTTTCCCTTAGGCAAAATAAACAAGTATGGGAAATGAGGCTGTTACTGCTTATCAAACCTGTCTCTTAGAGTAATATGAAAGTAGGAGATATAGTCTCCAAAAGCTTTTAAAGAATTTCAAACATTCAACCGAGATAAACAATTGATTTGGGTAAATTTATAACAAGGAAGACAACACAGGTATTTTATAATTTTAAAGATCTGCTCCTAATTTTTTTTCTTTAACTTTAAAATCTGTTTATATTGATATAGACAAAGTATTCTGTTCTTTTTTTTTCTTCTTTCTTCTCTGCTGAAGCAACTAAGTTAGTATTAAGGGTAAAGAATCCATATTCATCTTTTCTACTTATGCTTATTTTTAACATTGTTAAAATTAATCAGTTAGTTCTGTTTTGTGGTTGGTTTCTTTGCTTTTCTCGTTTGTATGCACCAAAGATGAATAGCTTAGATTTATATCATAAGTAATAGAATAGTAATGATATAATAAGACTGTAGAACTTAATGGTTATATTGGGTTAAAACTTGGAGGTAGAAGGAATTTGGTATTTTGTTTTGTGGTAGAAATGTAACTGATATATGTGCTGCTTCTTTTTGTCTTTTGTCTTTATATTTTGTCCCTCCCCTCTTTATTTTTTGCTTCTGTATCCCTGCATTACTCTTTCTCTTTATACCTAAACTTAACAAAAGTTTGAAAAGACAAAAGAGGGTCTGGCCATAGTGGTGGGGGTAAAAAAATTCCATGATAACCTCTACAGCTGATCCTTCACCATCCTTACAGAACATAAACCCTTGCTTGGCCTATTTGCCCCCAACCGCTAAATGCCAGATGTTGTCGCCAAAGGTCTTGTGGTGGTCCATCTTCCTTGTGGGGTACCAATACACCCCCCAGTACCACCCAGAGAAGGCGATGGGCCATGCAGATGCCCTAAGCCATCTGCCGCTGCCACTGGGAGACCTGGATCCTGCTCCAGCACACCAGATCCTGCTTCTAGAGTCTCTCCTAAACCGCCCAGTACACGCAAAGGACATTGCTCACTTTTCTGCCAAGGTCAAGATCCTCTTACGAGTTTTGCACTGGATGTGGAGGGGATGGCCCACCAGCTGGGTGGGCCCAGAGTTTACTGCATATGCATCCCGCCAGGACAAACTTTCGGTACACAAGGGGTGTTTGTTGTAGAGAAGTAGGGTAGGGGTGCCCCGGTTTTTGTGGCAGCAAGTCCTCACCGTGCTGCATGAAACCCACCTAGGGATAGTGCGAATGAAGGTGCTCGACCACAGCTATGTTTGGTGGCCCAGGATCAATGATGCGGTCAAGTCCTGGGTCACCAGATGTCAACCCTGCCAGGAGACCTGACCGGCACCTCTCTGCATGCTAGCTCAGCATTGGGAGTCCACATGCAGCCCCTGGTCCCACCTACATTTGGACTATACGAGGACATTCCAGGGATAAACTTTCTTTCTAATAGTGGACTCCCACTCAAATGACTGGAGGTGGTCCCGGTGGTGTCTACCTCCTCCCAGGCCATCAGCAGCAGCCTCTGCTGGGTCTTTTCAACACACGGCCAGCTGGACACTTTGGTCTCAGACAATGGAATGGCATTTACTTCGGGAGATTTCCAAGACTTTTGTGCCCAGAACTTAATTAGGCAGATCCACCTGGCCACAAACAGTCAAGCTGAAAGGATGGTGTGGAAAACTAAGGAATTGCTCTGCTGCATCATCCAAGGGGACTAGGAGTCCTGCCTTGCACAGTTCTTATTGGATCAGCATGCAATCCCCTCCACCGCCACCAGCTGCAACCCAGTGGAGCTCTTAATGGGCCGGCGGCTGTCCACTTTACTGGACTATTTGAACCCTGACTGGGAAATGGACCTTTAAAATTAAAAGGCATGGAGATACCAACTAATAGCTGTTGGTGGGCCAGCTTCCTCTCCCCCCCCCCCCACTTCTCTATCTCTCCAAAACTGAAACACTTTCAAAATGCTGGAAGATAAATTTTCATTACTCCCAAGGCAGTCCCCTGTGCAAGCACCAGTCATTTCTGACTCTGGGGTGACATTGCATCACGATGTTTTCATGGCAGACTTTTTACAGGGTGGTTTGCCATTGCCTTCCCCAGTCATCTACACTTTCTCCCCAGCAAGCTGGGTACTTATTTTACCGACCTTGGAAGGCTGAGTCAACCTTGAGCCGGCTACCTGAACCCAGCTTCTGCCAGGATCAAACTCAGGTCATGAGTAGAGAGCTTGGACTGCAATACTGCAACTTTACCACTCTGCATCACAGTTCAGTCAAAATCTACCCTCCTGGTGTTCTGTTCATACTGTTTCAAAAATGTAATCATAACAAGTTAATCTATACCAGGGGTGGCCAACAGTAGCTCTCCAGATGTTTTTGCCTACAACTCCCATCAGCCCCAGCCATTGGCCATGCTGGCTGGGGCTTATGGGAGTTATAGGCAAAAAACATCTGGAGAGCTACTGTTGACTACCCCTGATCTATACCCATCTCATGAAAGATTTTCTTCTTTCAATTTGCTGCTGCTTGACAAAGGCTGCATTCACACAGCATTGGATATTGCACTGTAATATCATTCATCTCCTGGATTGTCTTTTCCACACAAGAAAATGCAGTTGCAAAGGATTTCTATAGCACAACAGTAGATTAATATCCAGGAATGTGTGAATGTTACAAATGTCATAACTTCAAGGTTACCATAAAACGAAGGGATGATCTCAATGTTAAGTATACATTTTAAAGGTTGGAATGAAGAATATCACACTGCTTTTCAACTGACAGCTAGTCATGTCCCCCCCCCAAAAAAAAATGAAAAAAAAACCTTGCAAACTGCTATGTGCCTTTACAGCACATCCATTGGCAGCTGGTGTAATTGTGACAACATTTTTTTTTCACTCTGCATGGCAGCAAATTGAAAGTCAGAAGCAGATATTAAAATAAATGAAAATTGTTCTTAAGGGTTGTTGGGGAAGTGTGAATAGGAAACATAGTCAGACAGGCTAAAAAAGAGATAAGCAGCAGCTGGAGAAAGCATGTGTTATATGAAACAGATGTATAACCAAGTATGTGAGGGACCAGCTAAAGATATTTTTACTGTTTAGAAACCCCCAAGTCCAAGCTAA
Organism: Heteronotia binoei; assembly: GCF_032191835.1. Lineage (NCBI taxonomy): Eukaryota > Metazoa > Chordata > Lepidosauria > Squamata > Gekkonidae > Heteronotia > Heteronotia binoei. The sequence continues at coordinate 110,616,403 of NC_083243.1, read as the reverse complement.
GTATGACATCAAATGGCAAACACTGATATATGATGACAGATTTTTATTATTTCTGTGGTAGAATCAGATCAAGGATACCTGGAGGCTACACTGATGTTGCTGATTCTATAAACATTTCAATCTTCAGATGTAACAATAAAATAAGAGATCAAGCATTAATAAAACACATGCTTTTAAAAACCCTGTTACTATAACTAATGCAAATTGAAAAAAAATTACAATGTTTATATCTGCAAACATTCATTTTTCACCCTTGTTCTTGTACTTGGCTGTCTGACATAGAATCCAAGAAAGTTAGAGGGAGGGAGAAAAGAGTATTTCAGAAGATTTGTGATAATGGCCTTAACCAGTCAGTTGAGTTGCCCACAGATTTTTATATCAAAAAGGATTTTGCTGTTGAGTTAGCCCTTCTGAAGTGGTGTTCAACCCAACCATGTTGTTGGGTCACAGATTGGGAAGGAGGCAGGAGTGACTTTGCTTACATTCTTTACACTTGCTGTGGCTTCTGTTTGCTTGCATTTCTGTTCTCTTTCATGGTGTACTTGCTAGACATAAAGCAAATGTTTTGCTTGCATACATTGACAGATTGGAAGGCAGCACTGCAGTACCGGATGAATATAGGAAAATATCATGGCCCCAACAGTCCAGTGATCTATCTGCTGCTCATCATACATGAGCAAACTTTTTGCTAGCTTGTATTGGCATGTAAGACTAGTAATGGAAAGAGAGATAGACACTTGGTCAAGCATGGTGAGATTCAAGTCATCAATGATGAAAATGGAGCTGAGATCTCTTGATATCTTTACCATTTCTTAAAAACACCTACAGAAGGAACAAAGTGTGTGTGTGTGTGGGGGGTAACCTTTTCCCCTTGTGTTCTTAAGTGAAGACACAAATTGCTGTCTCCAGATGCTCTCAGCTTTGACAAGCAGAAAGGACAAGCAAAACCTTTAAGTGCAAAGAAAGCCAATGTGTGAAGTTGGATATATGTGAAATTGGGTATCCCCCCCCCCCTCAGGCTTGCTAATTTCCTGTATCAGAATCTAGCTGATGGAAGGGGAGGGGGACACTGAAGCATAATGAATGCATGAGAGGCCATGGTGCAATGTGGTACCTTTTACCAGTTCTGGTTGGTTTGCCATCTATGGGCATTTTTTTAAAGCATGATTTCACCACAGTGATCCATGCTCTGGTCACATTCAAGTTAGATCATTGTAATGTGTTCTACATGGTACTGTCTTTGAAAATGGATCAGAAACTTCAACTGGTTTAATTGCAGTGGCCACATTACTGTCATGAGTTGGTTGTGGAGATTATATCACTCCTGTGCTGAAAGATCTACACTGATTACCCAATGGTTTCTGGGCACAATTCAAAGTCTTGGTGTTTACATTTAAGGCCCTAAATAACTTTGGGTCAAGGTACCTGAAGGACCATCTCCTTCCATACTATTCAGCTTCTCAGTTAAAATCTGCTACTCAAGCCTTGCTCTTCATGTCCTTGACTTCAGAGTTTAGGAAGGTGATGAATAAAACAGGGCATTTTATGTGGTGGCACTTCACCTTTGGAACACCTTCCTTACTGAGGTTCATCTGACAACTACTGTACATCCTTTTAGCACCAGGCTAAAATGCATTTTTTTTATTCAGACTCCTAATTAGGCACTTTATCAGCTTTTTAATGGTCTTCCATTTTCTGGATAGTTCCTATGCTGCTTATGTCTAATGGGTTTTTAATGGCTTGTTTTTTATTCTGTGGTTTTAATTGTAAAATGCCTCAAAGAGGCAGCAGAGAAGTCATAAATAATTACTGAATAAACTCCCCATCACTTATAGGCTCCACTGTTGTTTAAAAACAGACACCCTTCCATTTCAGTCCTTAACTCATAAATCAGTTTTAGTCATTAACTCATCAATAAGCTAGGAACAGGAACACATATAAGACAGGAAATGAAATGGCATAACAGTGACGAAGAAAACAACTGCATTTTAGAAGACAAAATGGAATGGAAAATGAAAATGTAGCTGCTTTTTGACAGCACTATTGAAATCTTCTGTGATGAAGAAAGTTGATGACATCTTGCATTATGTAGCTTCCTGTTCAGGAGACTTCTTTTCATGCTCAGCATAGCTTGGAATATCTATGTACCTTTTGGAACTGAATCTCCTAAGTGAGACAGCTCAGATCATGTCCAGTTGAAAAGATGTTTTTTTTGCAACTGTCTTTTCATCTCTTCTTTCAGGATGAACTTACTGGACCAAAAAAAAAAAAATGAAGTGAAATCAATGCAAGTCTCTGAACCAAATCAATGTAAGTTTTAGTGACTTGCACCCTTCAAGGATATAAGGCAGTGTTGCTCAATTAAAAACATCAAAGGTCTCTGAGAAACCAAACTAAGAAAAAGAAAGTTCTTTTTTTCCCTGGTGCATCCTGCTATCACTAGTCAACGGGATTTTCCCATGTGGCTCCATATTGGTGCAAACTTCTGCAAGTAATATTTTTTCGTTTGCAACTTTTGTTATGCAAGATCTAGAACATAGGGAGTCATTAGTGCACACTTACAACTCTCTATGACATTTTTATTCTTTTTTAAGAGGTTCAAGGAAGTATATATGGTTTTCCTTTCCTTCATTTTTTCACTCTCTGAGGAATAATATGCTGAGAGATACAATCTAATCAAAATCACCTAATGAGCATTATGCTAGCTATGAATTTGCATCTACATCACCCAAATCATAGTCCAAGACTCTAACCCTATCATCACACTGTCTGTCATTGGAACTGTGCCTATGGGAATGGAGGGAGGCACTAATGTAGTCTAGTCCCTTGTGGCAGGATTAAAGCAGGCAATACATTAGAAAAGATTTAAGATTGGATCCTATGTATATTCTACTGGTGGAAACATGTCTTACCTGTTTTGGTGAAAGCATATTTTACCTGTATTTTCTTTCCATAGCAGCCTGTGTGACCCCTGAAAGACATTGTCAGAACTAACAGGACCTTCACAAGTTAAAGACCACAGATGTCAAAGGCTACATTGAGGGGGGGAATTGGAGAAGAGCACCTCTCCTCATTCTTCCTTCACTTCAGTCTAGTGCTGGACCTTGAAAAGTGGGAGAAGAACAGTATCTGCACAGAAGAAAGGGACATTAGAATGGAGAAAAGGGACATTAGAAAGGTTTAATCTCTAACCTAGCCTCCCGGCCTCACTGGCCTGTTTCCACTTGGTGGGGGATGGGTAGCCAGAAAATCAGCATTGTGCCAATGGGATGATATCTTTTTCAGCAGTATACATGGAACTGATATTGCATAACCAATGTGACATCACATCAACAATACGACATCAGAAATTCCTTCCAATCCCACTCTTGCCTCTCCCACTGGTTTCCAACCCTAGCCTAGCTAACTGAAGACCTTCAGCCTGTCAAGCCCAGGATGAAGGTTTCAGTGCCATGGTCTAAGGACAGATGGATCACCCTCTTGAAAGGAGAAGTCTGCTTGCGTTAGGAACTACAGTAGCTTGAAATTGTGAGGTCAACCATTCCACAAATTGTCAGGACACTAAAGAAATACATTGACAGCTGAAAATGGATTTGTATGGGAACTTGTTTAAGAACAATGTATGGAAGTGTTCAATATGCCACTTGTCTCAGATCCCAGCACCCCCTGGACAAATCAAAATGACCCACCATTGCCAGAATAAAGGATTTTTTTCATTCTCTTTTTAAAATTAAACTTTAAAAAAAGATATACAAGTGCAGTCAAATATTCACAAAATCTTATCCCTTTAATTTCTCCCTTCCCCCTCCCAGACAAAACCTATAACAGCACATCTAATGAAGGATTTTGTTGTTGTTGGGGGTAAGGAATTAGAACCAAATCTCAGCAAATGTTTAAATACAATGTATAATATGTGTGAGTGCACATATTTGTTTTGCAAGGCAGCAGGCAATGGAACAAAATAAAAAATCATAGGTTTGATTCATGCAAGGAGAAGTGAAATCCAAACAGATTTTTGGGCTGAAGCAGCAATATGAAATTATCCCTGCTTCATGCAACATTCGACTGCTAAATTTCAATGCATATAACCCAATCCCTCTCTCAAATCTTGCTTCAAAATCAGTGAAGTTTGCAAATATATCACATTCTTTCTCCCCATCTCTGCTTATGCTATTTGTGGTGATGATTTACTACCACAGGCACTATATATATATATATATATATATATATATATATATATATATATATATATATATATATATATATATATATATATATATATATATATATATGTATTCATTGTACATCCCAAACGTGTCTGTAGTGGACTAAAGATGGATTCTTTCATTTGTCTCTTTAGATCGTTTACGCTCATATGGACAATACAGAAGGAAAGCACTTACTCCTGAGTAGTTCCCATGAAAGCAGGAGTGCATGCTCTGCCGCAAAAGAATATATTATCCAGTAATAATTAAAGCCTTTATAACTAAGGTTTGTGTCAATCTAGCTAACTGAAGGCCTTTTCTGTGGAATTATATTCTGGATTTTCTTCTTCTTGGCTATATGATTTTGTTATCTTTTTGTTTATACATAGGCACAGATTGTATTAACCTTGGATTAACCCTTTCTTTTTCAAACGCTTTGTGACTGATGGAGCTGATGAAAGAGACATCAAGCACTGATCCTCTGCATAAAATGGAAGATCCAAAGCATTGTGTTGCATTTATTGCTGAAGTTCTTCTTATTCTGTTTTCTCAGATTTCCAGAGTGTACATTTTATAAAAAATTCCAGGAAGGCAGGTGAATGTTGCTTCCTCCTAAGTGAGATACTATTATGAGATTGGACTTCTCTAATGTAGTATCTGCTCCCCCCCCCCCCAATAATGCCTTGTTCTGTTGCCTTCTGTTGTTTTTCCTATGTGTATGTTGTTTAGAACCCTAAAGTTCCTTAGAGATCTATCAGGAGTTCTTTGATGAGAAAGTAAGAAAGAGATCAATATTTTTTTGCCACTTGTCCACCACTACTGACCTCCTGCAAAATGTTCATCTACGAGGAAACTTTTGTAATGCTGTAGAGTGGGATTGCATGGGAGGACACTGAGGCTGATCAGTGCCGGAGACTGCTGTGTGAATTGATTTTGTGTTTTAGGAAAGTAGGTTCCTGAACCAGCAAAATTTCTTAATTGCTGCCACTGCCATTTTTTTAAAAAAATGTTCTCTATAGGACAGACTATTTCTGCAGGCTGACTAGGGCCAACCAGAACAAAGGAAGCAGGGGTTTCCACTGCCTCTTTGACTCTTGCTCATTGCAAATGTTGGTACAAATTGACCTTCTTTCCCATGCCAGTCACCTCAAGGCCAAGCAACAGTTTTAGGGTTACCCTCAAAGTGGCTGAGTTTTCTTTCACACTGCCCAGGTTGGGGTTGGGGTGGTGGTGGTAGTGGTGGTAGTGTCTGTATAGTTTGGTGGTGGTAGTGTCTGTATAGTTTGCTATATAGATCTATTTTTTTGCTTATGAGGCCATATCAAAGGTTAGGAAGGATTTATAATTTGGTTAGATCATCAAACACCCTAAGGCATGACTAGTCCAGACATTGGGAGTTGACCTCTTCAAGTGCCTATGGAGAGAACTATCTTCATAATTAGTGTTTACTATCTTCATTTGAACCCACATATTGCTCAACATAGGGAACATGGTGAAATCATAGGTTTGATGTGCCATCAAGAAAAACAAGGTGTCAAGCCTGTCTTGGAGTCAGAATGAGTCCACCTAAATACTGTCATGCCTGCTGGGAAACTCTTCAGGTTCACTGTGAGCTCATTGAAGAAGAGCAAAAAATGGAAAGAAGTGTTTTCCCACAAAGCAAACCACTGTGAAGTGCAGTAAAATAACAATATTTGACCTGTTCTACCCACACGTCTCTTCAAAACAAGCAGACATTGTATCAACATTAAGCCCTAACTCAAATTCATGGGTAATATTAAAAAAAAAATTACCAGTCACAAAAATTTAACATTAGATTTGAATGGTAAAATGGGGTTTCCCCAACCTCTCTCAAATAAATGAGGTAACAGACAGAATGTATTCCTTAAAGACTCCTTAAAGCTACTGCTTTCCTGGGTATGCATCACAGGATTTGCTGTAGTGTGTACTTTCCTATGCAGCATATGGTTGAGGACAAACAGCCTGAGTCATTTCTGGTAAATATCTTGATGGCAGGTGCTGATATGGTTCAAAACAAGCAGCAAGACTTCCCCAAAGGTTTGCATGTATTCCCTGGCATCAGGGAATAATTTTACTGTATGGGAACAAGCAAATTAGGTTTGAGAACTACTAGGGTGGCCAGACCGTCCCGGTCTCCCGGGACATTCCCGGATCTGGCCACCCAATCCCGGATCCCGGGCTGCCTATACCGGGACCATTAAAGGTCCCGGTTTAGGCAGCCCAGGAGCCGGTGGGCCGCGGGCGCGGGCGGGGAAGGCGGGGAGTGAGGGAGGGAGCGTCCCTGCGCCTGCGCAGGGCCCCTGCGCACGCGCAGGGATGCTCCCACCCTCACTCCCCGCCTTCCCCGCCCGCGCGCGGGGCCCGGCGGCAGTGGTGGAGGCCTCTCCGTGGCCTCCGCTGGTCACTGGAAGCCCTCCAGAGACTCTGGAGGGCCTCCAGCGACCAGCGGAGGCCGCGGAGAGGCCGCGGGGCACCCGGCGCTGGTCCCGGAAGGCCTTCCAGAGCCTCTGGAAGGCCTTCGGGGACCAGCGCCGGCCAGCGAAGGCTTCCCCGCGGCCTCCGCTGGTCCCTGGAGGCCCTCCAGAGTCTCTGGAGGGCCTCCAGGGACCAGCGGAGGCCGCGGGGAAGCCGCGGGGCACCCGGCGCTGGTCCCGGAAGGCCTTCCAGAGCCTCTGGAAGGCCTTCGGGGACCAGCGCCGGCCAGCGAAGGCTTCCCCGCGGCCTCCGCTGGTCCCTGGAGGCCCTCCAGAGTCTCTGGAGGGCCTCCAGGGACCAGCGGAGGCCGCGGGGAGGCCGCGGGGCACCCGGCGCTGGTCCCGGAAGGCCTTCCAGAGGCTCTGGAAGGCCTTCGGGGACCAGCGCCGGCCAGCGAAGGCTTCCCCGCGGCCTCCGCTGGTCCCTGGAGGCCCTCCAGAGTCTCTGGAGGGCCTCCAGGGACCAGCGGAGGCCGCGGGGGAAGCCGCGGGGCACCCGGCGCTGGTCCCGGAAGGCCTTCCAGAGGCTCTGGAAGGCCTTCCGGGACCAGCGCCGGCCAGCGAAGGCTTCCCCGCGGCCTCCGCTGGTCCCTGGAGGCCCTCCAGAGTCTCTGGAGGGCCTCCAGGGACCAGCGGAGGCCGCGGGGAAGCCGCGGGGCACCCGGCGCTGGTCCCGGAAGGCCTTCCAGAGCCTCTGGAAGGCCTTCGGGGACCAGCGCCGGCCAGCGAAGGCTTCCCCGCGGCCTCCGCTGGTCCCTGGAGGCCCTCCAGAGTCTCTGGAGGGCCTCCAGGGACCAGCGGAGGCCGCGGGGAAGCCGCGGAGCAGCCGGCGCTGGTCCCTGGAGGCCTCCAGAGGCCAGCGCCGGTATCGGAGAGGCCCGGCGCTGGTCCCTGGAGGCCTCCAGAGGCCAGCCCCGGCAGCTCCCTCCCTCCCTCGCCGCGAGGCCGCCGCCGGAGGACTCCCCGCCGCCGCCGCCCGCTGGATCCGCCGTCCTGGATTAAGGTAAGGGGGCCGAAAGCGGGGGGGGCGGGGGGCGGCCTTCCTTTCTTCCCTCCCTCCTCCCTTCCTTCCTTCCTTCCTTCCTTCCTTCCTTCCTTCCTTCCTTCCTTCCTTCCTTCCTTCCCTCACTCCCTTCCCTTCCTTCCTTCCTTCCCTCCCTCCCTCCCTCCCTCCCTCCCTCCCTCCTCCCTTTCTTCCTTTCTTCCTTCCTTCCCTCACTCCCTTCCCTTCCTTCCTTCCCTCCCTCCTCCCTCCCTTCCTTTCTTCCTTCCTTCCCTCCCTCCCTTGCCTTCCTTCCTTCCCTCCCTCCTCCCTTCCTTCCTTTCTTCCTTCCTTCCTTCCCTCCCTCCCCCCTTCCTTCCTTCCTTCCCTCCCTCCCCCTTCCTTCCTTCCTTCCCTCCCTCCCTCCCCCTTCCTTCCTTCCTTCCCTCCTTCCTTCCCTCCTTCCTTCCTTCCTTCCTTCCTTCCTTCCTTCCTTCCTTCCTTCCTTCCTTCCTTCCTTCCTTCCTTCCTTCCTTCCCTCCCTTCCTTCCTTCCTTCCTTCCTCCCTCCCTTCCCTCCCTCCCTTCCTTCCTTCCTTCCCTCCCTCCCTTCTTCCTTTCTTCCCTTCTTCCCTTCCTCCCTTTCTCCCTTCCTTCCTTCCTTCCCTCCCTCCCTCCTTATGTTGTTATGTGATGCAGAGTGTTGGACTGGATGGGCCACTGGCCTGATCCAACAGGGCTTCTCTTATGTTCTTATGTGACGCAGAGTGTTGGACTGGATGGGCCACTGGCCTGATCCAACAGGGCTTCTCTTATGTTCTTATGTGATGCAGAGTGTTGGACTGGATGGGCCACTGGCCTGATCCAACAGGGCTTCTCTTATGTTCTTATGTGACGCAGAGTGTTGGACTGGATGGGCCACTGGCCTGATCCAACAGGGCTTCTCTTATGTTCTTATGTGACGCAGAGTGTTGGACTGGATGGGCCACTGGCCTGATCCAACAGGGCTTCTCTTATGTTGTTATGTGATGCAGAGTGTTGGACTGGATGGGCCACTGGCCTGATCCAACAGGGCTTCTCTTATGTTGTTATGTGACGCAGAGTGTTGGACTGGATGGGCCACTGGCCTGATCCAACAGGGCTTCTCTTATGTTGTTATGTGATGCAGAGTGTTGGACTGGATGGGCCACTGGCCTGATCCAACAGGGCTTCTCTTATGTTGTTATGTGATGCAGAGTGTTGGACTGGATGGGCCACTGGCCTGATCCAACAGGGCTTCTCTTATGTTGTTATGTGATGCAGAGTGTTGGACTGGATGGGCCACTGGCCTGATCCAACAGGGCTTCTCTTATGTTATTATGTGACGCAGAGTGTTGGACTGGAGGGGCCACTGGCCTGATCCAACAGGGCTTCTCTTATGTGACAATACTGACTTTGGTGGACCCAAGCACTGATTCAGTGTAAGGGAGCTTTGCGTTTGTGTCTTCTAGTGCAATTTTGTTCTCAGATCCTGTATTTACTTCATCAGTATATGGGATAAGGCACTTTCTCAACTGTGCTGCATAATGCAGCCTATTTATTTTGTCCTGTTGGCTCTGTTGGCTCTATCTGCGCCACCTTCATCACTTTCGGGGTGTGGATCCCCCAGTGGAGTGGTCTCCCGACTCCCTCCGCCGGCTGTTTCTGATAGCCCTGCGCCCCCTCTTTCATTTGATATGTGTCCCGTGCGGGTGCCACCCTCCCGCCGGGAGATGCCGCAAAATGAGCCCCCTTGAGGCTTATGGCGGCAGGGCTCGGGGGAAGCGAGCTAGACTGCTGTTCTTTTGAGGGGTTATAGAGTGTTTCGAGCCCGTCCCTGTGGCATCGGTCCCATCATTGTGGGGCCCAGGGGGCCGGCGCAGCGGCACGCTGAAGCAGCCTGTCGGTCACTTCCAGGTTCCTGTCCTGCATCTTGACCGGTGTTATTAGTGACAGGCTGCTTCGGCGTGCCGCTGCGCCGGCCCCCTTGGTCCCACAACGATGGGACCGATGCCACAGGGACGGGCTCGAAACACTCTATAACCCCTCAAAAGAACAGCAGTCTAGCTCGCTTCCCCCGAGCCCTGCCGCCATAAGCCTCAAGGGGGCTCATTTTGCGGCATCTCCCGGCGGGAGGGTGGCACCCGCACGGGACACATATCAAATGAAAGAGGGGGCGCAGGGCTATCAGAAACAGTCAGCGGAGGGAGTCGGGAGACCACCCCACTGGGGGATCCACACCCCGAAAGTGATGAAGGTGGCGCAGATAGAGCCAACAGAGCCAACAGGACAAAATAAATAGGCTGCATTATGCAGCACAGTTGAGAAAGTGCCTTATCCCATATACTGATGAAGTATATACAGGATTTGAGAACAAAATTGTTTCCGGCGGTGATATTTGGGGGATTTTTGGGGACGTCACAGGAAGTGCTGTGAAGTCACTTCCTGTTTCCGGCAGGTGACGCGGGGGAAATGATGTCACAGGAAGTGATGCCACTTCCTGTTTCCGGTGGTGGCATGACATCACCGGAAGTGACGTCACCGGAAGTGACGTCACTTCCTGTTTCCGGCGGCGCGCGCGCACCCCCCCCCCCCCAGTGTCCCTGGCTGGCCTTCAGACATTATGGTCACCCTAAGAACTACAGAGAGCTTTCTGGCATCCATGCTATTTCTGAGTTTAATGACTAGAGAGAATCCAGTGTGTGGCCTTCTAGACTGGCCAATCTTCAGTTTATTCCACATTTTTATTTTGTTGCTATAGCTACCAAAAGATGTAATATAAAGAACCCCTAGGAATCATTTGCCTGTCATAAAAAGTTTTATCACCACCCAAAAATATTGTCAACAGGATACGAAGGATGATGTAGACAGAAGAAAATAATATCTTTAAAAAGCTGACATTGTTTCTGATAATTGTTGAGTTATACTGTGCCTTCAAAGTTTTGGTAATGATTCTTGATTAGCTTTGGGATTTACCAGTAAATCATGTCTTTTAAAAATGAGTTAATATATTTTGACAAATATATTTAACTGATCAGTGAAGGGTGATTCCAGTGGGTTGTTCAGTTAGTTCCTAAAATCAGTAGGAATGAATATCCAGGTGCAATGTGAGAGACGGATAGCTTTATCTATAAACACACCCCTACACCCCTAGAGCAATATATAAATAATTAATCCCCATTGAGAGTCACATATGTTTCTTCAACATGCCACCTTTGGCTTTTCTGAGCTCTGTTTTTATTTATTTTATTATTTTATTTATTATTGCAAACCCCCTTTGCCCCCCCAGTCGGAATGAAGAGGCTGACACAGTGTGTTGGATAAAAAACCCGGGCCGCTTTATTGAAACATAACTTGAACGAATAAGGACGGCAAGAGGTATGGCCTACAAGAACAAGCCCTGGGGTCAAAACACAGGCCCCGTCTTGTCCTAGAAGGTGCTCCCCTGAAAAGACTGTAGCCAATACCTCATCCTGCCACCGCCACCGCCAATGCCAAGCCTCTGCTTAGGCATTAGCGCCCCACCGGACGGCCCAGAGCCGACCACAACCCCTGCCGTAGCTCGTTCAATAAAGGCCCGGGTACCCAGTTCAGATGACTGAAAAGAAACCCATCCGACCTATACAGGTCAGCATTCTCGACCCGTATGGCCGGGTGGGGAAGAAATATGGCCAACCCCCCTTTTCCATGGCTTTTTGCAAGGCCCGGTTCCTGAAGTCTGGCACGTTGAATCCCCCCAGGATATAGGGCAGACCACCAGACCCTATTGGCACAAAATGCCACCCAAACCAGGATGACTCCTGGCTATCTTTGCATAATGGCCCGCAGATCCACCTGCACCTGCAAAGAAAAAAGGGGGGGCCTTCCCCTTCATACAACCCAGGTCATTACCCCCCATATGGAGGACCAGGATGTGCGGAGGAGGCACCCTCCTCCCATGAAGCAACAGAGGCACGATCCCTGGGCAGCGTATGCCACGGTGACCCAGCCACTCAATCGTTGCCTACTCGCTGGGACCCGGCTGGGTGCCCGCTGGCGATCTCCTGGCACGGTGGGCCGCCCAAAACCATGCTGTGCCCGCAGATGAGAATTCGCCCTCACTCACTACGAGCCCCAGCACCTGAAAAACAGAAAAAACAGTCAAAACCAGAAAAAATCTTGCCCGTGGGCCGCCCATTGCACACGTGCCCCCACGCACTCAATGAAAGACCAACGTGCAAACAAAACCTATAGGCTGCTGACCGCCACCGTGTAGTTCGACGTATGGCGGGGGGGTGGGGTGTCCCCAATGGTGCCGCCGAAGATGCGGCTCTAATTCAAAACAAATTTGTTCCAAATTTACACACCCCATCGCCGTAATGACACAACGGGCCAACATCCTCCCCCCTGAGGAGTGAATACTGCTCCAAGCCTTGATTGGGCACCACTCCGCCACTACACATTAACCAGTCATAATGGCCGAGCCCCTCTGCTGCTACACCGATTTTAACCTCTGTACAGTCGGCCTCACCTATCACCCCACAAATTTAACCTTCCTGACATACAACACCCCGTCAGAACTGTCCGTCTTCAACTACACTACCTACTCGCTGAACCGAAGTGCGCCTAAAACACAAGGCAACCAAAGAGGCCGCATGAAAAGAGCAGCCACAAAGGAAGACGAGCTTACCTCGGGCCAGATCCTATGATCCCTTAAGCACTAAGGGGGGGGGAGGGGGGCTATTGGTTAATGGGCGACTGCCCTGGGCCCCGCTCTCTTGCCCCGCCCCACAACCGCTTCCTACGTCTAAAATTGCCGGGGCCCTCTGAGAGGCCCAACGCTTTATTAATAAAAGCCAGAGAAGCCAATTGGCCTTTAATTGACTTAATACCTCACCCCCTGTCCTTCTGATAGATACAAATTGGACAATGCATACCCTGAGGCCGGCCAGGTGTCCAGGAGCCCTGCAGCCCTCCTAACAACCCAGAACTGCAACTCCGCCCCTTAATATGCTTTTCGGTACTTGGTGCCCATACTAGTCAGATTGCCGTACCGGTTTCTGCCTCCTGAACTGCCAAAGTTCTGGTGGCATTTGCGCTGGCTGCAGGTCTGCTACCAGAGCGAGCTGGCCAGACGCTCAATCTTTTGACGAGATAGAGCGTCCGCCGCCCCACTGCTCACCCCCGGAACATGCTTTGCCAGAAACAAACGGAGGCATCACAAAATAAATGACTACACCAAGTCCGTCACCTCCGGTGACCTGGATTACCAGGAGTTGATAACTTGCACCATGAGCATGTTATAACACCAAAATGGACTGTATGGATGGCCAGCTGCTCACCCAAAAGCCAAACAGCTACTACAATAGGAAAAAACTCCAAAAAGGTAAAAGCGCGGCGCATCCAACTGCAAACCAAGCTGAGCTATTGCTCCGCGCATAATGCCCCTAAAATATACTCCGCCACTTCCGAAGATATCTGGAGCTCAGCTTCCAACTTAAGTCATTCCTCAAAGAGGAGATTCCATTGAAGGATTCCACAAATTCCCCCCTTATCTCTAGCTCCATCCGCATGCCTGCGGTCCCTCGTACTCTAGGTGAGTGAACCGCGGAGCCCCATGGCATCACATAGGTGCTGCAAGAAGGCCCTCCCAGAGCCACAACTTTGCATGCACTCTGTCTTTTCGTAGGCCCATGGAACCCGAAGCTCCCGCGCCAGGTCCTCAAATGACCGCAACAACTGGCGCCTTGCCCTGAACAGGTAGGGCCAATGAGAGGTAGGCATCCAGGTAGTGAACAGTAACTCTCAACCCAGACAGATCCGAAGTGCCCACTCCATGAAGGAACTAACCGCTCACAAGTGTCACTGGACACTGAGCATCCCCTGGATAGGGCCCTATTAATGTAATACTTCCTTTGAAGGCGAGACCCAGAAGATCGAAATCTTCTGGGTGCGCGGTCAAAAGGCGAAACACTGACTTAATGTCGCATTTTGCCATTGCAGCCCCACACCACAACCCAGAACCACTGTGACCGATTGGTCAACGAAGTGTACCTGACCGAACAGAGACCTCCAAAATGGAATCATCCACTGCTCCACCCCGGGGCGAGCCAAATGGTGTATCAGGTGCCATTTCCTTGGCGCTTCATTATACCCGCCCCCTAGGGGGATACCCATAAAGTGCGTACTGGCTGAGGACCCTGCCCTCTGCACACTCCTTAGTTATTTTAGCCCTAACCGCGTGCTCAACCCCCCCTTACCAAACAAAGGTTAGGAGACATACAGGGGACCCAAAGTCCCCGATACGGGATCCTAGACCCCTGGGTAAAACCGTCATCAAATAGCCCCTATCAACCATCAGGGGGTAATTGCACAACAACCGTCTAATTACCCTCAGCCCTATTAGGCTGGTTCCCCTTTTTCCCGGTGGCTACAGATTACTTTCACCCCCGAGGTGTCCTGACCCGGCCCATGTTTTGGATTTTCCGCAAGCTGAGGGATGTGTGCCACCCCCATAGCGGGAGCTCATATTTAAATCTTTTATGCCTTCCAGGAACACATGCCCTTAATTGTAAATTCCCACCTAGCGGCCGGGGCTGACCCGCCTGGCCCACTGCGGCACCCACGCAAATCTGTAGTTTATGCACCATGTGCCTGCCATTGGCCCTATCACCTGAATTGGGCTTTGCCGGGGACCTCGACTACAGCCAAAGCTGATGCTTAATCAGGCCCCAAGGGAGCCCTGGGTTGACCGCAGACCTGATCCTAGAGGCCCAATCGTATTGCAACCACGTCACTCCGGTGAAGTCAAAATATAAGTGGTGCCTATGTCACTGCATCGAACAGGGCTGCAGGCCATACAGGCCGTACGCTAGCTATTACACCAACATAGAACAGGAAACGTGGCAGCCAATTGGACCAAGTCCTATCACCTTTCCCCGCCTCAGCTTCTCTTTTTCCTTGTCAACTAGGTCCACCTTTGACCTTCTTTCCACCCCTCCAAAGAGGGGCTGAACACATCACGTATTCACCCCACAAAGTCTTATCCCAGGTAGCCACTGCAAAGTGGTCCCCCAAGAGCAATGCCGTATCAACATATGGGAAGGCATCAAAATCTGCAAAGGAACATCGATCTGGAACAATGGGCCTCTTTTTGGAGACTGAATTATAAGAATATCAAACCTATTAACTTTAGAGAAAATGTCTTTAAAATATTTCATAGATGGTATATCACCCCCCTGCAACTATCTAAAATTAGTCAGTCTATTTCACCTAAATGCTGGAAATGCGGCCGTGCAACGGTTTCTTTTTTCCACATCTGGTGGAACTGTAAGGTCGCTAAAAACTTTTGGATAAAAGTATATGGACTTTTAAAGGCAATATTGTTAATAGACATACAATTTAAACCGGAACTGATGTTGTTGGCATTTGTTAGAAAAAAAGTACCCACTGAAGATATACATATGACGATATATACTCTTACCTCTGCAAGAATAGTTTTTGCCAAATGTTGGCGACAAAGGTTTTGTCCTGAAGTAAATGAGGTGGTTGATAAAATCCTGAACGCAGCTGAAATGGATGTACTTTCGAACATGTTAAAAGGAGAGCCCAAACATGAGGCCAGTAAGAAATGGGATAAATTTTATAAATGGTATAATAATAATAATAATAATAATAATAATAATAATAATAATAATAATAATAATAATAATAATAATAATAATAATAATAATAATAATAATAATAATAATAATAATAATAATATTTTATTTTTATATCCCGCCCTCCCCGCCAGGCGGGCTCAGGGCGGCTAACAGACATGGGAGTCCCATGATTCACATTAAACAGTATAACAGACATGGGAGTCCCATGATTCACATAAAACATAACAGTTTAAATATCAATATCAATTACAAATAAATTAATTAAAATAGATAAAACATATAAAAATAGGTGCTAAAATGATGTAATCCTGATGTACATAAGATGGCTAAGCGTCTGTTCGTTAGTTAATCAGGTTCTGTCTCAAATGCCAACTGAAAAAGAAATGTTTTGCAAGCCCTGCGGAATTGGTTCAGGTCCCGCAGGGCTCGCACCATCTCTGGAAGGTCGTTCCACCAACGGGGGGCTATCACCGAGAAGGCCTGCTCCCTAGTGGCCTTCAACCTAACTTCTCTTGGCCCAGGGATTGTTAATAAATTCTGGGAACCAGACCTCAGTGCTCTCCGGGGTACATATGGGGAGAGGCGGTCCTTTAGGTAGGCAGGTCCTCGACCATATAGGGCTTTAAAGGTAATAACCAGCACCTTATAGCGAACACGGTAGACAACCGGCAGCCAATGCAGATTGCGCAGCCCAGGCCGTGCAGGCTCCCACCGTGGTAGTCCCTCCAACAGCCTGGCCGCCGCGTTCTGGACTACCTGGAGTCTCCGTGTTCGGTACAAGGGCAGCCCCATGTAGAGGGCATTGCAGTAGTCTAACCTCGAAGTGACCGTTGCGTGGATCACAGTTGCTAAGTCGACGCGCTCCAGGAAGGGAGCCAACTGCCTCGCCCTCTTAAGAGGCCCTCTTATGAGGAAAAATGGCACAAATCTGGGCAGAAATATTTAGAGTTATAGAAATGGTTTGTTTTATACTATTAGTTAATGATATCTATATACAATAATTATAGAATTAACTCTTGTAATTTTATATTTTTTCCAGTGAAATATTGCCTGTTCTGATTCAAACCACAGATGATCCTCCTTAAGGATAAATGACATGTTAATAACTATATATGTTTCTTATACGTGTTGAACGCTTTTCTGCATGTTAATATTCTGTTTTTGGACTTAATAAATAATTTAAACTCAAAAAAAAAAAAAAAAGGCATGGGAAGGCATGAAAGGGGACGGCCCCATAATAACTCAGAAGGTAATTCCATGCAACCGCTGATCACCCGGCCGCTCTCCCTGCTGTAACCACTAGTGTTGCCCCTGCAATGGCAGCTCGCTTGGCCCTGCTTGAGAAGCAGAGGCGCCTTGCGATGATGTCTTAGCAACTGTCAGTGTAGGGAACTGCGTGGCGGATCCAACAAAACTGTGGCCTTGAGGCGATGCATAAACACACCTCAGGCCCATGAAGGTCCCCCGTTATCACCGTTCTCGCCGCATGTCCGCATCCCCGGCTCCGCCCAGCGACGCCAGAAGACGAGCCAGAACCTCCCTTTCAAAAGTTAGCTGGAATGCCGCCTGTTGCCCTGCAACACCCTTCCCATGTGGGAGCACCTGCCGCTCCCCTCTGCCGCTCCTAATCATACCTCTGGCCCCTAATGGCCTGACAAAGCTGGGCTTCCATGCTTGGAGAAGAAGAAGGCACCTCGCTCGACTGCTCTTGCCTTCAGGCCTGAAGGGTGCATTCTCCTCTAAGCCCAGGTTCCTTTGCAAGGGAAGCAGAGCTTGGAGGAGAATGCCTGTGAGTGTGTTCTCAGAAGTGCTCAAAAACTGTCCTAAGAAGGGCAGTCTCAGATTGCTTCCGAGAGCACGGGAGCGGCTCACCCAGAGCCCTCCCTGCACTCCCCTGCTGTGCCACTGTGCCTTCCCTCCCCATGGTTGAGATGCAGTGGTGTGACAGGCACAGGGGGTGTGGGTGCAGGTGCTGGCCTGAGGGGCCGAGGTCCAAGCGCCGGGCCTGGGCTTGCCACAAACTGACATCACCTGCCTGTGCATTAGCCAGCGTTATTTGTGGCAAGTCCAGGCCCAGTGGGGCTGGGCACATTCTTCTCCTCCAAGCTCAGTTTCCCTTGCAAGAGAAGCCAAGCTTGGAGGAGAAGAAGGTGCCCTGCTCTACTGCTCTCGCCTTCAGGTGAGAGCAGCCAGGCAGGGCTGGGTGCATGCTTCTTCTTTGAACTTGGCTTCCCTTGCAAGGGAAGCCAAGCTCAGAGAAGAAGAATGTACCGCTCATCTGTTCTTGCTTTCAAGGTGAGAATAACTGGGTGGGATGCATTCTCCAGGTAGGGCACATTCTCCATCCTCTGTGACCCGGGAAGCCAAGAGTGGCAGGGGGAGGGGACACCTAGCGGTGCCCCGTAGGTGAGGTGGCACCCCAGGCTGCCGCCTACCTCACCTACCCCCACATGCTAGTCATGGGAAAGCCAGGTCCCTCTGCAGTCCATCAAATATACAAATAACTTAGCAAAATTATTATTTAATTATACTTGATAAAATCTCACCACAAATTGTTGCATGTGACTATGACATATTTTAATCCTAAAGTAACAATATAAAATATGAGTAATACCTGTTCATTTTCATAAATGGAGGTGGATGGTTATCCACAATTATAAATATCTATGGTGCTTTACATGGTATTTTTCCATGTGGACTTCTTTCTGTGTGGGCTTTTTTCCATATGGGCTTTTTCCCGTGTTAACTTATTTCCATGTGGGCTTTTTTCATGGTACCATGGCTAACATGACTCACTGTAGAACCCTAACAGCTACCCCTTCTCTGGAGGCTCAGCCCAAAAGGGTGACCACATGGTGATGATAAATATACCAGGGTGGGAACCCAAACCTGTTTCCTTGTTCCCCTTGCTTGATGCCAGGTGCCACCCCACAATCATCTCCCACAATCAAGCCCAGCTTTATGTTTGTGTGGAAGTGTCATAAGACATGGCCTCCTGGCACCATGTCCCCTGTCATACAAATGAAAAAGATTCTGGGAAAGTTTCCTGGGTGAACTGCTAGGGAAGGAATATTTTCAGCCCCACACTGGGCGGTTAGCTCATTGTTGTGCCTGGAACCCCTCCCCTCCAGCAGAGGGCAGAATTCATCACTGACTCTGTAGTGACCCTGGACTTCTTTAATGGACTTCCATCCAAATACTACCAAGGTTGACTCTGCTTAGCTTCTGAGATTTGACAAGACTGGGAGTAGTAAAGAGTGATACTTTTTATTGTTATGCTGTTCTTATTGGGATTTTTGTTGCTTTTAAAATTGCGTCTATGGGGTTTTACTTGAAAACCACATCGGAAGTGTTATATATAATTATATGAAACTATAGTAGTTAACATTCATCTCTGATGGAGCTCTGATAACAGGTGCAGGAGAAAAATGATAAAGGTCTGTTACCAATATGCTGTGTGGTTTTCCAAGAAGCATCTGGCTAGGCAATGCAAGAAAGAGGATGCTGAAGTGGATGAAGCCTTAGTTTGATTTAGCTCTTTTTATATTCTTACGGCTTTTAAAAATATTCTTATGATCTTAAATGACTGTACTACTAGCATTGTAGCTTACAAGCACAGCAATATTCATTTGATTGAACATACTTGAGATAAAGGAAAGTAATCTTGGCAAATTTACTGCCAATGACAGTATCAAAACTGAAGATCAACTTATAAAACAGTACAGATAGTGGCAGAAGGAATGTGACATCATACAAATTCTGAAAGGAATTACCTGAAACACTAGTGGCTTGAATTTGACATGGGCTCCTGCTGAGATAATTGAATTGAACTTTCTGGGTGTATACTTCAAGGGCAAAGTGCCAGACTATAGTGCATCCAAATAATTCAAGTTTGTGATATAATTACTTGTACTTCCTCACAGGTTATTGTAAAATAAACCAATCCCTTTGAATGATATTGGGATCGGTTTTTCAACAACAGTGATACAGTAATTTATGTATGGTGGCACACTGCTTCAATTTATTTACTGCTGCTTTAATTTCATTAACACACTTGATAAGAGGGACTGAGCTCAATATCTCTCTTTTTATGTATAAATAACCCCCTGGGTGACATATGGTGTGAAACCCAATTACTGTACATAGTAAAATGACACCACAAATAAAAAGAAATTTCCTAATTCATTTATGCTTGGAGATGAGCACTTAATCAAAATAAATCTGGTATGGAATCACTAACCACCTCCTAAGCATTGCTTACAGAATCATTAAAAGTATATTATTATTATTAAGATCAGCATAACCAACTTGCCTCAGGTGTGCAGCCCATGATCTGTTTGGTTCCACTTCATGGAGACAGAAACTGCATGCTTACAGAGAAAATCCATGGGATGTCAACCAAATCAGAGGGTTTATTTATTTGTTTATTAGGTTTATGAATTGCCCACTCCCTGCTATTGCAGGGCTCTGGGTGATATACAACACAGTAAAACATTTAAAAACTTTAAAATGAATACTAAAAATTCTACAGCAATCTAAACAGTCAGGTAGTGAAGACAACAATTACAGTTCAATCTCTAATTTCAGACTGTGACCACCTCATGGTTGTGTGGGGGGGGGCTCTACAGGGAGAGGCGAATAGGAGCATAGAGCTGGGTTTTCAGAGACTATCCAAAGTTGTAACTGAATTCTTTGTGAATCAATCTCTTTAGAGCATGCTGATGAAGCTTTCATTTCATAAAACCTAGTTTCTTTTAGTTTCTCGTGGAAAAGGGAAAAAAACTGGAGGTTCTCATAGGCGGCTTTTGAAACAGAAATGATGAAGAGAAATTTAGATGTGGTGTGCGTGCAAAATATATATTTGAAACCCTTTTGACACTCATTTCTATTTTCAGGTCATTCTCCTTCCTCGTTCTGTAATGGAGCAAGTACTAGTTGTAGGCTGAATACAGATGGCTTATTTGGACCAACATAGGAACTCCCCACACCCAGATTTAAATTGAGTATTCAAATGTGCACATCTGGGTCCCACCTCACTTCCACATTTATGTTATCCTCCAGCACCTCTCTGCCACCTTAAATCTCTGAAGCGCTTCCCTGTTGCCTTTTCTGGCTGTCTGAATGACCAGGGAGCACCAGGGAAGTATCTCCTGTGTGCTTGAGTGGTCTGACCACTCCTCTGTAGTACACACAGCCCATCCCTCTTCTGACATCGGGGCACATGCTGTCTGACCACCCTGCGGTGCCTCGGACTGTGCCAGCTTTTTTCTGAGCCAGGAGACTGCCACCCCAAGCCTAAGAGTTTGCATATACTTATAAATAGCTTTATAAAGTTACTAGCATGTCAGAGAGAAAAAGGGTGACATAATTTGGAGATATGCAGTCTACAGTTCTACTGACACTTGACCAATGTTGATGCAGCTGCACTGGCAGAAAGATCAGAAATAGATGGTACTGGAGGTATGCCAAGGAATGAGCAGGACATAGTTTTCACCCTAAATCTCCTCAGCCCAATTCCTGCTTCTGACATAGCTGTAACATTATGTTGATGAAAATCAAGCATCATTATTATGTATTAAACACCTGCCATTTTGTCTTACTTTCCATTTGCCATTGGTAATCAGGCAATAGGTACAAATACGTTGATTAGACTACTGTAAGTTCAGCAACTTGTAATGATACAAGACCCAAACAAGATACTTGGCAGTTACAGAGAAGGACATGTAGCTGCATAGTGGTCACTTCAATAGTCATCTCGAAGCCTCTATAGACATTAGGCAATATACTGTGAATGGGGTCTATCCTTTCCTTTGCCAGTTGTAGGGTTGCCCAGACAGAGCTAAACATATGCAATGGTAGCAAAGATAAATGATTCAAACTCCTCAGTCTTGTTTTCCTACAGGAACACTTTCCCCCAGGGCATTATTGGAGAGACTACAGGAATTATGTGTTGTTAGTGTTGCTCTCTTTTATTTATTTATTTATTTATTCGGGATTTGTATCCCGCCCTTCCCAGGAGTGTCTATGTCTCTTTTATATTGCAGTTGTTATGCTCCCAGGTCCTTGGGTGGTTTTTTTCCCCCCCATTTCTTTCCTCTTCTGAGAAAATGTAGGATACTGACTAGCCTGGCACATGTTACACACTAATACTATGGGGTTTAAAACTGAGATGTAAGTCTCTGGGCAACCCAACACTTACTTAGGAAAGGCACAAACAGGCATAAGAAAAGGCCTGCATGGTTAACAAACAAAGTAATGGAAGCTGTAAAAGGTAAGAAGGACTCCTTTAAGCGGTGGAAAACCAGTCCAAGTGAGATTAGTAAAAGGGAACACAGGCTGTGGCAAATCAAATGCAAGACTGTGATCAGGCAGGCGAAAAGGGACTATGAGGAGCATATTGCAAAAAACATAAAGACCAACAATAAAAATTTCTTCAAATATATTAGAAATAGGAAACAAGCCAGGGAGGCAGTGGGGCCCTTGGATGACCATGGGGTAAAAGGATTACTGAAGGAGCATAGGGAAATGGCTGAGAAGCTGAATGCATTTTTTGCCTCCGTCTTCACCGTGGAAGATGAGAACTTTTTGCCTGCCCCAGAACCACTAAATTTGGAAGGGGTGTTGAAAGACCTGAGTCAGATTGAGGTGACAAAAGAGGAGGTCCTACAACTGATAGACGAATTAAAAACTAATAAGTCACCGGGTCCGGATGGCATACATCCGAGAGTTCTGAAAGAACTCAAAGTTGAACTTGTGGATCTTCTAAAAAAAATCGGTAATCTTTCATTGAAATCTGCCTCCATTCCTGAGGACTGGAAGGTAGCAAATGTCACCCCCATCTTTAAAAAGGGTTCCAGAGGAGATCCAAGAAATTACAGGCCAGTCAGTCTGACTTCAATACCAGGAAAGTTGGTAGAAAACATTATCAAGGACAGAATGAGTAGGCACACTGATGAACACAGGTTATTGAGGAAGACTCAGCATGGGTTCTGTAAGGGAAGATCTTGCCTCACTAACCTGTTACATTTCCTTGAGGGGGTGAACAAACATGTGGACAAAGGAGACCCGATAGATGTTGTTTACCTTGACTTCCAGAAAGCTTTTGATAAAGTTCCTCATCAAAGGCTCCTTAGAAAGCTTGAGAGTCACGGAGTGAAAGGACAGGTCCTCTTGTGGATCAAAAACTGGCTGAGTAATAGGAAGCAGAGAGTGAGTATAAATGGGCAGTCTTCGCAGTGGAGGACAGTAAGCAGTGGGGTGCCGCAGGGCTCGGTACTGGGTCCCATGCTCTTTAACTTGTTCATAAATGATTTAGAGTTGGGAGTGAGCAGTGAAGTGGCCAAGTTTGCGAATGACACTAAATTGTTCAGGGTGGTGAGAACCAGAGAGGATTGTGAGGAACTCCAAAGGGATCAGTTGAGGCTGAATGAGTGGGCGTCAACATGGCAGATGAGGTTCAATGTGGCCAAGTGCAAAGTAATGCACATTGGGGCCAAGAATCCCAGCTACAAATACAAGTTGATGGGGTGTGAACTGGCAGAGACTGACCAAGAGAGAGATCTTGGGGTCGTGGTAGATAACTCACTGAAAATGTCAAGACAGTGTGCATTTGCAATAAAAAAGGCCAACGCCGTGCTGGGAATTATTAGAAAGGGAACGGAGCCTCCTTGAGCCCGCTGCATCGCAGCGTGGCTAGAGGGGGAATTTTGCCCCCCCTGGAGGGAGAGCAGACTTTTTCGGCGCGCTTTTGAGCGCGTCTCTAGGGGGTGGGGCTTCAGCGCTATTGCTGAAGCCCCGTCTGACGCCTGCAGTCCTCTCGGCGTTCTCGGAAGGGCTGGGAGCGTGTTTGCACTCTCCTAGTGTTTGAGGGCTGTGCAGGCCGGGAGGCTGGGGATCGGCGCGGGATCGGCGGAGCTGAGCGGAGCGCGTCGCTGGAGAATTGTGCTTTAAAGTTTGACTGTGTGCCCAGGCCTTAGTACCAGTGATCCCTGATTATTTCTATTTCCTTTGCAGGGGCCCTAGTAGCAGTGATCCCAAAGTATTTTTATTCATTGGGCTTCCCTGGGGTATTTTTGGATCCAGGGGGGTTATAGGGTGCCCTTTGGGCTTAGGGAGGCTTCCTTTGCAGGGGTCCTAGTAGCAGTGATCCCAAAGTATTTTATTCATTGGGCTTCCCTGGGGTATTTTTGGATCCAGGGGGGTTATAGGGTGCCCTTTGGGCTGAGGGAGGCTTCCTTTGTAGGGGACCTAGTAGCAGCGCCTTCTATAAATAGCAGTCCAGTTTTGGACCCCCTCCCCCTTCATTCTGTCAGGGGATTAGGTGGCCATTTGGCCAAGACAGTGGTGAGCAGCCGGGCTCGGTGGCCGTTTTGAGAGGCGGCTATTGGTCAACAGGTCCGAGGGTGCGTGTAATTGTACTTTACCCTGGGGCTTGGCAGTCATTTTAGCCTTGCTGCTTCTTCCCCGTTCCTGGTGCTTTGGGTGGCCATTGTTGAGTTGCTGTACTTTTCCCTGGTGCTTGGCAGCCATTTTGGCTTTGCTTCTTCTTCCCCATACCCTGTGCTTCGGGCGGCCATTTTTTGAGTGCTGTACTTTTCCCTGGTGTTTGGCGGCCATTTTGGCCTTGCTTCTTCTTCCAAACACCCTTGCTCTTGGGGCGGCCATTTTACGAGGTGTTGAGGCGGTGGCCATTTTAGAGTTCACTGGTGTGGTGGCCGTTTTGAAGGCTGTTTTTTCCCACCTTTATTCCTTTGTTTGCCTCAGGCTTGGTTAAGCTAATTAAAGAAATTCTGCTTTGTGCTGCGCTCTTCAGTGAGCATGTCGGGTCGCAAAGGCAGTGGAAAGTCAAAAGGGAAACAGCCTGCCCCTAAGCCTCCATCTAAGCCTCCGCCCCCCCTTCGTCGGATGAGGAAGGGGACGATGAAGTTAATGCAGCCATTTTTCAGAGGCTGCAGGCACTTGAGCAGGCATCGGGGTTTCCACCTTCTCAGTTGCCCAAGAAGGGGCGGTTGTCTAAGCGTGCTTTGCAGGCAGATATATTGACCCACTTATCTCTTTTGGAGGGCAGATCTGCTGCGGTTGCTGCTGGAGGAGCTGTGGGGCCCGCTGGCTCTAATGTTGGAGCGGGCCTGTTGTCCGGTGCGGGCGGTACCGGATCAGCTTTGGTGCCTGCTTTACCTTCTGGTAAGTCGGGGGATGGCTCTTTGCCCCATTTTGGGCCTGTATGGCCTTGGGGGGCCTGGGGGTCTGCCGGTCCTAGTGAGGCGGGTGCTCCGTTAGGCGGTGCTGGGGCTCCTTCTGCTCTAGGTTTAGAGCAGCAGAGCAACTGGACGTGGCCACAGGGTCAGTTCGGTCCGTTTGGTAATTGGCCCGGGGTGGGGCAGCAGGGGCCAGCAGCGACTTGGCCTGGAGGCTGGGGTTGCCAATCTCCGTATGAGGCAGTCTCCTTTAGTGCTATGCCTTTTGGGGAAGTGGCTTTGCCGCTGGGTGATCACCTGCTGCCTGCCATGAGAGAGAAAATCTTAAAAAGGGAATACGTAGACGTATTCTCCCTTTTATTTAGGGAATTGGAGAAAAAGGACAAGGAAGAGCTGGATGATAAAGAGAAGGAGAAGCTGAGGAAGAGGAAGGTTGATCGGACCTGGGCCAATTGGCTTCCTGGGTTTTTCATGTATGCGGGAGTGATAGCATGTGCGCAGCCCTGGCGGGCCGCCACGTTGATTCAGTATATGGACATCATATACAAGGGGTATACGATGTTCAGTGGCCCGGCCTGAATCCAATATGACCAGGAGTTCAGGATGAGGGCTGCTTTGTACCCTTCACTCCCTTGGGATCGGATTCACCAGCAGTTGTGGCTGCAGGTGATGTCACCTGCTCGGCCCAATTTGGGGGACCGATCTGACAGTGGTCACCTTGTAACCAAGGATTCCTCTTCTCCTTCCAGTTCTTCAGTTTCCTCCCGCAGCGCTGCGGGGCAGGCGGTTCAGCACCGCTTGCTCTGCTGGGAGTTTGGGGCCCAGGGGGCGTGCAGTCATAAAGCTTGCCAGTTCAAGCACGAATGCCCCCTGTGCGCCAGCCCACACTCTTTCAACAACTGCCTGAGAGTCTGGCCGCGCAAGGGTCAGAAAGGATCAGAGGGGGGGCCTTCTCAATCTGGAGAAAGGCCTCAGCCCGAGGAGGGTGGGTCCTCTTGAGGAATGGCTTCGCAGGTACCCACGTAAGGGGGACAGTTTATATTTGTTAAGAGTTTTAGTTTCAGGTAGGGATGTTCAGTTATCATGGGGTAATGTAGCTTTGAGGTTGCAAAAGGTTGTTATGCCATTTTGAGGGTAGCCCTCTGGCAAGACATCAACTTTGGGTTTATTTGGAGTGAGGTTTTGTATCCATTTCTTAGAATTGGCGCGGCCTCTACGGCTGCTGCCCTGGGTTATCCTACTTCGTCCATTCAGCCTTGGCCGTTGGTGGTCTCAGGCTTACAAAAGTGCTATTCGCCCCTTTGCTCCGCTGGTAGTTGTTATTAGGAGTGGGGGGGTAGTTTAAGTTTGGGTTTTATAACTTGTATGTTTTTCCTTTTAGATGCTGTTGTTCCTGGACGGAGGAGCAGAGTTCTCATCTGTGGGCAGTCAAGCTCGGAGAACTGCTGTTGGCTCTCAGGTGGGGCTCAGCAAATACGTTACGGTTGAATGGCGGGGGCGGAGGGGTCTTCAGTGGCCTGGCTTGCTCCCCCCCTTTTTTTCTTATTTCATGGGTGTTTGGGCCCTCCTCCGCAGGTATTAATTGTTCACCTGGGAGGGAATGATCTCGAGCTGGTTAAAGGCAAGGCTTTGATCTTGCAGGCCTGAGACGATTTCAAGTACATAAGGAACAGATGGCCTGGTACCATTATAGTTTGGTCGGCCATGATTCCGCGCTTGGTGTAGCGCAGTGCTTGGAATCCAGCTGGATTAGAAAGGGCTCGTTATAGAGCTAATATGGAGATTCACAAGGTTTGGGAGGGTGGTTTGGGCCACTATTTGCCCCATCCGGATATTTCTAAGGAATGTCCCGACCTCTACAGAGGGGATGGTGTGCATCTCTCGGAAAAGGATAATATGCTTTTCCTGAGGGATTTACGGCAAGGGCTTGTGTTGGCTTTGGGCCTTTCTGTGGGTGCTAAGCCCTAAGTAGAGACTTGGCCTTAGTTGTGGCAGGTTTTACGGGGTTTATGGCACCATGCGGCCTGGGGAGGACCGGTTAGCCTCCCCCTTTTGGGGAGTTAGGGGTCTGGCAGGATCAACCTTGGGTGTGGCCCGAGGTATGTGGATGCAGACTGTCCTGGAGACTCGATTGGATGGGTGCCTTTCGCTGAGACTCACGTCTGGTGTTCGGGCCCTCCGGTACGAGCTTCCCTGCTTGGCCTGCCTAACGGGAGCTGTGGCTCACAGCTCCGGCTGGGGGGCCGGGTCTCTTGCCTGCTGAAAAAGGCAGGGGAGCAGTCTGAGGAGACCCCTGGCCCTGACCTGGCTGCAGTTCGGTTGCCCTTGCCGTTGCTGGTTATTTTAATAAAAGTGGCCCATAGTTTCACCAATCTAATTGTGTCTGTCTCTTTATTCCGACTTGGGGGGCAACGGAGCCTCCTTGAGCCCGCTGCATCGCAGCATGGCTAGAGGGGAAATTTTGCCCCCCCTGGAGGGAGAGCGGACTTCTTCGGCACGCTTTTGAGCACGTCTCTGGGGGGTGGGGCTTCAGCGCTATTGCTGAAGCCCCGTCTGACGCCTGCAGTCCTCTCGGCGTTCTCGGCCCACCCACCCGCCCTGTTTGTTATGCAGGCAATTGCTGGTCGCTTCCGTTTGGAGGGGCTGGGTAGGAATTTTTGGACTCCCCGGCTATTTGGCACGTGAATGGGGGGTGCTTTTTGCCTACCCTGCATAGCATGTCAGTGGATTGAGGAATTGGCTTTGGGTCGGTGCCTTGGTAGAGTTTGGTCACTTTTTATGGCAGGTTTTACGGGGTTTATGGCACCATGCGGCCTGGGGAGGACCGGTTAGCCTCCCCCTTTTGGGGAGTTAAGGGTCTGGCAGGATCAACCTTTGGTGTGGCCCGAGGTATGTGAATGCAGACTGCCCTGGAGACTCGATTGGATGGGTGCCTTTGGCTGAGACTCACGTCTGGTGTTTGGGCCCTCCGGTGCGAGCCTCCCTGCTGGGCCTGCCTAACGGGAGCTGTGGCTCACAGCTCCGGCTGGGGGGCCGGGTCTCTCACCCACTGAAAATGGCACGGGAGCGGTCTGAGGAGACCCCTGGTTCTGACCTGGCCGCAGTTCAGTTGCCCTTGCCGTTGCTGGTTATTTTAATAAAAGTGGCCCATAGTTTCACCAATCTAATTGTGTCCGTCTCTTTATTCCAACTTGGGGGGCAATTGAAAACAAATCAGCCAGTATCATAATGCCCCTGTATAAATCGATGGTGCAGTCTCATTTGGAGTACTGTGTGCAGTTCTGGTTGCCGCACCTCAAAAAGGATATTATAGCATTGGAGAAAGTCCAGAAAAGGGCAACTAGAATGATTAAAGGGCTGGAACGCTTTCCCTATGAAGAAAGGTTGAAACGCTTGGGACTCTAGCTTGGAGAAACGTTGACTGAGGGGTGACATGATAGAGGTTTACAAGATAATGCATGGGATGGAGAAAGTAGAGAAAGAAGTACTTTTATCCCTTTCTCACAATACAAGAACTTGTGGGCATTCGATGAAATTGCTGAGCAGACAGGTTAAAACGGATAAAAGGAAGTACTTCTTCACCCAAAGGGTGATTAACATGTGGAATTCACTGCCACAGGAGGTGGTGGCGGCCACAAGCATAGCCACCTTCAAGTGGGGTTTAGATAAAAATATGGAGCAGAGGTCCATCAGTGGCTGTTAGCCACAGTGTGTGTGTGTTTGTGTGTGTGTGTGTGTGTGTGTATATATATATATATATATATATATATATATATATATATATATATATATATATATATATATATAATTTTTTTTGGCCACTGTGTGACTCAGAGTGTTGGACTGGATGGGCCATTGGCCTGATCTAACATGGCTTCTCTTATGTTCTTACTTACAACATAGTTCTTCCAACATGCCTTACTTAGCCGCCCTTAGCCCACTTTGGTATATATAAATAAATTAAAATAAATAAATTAAAATAAATAAATATATTAAAATAAATAAATATATAAATAAATTAAAATAAATAAATAAATAAATAAATAATAAAATTTTGACCTGGAGCTGGCAGCTCTATCACAGTGTCACTAGCATGAGGAAAACTCACATTCCTTTTGTTGATGCACTGATGAATCCAAGCTAGTCGCATCTAGGTCTCCTGTAGGGTGTCACAGGGGTTAGTTCTGGGCCTGGTATTATTTAATACTTTTTTAAAATAAATGATCTAGATGAGTCGGGTGTAGATGACACCAAACTAGGAGGATTAGCAAACACACCAGAAGACAGAATTCAATGAGATCTGAACAAACTGGAAAAGTGGACAGATGTGAATAAGACACAATTCAACAAGGATAAATGCAAAGTTCTACATATGGGTAACAAAAATTAGATGCATAAATACTGAATGAGGGACACATTTCTGCACAGCAGTGTGTGTGAACAAGATTTTAGTGTATGGGAGCCCTGTAAGATAAATATGAACAGTCAATCTGATACAGTCGCAAAAAGGTTAATGTAGTCTTGGGATGTATCAAAAGAGGTATAACATCAACATCTCAAGATATCATAGTCCTGCTGTACACTGCATTGATCATTCTGCACCTAGAGTATTATGTGCAGTTATGGAGGCCTCACTTCAAAAAGGATGTAGACAGAACAGAGCAGATACAAAAGAGAGTGACAAAAATGATTAGGGGCCTGGAGACCAAGGCCTACAAGGAAAGGCTGAGGGACTTGGGAATGTTCAGTCTGGAGAAGAGAAGGCTGAGGGGGAACAAAATTGTTGTATTTGAAAATATTTGAAAGGATGTCACTTAGAGAAGGGCGGGGAGCTGTTCCTGTTGACAGCAGAGGATAGGACTCACAATCAGATTTAAATTATAAGCAGAAAGATATCTGCTGGATATTAGGACTTATTTTTACAGTAAGGCTGATTTCGCACTCACCTTACGCCACTCTCAGGGTCCGTCTTCTCAGTGCGGTGTCCTCTCGATTTCCCACTATTTGCATTGGAGCTGCAGCAAACATTGCAGTTTTGCGCAGCAAATGGAAACTGGTTTTTAGTGATTTCCGTTTGCTGCGTGAAAACTGCTATGTTTGCTGCAGCCCAGACACAAATAGTGGGAAATCGGGAGGATGTCGAGCTGAGAAGATGGACATGAGAGCAGCGTAAGTTGAGTGCAAAAGAGTAGTTCAGCAGTGGAATCAGCTGCCCAGGGAAGTGGTGAGCTCCCCCTCACCAGCAGTATTCAAGCAGCAGCTGGATGACCACTTGTCAGGGATGCTTTAGGCAGATCTTGCATTGAGAAAGGGGTTGGACCAGATGGCCTGTATAGCCCTTCCAGCACTATGATTCTAAGCCGGTGCTAAGATTTAGACAATGTGTGCTAGTCACAAGGAGATAATTTCATAAACTTATATATAGTTCCCAAATAAACACATTCCCCTTTCACAAGTAAGTATGGCCATTTACCAACCCTGGGGACACTGTCAAGTGAAAATAAGGAAAGTCAACTGCAGTAATGTTGTTGATATACAAGTTGATGACACAACAAGATGTATAACAAAGCTTCAGGGGGGAAAGTTAAATAAAACTCAAAGGTCATAATTCCCCATGGCAACCCCCCTTAGGAAATCTAAAGACATAGTTTTTGAAAACTGGAAAAATGAGCATCAGCAGCACATAGTGAAATAAAATATTTCCACCTGTTATTTCATTTAAATAGGTAAGAATGGGATGCAAACAATGAGCAGCTGGAGTTCCATAAGTGAACTGAAGATAGTTGAGGGATAGGGCGCAATCAGCCCTTGTGCTTTTCCTGCAGGAGACCTGCCTTCAGATCCAATCTATCATGTTTCATCTTGCATCTGATACTGCCCTGGCAGATGCCTACAGAATTCTTCTGGACTGGCCAGGTTCTGCTCTGACTTTGTTCTCAGGCCTCACACAGGGCACCAGGATATTTACATCAAAAATTGGCAGTCCTTCTACTCCTAGAAAACATTGACTCATCAATTACCCCAGCAACCTCCTAGTTTTACTAAACCTTGCCAGACAACTTGCTTAGACTGAAAGACTTATCCTCTTGCAGATACACCCCAATAACACTGAAGTGATAGTAATGAATTCTAAGTTTGCTGAAGATGCTACTACAAACATTTCTGTGGGTAAATATACTGTCTTTGACAGCTGTGGTCACTTGTGTGAGCCGAGCCTTGTATCTTCTTGCATCACTGACTTGAACAGCTGCCAAACAGCTTTGCTACTGTGCAGTTGCTGTGCTGGTGGAGTTTCATTTTGTTCTGCTTCACAGGTTCTTTTTTTGTCTGTGCAACATCAATTTTCCCCAAGGGGCATAGGTGGATGGATCACTAGTTGACTAATCACTAGTCTTTATATATATATATATATATATATATATATATATATATATATATATATATATATATATATATATATATATATATATATATATATAAAAATCTTTTTAAAAATGTAAATGGTTGGCTGCTAAGTGGCTGCCAACAATGACAGGGAGGTGTAGGGATGTGAGGGGAACTAGTACTCCCATTGGGCTCAGCAGGAATTTATTTGCATATTAGGCCACACCTCCTGACACCTAGCCAGCCGGAACTGCATTCCTGTGCGTTCTTGCTCAAAAGAAGCCCTGGGGAGCACACACATATGAGTTACTTTAATTAGTAAATATATGGCCAAACAGGCTGGAGCTATTCACAAACAGCCTTAATGCTCACTGAAAAATCAGCAAGCAGAACATGAGCCAAGATTGTGGGTCCCTAGTGACTTTAAATTTCATGACTTTTGAACTTAATAGCTACACCACTACTTTATAAGAAATTAATAGTGGAAGCATTTGACAGTTGAACTTACTATATTCAGTTGGGTCAGTCACCACATGTATTTCGTCTGGCCCTAAACAACTAAAAACTCTGCCAAACATGTTTGTGCAAAACTATGCATGTGTGAAAATGTTACTGAGCCAAATGATCAGCAGCTATTAATGTTGCTAAAAGCTTCTAAAACAAACAACTTTAAGGTTTCTTTTTTTAAAAAAAAACCCTCAGTATCTATTTATGGCAGATTTATATGATTTGGGACTGACTTTACCAAACAATTGTCTAACTACTGAAACTGCAGCACAGTAAAATGGAGTAGAACTCTACTGGGTTTGCATGAAAAGCTGATCTTTCTGTATTGCACTGTTAGAAAGGAATACACTGAAGGAGGCTGCTGAGCAGCCATGAATGTGTTAACAAAGAGATGAACACTGTCAAAAAGTGTTGCCTAATTGCAACAGGTGAGTGAAACTGGCAGGTGTTTGAGCACCTAGTTATATTATTAATATTCTACAGTGTACTAATTGGCAACTTGAATTATTACCTTGAGCTCTGAGATCATAATTTTTTTTTGGATTTAGAAAATTGCCAAACATTGCTAATGAGATATTAACCTCTATTCAGCATAGTTCTGGGGTCAGCCTAAACTGGCGAGTCCTGACAAGACTTACGGTGTTGTCAACAACACAGAAACAGCAGAGGCAGGCCCCAGGACACAGGTGGACAATGATAGCACACCATCAGGCTCCATGAACATCAGGTCTTCTGAGGGGTCACCCCCAGAAGGTGGTGCCTCAACAACCCGGGATCCAGATGAGATGTTGCAGGCAGCATTGCTGCCCCAGTCCCCAGAGCTACTTGAGCACTGACACAAGAGCACTTGGTTGGAACTCCTCAAAAGAAGGTGGAGCACACACCAAGCCACCCAAGGGCATCTGGGTCTGACAGCTCAGGAGGATCTCCTGGGACTAATGATGCAAGCTGATACCTAACTCACAAGCTCAACAAACTCAGCAGTGAGCCTAGCATAAAAGGGAAAGTGGCAGACAAGTCTACCATGGAAGCAACATGTCACATTACCGCAAATGCTGTGATCATTGCACCAGACTGTGTTCTCTCCTGAGACTCCTGAACTGCCTGACTCCAGACAATAATCCTTGGACCAGCTCAAGATCATGACTTTTGGACCTGTGCTTGAATGACCTTCAGCTTTTTGGACAGACTCCTCAAACTCTGATTGAACCCTCTGGAATAAGATGTTCATCCACACTGCCTGGGTTGGTGTTTCTACTTGGCTTCACTGGCACACACACACCTCACCTGGTTTCACCTTGAATCAAGACACATAGCATCATTTCTGGGCCAGAAAGTGGCCTCTTGTACTTAACTGACATGCTCCTAGCAATTGGCCACTAGAATTAATGATGATTACTTAATGCTATCTAATTATTTAATCATGTTTAATAATGCATACACTACTCTCTTAAATAGTTAATTCCATGTTGAAGAAATAGACCTAGTGGAACTTGTTTAATGTTTATCTAATATATTCCATAGTATTTAATAATCATGCCTAGCATTGTTAACCAAATGGCAGGCCTTGGAACTTAATATAAAATACTTTACATTCCCTAATCTATTCTATTAAAGCATTCAACAGAATGGGAAAATTGACTTATTTTTCAGACGGGCAAATTTTCTAGTTTATATCCATTTGAAACTGCAGAGTTTTATTATTTTAGTTATTTGAATAAATCAGCCTATCTGTAGAAGCCTTTACAACTTGTTTAACGAAATTCAGAACAATGGTTCCTTTAAATCTGTCCATCAGCGTCCATCACATGAAGCTGCAATATACTGAATCAAACCATTGGTCCATAAAGGTCAGTATTGTCTAGTCAAAAGCTCTCTAGAGTCTCAAGCAGAGATTTTTCATATCGCTTATGTAATATCATGTTGAATTCTTAGTCAAAGAAAATTATGATAGACCCTTATCACAAAAGTACTTAGGACTAGGTTTCATAACCATTTGATGCATGAAATCAAACAGAAATTGGGGTTTTAATTCTTGCACATGTCGAATCTATTTTCCGAAAATATATTGAAATAAATTCTCACCACAACTGAACATTTTTGAAAAAATTAAAAAACCACAATATATTAAATTTTGTTGCTGTTCAGTCGCACAGTCGAACCTGACTCTTTGCAAACCCATGGACCAAGTCACGCCAGGGCCTCCTGTCTTCCACCATCTTCCGAAGTCTGCTCAAATTTGTGTTAGTTACATCAGTAATGCTGTCCAGCCATCTCATCGTTTGCCGTCCCCTTCTTCTTTTGCCTTCTTTCTTTCCCAGCATCAGGATCTTCTCCAGTGAGTTCTCCCTTCTCATTTAATGGCTAAAGTATTTGAGCTTCAGCTTCAGCATCTGACCTTACAGGGAACAGTCTGGGTTGATTTCCCTTAGGACTGACTGATTGGATCTTCTTGCAGTCCAAGGGACTCTCAAGAGTCTTCTCCAGAACCACAGCTCAAAAGCATCTGTTCTTCTGCACTCGGCCTTTCTTATGGTCCAGCTCTCACAGCCATACATTACTACTGGAAATACCATCGCTTTCACTATACGGATTTTTGTTGGCAGGATGATGTCTCTACTATTTATTACACTGCCCAGGTTTGCCATAGCTGTCCTTCCAAGGAAAAAACGTCTTTTAATTTCATGGCTATAGTCACCATCTGCAGTGATCTTGGATCCCAGAAATATGAAGTCTGTCACTACTTCCATGTCTTTCCCTTCTATTTGCCAAGCCGTGATCAGGTCGGCTGCCATGATCTTAGTTTTTTGATGTTGATTTTCAAGCCTACTTTTGTGCTCTTCTCTTTCACCCTCAACAAGAGGTTCTTTAGGTCCTCCTCACTTTCTGCCATTAGAGTGGTGTCATCTGCATATCTGAGGTTGTTGATGCTTTTCCCGGCAATCTTAATTCTGGTTTGTGCTTCATCCAGGCCAGCATTCCACATGATGTACTCTGCATATAAATTAAATAAGCAGGGTGACAATATACATCCTTCTCGAACTCCTTTTCCTATTCTAAACCAATGAGTAGTTCCAGATCCTATTCTGACAGTTGCTTCTTGACCCTTATACAGGTTTCTCAGGAGAAATGTGAGGTGGGCTGGTACTCCCATCTCTTTAAGGACTTGCCACAGTTTGTTGTGATCCAAACAATCAAAGGCTTTAGCATAATCAATGAAGCAGAAATAGACTTTTTCTGGTACTCCCATGCTTTCTTCATAATCCAGCAAATGTTGGCAATTTGATCTCAAGTTCCTTGAGCTCTCCAAAACCCAGCTTGAATTTCTATTAGTTCCCGATCTACATACTGCTGAAGCCTAGTTTGTAGGATCTTTAATAGGACCTTGCTGGCATGTGAAATAAGTGCAATGGTGCAATAGTTTGAACATTCCTTGGCATTACCCTTCTTTGGAATTGGAATATAAACTGACCTTTTCCAATCCTGTGGCCAGTATTGTGTTTTCCAGATTTGTTGACATAATGTGTGCATCACTTTAACAGCATCATCTTTTAGGACTTTGAATAGCTCAACTGGGATATAGTCATCTCCGCTCGCTTTGTTGTTTGCAATGCTTTCTAAGGCCCATTTGACTTCTCCCTTCTGGATGTCCGGCTCAAGGTCAGCGATTTCACCATCATGGCTGTCAAGGACATTGAGATCCTTCTTGTATTATTCTTCTGTATATTTTTACCACCTCTTCCTGATCTCTTCTGCTTCTGTTAGGTCCCTACCGTTTTTGTCCTTTATCATGGCCATCTTTGCATGAAATGTTCCCTTGATTTCTCCAATTTTCTTGAAGAGATCTCTTGTTCTTCCCATTCTATTATTTTCCTCTATTGCTTTGCATTGTTCCTTCAGGAAGGCCTCCTTGTCTCTCCTTACTGTTCTCTAAAAATCTGCATTCAGTTGGGTGAATTTTCCCTTTTCACCTTTGCCTTTCTCTTTCCTTCTTTCCTCAGCAATTTGTAAAGCCTCATCAGACAGCCACTTTGCTTTCTTGCATTTCTTTTTCTTTGGAGTGGTGCTGATTGCTGCCTTCTGTACAATGCCACGAACCTCCGTCCATAGTTCTTCAGGCACTCTGTCTATCAACTCTAGTTCCTTAAACCTATTCTTCACCTCCACTGTATATTCATAAGGGATGTAATCAAGGTCAAACCTGTGTAGTCTAATGGCTTCCCCAGTTTTCTTCAGTTTAAGCCTGAATTTTGCAATGAGCAGCTCATAATCTGAACTGTAGTCAGCTCCAGGTCTTGTTTTTGCTGACTGTAAGGAACTTCTCCATCTTCAACTGCAGAGAATATAATCAGTCTGATTCCTGTGTTGCCCAGCATGTGATGTCCATGTGTAGAGTCACCTTTTAGGTTGTTGGAAGAGAGTGTTCGCTATGACCAGCTTGTTCTCTTGACAAAACTCTATTAGTTTTTGCCAGGCTTCATTTTGTTCTCCAAGGCCAAACTTGTCACTGAACCACACAAGCCCTCTTGCCACATCAAGGCAGCAATCCATGAGAGAGAATGTATTAAGTAGTAAACATAAAGTGTACCGTTCCTAAAATGAAATCAATGTTGACATGAATTGGTGGCTCCTTAACTGAGCTCAAAATGTCCTGAACAGAACTAGTCAGTTTGGATTCCCCTTTCTCCCAGCTGTGTGTGTGTGTGTGGGGGGGGGTGATTGCCTGTATTATATTGTGGGTTTAAAGCATTGAGGAGTCGAGGTAACAGTAATAACAGCTCTTTATTAGAGGCAGCATGGTAATGGCTGCTCCCAACAAGACTGAGAAAGGGCCATTCCTGAAAGTTCCGGAACACTGTATGTCACATGTGTGGAAGGACGGGACACCTCGCATGTGTGTGTGGAGTGGGTGTGCCTGTCAGCCGTTAGCTATTTCAGCATTTGGAAGTGGGGAGAATCAAAACTGACTAGTGAAATGGTTTGAGGTCATTTCAGCCTAACAGTGGGGATGCACCCATCAGCTGTTAGGCCAAAATGGCTGGCAAACATTTCACTAGTCCATTTTTGCTTCCCTTTGCTTGGAAGTGGGGAGAAGCAAAACTGTCTGGTGAAATGACTTGTGACCATTTAAACCTAACAACAGGGTGGGTACGCCCATCAGGCTGAAATGGTTGACAACCATTTAAATGTAACAGGTCACCTATGAACCCATACTGTTCAGCTGTTAGGTTTAAATAGCCTGAGCAGTCAGAAAGAACTGGACAAAAGTCTAGTAAATGTTTGAGGAAGGTCCCTTCCCTGAACATCACTTCAGGGACTCTGAACTGGGCCAAGTTTATGCCTAATTTTGGCTCGTGAACACTTTTGTGTTCAATGTACTTTTGAATACTTATTGTTGTGGAGAGAAACAACGGAGGCAAGGTGTGCCTTTTATATCCCTTCATGTGGACCTTCTGGGTATCTGGATAGCCACCACACTAAGTATGTATCATGTCTATCCCTAATTGTCAACATGCAAAGTTGCACACTGTTTGTAGAAACATGACATGAAGACTTGAATTCTCACAAAAGCAGAATTTAGAATGGATACCAAATTTTGATAATTTCAAGTTCCTTTTAAACAAACAAACCTGTAGCTTGTATATACCTGAACACTTGTATGGATGGAATGTTTTCCACTCATGAAACATGACTGTCTTACCTTACCTGCTACAACCCCAAATGCCCCCTGAAATGTGTATTGGGGGTATTTGGGGCTTCAAAGGAATGGAGGAAAGCAAGTCATGCTCTATGGCCAGAAGACCTTTCTCTCTAAGCAAAAGGACCAGTGAATCCAAACCTTTATGGCATTATTGCAGATCTCAAAATATGTGGATGTTGCCAGTTGAAACCTAAAATACAGAAGGGTAACTTTGTAAATTTTACAGTTGCCAAGAGTTTGTGGCTTCAATTCCATGAGTATGTCTATATGCATGCATATGACTAGAGAATATAAAATAAATTATGCAAAATAAGCTAATTTATATGCAAGTCTACATAATTTGTATGAATAAAGAGTCCATGATGATTTTTGATTGTTTCTATGTTCTTTGTCATTCAATGCATAATTAGCTTACGGAATTCACTGCCATACAAAATATACTGATGTTCACTATTTAGGTGGTTTAAAAAGGGAAATAATAAATAAATGTTACATCCACTAATGGTAATTAAAACAAACTTTTGTGTTCAATGTACCTTTGAATACTTATTGTTGTGGAGAGCAACAACAGAGGCAAGGTGTGCCTTTTATATCCCTTCATGTGGACCTTCTGGGTATCTGGATAGTCACCACAATAAGTATGTATCAGTGTGCTCCACAAGAAACCCTTTCCCCATTTTCTTCTATTACACACTTGCTCACTGTGTGCATTTGTGTGTATCCCTCTATATTATTTTTCTTCTCTAAATAAAAGTTTTAAAAATATTTGGGGGAAAATAGAATTTCTCTTTTACTTTGCACTTCTTAGACCTTCTGTTCCATTTCTTACCCATTGGCATTTCCCCACAGAGACCATTTCCTTTTCTTTCTAGTTATATTTCATCATGCCTATTGTTTGAAAATTATAACTCTTGAAGATTGTCACATTTATCACAGCATGTAAAGTAGGATACCCATAATTTGCTGCTCCTTGAGGAGGGTTTCCACTTAGGGTTTTTTTCTTTAATTAAAATGAGAGATAAAAGGGGTATATATAATCAATGACAATTTCTTTTATGTGTCTTGACTTTTAGACAGTTCTCTTTTCCTCCACTTGAATAAAACTGACAATTGGCATAAAGGAGAATGACATACAATGTACAGAATTCAATTTAAAACTAAAGGGGTTTCTTAAAATGCCCTTGAAACAGTTTTTACACAAATGTAGTACATTTCCTGAGATAAACTGGGATACATCTACATGTCATTTCCTGCAGATCCTCAGCAGCTCTACCAGTTAGATACAGATAAGAAAAATACCTTGAGCAAAAAAGTCTTGAACTAATTGCTACTGCAATCTGTAAAATATATTCTATTGCATCCAACTAAGAATTTAATATAAGTACTGTTTTTCAATTCATGTAATTTCTGTGAATTCTGGAGGTTATCAAACTGACAGCTTCACTTGAAGCAGACAAAATGAGCCAGACAGAACTTTCAGATCTCTGTTAGAACAGTGGTTTATTATATGACTGCATGGTCCAAACCTGCGCACTGCTCCTCTGATGACACTGAGAAACAGTTTGGTGTAGTGGTTAAGTGTGCAGACTCTTATCTGGGAGCACCAGGTTTGATTCCCCACTCCTCCACTTGCAGCTGCTGGAATGGCCTTAGGTTAGTCATACTAGCTCTCGCAGAGCTGTCCTTGAAAGTGCAGCTTCTGTGAGAGCTCTCTCAGCCCCACCTACCTCAAAGGGTGTCTGTTGTGGGGAAGGAAGGTAAAGGAGATTGTAAGCCGCTCTGAGACGAAGAGTGAAGGGTGGGGTATAAATCCTATATCTTCATCTTCTTCTTCTTGGTGACATAAATGTTTTGATAGTGGAGCTTGCCTCAAGCCAACCTGAATAGTGCTATGCTTCTTTTCCTCTGGCCTTCTTTCTTGGCCTGTATCCTCTGTGAATCCCATTATTTTTCCTTGACTGTCTACTGGCAGAGGTCTCAATGTCTGGCCTGTGGGTCAAAACCGGCTCACCCAGGGCTTTAATCAGGCCTTCGGGGCTCTTTTCTCCCTCCCCTATCCTGTCCTCACCCTTTGAAGCTAGGAGGTTGCTGAAGTTCCCAGCTCCTTCTGCCTTGTCTTTGCTGGCTGCAGCAGGAAACAAAGCTGCAAAGAAAATGTGGACTGGATTTTGCATGAACTTTTCTGCACCTAGATAGTCTATCTGGGCCCAGAGACTTTAATGGAGATATAATACCTTTTCACAGAGGATACAGGCCAAGAAAGAAGGCCAGAGGAAAATAATACCTTTTGTGCTCAAGGTATTTTTCTTATCTGTATCTAACTGGAAGAGCTGCTGAGGATCTGCAGGAAATGACATGTAGATGTATTCCATTCTATGTTTTCCTGCAACTTTGTCTATGCTACAGTGTTACTATGGCCAGCTGAAGCTGTTGCATCACGGAGTTGTGTCCTTGCAAATAAAGGGTTTGTAGAATCTTTCGGGATCAAGTGCTGTGTTCTACTGGAGAAAGTTTTCCTTCCAGACGTTTCGTTCTCAGCTGCGGAGAACATCCTCAGTGGCGTTGCAGCCGGAGCAGGCGCTCAGACCTTCTTGGCTGCTGTGCATTGAGTGAGCCAAGAAGGTCTGAGCGCCTGCTCCGGCTGCAACGCCACTGAGGATGTTCTCCGCAGCTGAGAACGAAACGTCTGGAAGGAAAACTTTCTCCAGTAGAACACGGCACTTGATCCCGAAAGATTCTACAAACCCTAATGATGTTACCAGCCGTGAAAACCTGAAATCTTTGATAAAATAAAGGGTTGATGCTCTGAGCCAACTTGTCTCTGCTGAATGGAACTGAGAACTGGTGTCTAGTGAGTACTCTAACCGGGGAACCCACAGCCAAAGGGGGATATTACACTGGAGAGCCAGTGTAATGGGTGGGTGGGTGGAGTTGGGAGTGGGTGGAAAAAGCTGCAATGCCCAGCCATTTCATGTTTTCCTAGGCTCAGAGCATTTTATATTTTTAGTTTCTGATGTGATCCTTGTGCTTTTTTTGTTTTATTTTAAAAAGTGCATTGACAAACCCCACTATTCCCCCCCCCACCTTTCCATTTTAAACAAAACATCAGTTTTAAGCTTGTTTGTATTTTAAGTTAAAAAAAATCTTTAATTGTGTCTGTCTGTGTCCTTTATAAAATTTATATCTCCACTACCTGGCATTACATTTTATGACATATTGGTCAGGCCCCACAAAGCCCATTTATGTCAGATTTGGCCCTCATAACAAAAGAGTTTGACACCCCTGGCCTACTGGTAGTCACTGCAGTCTAATCTAATAGAAGAAAGCATATAAATAGCTGTATAGTAGGAAAGAAAGGGCAATGTCAGGGAGGGTGTTCATGAGACCTGTGCATTGGCCCTGCATCACTCAACTATGAAAACACCAGGATGGTACAGGAATGCACTGGACTAGGCAGATTCCCTTATCCCACTATCTGATTGACTGCTATGTGACCTGGAGATCCCATCTTCCAGCAGTATATGTTTATTACCCCCCCCCCGCCCCATTTTGGATTGTCTCATCATACGGTTTTCATAGTATGAGATTATCATAAGTGGTTTAGCATGTCTTCATTCTGCACAGTATTAACTGGAGTTAGCTGAAGTGTCACTTCCATTGTCTAGGACAGATCCTCTAGCAATGTCACCTTCTACTAATGCTGCTGCCCAGTAACTAGTCTTAGAGGATTCCTCCACTCTAGGCTTGCCCGTCCCCTGGTCCTGGCGAGGGATCCCCTAGTTTTGTAGAATCCTCCCTGCCCCCAACATCCACCATGTGCCTTTAAATCTTGGCAGGCTTGGAAGAAGCTAGAGAACTGCTTGTGCTTTGGAAGGTGTGTGTGCCTCTAAATCTCAGAAGGAGAAAAACTAGATGGGGGCAGGGTGAGCAGGCAAAGCCATATGGCTCTTCTCAGTGAGTGTGTGAAGCTGTGGGAAAGTAAGAGAGCCAACTCCCTCCATTTGTTTTGCATTCATTTCAGAAGCCATTTGCATAGTAAAATGGATAGTAAAGAGTAAACTAGAACCTGATTATGGGATGGAGAAAAACTCCACCCCCTAGACTGTTTTGTTCCTTACTTTAATTTTCCTGTGTTAGTCTGAAGAAGTTGGTTGAAATACAGCAAACTGTTACATTCAACAACTCTGTGAGTAAATTGCCCCAGTTAGATCACAAAAGCGTGGGCTTGCAAACTATGTTTATTTTGGCTGTTCTGTGTGTGTGTGTGTCCCTTAATAAAACCATGGCAGGGACTTGTGGGAAATGAAGACTGTGTTCAGTTAGATCACAAAAGCGTGGGCTTGCAAACTATGTTTATTTGGCTGTTCTGTGTGTGTGTGTGTGTGTGTTCCTTAATAAAACCATGGCAAGGGACTTGTGGGGGTATGGCAGATTTCATTTTCATTTCATGGATGTGCAACTGCTGGGAAAGCCTTTGAAGGTAAAGAAGAGGTTAAGGAAATGAAGACTGTGTTCAGGGGAACTGCACTGCTGTATTTTATTTAGGGAATGGGAAATAAATTTAGGGAATGGAAAAGTCTCTTGGATTTGCCCCCAAAGTCTCCAGGCTCCACCTCCAAAGTCCCAGGTGTTTCCTGAGTTGGACTTGGCAACCCTACTTCAGCCTTGCCATTGGAACTATCTGTTCTCTTCTGCTGATGTAGTCTGGTGTCTCAGCTGTGATCATTCTGTCTTGAGTGATTCAGCTAGGAATTCAGCCTCTTGGCACAGTCTAAACTCCTTGTGGTATTGCTCTCAGCTTTGCTGACACACACCAACCCCCTTACCACATTAAGGTGTGTATCCAAAACAGGAATGTGATGTTAGGAAGTGTTGTAGAATAAAACAGAGGTACATAATAAGCAGTATAGTCTTATATTAAGAAGTGTTAGCAGTGTAGTGAAGGATTGCTAAATTCAAGTGTTAGGATTTTTAACAAAGATTACCAAGATTTTAAGAGTTTTTGTAAACTGAAGAGTCCAGTAACAGAGAAACTATTGCATTAATGTTATGATTCTTCTTGTATGACATAGAGTGCGGTCACACGTCACATTAAAAGCGGATGTATAGCGCTCAAATTTGAACCGCTGAATATTGATTCGATGCAGGGCCAATCAGACGAGCATCCAAGAATGCGACTCATCCTGTTGTTGAGCGATCAGACATCCAATACTATCACGCTCTTTTCTTGGAGCACGTGTGATCAGATGGTGACTCCTGGGAGGGGGGGGGTCCATTGAACATGCGTCCAACTGTTTGGAGGTGGAAAATCAAACATTGCTTCAGAGGCGGGGGGGGAGGGGAAAAAGTTTTCAGAATTAACGTTGCTGATTCAAACCAGGGAACTGCCAGGAACTACTTTCCTAGAAATTGGCAGTGACAATGATATCTGGAAATCTTCCACACTGAAAAAAAAGATTTTTTTTCCTGTTCTGAATAGTGGGATAACATCCCACCCCCCTCCAAACAGAGAAGAAGCAGAAGCGTCACCTCAGATTCCCGGATGATCTGGCAATGCGCATGTCTACTGTGGCTTTTTTTTTAAAAAAAAAAAGGTGGGAGGGACAGTAAACATTCAAAGGGGCAGTATTGCGCATGAGCTGTCCAAACAGGAAGAAACCGATTGTGTGCCGCTTCTGTGAAAAAGGACTTTCTGCGCTATCAAATTAATGCGGTATTGATTTGCAGCAAGCCGGGATGACCCCAGATGACGCTCAATTGCCAGATGTGAATGTCTGGACAAACATATTTAATCTGTCAGTGAGACGGAGCTGTGTCGCCACTAATGGTACATCTGAACGCATCCATAGACTCTATTAATAAAGTAGATAATTGGTAGTTGTGTCCAGATCTTTCCCAAGTCAGTTTCCTTTT
Organism: Heteronotia binoei; assembly: GCF_032191835.1. NCBI lineage: Eukaryota > Metazoa > Chordata > Lepidosauria > Squamata > Gekkonidae > Heteronotia > Heteronotia binoei. The sequence continues at coordinate 110,573,359 of NC_083243.1, read as the reverse complement.
TCACTATATGGCTGAAAAAATACCCTGAACATTTATGTCTTAGGAGAGACGTATTATTTAACACCACTGGTATTCTTGACCATGCTTCCCATGTTCCCTTATACTTGTCACTAGATTGATCAAACCACTTTGCTGATTCCTGCTTTCCATGACTGATCCTGATGGCTCTTTTTCTATGGACATGAGAATCATGGGAGCCTTCCTGTCTGCTACTCTCTGATCCTTGTACCTGACAGCTATTTTTTATATCATTCTTGGAGCTGCACAAGCCACCACTTCCTGACACTATTTTAAAAATTTAATTTGTGTTGCTTTAATGTGATCTGTATCCTAAACAGTGTACCATGGCCGAATTATAGCAATGCTGTGTCTGAATAGATGGCAATTATCTCTGAACCCATATGGAAACATAAGAAGGAGATACAATAAACCCCTAAATTATTTCATTGAGCAGAAAATGTTCTTTTAAGCAAGCCTGGTCTCTTAGACTCCGTTGGTAACATATAACTAAGACATAGGTTCTGATAGCATAATTATATACAATTAAATATAATCTCACATCATTTGATACATAATTTTGATTTCCTTTAGTGAAGAATAAAATATCATACTTGATGTACATTTGCATCAGAATGAAGAAAAGGTGAAAAGAGATTGTTGTGTGTCCTCTCCCCCTCCCGATCCTATGGAGGTAATATTCTTAGCCTTTCCAAGGACTTCTATCCACTGCAAGGATTAGCTGACCCCATGTCACCAAACTAGGGATGGAAAGATGAAACAAGGAAGACCAGTTCATAAGGGGGATGATAAAGATCTCAAGTTCTGTTTGTCCTGAGCTTTCAGGAGCAGCCTACAAATTCTCACATACTGTGAACTTTGAACTGGCTTTGAACATCTGCACTCTATTCTGAGAAATAAATTTACTTCCAAAATGTCAATCTCTTCATCCTTCCTGTAAAAGCTTCAAGAAATACTCTCTGAGGGTATTGCTCATGCCAGTTTCTAGAAATGATTGTCTCCAGCTACCTTTTGTCCATGACATTTTAGAAGTAAGTTTATTTCTTTTGCAGTTCCTTCCTGTATTGGTCAGTTAAATTTTTTTTCTGGGTCTACTTAGAAGTAAATCCCATTAAGTTCAATGGAATTATTTGTTGGTAAATGTGACTGGGGAAGGCAATGGCATACCTCCACATAAAAAGTCTGCCATGAAAATGTTGTGATACAACATCACCCCAGAGTCAGAAATGACTGCTGCTTGAGAGATGGAAGGGAAATTAGAATTGTGGCTGGCTTCCGGTTTCTGGTTGGCTGCTACAAGATGCCTTTTGGAGACTCTCCAACAATTTAAGGTTTTATAACCTTTTATCTTCTCCTGATAAGTCCTTTTGATATAAATTTCAATCCGGATTGGCTATTTACATTCTTTTCTGGGCACTCAGTCAAGACCACAGAAGATAAAACATGTATAATTGAATTTTTCTACTGCGTGCCTATCAGTCTCTAATCCTCATTATACCTCCTTCTGCATAGAGTGTTTTGCCTTGTTACAACTTGCCAACAATAATATGAATACTGGCTTGTGCCTATAAAACAAACTGGACTTGACTGGGAAGAAAGGAAAGCCTCTACTTAACTTTCTCCTTGCCTCTTACCTTGAAGGTACTGCCAGCACTTGTGAAGGCGTTGTAACTTGCTGTGCTAATTAAGCAAATAGCAGACAGTTGTGCTGGGTGAACTGCTTTAAATCAGGCAATGTCTGGCAGTGTCCAGCAGTGGTAACACACAAAGTGTAAATTTATGAAGAGAGTGTTAAGATGTGCTAACTTATGAAAGGAGAACTTTGAACTTCTGGACTGTAATTAACCTGAAAGTTAGACCAAAATGGGGGCCTTAAAGAGACCACGTAGTGGTAAAGAGGAGGAGATAAACACACCAGCTTGCAAACAGACCAAAATGAATGAATTCTTTTCCTTGAAAGACAAGCTTGCTTACAATGTATCAGTGTCAAATCGCTTTGCAACATTAGTTGTTTTGGAAGGGGAAGAGTCAGGGTCCCAGCATGATATAGCTGGAAGTCAGAGCAGAAGAAGGTGTAACCATACATCTACTGAGACAAATGGAATGAATGATGACCTGACAGCTAACTTCATTGAACTGATGGCCCATACTGTGACTTCCATATATATTTCTCTGACTCTCATGAATGATCATCTTGAAAGTCTGACTAGGGCCATCTTACAACTCAGGGAGAAAGTCCAGTCAAACCCCAAATCAGACAATCTAAATATGCTCATTCCTGTATGGTCAGGAAGAGGCAGCATGGGAAGGAGAGCCCCCTCCCTAGATATGAGCCTCCCACAATATCTCAAGAACAACATTTAGTAGTACAACCTAATAAGATTGCCATGATGGTTTGTAGTTCCCCAGGAAAAATTCTTCGATGGGACTCTAAATATAGAATGGTGGATTCTCTTAGCCATCTTTTGAAAATCCAGAAAATGAACATTGATTTGGAGGAGGTAGAGAATATCACCAACACTACTCAAGTTTAGAGAGTGGTACTTACATTTAAAAGTTCAAGGATACCCTGCAGGGTATTCATGCACAGAAACGATTTAAGACACCATGGGATTTTTCCTACCCGTGTATTTATTAACACAATTATAAATCAGAATACCAAATGATCACATGCAAGAAGAGAAGGATAGTCAAGACCTAATGATGGAAACTGATGGTTGGCCTCAGGAGCCTGGGATGAAAGTGGATCTTACTCCAGCAGTAGAGCTAGAGAGGCACTGTGAAGAAGACGACAATGACTGGCTGGAGAATACAGTAGAAATAAAATTGCTACACAACTTTGCAACTCTTCCATCAGACGATTGGATGCTTATAATCTCCAGATTAGGAAAATTATATGACAAACTATCAGGTGTTAAAATCGTATCCTCCAGGAAGGAAATGGCAGAAGACCAGCTGTTTCTGCTCCAACTCAGCAGCCAGAGAATTTGGAGCCAAGAATTGGAACCAATTCCACCCTGAGGAAGGATATTGACAACAGAAGCCATGTTACCAACTCAGAAGACCATAAAGAAATTACCCCTCCTCTACCAGTTACTCTTTTCCTAATGCAGCAACAAATGGAATCAGAGATGATTACTGGAGCTAATTCTACCAACAAAATTCATGATGCAATTTCAGGGAGCCATAAGGAAATTACCTGTGAGATGCACACAACCCAACAACTCCCTAAGCAGAATGGATGTGTTTTCCAAGATTCCCATAAGACTGGAAATCATTGATTTGGACTTAGACTGACTAAAACTAGGTCAGGGTAAGAATAGACCCCCTCATTGCCTAATCACTATAACATCATGGAATATAATGGGCTGGGCTTCAAGAATAAAGGAACAGAATGCAACACATTTCATGAGGAAATTTGATGCTATAATGCTGCAGGAAACATGGTGCACATACTCTTTGGTCTTAGAGGGATACGACATATATGAGATTCAGGCTGAACCCTCAGTGCATGGCAGAACAAAGGGGGGGAACTAGGTATTTTGATTTCTACTACTTTGAAAGCTAAGATTATTCAACTTCCTTCCCTTGACTCAATAGCGATGGCCTGCCTTCTGAAATTTAAGGAAGCAGTCTGTTTAGTAATAAATGTTTATATTTCTCCTTGTAAAACTAAAGCTCAAATAGAACAGGTATGGAAAGATTTGGAAAACTATATCCAGCAATTGATTAGAATAAAGCCCACTGCTTATGTACTGGTAGGAGGGGATTTCAATGCTAGACTAGGTAAAAATGATATGATTTTATTTAATAGATATGATACCTGCCCTCCAAGCTCAGAAACACACTATTTACCATATAACAGACTATCTAAAGATCTAAGAAGTAATTTCGCTGGCTTTATGCTTGCGCGCGTGGCTAATGTCCTGAATTTGGGTATTCTAAATGGTTCTCATATAAATGACCATCCCGGGGAATACACCTATTGGTCTGGGACAAAGCTAAATGTGATTGATTATATGTTAATTTCAGAGAATTTAGCTCAATTTGTTGATTCATTCAAGGTTGCCACATATTGTGGAGGGGACCATATGCCCCTCACATTAGCCATGTCAATCGCCTGCATACATCCGACTGCTGCTTGAACAGGGGACTACCTTTACCTTTTAAAATGTGATTTAGGCTTGAAATAATTCAGATACACATTTCTACTCCAAAGTCAACATAAGCTAACTCTACCACTGTAAGCCAAATTGCCCTCAAAAAGAGGTTGGGGAATTTAAAAGATGAGCAACTATGGCTCAGCGGGATACAGAACCAAGGTATACAGGAGATGACCTCCAGAAATTCCCTCTTAAATAATGAGGAGACTATTTAAGTAAAATAATTGGATTTTATTAGAAAAATAGAACACACATACAAGGCAATAAAATCATACAACACTCACACAGACCTAAGAAAATAGACATGAAATCAATAGGGGTAACATAGGGATAAAACACAGATAAGGGGATACTATACCTATTGTTGTCTTCATCTGAAGCCCCATAGCGACAAATAGGGAATGGGGTAGCGAGGCACGGCCGGTGTTTCCTGCTATTGGTGACCCAAAACTGATCAGGTTTAGGGGGTGTATCAGACAGCAGAGTAGGGTAACTGTCTGAAGCACACCAAAGGAAAGGTGTGCTTGACCTTTTAAGGACTACCTGGCACCCTCAGGGGGAGCAGGTCAGATAACCTGTGACACAGGGTCAGGTGGGATGTGATGCAGGGTCACATGGGGTATGACATGTGGAAAGTGGGATGCTCCAGGATGACATTTGGAAAGTGATTAAGGATGAAGGGATTAACATTCCTAGATAAGGTTATCTAAAAGGGTCAATATGGAGCCAAATTATTATCCTAAAATGACATCCAACAAACACCATGGTGATGGTCTCCTCTTCTGGAACGTCTATTGTCTTTAATACTTCTGGTGTTACACAGTTCTTTGTTTAATGTCTGGTTTAGGATGTCTGGTAGGATGCAGTTTACAGTGAACTTGATGGGTTTATGCAAAGTCTGAGGTACACCCTGTGCACGTGGATCTCCCGCTTCATTCCTATGGCTTCCCAAAGGGATAGGAGGGTGACAGCTGCTGTTGTTAGCCTGGGCAATGGCTTCCGTTGTATCAGGAGGCTGGAGCAGCTATGCTGAAACTGTGAAGCTGGACAGCTCAAGACTTGTGCGCTTTCCGTCTGTGCCATAGCTGGGATTGGAATGCAATGTCAGCTGGGAGTCCGTCTAGCCAGGATGGTATCCAAGCTCTGTGCTGGCTGCTTGGATGATAGAACCCCTGGAAACAGTTGGCATAAGCCACGCAAGGCCTATGCCTGATGCAGATGTTTGAGAGTTCTGCGTGCTTAAAGCAACCTGCCTGCTAAGCCAGAGATCACAATATCCATTTATGGAACTGGAGGGGGCCTTTGCTCACACCACATGAACTACTTTCTCCACTCTGCACCAAAAATGGATTGCAATTTTATTCCCTCATTTAAACAAACTACAGCTGTTAAATTTAATATATTTATCCATAACTGCTTTTAAAAACTGTATAGTCTTATTCAGGGCTTTTTTAAAAAAGCAGGAACTCCTTTGCATATTAGGCCACACACCCTTGATGTAGCCAATCTTTCAAGAGCTTACAAGGCTCTTAGTAAAGGATCTACTGTAAACTGCAGGATTGGCTGAATCAGGGGTGTGTGGCCTAATATGCAAAAGAATTCCTGCTACAAAAAATTCCCTGGAATTTACTATCCACAATGTATGTACCACAAACAAAACAATGAAAAAAATGTTCAAATCTGAAATCATGAACATAAAACAAATTACCGTAACATAAAACTGTAATAGCAAATATCAATATAATATTTCATGGAAGTCACAGAAAAGACCTCTGTCAGCAACAATTAAGTTTATATATCTGGTTTCCAGAAGTCTAACAAGAGAGAGAAGTTTTCACGAATCAGTGATAATCACCTACTACTGTACAATGATACAGCCTGGCAAGCATCTTTGAGGACTAATTCCACAATATAGGTATTGTAGAATCAGAGAGGTATAAGATGCTGTGAAGAACCGGTCAAGGTCAGCTTGGGAGGGTGACCACTATAAGTTTTTCCCTGTCACCTTCCTTCTCTCCCTCAGGCACATGTACAGAAGTCCTGTCAGAACTATAATGACTAGGCACCAGATGGTTTTAAATTCCAAAACAAAAAGAATATTTATTGGTTCACAAAAGGTAAGAGAGAGAGATAAAATAATATTAATTAGTTGTATTAAAAACAAATCAGTTGGCAGGCAGGTGGTTGGGAGAATAATTACTAATCACAGACATTTGTCAGGCTAAGAAACTAATAAAATTGTAAACTGGCAGAAGATATTTAAACACTTTGAACAGGCAGGCTTAATAAATATACAAGAACTTTGGATATGCAGACAGTGCCTATTGGGCACTAGAAATGCTTTGCAGAGATCATGGTCTCGCCCTATGCTCTGGCTTCTCAAATCATAAAAATAATAAACTGACATTTCCCCCCGGCACAAGTGATCGAATTCCCACCAGTTGCAATGCGGCAGCATTTTGACATGGGGCTCCATCCGATTTCCTGTGTGGCATCATAATCTTTAAAAGACAGCATCACAGAACTGCATGGGGAACTGGATTCATATTTCTTTAGAAGAGAGAAGAAACAGGACTTGCGACCCACTGCCCCCCTCCACCACACCTCCTCCTTCCTCCCTTCCCCACCAGGTCTATATCAATGCCCAGGAATGGGCAGTCAGGCACTGCACTCCTGGGGTATTTAAAGGAGCCCCCCACCGATCAGGTGAAGTGGGGAGGAGGAGGCAGCCACTCTTTCAGCACTTGCTGCACCTTCCTACTGCTGCTGGCCTGCTTCCTCAACCCAGCACTGACAGTGAGCGCGCCAGAGGGCCAGCATAGGAGCCGGAACCCTCCGCCTTGGTTTTACCTGCTGATCAGCTGATCAATGGGGGGGCAACTTTAAATAGCCCAGGAGTGTGGCACTTGACCGCCTATTCCTGGGCATTGAAATAAACCTGGTGCGGAAGGGAGGGAGAAAGATGCTGAGGAGCAGGCAAACTAGGCATTTGCTGAGGGGGGCGGGGAGGCTGAATTCGGTGTCTCCATCTGGCTGGTCCTGAAAAGAATATCTGTATTAGGTGAAAGGTCTTTAATCAAATTCTCAATAAAACAAAGAAAAGACTCTGGATAGATTTTCTATTTATCAACCGGTTCATGGCAGGGAAGGAGCTTGGCCACTCTCTTTTCTGGGATTTCTGGGGAGATGGGAACCTTGCTATCCTGCTGTTCCTGGCCCCACCTTTCCAACATCCTTCTAACCTTGAAGTCATAAAAGGCCAAGGCCAATAGGTGGTCTGCTGTGGTGCCTATTGTGTAACTCTCTGTGTGCAGCTGAATGCAATAGTGCATTAAGTGCTCCACTGAAAATGGCAAATGTCTGTCTACCCTAAGGGCCTTAAAAGAACTGCAGGCTTTGGTATAGCTACACCTAGCCCCTGGGGTCTAAGAACTTTCAATGGCTGGTCAAGCCTCACCCCCAAGGCTCCAAAGTGCCACTGGCATCTATTCTGAGAATTCCTGTGCCAGAGGGTCCAGAAGCCAGAAACATTCCATGTGTGGATGAGACCGCACATCAGCAACACCATGCTCAAAATCTTACAGCAAAGACTATTACCATATATGCCAGATATTCAATCTGGATTTAGAAAAGGAAGAGGCAGTAGAGATGATACTGCAAATTTACTAGAACATGCAAGCGAATTTCAGAAGAAAATCAGATTATGTTTCATAAATTACAGTAAAGCTTTTGTCTGTATCATGAAGAGCTATGGTTGGCTTTAAATAAAATATGTGTGCCACACCATTTGATTGCTTTGAGGAGCAACCTATCCTCTGAACAAGAGGCCTCTGTGAGGACAAAATATGGAGAAAAAATGGTTTCCAATTGGCAAAGGTGTCAGCCGAGACTGGGTCGAATTATGTCTTCATGGACCCCTCCCACCATAATAAAATAAATATTTAAAAATATTTTTCATCCAACTTTATTGTGGTAAAACAATTTTATTAGTAACATATGGTAATAAATCTATATCTATATCTTACATCTTTAAAAATTTCTTTTATCTACCCCATATATTACTTTCCACCCACCCCTCCCCCCGTTACTTGACCCCAGCCAGTGTTATTTACTTAAAAAAAACAAATATTAAAGGTACCCTTAACTATTAAAACCAAAAAATTATATTCTTCTTTTTAAAACTTAATTGTTATCAAAAATTGTCCTTTTATTTTCCACTCTTTTTCTATATATCTTCTAAACTTTTCCCACTCCGTCTTAAAAACTTCTAAGTCATAGTCTCTTAATATTCTTGTTAATTTGTCCATTTCACTCCATGTCATAACTTTTATAATCCAATCCCATTTCTCTGGTATTTTTTCTTGCTTCCACAACTGCGCATACAATGTCCTAGCAGCTGAAAGCAAGTACCAGATTAAAGTTCTATCTTCTTTTGGAAATTTTTCCATTTGTAATCCCAATAAGAAAGTCTCTGCAACTTTCATTACTTCATATCCCAATATCCTAGAAATTTCTTGTTGAATCATTTGCCAATACTGTTTTGCTCTTTCACAAGTCCACCACATATGGTAGAAAGAACCTTCATGCTTTTTACATTTCCAACATCTGTCTGGCATCTTGTTATTCATCTTTGCTAATTTTTTTAGGAGTCATATACCATCTATACATCATCTTAAAACAGTTTTCTTTAATACTTTAACATGTTGAAAGTTTCATAGAGTTCTTCCACAAATATTCCCAAGTTTCCATCTGTATTTCTTTATTTACATTAATTGCCCATTTGATCATTTGAGATTTCACTACTTCATCTTCTGCAGTCCATTGTTGAAGTAATTTATATACTTTTGAAATTAATTTATCATTGTCTCCAAGCAGAACTTTTTCCATTTCTGTTTGCTCTTTCTTTATTCCTTCAGTTTTAATATCATTCTCCACCAAGCTCTTTATTTGTTGCATTTGGAACCAATCATATTTATGATTCAACTCTTCAGCAGTTTTCAGTTCTATTTTGCCACTTTGTATTTTTAATAATTGATTATATGACAACCACTTTTCTTCGCCTATCTCAGCCGTTATTTTTATTACTTCAGCTGGCACTATTCATAATGGTCTTCTCTCATCTCCATATTTCTTGTATTTCATCCATGTATTTAGTAAATTACTTCTTATATAATGGTGAGAGAAGAAACCGTCCATCTTCTTTTTTCCATAATACAAATACGCGTGCTAGCCAAATTTATTTCCATGACCTTCCAGCTCCAAAAGTTTTTTATTTAACAACGTCATCCATTCTTTCATCCACACTAAACAAACTGCTTCATGATATAATTTTAAATCTGGTAGTTGAAATCCACCTCTCTTATTTGCATCAGTCAAAATTTTCATTTTAATCCTTGGTTTCTTCCCAGCCCACACAAATTCTGAGATTTTCTTTTGCCATTTATCAAATTGTTTGCCATCCTTCACAATAGGAATAGTTTGAAACAAATACATTATTCTTGGTAAGATATTCATTTTAATTACAGCTATTCTACCCATCAATGACAACTTAAGCTTGTTCCATTTTAGCATGTCTTCATCCATTTTACGGCATAACTTCTCATAGTTATTTTTAAACAAGTCAATATTTTTCATTGTAATCTCTACCCCTAGGTACTTTACCTTAGAAGTGACTTTGCAGTCCGTTAGTCTCTGTAGTTCTTGTTGCTTATTCATCTGCATATTTTTACACAGAATTTTTTATTTTTCTCTATTAATACAAAGTCCCGCCGACTCCCCATATTCTTGTATTTTGGCTAACAACAAAGGTGTAACTTGTATGGGGTTTTCATTTATAAACATTATATCATCAGCAAAAGCTCTGTATTTGTAAGTAAATCCTTTTATTCTTAGACCTTCTATCTCTTTTTCCTCTTGGATCTGCATCAATAATATTTCAAGAGTGATTATAAACAACAATGGTGAAAGCGGACAGCCTTGTCTGGTACCTTTGCTGACTTTCATACCTTCTGTAAGGTCTGCATTTATACACAACCTTGCACTTTGTTCAGAGTATATTGCTTTTATCATTCTTATAAAACTTTCTCCCAGCTCCATTTTTTCCATTACTGCAAACATAAAGTCCCAATTTAAATTGTCAAATGCTTTCTCTGCATCTTCAAAGAACAATGCTACTTTTTTTTTCTGGATGTCTTTCATAATATTCTACAATATTTACAACAGTTCTAATATTGTTTCTTATTTGTCTTTTGGGAAGAAATCCTGCTTGATCTTCCTTTATAAAGTTTATCAAATGTTGTTTAAGCCGTTCTGCCAAGATTCTTGTAAATATTTTATAGTCATTACTTAATAGCGAAATTGGTGTATAATTTTTTACATTCGTGACATCTCTATCTTCCTTGGGTATCAATGAAATAACAGCTTCTTTCCATGTGTTTGGTATATTCCCTCTTATTCTTATCATGTTCATCAACTTCTGCAGTTTTGGTATTAGTTCATCTTTAAAAGTTTTAAAATATTTAGCTGTATATCCATCTGGTACAGGTGCTTTTCCATTTTCCATTGTATTAATTGCTGCTTCAACCTCTTTATTTTCAATAGGATCATTCAAAATTTTTCTTATATTTTCAGTTAAGGGCTCTATTTTTATCTTTTGTAAATACTCATCCATCTTCTCTTTTCTTATTTTAACACCTTTAAACAATTTGGCATAATACCTAAAAATTCTCTTTTTATTCCCTCTTGAGTAACCACTTCTTTTCCATCTACCACAATTCTGTTAATTATTTTTTTCTCTCTTTTTCTTCAATTGCCAAGCCAAATACTTTCCCGGTTTATTTGCTCCTTCAAAGGATTTCTGCTGAAGTCTTTTCAAACTCCATTCCACTTCTTTATTTAATAAATGTCTCAATTGAGTTTGTAATATTGTAATTTCCCTTAAAATTTTCTTTTTCCCTGGCCTTTTTCTCAACTCCCCTTCCTTTTTCTTTATTTCATTTTGAATGTCCAACAACTGCTTTTCTTTCATTCTCTTATCTTTATTATTCAAAGTAATCAACATTACAGTTTTGTTTCTTAATCCAATGAAATGTTGCCCTTCTTTTTTGTGGTGAATTTAGTCCATTAACATTCCAAGACAACAATTTGTAATCCATCATGGTGCAAATTCTTTATTTTCTTCAAAAAATCTACGCAGCTCCTGAGCATTTGTAATTGTGATTCTCTTCCCCTGGAGTTCAAAGCTCAAACCTTCAGGTATTATCCATCTAAACCTCATTCCATTATCTCTCAATTTTTCTGTCAACTTTTTATATGTTCTTCTGTCATTTATAACTTGCCTTGGCAGCTCCTTCATGATTCTCACTTTATTGCCTCTCATTATCAATGTCTTTTCAAAGTTTTTACTCATAATCCTTCCCACCATTTCCTTTGTCATATATCTTATGACAACATCTCTTGGTAAGTTATTTTTCTTGGCATAAAGTGAGTTCACTCTATACATGTAGTCATACATGTTTTTAGTCTCTTCAGGGTCTTCATCTAAAAATTCTGCAATTATTTTTATTATATATTCTTTTAAATCACCATCCTCAGGTACTCCTCTCAGACGTATCTGGGTCTCCATCAATTTGCAGTCATGGATTGTCACTTTTTCTTGCATTTTCAACAAGGTGGAATCATATACTTTCATTTTGCCTTCTACCTCCTGCACTTTCTTAGATGTTTCCTCAGTCTCCTTTCTGAGATCTTCCATGTCTTTTTAAATCTCTACAATAATTTCTTTTTTTGATTCATCTATCATCTCTCTCACCCCTTTCATCATTCTGGCCTCCATTGCCTCTAATTGGTCCTGCATTTTTTCTGATGAAGTAGCCCTTGTACGGGGCTGCTTGTGTTCAGACATTTAGAAACACCAAAAATTTTAATCTCACAAATTTCAAATTTAACTATCAGATTCAAAAGATTAGAGTTTGCTTTTTATAACAAGCCTAATTTTGCCATCCTTGGAGCTTCCTAGACCAAGATATTAATTTTTAAAACTTTTAAACCCTTTTTTAAAAAACGAAATTTTGGACCCCACCATTTTCCAATTCAACTATCAGGTTCAAAAGAGTAGGACTTGCCCTTTATAACAAGCCCAATTTTGCCATCCTCGGAGCTTCCAAAGTCAAGATATTTATTTTTAAAGTTTTTAAATCTTCCAAAATGGTGGTCACAACTTTTTACTGCTCATTGCAATTTTTTTCCCTTTTAAAAACTTCCGAGGACCACACCAATAATATAACCAATAGTATTTATCTTCTTACCCTCTTCTCAATTAATTCCAACAATTTTTAATGTCCCGAATTCTTTAAAAAAATTATTTTTATTTTGGCCTCCCAGCAATGGTCGCTGATGTTTCTCAATGGTATATATTCCTAGAGTAGGTTTTCTTTCCACTACTTCCTGCTTTTGTTGCCACGAAGTCTCATTCACACTGGTAAGGAGATCTCACGATACTTGACGTATTTCCTGTCTTGCTCAGATGTACTGCAGGTCTGTGCCAATATGACGATTTTGCTTTTTCTTCCAAAACCACAAGTAGACTAAACAATACATTCCTTTCCACTTTTTAACAGTTTTTAACACTGTCCTTTATATTTATAAAGTCCAAATTTCACCTCTTCCTCCCCTCTTCTTCCAAGCTCTCTAAATTTTCCTTTCCCACCTTTAAATTTGCATCTTTAAGCTGTAAACAGTTCCAGAATGAAAGATAGTTATCTGTACCTTTTCTTCCAATTATCCAAGTTTCCACTGGTCTTGCAAAGCTTTAGATGTTTAGCAATGTCCAAGAAGGTTAGGATCCTGCCGAGCTTATGTCAAATAAATGACTCTGAAAAACTTCTGCAGATGATGAAAATGCAACTCTTCCCGGATACCCCTCAAAGAAGCCTCCCCCCCCAGGACTTCTTTTAAGCCAAGGTAAATCTCCTCAAAGTTTCCTGTGCATATCTTGGACTAATCTCTGACTGAGAAAAGTAGGCAGTAGGCATTAATTTGCCTTCCACTACCCCGAACAGAAGTTCCAGCCTGCTCCCGTTGTGAGAAGCAGCTCAGCTCAACATTTTCCTCCCCCGGAAGTCCATTTTTCATCCAACTTTAAATACTTCAGCTTTTTTTCCTATTGTAGGCAAAATGGAATAAATTTTTGTGGGTCCTAACATTTTATTTTTTTTCTGATATGAGGAAAAAATATTTTTTTCTTTGACCATAAAAGTTTGGTTTTTTCTTCTGATTCTAAGAGAAATTAAAACATTGTCATGGGCTCCTAAAAGTATCATGGGCCCTAGGCACTGTGCCTACTATGCCTAATGGATAAGTTGACCCTGAGACAAGGGCTGAAGTCATACCGCAAGTTTGGTGCAATCTAGTCACATCTCTAATTACATCATTTTATCTTGAAATTTTGATCACACATCCCATCCTGAACTGGCTTCACTGCACATTCATCCTAAGGTCTATCATTTAGACTGTTGTGGCATCTTTTTTTTTTTTTTTGGTCTTTCACCCATGTGCTTAAGCATGTATCTGAAGCTCCAGCTCATTTTTGACAGCTCCACAATCCCTCTGCCAAGTACTCCAGCCCCTCTCAGCCTCCTTGCTTGGAATATATGGGGGAGGAGGTTAAACTGCAAATTTACATGAGAGTACTCCCATTGACTTTAGTACCATTGTGTCAATCATGGGATGCTCTCCAACAGCAGCTTTGATGAAGAAACGGGAGAGAGGGGCTTGTGGGGTGTCACTCCCCACAATGATCCTAAGGGACCATACACATCTGGGCCATTTGCTTTTTGAGATCTTACCGTCAGGTAGACGATATAGAGTGTTGAAGGCTAGGACAAACAGATTTAAGGACAGTTTCTATCCAAGTGCTGTGGTTAGGTTAAATGCAGGGTTATGAAGGATTATCTGTTTTAGATGTATTTAATGGTTTAAATGGTTTTAATGGTTTTATGAATGTTTAATGGTTTTATGAATGTTTATTTAATGGTTTAAATGGTTTTAATGGTTTTATGAATGTTTATCCGTTTTAGATGTATTTAAATGGTTTTAATGGTTTAAATGGTTTAATGGTTTTAGATGTATTTAAATGGTTTATGAATATGTGTGTTTGATGTGTTGGTATGTTTGTGGAAGAGCACCTCATTTCGTTGCTCTCTTTTTGTTGAGAACAATGACAATAAATTCATCTATCTATCTATCTATCTATCTATCTATCTATCTATCTATCTATCTATCTATCTATCTATCTATCATCTATCTATCTATCTATCTATCTATCTATCTATCTATCTATCTATCTATCTATCTATCTATCTATCTATCTCAAAAACAAGTCCCCCAGGGACTCCTGATCCAGAATGTCTACTAGGCCATGGTGCTAGACAATGCTATGGCATTATATGCTTATGCAAACATTGCTACCTGATCCAAAAGGGGAAAAAAGGAGGCAGAAATGGAAGGGGTTCAGACTTCCCAAATGGTTTGACTTCACAAAAGGGGAACTCAGACAGTCGGAAATGTGGGATAAAAGTGCTGGCATCCATAAAGACCAGACTTTCCCTGGTGTCCATTAGCTCTATTTTGCAGATGGGGCAGAGCAGGCTGGCAACAACTGGGGCATGGAAGACAGATGTCTCTGTCTGATCATGCTCTTTAAATCTGCAAGGGTACCACAACAATATCGGATCAAACTGCTTGTGTGACTGCAGCCAAGGATGCATTTATTTCTCCATCTCTTCAATCTATATCCAGAACATATAAGGAAAGCTGGATTAGATTTAGATGAAGGTAAAAACTGGTAGAAGGAACATTAATAATTTGAGATATGCAGATGACACCACATTATTGGCAGAAAAGAGTGAAGACTTGAAACAACTCCTGATGAAGGTTAAAAACAGAAAGTGCCAAAGCAGGATTACAGCTGCTGTACATTAAGAGTCCTGATATTATTTTGGCAGCCAGGATGGTCAAGGGTCCTGATCACATGTAGGGGCCTTCACAGATCCTAGAATCTCATCAATATCCATCACAGAAACTGGGTAAAAATGGTTCATTAATAGACCAGGCATTTCTTCTAACTTATGTTATAATCAGTATCCCACTCAGAACACATTTGTGATATTCTACCAGCAGAAAGCTTGTGGCCAGCATGATTCCTCACTTTCTCTGAACCCTAGGGCTAGTGTTTTAAGAAATGTAGTCAGCAACTGGAGGAGGAAATTTCCATTCCATTCACAAAGTTCTACTCAAAATACCTTGCATCTGACCCAATTCCCCCCCTCTTTTTAGTGTGTGTCAACAGCACATATTGTTTTAAAAATTGGTATGTGTATAAATGCCATGAAAGTGGCATAAAACAGTACAAATGCAGCAAGAAAATGCGCCTGACTGAAACGGATGAAAACAACTACACACCGAATTGGAAAATAAAATAGCCATGTGGGTTCATCCCAGAGTATTAGTAAAAATAAGGATATAGTGGAGGTAGCCATTGAACTCCATCCATGTGGCTTAATAAGGCCATTTAAAAAGATTTTAATAAGTGGGGAAACTGATACTGAAGGAGGGTGTTTCTGTCATATACTGAAACTATGCTATTTAAGCCAAGTACACCCAGATTAACTTTGGTGGTTATGTACTTTAATTCCAGTCCATTTGCTCAATCATTTAGAAGTTATATGATAGTAGTTTATCTTTACCATTGTCTCATTACTATCTCTTATCAGCGTAAAGAGTAATACTTTTGAAAGGGGCTCATCTCAATTACAAAAGGGCTCATCTCATTTACTCATCTAATTTACAAAGAGTACAAAAAACACAACAGGATGAGCAAATGTTCCACATTTCATTTGTTTTATATTGATTTACATTTTGTCAGTGTGTTATGTTCTCTCTTTTGCTGTTGTTGGTTGTGTAGATTTGTTTGTACTGTGTGCTCCTCTCGTACAATACTTTTTCCTATACCATTTATATGCTATGTAGGATATATGTCATTTATTTTATTTTGTCATTTAGTTGCACCTGACCTATGGTGACCCTATGAAGTTTGCAAGGCAAGAGACATTTAGAGGAGGTTTGCCATTTCCTGTCTCTGCTTAGTGACCCTGATATTCTTTGGTGATTTCCCATCCAAATACCAGCAAGGACCAACTCTGCTTAGCTTCTGAAATCTGAAAAGATAAGGTTCGCCACCCTGTACTATCCAGGTTGGGATGTGTTATTCATACATGTGGTATATACAGAAGCATAATGTTGAAAAACATATACACTTTATGGGGAATGTTTGGTGAATGAAATGGAAATAAAGAATCTTCTATGTGATTTGTATGAGAAAGAAGCAAAACTGAAATAAGTCCCTTTGGATCAAAAGAAGAGGGATGAGCAATTCAAAACCAGCCCTACATTACCCCATAGATTTCCATCTCTTTTGTGCAACATATAGGCAATTTTAGAAATTTGCTGCAGGGTCATTGAGAACTAAGGAAACAAACAAAAAAGGTTAGTAGAGCAGAAAGCTTCTTGTGGACTTCATAAGGTCTATATATTTAGCAACTCACCATCGACTCAGTATATACATAAAGCTCAACTTGATAAATTCTTGGGAAAAAATCTGGAATGAAAGTAGTCTCCCTGCACACAAGCTTTTTAAAAACATTAGTTTTGTGGGGGTGGGGGGGAAATCTAAAAGTACCAGAACAACATTCTATAAATTCCTTGTAGTAAGTGAATGTACTATGCGTGACAACAATCCTAAAATAGCCAAGAAATAAGTTCAGGGGTTTTTTTTCCATGTTGTCTTGTGATATTGTTTGCTTTGGTGTACAAGAGGAAAATAGATTCATAAATAGATTCTTTGGTAGATTTACAAATGAATGCATTTTCATGCCAGTTTGTTGCAGCATTGATAATAGCTAATCTATCCAAACATTTGCTTACATAAACCAGAATCACTCCTAATTTCTTCAGATTCTGCATCATCCACTATAAATCTGCTTGCTGCGTTTTACAAGACTAAGGACAAAAATATGTGCACATGTCCATGCACACACAGGGAGAGTGGGGGGATGTATTTTAATCCCAGGTAATTATTCTTAGAAATGCACATTTTCAACCTTTTGGAGGGTCTCTTTTTTGATTGGATGGCTTCCTATTACTGTCCCCTCTGCAGGTGTGCGAGAGCAGCAGAATGGCAAAACAATCAAATCTAGAATACTGAAAAGGTTAAAGCTGCTCAGCAGTCTGTTGTATTTCCAGACACTATTGGATATTAACATTCAGATGCCTCTTCCCTGTGACAAAGATCACAATAAGAACAGATAAGGACACTGCTTGAATCTTTTCTTATGACAAAGGTAATCAGGAAAATGGAAAATAGTGGGAACTCTGTACATTCTCATGACATTGTTCAGATTGCTTCCTGTTTTATGTATCCCTTCTTAGACCTCACAACAGTAACACAAGTTTTGTTAATTTTCTGCAGTGATGTCTCAGTAGCCTTTAACAATGCATCAGTAAACTTCAGGTAACTGTAGTTTCCCTCCTGTTTTTGATGAGGACCTCAACACCTGAAGGAACTAAGGAATGCTGAGGACAGACAGGCTTTTATAGCCAGTGTGGTAGTGTAGCATTTAACATGTTGGACTAGGCTTAGGGAGACCCAGGTTCAAATCCCTGCTTATCCTCTGTAAGGATAACGGCCGGATCGCCCACTAGGCAAACTAGGCATTTGCCTAGGGTGCCGGGAAGGGGGCGCTGAATTGGGCTCCCTCTCCTTCCAGTACCCTAGACAAACACCTAATTCGCCACCCCCCTGATGCGCTGAGAGGAGTGATGTGCCAGTCTCCCCTTACCCACTTCAATGTGGGCATCTCTGTAAAGCATTCTTTTAAGAGAGCACAGGACACAATGAGGCTTTGCTCCCCCCTCGGAGGGGAGCAAAGCCTCATCGCATCCTGTGGTCTCTTAAGAGAATGCTTTACAGAAATGCCCACATTGAAGCTGGTAAGGGGACACTGGCATCACTCCTCTCAGCTCGCTGGGGGGGGGGGGCGCGAAGGTGGCCTGCCCACCACCACCCCAGAGTGCTGAGAGGAGCACACCAGCCTCCCCTTACCCGGGCCACTTCAACTTGGGCATTTTTGTAAAGCGTTCTCTTAAGAGAGCATGTGGCGTGACAAGGCTTCACTCAGGATGGGAGGGCTGGCAGGTCTCACCACTGCAGAGGGGACACTGCTGGGCAACGTTGCCTGGGACATGGGACACGCTAGGGTTGGCCCTGACTCTGTCAGGAAGTTCTTCCTAATTTTTAATGAAAAACTATTTTAATTTAATTTCAACCTGTTGGTTCTGGCCAACCTCCTGGGGCAACAGAAAACAACTCTACAGTCTGCACCATTATAGCAGCGCCCACCTCACGGCCTCCCTGGATCTCTATATTTCAGTCTCTTCGGGGTATTTTACTTGTTCTGTTGATGGGACTACAGCAGCTTTGTTTATTCTTCCCACAAAATATATAGGCTCACGAGAACTTTAACTTAAACCACAGATTTATTATAACAAAATGTCTTAAACTGGGGATATGGGAGATAATTACATAGGCTAGTACGTTTGTTCTGTTGTTCAGGCTTTACAATCACTTTTACTTTCTTGAGTCTTTCACAGTTACATGGTTCACAGTTTCCCTTCAACTCACTCTCCACCTCTAGCCAAGGTCTGGCCTCTGGGGATTGATGTGTCTAGTCTCACCCCTCGACTGAAGTCTCTCCTCTCAGCCCTTCTTGGTGTCTCAGACCCACATCCACTCCCTCAACCTCCTCACTAGATCTTCAGAGTGGTTCCTAGGTGTTTGTGACCATTCCGGTCTTAACTGACTCACACACACACAGCCCTCTTGGCTGGTTTTGTCCAGCTGGCAGTCTCTGGAAGACTTCCCCGTCTCCATCTCCAGCTTCTTCACAGGATCAGCTGCCCTCTCAGCCCTTCTGGCCGGCACTAACTGACCCTCTCAGTCTCTGTCAGGCCCCAACACTGACAGACTTCCCTGACAGGCCTCCACTCTGTCAGACATCAACTGATTGCACTCTTGCCTCAGCAGTTTCTCCCACTGAACTACTTTTTTCCCTCCCTGAGAGCTCTGAGCACTTTGCCCCCCACCCTCAGGTCACCTGATGCAGCCCTGTGCGTCTTCAGTTTATGCTTAACCCATTGCTTTCCGTCACAACCATCCTCTATATGACAGCCCTTCAAGTACCTGAAGATAGTTATCATATCACTTCTCACTGGAGAGCCAGTTTGGTGTAGTGGTTAAGTGTGCGGACTCTTATCTGGGAGAACCGGGTTTGATTCCCCACTCATCCACTTGCACCTGCTAGCATGGCCTTGGATCAGTCATAGCTCTGGCAGAGGTTGTCCTTGAAAGGGCAGCTGCTGTGAGAGCCCTCTCCAGCCCCACCCACCTCACAAAGTGTCTGTTGTGGGGGAGGAAGGTAAAGGAGATTGTGAGCCACTCTGAGACTCTTCGGAGTGGAGGGCAGGATATAAATCCAATATCTTCTTCTTCTTCTTGTCTCCTCTTCAGGATAAATGTACCATCCTCTCCAGGCTAAACATAGCTTCCATTGTCTTCTGCGATGCTGCCTTCGTGCTGCTGATCACATGACCTCGAATCCTGCTGCTACTGAACTTGCTGCTGCTGAACTCTGCTGTTCTGTTGCTGTCAAAGGGGTCCTGCTGTGAAAAGCCATGATGCTGACTGAACCCAGCAGTGCAATGAAGTCCCTTAGTAATCCAGTCAGACAAACCAGATGGTAGACTCCAGGTCAAATTTGATCAGACTGGTCAGGGAAGGGGACTGGAGAAAGCTCATGTAGGTGCAGATGCCTCTCCAGTTGTTACCCTGCTATGCTGCTGATCCCAGATGGCTTCTGAGCAGCATTGCCTCTTTCATTGCCCCCCACTACATACAAATGGGGCCTATGTAAGTCTGGTGTCTCTAGGTTATTTTAGTCTTAACATCTCAGCTTATTGGTTTGATCATTTATGAAAAATTACACTCTCTAGTGTGAACTAAACCATGGGCTAAAATTCATCAGAAAAAAAATTTGTGAGATTCTATCATGTCTAACATTTCAGACAAGTTATTGATAAAAAATAACATGTTGTGAGCTCCTTATATTTGTAGACACAACTTCAAATTGTGCAGAACACCTTATTCCCTACACTGTTCTACCATTGAACTTCATTAGTTGTAATTACTGTAGTTCATGTTCAATGGGATAAATATGATTTTCCCTCATGTCTTTTTCATGGTAACCTTTTCCTCATGGCAACACATTCCTATAGAAGCCCTGGTGTTGCTGCACCTGCTGATGTAGTGCAGTGCCACTGGTGTTTCTGGGTAGCAGCTTTCACTGAATTTGCCCTTTCTCAGTCCTCACAGTTGTCAGTCTCCTTGCATAAACACACACTGAGAGTGGGAATTTATCCACGTTTATTTTTTAAAGTGGTAATGGATATACAAAGATACAATTATAAGGATATATCAATTGCATTTTTTTTTGCAGGGGAATGGAAAAAGCCCCCTGGTGCTTATTTTTTTAGGGGAAGAAATAGCTGCTGAGGCACTGGTGCAGGAAAAATTGATGGGACTTGGTAAATCATTTTCCTGCCCACAAGGTAGTCCAGATTTGTTATAATCTTTCTCAAACTTCAAGCAAAACAGGTTTGGAAAAGATCTCAAAACAACAGAGGCAAACCAGGATGGTACATTAAAGGACCACAGTGGTGTGGGAAAGTAGGAAGACAGGATTTCCAAGCCACAAACTTTTTTTTCTTACAGAGGCCTGAATGTGTGGAAATGGCCAACGAGGTGATTCATCTCTCTATTATCAGTATGGAACAAAGCATTCCTGTGATTATTAGAATGTTAATAATGTGTGTGGCCCTTTTCATAAACAATAAATTACATAAAATAAAAGCCCAGGTCTTTGTCTCCATTATTCGGCCCCGCCCCGGCCGGGCTGCGAAAGCGGCTACGCACCACGGGGCGGGCTTTTGCATCCTCGGAAGGATGTGAGGCTGCGTGGAGCTTCCCAGGCATCCGGGTGCTTCAGGAGGGCGGGGCATTGGGGCTATATATAGCCTCTACCCCGCCCGTCCTATGCAGTTCTTTGAAGGCTCTCAGCTGGTTAGGAGGTGCATCTGGTGCCTGCAGCCGAGAGCATGTGGCAGTGAGGACGCGGGTGGCGGGCCTGCCGTTGGAGGGACAGGAAGGCAAGCGGCGAGGGCGGTGAGAGCAGCATGCTTGCAAAGCACGTCGGCTGCTCTCCACAAGTGGTCCAGCATCGTCGAGCCCCAGAAGGGGCTAAAGTAACTGTGGGGAGGGTGGGGATGCCTGGGTGCAGTGGCCTCGCGTTCCGCGGCTGGGAGCCTGGTGGGGTGTTGGGCACAGCGTATTGTCAGAAGGTTGGGGGGAGGTAGTGTGCAGGGGTACTGGCCTCATTTACGGAGTGCACTCTGCTAGCTCACCCCCCGCACTCCCCCCCTGGGATTATCTATAGGCCCCCTTTGGCTGATTGGGGGTTATTGGTAGGTGAGGGTTGCTACCCCATTCATCCTACCCTCACCCCCCCCTTATAAAAATTTCTTTGGGGTTGGGGTGTCCTTGTCTTTTACAATGGGGCCAAAGAAGGGACAGGGCCCTTCCAAGGGAAAGCAGCCTGCTAAAGGCCCTAAAAAGTGGGTCTGGCCGGGGGCTCCGGGGGAGGACCAGATGGACAGAGTTGAGATGAGGCAGGCCATAATGGAACAGCTGAGCGCTTTGGAGAAGGAGCGGGGCACGTCTGGGTTGCTTATGGTCTGGCCGAGGCATCACAGTGCCACTGGGCGTTTGGATACCCTTACTTTTGAGAGAGAGGTGCTATCAAGACTTTCTGCCTTGCAGGAAGGTATGGGCTCTAGGATGACGCCCGAATGTGACCAGGTGGTGAACATGAGCAGGGATGCGGTGCTGAGGGATGACATGGTGGAGCAGGAAGTGGTGGAGGACAGACAGCAGCTGGCCCAGCCAGTGGCAGTGGTGGTGACACTGGCTGGTGTTGAAGGTAAGATAACAATGACACAGCAGCACACCACATGGACCTGGGGACCGTGGGGTCATGGCGTATTGCCAGGGCCTGTGGGTGCGAGGCAGGTGTCTATGCTGGTCGAGCAAGGTGGACAGTGGGTTTTTCCGGCTCAGCCCGGGCCAGAATGGGCATCAGGGAATCCGGCTTTGGGGTTGATACAGAGCACACCGGTGGGTTGGTGCCAGCCACTTCCAGCTTCCTCGGGGAATGAGGCCGCCCAGGGGTCGACAGCATCGACGGTGGCGACAGGGGTGTTACCCTGGGGAGGACAAATGTCCTTGACCCAGCCATCAGGATGGGCTTGTGCCTTGTAATCCATGGAATTATCCCCCTAATCCTTATGGGTCAGTCCCCTTTTTGGCTCTCCCTTTTGGAGACTCGGCAATGCCTTTGGGGGACCACTTGATCCCCGCGACACGGGAAAAAATTCTGAGGGGTGAATATGTTGATGTATTCAGTCTCTTTTATAGAGAATTGGAAAATAAAAGTAAGGAAGAAATGGACAAGAAGGAGAAGGAGAAGCTCAGATGTAGGTAGGTGAATAGGACCTGGGCCAGTTGGCTGCCGGGTTTTCTCATATTCGTGGGAGTGATTGCAAGGGCACAGCCGGGTAGGGCTGCTCCATTGTTTCAGTATTGTGACATCATTTATAGGGCATACACTGATTTTGCAGGAGCGGCCTGGTTACAATATGACGAAAATTTTAGCATGAGGGCAGCAATTAATCCGATGTTGCCGTGGGACCAAATCAATCAGCAGTTGTGGTTGCAACTGATGGCCCCGGCTAAGCCCAATTTTGGTGTGGGTGATAGGGCTGACAATGGGCATTTAGTGCATAGACAGCCTGGTACCTCAACAGCCCGCTCCACGGCGGGTCAGTCGGTTCAACCCCGGCTGTTGTGTTGGGAGTTCACCTCTCAAGGAGTGTGCTCACGGAAGGCATGTAAATTCAGGCATGAATGCCCATTATGTGGTGGTTCCCACGCATTTTCAGCATGTAGTAAAGCCAAACAAAAAGGGGGGTCAAAGAGCCCTGGAGGAGGGGGCAATTCACAGGCACCTGGTAAAGGGTCCCAGTCCCAGTCAACTGAGAGTTCTTAGACATTTCCTGGAAGGTTATCCCAGGGGCGCTGACAGAGATTATTTGTGGGAAGGGTTTAATTTGGGGTTTAGGATACCATTTCAGGGGCCTAGGGTGCCTTGTAGGGCATCCAACCTTCATTCTGTTGTGGGGCTGGAGCATGTTGTTAGGGCAAAGATAGCAAAGGAATGTGCGGAAGGGCGTGTTATTGGTCCTTTCGAAGCCCCCACCCAGTTCCATGTTTGAGGGTCTTCCCATTGGGAGTGGTTCCTAAGAAGGCCGCGGGTGAATATAGGTTGATTCACCACCTTTCATATCCCAGCGGTGGGTCTGTGAATGATGGAATTCCCAACCACCTTTGCTCAGTTAGATACACTTCCTTTGACCAAGCGGTCAAGGTCGTGTGGGGGTGCAAGTTGGGCGCAGAAATGGCGAATTGCGCTATTTTGTCTTCTACCAGTGCACCCGGAAGACTTTGAGATGTTGGGGTTTCAGTTCAAGGGAAAGTTTTACATGGATAGAGCATTACCGATGGGGTGCTCTGTATCCTGCGCTGCCTTCGAGCGGTTTAGTTCCTTTTTGGAATGGCTGCTGAAGGATAGATCGGGGCACGTGGAGCGGTTCATTATTTAGATGATTTTCTGTTCATGGGTGTGGCAGGGACCGGGCATTGTGCCAAGCTTTTGGAGCTTTTCATTAGGCTGGCGGAAGAGCTTGGTGTGCCGTTGGCACACGAGAAGACGAAGGGCCCTGCTACCCGGCTTACATTTTTGGGTATCGAGTTGGATACCGTCCAGCAAGCTTCTCGGCTGCCAGTCGAAAAGGTCCAGCAGCTGAGAGTGAAGATAGCAGCATTAAAGCGAAAACATAAAGGTGTCACTTTTGGAGCTTCAGCAACTGGTAGGGCATCTCAATTTTGCCTGTAGAGTGGTGGCGCCGGGCAGGGTATTCCTTCGGCGCCTTTGTGATGCCATGGAGTCTCTGCGTTTACCTCATCATAGAGTGCGCATAACGGCTAGCATGTGCAGCAATTTGGAGGTCTGGGAGAACTTCTTGGAGTCATTCAACGGGGTATCCTTTTGGCGTGAGGATATGAAGGTCGAAGCCGACCTCCACATATCCGCAGATGCTGCAGGTTCTACCGGTTTTGGTGTTTTGTTTAGGGGGCACTGGTGAGCGGAGCAATGGCCTGAGGAGTGGCAAGCCAGTGGCATCTGCAGGAACTTGACATTTTTGGAGTTTTTTTCTAATTGTGGAGGCGGTATTTGGGGGGAACAGTTGGCCAACCAAGTTGTGCACTTTTGGTGCAACAACTTGGCGGTTGTGCAAGTCATCAACTCCTTGTCCTCCAAGTCCATACCAGTGATGAACCTGGTCAGGGTGTTCACACTGCGCTGCCTTCGTTTAAATATTTTGTTTTTAGCTAAGCACGTGCCTGGGGTTAATAACAGGGTGGCAGATGCTCTGTCTCTCTGACAGATGGAGTGCTTTCGTCAGCTGGCCCTGGAGGCCGATCCTCAGCCGGTTCAGATGCCTTGGGACCTGTGGCAGCTTGGCAGGCAGAAGCCGGTAGGACAATTCTTTTAGCATTGGCCCCGAGTACCCAGAAAGCCTATGAGTGGGCTGCCTTGCAGTTTAGGGTATTTAGGAATTCGGTGGGACAGGGGGATCGCTGGCCCATCCCGGTCTCACACCTGATGCAGTTTTGTGTGCACCAAAAAAGCAGGAGTTTAGCGGTTAAATCCATCCGGGGCCAGTTGGCGGCTTTAGCTTTTATTAGTAAGGCACAAGGGTACCTGTCGGCCGTAGATGATTTTAGAGTAAAAAATATGCTAGAAGGCTGGTCTAGGGAGCGTGGGGGGCGAGCAGATGCCCGACAGCCCATCTCCCCATCTATACTTAGAGGGCTGGGTGGTGTTTGGCCAGAGGTTTGCAGTTCAGATTATGAAGTGGCACTGTTCCACGCAGCAGCACTGGCATTTTTTGGTGACTTAAGGGTATGTGAACTAGTGCGGCTGTCATGGAGCGACCAGTCTGATGGGGCATTGCGGTGCAGCGATGTAACATTTGCTGATGGACACGCGTTGTTGCATGTCCGGCGATCCAAGACGGACCAAAAGCAGAAGGGCATCACGGTTAAGCTCGGTCCCTGTGAGGAGTCTGGTTTATGTCCAGTGCACGCGTTACAGCAATATGTGGCTATCCGAGGGAACGCCCAAGGGCCGTTTTTCTGTCATACGGTGGGGGGGGGGGCCTTTCACAAAGTATCAATTTTGGGTGGTGATGGCACGGGCTCTGGATAAGTGAGGATTAGGAAATTTAAGTTCAGGACTCATGCATTACGAATTGGGGCTGCATTGACTGCGGCAGCAATGGGTTATCCCGGACCGGCCATCCAAAGGGTGGGCCGTTGGCGCTCGACTGCTTACCATGTCTATGTGTGTCCATTGCTGTTTCCCTGAAGGGCTGGGAGTTTTGGGTTTGGTTATGGTAAGTTGATGTTCAGTTGTTGATTGTTTTTTCATTCCAGGTGCTGTGGCTCATCAGGGGAGGCTGCGGATCTTCATATGCGGGCACAGTATCATATTTTGGGCCGCCCACTTTGCGAGGAGATCGCCAGTCAGCTCACA
The DNA here is from genome assembly GCF_032191835.1 of Heteronotia binoei. Lineage (NCBI taxonomy): Eukaryota > Metazoa > Chordata > Lepidosauria > Squamata > Gekkonidae > Heteronotia > Heteronotia binoei. Next base: position 110,547,297 of record NC_083243.1, on the reverse strand, counting down.
GTTGGGGCTGAGTGAGTGGGCTATGGTTGAATGGCAGGGGCGTCGGGGGTTAAGATGGCCTGGGCTCCTGCCTTTGCTGTTTTCAGGAAGGGTCGGTTCCCCACCGCACATACCCGTTATTCACCTTGGGGGGAATGATCTGGGTTTGATGAAAGGGAAGGCCCTATCCTTGCAGGCAGTGGCAGATCTCCGAGCCATCATGCGGAGGTGGCCTGGAGTTTGCCTGATTTGGTCTGCCATCCTGCCACGGAGAGTCTGGCAGGCCGCTTTGGACCCTGCGGGGATTGAGCGGGCCAGAAGAAAGGCAAATCGGGCCCTGAGGAAGGCCTTAGCAGGGGGGCAGGGTACCTTCCTTCCCCACCCTGGAATTAGGGTGGATAGGGCAGAGTTGTACTAGCCAGATGGAGTCCATCTGTCAGACGTGGGAAATCAGGCCTTTTTTAGTGACTTGCGGCAAGGTCTTCGAGTGGCTCTGGGCTGCCCGGGGGGCGCTAATGCCTATGCAGAGGCTTGGCATTGGCGGTGGCAGAAGGAGCAAGGGGTTTATACCTTGCTGGTGAGCACCTAGGCCTCTGCACCTGATTAGTGCAGTCAGTCCGCAGGAACGGCAGATGGGCTTTACGGCTCAATGTTGTAGAATGCAGATCGTATTCATGCCTCTCCTTATTTGCCTCCTTCTGGTGATTGGGGCTGAAGTGGAAGGGGAGGGCATTTGTTGGCCTGGCACTAGCTACATTTGTATGGCTGGTGCTGGGGGCAAGGTGGCTCGCCTTTGTTGGACTTGGTGGGGTTGGTGGAAGACCCCAGGGCTTGTCCAATAGCTGTTTTACCTTGTCGTGTTAAAATTGTGTAGTTAATAAAGTGGCCTGTTTTCCCAATATTATGTGTCAGTCTCTTTATTCCAACTGGGGGTACAAATTTGATTACACATGCTTTTGCGTTTTTTTTGGTGGGTCTCCTTAGGTTGCTACTGCTCAATCAGCAACTTAGTCACCATGAACTCGTTGACTGACTCAATTTGCTACTTCAGTTAACCAAGTTTCAAGTTCTGACCAAGTTTCAAGTTCTGACATGATTGTAAAGCTTCTGGGAATTGTCCCCTTAGAGTCACTTTGTGCCTCAATTTCACACTGAAAGGAACAAGCATATGGATGTGATCTACTAAATGAGCAATGGTGAGTAGAAGTCTCAAGGATACAGTTTGACTTTGTTTTAGTTCAGCACCCCAAAACTTTAGCTAAAGTCTGCAGCTGTTTAATACTATATTGGAAGTGCCTAGAAAACAGTAATCCATATGACCTAGATAGTACAAATACAACTTGCAATAGCACAAGACAACTGTATTTCTACTATTATCCTTCTTTGAATTTCTCATAAGGCTCACTAACAACTATCTATGGAATGGTTTAGTTAGAAAAACAACTCATAAAACTCAAACCATAGAAAGGGGTGGCTCCACCTCTGGAGTGAAATAATTCTACCTTTGGACTGTGGAAGCGTTATTAAAGAGATTGGAGAATGGAAGAGATTGGAAATCTGCCTGGCTTCCACCAGGTCCATGTATGGAACTTTTTGCTTTTTTTCTTACAGAGGCCTGAACATATTAGCTAACTGCATAATCATCCAGAAGATGGCCCAGTTTGTTTGCTTGCTTGTTTGTTTCTTTAGTGAATTTAAATGCTGCCCTTTCCCATGACAGGCTCAGGGCAGATTACAGACACAATAAAACAGTTAAAACCTACGCTAAAATAATAAAACAGTCAAAGCTCAACTAGGTAAAAAAGGTAATGTTTCCATCGTTTTCAGATTATAACTGATTAATTGGAAGCTGTCATTATTTAGATGAGATGGGCTTTACAAGTCTAACATTTTCTGTAACTTTATTTTTAAAAAGCACATTTACAATTAATCTTGTGTCTGCAAGAAATGATACTCATGAAACAGATATGTATTTTAGAGGATCCTACGGAGTCCCTGTGGATCATTAAAAAATCAAAGTGCAAAAATTATCTCCTGTAGTTACTCTCACAGCTGTCAACTCCTGTGGGCTCCTGCATTTGTTGCTGGGCTCTTGTCTTTTATGTGGAGAGATAACATTAAAAAAATGGATTTGTAAAATATGAGGTGCACAGTCAGAATATGTGGAGCACTTGAGAGCCTTTAGCAAAACTTGGGGCTTCTTTAAGTAAGCATAACAAAGGTAATTCATTAACTTTTTTCTTAGAAAAAGAAAATATTTAATATTATTTAGATTAGAAAATCATAACACTTTTAAATTATATTTTAGGAAAATGAATAATGTGTTGAATCCTGCAAACTCTAAGTAGGAATTTACAGAGATGGACCTTTCTCACCTTCCTCTCCTCCAGTAAATCCCTGTGGTCCCTGAAAGGCTAATGCTGATGGTCTGGGGAGCAAAATGTCATTGAACATTTTCGCACACAGCTAACCTCGCAGTCACAATCCTGTTCCCTCCGCAGCATCCAATCGGATTTTGCACCATCTGCACCGGAGTTACAGGAAGTGCCGTGGCTTTTGCGTAGCAAACGTAAACCGCTAAAACCCAATTTACATTTGCTACGCAGAAGCTGCAGCATTTCCTGTAACTCCGGCGCAGATGGTGGGAAATCTGACTGGATGCTGTGGAGGGAACAGGATTATGACTGCGAGGTAAGCTGTGTGCGAAAACGGTAATAGATTATACAAGACAGCAATTAGCAAGGAGAATGGGATGAAATCATTCCACTAGTGGAAGAAGTTGTGCGGCATCCTTGTGTAGGATCCAGCCAACCTTTGTCAAGTTTCTCATCCATCCTTCCTGAGTATTTACAGCCCTAGCGGCCCTGGTAGTATAACAGTCTGTTTTTTATTGTTCTTTCCTGTATTGTGTCTTCAGAAAGAATGTGAGGTGTGACATCCTTTAGTTCCCAGGTTCTTATCAGTTCCCAAGTATGTAGTAGAAGCCTGTGTAGTGAAATTTACAATATTGATGTAATCCTGTGACCCCTCACTTTGAATAATGCCCACCATTTGGTAACTGTCCATACCTATCTATCAAGTCCCTGCTTTGCCTTTGCTTCTCTGTTCTTCTCATTGAACCATCAGTGATGAGTTCAACCTAGCTCTAATAAATGGATCTATTTGAAATAACAAAGGATCTCATTATTTGGAGTATTGGGGACTTGACAATCTTCTTATATTAAGAAGGTATAATGGGGGGGGGGTGGCGTCGCATGCATAGGGAATGGACGCCTGAAAACAGAGCTCCGTACTTACCCCTGCCAAATCCACTTAAGCAAGCGCCCAGCGTTGTTGTTTGTTTTCTTTTTTTCCTTTAATTAGTATGGGAACAGTAGATGGTCAAAAACCCAGATCAAAAAGAAATTCAAGGAACTCTGTTAAAGACTATTTTCCAAAAAAGCCTAAGGCTAAGGCCTCAGGAAAAGCAAGCAGCCCTGCAAGCAAGATGGCGTCGGGAGGAGGGGAAAACACAGCAGCAGACCTAGCTTCATTTCGTTCTGAGGTAATGGAGGCTTTTCAAAAACTGGAACAAAATATGACTGACAAAATATCTGCCATGATCCAGCCCCTTTCTGCTGAAATGGAGGGTTTCAAAACGTCCTTAGAGAAGGTGGCAGAAACGGCAGATTCTGCTTTTAACATGGCAAGTGCTGTGCAGGAGGACACTCAGTATTTTTATAAAAGAGATGAATGGGCCACTGATAAAATTATTGCACTTGAGAACCAACTGAAAATGGGGAATGTTAAAATTCGTGGGCTCCCCAAGAATTCTGCCTCCCCCTCTGATCTAAAAACTCTTATAGCCTCCTGGCTATCGAAGGCATTGGGTTTTTCTGAATCTGATCTCTGTGCCCTGGAGACAGTATATAGAATTGGCCCATTGCGCAGACAGAAAACTTCGTTGCCTAGGGACATTTTAGTCCGTTTCTCTTCTGCCTCAGTTAAATCCAAGTTGCTGCAAAAAGTCCGGGCTATAAATCCTCTTCTGCTAGGAGATTACAACATCCAAATTCTACAGGATTTGTCTTCTGAAACCTTGCAAAGGCGGAAAAATCTGAAGCCAATTATAGAAATCCTGAACAGGGAAAACATCAGATATCGATGGGTTGCTTCGTACAAGCTGCAAGTTACAGTACAGGATCAGTCATTTGTAGCTGCAGACCTTGACTCAGGCCTAAGCATGCTGCGCGATATGAATCTTCCTGTTCCCACCGGCCTTATGGAAGCAGCCTCCCATGCTCACTCAATAACTTCAGACACTAGATGGCGTCATGTGCCTATGAACCGTCCTGATCGGCCTGTTTCTTCTAGAAGCTAATCGCTGGAACTGTTGCTATGCAGAAATCCTCCCCCCCTTTTTTTTTTGTTGAGGATTCCTGACGTCCTTTCCCCCCCCGACATATAAGCTTTGCCTACTGAACTGCTGACTTATAAGCTTTGCCTACGTGGTGCTTATGAAGCAGTGTTTATATATGAAATTGGGGGGTTCCCCCCCTTCCCCCCCCTTGTTATTTATATTTTTTGAAAGCAGTGTTATGAATGTGAGGGAGTTATTAATTTAAATCAACTCATTAAAGGAAATCTTCTTGGTTGATTGGGTATGCATGATTGGAAGAATGGAGTGACTTGGAATATATGGTTTAAAAAGTAAGTGGAAGTAGGTGTTTGAATGGGGAGGCTGGGTGATGAGAGAGGGTGTGGGAGTGAGTGAGAGAGTGAGAGAGAGAGAGGGGGGGGGTAGATCTGAGTGAGAAACTTGAATAGTATGATCAGGGTTTTATATCAATATATTTCTTTCTACTGTGAGTTAATGAATTGTCAGGACCTTTTCCCTTCCTTTGTGAATTCTTGAATGGAAATGAGTGTGTGAGACAGAGGGTTGGTAGGGAATGTATGTGTGTGTCAGTTTGTGCCTTATGCTATTATGAAGGTTTGGAAATTTGTTTCCCTTACTATCACATCTCCCTACATAGGCTTATAAGTGGCTGAAGGATAGTTGGTGGGGAGTGTTTGGGGAGATCAGTATTTAATAGTGTTCATAATTCTGTTTAAAGTTTCATTGTATTTTTATCATAGTGTCTTAAGTCTCACTATAACTTTGTGATCGAGATCTGATGCTGTTACACATGGTATATTAGTTTGCCTGTACTTATCTTTAATTCACTAATCTGAGTTGATAAAAGGCACAGATTTTATTATATGTGGCTTTCTAGGCATTTTAGCCTTGATTCAATCAGCTTTATGTGGCCTTTCATTATAAAACTCTCTATACATTCGGCTCTGTTATTCTGTTTATAAATTTTAATTTTGCTGGGTTGATATTGTTAAATATAAGCATTTTTGGCAGAGAGGGAGAATGGAGAACTTCGGGTTTTTTTAAATAGCTCCATTTGGTAGTTGTTGCTAGTTGTGTGGTGTCTTCAGTAACGAAGACTTCCGCTTCAAATTTAACCTTTTAAGTAAGTAGTTGTTGTTTTCCCAAGTTTGGGTTAACAGAGTTGGAGGGTGAGTTAGTGGCTAGTGTCTGTTAATGCTAGACCACTGGTGTTGGTTATGGTTTTTTGTTTTTGTTATGGGCAGCATAACTGTATTGAATTATTATGGTTTTAGCTGGAAGTTTTTTAAAGCCTTTGATTTGAAATCTGTCCTCATACCTTTGAAATTTGATCTACAGGATTCATCTCGAGCTATCCTGGTGGCACCTGGGTTAAATGCTTTAAATTGTAATAATTTTGATAACCTTGGTTATTTCCTCTTTCAATTATGGCGGAGTGCCACTTGAAATTTCTTTCTCTAAACTGTAACGGGCTAAATAATTTAATTAAGAAAAAACGGGTTGCCTCTGCCATCTCTCGTCAGAAACCAGATATAATTTTTTTGCAAGAAACTCACCTTAAGGGTAACCAGCCCAGGGTCTTCCAGTCCAAATTTTTTGTTCATCAATTTCAAGCTTATGGGTCTTCCAAAGCAAGAGGTGTGGCCATCCTAATAGGTAAATCAGTCCAATTCACTTTTGAAAATTCCTCAATTGACCCTGGGGGTCAGTATATTTTTATCAATGGGGTCTTTAATGGTAGCCCTTATACTCTGGCATCGGTGTATGCTCCAAATGATGGGCAAATTGCATTTATTAAAGATACCTTGTCACAACTTCAAACCTTTCATACAGGGCCCATTATCTTGGGAGGAGATCTCAACTATGTTGTCAATCCTTCTTTAGATAGATCTCAAAAAAGCCTGCTACCTCTATCTGCCAATAAACGGTCTCAATCAAAAGATTTGAATGGCCAAAATGATTTAGCTCAAGTTTTTCAATCCTATAATCTGTCAGACATTTGGAGAAGCAGACATCCAAAAGAAAGAGATTATACCTTTTTTTCTTCTCGTCATCAAACTTATTCCAGAATAGATTTTCTTTTAGTTTCAGATTCTATTTCTAATCTTTTTTCTAAAGTAGAAATTGGCCCAATGATTTGGTCTGATCATGCATGGTTGGAAGGGTATATGTCAGGCGTTACTGACAGATCTTTTTCTTTTAATTGGAGATTGGATAGTAAACTTCTGTCTATGAAATCGGTTACAGATTCCATTGAAAAAGACATTAAATAATTTTTTCAATTCAATATGGAGTGTGGAGTACCCCAGCATATAGTTTGGGATTCTTTTAAAGCTGTAATTCGTGGCAGATTTATGGCTATTGCCTCTTCGTATAAAAAAGAAAAAGAAAAATTAGATCTGATTTGGTTGCCAACATTACCAAATTGGAAGAGAAATTTAAAAAATTTGGTAGCAAAAAAACTTATTCAAAACTTCTTATAGAAAGAAAAAAATTAGAATCTTTTGATGTCTCCAAGATTCAAAAACAAATGGCTTTTATAAAACAAAAATATTGGTTTCGAACTCCTCAATCTCTTAAACTCCTATCTTGGAAGGTTAAAAAGAGAGTATCCTCAATGGCTATTTCTTCCATTCGTTCTAAATCTGGTACCTTGAAACATTCCACTAAGGATATTGTAGGAGTGTTTAAAAAGTACTATTCATCTCTATATTCCTCCCACCATCCATCATCAGACCTTATTTCATCTTTCTTAGACACTCACTCAGTTATTAAGCCTGTCTCTCCTGAGGTTAAATCCTTTTTGGACAAACCTTTTACTGCACTTGAAATACAGGAGACTATCAAGTCTATGAAATCCAATAAATCTCCAGGCCAAGATGGCTTTATACCAGAATTTTATAATTTTTTTAACATTTTGTTGGCTCCCATCTTGGCAGACGCCTGTAATCAGTTTGTACAGTCTGGTTCTTTCCCTGTTACTTGGTCACAGGCAAAAATCATACTTCTTCCAAAGAAGGACAAAGACTTACTAGACCCTAGTTCATACAGGCCGATATCGCTCCTTAATTGTGATTATAAGATTTTTACAGCAGCCCTGGTGGCTAGGCTTAATACCTTTATAGGGAACTACATTCATCCTGACCAATCGGGCTTTATCCCACACTGTGAGTTAACGGACAATACTAGAATGGTCCTTGATGTTATTCAATACTGCCGGAAATTTAATATTGAGTCTTCTTTTATCTTATCTATTGATTTTGAAAAAGCCTTTGACTCCGTTGAAGTGCCTTATCTTACAACCTTACTGCAGAAAATGAACTTTGGCCCGAATTTTCTGAAGATAATCCATTCTTTATATAAATCGCCTTCTGCTATTCTTTCTATTAATAATTTGGATTCTGAAGAATTTAATCTTTTCAGAGGGACGAGGCAAGGTTGCCCCTTGTCTCCTCTGCTTTTTGCGATCGCAATAGAACCTCTTGCTAATGCTATCCGTGATACCAATATTATCGCTGGTCTCTCTCTCTCTCTTTCGGCTTGGCTTTGCGAACGAAGATTTAAGAAGGGTGCAATAGTCCACGTCTGCTGCAGGCTCACTGGTGGCTGACAAGACCAATGCGGGACAGGCAGGACCGGCCACAGTGGCTGCAGGGAAAAGTCTGATTTAGGGTTGGTGCTGTAGCAGTGCGATTCTTCCTCAATCTCCTTTTGTCCTCAAGACCAGCTATGCGTGCGTTCTCAAAAGAAGAGACAGCCTGGTGGATGGTGTGCCTCCATGCTTTGCGATCTGAGGCTAGGTCAGACCACTGGTGATCTCGCTGGTATCCCTATTAGAAAGAAACAAATTAAGGTGTCTTTGTTTGCAGATGACCTAGTGCTTTTTGTTACAAAACCTAAGTCTTCTTTACCGGCTGTCTTTGATTTATTATCTGTATTTTCTTCTATATCAGGCCTTCGAATAAACCCATCCAAAACCATTCTTTATCCCATCACAATTTCGGATGCTCTCCAAGACTCCATCTACTCTAATTATCACTTTAAAAAAATTGATAGATATTGGACATATTTGGGGATCAATATACCTTTGAAATTGGGAGATATTTTTAAAGTTAATCATCATTTATTGATTAAGGACGTTCTTACCCTGCAAAAGAATAAAAATTCTTCACTCATTCCCTGTAATGAAAAAAAATCAGATTATTAAATCTTTTATTTTCCCCAAATTTCTGTTTTTATTTCGAGCCATTCCTATTCTTATTCCTGAGGATTTATTTGTGGGTTGCCGTTGTTCGTTCTTAAGATATATTTGGAACAAGGGCTTGTCTAGAATAGGGTATGCAACTCTTATTCGTTCTAAATCCTCAGGGGGTCTGGCTCTTCCGGATCTGCATAAATTTTATGAAGCTGCCATTTTAGGTGGCCTTATTAGATACCATGATGCTGACTTAAATTCAGGTTGGAAGGCCCTAGAAGATACCTATCTAAATAACAAATCGTTTCACTCTATATTATGGGAATTTCCGAAGAATAGACCTCCTATTATCTCCTCCAACCTTTTTCTTAAAGCTATTTTTCAGATTTGGGACAAACGTCGCCTCTCTTTAGCCCCTCCAATATCTCCACTATCTCATTTTGTGGATGTTTCTTGGTTTCAACCGGGGTTTTTTTGCAAGTCTTTTCCAATTTGGAAAAAATATAACCTTTATAGGTTTGTGGATATTTTGTCCAATGGAAAAATGCTCGACAAAAAATCTTTGGAAGAGAAAACTGGTGGGACAAAAATCCCATGGTTTGAATACTTGCAAACTAACAACTTGGTGACATCACTCTTAAAGAAATACAATTTCAATTGACCTCTTACTTTCTTTGAACACTTGCTATATTCTCCTTTTTTAAAGCGGAAGGGACTGATTTCATTTATTTATAAGGGTTTGCTAGACATTGATGCTGTTGATTTGTTATCCTATCAAGAAATTTGGCAAAGGAATAGTTCAATTAATTTTCAGGAGGATGTTTGGTAACAAATCTGGTCATCTCCTTCGTTTGTTTCAAAATCATTGAATATACAATTACAAACTCAAAAAATTTTGTTTTGGTGGTATTTAACACCTCAGAGATTAAGCCATATGGCGATAAATCAATCCTCCAAATGTTGGAAAAATTGTGGAGAGGTGGGCACATTTATACACTGCTGGTGGTCTTGCCCGAGGGTGCAGTCGTTTTGGGCAGTAATTGTGGCAAAAATCAAGGATATCACGGGCTGTAGTTTACCCTTAAGATTGGAACTCATTTTGCTTGACTGTTGGAAAGATATTTCTATTACTTCTCTCAATAAATCCCTGATATCCCTTTTACTAGTTACTGCTAAAATGGTGTTAGCCCAATTTTGGAAATCTCCCAATATTCCTCCAGTTAAAGCCTGGTATGCTAAAATCTGGGAGGTCTATGCTATGGACAAGATAGCAGATAGTTTATGCAATATAAACAATTCAGAAAGTAACGAATCTCTGATGTACAAGTGGCTTCCATTTCTTAAATTTTCTTTTGGTCCTGTAGATCAGATGCGTACATGTATACCTGGTAGATATTATGACATTATTAATTTGATGTAATTAATATATGGACAGAGTACTTATTTTTTAATTCAGCTGCCAATTATGTATGTGTGTGTGAATGTATGTATGTGTTGTTTTGTTTGTATTTTGTATATATATATATATATATATAAATATATATAAATATATATAAATATATATTGTTTTCTGCTGGTATGCTATGCTTATACACAAAGAATGATTGCAGATACAGTCATTGATTGCTTTATTTGTATGTTTATTAAATTCAATAAAAAAGTTTTTGGACAAAAAAAAAAGAAGGTATAATGTATATATGAAGTTATACATCATGTTGGGTATATGGATTTTTATATGGCTTCCATCACATCTGCTAGTTCTTGCCAGGTTCAATTATTTAGAATAATCCACTCTCTTACATTCCTTTCAGAGAGGATCCAGAATAACTGCAATTTTTTTATAAGCTGTGAGGCATTTGTGAGCTCCTTGCAGATAAAGTCATGTTGTTCCCCTGCAACCTCTCAGCCAGTGTTGCTACAGTACACAAACTGGAGGTGGGCAAATGTCCCCATCTTCAAGAAGGGGGAAAAGGAGGATCCAGGTAACTATTGACAGGTAAGCTTGACATCTATACCTGGAAAAGTTTTAGAACAAATCATCAGTCAGTCAGTCCTGGAACATTTAGAAAGGATGGCTGTGATTAGTAAGAGCCAGCATGGGTTTCTCAACAATGCAAGTCATGTCAGACTAACTTGATCTCTTTTTTTTGAGAAAGTGACTATCTTGCTGGATCAGGGGAATGCTGTAGACATAGTTTATCTTGATTTCAGTAAGGTTTTTGATAAGGTTCCACACACTATCCTTGTTGACAAGTTGGTTCCTGGATCCTGTTACCACTAGGTGAATTTGTAACTTGTTGACAAATCATACTCAGAGTGTTTGTGAATGGTTCCTCATCCTCTTGGAGAGGAGTAACAAGTGGAAAGGATATGTCCTGGGGCCTGTTTTGTTGAACATCTTTATAAATGATTTGGATGAAGGAATAGAGGGAATGCTTATTAAATTTGCCGATGATACTAAATTGGGAGGGATTGCAAATACAGTAGAAGACAGAAACAGGATACAGGATTACCTGGACAGGCTGGAAAACTGGGCTAAAACCAATAAAATTAATTTTAACAGGGATAAATGTAAACTTCTGCATTTAGGTAGGAAAAATCCAATGCATGTCTGAGCAGTAGTATGTGTGAAAAGGATCCAGGGGTCTTAGTGGACCATACACTGAACATGAGTAAACTGTGTGATGCAGTGGCTAAAAAGGCAAATGCAATATTGGGCTGTATTAACAGGAGTACATATCCAGATCACATGAAATGATGGTATCGGTTTACTCTGCTCTGGTAAAACCTCACCTGGAGTATTGTGTTCAGTTTTGGGCACCACATTTTAAGAAGGATATAGACAAGCTGGAATGGGTCCGGAGGAGGGCAACAAAGATGGTGAGGGATCTGGAGACCAAGTCCTAAGAAGAAAGGTTGAAGTAGATGGGCATGTTTAACCTGGAGAGGAGGCAGCTGAGAGGTGATATGATCACCACCTTCATGTACCTGAAGGGCTGTCATCTAGAGGATGGTGTGGAATTGTTTTCTGTGTGGACCAAACCCAATAGGTTGAAATTGAATCAAAAGAGTTTCCAACTCAACATTAGGAAGAACTTCCTGACAGAGTGGTTCCTCAGTGGATCAGGCTTCCTCGAGAGGTGGTGGGCTATCCTTCCTTGGAAGTTTTTAAACAGAGGCTGGATGGCCATCTGACAGCAATGTGGATCCTGTGAATTTTTTGGGGGGGGCAGTATTTGTGAATTTCCTGCATTGTGCAGGGGGTTGGTCCCTTCCAATTCTATAATTCTGTAACTAGAGGACACATGGCCATCTTCAGATTCAGTTTTTGACTTCTTCAAAGCTGAGGTTGACAGGATTCTAGATGCTGTTAGGCCAACCACCTGCTTCCTAGATTAATGCCCCTCATAGCTGGTGAAAGCCAGTGGCGAAGGGCTACAAGGTCCTCTGAAAGATATCAGTCTATCCCTGGTCTCAGAGACTTTTCCAGCAGGGTTGAAGGAGGCAGGGGTTACCCCGCTTTTGAAAAGATCAAACTCAGACCCTATGGATCTGACCAATTACTGCACAGTTTCTAATCTTCTGTTTCTGGGCAAGATAGATGAGAGAGCAGTGGTGGAACAGCTCCAGAAATTCCTGGATGACACATTGGTGTTGAACTCATTCCAATCCAGCTTCTGCCTCAGCCACAGGACAGAGACGGTGTTGGTCACCCTCACGGACAATCTCCTCTGGCAGCTGTATTGAAGTGGGTCGGCATTCCTGATACTGCTCAACTTTTCAGCAACATTCAACACAGTCAATTACCACCTATTGATTCACCACCTCACTGGCAAAGGGATTTGTATTGTAGCCCTTGAATGATTCACCTCATTCTTTTATGGTTGGGGACAGAGGGTGGTGTTGGGAGGTACAGTGTCCCAAGGTATCTGATAGAAAGCAGGGTCCCTCATGGGTAACTTCTCTCCCAATGTTATTTAACATCTATATGTGCCCCATCACCTAGCTGGTGTGGCGTTTCAGGCTAGGATGTCATCAATATACTGCGGGCACCCAGCTTTTTCTTCTTATGGGTGGCTAACCAGATACCATTCCTGTGAATTTAGCTGAGGGTTTGGAGGTCATGGTTGAGTGGTTAAAGCAGATCTGGCTGAAACTGAATCTGGGTAAGATGGAGATTTGGCTGGGTGAGGAGAGTTGTTATCTCCCAGCTCTTATCACTTGCCCTGTCGAGAGCTTGGGAGTAACTCTGGATGCCACCTTGTCTATGGAGGCCTAAGTCGTGAAGGCTGCCAAACTGACATTTCTCCAAATGTACCAGGTTAGGCAACTGGCTTCCTACCTGTCTCACCTTGACCTAGCCACAGTAATCCACACAACCATCACCTCCAGGGTAGATTGCTGTAATTTGCTCTGTGTGAGCCTACCCTTGTGTCTGACCTGGAAGCTTTAACTGATCCAGAATGTGGCCACACAGATCCTAATAGGGACCCCTCAGATGGCACACATACAACCTGTACTGCACAAGCTGCACTGGCTGCCAGTGGAGCACCAGATCTGGTTCAAAGTTTTGGTTTTGATTTTTAAGGCCCTTACCAGTCAGGGACCCACATATTTTGGGGGCTGCGTCTCTTGTTATGTCCCTGGAAGAGTTTTATACTCTGGGAATAACAACCTCCTGGTAATTCCTGGCCTGATATAGATAAGGCTGTCTTCAGCTAAAGCCAGGGCCTTTTTGGCCCTGGTCCTCACCTGGTTGAACTCTCTGCCTGAGGACATCCATGCCCTGTGGAATTTATTATCATTTAATAGGAGTTGCAAGGCAGAGATATTGTGCCAGACATTCAGTTGAGGACAGCAATGGTCTGACACTCTCACATCCCAACCTCCCCACTTTCACTTTCCCACATACGCTCTACCCAGGGGACAAGTAGGTACTGAATTTTTTATCACCATCTCAGATAGTGTATTGTTTATTATGGATGTTAAGAATTTTTTAATGTTAACATTTCTGTTATTTATTGTATTTATTGTTATTGTGTTATTTATTGTATTGTAAATATTTGTTATTAATTGTATTTCCCCCTGATGTAAGCTGTCCTGAGCCCTGCTTGCAGGGAAGGACAGCCTAATAAGTTTAATCAAATAAATAAATTAATATTTAATTTTTCACGCCTCCAGATGTATCCATCTTGATTCTGAACCAGTGCTTTGAGATTGTGGGCAAATGGCTAAGGCAGAACAAACTGAAGCGGAATCCAGATAAGACAGAGGTGATGCTAATTCAAAAGACTGATATTCTAGAGTAGGGGCATCAAAATGATTTGTTATGAGGGTCAGATCTGACATAAATGAGACCTTATTGGGCAGGGCCATGTGTGTCATAAAATGTAATGCTGGTTGCAGAGATATAAACTTTATAAAGAACACAAACACAATTAAAGATTTTTTTTAAAAAAAGAACAAAACATGCTTAAAAGATTAGCACTCTTGCAATATTTTGTTTATTTAATAGTCTCTGATAACTTGCTCTGAATTATTGTAACAAAACCTGGAGACAATGTCTATGCTGTAGCAATCTTGAATATGCTGTTCAAGTGTGTCTAAGACCCAGAGGAAAACACGAAATGACTGGGCACTGATAGCCTTTGTACCTCAGTTGCTTCATGTGCTGCTCAAGAACATGTGAAGGCACCATGACACAGACTGAGAACAATGTGCCTGTCTAAAAAACTATAGGCTTCCCCAGAGAAATAACTACAACTCCTATGAGGCAGTTCAAGAATAGCAAGACAGCCATGTATAGTGGTTAGCAGGGCTTTTTTTGTAACAGGAACTCCTTTGCATATTAAGCCATACACCCCTGATGTAGCCAATCCTCCAAGAGCATACAGGGCTCTTAGTACAGGGCCTACTATAAGCTCCAGGAGGACTGACTACATCAGGGGTATGTGGCCTACTATGCAAAGGAGTTCCCGCTAAAAAAAAAAAAAGCCTGGTCAATATCAGCCTACTTATATGGGAAAACTAGGGTAATATCCCCAGTTTATAAAGCAAATGTACTGGGTGAAATTGGTCTGGACATATGTCTCAGCCAAATTCACCACAGAGGCTTGTTGTTGTTATTCCTCAACATTGCTTTCCTACTGAGAAAGACTGGATCATGAAGGCATGAATACAATGAAAAGGGGGAGGCAAACCCAGTTGCATCCATGAGATCCTTAGCAAAATGAGCCAACAAAATTCTCTCTCTCTCTCTTTGTAGCAAAGTGAAAAGCTTATACCTTGAATAAAACTTTGTTCTTAAAGGTGCTTTCTTTGAATCTCTCCATGGGATTGAGGGAACTGGGCAAAGGAAACTCTGGCTCTTTCCCTCACTTCCCAGGGGATAAGGAGGAGGAGGAGCCTCAGCCAATAGAAGGAAGATATGCTTGGCTCAGTAGCTCTGCTGTGCGATTGAAAGCCTGGCAAAGTAAACTCTCCCTCCCCTCCTTCCTCCTCAAGGGAGGAGCCTTAGCCAATGGAGATAATAGAGGCTTTGCTCTGTATCTCCTGTGCAATTGAGCAAGCCTGGCAAAGCAAGCTGTGATGCAGAAGGAAGCAAGAGAGAGGGAGAAGGAAGCAGACTTACTCGTGGACTTGATATGAGCCCTCCAGAGGCCTGATCTGTCACCGGGGCCACATGTTTGACACCCCTCTTCTAGAAGAACTGCATCCAGTTATACTAAATGGATTTTCCAAATCTGATAACATTATGCAGTTCTGCAGGGCATGAAAGGCAGAGATGTTCCACCATGCTTTTGGTTGAGGACAGCAACAGGCACCATCTTATCTGACACTCCCTTCCCTTCCCCTCCCCTTCCTTTCTCCTGCTTTTGGAACAGTAATATATATTGTATTTATTTTGGCACCGTTTGATGTTCATTTAACTTTAAGTTACCTGCTTTATTCTTGGTTTTATATTGTGCTTTTGTTGTATTGCATTTTTGTTGTCAACTTCCCTGAGCCCTGTGAACTCAGGGAAGAGAGGGATATAAACTGAAATTAAAAACAAAATAAATAAATAATAGTGGTGGAATGGGGGCTCTTCTTGCACCATCTGCTACTTTTTTGTACTCCTTTGGCATGCTCACCTTTGTGGATGTTGACAAGATCCTGATAGCTGTGAAGCCAACTACATGCCATGAAATTTAAGTGGTCCTAAGAGATGATTCCCTCTCATGGATTGCTGCCCTGATGTGGCGAGAGGGCTTGCGGTTCAGTGAGACTGTGGGTTATGTCATGCAAGGCCACCCAAGATGGACAGCTGAGAACCCAGAAAAAATGTGATCCACAAGAGAACGAAATGGCAAACCACTCCAGTATTCTTGCCAAGAAAATCTCATGGACAGGGGGGGAAAAAAGGCTAAAAGATATGGCGCTGAAAGATGAGCCCCTCTGGGTCAGAAGGTGCCCAATATGCTACTGGGGAAGAGCAGAGGGCAAGTACAAGTAACCACAGAAAGAGTGAAGCGGCTGGGCCAAAGCTGAAAGGACACTCAGCTTGCGGATGTGTCTTATGGTGAAAGGAAAGTCTGAAGATGCAAAGAACAATACTGCATTGGAACATGGAATGTAAGATTTATGAATCAAGGTAAGCTGGATGTAGTCAAACAAGAGATGACAAGACTGAACATTGACATCTTGGGAATCAGCAAAATAAAAGGGTTGGGAATGGATGAATTTAACTCAGAAGATCGTTACATCTATTATTGTGGCCAACAGTCCCGTAGAAGAAATGGTGTGGCCTTTATAGTTAACTAGAGAGTAAGGAAGGCAGTAATGGGATACAATCTCAAAAATGACAGAATGATCTGGGTACATATCCAAGGCAAACCATTCAATATCAAGAAGAAGAAGATATTGGATTTATATCCCACCCTCCACTCTGAAGAGTCTCAGAGTGGCTCACAATCTCCTTACCTTTCTCCCCCACAACAGACACCCTGTGAGGTGGGTGGGGCTGGAGAGGGCTCTCACAGCAGCTGCCCTTTCAAGGACAACCTCTGCCAGAGCTATGGCTGACTCAAGGCCATTTCAGCAGGTGCAGGTAGAGGAGTGGGGAATCAAACCCGGTTCTCCCAGATAAGAGTCCGCACACTTAACCACTACACCAAACTGGATCTCCAGTAATCCAAGTCTATGCCCCAACCACTGATACAGAAGAGGCTGAAGTGGACCAGTTTTATGAAGATCTACAACACCTTCTAGAATTAACACCAAAAAAAGATGTCCTCCTCATCATAGGGGACTGGAATGCCAAAGTAGGAAGTCAAAAGGTAACCAGAACAACTGACAGGTTTGGCCTTGGAGAACAAAATGAAGCTGGGCAAAGACTAATAGAGTTTTGTCAAGAGAACAAGCTGGTCATAGCGAACATTCTCTTTCAACAACCGAAAAGGCAACTCTACACATGGACATCATCTGCTAGGCAACACAGAAATCAGATTGATTATATACTATGCAGTCAAAGATGGAAAAGCTCCATACAGTCAGAAAAAAACTAGACCTGGAGCTGACTGAAGCTCAGACCATGAGCTACTCATTGCAAAATTCAGGCTTAAACTGAAGAAAACTGGGGAAGCCATTAGGCCATTCAGGTTTGATCACATCCCTTATGAATATACAGTGGAGGTGAAGAATAGGCTTAAGGAACTAGAGTTGATAGACAGAGTGCCTGAAGAACTATTGTACAGAAGGCAGCAGTCAGCACCATCCCAAAGAAAAAAGAAATGCAAGGAAGCAAAGTGGCTGTCTGATGAGGCTTTACAAATAGCTGAGGAAAGAAGGAAAGCAAAAGGCAAAGGTGAAAAGGGAAAATTCACCCAACTGAATGCAGATTTTCAGAGAACAGCAAGGAGAGATAAGGAGGCCTTCCTGAAGGAACAATGCAAAGCAATAGAGGGAAATAATAGAATGGGTAGGATAAGAGATCACTTCAAGAAAATTTGAGAAATCAAGGGAATGTTTCATGAAAAGATGACCATGATAAAGGACAAAAACGATAGGGACCTAACAGAAGCAGAAGAGAGCAGGAAGAGGTGGCAAGAATACACAGAAGAATTATACAAGAAGGATCTCAATGTCCTTGACAACCATGACAGTGAAATCGCTGACCTTGAGCCAGACATCCTGGAGTGTGAAGTCAAATGGGCCTTAGAAAGCATTACTAACAACTAAGCGAGTGGAGATGATGGTATCCCAGTAGAGCTATTCAAAGTCTTAAATAATGATGCTGTTAAAGTGATGCATACATTATGTCAGCAAATTTGGAAACTGCAACAGTGGCCACAGGATTGGAAAAGGTCAGTTTATATTCCAATCCCAAAGAAGGATAATGCCAAAGAATGTTCAAACTATCACAGCATTGCACTCATTTCACATTCCAGCAAGGTCATGTTAAAGATCCTACAAGCTAGGCTTCAGCAGTATGTAGATTGGGAACTACCAGAAGTTCAAGCTGGGTTTCGGAGAGGTCGAGGAACTAGAGATGAAATTGCCAACATTCGCTGGATTATGAAGAAAGCACAGGAGTATCAGAAAAATGTCTATTTCTGTTTCACTGACTATGCTAAAGCCTTTGATGGTGTGGATCACAACAAACTGTGGCAAGTTCTTAAAGAGATGGGAGTACCAGACCATCTCACATGCCTCCTGAGAAACCTGTATAAGGGTCAAGAAACAACTGTCAGAACAGGATATGGAAATGATTGGTTTAGAAGAGGAAATGGGGTTCGACAAGGATGTATATTGTCACCCTGCTTATTTAATTTATATGCAGTGTACATCATGCAGAATGCTGGTCTGGATGAAGCACAAACTGGAATTAAGATTGCCGGGAAAAACATCAACAACCTCAGATATGCAGCTGATGCCACTCTAATGGCAGAAAGTGAGGAAGACCTTAAGAATCTCTTGTTGAGGGTGAAAGAGGAAAGCACAAAAGTAGGCTTGAAACTCAACATCAAAAAACTAAGATTATGGCATCCGGCCCCATTACACCTTGGCAAATAGAAGGGGAAGATATGGAAGTAGTGACAGACTTCACATTTCTGGGATCCAAGATCACTGCAGATGGTGACTGTAGCCATGAAATTAAAAGACGTTTTTTCCTTGGGAGGACAGCTATGCTGAACCTGGGCAGTATAATAAAAAGTAGAGACATCACCCTGCCAACAAAAGTCCGTATAGTCAAAGCTATGGTATTCCCAATAGTAATGTAGTGCTGTGAGAGCTGGACCATAAGGAAGGCCGAGCGCAGAAGAATAGATGCTTTTGTGATGTGGTGCTGGAGATGACTCTTGAGAGTCCCTTGGACTGCTAGAAGATCCAATCAGTCAGTCCTAAGGAAAATCAACCCTGACTGTTTCCTGGAAAGTCAGAAGCTGAAGCTCAAATACTTTGGCCACCAAATGAGAAGGGAGCACTCAATGGAGAAGATCCTGATGCTGGGAAAGACAGAAGGCAGAAGAAGTTAACATGGATGGTATGGTATGGTAGGGATGGGATGGTAGCACAGTGGTAGAGCATCTGCTTGGTAAGGAGAAGGTCCCAGGTTCAATCCCAGGCATCTCCCAAAAAGGGTCCAGGCAAATAGGTGTAAAAAACCTCAGCTTGAGACCCTGGAGAGCTGCTGCCAGTCTGAGTAGACAATACTGACTTTGATGGGCCAAGGGTCTGATTCAGTATAAGGCAACTTCATATGTTCATATGAAGAAGGGGATGGCAAAAGATGAAATTGCTGGACAGCATTACTGATGTAACTAACACAAATTTCAGCAGACTTCGTATGATGGTGGAAAACAGGAAGGCTTGGCGTGACTTTGTCCATGGGGCTGTAAACAGTCAGACTCGACTGTGCGACTAAACAACAACAAGGGATGATTATTCAGTTCTCTCTCATATAAGTCTGTTTCTCCAGTTTTCTTGAGGAAGTTATTGTTATACCTTTGCTAAAGAAACACTCCTTTGATAAAAAGGAGATGGCCAATTTGATAGATGAGGTCACTTATTTGCATAATTAGTTTACATTACCAACCCAGAGGCACACCAAGAAATCACAATTTATACTTAGAACCACATCAGAATATGAGTTAAAGTTCATTTTAACTCCAGTAGCTTCCTAACATAAGATAGCCAGCAATAGCCACCAATGTCCTTGAAGAAGATAATTAACTTCTCAAATGAGCTATCATTCCAATCACAAGACACCAAGTTCTAATCTTTTTTCTGGGGAAGGTAATTAAGCAAGTAGGGGATGAGCAACTGCAGATTTTTCTTAGTTGGTTCTCCTTATTTCTCCAGGGATGGTCTGAGAAGATTTCTAACAAGGAGGAGATGTCTTCCTGATCGGACCTGAATAGTGGAGTTCCACAGGGTTCAGTCCTTTCTCCAATGTAACATGTATATATACACCCTCTTGCCAAAATCATCAGGAGGTTTGCAGTTGGGTGCCATCAATACGCTGATGGCACTCAGCTCTTCCTCCTGCTGAATAAGCTGTCACCATGGGAAGGACCTTCTCAGTTATGGCCCCTATCCTGCAGAATGCAGTCTCAGATGACTACCCCTCTCCCCATGCCCTGCTAAACTTGCCTAGTTTCTGCTGAGCATGTAAGGCCAAATTGTTTATGTTAGCTTTGGAGGGTAACCTCCAACATTTGGGTTGTTTTTATTTGCAGTAGCTTAGTATTTTAATGTTAATATTCTATATTTGTTTTTTTGTTGTTTTTACCTTATTGGTTTTAATCTAAGTCACTGTGAGACGTGAGCAGTGACTACATAGTCTAATTAATAAATTATAAAAATAATGGCTATAATGACCAACCCACTCTGGATTAATTCAGTAATGGCTGGTAGTAACAAGTAGCCTACCATGATACCAGCATTTTGGGCAAATCCATCCTGCCTCCAAACTTAGCCAGAATTACTGCTGGCTTTGTTTATCCCTACCTATACTGAAGCAACTTCCGCTGTTCTTATTTGTAGTATCTTGTTTGATCCAGGTGTAGAGGATAGTCACTTTTCTACATCCATACAACAAATAGTCTCAGAAATACCTCTACAAAGATGACTATACACTAAGTTGAGATAAACAGGCTGCCAAAATAGCACTAAGCTAATACATATTTTACACCTGTGCTGAGAGACTGCTCCTGATAAAGGGACATTACATCACATCCAGTGTTCCCTCTAAGCTGAGTTAGTGTGAGCTAGCTCACTTTTTTTAGCCTCCAGCTCACCCATTTTTTTCTCAGCTCAAGAAAAATGTCCCTAGAGCAAACTAATTTATGCAGTAACTCACAACTTTAAAGTCAGTAGCTCACAACTTTAATACCAGTAGCTCACAAAGTAGAATTTTTGCTCAAAGACTCCACAGCTTAGAGGGAACATTCACATCTCCCCTTCACAAAAAATAGATACAATAAAATAGATAAAAACATGATTTACAAAAGAAAATATGTATTATACAAAGGAGAAGGAGGGTGA
Source organism: Heteronotia binoei (assembly GCF_032191835.1). NCBI lineage: Eukaryota > Metazoa > Chordata > Lepidosauria > Squamata > Gekkonidae > Heteronotia > Heteronotia binoei. The sequence goes on along the minus strand of NC_083243.1, from coordinate 110,526,217 downwards.
TGAAGATGGTGAGGGGTCTAGAGACCAAGTCCCATGAAGAAAGGTTGAAGGAACTGGGCATGTTTATCCTGAAGAGTACGTGAAGGGCTGTCATCTAGAGGATGGTGTGGAATTGTTTTGTGTGGCCCCGGAAGGTAGGACCAGAACTAATGGGTTGAAATTAAATCAAAAGAGTTTCTGACTCAACATTAGGAAGAACATCCTGACCATTAGAGCGGTTCCTTAGTGGAACAGGCTTCCGCAGGAGGCGGTGGGCTCTCCTTCTTTGGAGGTTTTTAAACAGAGGCTGGATGGCCATCTGACAGCAATATGGATCCTGTAAATTTAGAGAGGGGGCAGTATTTGTGAATTTCCTGCATTGTGAAGGGGGTTGGACTAGATGACCCTGGAGGTCCCTTCCAACTCTATGATTCTATGAGTCTATGAATATAATCAGACCCCAGATTCAGTGGGAGCTCACAGGAGCACAGCTCCTGAACCTTTCTGAGAGTTCCATCTCCTCCTTCTTAGCGTTCCACCTCCTTGTCCATTGAATAGTATATGCAGCTGCATAACAATCCCTGGATGAGCTCCACCACCTATTTTTCTACAAAACGACTCCTGAATATAATCATTATGGTGTATATCTTTCTGGTGAAAAACATGTCTTCCATGAGTTGCTATATATCTTGGACACCTTTCTTCAGCCTGCAGAACACATGTCTTATGATTAATATATTCCATATTACCACTAGACATATAATGAGGCCTCCACATTGCATATCAAGTTATTTAATAGTAGACACATCATGCCCTAAACCCATAGGATCATTATTTCCAGACACCCTATGTTGACACATTAACTTGCATCTATTTTGTCAATAAACACATCACTCAATATGTGTGGGGTTTATCACACTTTTTCTGTTACAACTGCAGGGAACCAATGTTTGCCCCCCCCCCAGTCGGATAAAAAAGCTAACATGGTATGTTGGGTAATATGGGCTGTTTTATTAACATAATTAAAACAACTAAGGATGGCAAGGGCAAAACCTAGCAGGACAAGCCCCGTGGTCAATCGTGACCCTTCCTTGTCCTGCAACGGGCGAGACACCTCTGCCCTCAGCATGAGCCATAGTGTTATGGCTGGAGCCAGGCTGGCCAGGCCCAAAATCTGTCAAGAAAGATCCGCACACGGGAAACCCCCTATGTGATCAGCACTCCCAGCATTGAGCTGTAAAGCCCATCTACTGTTCATACCGACCACCTGCACTCAAACTGGTGCAGAGTCATGGGTGCTCACCAATTAACTTAAACAAACTTATCAGTCCATCTGTCCTGTCCAATTATCAAGCAGTATAAGATAGGCAAAAAACGCTCCCACTCAAACCAATCATGTGAGAGTGAAAAAATTCCTACGTGGCCCCAAATATGGCAACCGGCCAAACCTATACTGCTAAAGGGTGGGTGGGCCAAGAGCCGAAATGAACTGCAATAAAGCCCCGATGCTCCGCCCCCTTACAGTTCCCCAGATGCCTGGGAAAGGTCCCAGCCTCCAGCCTGTAGCCGCGGCTCGGCCAGAAGGGGCCATATTATTAGATGTTGACTATACTGAATCTCTTTGTTGTAAAGGTTTAAGGAGTTCTGCTATATGGTCATAAAATATTTTTGTCTATCCTAAACTCTCTGAAGGTCTTCTTGCACCCCAGCCGGTATTTTAGTGTAAAATAAACCAGTAGTTACTGGCAGTTTCCTTCTTAATATTCTGCCCATTAGCATCTGAGCTGGTGACTACAAAATTCCAGTAACAGGTGTATTATGATATTCCAGCAATGTCAAATATGGGTCCCTTTGTGCATCTTCTTAATAAGCTGTTTTATGGAACACATTGCTCTTTCAACCATTCCATTTGGTTGTTGGTACTCTAGGCTACTAAAACATCGTTCAAATCCCCAATCATACACAAACTGCCAAAACTTATTACTAGCAAAAGGCATATCACCCACAACTATCATAGGAATGCCATCTTAAGCAAACACAGCCTTTAGTTTGGCCATCACAGTTCTTGCAGTCTTATCAGACAAGCTCACTACTTTTGAATAATTTGAAAAATAATTTACCACAAGAAGGAATGGGGAGAAGCTATATTCAAAAATATATATACCCACATTTTCCCACGGTAATTCAGGAATCTCATGTGGTATAAGTGGATCCTTTTGATTTTTTGGTGCAAGACATGTGCACAGAAAATAATTCCCAACAACTGTTTCAATATCATTATACATATCAGGCCAATATATTAACACTCTTGCCCTAGCCTTGTTTCTCTGCATGACCTGATGCAAATCATGAAGTTGAGAAAGCGTATTTCATCTTTGGCTCAGAGGAACAACTACCCTTTCTTCCAGAAACAATACCATCCTCACAATGCAATGAATCCTTCACAGACCAAAATAGCTTTGCAACAGGATGAACATCTCTCAAATACTGTGTGGCCATCCTTGTGTATAAGGGTTACTACCCCCTGAAGTTGACAATCTTGACTTGTAGCTTCCTGCATAGTAGCTACTCCTTCTGGATGCATAGGTATTGTATTCATTTCATGTACTACTTTCTACTAATTCTTCATCATTTACAGGAGAGTCCAGAGTAGCCAATGATAATGCATCAGCCAGATACATATACTTCCCTATGATATGCTCTACATTACATTGATGTCTCTGAAGCTGTAAAAACATGTACTGCAAATGAGCAAAAAAAACCTCCAACGGACTTCTTTTTTAAAAAAATACTTCCAATGGTTTATGATCAGTCTGAACTAAAAAAAAAACTTTACTAAATATATACTGATTGAATTTTCTCATTGCATACAATTCAGCAAGCAATTCCTTCTCTATTTGAGCATAATTCTATTCTGATTAACTAAGTGACTTTGAAGTATAGGAGACTGGTCTATTCTTCAGAAGCAAACATGCCCCCCAGGCCCATATTTTGATGCATCTGCCTGCATTACTACTGACTTGGTAAAATCAAAATATTAAGTACAGGTGCCTGACACAACTGCTGTTTAACCATTTCAAAAGCCTTCTGATGTTCTGGCATCTACTGAAATAAAACATTGTTTTTCAACAAATTTCTAAGCTTTGCCTCCCATGGAATATACTTTTACAGATATTGTACAAATTCCAAGAATCTGAGAACACCTTGCCTATACTGTGGTTGTGGCATTTCTCAATAATTGAAATCTGCCTCCATTCCTGAGGACTGGAAAGTAGCAAATGTCACCCCCATCTTTAAAAAAGGTTCCAGAGGAGATCCGGGAAACTACAGGCCAGTCAGTCTGACTTCAATACCGGGAAAGTTGGTAGAAACTATTATCAAGGACAGAATGAGTAGGCACATTGATGAACACAAGTTATTGAGGAAGACTCAGCATGGGTTCTGTAAGGGAAGATCTTACCTCACTAAACTGTTACAGTTCTTTGAGGGGGTAAACAAACAAGTGGACAAAGGGGACCCAATAGATGTTGTTTACCTTGACTTACAGAAAGCTTTTGATAAAGTTCCTCATCAAAGGCTCCTACCTCGGTGGGGTAGGGCGGGATATAAATCGAATAAAATAAAATAAAAATAAATTAGTAAGCTCTAGAGTCATGGAGTAAAAGGACAGGTCCTCTTGTGGATCAAAACTGGCTAATTAATAGGAAGCAGAGAGTGAGTATAAATGGGGAGTCTTCACAGTGGAGGACAGTAAGCAGTGGGGTGCCGCAGGGCTCAGTACTGGGTCCCATGCTCTTTAACTTGTTCATTAATGATTTGGAGTTGGGAGTAAGAAGTTAAGTGGCCAAGTTTGCAGATGACACTAAATTGTTCAGGGTGGTAAGAACCAGAGAGGATTGTGAGGCACTCCAAATGGATCTGTTGAGGCCGGGTGAGTGGGCGTCAACGTGGCAAATGAGGTTCAATGTGGCCAAGTGCAAAGTAATGCATATTGGGGCCCAAAATCCCAGCTACAAATACAAGTTGATGGGGTGTGAACTGGCAGAGACTGACCAAGAGAGAGATCTTGGGTTCATGGTAGATAACACTAGAAATGTCAAGACAGTGTGACGTTGCAATAAAAAAGGCCAACGCCATGCTTGGAATTATTAGGAAGGGAATTGAAAACAAAGCAGTCAGTATCATAATGCCCCTGTATAAATCGATGGTGCGGTCTCATTTGGAATACTATGTACAATATTGGTCACCACACCTCAAAAAGGATATTATAACACTGGAAAAAGTGCAGAAAAGGGCAACTAGAATGATTAAAGGTTTGGAACACTTTCCCTATGAAGAAAGGTTAAAACGCTTGGGGCTCTTTAGCTTGGAGAAACATCGACTGCGGGGTGTCATGATAGAGGTTTACAAGATTATGCATGGGATGGAGAAAGTAGAGAAAGAAGTCCTTTTCTCCCTTTCTTACAATACAAGAACTCGTGGGTATTCAATGAAATTGCTGAGCAGTCGGGTTAGGACGGATAAAAGGAAATACTTCTTCACCCAAAGGGTGATTAACATGTGGAATTCACTGCCATAGGAGGTGGTGGCGGCTACAAGCATAGACAGCTCAAGAGGGGATTGGATAAAAATATGAAGCAGAGGTCCATCAGTGGCTATTAGCCACAGTATATTATTGGAACAGTCTGCGGCAGTGATGCTCTGCATTCTTGGTGTGTGGTGGCGGCAAAGTGGAAGGGCTTCTAGACCCACTTGTGAACCTTTTGATGGCACTTGGGGGGAGGGGAGGGTGGCCACTGTGTGACACAGAGTGTTAGACTGGATGGGCCATTGGCCTGATCCAACATGGCTTCTCTTATGTTCTTAATTAGCCTTTACCTTATAATCCTCCAGTTGAACACCTTGGGCAGTCACTAGGAGTCCCATATATTTTACAGAGTCAAGCTTAAATTGAATTTTTTCCTTATTAAATTTGATGCTTACCTGATGTACATTTACCTGATGTAAAAACTGATTATACTTTTCAGAAGTTTTTGCTGCTATGATTGTAGCATCAGCTATCATACATGCTCCTTTTATATGCCCAAAAGCTTCCTCATTTTTCTGCTGGAATTCTATATGGGAGGATTTAAGTGCAAATGGTAACCAGTAAAAACAATAGCTTCCCTAGGCTGTATTGAATGTAAACAAATGCGATGAAGCATTGTCCAGTTTCACCTGCCAGTACAGTACCCATGTTTCTTGTCTACATTAGTTTAACAAATAATCCCAGCTAATTCACTCAACATATTGTATACTGTAAGAATAGCATAAACCTTTGAGTTGCTTTATTCAAGTCACACAGGTCAAGATATATGCATAACTTCCCATTCTTTTTTTATGTGATAACCAAACTATTCACCCAGTCTGTAGCCCTACAATTTTAGATATCATTCCTGCACTTTCTATTTGACATAAAGTCTCCTTTAGACTATCGAGTTCTGCAAAAGGTATATTCCTACAACAATTAATAACAGGGGAAACCGATGGATCAACATGTATATGGTAAAAACCTTCACATTCCCAAAGACCTTCAAAAGCATCATAATACATTGCAAACAATTGTTCCCATAACAAAAGTTCAACTGGATGTATAACATCAACTAAATGAAACAAATCGAAAGCCTCGCACGCTACTCTCCCAATAAAGGGAGAGTTGATGTATCTGTTATGTAAAACAATAATCTAGCTTTTTTTTCCTTTGAAGTACAACCTTCAAGGACCATGGTTCCTAAAAGCTTTGTTCATAAATTGCAAGAGTTGTATCACTTTTAGTTAATGTTTTCTGGCCTGCCATTGAATATTTTAAGTGCAAAATATTTGCCTAAGCCCCTGTATCCAACTTAAATGTTACTGTGAGTCCTCTTAAAGTTACATCAGTTACCACAGAACCAGGGGTTTTTTGAGCAGGAATGCACAGGAACGCAGTTCTGGCTGGCTTGGCATCAGAAGGTGTAACTTTATACACAAATGAGTTCCTGCTGGGTTGGGTTTTTTTTAACAAAAAAGCCCTGTGTGAAACAATGGTTATGTCAGGGGTAGACCTAATATGCAAATGAATTCCTGCTGGGCTTTTTCTACCAAAAAAAGCCCTGCACAGAACCAAAAACATTGTGAGACAATGTGTAAAACCAAGTTATGAACTTGGTATTTTTGTTGACCTTTGTTGCAACTTATTGATGTTATATTACAAAATTTGGCATGGTGTTTTTTTTCTACCAAAGAGCCCCATAGTGCAGAATGTTAAAACTGCAGTACTGCAGTCCTAAACGCAGCTCACGACCTGAGTTCGATCCCCGGCGGAAGCTGGGTTTTCAGGTAGCCAGCTCAAGGTTGACTCAGCCTTCCATCCTTCCAAGGTCGGTAAAATGAGTACCCAGCTTGCTGGGGGGGGGGGAAGTGTAGATGACTGGGGAAGGCACTGGCAAACCACCCTCCAGAAAAGACTGCTGTGAAAACGCTGTGAAAGCAACGTCACCCCAGAGTCGGAAACGACTGGTGCTTGCACAGGGGACCTTTCCTCCTTTTTCCTACCACACTTATAACAAATCTTTCCAAATGCTGGACATTTTTGTTGCTTATGCACAATACCACACTAAAAACATTCTTCATCTCTAACATTCAGAGTGTGACTTCTTATGTCCCAGTACTTGGATAGGAATCCCCTCACAATCCTTATCTATTGCAGACTCTTTATACAGCTGTTCAGAAAAAGTTGCCATAGTTTGCAGTTGGGTTGTTGTTACTTCAGCTGATTGACATATCTCAATTGCTTTCTGCAGTGTAAAATCAGATTACTTTAGAAGTCTTTCCTTTAACTTCTCCGTAGTACTAAAAACAACTTTATCTCCAATCGTTTCATTAGTTGCAGAGCCAAACTCATAGCTGCCAGCTTTGACTTTAAGTTGAATTACAAGCTGTTTGATGGTGTCTTCATGTCTCCATAAGAGGTTCCAAAAAGAATGACAATCGAATATCACATTCCTTTGAGGAGTGAAGTATTTCTTAAACTGTTCAAAGACTTCTCCAATATATTTTGGCTCTTCATCAGGAAAAGTAGAAGTATTATAAACCAGCAAGGCTTCCTCTCCCATATAGGATAGCTACTTGCCATTTTTTAGATACATTATCAGCCCCAGCTACTGTAAGATATAGCCAAAAAGCTTAGTCCCAATGCTTCCACTTTTCAGCCAAATTGCCTTGCAACACAAGTGGAGGTGGAGGCTGAAAAAAACCCATAACTTCTGACACCATGTAGTATCTTGTTTGATTCAGGCATAGAAGATAGTCACATTCAGGCATCTATGTAACAAATAGCCTGGTTTACTAACATCTCAGAAATGCCCTTGACATAACCATTGTTTCACACAGGGCTTTTTCGTTAAAAAAAACCCAACCCAGCAGGAACTCATTTGTGTATAAAGTTACACCTTCTGATGCCAAGCCAGCCAGAACTGCGTTCCTGTGCATTCCTGCTCAAAAAAACCCCTGGAAACAAAAACCTCTGGGTGCATAAAACATGGATTCTGATGTCTACACTAATGCATAGAGTATGGGAAACAAGCAGGAGGAACTGGAAGTCCTAATACAGGAAGAGGACTATGACCTAATAGACATTTCTGAAACTTGGTGGAATGACACTCACAACTGAAATATTAGTACTACAATTTATTTAAAAGGAACAGACAAATAAATAAAGACAAAGGAGTTTTGTTATATTGAAAAGAGGTATATACTTGTGAGGAAATACATGAAACTGAGCATGGAAGTTCAGTTGAAAGTCTCTGGGCAAAAATAAAAGGAGTAAGAAATAACAGTGATATAATATTGGGGTCTGCTATAGACCACCAAGCCAGGCAGAGGACTTGGATGAGATACTTCTAGAACATATTTAAAAAGTTCTCAAAGAGATGGAACACAGTGGTCATGGGAGATTTCAATTACCCAGACATCTCTTAGATGTCCAAATCTGCTAAAAATGAAAGGTTAAATACATTCCTGATTTGTCTTGCTGACAATTTTATTTTCCAGAAAGTGGAGAGGGAAACAACAAGGTGATCTGCTATCTTGGATATGATTCTCACCAGCAGGGAAGAACTGATTGACAAGATGAAAAAAGTAGGTACCCTGGTGTTACCCTAAAGGGTTGTGAGGGTCTCCTGTTTGTTGGGGGAATTAGCTAGGAGGCCAAGACAATGTGAGAGAGGGTGACAAGCAGGATCTCCACCTATGTTTATGGGGATTTTTCCCTCAGTAGAACTCTCAAATGAACCAGGCCTTAATTAATGCAATGATTTTTATTAATAAAAGTTACAGAAATAAAAATGTTATCACTTGAAGAGCAATCTAAACACACATACAGGTTCAGAAAGTAAAGGTAGTAGTTCATAGAGACAAAAAGGAACTTATTCTATGGGACTATATTACCTGTCCAGAGAACACAGATCCAAGTAGAAGGATGAGCAAAACAAACCAGCGTTCCACTCAAGTTTACCCAACCTTGTGGCTGGAGGTGTAAGTCTGTGGATGTCCAAACACACACTCTTGGACAGAGGGTGGTTGATATAACTTTGGATAATAGTGTGATCACTCCTAGAGAAATGGTGTGAATGAAACAATGTATTTGAATCAGGGAAGCTGCGTAGCTTTCCCATGGGTTGTGAATGCAATGTAATGTTCATGTGAAAATGTCTATTGTGCTTGGTGACCTCTAATAGATGGGACAAGAGAACTATTACAAAGGGGTATCATGGAATTAAAATGGTTTTGACTATAGAGTCACATAGGATGAACCAGGTAGGGGGAAAATCAGGCAAGGTAGGGGAATGAGTTAGTTGTACTGTCTTTTCTGGAAATTAATCTTTGGCATTGATGGACTTAAAAGAAGGAAGAGAACTATCAAAAGCCAGAACTTTGCATCTTTAGGATCACTTTTCCCAGACAAGCCTCTGGCCAGTATTTGATGACACATATTCCATGTGATTGTAGGACCTATTTTGATCCTATTTGCAGACCAGGTAACAGTCTAGAGGCATGACCCTGTGAGATGTTGAGAAAGAAGGTTGCCTGTGTCACCTTGTCCAAGGTACCAGACTAGTCCTTTGGGGGAGGAAGGGCCCATGAAATAACACTGGGTTGTAGTGACTGTGTAATTTTGGAATTTACAGTCTTGGGGAAGGGAAAAGCTGTACATAGACATATATTGGACCTAAGGAAAGCAAATTTTGACAAACTTAGAGTTATGCTGGGTAAAATCCCATGATCAGAAATACTTAAGGAGAAGGGAGTTGAAGAGGTGTAGGAATTCCTTAAAAGCGAAATATTGAAAACACACTCACACACACATTCCTATGAGAAGAGAAAATTCTCATTTTCTATAGGAACCTATAGAAGTCAAAGTGGCTTCATAAACAGCTCTCTAAAGACTTGAGAAATAATAATAAAAAAAAGATTTGGAAATGGAAGGAGGGTCTTATAACCAAGAGTGAATATAAACAAATGACCAATGCTTGTAGAACGAAGCCTCCTGCGATGCAGCGGGCTAAAGGGGAAGTTTTGCCCCCCCTGGAGGGAGAGCGGACTTTTTCAGCGCGCTTTCCAGCGCGTCCTGAGGGGGCGGGGCTTCAGCGCTATTGCTGAAGCCCCGTCCGTCGCCGTAGCAGTCCGCTCGGCGTTTTCTGAGGGCTGGGAGTGTCTTGGCACGCTCTTGGTTCGAGCGGAGCTGTGCGGGCCTGGAGGGCTTTGGATCATCGTCGGGATCGGCTTAGTGGATCTGAGCGCGTCGTGGGAGCATTGCTGAAGCAGTTTGAATGAGAAGGGGTTGCTGTGCCCTCAAGCATTTTTGTGCTTGTATGGTTGTAGGGTGCCCTTTGGGCTGGGGGAGACTTTCTTTACAGTGGTTTTACTAGCTGCGCTTGTGGGAAAGAGCAGTCCATTTTGGGGCCCCCTTTATATTATCAGGGGATTAGGTGGCCATTTGACCTGGGCTGTGGTGATCAGCAGGGTGGGGTGGCCGGTTTTTGAGAGGCGGCCATTTGTCAGAAGTTCAGGGGTGCTTGCAAACATACTTCCCCCTGGGGTTTGGCTGGCCATTTTAGCCTTGCTTCTTCTTTCTCAGACCTCTTGCTTGGGGCGGCTATTTTTGGAGTTGCTGTTCTTCTCCCAGGTGCTTGGCGGCCATTTTGGCCTTGCTTCTTCTTTCCCAGACCTGGTGCTTGGGGCGGCCATTTTTGGTGTTGCTGTTCTTCTCCCTGGAGCTTGGCAGCCATTTTGGCCTTGCTTCTTCTTCCCCACACCTTGCTTGGGGCGGCCATTTTATGAGGAGTTGAGGCGGCGGCCATTTTAGAGTCCACGGGGGTGGTGGCCATTTTGAAGGCTGTTTTGCCCCCCCATCCTTTATTTGTTTGTTTGCCTCTGGCTTGGTTAAGCTAATTACAGAAATTCTGCTTTGTGTTGTGCTCTTTAGCGAGCATGTCGGGTCGCAAAGGCAGTGGGAAGTCAAAAGGGAAGCAGCCTGCCCCTAAAGCTTCTAAGCCTCCATCTAAGCCTCCGCCGCCCCCTTCGTCTTCGGACGATGAAGAGGATGATGAAGTTAATGCAGCCATTTTTCAGCGGCTGTGGGCACTTGAGCAGGCATCGGGGTTTCCACCTTCTCAGTTGCCTAAGAAGGGGCGGTTGTCTAAGCGTGCTTTGCAGGCAGATATTGACCCGCTTATCTCTTTTGGAGGGCAGATCTGCTGCGGTTGCTGCTGGAGGAGCTGTGGGGCCTGCTGGCTCTGATGTTGGAGCGGGCCCATCGTCCGGTGCGGGTGGTACTGGATCAGCTTTGATGCCTGCTTCACCTTCTGGTAAGTCGGGGGACGTCTCTTCGCCTCATACTGGGCCTGTGTGGCCTTGGGGGGCTTGGGGGTCTGCTGGTCCTAGTGCGGCGGGTGCGCCATTAAGTGGTGCTGGGGCTCCTGCAACTCTAGGCTTAGAGCAGTAGAACAACTGGATGTGGCCACAGGGTCAGTTCAGCCCATTTGGTAATTGGCCCGGGGTGGGGCAGCAGGGGTCAGCAGCGGCTTGGCCTGGATGCTGGGGTTTCCCATCTCCGTATGGGGCGGTCCCCTTTAGTGCTATGCCTTTTGGGGAAGTGGCTTTGCCTCTGGGCGATCACCTGCTGCCTGCCACGAGGGAGAAAATCTTAAAAGGGGAATACTTGAACGTATTCTCCCTTTTATTTAGGAAATTGGAGAAGAAGGACAAGGAGGAGCTGGATGATAAAGAGAAGGAGAAGCTGAGGAAGAGGAAGGTTGAGCGGACCTGGGCCAATTGGCTTCCGGGGTTTTTCATATATGCGGGAGTGATAGCACATGCGCAGCCCTGGCGGGCCGCTGTGTTGATTCAATATATGGACATCATATACAAGGGGTATATGATGTTCAGCGGCCCAGCCTGGATCCAATATGACCAGGAGTTCAGGATGAGGGCTGCTTCGTACCCTTCACTCCCTTGGGATCGGATTCACCAGCAGTTGCGGCTGCAGGTGATGTCACCTGCTCGGCCCAATTTGGGGGACCGATCTGACAGTGGTCACCTGGTGACTAAGGCTTCCTCTTCTACTTCTGGCGTGACCTTCTCCTCCTGCAGTGTTGCAGGGCAGGTGGTTTAACCCCGCTCGCTTTGCTGGGAGTTTGGGTCGCAGGGGGCGTGCAGTCGGAAAGACTGCCACTTTAAGCACAAATGCCCCTTTTGTGCTGGCCCACATTCCTTCAACAACTGCCCTAGAGTTCGACCATGCAAGGGTCAGAAAAGATCAGGCAGGGGTCCTTTTCAAACTGGAAAAGGGTCCCAGCCCGATAAAGGTGGGGCCTCTTAAAGAATGGCTTTGCAGGTACCCACGTAAGGAAGACAGTTTTTATTTGTTGAACGGTTTTAAGTTGGGTTTTAGGATTCCATTTCAAGGTTCTCGTGTACCAACTTGGTCCAGAAACCTTAGTTCAGTTGTGGGTTTAGAGTATATAGTTGAAGCAAAAATTGCTAAGGAGTTAGCGGAGGGCAGGATTTTGGGCCCATTCGCCAGTCCTCCTGTGTTTAATTTTAGGGTTTCCCCGTTGGGGGTTGTGCCGAAGAAAGCACCTGGTGAATTTCATTTGATTCACCACCTTTCTTACCCCAGGGGTTCCTCTGCCAATGATGGCATACCTGAGGAGCTATGCTCCGTTAGGTACACCTCATTTGATCAGGCTGTGGGCGTCGTGCGACGCTGTGGTCAGGGGGCTGAGCTGGCAAAATGCGATATCAAGTCGGCATTTCGCCTTCTCCCTGTCCACCCGGATGATTTTGAGCTGCTGGGTTTTTTGTTTGCAGGGCAATTTTACATGGACAGGGCATTGCCTATGGGTTGCTCTGTATCATGTGCCGCTTTCGAGTGTTTCAGCACCTTTTTGGAATGGGCTGTGCATGAGAAAGTGGGTTTGCAGGATGTCGTTCATTATCTGGACGACTACCTGTTTGTGGGCCCTGCTGGCTCGGGTCGTTGCGCTCAGTTGTTAGCCGGCTTTATTGAATTGGCCGCGGAGTTGGGCGTGCCATTGGCCGAGGAAAAAATTGAGGGCCCAGCCCAATGCCTTGTGTTTCTGGGGATCGAGCTAGATACTTTAGAGCAGTCATCTAGGATTCCTGATCAGAAGCTGCAGGACTTGAAGGAAAGGATTAATTCCTTCCTGTGCAGAAAGAAGGTTACATTGCTTGAGTTGCAGCAGCTGGTGGGGCACCTTAACTTTGCCTGCAAAGTGGTTGCCCCAGGTAGGCCTTTTCTTTGCAGGTTCTGTGACGCTATGGTGGGCCTTCGCTCGCTACAGCACAGGACCAGGGTTACTAGCAGCATGAGGGAGGATCTCAGGATGTGGCAGGAGTTTTTGGAATCCTTTAATGGGATTTCTTTTTGGAGAGAGGACATGAGGCTTGAGGCTGAGCTTCAGGTCATGCCAGATGCTGCTGGGTCATTGGGTTTTGGGGTCTACTTCCGTGGACATTGGTGCATGGAAGAGTGGCCAGAGTCGTGGGTGCAGGCCGGTTTGAGCCGGTACCTCACGTTTTTGGAATTCTTTCCTATTTTAGTTGCGGTTTGGCTGTGGGGGAATGATATGGTTAATTGCACTGTTCATTTTTGGTGCGATAACATGGCAGTTGTTCATGTTATTAATTCCTTTTCATCCAAATCGCAGCGGGTGATGAGGTTTGTGAGGGCCTTCACTCTGCGTTGCCTGCGGCTTAAAATTTTGTTTTTGGCCAAGCATGTTCCTGGGGTGAATAACGGGGTGGCTGACGCTCTCTCTCATAAACAGATGGAGAGGTTTCGTCAGCTGGCCCCAGACGCCAATCTGGATGCGGTGCCAATGCCCCAGGAGCTATGGCTGATTGGAGAGCCAAGGCCTGCAGAGCGATAGGCTTAGCCATTGCACCCAGCACCAGGAAGTCTTATGAGCGTGCCGTGCGGCAGTTTGAGGACTTTAGGGCTGAGGTAGGGTATCGCGTTGTTTGGCCCCTCCCAGTGGAGCAGTTGCTCCATTATTGTGTTTCATTGAGAGGTAAGGGATTGGCCGTGCGATCAATTCGGGGACGCATGTCTGCGCTGGCCTTCGCTAGCAAGGCCTTGGGGTTTAAGGAGGAAACAGCAGATTTTCGTATTCGAAAGATGCTGGAGGGGTGGTCCAGGGAGGCTGGGCCTATGCCTGATACTAGGGCCCCTTTGATACTAGGGCCCCTTTGTCTCCTGAGATTCTTCGGGGTTTGAAAGGGGTTTGGAGCGCAGTGCGTGCGTCTCATTTCGAGGCAGTTTTGTTCCACGCAGCCTCCTTAGTGGCCTTTTTTGGGGCTTTGAGGATTAGTGAACTGGTGGCAAGCTCCAAGAGTGATTTTTCAGGTAGGGCGTTGTTATTGAAGGATATTACGTTGCTGGGGGGTAAGGCGGTCCTTACTGTCCGGCGATCTAAAACTGACCAAGAGGGCACGGGGACTGTGCTGGAGTTGGGTCCGTGTTCAGAGGTGGAGCTTTGCCCCAGAGGGCACTGAGGTCACCTGGGAAAAACCAGTTGAATATCCCTGGGCCAAGGGAGGCCAGACTGAAGGCCACCCGGGATCGGGCCTTCTCTGTCACTGCTCCACTACTATGGAACCAACTTCCTGAGGAAGTGAGGGCCCTAAGATGTTTAGATCAATTTCGTAGGGCCTGTAAGACCCACCTTTTCAAGAGGGCCTTCAACTAGTGACAGAATCAATAACAAAGCTAGGCATGCTGCTGGAAATGTTTTAATGTCTTATTCTTAGAAGTCTACCAAATCTAATGTTTATAATGCCATATTGTTATGTTATGTTAATTTTAATAATTTATAACTGTTTTAACCATGTTTTATAATGTAAAACCGATGTAATGTTTATTTTATGTTGTGAGCCGCCCTGAGCCCGCTCCGGCGGGGAGGGCGGGATAGAAATAAAAAATTATTATTATTATATTATTATTTGCCCAGTTTCCGCATTGGTCGACTATTTGGCTGTGCGGGGAGGCTGCAAAGGATTGCTGTTTTGTCATGCGGGAGGCAGTCCTCTGACAAAGCATCAGTTTTAGGCTGTGACGTCTAAGGCTTTAGCCTTGTTGGGTTTGTCTGGAATGAGGTTTGGTACCCATTCCTTTAGAATCGGGGCAGCCTCTACGGCTGCCGCCTTGGGTTATCCTACTTCGGCCATTCAACGCCTTGGCCATTGGCGTTCCCAGGCTTACAAAGGTTATATTCGCCCTCTGCTCCGCTAATGAGTTTTGGTTAGGAGCTTGGGTAGTTTGAGGTTGGGTTGTATAACTTGTCTGTTTTTCCTTTTAGATGCTTTTGTTCCTGGCCGGAGGAGCAGAGTTCTCATCTGCGGGCACAGTTATGTGTTTTGGGCGGCACATCAAGCTTGGAGAACTGCTGTTGGCTCTCAGCTGGGGCTCAGCAAACATGTTACGATAGAATGGAGGGGTCTTCAGTGGCCTGGCTTGCTTCCCCTTTTGTTTCATGGGTCTGGGGGCCCTCCTCCACAGGTATTGATTGTTCACCTGGGAGAGAATGATCTCGGGCTGATTAAGGGCAAGGCGTTGATCTTGCAGGTCCGAGATGATTTCAGGTACATAAGGAACAGATGGCCTGGTACCATTATAGTTTGGTCGGCCATGATTCCACGCTTGGTGTGGCACAGTCCCTGGAATCCAGCTGGGTTAGAAAGGGCTCGTTATAGAGCGAATAAGGAAATTCGCAAGGTTTTGGAGGGTGGTTTGGGCCACTATTTGCCCCATCCAGATATTTCTAAGGAATGTCCTGACCTCTACAGAGGGGATGGTGTGCATCTCTCGGAAAAGGGTAATATGCTTTTCCTGAGGGATTTATGGCAAGGGCTTGTGTTGGCTTTGGGCCTTTCTGTGGGTGCTAAGCCCTAAGTAGAGACTTGGCCTTAGTTGTGGCAGGTTTTACGGGGTTTATGGCACCATGTGACCTGGGGAGGACTGGTTAGCCTCCCCCTTTTGGGGAGTTAGGGGTCTGGCGGGGACCCCTGGCCCTGACCTGGCCGCAGTTCGGTTGCCCTTGCTGTTGCTGGTTATTTTAATAAAAGTGGCCCATAGTTTCACCAATCTAATTGTGTCCATCTCTTTATTCCATCTTGGGGGACAACGAAGCCTCCTGGAGCTCGCTGCATCGCAGCGTGGCTAAAGGGGAAGTTTTGCCCCCCCTGGAGGGAGAGCGGGCTTTTTCGGCACGCTTTCCAGCGTGTCCTGAGGGAGCGGGGCTTCAGCACTATTGCTGAAGCCTCGTCCATCACCGTAGCAGTCCGCTCGGCGTTTTTGGCCCACCCGCCCGCCCTGTTTGTTATGTAGGCAATTGCTGGTCGCTTCCATTTGGAGGGGCCGGGTAGGAATTTTTTACTCCCCGGCTATTTGAAACGTGACTGGGGGGTGTTTTTTGCCTACCCTGCATAGCATTTCAGTGGATTGAGGAATTGCCTTTGGGTTGGTGCCTTGGTTGAGTTTGGTCACTTTTTAGGGCAGGTTTTACGGGGTTTATGGCACCATGCAGCCTGGGAAGGACCGGTTAGCCTCCCCCTTTTGGGAAGTTAGGGGTCTGGCAGGATCAACCTTGGGTGTGGCCCGAGGTGTGTGAATGCAGACTGTCCTGGAGACTCGATTGGATGGGTGCCTTTCGCTGAGACTAGCGTCTGGTGTTTGGGCCCTCTGGTGCGAGCTTCCCTGCTGGCCCTGCCTAACGGGAGCTGTTGCTCACAGCTCTGGCTGGGGGGCCAGGTCTCTCGCCCGCTGAAAAAGGCAGGTGAGCGGTCTGAGGAGACCCCTGGCCCTGCCCTGGCCGCAGTTTGGTTGCCCTTGCCGTTGCTGGTTATTTTAATAAAAGTGGCCCATAGTTTCACCAATCTAATTGTGTCCGTCTCTTTATTCCGACTTGGGGGACAAAAAGAGTTAGGAAAGTTAAAGCTCAGTATGAGCTTAAGCTAGTGAGAGATGCTAAAAACAATCAAGAAAAAGGTTTTTTATGTACAAATTAAGAAAAAGAGCAAGGACATGATAGGCCCATTATGAAAACAGGAATGTGAAATTGTAACAGGTGGTGAAGAGAGGGCAGAATTGTTCAATTCCTAATTTTCCTCAGTCTTCTCTTGTGCAGGAAAAGGTGTTCAAGGTGGCAAAAACCGAACACATAATGAGGGAAGGGAGTTGCAGCCTAGGATCAACATAGGGGTAGTATATAAACACTTAATTTCTTTAAATGCCATTATGTAGGCAGTAAGCACAATATTGTCTCCAGGGCCGGCCCAACGCCCTGGGGTGCTTTAGGCAGACTTGCTGCCTGATGCCCCCCCAAAGCACCCCCCACGGCTCCCCACTTTGTGGCTCCGTGCCCCCTTTCCCTCTCCTCCCCACCCCGCATGGTGTCCCGCCCACCGCTTCTGGTGCTCCGCTCGCCTTCCCATTGCCGCTAAAAGCAGCGGTGCTCCACTCGCTCCCTTCCCCCTGGGGCTTGCAGGCTAAAAGTAAGACTTGCGGCCCATACCTGCGCATTTTGTTAAAAGACAAAATGTGCAGGAGTGAGCTGAGAAGCTGACTAAGCTTACTTTTAGCCGGCGAGCCCCAGGGGGAAGGAAGCGAGCAAGTGGAATGCCTGGGGGGGCGGGGGCAGGTGGGACGCCATGCCAGGGGGGCAGACGGTGGCAGCCTCGAGGGGGCTAATGGCAGAGAGGGAGGAGGGAGGCAAGCTAAGTGCTTGCCTGAGGCACCAGAGGCGGGGGTGAGAGCCCAATTTGCCACATCCCGCCTCTCGGCGCCCTAGGCAACTGCCTAGTTTTCCTAATGGGAGAGCCGGCCCTGATTGTCTCATTCAGATGCATTTATCATGTAAATGTGAACAAAGTCATGAGAGATAAGGGAATGACAGAGGCCACATTCTACGTAGAACTCTACATCCTTACAATATTATTACTACAGGAAGCTCAGATAATAAATATTCCGAAATAAAATGGCTCTTCTTGACTTTTTTTTTGCTGTTGAAGAAAGAAATAGAAGAAAGAAATAGAAACTTAAGAAAGAAACTCACTTTGAGACAAATAAGGAATGATGGAAATTAGAAATCAACATGAGCAAAGAGCTATAATTTGGCTGATGGAATAAAAAAAGAGGAAATGTCAAGAAATGAGGTGAACTGATGCAAACATAATTCCAAATACTCCTCACCCCTGAATATTTAAGGTGACATAGTTGGAACCTGTCTTAAAAGCCAACATGTCCAGCATTATCCCCTAATTGTAGTCCATAATGAAGACTTCATTCTACCTGAGAATTAAAAAGCCATTATTTTGCAATGCACTCCATTTTCCAAATGGCAATCATAAAATGATTGCAATTCATGATCTAGATGTCAGATTAAGTTGTCTTTCACACAGCTGGAGCCTGTTCAAGTGAAATGGAACTGCGAAGAGTGATTTTTTTTTTTTTTTTGCTTCTATCTCAGCAGCTTTTCACATTGAGTCCTGGGATGGCTGGATTCAGGTTATGACTAATTCTTTGAAAACATATTAAAATATGTACATGCTAGTTTTCTGCAAAATGTTCTGTGGATATTTTCTGATTTCATGGAGTCTCATGTTGCAGTTTTCAAATGTAGCCTATATTAACAGTTCATGCGTCCACATTCTCTCTGATGACTTTCCTACAGCAGAATTTTAAATGGTTTGCAAGTTCATATTTTCAGGATTTTGGGGTGCTTATATTTCTATGTATTTACTTATGGAATTATTTATTATTTATTTCATTTACAGCCTTCCTTTTTCACAGGGATTTAAAGTGGATTACAAAATACTGAAAATAACTCAGTAGTCAACACATTGCATCAAGCAGGGATGCAATAGGATCAGGACTACAGTAATAAATGCCAACGACTTGAGGTTGGTTACTTTTGCTATCCAAATGAATTTAGTACCTGTACTGAATTATTATTGGAGAGCCTGATAATTCTTCACACAGCCTCCTAGTTTAGTGGTTAATATATTACTTTAAATCAGTAAAAGAGACCTTTGGTTTCCATGGTAACACACTCAACACACGCAAGGGTTGGAGTAACTCCATAACACAGGCATTAAATGACTTTCACCCTACCATCAACATGACAATGAACCAGTCTATGCAAGAAATACATTTTCTGGTCAGCACTGTAAAAATACACAATGGACACATAGACACTACCTTATACCAGAAGCCTACTGATTGACAAACATACCTGCATGCCTCCAACTACCATCCCAAACATACCACATGATCCATTGTATACAGCCAGGCTCTACGCTACAGACGCATTTGTTTATTATTGTTTATTTTAGTATATTTCTATTCCACCCATTCCCTGTAGGGCTCAGGGTGGAGTACAACATATGATAAAACAATAAAATACAATAAAACATTTTATAAACAGACAACTCAACAGCACTCAGAAAACTTTACCATGTCATCACATTTGCTCCAGCCATACCGACACAGATTTTCACCTGAGGGATCTACAACAAACCTTTTTGGAAGCAAAGTATCCACCTGATGAAGTCAGGAAATAAAGCTAGAACGATACCCAGAGAAAACCTGTTACAAGACAGACCCAAAAAAGACAATAATAGAACACCATTAGTGGTCACACACAACTCTCAACTGAAAACAGTTCAACATATCATCAGTGACTTACAATCTCTATTGGATAGTAACAGCTCTCTTTCAAAAGTACTGGGGGGCAAACCTTTTCTTGCACACAGACAGCCCCCTAATCTCAAACAACTCCTCACTCACAATACATCTCATTTGAGCATGGACACTAGTACCAGAGCTTGCAATAAACCCAAGTGCCAATTTTGCTGCCACTTAAACCCAGACAATACATTCACTAGATCCAACAGCATTAACTACACCATCTCAGGCTCATTCACTTGTTCATTTTCCAACAGTATATATACTATTAAATGCCAACAATACCCTTCAGTTCTCTACATAGGGCAAATAGGACAAACTCTATGCCAAAGGATAAATGGACAGAAATCTGACATCAGGAATGACAAAACTGAAAAACCTGTAGGAGAACACTTTAACCTTCCAGAATATTCAATGGGTGGCCTCAGAGTAGTTTTTTTATTGCAAAGGAACTTCAAGAACAGAATGGAGAGGGAAATTTCTGAATTACAAATTATTATCAAACTTGGAACAAACACCTCCCTGGGATTGAACAGGAATATTGGGTTTTTTTCACATTATATGTGCTAAACCCATTCTCACCAAGTATAGCTATATATCCACAGTATTCCAATGTATTTCTTTTTTAGAATAGTGTATCAGAATGATGTTTTTTGTATACTCAAATAAGGAATATTGGCTGTTTATCTCATTACATATACTAAACCCATCTTCCACTATATTTTAATGTATTTTTTTTCTAATGGTAAACTAGAATGATGTTTTTAATGCATGTTACATGTTAAAAAGTAAATTAGGTTGACAAGAACACCTCTTGGAAAGACATGTTCTTAGTTTAACCCAGACTTGCAAACAATAGAGCAATTAACAGACAGCATTTATTGCCTCATGACACTCTCACCATCATTTTCCCATTCTGACATATTACTGTTTTATTGGTTTTCCACACTATCCAGACCAAATGTTCTTTCAATTCATTAATGTAATTATTTTGCCATTGGATTCTAACTTTGTACCACTTTTCATTTTTAATCACTGCCTACCAGCTATATGTAGCTCTGCTCACTGTACCCCATTCCATTGTCTGATGAAGTATGCATGCATACTTAATAAAACTTTGTTGGTCTTAAAGGTGCTACGGGACCCTACTTTGTTCAGTTGCTTCAGACCAACATGGCTGCCCACTTGGATTTATCCATAACATCTCGACATAGAAAACTGGAGAGTCACTGCCAGTCTGAGCATACAACACTGACAGTGATGAACCAATATCTGATTTAGTATAAGTGTATGTGTCCAGGGCTTTTTTTGAGCAGGAATGCACAGGAATGCAGTTCTGGCTGGCTTGGTGCCAGAGGGTGTGGCCTAATATGAAAATGAATTACTGCTGGCTTTTTCTACAAAAAAGCACTATGTGAAACAATGGTGACATCAGGGAGTGTGACCTAATATGCAAATGAGTTCCTGCTGGGCCTTTTCTACCAAAAAAAAGCCCTGTACTTATCTATGTATAAGTGTCCATGTGTGTATCACATCTAATTATCAGAACTTGAGACTTTAGAGATTCAGCCTTTGCAGTCAACAAGTACTGAAATACTTCACACAATAGTGCTGGGTGTGAACTAACTGATCCAGTGATAGCAGAGAAGTGGGAATCTTTGTTGCTCTCATCACTGCCTCATAGGTCCTCCAATAAGCTATATACTTATCTCTGTCTGATTAAAGTCTGATTATCTCTGTCAATTAGTTTTCTGCCAACCCCATTCTAGAAGTCTCCCGGACTTCAGTAGTTTTTTAGAGCTCCACAGCAAACCAAGCTGACAGATCCTTTCTTGAGGTTGGCAGAGGAGTATAATCACCTCAATAGCTGATCATTCAAAGATCCCACCACAGTCTGAAAATCTTCCTAGGCACTTGGGAAACCAGTTATATGTGAATCTCTAGGCTTAGTATCATTTTCACATTGACTTGTATCTTGAGGAGGAAGTAGTCAGACCATAGTACATGTTGAACTTTCATCCCCCATACCAGAACTTTTTCTAAAGGCTCAGTGCAAAAAAGGTCAAAAATATGTATTTATGTACTGGACCTTTTTTGTTATTGTTCAGTCACACAGTCGAGTTTGACTCTTTGCAACCCCATGGACAAAGTCACACCAGGACTTCCTGTCTTCCACCATCCTCCGAAGCCTGCTCAAATTTGTGTTTGTTACATCAATAATGCTGTCCAGCCATCTCATCTTTTGCCGTCCCCTTATTCTTTTGCCTTCTGTCTTTCCCAGCATCAGGGTCTTCTCCAGGGAGTAGTTGAATCTATCTTTACACAGTTTGAAAGCTCTATTATGACAGCAGGTGATCTAGCTGGCATGCTAGGTCACAGTGACCTTATCTACAGGCCGGTTCTAGCCGGCAGAAGACAGGTGGAAAGGACCTGCTAAGTCAGCATGACTGTGGACTGCCAGGATTGGCTGATAGAACTATATATGGACTGTGCGTGCGATGCACAGGTCTCTCTTCGAGAGTTCACATGCTGGCGGAGCACTTTGGTCCTGTGATTAATGTATTCTTCTGCACTAGTGAGCACGTGTTGTATATATTGTAAATACACTGTTTTAGCACTAGCTGCAGGTGTCTGGCTCACTTCTTTACTGGGGCTCACCGTTGAGCACATCACACTGCTCTCTCTGCAAACACCCGCACCGACAGGGTTATGGGCCCAGTGCGGTTCCGCTGTGTGGAGGAGCAACGTGAGTGTTGAGCTGACCGAGAGTTGTGAAGGAGCCGGAGGCAAGGAACGCCGGTTGAAGGACAAAGGAGTACCAGCTATCTCATTCCGAGAGCCAGAGGGAGGACGGCAGCCAGCTGTGTGGAGGAGTCGGCGTCATGGCTCAGCAGCAGCTTGCAGTGGCCGTTGAGAAGCTTAACTCAGCCAACTACGCGGTGTGGAGCCTACGAATGGAACACTATCTTAAGCGTGAGGGGCAATGGCTGTTTGTAAGTAATCCCCCTGCCGTGTTATCTCCTGCCGAGACTGTGTTGGCTGAGAAGGCACTTGCAAATATTGTGCTAGCAGTAGGAGATGACCAGTTGATATATGTGCGTGGGAAGGACACTGCCAAGGCTGCCTGGGATGCGCTCAGTGGGGTCTACGTTAGTACCACTGCAGGCTCCCTAATGGCCTTGACCAGGAAGATGTTCCACACTTTAATGCCGGCTGGAGGGTGTGTAAGGCAGCACATCAAGAAGCTGACAGACTGCTTCGTTGAGCTTGAAGCCAGGGGCAAAACTGTAGCTCCTGATGACAGGCTGTATATTTTGCTGTCTTCGTTGCCGCCGGAGTTTACACCCTTAATTACATCCCTGGAGACGGTTGATGCGGCGACTCTGACTATGGAGTACGTGTGTGCCCACCTGCTGGATTTCCAAGAGAGGATTGCAGCTGTGAGCTACCCGGGAGTGTCGGCTGGAGAGCGTGTGGCTATCGGCTCGTCTGGGAAGGCATCCAAGAGTGAGCTGGCTTGTGCTGCTGGCAGACAACCAAAGGCTGAAGTGGAGCCGACTGCACTGTTTGTCAGGCGTTGCTTTGGTTGTGGATCATCCTCGCACCTGTTGCGCGTTTGCCCAGAGAAAGGGAAGCGGCGTGGACGGAGGCAGCAAGGGCAGAGGATCACCAGCAGATGTGAGGAAGAAGCCCGGCTGGTCACTTCTGCAGGAGAGAGTACCGGGTCTGTGTGGATATTAGACTCTGGTGCAACGAGACATCTCTGCTGCGACAAGGAGCTGCTGAGAGATGTTGACATTCCTGAACTCAGTCATGTTAGATTAGCCGACGGTACTGCCTCTGCTGTTACATGTACTGGCTGTGTAGAGTTTCCTGTTTTGGATTGCACATTGCAGCATGTTTTGTGTGTCCCCTCATTAAGGTCAAATTTGCTAAGTGTCAGCATGCTAATTGATGATGGCTATCAGGTAAAATTTGAAAAAACCTGTTGTAAGATCTTAGGAGGTGGGGGGAAGCTGCTTGCTACTGGGGAAAGAGATGGGAATGTATATGTGGTCCAGAGTCATTGTGCCCAGGCTGCACAAGTGTCAAATGTGCCAGTGCACGACCAATGCATCCATCTGTTCCATAGAAGACTTGGGCACTGTGGGTTTAATGCATTGAAAAAGACCCTACAGATGGTGCCAGGTCTGAAAGTAAAGCCCTGCAGGTGTTACTTAGACTGCCAAGTCTGTAAAAAGACTAAGAGCAGGGCTTGTGCAGTAGCTAGGAAAAGCACCAGAGAGAGTAAGTGTGCTTTAGAGCTCATTCACCTCGATGTGATTGGCCCATTTCCAAAAAGTCTGTTGGGGAGGCAGTATTGCCTAGTGGCCACCGACGACTATACAAGGTATTCCTGGGTGTTTGCCATGAAGCACAAGTCCGAGGTATGTAAAGTGTTTACTAAATGGGCAAAAGCGGTGGAAAGGGAGTTGGATATGCATATCAAAGCTATTCAGACTGACCGCGGCGGTGAGTTTCTGTCAAATGAGTTTAAACGTTGGCTGGAGAGCCAAGGCATTGCCCACAGGTTAGCGAACCCGGCCACGCCCCAAGAAAATGGGCTGGCAGAGCGGCACGGAGCTATATTGCAGAATTTAATGTACAGCATGTTAGAAGATGCCAAGTTGCCAATTGCTTATTGGGCCGAGGCCATGTACTCCGCAGTATATCTTTGTAATAGGATTTGGAGTAAGGCTGTGAATGACCTACCTTATAAAAGGCTATATAATAAAGTCCCTGACTTGCGTTTTCTAAGAGTTTTTGGGACGCAGGCTTGGGTTAACATTCCCTTGGAGAATAGGAGGGAGGGAGCTGGCCGGGCAGTAAGCCTAACTTTTCTGGGCTACAAGCCAGAAGCAAGGTGTTATCGCTTTTGCGATAAGAGGGCCAAGCTAACTTTCAGTAGAACTGCCAGGTTTAATGAGCACACCAGGTGGCCTGAATTATACAGTACTGAAAGAGAACTTGTACTGCTGCCAAGTACTGATAACAGTGCTGGAGTCCTGCCAAGGGTGATTAAGCAGGAACAACAAACTACAGCCCAGGAGCTGGCAAGCAGACAGGCAGGAGAAGGTGAGCCCAACACTGGCACAGAGCCACAGGTGCCAAGTCAGGAAGTGGAACTTCCAAGTCAGAAGGTGCAACCTCTGAGTCAGGAGGTGGAACCAGCCCAGGAGGTGGCAAGCAGACAGTCTGGACAAGACGAGCCCGTTGCGAGTGCAGAGCTTCGAGTATCTGCCAGAGCCACAAAGGGTATCCCTCCTGCTAGGTATAAAGTGCCTTATGTAACACTGGTAGTTAAACCAGACCCACCAGGGTTCCAAGAAACGCTCAGGAAAAAGGCTGAGGCGTGGAAGGTCTGGGTGGCAGAGTGGGAGGCACGTAACAGGGAGGCTGAAGCCAAACGCCAGAGGGAACTGGCTGACCAGGACAATGATGATGAGTTCCTGGATTGGAAATTGTAAACCTGTAAATGTGATAAGTGTATGATACTGCTGTCTAGGAAACAATGTGTAGGCATGTGTGTGTAACATTGCATAACATTGTGTGTGGTATACAGCTGTCAAGTTTGTATGTAAACTGTGTCCAATGTTTAGATTCACTGTGTACGATAGATTAGGAGGTGTGTCAGTAGTTGAATCTATCTTTACACAGTTTGACAGCTCTATTATGACAGCAGGTGATCTAGCTGGCATGCTAGGTCACAGTGACCTTATCTACAGGCCGGTTCTAGCCGGCAGAAGACAGGTGGAAAGGACCTGCTGAGTCAGCATGACTGTGGACTGCCAGGATTGGCTGATAGAACTATATATGGACTGTGCGTGCGATGCACAGGTCTCTCTTCGAGAGTTCACATGCTGGCGGAGCACTTTGGTCCTGTGATTAATGTATTCTTCTGCACTAGTGAGCACGTGTTGTATATATTGTAAATACACTGTTTTAGCACTAGCTGCAGGTGTCTGGCTCACTTCTTTACTGAGGCTCACCGTTGAGCACATCACACCGCTCTCTCTGCAAACACCCGCACCGACAGTGCTCCCTTCTCATTTGGTGGCCAAAGTATTTCAGCTTCAGCATCTGACCTTCCAGGGAACAGTCTGGGTTGATTTCCCTTAGGACTGACTGATTTGATCTTCTTGCAGTCCAAGGGACTCTCAAGATTCTTCTCCAGCACCACATCTATTCTTCTGCGCTCAGCCTTCCTTATGGTCCAGCTCTCACAGCCATACATTACTACTGGGAATACCATCGCTTTGACTATGTGGACTTCTGTTGGCAGGGTGATGTCTCTACTTTTTATTATACTGCCCAGGTTCGCCATGGCTGTCCTCCCAAGGAGCAAATGTCTTTTAATTTCATAGCTACAGTCACCATCTGCAGTGATCTTGCATCCCAGAAATGTAAAGTCTGTCACTACTTCCATGTCTTCCCTTCTATTTGCCATGGTGTGATGGGGCCGGATGTCATGATATTAGTTTTTCTGATGTTGAGTTTCAAACCTATTTTTGTGTTCTCCTCTTTCACCCTCAACAAGAGGTTCTTTAGGTCCTTCTCACTTTCTGCCATTAGAGTGGTATCAGCTGCATATCTGAGGTTGTTGATGTTTTCCCCAGCAATCTTAATCCCAGTTTGTGCTTCATCCAGGCCAGCATTCCGCATGATGTACTCTGCATATAAATTAAATAAGCAGGGTGACAATATACATCCTTGTCGAACTCCTTTTCCTATTCTAAACCACTCAGTTGTTCCATATCCTGTTCTGACAGTTGCTTCTTGACCCTTATACAGATTTCTCAGGAGACATACAAGGTGGTCTGGTACTCCCATCTCTTTAAGAACTTGCCACAGTTTGTTGTGATCCACACAATCAAGGGCTTTAACATAGTCAATGAAACAGAAATAGACATTTTTCTGATACTCCCGTGCTTTCTCATAATCCAGAGAATGTTGGCAATTTGATCTCTAGTTCCTCGACCTCTCCGAAACCCAGCTTGAACTTCTGGTAGTTCCCAATCTACATACTAGCTTGTAGGATCTTTAACATGTCATTGCTGGCATGTGAAATGAGTGCAATGGTGCAATAATTTGAACATTCCTTGGCATTACCCTTCTTTGGGATTGGAATATAAACTGACTTTTTCCAATCCTGTGGCCACTATTGCATTTTCCAGATTTGTTGACATAATGTGTGCATCACTTTAACAGCATCATCTTTTAGGACTTTGAATAGCTCAACGGGGGTACCATCATCTCCACACACTTTGCTGTTAGTAATGCTTTCTAAGGCCCATTTGACTTCACACTCCAGGATGTCTGGCTCAAGGTCATTGAGTTCACTGTCATGGTTGTCAAGGACATTGAGATCCTTCTTGTATAATTCTTCTGTGTATTCTTGCCACATCTTCCTGATCTCTTCTGCTTCTGTTAGGTCCCTACTGTTTTTGTCCTTTATCTTGGCCATCTTTGCACAAAACATTCCCTTGATTTCTCCAATTTTCTTGAAGAGATCTTTCGTCCTTCCCATTCCATTATTTTCCTCTATTGCTTTGCATTGTTCTTTCAGGAAGGCTTTCTTATCTTTCCTTTCTGTTCTCTGAAAATCTGCATTCAGTTGGGTGAATTTTCCCTTTTCACCTTTGCCTTTCAGTTTCCTTCTTTCCTCAGCTATTTGTAAAGCCTCATCAGACAGCTACTTTGCTTTTTTGCATTTCTTTTTCTTTGTGATGGTGCTGACTGCTGCCTTCTGTACAATGTCACAAACCTCTGTCCATAGTTCTTCAGGCACTCTATCAACTTTAGTTCCTTAAACCTATTCTTCACCTCCTCTGTATATTCATAAGGGATGTGATCAAGGTCATACCTGAATGGCCTAATGGCTTCCCCAGTTTTCTTCAGTTTAAGCCTGAATTTTGCAATGAGTAGCTCATGATCTGAGCCGCAGTCAGCTCCAGGTCTTGTTTTTGCTGACTGTAAGGAGCTTCTCCATCTTTGACTGCATAGTATATAATCAATCTGATTTCTGTGTTGCCCATCAGGTGATGTCCATGTGTAGAGTCACCTTTTCGGTTGTTGGAAGAGGGTGTTCACTATGACCAGTTTGTTCTCTTGGCAAAACTCTATTAGCCTTTGCTCAGCTTCATTTTGTTCTCCAAGGCCAAACCTGTCAGTTGTTCCGGTTACCTTTTGACTTCCTACTTTGGCATTCCAGTCCCCTATGATGAGGAGGACATCTTTTTTTTTGGTGTTAATTCTAGAAGGTGTTGCAGATCTTCATAGAATTGGTCCACTTCAGCATCTTCTGCATCAGTGGTTGGGGCATAGACTTGGATTACTGTGATATTGAATGGTTTGCCTTGGATATGGACCGAGATCATTCTGTCATTTTTGAGATTGTATCCCATTACTGCTTTCCTCACTCTCTTGTTAATTATAAAGGCCACACCATTTCTTCTACTTGCCCACAGTAGTAGATGTAGTGGTCCTCTTAGTTATATTCAACCATTCCCATCCATTTTAATTCACTGATTCCCAAGATGTCAATGTTCAGTCTTGCCATCTCTTGCTTGACTACATCCAGGTTACCTTGATTCATAGATCTTACATTCCACGTTTCAATGCAGTATTGTTCTTTGCAGCATTGGACTGTTCTTTCATCATCAGACACATCCACAGCTGAGCGCCCTTTCAGCTTTGGCCCAGCCGCTTCACTCTTTCTGTGGTTACTTGGACTTGCCCTTCACTCTTCCCCAGTAGCCTATTGGGCACTTTCTGACCCGAGGGGCTCATCTTCCAGTGTCATATCTTTTAGCCTTTTGTTAATGTCCATGGGGTTTTATTTGCAAGGATACTGGAGTGGTTTGCCATTTCCTTCTCCAGTGGATCACATTTTTTTCTGGGTTTTCAGCTGTGGCCTGTCCATCTTGGGTGGCCCTGCATGGCATAGCTCACAGCCTCACTGAACGACGCAAGCCCTCTCGCCACGTCAAGGCAGCAATCCATGAGAGGAACTAGATCTTTTACAACCTGATGAAGACCCAGAAAGACCAGAAAGAAAAATCATGAGTCAGCCCAGACAAGGTGCAATTAGTGTCAATGTTGAAAACTTCAAGAATAATCACTCTAGGTATCTCCAGCACCAATCCCAAGATCACCTCCACTAGATCAGACAGGGTGCTCAATGGGGAACTGGGTAGCCAGTGCAAAAAACTGTGCAAAAGGGAAAACATTCACAAAAGATGGTAGCCACTTTGACCCCCAGTGTGGGGTTGATGAAGGACCATATAACCAGACAGATTTATTTGAGACAGATATACCTCATCACTTTCTTCCAACTGGGTTTCAGTCAGACAAAACAGATCAATGTTCTCTTCCTTCAGCAATACAGACAAAATTGTTGTTTTATTCCTCTCTGATCTGGAATTGTTCAATATTAATGGACTAGAGGCAGTAGGGTTAGTAGGGGTTCTTGCACCAACAGTACTCAGGATGGGGTGGAGGTTAAATAAGCAGTGAATTTATGTCATCTTCCAACTTTCAAAACTCCCACTACCATATATCCTAGCTCCCACCTGCAAAATAATAACCCTACCTAACCCTACCAAACACCCTAAACCAAGTTGAAAACTATCACCAGCACAACACTCAACATCTTGTGATTCACAAAAATGCTACAAATTATACAGATTTGCATTTCTGTGGAACTGTATGAAAATATTCTGCACAAAATAATGTGTTCTGGGTTATTTATTCATATTGACCTATCACTTTTACTAACAAGTATATCAGATGCATAGGTCGGGTATATGATGGCAAAGATGAACTTGTGGTTGCCAAAATCATAACCCACTGAGAACATGTCTATTCCTTCCCTCTTCAAAGAATACTTTTTTAACCGTATAGCAATTTTAACCAGTACTGTCATGTCATATGTATTTTAGAGTTGATTGATGTATCTTAGAGCCTATTGTGTGATCCTCCCTGAGCCCACTTGCAGGAAGGGTAGAATATAAATTTAAATAAATAAATATGTGACAATAGAGATTTGTTTTCTGTCTCAATTGCACTGATTTAATAAAAAGTTATGGCATTGTGTTAGTATTAGGCTCCCCTTGCACCAATGTGATTCTCCCACCCTCAGTCATCCTGTTTGGGATCAGGTATGCTCCCCCACAGGGGTAATTTTGTGGAAAAATAGGTGGTGGAACTCATTAGCATAGCTCATTAGCATATCCCCCAAGCCAAAAGCAACCCAATACAAGAAAGGAGAGCCACGGGCGAATGAGTCCTGCTTGGGCTGGTTAGAGATCCAGGTGTGGGTCAAAAGGCCAGCAAGCCACTTGCTGCTCAAAATCACATAAGAACTGGAGAAGCCCGGGCTTCTCCAGGGGTTAATGAAGGATGCTGGGGGCGTGGCAAAGCTCCTGGTGGCTGTCTCTCTGCCTGCTCTCCTAATCCAGGGATTGTTATGCACAAGGTAGGTGGGGAGGAAGAGGAGCAACCATCAGAAGGGTTCTGAAGCTGTGTTCCTGTGAGCTCCTGCTGAATCTGAGGCCTGCTCCCCCATAGAATGGAAAGAAGAGGGGGTTCTACAACCTGGGCCCTCTCTCTTTTTCTCTGTGGTACCACTGTAGCACAACCCTCTTTCTTCCTTTTGACTAGTCAGGGAATTTTCCTTTTAAATGACCCACCTTTTAAATGACCCACCTCTTTGGTCCTGCCTAATTTCTGCCTCATCTTAATATGATTAAAGGAGGAGGAGCAAACCCTGCCTTCTCCAGGGCCAACCATTCCGTTTCTGTTCCCTTACTGCTCTGCCGTAGGGTCTGAGTGGTGGTTCCCCCAGCAATTTCTCTTTGACTTACCCATCCCCATCAAGTGCTGTTTCCTCCATGGACTAATGCCAGGCTTGCTGTGGAATTCCCCTACTCTCTGGCCAAGCTACTGCCTCCTGCCACATTGGGACGCAGCAAGTCCCTCCTCTGTCTGCCAGGACCTCTGGCAATCTGTCACTAGCTGATAATCATGAGGTCTACCAGAGCATTCCCAGCCCTGTTCTCTGTGGCCACTGCATCCTGTCTCCCCTGGGTCAGTGAAATGCTGGCCAACAAACTGGGACTCACACCTGGAGCTGCTACTTCCTTTGTGGCCAGCTCCTCTCACTAAGCACTCTTTGGGGTCTCAGATGGCCCTGTCTGGGTGCCAGTGGGCCAGGGTGAGGCCAGGACAGGCCCTGGCATTGCACAGCTGGATTGCAAAATTGTTGGATCTGATCCTGAGCATGATTTGGCTGGCACAATATGTCACAGGACTGAATTGTAATTGCTGTCTTTCCGCAAGAACATTATGACTGCAATCAGAACATCAGTTTATCTTTTGTGAATGTTCTTACAAATGTGAGCAATCCTTTCTGGCTTTCTTTGATAAACAGATTTATTTACTTTCAGGACAACTGGAGCTGAAATATGTCTTGGGGCTATTTCCATTTCTAGAGAAGGCTGTAGTCTTTCTCTTTCCCTGACAAATCCCTTCCCTGGCCATTTCTGCTTGTGTGTGTGTGTGCGTGTGGGGGGCATGAGTGCTTACCATTGCTGAAGCAAACACAAAAGTATTTCAAATGAATAACATTGCTACATAATGTCACAGCTTCAGAGATATAATAAAAGAGAGGCCATCAAATGAAAACTCCTTGGAATGTTCATAAATTCAAATACTATGATCACTGCTTTGTAAAACAAGCACTACAGTCAGTAGCTTCTAAAACTGCCATCACTGAAAAGAAACCGCAGGTTTGCTAAGGTCATTTTGCAGCTTGCACTTTTATATTATCCTTATTTTAAGTGGTATTGCTTAACCACACAATTTAATAGACTATAGATGTGAAGCCATTCCACAGCATGATGGGGAAGGTGTATTTCCAGATTTGTTGTGGTTTCTTTTGTGCATTGATATGAATACTGAACATTTCATATTGAAAGATATTGATTCATTTATATTTATTCATTTAAGATATGGTTGAGAGTGGCACAGGAACCATGAGCATTAAATGTTTTCACAAGTAACAGAGTGAACATATTAACTGAAATGTAAGTAATGTAAGGACAGGAGTGAAACAAATAGAGTATATATCTCCTTCGTGAAATCTGTAGATTCTGGGCAGGGCAAAAACTTGCCTCTTTGCTGAAATGATTGCTCTTGGTAGGTAGCCCTTTTCTATTGTTGAGGGTTTTGGATTCTGCAGGCTGTTCTCAGATGTCAGTTTCTGTTTGTACCACTCTGAGTAGAGCTATGGTGCCTTCTCTTTTTAGGTCTGCCAGGGACCCTTTGAAAACACAGTTGTCCTACAAGTGTCAGACCTGTGCACTTCACATCTGACATTTGGACTTTCCCTCAGTCACAGCATGGTGACCTGTGAATGTTCTGGGTGGGAGTGGGGCAACTAACCAGGGTGAGAGGGTTCATAAGGGCCAAATATTGCCTACATTCCAATGCCAACACCCCTTCTGCTTCTCATTCCAAGCAAAAAGGTATAAAAAGTTCACCCTTCAGCCCCAATTGTAGCTGATTTTGGATTTATCCTATTACTCCACCCTCACACTTGGCACTTCATCTCTCCAGTCTCAACTCTCCACTGCAGGGACCTGCTGCTGTGTTTTCTTTCTCTCACCTTGTCAGATTCTTTCCCACTTCTCTTCAGGATAAAGCTTGCATGTCTCTTTTTTTTTAGGTTTATTGTCCGTTTAAGCAGGCAGGCTCTCTAAAGAAAGTTTTTTGTGCTTCATTTGCTGTTTTATGTTTTTCATTTCTGTATCTTTCATTTTGCTCTACCATATTGCATAGATTACTTTGGTTTCTTTTCTGTTTATAAAATAACCCGCCTCCTTCTATTTAAGAGTCTTTTCTCCTCAATTTTCTGTGTTGATCTTAATCTGGGCCTCTGTATACAACGGCTAAGATCCCAAGTATGTAAGTGTTCCAAAATACATGAGTTTTGTAAGTGTTCCAAAATACATGAGTTTTGTACCATGCAAGTAGGAGGATGCCTTTGAGTGTCACAGTCCTAATAAATGTATATCAATCTAGGTAGCACTTGAGCAGGAAAGGCAGCCTTGCCAAGCATACCAGCCATTCCCCAAAGAGATGAGCTTCCTTAGTAGATATGGAGTTTGCAGGCCAAGAGGGACACACTGCTTCAAGAGAGGAGGGGAAAAACAGCTGCCCCCCAACTGTTCCCCTTTGGGACAGGGTCCTCCCATGGCCTCTCCACAGACAGCCATTGCGGAAGCAGTTGGTGTCCATGAAACATGAGACACATTAATCAAGTTTCAGAGGGTGAAATTGTAAGAGTGAACCTACCTGAGTCCCTCAAGTTGCATGCCACTGATTTGCTGAGCTACTGGACCAAGAAAGAGATGGTCTGACTGGACCTCAAGCTGCTTTCATGCCTTCCACTGAGTATGCTGACTGTGTGTGTCTGTGCTCCCCCCTCCCCCCCCAGGTAGCTGATATTTTTAGTTTAAATCACTCATGTGATGGGTTGAGCAATGACTTAAGGTCAACTTGCTGCTCATTAGCTACCCAGCCCTGAAGTCTGAGAGAAAGTGGAGTGAGCATGTGTTTCTGCTTGCTCTGGGGAGTCAGGGAAGAACACTCTTCTCAAGATTGAAAAGTAGAAAGAAATAGCAGGAAAGTTATCAAAGTTGATACCATATAAAATCCACATTCCAAACTGTGTTAAAAAAAAACTTTCAAAAAAGCCAAAGTCATGCTAGTGTGTGTGTGTATGTATCATTGTGTTGCCTGATCAGGCTCATTGCCTTGGTGTACTGGCTTACCAGGTTGGTTTGGCTTGGATTCGCTGGTTTGATGGTTGTGTTAGGCTTCCTGCATTGGTCTGATTCTGCTTTTTTATTTGTTTGTTTGTTATTGGTTGTCTTGAGCTTGTTGGCTCTGTTTACATTTAGAGGATTTTGGCAAGTGGTTGCTCTTGTCTGCTTGGGTATTGACGACTTGCTCTGGGAAAAACATGGGATTTTTTTTCTCCATAGGAAACAATGGGGCATCACTGGGATGCTCATAGAATTGGGCCCCTTGATCCAAATACACCCCCTTGGTGTGGGGTGTATTTAGTGGCCAGATTGGATTATGTAATGTACTGAGTGACGAGACGTGTTGAAGGCAACATGCTTTATTAGCGAGTAAGTCACAAGGCAGAGTAAAGCGGGCCGGGTCCCGATTATATACATACCCTGGAACAACCCTCAGTCTGGCCAGGTCCAATCCTGGCCAGTTAAACTTCCCGCCACAGATCTTGATTGGCGGAGTGTATTTGCGGAGCTACATCCAGGGACCAGTGGACTTCCACTGGTCACCTCCGTAGCGTCTGCTGTGTTGTAATTTCAGGATTGAAATGCAAGACACAACAGATTAGGTTCCCATAATTTTGGTGCAATTTACATGAAGAACAGCCAGAAATGTAACCCTTGCTGCCTTAGGGAATAATGGACCTAGAAAAAAAAATCACTCTTTCCTACATTCATACAAACACACACACACACACAAAGAATCAGAATTCTGGAATGGTATGTGGGGATCTGAATACTCTGATACACTGCTATGGAACTCTTTCCTGAAATCCAAATCCAGGAAAAGAAAGAAAAATACCAAACTCTTTTTCAGGTTCACATCCATATGGGAGATACCTTGCAATAATTCTGGTAATGTTTTAATAGAAAAGCTTTTATGTGCCCCAACACTGGAATACAAAGCTTGGTAGAAAAACAAAATACATTTTAATCCAACTAATATCAGAGGGTTATGGGTACAGGACTAAGGTGTTGTGTGAAAAAAAAAACCCTAATGATAGGGCAGTCCATTATATAACTATTTGAAACTTTGCACATCTTTGATAATTCTATGTTGTTGTTGTTTTTTTTAAAGAAAACAGAACCATAAAAGTACTTTTTATTAGGTACATTTTCCCCTGGCTCTGCAGCTCCAGTAATTAACATCAAGACCTTGACATCCTTTATTTGTCTTTTGCTTTCAAGGGTCAGTAGCTTTAGTTGTAGCAGTGAATTGGAAATGCAGGTACGTCTGCTTGCCTGCCTGCCTCAGAGTCTGGTTCACTCCCTAATAAAGGAAAACAATATTGATTTCATCACAGAGACAGCTTCTGTCAGGTGTGTTTGGCACACTTACCTTATAAACAGCATGAATTAATTAAAGCATCCTCTTAGAATCTGAAAGGCTGCATCTTCATCTTTAATGCTATGTGAAACTCCCAGAAGTCTTCTATCTTTTTGTGCCTTAACTAAAAAAAATTGAGTCAATTTTCTTTATTTCTGTTGTGTATACGGACCAAAGTGAAGACTACTATGGGTGTTCCTGCCTGGCTCATTGGAACCATAAGGTCTGAGCTTGGGGACTGTAGTGCATTGTGCTATATGAAGTAGCACCACATGGCCACGCAGCAGAGGCATCCAAGGGAAGTCCCTTGGTCACTCTGCGCAGCGTGGGAAAGTCCCCGCCAATCAAGACCAGTGGCGGGAAGTTTGACTGGCCAGGATTGGACTGGCCAGCTGGAGGGCTGTTCCGGGGAGAATGTATATAAAGCGGGTCCCGGCCCACGTTGCGCTGTTCTGTGATGTACTTCTAATAAAGTATGTTGCCTTCTGCACGTCTCGTCACTGAATACATTACACTGGCGACGAGGATGGGATCTGGCTAGGAAGGCTTCCCCCAGTGGAAAGCAGATGACCTGGCTGGAGATGAGGAAGGCGCAGGACTGCAAGAGACTGAGTCGCCCGCCGCCACAATGGCGAACACTAGCATAATGACGGGCCATCTTGCTGAATTCAACCCCGACCACCCCGAACGGTGGGAGACCTACACTGAACGGGTCGAGTGCTACCTGAGGGCCAACATGATCACGGATGACAACCTAATGAGGGACGTCCTGTTGAGTGTCTGCGGAGAGGCAACCTTTGAAATCGCACGAGGCCTCTCTGCCCCAGAGAAGCTCACCGAGAGGACATATGGGGAGGTCGTCAGACTCCTCACAGGGCACTTCTCACCCCAACCGTCCCTTGTCGCCCGCAGATTCCTCTTTCACAAGAGGGATCAGAAGCCCGGGGAAACGGCTGCAGTATACCTGGCCACCCTCCCCCAGATCGCAGGGAACTGCAGTTTTGACAAGCGGGAGGAGGCTCTGAGGGACCGATTCGTCTGGGGCCTCCGGGACGAAAGGCTGCAGCAGAAGCTCTTCGCCAAGGAAGAGCTCACCCTCCAACAAGCCTTCAATGAGGTGACGGCCTTCGAGAGGGCCACCAAAGCGTACAGCCACCCACGTGGAGAGGCGGTCCACCATGAAGAGATGGCACTGGGCGATCGGGAGGACGAAGAGGCTTTCCAGCTTCGCCGGCCACAAGGAGCGGACCCAAGAGCCCCCATGAGACAGCGAGCGATGGAGAGACCTCCCACCATCAAATGCGCCAGCTGCGGTGACCCCCACGAGAGGAGGGACTGTCCATACAGCAACATGGACTGCTGGAACTGTGGAAAGATGGGCCACATCGCTCGGGCTTGCCGGGCCAAGAACAGCTGACGACGACCGACAGCGCATCACGAGTCCACCGAGGCCCACATGACAGCATCTACCAGCCTGCAGGTATTGAACTTGCCCCTCTCCGCCCCCGACAAGGTCAAAATGACGGTCCTCATTGAGGGCGCCCCCTGCCTCATGGAGGTGGACTCGGGTTCCTCCATCTCCATAATTTCGGAGGAAACCCTGAGGAAACTATGTCCCTGTCGCTGCCTCACCATGAGGCCGGCTGACTTTGTTCTGAGGGACTTCCAAAAAAACCCGGTGCACATCATGGGCTGGGCCCGGGTACGGGTAGAGAGAGGGAACTTCAGGGGTCCCCTGGACATTCTGGTGGTCAAGCGCCAGCTCACCACCCTACTGGGGCTGGCCTGGTTCCAACCATTAGGGATCCAGTTAGTGGGGGTGGAGCAAGTGCAGACGAGCAGTTTTGAGGATGTCTGCTGAGAGTTCCCTGCTGTTTTCGATGGGTCCCTGGGGAGTTTCAAAGGGCTGCCCATCACCCTGCCATTTGATCCCCTGGTCAGACTGATCCGGCTCAAGGCGAGGCGAGTCCCATTCGCCTTAAAGCCTAAGATAGAGGCGGAACTGGACCGCCTCACAGCCCAGGGAGTCTTGGAACCAGTGTCTTACGTGGCCTGGGAAACCCCCATAGTCACACCGGTGAAGCCAAATGGGGATGTGAGAAACTACGCTGACTACAAGTGCACAATAAACAAAGCGCTCCAGGACAACCCCTACCCTGTCCTGGTGGTCAGCCACGTACTGGCGGCATTAGCGGGGTCCAAAATTTTTGGGAAGCTGGATTTGGCACAAGTGTACCAGCAACTACTGGTCAACGCCAAGACAGCTGAGGCACAGACCATTGTGACCCACAGAGGAGCCTTTAGGGTGCGGAGGCTACAATTTGGGGTTAGCGTAGCTCCGGGGATTTTTCAGAGCATAATGGACTCTCTCCTTAAAGGGATACCCAGAGTGCAGCCATTTTTCGATGACGTTCTAATCGCCGCCCCAGACACAGCTCTGCCGCTGATCTTGGCCTGTGACGCTTCCCCGTACGGGGTGGGGGCAGTCCTGGGGCACCAACTCCCGGACGGGAGGGAGGTTCCGGTGGCATATTATTCCAGGACCCTTACCTCCGCAGAACGGAACTACGCCCAAATCGATAAGGAGGCTCTGGCGATTGTGGCTGGAGTACACAAATTTAACCATTACTTGTATGGCAGGCGGTTCACCATTGCCATGGACCATAAGCCGCTCCTGGGCCTCCTCGCTCCTGACCGCCAGACCTCTCAAATTGTGTCTCAGCGGGTCCTGAGGTGGAACCAATTCTTAAACTCACACGTACACCCTGGTGCACCACCCGGGCAAGGCCATGACGCCCTGAGCCACCTGCCGCTTCCATCGATGGGCCCCGATCCTGCCCCAGCCCACCATGTGATGCTAGTGGAGTCTTTACCCGAGCGGCCCCTCCACCCCGCTGAGGTGGCTTGGGCCACGGGAAGGGACCGCATACTCACTCGAGTTTCTGACTGGGTGGGAAGGGGGTGGCCCACGGACAAGGTAGGCATGGAGTTAAAACCTTTCGCTTCACGCAGAGATGAGCTATCCACCCACAAGGGATGCACACTCTGGGGTAGCAGGGTGGTGGTTCCCCCCCCCCATGTGGAAGCAGGTGTTAGCCGCCCTTCACGAAACGCACCCGGGGATAGTGAGGATGAAAGCCCTGGCCCACAGTTACTTTTGGTGGCTGGGGATGGATGAAGAGATAGAGGGTTGGGTGAAATTGTGCCAACCCTGCCAGGAATCCCAGCCCGATCCGCCGTGCGCCCCCGTCCACTGCTGGGAGTCCAACAGGCGGCCGTGGTCCCGTCTGCACTTAGATTTTGCAGGACCCTACCAGGGCCAAATATTTTTCATACTGGTAGACGCATATACAAAGTGGCTAGAGGTAATCCCCATAGCTTCCACCTCAACAGCAGCGGTGGTTAGATCCTTGCGAAGGGTATTTGGCACGCACGGAATCCCCAATACCCTGGTCACAGATAACGGGACGGCCTTCACCTCCCGGGAGTTCCGAGAGTTCCTAGATAGGTACTTGATCAAACACGTTCGATCCGCCCCCTTCCATCCAGCCACCAATGGGCAGGCGGAGCGAATGGTGCATACCACCAAGGAAGCCCTGGGGCAGATTGTACAAGGGGACTGGGACCACCGCCTGGCAGCCTTCTTGTTCCACAATAGGATTACCCCAAACCCCCTCACAGGGTCGAGCCCTGCGGAACTACTCATGGGTAGGAAACTAACCACAAGGCTAGACCAGCTACATCCAGACAGGGCCACCGACGTCCGCAGCACACCTGAGATCAGGGAAGCGGTGCAGGGGTTCTTCCCGGGGACCCGGTCTATGTGAAAAACTTTGCAAATGGCCCTGAGTGGGTAGCAGCTCAGGTGCTCCGGGTGACAGGATCCTGTTCTTACGAGGTCTCGACAGAGGGGGGCCAGATCTTAAGGCGGCACATAGACCAGCTGCGCCACCGAACCTTGCCGGAGGAGCCAGCCGGAGCCGGGGAAGCAGCAAGTGGAGAAGAGTCAGCCGCAGAACCACCCGAAGTAACCCCACAGGTGCCGACCCTGCCGATGTACGACTACCCGAGACCGGTAGACCCGGAACCACAACCCGGGTTGGCCGACCGGCCGCCAGACGTGAGTCTGCGAGAGGAGACCCCCTTCCCGGGGACCATGTCAACGCCCCTAGCGACCCCGAGGTGATCTACCCGGGAACGCAGGGCTCCCGCATACTTGCAAGATTATGTACAGTGAACTAGGGGGGGGGGAGGAGTGTAGTGTATTCTGCTATATGAAGTAGCACCGTGTGGCCATGCAGCAGAGGCGTCCAGGGGAAGTCCCTTGGTCACTCTGCGCGGCGCGGGAAAGTCCCTGCCAATCAAGACCAGTGGCGGGAAGTTTGACTGGCCAGGATTGGACTTGCCAGCTGGAGGGCTGTTCCGGGGAGAATGTATATAAAGCGGGTCCTGGCCCGCGTTGCGCTGTTCTGTGATGTACTTCTAATAAAGTATGTTGCTTTCTGCATGTCTCGTCACTGAGTACATTACAGGGACTCAGGAACAATAGGCAGCAGGATCCAAATACCTGTTGCCCTGCTCCAATCATGGGCCCCTTGATGGTTTGAATGATCCAATGGCGTGCGAGCGTGGGAACCTTAAAGTGTATATAAGTTGGCCTCATTGGCCCAGTTACTCAGTCTTAGAATGCAGCCCTATTCTATGCTATACAGAATAAAAGAGCTATGATCACTACCACCTCGTCTCTTCCTTGCACTGAACCCACTATTTTACAGTGGCAATGAGGATGGGATCCGGATGAGTGAAGCCCACGGCCAACTGAGCTCCAGTGCCACCGCACAATGGACACTGCCACCTGGCCCTACCATGACTGCCACTCCCAGACCACATGGATACATCCTGGAATTTGACCTAGCATACCCAGACACATAGGATACCTGGGAGAAGCGGCTAAACTACTTCGGTACCATAAGATTACTGATGAGGACCAGCAGAAGTCTCTCCTGTTCAGCATCTGTGGCATGGTCATTTTGTGGTTGGCTGAGGACCTCATCTCACCCACCATGCTTGAGGAAGCAATGTAAAAATGCTGGTGGAAAAACTATCCAACCACTTCTTGCCCCAGCTGACTTGCATGACCAGCTGACTTGACTTCCACAAGTGGAATCAGAGGTCAGGGGAGCCTGCAGCTGACTTCATTGCTGAGCTTAACCAGCTGGCCCTAAAGTGCGCATTCTCGAACCTCGAGGAAGCCCTGCTAAATCGCTTTGTTACAGGCCTCCAGGATGAAAAGATGCAACATGAGCTGGCAAGCCATGAGAACCTCAAGCTAATGAAGGTGCTCAGCAAGGCCTCTGCTTATGAGAGATCCCGAAAGGAGCGATCCGTGACCGGGGTGCACCAGGCCACTGTCGCATCTGTGTCTGAGGACTCCGATGGTGATGATGCCCTCAAGCTTCACCACACAGTCCCAAAGTGCCCGCTGTCACACGCAACGTAAATGGTGCCTGCCCGAGAGCACACCAGCTGTGGGGAGCCCCATGAGTACCGCTCCTGCAAATTCCAAGATGGCGTTTGCCACCAGTGCGGAAAGACAGGCCATCTGGCACGAGTTTGACGCTCCAAGTCAACCCACCAGCCATCGGAGGGAGCAACCAGGCAACAATATGGCCGATGCCATGAGGTCGCCCTTATCTAGGAGCTGCACTCCCTCACAGCATTGGCTGACCAGGTATGCCAACTTTCTATGCCTTCCCCGGAAAAACTTAAAACTACTGTACTCATAGAGGGCGCTCCATGCAAAATGGGGATTGACTTGGGGGCCACCTATACAGTCAACTCAGCCCAGACCCTCAGGCAGCTAGGGGAACCCTGGCTGCACCCTTTCCCGGTCATCGTTTGGGACTTCCAGAAACAGGAGTTTGCTGTACAAAGGGTAGGGTTTTTCAGGGTGAAATATGGATAGTTCTCAGGAACACTCCCCCTGCATAGGGGACCCCTGCTAGAAGTACTCCGCTCTCAGCCCCAACGAGGAAATGGGTGGAATATAAATAAACTAATAATAATAATAATTGTAGAAGGGGCCCTTTGTAGCTTATTAGGCCACGCTTCATTCGATTCCTTGGGGATCAGGGTGACGGGAATTCACCAGACCCCCACTAGCATGGACTTTCAGTGAATTTGTGGGGAGTTCCCATCCATATTCGATGGGACCCTAGGAACTTATACAGGCCCCCAGTAGCATTGCAGCTGAGCCCCAAGATGCAGCTCATACAGCTGAAGGCCCGGTACGTACCCTTCGCCCTAAAGCCTAAGATAGAGGAGAGCTAGACCGCATTGTGGCACAAGGGGTCTTAGAGCCGGTCACCAACGCATGTTGGGAGACCCCCATCATTACCCCAGTGAAGCCCAACAGCAGTGTCCACATCTGAGTGGACTACAAATGCACTATTAATAGCGAGCTACAGGACCATGCCTACCTGGTCCTGGTGGTCAGCCATGTTCTAGCATCACTGGCAGGGGCTGAAATTTTCAGCAAGTTGGACCTGGCCCAGGCTTACCAAAAGCTCCCTGTAGACGCCACCACGGCAGAGGTCCAAAGGATCATGACACACCTGGGTGCTTTCCGAGTCAACCACCTCCAGTTTGAGGTCAGCGTGGCTCCAGGGATTTTCAGGAACTTGATGGACTCTTTTAAAAGGCATCTTTGGGGTCAGCCATTCTTCGATGATGTGCTGATCGCCACCACAATGGAAGAGGAGTTCGCTGTCCGCCTTTGTACTGTGCTCCAGCATTTTGATTCAGCCAGTCTGAAGGTCAAGCGAAAAAAGTGCCTCCTAGGGGTCTCTAAAATTGACTTTCTGGATTATACAGTGGACACTAGTGGCATCCACCCAGCACAGGACAAGATCAGGGCCATCTGTGATGCACCAGCCTCCACCAACAAGGCAGAACTACAGGCATTCCTCAGCTTCTTGAACTTCTACCATGCCTTCCTTCCTCACAAGGCAGCCGTGGCTGAGCTGCTCCACAGCCTTTTAGACAAGAGGGCTCTGTGGGTTTGAGATCACCGGCAAGCTGTTGCTTCCCAGGCAGTAAAGGACCTCCTAACCTCCAACAGCTTGCTGGAGCACTTTGACGAATGGCTGCCCATCATGTTGGCTTGCGAAACATCTCCATATGGGGTTGGTGTGGTCCTTGCACATGTGCTGCTGGATGGCTGTACGGTCCCAGTGGCATACTATTCAAGGACCTCGCAGAAACCACAGAACAATTATGCGCAGATAGATAAGGATGGTCTGGCTATAGTGGCAGGAGTAAGAAAGTTCAATTATTACCTCTATGGCCAGCCGTTCACCATCCTCACAGACCATAAACCCTTGCTAAGTTTCTTTGCCCTCGACTGCCAAACACCCCAGATGTTGTCACCATGGGTATTGCAGTGGTCCATCTTCCTTGTGGGGTACAAATACACATTCCCGTTCCACCCAGGGAAGGTGATGGGCCATGCAGGGACACCCTGAGCTGCCTGCCACTGCCTTTGGTGGACCAGCACACCAAATCCTGCTTTTTGAGTCTCTCCTGGACTGCCCAGTGCATGCAAAAGACATTGCCCACTTATCCACCAATGACAAGATCCTCTCTTGAGTTTTGGACTAGGTGTGGAGAGGATGGCCTACCAGTTGGGTGGGCCCAGATTTTACAGCATATGCGT
Organism: Heteronotia binoei; assembly: GCF_032191835.1. Lineage (NCBI taxonomy): Eukaryota > Metazoa > Chordata > Lepidosauria > Squamata > Gekkonidae > Heteronotia > Heteronotia binoei. The sequence goes on along the minus strand of NC_083243.1, from coordinate 110,484,011 downwards.
CCCACTGGGATGAACTTTCAGTGCACAAGGGGTGTTTGTTGTGGGGTAGTAGGGTGGTGGTGCCCCCAACTCTGCATCAGCGAGTCCTCACTGCGCTGCATAAAACCTACCCAGGGATTGTGCGGATGAAGGCACTTGCCCGCAGCTATGTCTGGTAGCCTGGGATTGATGAGATGATTGAGTCCTGGGTCACCCAATGCCAACCCTGTCAGGAAACCTGACCAGCACCACACCACGCTCCAGCCCAACACTGGGAATCCACGCGCAACCCCTACACTTGGACTTTGTGGGGCCCTTCCAGGGGCAAACTTTCTTTCTCTTAGTGGACTCTTACTCAAAATGGATAGAAGTGATCCCAGTGGTGGCTACCTCCTCCCAGGCCAACATAGGGGGCCTCTTTGCTTCACACAGGCTGCCGGACACACTCGTCTCAAACAATGAGACAGTGTTTTCATCGGATGAGTTTCAAGACTTTTGCACCTGGAACTTGATTAGGCACGTTTGGTCAGCTCCTTTCCACCCGGCCTTGCTGAGTTCCTACTGCCCCAGCAGGCTATCCCCTGTACTGCCACTGGCCACAGCTTGGCTGAGCTCTTAATGGGCTGGCAGTTGTCCACCCTCTTGAATTGGTTGTACCCGGACTGAGCCCTAGACCTGCAGGAGATACCAGAGGTGCTCTGGGTGCCCCAGGGGTTTAATACAAGGAACTGGGCATTTACTAAGAACTTGAGGGGTAGCCCAAATTGAAGGGAGGGAGCCTGGTGTGGGGAGCACGCTGTGGGGAGGCGGAGTGGGGTTGGTCATTTGCTCGTTGGGTTCCCTGAGAGGAAGCCCAAAGAGTGTAGTGGAGGGGGAAAGCAGCCTCACAATAATATCACATAATGATGCTATGAGTGCACAAAAAAAAAAATTAAAAATGAGGGAGCTGGGAAGGTGGGGGGCATGGCGCAGGGGTCTGCCTCTAGCAGCAGATCCCTTAGCGCCGGTCCTGGGTGCTGACGTCCATGACCAGTTTGACTCAATGAAGTGAGTGACTGCTTCCTGGGCATTCCACATAGCTCTTTTGTCCTCTTGAAGGGTGGACCACCTTGATGTCCAGCAGCCCTAGTGTGGAGAGCCTTCCTTGGAGGGGCCTCCTGCTCCTCCTCAGCTTCTCCTCGTCAGCAGGCCTCTTCCTCCCTTTGGCCACCACTCTTTCCTCCAACAGCAAAATAGTTGGGTGCATCCCTTGCAGGTGCTTGTAAAGGACAGAGGAGGACAATTGTTGGGGTGGTTTTGCACCCCATATGGGTGTGGCACAGATGGTACTCTGCCATGCAGAGGTCATGGGAGAGTGTAGTAATGTTTCCAAACTGTGCCCCTAGGATTAGAGAAGTCAGGAGGCACAACTGCTTTCTGTTGCTGGGCTGGGAGGAGCCATGGAGGAGTGTACTTGAGGCAGGAGCAGCATGTACTTGAGGCCGGAGTCAGGATGTGGAAGGGGAGGATGCTTCTCCCCTAAATTATGAACACTACTGTCAGAATCCTCCTCTCCAAAGAGTGTTAGCATATGTTGGTGTCACTGGGCCGTGCTAACTTCTGTTTTGCCTCTGTGGAGAATTCCAGGAACAGAACAGGGAAGGGAGTCTTTGCTGGAACTCTGGGAGATGGTTGCCTTTTTGTCCTTCAGAACTTCCCCTTAGAGACTGGGGGGGGGGGGGACTACAAGCATGGGGTAGTGCTTGCCTTACTTTCAGTGTTTGGCTGGGTATGGGGTCTACCCACATGAAGTTTCTCTGTGAGTTTGGTGTCATTGGTTTGTTCCTGAGCCATTTCATAAACTTCTGTAACTGCAGCTGTCTTTTCCAGAGTGAGCACTCAGAAGATGTTTTTGGAGGTCCATAACTAGGACCCCAGAAATGCAATCTTCTCCCAATTTGGAGAGATGTAGAAGACTGGGCAGCGGAATGAGGTTTTCTGTAAAATTGGTGTGTGTAGCTTTCATTCTGTGCACCTTTAAATCTGTGCCTGACATTATTCCTGGGGGCATCTTAGGGGGCAGGGTATAAATAGGGCACCGGCCCTAGGGGGTGCCAAATTGGGCGTCCCCTACTCGCAGAGGCCTTCCCCGCCATCTTTTTTCTGCTGGCCCCCAACTCTTCCGCTTTCCTGCTGCCTTTTTCTCTCCGGTCAAGGTTCTCTCACTTCCCCGCTACCCTTTTCCCGCTCGTTCCAGCTCTCACATTTCCCTGCCGCCTTTTCCCCATTCACCCCTGGCTCTTACACTTCCCTGCTGCCTTTTCCTCCCTCCCCCTGGCTCAGTCGCTTCCCTGCTGCCCTTTTCCCACTCGCTCCTGCTCTCATGCTTTCTTGCTGCCCTTTTCCCACTCCCCCCAGCTTGCTAGCTTCCCTGCCACCCTTTTCCCACTCAACACCAGCTTTGTCACTTCCCTGCCACCCTTTTTCCCACTCGTCCCCAGCTCTAGCGGGTGGTATAATAGTGGCTTCTTGCTTTTTCTCCTGCCACGAGAGAGGGCTGCACTGGTAGGCCTGCCCTGACACAGAACAGCCCTTGCACTCAGCCTGGGTGCTCAGCAGCTAGAAACTGAGCCTTGTGTGGTTGCTGACTGCTGCTGGGATCGCCTCGCCTAGTTGTCTCTCTGTCTACCCACCCAATCCAGTCTACGGTGGCCAAGGCATTCCAGGCGGGCTGCAGAGTGAGTGCCTGGTGACTGTAGGAGCAGTGCAGCACAAGGAGGCAGTGGCGCAGTGTGTTTGTGTGAGAAAGAAAGAGAGAGGAGCATGAGAGGTACAGTGTGGGACGAGGAAGCGGAGGGAGTGTATTTTGTGTGTGTATGTGAGAAAGAGAGAGAGATCATAAGAGGTGCATCTCCCCCCCCCCATTGGAGACCAATCTGGCTTCCCTCTTTTTCTGCTGGCTGGGGGGGGGGGGGGGTTTGCTAGTATCCAGCCCAGGTGCCCCCGGGTAAGGAAAATTCGCCTACTGACAAGAAAGTGGGCCAGGTAACACTTTCTAAAGCAGTCTTTTTGGGTTGAGGGTTTGGAAAACTGGGACGAGTTGCCTTCTCCCCCCAGCCCTGTAATTCCCAGTCATCTATAATTTCAAGCTGGAGCTTGAGCCAGGACTGAGCCCCAAGTCCCATTTATGAGAAATGTGAAGTACTACAGAGGTAGGTCACCCTATTAGTCTGCCTACAAGAACTGAAGCCTGGTGACTCCTTAAAAAAACACATTTCAGCACCCACTACCTGCAGTACAGGGTAGGCAAAAATGCCCCCCGATCAGCCAATTTGTCAGGGGGTGAAAAATTCCTACTCAGCCCCATAAAATAGGCGACCAGCCTCAGCCTGAACTGCATGATGGGTGGGCAGGCTGAGAGCTAATTCCATCTGCGCATTTGGAGGCGGGGCCGGCCTTTTAAGGCCGCACCTTGCCCCCACCCAAGGTAGGAAGAGTCCACTGCCTCCGATCCATCTGGGGAGGCAATGGACAGCCCCCTTCCTTAGAGGTCGATTGACCGCTCGGCAGGGAAGGGGCCGAATTGCCCCCCCACTCGGAATAATGAGACAGACACAGGAATGGATTAAAGGGCCACTTTATTAACTTAATGGCAAGGGCAGAAACATGGGGACAGATCAAGCCAGGGGTCAAGCCAGACCACCTCCTTGACCTGAAAATGGGCGAGCCCCCAAAGCCCCGGGTATGAGCCAACCAAATGGCTCAGACCTGGCCAGCCCAGCAACATGATCGCCAAACCCGCTGGGTCCCAAGCTGCCCACCAAATGCGGCATGGCAACATAGCCAACCACAGTATACGGACGCCAGGCCATCTTTTGCCAATCAAGGTGATATCACCTTGGGCCTGAATCAAAAGAGCCTTCCCCTTCATCAGGCCGAAGTCGTTTTCTCCCAGATGTATCACCAAAATCTGTGGAGGAGGGCCCCTCACGCCCCTGAACAGAAGAGGCAGGAGCTCGGACCACCTCATGCCATGGCGGCCCTGCCACTCAATTATGGCTCTGTCGCTCAGGCCCAGCTGTGAATCAACTGCCGTCCATCGGGCCTGATGTGCCTCCCAAAGCACAATACTGTGGCTGCATATAAGGATCCTTTTCCTTTCAACACCAGCCACAGCACCTAGGAGAAAAAAGCCATTAAAACTGAACGACAAAACAGCACAATAACATATTAATAGCTAAACAGGAAAAAAGGGGGATGGGGCTGCTAACATGGAGAGGTCCAGGCCTCATGGCCAAATGTAAGAACGATAGGCCCCGGACTTCCAACATCCCACCCTACGAATATCCTCACCCCCATAACCCAGCACTGAGGCCGTAGAAGCGGCATCAATCCTAAAGGAATGGGTACTGAATTTTACCCCCCCGCCCCGAGACCAAGCAGGGCCGAAGCTCGGCACGTGATGGTCCAAAATTGATACTTAGTCAAAGGTGACATATCCACATGGCAGAAAAGAGGACCATCCGATCCTCCGTGCAATTCAACGTAATGCTTAAGTGCGGCGACAGGGCATAACTCCCTCTCCGAGCAAGACCCAATAGTGACCGTGCAACCATGCCACTTCTGATCCGTCTTTGAATGACGGACACATAACGCCATCTGGTCAGCGGAAATTCTAAAATCCCCGAACTGTAGGGCCCTTGCAGAAGCATCACCACGAGAGAGTGCTACCAACTCAGACACTCTGAAAGCCCCGAAAAAGGCCATCAATGCTACAGCATGGAAAAGCGCCTCCTCATAAATGGAGCCACAAACAAGGGCCCATGTGGAATGAAACCTGATGAGGATAGATGGCGAAATAGGCTGCCTACTATCGGCCTGATGACCGGTCTCTTGAGACCACCCCTCTAGCATTTTTTATATGTGAAAATACTTAGTCGCATCCTGATGCCTGCGCGCCCTACTAACAAAAGCCAACGCCGCCATCTGACCCCCGGATAGATTTTACTGCAAGGCCCCGTTCCCGAACACAAAATTGCAACAGCTGTTTGACAGGCATGGGCCATACATGCGGTAACCCGGCCCCTTCCCTGAAGGCTAAAAACTGGCTAACCGCCCGGTCATATGACCTTTTAGTACTGGGCGCTATGGCAAGGTGGATTGTCCGGCTAACTTAATCCCTCCAATCTGCCACAATTCTGCTGGGATGTGCATAGGATACAGGTTGGCCTCCGGAGCTAACTGATAAAAGCGCTCCATCTGTTGGCGAGACAGGGCGTCCGCCACACCATTACAGATGCCAGGAACGTGCTTTGCCAAAAACAAGGTATTTAACTTCAGACAGCACAAAGTAAATGCCCTAACCAACCTCATCACCGTAGGGGACTTAGGTGTCAAACTGTTAACCACATGCACAACAGCCATGTTGTCAAACCAGAAGTGCACCGTGTGATTAGCGAGAACATCGCCCCAAAGGAAAACGGCCACAACAATTGGAAAAAAATCCAAAAACGTTAAGTTCCGACATAACTCAGAACCCAACCATTCCTGTGGCCATTGTTCAGCACACCAGTGCCCCCTAAAATAAACCCCAAAACCAGTGGTACCAGGAGCATCCGATACTATCTGGAGCTCTGCTTCTAACAGCATATCACCACGCCAAAAGGAAATGCCATTGAACTCCTTCAAAAATGTCTCCCAAACCCCCAGGTCACTGCACATCTCCCTAGTGACCCGGATAAAATGATGCAGCAGACGCAGGGCAGCCATTCTGTCACAAAATTGCCTTAAAGAAGCCCTGCCTGGGGACACGACTTTGCACGCAAAGTTCAAATGGCCAACCAACTGCTGAATTCAAGGATGGCCAACCAACTGCAGCAATTCACCTTACGCTTACTTCGTACAGACCTAACCTAGGCCAACAGGCTCTCACGCTTGTCCTCGGCAGCCTGGAAAACTGGCGCACAGTATCGAGCTCGATACCCAAAAAGGTCAAAACCGTACTTGGGCCCTCCATTGTTTCATGAGCCAGTGGCACCCCCAACTCTTTGGTTAACCCCTCGAAAGCCGTTAACAAAGCGAGGCACTTCCCCGAGCCCACAGGGCCCACAAAGAGAAAATCATCAAGATAATGCGCCGTGTCCTGCACCCCAGCTCTAACACGTAACTGCCATTCCAAAAAGGTGCTAAACCGCTCGAAAGCGGCGCATGAAACTGAACACCCCATCAGCAATGCTCTGTCAACATAATAACTCCCTTCAAACGCAAAACCTAACAATTCAAAATCCCTCGGGTGCACAGGAAGAAGGCGGAATGCTGACTTAATATCACACTTTGCCAATTCCGCGCCCACTCCACACCGTTGAACGATCTGCACTGCCCGGTCAAAAGAGGTGTACTTTACTGAGCAAAGCTCTGCTGGGATAGAGTCATTCACTGACCACCCCCTGGGATAAGAGAGGTGATGAATTAACCGAAATTCACCAGCCGCTTTCTTAGGCACCACCCCCAAAGGGGACACCCACAAATCTCCACCAGTGGAGGAGATGTAAACGGGCTTAACAGTCTGCCCTCGGTGCACTCCTTCTTAATCTTTGCCCTCACAATATGCTCTAAACCCTTAACTGAAAGCAAATTAGAACAAGAAAACGGGGTCCGTGGATCCTGATAAGGGATTCTGAAACCGTGGGAAAAACCCTCCAAAGGTAACGTGCTTCATCCAGACGAGGATAATCCCGCAACAATTCCCTAAGAACCCTCAGCCGAATGGGGCTGGGCCCCTTTTGCAGTATGCTGCCCCGGCCCTCCACTTGGCCACTTATTAGGTCCCCTCGGTTTGGACCTGTTACAGGCTGTGAATGCATGCGGCCCTCCAGAAAGCGGGCACTCGTGTTTGTACTTACAAGCCTTCCTGGCACACACGCCTTGGGAGGTAAACTCCCAGCAAAGCAGCTGTGGCTGAACCGACTGCCCCGTGGTCGCGCGGGAGCCAGTAGGAGTTGCTGTCTTCTGAACCAGGTGACCACTATCGGATCTCTCCCCCGCGTTTGGCTTTGCAGGTGCCATGAGCTGCAGCCACAGCTGCTGGTTAATTTGGTCCCAGGGGAGACTTGGATTAACCGCCGCCCGCATGCAGAATTGCTCATCATACTGAAGCCACACCCCACCTGCAAAGTCATTATAAGCCCTATATATAATGTCACAGTACTGGAAGAGGAAGGCAGCCCGCCATGGCTGGGCCCTGGCTATGACTCCCGCATAAATAAAAAAACCGGTAGCCAATTCGACCACGTCCTATCCACTTTCCTCCGCTTCAGCTTCTCCTTATCTTTCTCATCGAGCTCAACCTTTGACTTCTTTTCTAATTCCCTATACAAAAGGCTAAAAACATCCACATATTTGCCTTTTAAAATCTTGTCCCTGGTGGCAACGGTAAGATGATCACCCAAGAGCATGGCAGGGTCCCCAAACGGCAATGCGTGAAAATCCACCATGCTGTAAGGGACTGGTGGGGAGATAGAAACTCCCAAAACCCGTTCTGTTGTGGGGACCAAGATGACGTCATAGAGGGGGCCTGCTGCCAACCCCATGGTAAAGCGCCCCCCGCTGTAGTATGTCCACTTGAACCGAGGCCGCTAGCTTGACCTCCTCCCACAGAAGCCGAAAACCATGGTGCCCAAGCACTCTCCAGAGCAGGGTTCATGGCAGAACTGCATGCTTGTGGAGACGCGGTACCTGAAACTGCCTGCCGTGACACAGGTGGCCCCGCCCCAAAGTAGGTAGTCCCTAACGCCTGGGGCCCTGGAACCGACCTAGCACACAATGCCATACTGGGACCCCGAGGACCCCATGGCCATACCACCCCCTGCTGCCGTGCAGGTAACTTACTTCAACCTCGGGCGGCACTACCACCAGTGCATTAGGCTCGTCCCTCTGCTCATCCTCTGTTGGCACTACCTCCTTTGCGCCACCACTGCTTCCCTCGGCACCCTGCAAAACAGAAAGCCAGGCAAGCACCTCCTTTTGGAAGGATATGGTGGCCACTCTCCCAGAACCCAAGACCTCAGAGGATCTCTGAGAAGGGCCACCCACCCCTCTTGCTTCTTCCAAGGCAGCCAGCTGCTCCATTATGGCCTGCCTGGTACATGCCTCTTCGCCTTCATCTAGCGGGGGCTGTTCAGGGGGGGAGGCTCTTAGTAGGCCTCTTTGCAGGCTGCTTGCCTTTAGAATTTCCTTGGCCCTTCTTAGGCCCCATACTAAATGCTGCAGTGGCCTGCTACCTACCCAGATGAAAAATATCGCAACTATCTAGGAGGGGCTCTCCTACTCCCCTTAAGCTACAAGAAACTCCACTCTCCCCCCCAATAGGGGCAACGGACTTCTATAGGGAACAACCCAATGCCCCTGAAGCCTCCTCAGGGCCCCGCACCCCCACTGCCTGGGCCTTCGCTTCGGCCCAATCAGGTGCTGGATTCCCTCAAGGCTCCCACTCCGCTCGGCACGAAACTCAGCTGCGCGGCTCAAAAGAAGCTGCTGCCTGTTCGTCCTGGGTGCAGTACCTGCTTCCGCAACCGACACCCGACGCTGAGGCCCTCTAAAAGCTCCGGACGCAGCAGACGCTGCTCTGCCATCCGAGAGATAATTCCATCTGTGCATTTGGAGGCGAGGCCGGCCTTTTAAGGCCATGCCTCGCCCCCGCCCAAGGTAGGATGAGCCCACTGCCTCCAATCCGTCCGGGGAGGCAATGGACGGCCCCCTGCCTTAGTGGTCGATCGACCACTCGACAGGGAAGGGGCCGAACTTCATAAAATGCACTTGGAAACATGTGGCAGCCATGGGGAAGATCTTGTATATACCATCCATGACCTATTTTAAACTATTTTAAACAGCAACAGTCAAAAGAGATGGATTCAGAAACCTCAAGATTAATGTGTAGGTGATCAGATATTTTAAAAATGACAGTGACATTGTTAAATAATCATAATCAGAGGGAAGCTGTGGTTACCTTTGCTCACACATTCCCCCACTTCCTTCTGAGTAAATAATGGATGGACATTCTACTACACAACCCACCAAGGCAAGGAGATATTGCAGCAGGTACATTGTGGAAAGCTGCTTGCTGGAGTATGCTTTTCTTGTTTGAGAATTACAGTTCCATCCTAAAAGGTAAAGGTAGTCCCCTGTGCAAGCACCAGTCATTTTCAACTCTCGGGTGACATTGCTTTCACAACATTTTCATGGCAGACTTTTTATGGGGTGGTTTGCCATTGCCTTCCCCAGCCAGCTGCTCCATTATGGCAAGCTGGGTACTCATTTCACTGACCTCGGAAGGATGGAAGGCTTAGTCAACCTCAAGCCAGCTACCGGAATCCAGCTTCCGCCAGTATCGAACTCAGGTCGTGAGCAGAGCTTAGGACTGCAGAACTGCAGCTTTACCACTCTGTGCCATGGAGCACTTTCATTGGAGATTTCAGGTTTTCTGCAAAACACCCTACAGACTATAAATTGCAGAAAGTCTCAGAACAACCAGCAAATTCCACAGAACAATCAGCACAGTCAACAACCATCTTCCTTATCTTCAAACCCCTTCCAACCCTCCCAGCAATTAACACAGAACAATGGTCACATTCAACAACCAGTTTCCTTATCACTACCCTTCCAGGAAGCCCCACCAAACAATGGGCACATCCACAAACCAATTGCCCTTTCATCACACCCTCTCCAGCCTAGAAATAGCAGCTCTCCAGCAGCCCTGGCCCCACTCAATGCACAGCAGCCAAGAAGGTCTGAGCGCCTGCTCCGGCCGCAACACCACTGAGGATGTTCTCCGCAGCTGAGAACGAAACATCTGGAAGGAAAACTTTCTCCAGTAGAACACGGCACTTGATCCCGAAAGATTCTACAAACCCTAATCACTTTCATTGGCTTTAGAAGGGCATATAATTCTGCTTTGTTAGAGAAGTTATAACCTTCACAGTGGCATTGAAATGTTAGGTGATCAAGGGAAGGAGTCAGGGTGTTTGGACTTACTTAGGAAAAACTTCTGTTGAAGCATAGGAAATGACAGTGAAGTATTGAAAGATGTTGAAATGTGATTTTAAATTCTAGTATGGTGATGTGTACATTTTTATCTTTGATGGGTATGTAGATCACTGTCTTTGGGGTGAAGTGCTGTAAAGAGAATGCAATGCAAGGCTCAATGCAGACAAATAGATGTATAAATACACAAACATTCCTAACCAACTTGGGAGACTCATTAATTTCTGGAGCGTTTGCTTCTACCTAAGTGTGTTCAGGATCCCAAGTTACAGGGAATATCAAATCCACCAGCACCTTGTGATCTGTGAGTTAAAACTGCTTTCTTGAAAGATTGTTGTATTACTTGTTCTCAGAATTATTTTAAAAAGTACTAATTACAAGTTAGTTAATTGGTTTGTGTGTGTGTACATGCGTACACCTGGAAATTATGTCAACCTCTGATGACTGACCTATACTGGGGGCCTGGAGGATATTCAGAGAGGTGGCTGAATGGAGCCTACCCTCCCATCTTCATTATTTCCAGACCTCCCATCCAGATACTTGCCAGAGTTGGCCCTGCTCAGCTTCCGAGATCTGGCAAGATCAGGCTTGCTTGGGCTATCCAGATCAAGGAGCAATTCATCTGTTTTTGAAAATTGTTGTGGGGGGGCACCAGAATTTAGTCTTGCCTAGGGCGCAGGATAGTCTAGGGCCAGCCCTGAGTATAACTCAAACCTCCTGGCGTTGACAATTTGAAGAACATGCAGAGGAGCAGCAGGGGGAGACTGCCTGTGAGTTTGATGCCTCCACCTTGCACAGGTTCCATTCTATACACTTGTGAACCTCCTGAATCTGTGTCTGTCATTTCTGCCATTTCCCCAGAAAGCTCCTTGTTGGGGTCACCTTCTGCGGGGGGGGGGGGTGTAACTCAGATTTATCCTCACCAAACTTGGAGGGCAAGTAGAGGAGAGTCAGCTGGAGGTTCCCTGTGAGCTTGATGTCTCTAGCATGCTGAGGTGGGCATTCTATCATATTATGTACCTCATTAATGGAATTCGTTCATTTAGCACTTAAAAGTTTTGGACGGTTCATGGTTATGCCACAAACTGAACTGTGTTTTCCAATTTCATACCCATCCCTAATCATTGTAGTTCAGAGCCAATCATTTTGTTGTGTTTTTTTTTAAAATTGGAATTTCTGTCCTAATATCATTTTATATATATTATTGATCTGATTTGCTGTGTTGTTGCTGACTTGTTTTCCAGAGATCCTTCACCATCTTCTTTGATATCATCATCAAGAATAATTTTGCGAGATCTGCAGACCTGGTCAATTCACTGCTCACTCCTGGGTCCCAATTACTTCTGAATAGCATTGGTCGATATCAGACCCAATGGAACCTCAGTGCTTACTTCCATCCACCGCAAGATCTGTTTGTAAACCCTATTCCCAGGTTGATTTTTTTTTAATAAGCTAGGAAGCTACACAAGGACTGGTTCTCTTATTCATGACTACTGAGAAGCCTTTGCTGTGCTGATTAAGGTCCTTTGTCAGAACTTTTCTGGAAGTCCAAGTATGAAGTGTCTACTGTATCACCCTTATGCAACTATTTACTGACACTTTCAAAGAATTCTGAAAGAACAGCTGCCATTATGACTTTCTGATTCTTCATCCCTAGTCTTACAGTTTATTATGCTTAATTATACTTCTAATAGCATTTCCCACTATTTTACTTGAAACAGACATTAGGCTAATAGGACTATAAATTATTATTGTGTTTGGTTTATCTTGATGCTGTCTCATACCCCATGTCCTTGTTGGGAGTGAGCGTTTAGGTGCAAGAGAGCAGCTGGTCTTTCAAAAGCCATGCAGCTGAATAGCGCTGACCAGGGCTTTTTTTAAAAGCAGGAATGCACAAAAACGCAGTTCGAGCTGGCTTGGTATCAGGGGGTGTGGCCTCATATGCAAATGAGTTCCTGCTGGGCTTTTTCTACAAAAAACCCTTTGTAAAATAATAGTGATGTCAAAGGGTGTGATCCAATATGCAAATAAGTTCCTGCTGGGCTTTTTCTATTAAAAAAAAAAGCCCCGGCCCTAAAAGTCATCACCCCGCCTCATCTTCTACCATGAATCTTCCTCCAGTCTAAACTCCACTCCTGCTAATCCTCCACTCTTTCACTGTCCTCTTATTACCTCACAGCACACATCACAAACCATGCTTGGAGAAAATCTGCTAATTCAGCAGCACTCAATCCTACCTGCAGAAGACCAGGATTTTTGAAATTAGAAATGGTCAATTCTAGTGTTCACTGGGCATTCCTTCTTTATTATTCTTAAACTCAGAGCACTTTTAAAAGAACAACTGGGGGATTTTCTAGTGCCACCAACTAAAAAGAAAAGCAGGACAGGAAGAATCTGGCAGATTATGGATGCAAACATGAGCCTTTATAAATATTAAAACATGGCAGGAGTTCAGAGTATTTAAGACTTTATGAGATATCTAGCATTAAACTACGAAAGCAAATGAACTTTTAATGTCTTGATTATAAAAGGAAATAAATCCACAACTAAAGCTTTGAAATGCAATACTGATGGATTTCAATGGTACTTACTGCCAAATAAATATGCTTACAACTGCAGACTAGAAAGTAGTGCTTATGATCCAGTAATATGGACTTCCCATCAATCCATGGAATTCTTAGGACAGAACAGAACATAATCTCGCATACAGTCCCATGGAGATTTTTGAATCATAATGATTCTGTTGAGTATCAAGTTATTAATTTTGTAGTGCAGAAAGTATTTTCTGAACTGTTCTGCCAACACAGGAGGGGGGATGCTATTGAATCAAAAAGACAATAGGATATTTACTTTTTATAACCTGAGTATGAGGGGAAAATGACCTTGTACAAATATAGGAGTGATTTAGTATTCCAGACCTCAGGAGTGGTAGGTTGTGCTCTGGTTTCCTGTACCACATTGTTTCTTACTGCCCTTTGTGAATCCACAGACTGAGACACAAACAGAATAGGTTATAAATTTCAGTCTCATTGTATAACACAAAACTATGAGTAGAAGATAGGGGGCCCCTATCATCATCAAGCCGCATTCCAAAGTGACAGCTGCCCCGCCCACACATGCGTGCACACACGCAAAAACAAACGCGGTATGTTTCCTCATGGAGGAGTGACGCAACAGTCCCGAGGGGGCGGCTAGGGATCCGCCCCCCCCAAGGAATGCCAGCTGTTTCCTAAGGGGGAAAGGAGGGTCAGCCACTGGTGTAGCAGCCTTCATATTGTTTAGGGGAAAGCGTGTTTTGCAACACAGACATTATTTAGAGAATTGTGGGGATGCAACGGTTCTAAGAGGCCATAGTTTGGAGAGGAGACATACTCAATGGATAAAATGATGGCTTTAAAACTGAGCATGGCTAACCTTATACGTGTAACACGTTCCTTTAACATCAGGTTGCATTAGGTTGCGTGTCGATACAACTCTCTAGGGACTCAGTAACGCCATAGAATTTTGCACAAATCCTAGATCCTTGGTTTGTCAGCCCTCCCCCCCAAAACAGTTATTTGTTGAGAGGATGCAGTTGTGTGTGTGTAAAATGGTATCTATTTTTGCACCAGTTTGTGTTTGCATTGCGGGGGGAGAGCTTTTCAAAAACACGCTTTGCTTTTGGACCCCCTAAGTCAATAGTTTACAGGTGGGAAGTGCAGGTGCCAGAAATGTCATTGTACAATATATCTGCAATGTTGCCAGACGCCCCTGGTTGTCACGGGGCGTGTCCCCTGTGACATTTAAACACACCAATGAGTTATCAAAGATTTCAGGTTTTCACGGCTGGTAACATCATTAGGGTTTGTAGAATCTTTCGGGCTCAAGTGCTGTGTTCTACTAGAGAAAGTTTTTCTTCCAGACATTTCATTCTTGGCTGCGGAGAACATCCTCAGTGGCGTTGCAGTCGGAGCAGGCGCTCTGACCTTCTTGGCTGCTGTGCATTGAGTGAGGCCAGGGCTGCTGGAGAGCTGCTATTTCTAGGCTGGAGGGGGTGTGGTGAAAGAGCAATAGGTTTGTGGATGTGCCCATTGTTTGGTGGGGCTTCCTGGAAGGGTAGTGATAAGGAAACTGGCTGTTGAATGTTACCATTGTTCTGTGTTAATTGCTGGGAGGGTTGGAAGGGGTGTGAAGATAAGGAAGATGGTTGTTGACTGTGCTGATTGTTCTGTGGAATGTCCTGGTTGTTCTGTGAATTTCTGCAATTTATAGTCTGTAGGGTATTTTGCAGAGCTGGATACCAAGATTGGTGGATGGAAATGCCTTCTTCCTTTCTGTTAAAGTTGGGCTGGTGTTTGTAAATCTCAATAGCTTCTCTGTTCAGGCGGGTATGATAATGTGAGGCTGTAGAAAGGGCTTCAGTTCTTTCAAAGTGGATGACGTGGTCTCCTTCTTGAAGTGCATGTTCAGCTACATCTGATTTTCTGGCTGAAACAAGCGACAGTGTCTCTTGTGTTCGGTGAGGTGGGTGTTGATACTGCATTGGGTAGTGCCAATGTAGACTGCACCACAGGAGCAGGGTATTTGTAGACTCCAGGGGTTGAAAGTGGATCTCTCATATCTTTGGCCGAGCGCAGCACGTGGCGGATCTGTTGTGTGCCGCAACATTGTGCCACAATGTTGACACAGTCTTCAAACCCATACAACAGATCCTCTTAAAGTAGGCTATGCTTGTAGCTGCCACTACCTCCTGTGGCGGTGAATTCCACATGTTAATAACCCTTTGGGTGAAGAAGTACTTCCTTTTATTTGTTTAACTCCTTTTATTTGTTTTAACAAATAAAACTTCCTTTTATTTGTTTAATGTTATCCTTTATTGATTTTAATTGCTTGATTTTGTTGTAATCTGCCCTGAGCCTGTTCACTGGGTAGGGTGGAATACAAATAAATAAAAGAGATAAGAACCATTTGGAAGAAACTAGACATAAGAAATATGAAAAATCAGCATCTAGGAATTCAGAAGTATTTGTGACAGGATGCACTCTTCTTTTACTCTATTTATTATTGCCATTTTCAGTGTGATTTGCAGTGCAACCCTAGACAGTCCTACATTGTTCTGAATGTGTTGATTTCAATGGACTTAAGAATGTAACTTTTCATAGGAATTTCATCTTAAAACATTATGCACATTTGTCTTTCATGGAAACTAGGAAATTCCCAGTGCTTCTTTTCAGATAAGTAATCTCAGTGGATTGGTTTTATAGTGACAATGGGACCATCTATCAATGATGGATTGCCCCAAAAAGATATGACTGATTCAAGCCAGCACACCTTTACATACCTTACCCAAATAATAATAATATATAATAATAATAAAATTTTATTTATATCCCGCCCTCCCCACTTAAGCAGGACTTCATTCACCACTCCAAAAAGATAAGAGCAGCTCGACGGTACTTGGAAAAAAAAATCTGTGTCCCTCAATTTACTTGAGCCCCTGTCCCTGTCCCCTTCCCCTCCTTAAGCCCCTCAAATGTGTCCTGAGAAAAAAAGGAGGAAAAATTGTCTGCTGACAAGAAGTTCCTCTTCTTTAACCCACTATCTAAGAATTAATGGTATGGACAAGGAAGTTTATTAACTTTTTGTGGGCAACATGTCCTTTCACTGGAGTGAAACAATTAATTAACTCATGACTCCAGGAAGTGAAGTTGCCAAAACCCAATAATTTCATCAGGCAGGGGCCAGGACAAAAGTGTGTGTTCTAAATGTGCCAGACACAAGGCCAGAAAGATATAATCCTATGTCACACATCCTATCATCTGATGATATCATCTGAGAGCCAGTTTGGTGTAGTGGTTAAGTGCGCGGACTCTTATCTGGGAGAACCAGGTTTGATTCCCCACTCCTCCACTTGCAGCTGCTGGAATGGCCTTGGGTCAGCCATAGCTCTCATAGGAGTTGTCCTTGAAAGGGCAGCTAATGTAAGAGCTCTCTCAGCCCCACCTACCTCACAGGGTGTCTGTTGTGGGGGAGGAATGTAAAGGCGATTGTGACCACTCTGAGACTCTGAGATTCAGAGTATAAGGATGGATATAAATCCAATGGAAATGGAGAGGCAGTTGTGTTTTCCTTCTGCATGTATTGTATAAGGGTTTTTTTCCAGGTTATACTAGAATTATTGCTCATGTTGTGTCAAACAGGAGCAGAGGCTTTGGAAGTAAAAGCCTAGGATACCTACATAGACATTTCAATTCCTGATAAGTTCTATTACCACTCATTTTTATGCCAGTGCTGCAGACATACCAGCCCAGAAACTTTGGTGCACCAGCATGGATTGGCCCTGCAGTATATTCAGATATGCTGGTAGATTTAGGATTTATGTCAATATTGGGTTTTGTCATTATCCTGAAGTATTCAGAGGCAGGTTTAGAATAGCACCTTAAGTCACCTCTGCAAGAACTTACTATCTTTGGCTTAACTCTTCCATGTGTAGATTTCATATACCAAATAATTGAGTCATTACTGGGCTCAGTGTAGCTCCTTGTCTCCTAGTCACATTGGATGTTAGAATGTGCATATATCAAATGGTATATGCAAAATTTAAATTCACCAAGACCCAATTACAATAATGGCAAAGTGTAATATATAATGCAATACATGACTAGAGAAGTGGGTTAAATTCTAGATGAACTGCTGCCAGTTTATAGTAAGTGCTCTCTGAGTGGTCTGTTGGTGAAGCACATTTCAAGTTGAATTATGTTTGATCAAGCTAAGAACTGGTAGAATTTTTTCCTCTCTGGGGTTCCTTCCTAATACTAGGTCTTCCCCCGTTCCCCTGCAGGTTGGATTTGTACATTTCATTTTGAAATGCCATATATCCTGCTAACAGCTTGCTTATTTATTTTTTTTGGAAGATCATATAATGATCATTTGATTGGCACAATCTTGTTACTGGCAGAGTGTGTAGTGAAAATCTGGTCTGAATGGCCTTGCATATTTTTAGTTTAGAGAAACAAGGAAAACCATTTTGGAGAAGCACAGAAATCATGAATACTGAAGAAAGGAATAATAATAATAGCTTCAGCGTGGACATCACAAGCTAGTTAGAGGTGTTTAAATTGCTGAGAGCACAGGGCAGAGGTAACATAAATCCTAGAGTAATTTGGTTAGATTAAAAGATATATTGGAGAAGGAATAGCAACTTTCTCTCGGCAAAGCACAGTCCCTCAGAACTGAGTGGTATTGGTATTCAGTATGGAATAAAATAGAGATATCTGTAATATAAATTAAATAAAACATATATTTAAACTTACTCTGATGTTTCATTCTGAATAAGTGGAAGGAAGATTTGGTTGAAGTATATAATCCAGTTTTCCAAAGAGCAGTCACAGAAGATATGTGAACAATAAGGGAGCCTAATGTTACTTTGCAAAATGTTCCCTATTATTTTGAGTGGATATTTCCATTTTGTTGAACAAAAATGATATTCAAGGCATTTATCTGTAAAGGTAGATATACAAGTGAACACCATGGTTTATTGCACAAAAAATCTGCATGATACAACACGTTTTGTTTTATGTTTGTCTGAATAAATCTGTCATTCAGATACTACAAACCAGTGAAATTCAGGACATTCAGTTTTAAATTACAAAGTATGAGTCCAGCGGCAGCTTTAAGATCAACAAAGCTTTATTCACTGTATGAGCTTTTGTGTGCCCACACACTTCTTCAAATAAAATGAAACAGAATTTAGCAATCCATACATATAGGAGAGGTTGAGCAGTAAATTAACAAGTGGCATAATGAAGATATTTATTAGATTCAGGAATAGCAAGCTTCGTTTATATGGTTGCCATTTAAAATAATGAAGATGTTTAAACAGATGCAAATATCAAACAGAGATAACAAGTCATCTTAATCTGTTACCCAGAATGGTCTAATTAATCTGTTATTTGGAGTGACCTAATATTTAATTGATTGGTTGACTGGGAAATTTAGCTTTATTGAGAGGTATATACCAGAATCCTTCCCTCAGAGAACTCTTAAATAAATCAGGCTGATGTTCTACTAGTAGTGTTTTTATTGTGAACTAGTACAATAATACAAGCACACAAAGCACACTTGAGAATCACACTAAGAGAAAAATAAAGATGGTAGCAGGAAATAGTGTTTTAGGATGGGCAATATTTACTAGTCTCATAGATTCAAGTCTGCTGAAAAGAAAAAGTGACCAACACTTGGTGTGTGGTTGATGTTGAGAAAACACACACACACACAAACACACACACTGCAATATATTTATACCCCAAAATGATACTGAAGGGTCTGCTGATGTGTTTGTGTCAAAAGGATGATAATGTTTGAAAGGAAAGAAAAGGTCCCCTGTGCAAGCACCAGTCGTTTCCGACTCTGGGGTGACATTGCTTTCATGGCAGACTTTTTACAGGGTGGTTTGCCATTGCCTTCTCCAGTCATCTACACTTTCCCCCCAGCAAGCTGGGTACTCATTTTACTGACCTCGGAAGGATGGAAGGCTGAGTCAACCTTGAGCCACCTACCTGAAAACCCAGCTTTCACTGGGGATCGAACTCAGGTTGTGAGCAGAGCTTAGGACTGCAGTACTGCAGCTTTAACAGTCTGTGCCACGGGGCTCTTATGATAATGTTTATATGGTTACAAAAGGTTTTTTTAAAAAATAAAATAAAATAAAAGAATGTACATGGTCTTCTAAACAATAAGGGGAAACAAAAATAGTCTGCATAAATATGAAATAACAGATATGGATTAATAAGCACAACTGACAACAATTGACAGGAACTCATTTGCATTATAGGCCACACCCCCTGATATCACCAGAAGCGATGTCACCCATTCAGTAGATTATTTTCCACATATTGACACAAAACAGTACAGTACCCCCAGCTGTATTTCATGGATGTGTGTTCTCACACAGCCCAATGAGAGACCGTGTTTCACCCCTCCCCCAAACATAGCCAGAGAGAGCACCACATGCAGTGGAGTGGGCAGCAGCAGGCCCAGCTTCTTACAGGAGGGGCACTTGTGGGTGGTTCCACATCTCTCACTCTCTTCACAAGATTCATATAATGCAAAAATGGCTCTCTCTCTCTCAAGTGGAGAGATCATGCTTGAGAGGAGACAAGTGGAGCGTAATACAGCATCTCAGTTAATTACTTTTTAGCATTTCACAGTTAAGAATTATATATTTACACATCAGTCTCCAAGTCTGACACATTTATTTGCCTCTCTGTGTTTTCTCATAGAACCGAGAAACAAATGGTGACCATGTGGATTTTAACTTATCTCTGTTTGGTCCTTGCTTCTCCAGAATTCTGCTGGAGAAGTATGCTCCCCTGTTGCTTTGTTTGAGCAGAGACAGCCTGTCTGGACATCTATCCATTCATGAATTGGAAACCTCCATGAACAAAAAGGTCTTAAAGCTGCCACTGGACTCTTAACTTTATTCTATAGTTAGTTTAATAGTTTGACCGGCACAGGTAGAAGTATACTTTGAGTGTGCTGTTAGCCAAAATGCCTTTTTCAAATTAATGTGCGGAATTTTAGTTAATTAGGCAGAATGGTACAAATAGCACGGGGTCTATGTATACCAGAGTCAGTTCTTCCCAGGAGCCCTAGAGTCAATAACGAGATTTTAACTAAAGCATATTATATTTATTGGGGAAAAACTCAAGCACACAAGATAAAAATCACACATTCTACATGCAGTTCAGAGCTAAGAAAAAATTAGGGTTTGTAGAATCTTTCGGGATCAAGTGCCGTGTTCTACTGGAGAAAGTTTTCCTTCCAGACGTTTCATTCTCAGCTGCGGAGAACATCCTCAGTGGCGTTGCAGCCGGAGCAGGCGCTCAGACCTTCTTGGCTGCTGTGCATTGAGTGGGGCCAGGGCTGCTGGAGAGCTGCTATTTGTAGGCTGGAGGGGGTGTGATGAAAGGGCAATTGGTTTGTGGATGTGCCCATTGTTTGGTGGGGCTTCCTGGAAGGGTAGTGATAAGGAAACTGGCTGTTGAATGTGACCATTGTTCTGTGTTAATTGCTGGGAAGGTTGGAAGGGGTTTGAAGATAAGGAAACCCCTTCCAACCTTCCCAGCAATTAACACAGAACAATGGTCACATTCAACAGCCAGTTTCCTTATCACTACCCTTCCAGGAAGCCCCACCAAACAATGGGCACATCCACAAACCAATTGCCCTTTCATCACACCCCTCCAGCCTACAAATAGCAGCTCTCCAGCAGCCCTGGCCCCACTCAATGCACAGCAGCCAAGAAGGTCTGAGCGCCTGCTCCGGCTGCAACGCCACTGAGGATGTTCTCCGCAGCTGAGAACGAAATGTCTGGAAGGAAAACTTTCTCCAGTAGAACACGGCACTTGATCCCGAAAGATTCTACAAACCCTAATGATGTTACCAGCCGTGAAAACCTGAAATCTTTAAGAAAAAATTGTTATGAAAAGCATTTCACCATTATGGTGTTATGTTATGCTGTTAGCCATCAGTCACATGCTGTTTACCGGAAGAAGAAAAAGCATTAGGCTCACGGCTAGTTACTGCAAAAATTAAAATGATTTATAAACAGTAAATGTGAAAAACTGAACCACATCAACAATTCACATGCACAAAATGTTGCAAATTCACAATGTTGACTCGAACTAAAAGTCATTCCATTGTGCCGCTCCACTGGCAAAAGTGAATCTCCCGGTGATTTAAAGAGCAATCGCTCTATTCCTTCTCCTCTTCGCTTGCGTGGAGTCAATGATGACTGGGTACATAGTTCCTTACAACAGATGATGCTTTCCAATATTGTTGTCCCCAAGGTGAAAACTAGCACAACGGTGAACCAGGAAACAGTCTGTTTCCCAAAATGCTTCATCTGGCACAAACATACTGAATGGGACTAAATTTCTAGTGATACAATCACACTAATTTTTCGAGTCAAACATGCATAACTGGTGTCTCTGAAAAATATGTATTTGAATATGACATTTATTGTTCCATTCACACTGTAGTCACACATCTTTCCCCCTATGACTGTATATTTGCCATGATATTTGGAACTCCTTGTGTTTAACAGTGTAGTCATAAACAGAATCATACCTTTCTAAATACATTGTTTCAATGGAACTAGAAGTTTCTGATTCTGCTGGGGACTTTATTGTAAATGTTGGGGTTTTTTTAATAGTGCTGTTTGCCCCTCATGTTGCTGTCTAGCCTACACAACTTACACTTTTCCGTGCACCGTGGTATAACATTTGATGATGGACTAAAAGCCTGTGAGGTAAATAAATATATATTAAAGAATCATTTGTGAACTGTGAAATGAAAGAGAAAGAGAAAGTGTGCTATGATGTGTCACAACTGAAAGTGAGCAAATAAAATTGGATGAAAAAATTCAGAGGAGAATTTTGTGACAATCTCTTCACATAACACACTATGATTGCAGAATGCAGAAACTATGAATATACCATTATGAACACTAAGAGCATATCTAACATTCATCATGGCTACCCAAAGCTTCCCCTCTACAAGCTTCGCTGAAATGAATAAGTTTTGCCATAACAAAGTTATGGGATTTTTTGAGTGTGCAGAATTTCCATTCATTCACAAAGGTCATCTAGAAGAGACATTTCTGGAAGATTATGCCCTATATCAGGGGTGTCAAATGTCCAGCCTGTGGGCCAGAACTGGCCTGCCGAGGCTCTCAATCCAGCCTGCGGGGGAGGACCCCCCCACACCCTCATACCCAGTTGGGGTAGGCTGTGCAACCCACAGCTCAGTCTGGGGCTCAGAACGGCAGATTCCCGCCCATTCCATCATTCTGCCTTAAGAAGAAGCTGCCTGGTTTGATCAGCAGGTCATGTGACCCACTGCTATTTTCTTCTTGGCTATAACTGCTTCCTCTTAGTGCATGGTTCTGGTTCAGCTGCAAAGTTTCAGCAAGAGAAATGATCTCTGGGTCCCACTTGGAGGCTGGCGTCTCTGCTATGTGTGAGCAAACTAAAAAAAAAAAAATTAAAAGTTCTCTGGGTAGCAGCTGTGTGAAGATCAGGCAGCGGAAGGGAGTGGGTGATTGGCACACAGCCTCTAGCCATGGGAAAGCTTGCTGGCATGGGCTCGGATCCAGGAGCAACTGTAAAGGCTTGCCGAGGTGTTGGGGTGAGTCTTTGGGGGCTTTGTGAAAATCAGGCAGGGGAAGAGAGTGGGCAGCTGGGTGCACAGCCTTTTGCTGGGGGAGAGCTTCCTGGAGCAGCCTCAGCCCTAGCAGCAACTTTGCAGCTTCAGAGAGGTGTTTGGGTGCGTCTCTGGCAGTCACATGAAGGTCAGGCACGGGGAGGGAGGGAGCGGCCTGAACACAGCTTCTTGCTGGCGTGGGCTCGGCCCCAGGAGCAACTTCACAAATTCACAGAACTGTTTAAGTGTATCTACGGTGGCCATATGAAGACCAAGGAGGGAAAGGAAATTGTCAGAGGGCACAGCCTCTTGCCGCAGGAGAGCTTGCAGATGTGGCCTCAGCCCTAGGAGCAGCTTCACAGCCTCACGGAGGTGTTTGGATGTGTCTGCAGGGGGTAGGGCTGCCAATCCCCAAGTAGAGATAGGGGGTCCCCTGGTTTGGAGGTCCCCCCTTCAGGGTCATCAGAAACAGGGTGGGGGGGAAGGTCTGCTGGGTACTCCACTATTCCCTATGCAGATTGATTCCCAAAGGGAATAATGGAGAATTGATTTGCGGGTAGCTAGTAGGGATGTGCAAAAAAAAAAAAATTCGGAATTACACGGATTCGGAAGTACACGGGGGAAAAAAATTCGGATTCCCCATGCACTACTGAATACCGTATTCGGAATAGCCGCATATACGGTAGATGCACGGCTATTACCGAATATACGGCCCTATTATACCCTATGGGCCATTGAAATCAATGGCAAATAGGGTATATTTGAAGCCGCCTGGAGGGGGGGGGGTTTGAGGGAGAGCCCCCAAATTTGCAGGGGACCTGCAGGGGACTCTCCCCTCCAACCTCCCCCCCCCCAAGTCCCAAAAAGATTGGGCCAGGGGGTCCCTGTTTTTGGGCTCCCCAAAAGGCCCATTGCCAACAATGATGGGGAAAGCCCAATTAGCCACTTCCTCCACTACAATTGCTGTGGGGAAAGTGGCTCTGGCCAGAGGGGGGTTTGAGGGAGAGGCCCCAAAACTGCAGGGCAGCTTCAGGGGACTCCCCAGCATGCAACCCCCCTGGCCCCAAAAGACAGCACCCATCTGTGGGCACCCCAAAAGGAACACTGCTCCCAATGGTGAGAAAAAACCAATTAGAGCCACTTCCTCACTGCAATTGTCATGGGAAGTGTGGCTCTGGGGAGCAGGAGGTTTTGAGGAGAGCCCCCCAAACTGCTGTGCAGCTTCAGGGCACTGTCCCACACAAAACCCACAAGGCCAAAAAAAATTGGACCAGGGGGTCCAATTCCTGGGGCACCCAAAGCCAAACCTAACTTCACACCAGAGAATCTCTATAGGCCCCAAATGCACTACATCCCTCTATCTAATCTATGAACCCTGGGCCTGCAGGCCTGGCACCAATATAAACCCAGTTGCCAACGTCACTGCCACACAAAACACAATCTGCTCAAGGTCTGCTCTGCAGACCTGGCTGCAGCAAACCCAGATGCCAGCTCTCCAGCCCTGCCCCAAACAACACAGGGAGAGCTGGCCAACCACAAAAAGCCTGCTGGTTCTGGGTCTCTCACCCAGGTGCCAGCTTCCCTGCCACAGAACACACAATCTACAGATGCCAGCTCTCCAGCCCTGCCCCAAATAACAAGGGGAGAGCTGGCCAACCACAAAAAGCCTGCTGGTTCTGGGTCTCTCACCTAGGTGCCAGCTTCCCTGCCACAGAACACACAACCTACTCTATAAAAACAAGAAAGTGACCGAGCCCACACACACCCTCACCAACCCCCACACCAACCAGAGGCAATTTAAAAAACCAAAACAAAACCAGCAGAATCACAAAAGGCCAAGTGTTAAAAAAGTGGCCTTTTCACCAACAAGAAAAGGGGGACAAAAGTGGCCTTTTAAACTATGGAAATTAGGCCAAACAGCACCCGCCCCAAGAACCCAAAGAAAAGAGTAACAGCAGCAGCACAACACAGCACAGCAGCAACAAATCAAACACTGAATACTTTTAAAACAGTAAAAAATTAACTTTTAACAATACAGGAACTTTGCCACCCCTTCCCCCCCAAAAAAAACCCTTCACCCTAACCCCAAGAAATCCAAGCCACCCAAATCAGGAGAAGTAAAAGGACACTGCACTTTTAAAAGTCCTCTCACTAAATTAAGATATGGGCAAATTGGCAAACCCCCCCACCCCAGGCCCCCTCCCCAAGCAGAAACCCCCAAATAAGCTACCCCACCACCACCCAAATCTGGATAAGTAAAGGGACTCTAAGTCTTTAAAAAAAGTCCTTTTACGAACAATAAATAAAAACAAGAACCCAAATAGTGTCTTACCTTGTCTTCTCTAGTCCAGGGAAGTCTGAGTGAGAGAGCTGCAGCAGGCACCAGGCAGCAGCTTAAGCAAAGGCCAGCCAGCCACTGCCAGCCCTTTGCACAATCTCTCACACACAGCATGGAGGAGTCAGCCAGGAAGGGAAGACTCCTTAGAAAGCCCTTCAAAGCATGCATTTGCAATGCATTTTGCAAATGCATGCTTTGGATTGGCTGCTGGGGCTCCTCTTCCCCCTCCCCCCCTCCCTGATCCCAGGGAGGTTAAGGCAGAGGCGGGAAGAAGCCACTAAAGGCGCCAAAGCAGCTCCTTTGAAGCTCCAGAAGCTAATTGCCGCCTTTTGAATTGACAGCTGTGTGCTTACAAATAGCTATTCGTAACTACACAGCGAGCCTATTCGGCTGCCATATAATGGGCGCTTATGGAAGTCGGCTGCAGGCTATTCCGTATGCGGCCGAATCAGCACTGATTCGGCTGTAAATACGGCTCGGCCGAGCCGAATGCACATCCCTAGTAGCTAGGGCTCTGAGGGGGCTGTTTTTTTGAGATAGAGGCATCAAATTTGCAGCATTTCATCTGGTACCTCTCCTCAAAACACCCTCCAAGTCTCAAAAGGATTTGACCAGGGGATCCAATTCTTTGAGCCCCCCAAAAGGTCTCCCTAGCCATTATTTCCAATTGAGGGAAAAGGTGTGATGTGATGGCCGGAACTCCCTTTGGAGTTCAATTATGCTTGTCACAACCTTGCTCCTGGCTCCACCCCCAATGTTTCCTGGCTCCACCCTCAAAGTCACCATATGTTTCTTTGACTTGGCAACCCTAGCAGGGGCTGTGGAAATATCAGGTAGGGGGAGGGAATTGGCAGCTGGGAGCACAGCCTCTTTATGCGGGAAAGCTTGCTGGTGTGGCCTCAATCCCAGGAGCAGCTGCACAGGCTTGCCAAGGTTTTTGGGTGCATTTGTGGGGGCTGTGTGAAGAGCAGGTGGGGGAGGGAGCCAGCAGCCAGGTGCACAGCCTTGCTAAAGTGTTTGGGCAGTGGCAGCAGTAGTTGCATGAAGTTGGAGCAGCCTGTGTGCCTCTGGAAGAGTTAAGAAATCTGTGTAAGAAAGCAGCTTTTTCTGTGCTTGGCAGTGGCTTTGATTCTGATGTGTGTGGGGGAAAGGAGTGAAGGGGTTCCAAACCTGGGCTAGCTGTTCCTCCTTTGTGCTGTTCCTCTGGGAGCTCCATCTTCCCAGTTTGGCATTGGTCTCTACCCTCTGTGCTGCCCAGGGCTGTTTCCCTCCTCTTGACAGCACCACCTGAAGAATGTCATCATGTTTACAGGTGGAGAGGAGGCAGATGCAGTTCAAAGGCCCAGGGCTTTGCAGCAGAAGGAGATGAAGAGACTTGAGGAGGTTGGGGAGGGGAGCACTTGGCTGGCATGATTTCAGTCACCAACTCTAGTTGTTTCACCCACCTTGAGAGGAACTGAGAAACTGGCACAGCTGCTAAGCTTCATGGGGTGCCCAGAGCCACATTTTGTGGTTCTTGGGAGACTTTTATGGCTAATGAAAAGTACTTGGATGTTTGTCTATGTCCTTTATTAAGTTTATATCTCCACTATCTGGCATTACATTTTATGACACACATGGCCCAGCCCCCCCCCCCCCCCAATGTCCCATTTGTGTCAGATCCGGCCCTCATAACAATTGAGTTTAACACCCCTGCCCTATATCTTTCAAAAAGGTATCCATTGACTATTCTGTCACTGTATAACATTGGTATTTCAGACTGTTCTGATTCCACTCACAGTCAACATCCTCCCCTCATTTGGAAGTGAAATACATTGTAGTAACTTAACCTGTACTGTGTACAAGCCACAACTAGCAACATTCATAGGCATAAACTATTCTCTACAGAGCCATTTTTTTCTTTAGTGATGCCAATAAAACTGATAGCTGGTTTGTTATACAGATTTGTCTAGCTTCTAATCTTCAACAGATATTAGAAACAGGGTGCCATTTTCCCTAGAAACGATTAGCCAACTTGGTATGTTAGATTCTGTACATGCTTAGGCCATTGTCAGCAGATATAGTACCATAATTCAACTAATGTTTAATCACACATCATGAATTTCATAATCTGCTTTGCACATGAATGTACTGAATTTCTTTAATGTCAGTTCCTTACCCTGGTAAAAATTCTTGATATGTGGCCATGCTACTTGAGGAATTGCCTTTCCTTTGACATCTCCACACAGAAACTTACATCAGCTAGCAGAAACATTTTGATATATTCAGAAGTTCACCAAGTGCAATGTATATATTAAAGAAAGCCTCTCTCCTTCCTTCCTTCCTTCCTTCCTTCCTTCCTTCCTTCCTTCCTTCCTTCCTTCCTTCCTTCCTTCCTTCCTTCCTTCCTTCCTTCCTTCCTTCCTTCCTTCCTTCCTTCCTTCCTTCCTTCTCAGGAAATGGAAGTTGATTTATATAACCGCAAGAAAGTTAAATTAAAGCCCTTGGAAGATGCCATTATACTACCACTGTCAAAAAGGTCATCCAACCCAACCCAGCTAAATGCCTTTTGCCAAGAGGGCAGCAAATACAATTTACAAACTATTGGGATGCACCTGTGTGTACCTCAATCTGGTCAGCTGCCACCAATCCTTTGATCTGTCCCTTCAGTCAGAAGTCAAAGGATAAACTCCTGACCTTCCCAGGAATGACTAGGAAGTCCTCCCTGCTCACAGTAGAAATTCCCCCCAAAGCTAAGTATTGTGCTAGGTGGTCTGCCAGTCTAGGTACTAGATTCAAATTGCAGGCTGTGAAGACAAGTGACCAGAGGTTATATTTAAAATATATTTTATTAAAGTGCAAAGAATACTCAAAATAAAAACAGTTACTGTGAGGAGAAAAACAGAATCAGATATTCCATTACCAGCTAAAACGCTTTTAAGACTTTGATTCACGAAGTACAAGATGTTATCTATTCATAGCTGTGTGTTCCAGAACAACTCTCTCCAATGTCAGCAAAGCCAGTGCTTGTTGATTTCAGCAAACAAAGCCCAGGATAGCCATAATGAACCAGAGCATGCCAACGTGTCTTGGTAACATGTGGGCACCTTTCAGCCTACTGAAGAATAGATTTGAATAGATTTATTGCTAAGGGCACCAAATGTTGCTAGGCCTTTGCACCAATCAAGGCCCTCAGCAATTAGGCAAATACATGAGCCAATCGCTAAACAGATGATCTAATGGTACCCAGGGGGGTCTTATGTAGCTAATCCTTCAAGAGCTTATAAGGCTCTTAGTACAGGACCTACTGTAAGCTCTTGGAGGATTGGTTACATCAGGGATGTGTGGCCTAATATGCAAAGGAGTTCCTGCTACAATAAAAGCCATGATGGTATCTCTGATCATGTGAGAAAGGAGAGGAGTCAGCCAGGTTTCTCACAGGTGCTTAATTGGATGGAATGTTAATTGGGAGACAGTACCAGGAGATGATTCTAACATAGCTGTCTTATCTCTCCATTGCAAGGTCAATGTGTTCTCTTCTCAGCCCAGCAGTTTGAGTCTCTGAGGGAAAAAACACTCCCCCCCCCAAAAAAAAAGCAGGCCACAGAAGCCTGAACCAAACTTTTAAATCAAAACTCAATTTTGAATGCACCAAAAATCCGTAACAATTACTGTAACAACAATAGCAATACTAATTGTTGTAAGATGCTCTGTAGGAACAAAACAACTGGCAAACATTATATGAAAGTGGAGTCTCCAAGATGTACTGCTTTATTGTTTGCACTACAGTGTTCCTCAGCTGGACATCAATATAACCTATTTATAAAATTGTTCTATGATGGCTATTCTCAGCAGTGTATCAACATAAAACCATTCAGGATAAATTACATATTTTGAATCTGTATTCTTGCTGTGTGAGTTCATAATGCATTAAATCAGTCCTCCCATTCCTTTACCTTCCTAATTATTAAAAAAAAAAAACTATTATAAGGCTAGTTGCATATTCAAGGTGCTATGGAAGAA
Source organism: Heteronotia binoei (assembly GCF_032191835.1). Taxonomy (NCBI): domain Eukaryota; kingdom Metazoa; phylum Chordata; class Lepidosauria; order Squamata; family Gekkonidae; genus Heteronotia; species Heteronotia binoei. The sequence goes on along the minus strand of NC_083243.1, from coordinate 110,455,492 downwards.
AGAAATGGTAACTGATTAGGTAGGATTTTAAGCTATTTGGAAACCTTTATTCTGATAAAGAAGAAAGGCCTCAGCCTGGACAGAAGACCACATTGAGTTGGAGTGAATGCAGAGGTACCATAAACAGAAGGCCCTTTTGTTAATGCAAGGAATGTGGATATCTTTATTCAGATTAATGCTGATTCACCCTTTCCTGACACAGCCCCTGTAACACATTCCATCAAAGGATCTGCCTGCCTTTCTGAGTAGCTTGTCAGTGGTGCAGGAGTCCTGCATTTTGGGGTAGGAGAGTTGTGAACAGAACTCTACTCAGTTTGTTGGATTGAAGCTCATACTTATTACTATGTTTTCATTATATTTTTCATTGTGATAAATCTGTTCCAGTTGCATGGATTTATGCACAAAATTGCTTGCCAATTGGAAAAGACAAAATGGATTGTGTGACAGTTCCCACCAACCAACCCTGATCATATAACAATATTAGAAGTAACCAATCTTGGCTGATTCCGCACTAACCTTGCTCCGCGCCAGGCTTCTGGTTCTCTCTGGAGCAAGCCAGTGATTTTGCACCAGCTGCTCCATGCCACCATTTTGCAGTGCAGCAAATTGCAGGTTTTCCCTGCACAAAATGGCAGCATGGAGCAGCCAGTGCAAAATTGCTAGCTTGCTCCGGAGAGAAACTGAAACCTGGCATGGAGCAAGGTTATTGCGGAATCAGCCCTTGTCTAAACTCCAGCACAATGTTGGCATCTTGCACTCAGGTCCAGCGCATGGAGTTCTGGGGTCCCCAGAATGCTGGGCTGGATGCTGGGGAAGGGAAGCACTGCTCTTTAAGCTCTGAGGGATCCAGATAGCTCCTCCGATCCCTCAACTGAAAGAACACTTGGTCCTTTGCTTCCCCAGTGCCCTCGGAGGATGCTGGGGAAGGGAAGCACCACTCTTTCGGCTCTGAGGGATCGGGGGAGCTCCTCTGATCCTTCATAGCCAAAAGAACACTCAGCTCTTCACTTCCCCAGTGTCCTCAGAGGGAAGCACCACTCTTTCAGCTCTGAGGGATCGGGGAGCTCCTCTGATCCTTCAGAGCTGAAAGAACACTCGGCCCTTCACTTCCCTAGCACCCTCGGAGGATGCTGGGGAAGGGAAACCCAGCTCTTTCAGCTCTGGGAAAAGGACATCTGGGTGCTTGCCTAGGGTCTAAGCCACATCTGGGTGCTTGCTAGGGTCTTCTAGAATAGAAAGTATTTAGTGATATCACAACAACTTTCAAAGACCACTATTTAATTTAAAGTGGAAAATATAAATGTCTTTATTTAAAAATATTTTAATGCTTTAATTTTGAAGCATGTGGCTCCAACACACTTATTGGTGAATGACTCCAATTATGTTTGCCTTCATGTTGCATATGCATAGCTTCAATAATTGGGGGGATAAGTTTAGTGCCTGTGGGCTTTGATTGGGGTTGTACATTTGGATATTCCGTACCTGGCATTGCTTGTTTCATTTTAGATTTGGAATAATAGAAACAGGGCTGGTATTTCAGGAAGAATGGGGGGACCCATCTCTCTCTCTCTCTCCCTCTCCTGTGCTGCCTCAATGGGGGAGGCAGTGAGTGCACTAACAACTGTGTTCTAAGGACATAATTTTGGGATGCAAATGCTTTAGAATTATCAGCAATATGAAGATATATCACTTTAACTGACACAGCAAGAAACAAAGTGAGTGAAGAGTCATTTAAACCTATATTGTGACCAATATTCATGATAGCGAAAAGTTGTCCTAAAAATGGGTCAGATACAATATATACAGGCCTCAGATTCAGTGGGAGCTCACAGGACCACAACTCCTGAACCTTTCTGAGAGTTCCACTTCCTCCTTCTGAGAGTTCCACTTCCTTGTCCATTGAATAGTATGAATAGCTGCATAACAATCCCTGGATGAGCTCCACCACCTATTTATATATATATATCTCCTTTTTTGAAGAGGCAAGAAGAAAACAGTGCAACATCTTACTGCAAATAAAATTGATGAACTGGGAATGAGTCTATGATTCTTCCTTTGAAGAAATTGCTTTAAGGAAGCTTACTCTGTCCCTGGAGGATTATATGTTCTGGTAGTTACTTGATGTATTATTGGCATCATTAGGCTGCCTTCTCATTAAAGAAAGCTCCACCATGTAATGATGCAGCTGTGGGATCGCATTTACATAAGTGTGTCTTTAGTTCAGTTCTTACATATTAAATGCTATCCCATCCACCCACCCCACACACAAATAGAACCAAAGTTTGGCCCTTGAGGGGAAACTCTGATCAAGAATACTTTCTTCATGACAGGTTCCATAAAAAATATAACAACTCCTAGCTAGATTTCACATTTTTGCCTGGTCTTCAGCAGGTTCATTATACAGTTCACAGTGAAAGAGAGGAACACTATGTTGTAATCTGGTCTCTCTCATATACATTGGTGGATTTAGCTGTCACTATTAATCCTGTTACCTGCTAATCCTATATATTACATAGGAGGGGGTAGGACAGTTTCAAGAGGCAGAGACTTCCAAGCCAATGCAGTACCTCTTCAGAACAAATTTCTTCTACCAGAAGAAAAGCACTGTGCAGCTTTCCCCCTCCCCCATGTGCTTATCAGTTAGATAATCTTTCAGAATGCATACTTCCCTTAGTCTTTTGTGCTTCAAAGAAATGAACAAAAATGGTGCAATGGGAAAGGAATTCTCTGTTCCAAACAACAATACTCCTATGTGTTTTGTGCCACTAAACCAGTGGAAACACTGTTATGTTTACATTCTTCAGAACCCTCTGAGGAAGCTTGGCACAAAATGTGTAGGGGTATTGTTATTTGGAATAAAGATTTTTTTCCCCCACTGCACCATGTTTTCATTTGTCTCTTTGTTTCTATTGGTGCAGACCTTCATTCTTTTATCTTTTCTGTAGTGTATTGTGCTATATGAAGTAGCACCGCGTAGCCACGCAGCAGAGGCGTCCAGGGGAAGTCCCTTGGTCACTCTGCGCGGCGCGGGAAAGTCTCCGCCAATCAAGACCAGTGGCGGGAAGTTTGACTGGCCAGGATTGGACTGGCCAGCTAGAGGGCTGTTCCGGGGAGAATGTATATAAGGCTGGTCCCGGCCCGCGTTGCGCTGTTCCGTGATGTACTTCTAATAAAGTATGTTGCCTTCTGCACGTCTCGTCACTGAGTACATTACATTTTCCGTTTCACCATCAGTAGATCATCTACTGATCTACAACAGCAAATCTGCAAGTTCACATGATTATTTTTTACATAAGATATGTACATAGTTTCTTCCCATACTCATACATAAACATTCCCTTTATTCTTGCTATGTATATCTATTTACAGGATTTACAGATGCACTTATTGTGAGCAGTGATTCAGTGTTCGCATAGGGAAAGTTTTGGAAAAAGCACATCAAGTCATTCACCAGCAGAGAAGTGGTTAAAATAATGCTCCATCTGCCAATACTGCTTTTCAAGCTGCTTTGAGTTTCAAGGGGCGAGAGGAGGAATTGGGTGGACTTACTGGCTAGCTTTAGAAACTGCAACTCCTTGCCTGCAAATGGTAAAGAGCAATAGGAACATTAAAGATGGAGTTACTGGATCAGAATAGTGTTCCACACCAGCTATTGCTTCTTCCACTGTGCTTCAAGCTGGAGTTGTCTAGCAGTTCTGCTCTTTGCATTTCCCCAGAAGAGAAAGAGAGAGAGACTGAAAAAGCCTAACAAAGCTTATACCTCCCTCTCCCCCCCCCCAAAAAAAAATCTTGTTGGTATCTCACACATTACCGAACTTGAATCTAGCTGTTTAAAAAACTGTACAACAGTTGGTACAGCATTACCTATAGCTGTTATAAGTTTGTGGACATTTTTAATAGTGTCAAGAAATTGACCTCCCATCATACTGTTGTCAACAGTAAGTGTTTGTTTGTACCCTGGACTGTAAAAAGTAAAAATCTTGGTTTGTAAGTGCATATCCAGGACATTGTAAGTGGTAACAGCTCTGTATAGCATTCACCCCTTGACTGGATTAACTGGGGGCTGTCAGTTGGCCATCTAACTTTGACCATTCAAGATCTAGATCATTCAAGATCTAGATGCTGGCTGGGGCTGATGGGAGTTGTAGGCAAAAAACATCTGGAGTGTTACCATTGGCCACCCCTGATCTAGATCACCTTAGATCATTTGTTTAATTAGCTGGGCACAGTGATCAGTTGTTCAATTAAGGAAATGACAGCCAGCCTTGTATAGCCCAGTCAACACCATTCAAGATCTATTCAGGATCACCACCCATTCATGCAGAAGCAAGGAGAAGAGAGACCCAGAATCCAGAAGCTCAGGGAGAATCTTGATGCTCTTGCCAGAGGACGATGCTGGAAGGTTGTGGATCTGAATGCTATGAAGGGAGGTTTTTCTTTAATTCTTTCAGAACTTCCACTTAGCTGACTGAAGACAGTGCAGCTGAGTTACTGCTATCTTTATTGAAACCTTGAGCCAGGAGATGGCTGAAAACAAGTGTTGGTGAGAGCAGTTTAGAGAGGTTTGTTATTGTGTGTGTTCCTTTGTACCCTGTATTCTCCTTTTTCCGTTACATGGTGTTTTTACTTTTTATTCTCCTTTGTAAATAAATTTTATCTATACTTTAAATAGGGAGCCCCATGACACAGAGTGGGAAGGTGCACTACAGCAGTCCAAGCTCTGCTCACAATCTGAGTTTGATCCCGGCAGAAGCTGGGTTCATGTAGTTGGCTCAAGGTTGACTCGAATGAATGAATGAATGAACTTTATTACAGTCATAGACCAATATAAAAACTATAACACATCATATAAAACCCTCCTAAAATACCTAAGATAGTATATAATACCCTCCTAAAAAAACATAAAATACAATAAAATACATAAACATTTCCCCACCTATACAATCCAAGATAACTAAAATATAATTGAACCAATTTTAAAATTCAAGTCAGTTCCAATTTATATAAATCCTTTAAATCAGAGTATATAAAAACATTTATAAACTAAAATTCCAAGAGATCATACAAGACATGCAGTTTCCATCCTTCTGAGGTCAGTAAAATGAGTACCCAGTTTGCTGGTGGTAAAATGCAGATGACTGGGGAAGGCAATGGCAAACCATCCCGTAAAAAGTCTGCTGTGAAAATGTTGTGATGTGACATCACCCCAAAGTTGGAAATGACTGGTGTTTGTACAGGGGACTACCTTTACCTTTTAAATTGGAGTGAGTACTGTTTCCATGGGCAAGCAAGCAAAAGAGGAAGCCGTGTAAACAAACCAGGAATACAAAAGCATAAGCTCACGGCTAAATATTGCAAATACTAATATATTTAACCACACATGAAAAATCACTTATCAAAAATACCATATCCAAAATACAATTTTAGTGCACACACAGTCGCAAAATCAAATCCTGACCCGAATCAAACAGTCTTTCCATAAATGCTGCTCCACTTGAAAGGTGCACGTCTCTCTGTGTTTAAAGAAAAAGAACTCTATTTTTGCTCCTGCGCTTATATAGAATTAAATGTGGTAAGATGAAATTTTTTTGTAGATGATCAATATATTCCAGATGTCCCAAAATTGGAAAACCAAGTGCAACGGTAGATGGGTAAACAAACCATTTTCCAGAATGCTTCGTCAGGCACAGATGTAATATTGAGACTAACAAGTGATGCAATCACAGTTACTTTTCGAGTCAGTCAAACTGTGTGCGACTGTGTGTGCACTAAAATTGCATTTTGGATATGGTATTTTTGATAAGTGATTTTTCATGTGTGGTTAAATATATTAGTATTTGCAGTATTTAGTAATGAGCTTATGTTTTTGTATTCCTGGTTCCATGGGCAGGCATAGTATTAATGAAAAGAATTTTTCTACCCAGTGTAAAAGATCTTGTTAATTGGCATTATTGTTTTCTAAAATTTGGCCAAATATTTGAGCAGGTACACCCCTAATGTTTTGACAGATAGGGAAGCCAATCTCTTGCCTTATAAATTTGAAACCGCATGATCTAATACTTTGTGAACAGTTATAACATGCAAAGATGTGTACAAAGCTGAACTATTTTCTTCTGTGGTCTATATGCGATCATTCCTCTGTAGATGTAATCAAAGTTAAAATGTAGAGAAGGAAGCTGGTTTTGAAGGAACACACACAGGGAATGAAAGAACCACAGCTATATTGAAACTCAGTTCCACAACCAACTGGAATATTACCAGGGTTTTTTTTTTCTTTTAGCAGGAATGTACAGGAATGCAGTTCTGGCTGGCTTAGTGCCAGGGGGTATGGCCTAATATGTAAATGAGGTCCTGCTGAGCTTTTTCTACAAAAAGCCCTATGTGAAACCATGGTAATGTTGCAGGGTGTGGCCTAATATGCAAATGAGTTCCTCCTGGGCTTTTTCTACAAAGAAAGCCCTGAATATTATTATTTACAATAGTTATTTCACTAGTGAGCCATGCATTCAATTGGAAGACTCACTTGGAAGTCATTTGAAAGATGAGATAATAGGGAAGCTCATAAGTTATAGACTGGAAAGAGTAAATGGAAAAGAGTGGGATCAAGCATATTGAGACCATCCCTAAGTACTTTTTGGTTAAATTTGTAAACCAGTTGTAATGGTTTAAGTGTTGAGACTAAAGGTAATATACAGGCCTCGGATTCAGCAGGAGCTCACAGGAGCACAGCTCCTGAGCATTCTTCCCGGAGGAGGGTGGTTACTATATCTTCAGAGGAGCCCTGCAGTGTATATTTATACAAAGCTGAACTATTTTCTTCTGTGGTCTATATGCGATCATTCCTCTGTAGATGTAATCAAAGTTAAAATGTAGAGAAGGAAGCTGGTTTTGAAGGAACACACACAGGGAATGAAAGAACCACAGCTATATTGAAACTCAGTTCCACAACCAACTGGAATATTACCAGGGTTTTTTTTTTTCCTTTTAGCAGGAATGTACAGGAATGCAGTTCTGGCTGGCTTAGTGCCAGGGGGTATGGCCTAATATGTAAATGAGGTCCTGCTGAGCTTTTTCTACAAAAAGCCCTATGTGAAACCATGGTAATGTTGCAGGGTGTGGCCTAATATGCAAATGAGTTCCTCCTGGGCTTTTTCTACAAAGAAAGCCCTGAATATTATTATTTACAATAGTTATTTCACTAGTGAGCCATGCATTCAATTGGAAGACTCACTTGGAAGTCATTTGAAAGATGAGATAATAGGGAAGCTCATAAGTTATAGACTGGAAAGAGTAAATGGAAAAGAGTGGGATCAAGCATATTGAGCCCATCCCTAAGTACTTTTTGGTTAAATTTGTAAACCAGTTGTAATGGTTTAAGTGTTGAGACTAAAGGTAATATACAGGCCTCGGATTCAGCAGGAGCTCACAGGAGCACAGCTCCTGAACATTCTTCCCGGAGTAGGGTGGTTACTATATCTTCAGAGGAGCCCTGCAGTGTATATTTATATAGAACAAAAAAATTAAAGCTATCAAAAGTGTGCCTTTTCTTAAGGAAATGGCTGACTAGCAGTGCATCAATTACAAAATTTTTAATCTGGCTGCGGTGTTCCAAAATTCTAATCCTTTCATGGTGAGTTGTATTTCCAATGTAGGGGAGGCCATAATCGCACAAAATTAAATAAATTACTTTTTTAGTTGCGCAGGAAAGAATGTTATTGGATCCACAAATTAAATCCTGTAGTGCTATATGGACTGAATAACTGTTTAGACTTCATGTTTTCTGTAATATGTAATTGACTAATATTACATGCATGTAATTGATTTGGGTTTTGGTAAATACTGTTGTTGATACTAAATGGCTGATAATGAATTGTGTTTTGTTCCCATAATTGTTTACAATTTATGTATTTTATGTGTGTAATTGACTAAATTATATTGATTGCTGTTTCATGTGATATATTATTATTGAGTGCAAACTAATATTATGATACTGGTTGTAATCTGCTAGTATGTACATTGCCTTTTAAAAAATGTAGCTACAGGTGATGTTGATTATAGCTTTACAAGTGCCTATGTGGCAGTGGTTTTTTGCCTTGAGTCGTTTTTGAGTATAGTGCCAGTTTGAAATTATATTAGAGACTTTGAGACTTTATTTATCCATTTAAAGCAGTGAGTACAATTGGATGTTTGTGTGTATTTTAATGTTCTATTATCATTTACCATGGATAGTGGTTTACTGTACATTTCATTGCAGTCCAAACAGTTGTGAAATGCATTGAAAATATTGTTGCAAATTCATTTTGAGCTTGCACATCTTGGGAGTATGAAGTTTTTGATACTAAATGTTGCAGCTATAATCATGGCACCTTTATGATGTATAGAATGTACTGTATGATTCTGTATTTTTTGTTGTAATTGTAATACTTTATGGAGCACTTTATGCTGAAAAAGTAATCGAAGCAGGACCTTTTAAGCCGACTGCAAACCCTGTTTCCAGGCTTTGGATCCAAAAATGACACAGAGCTGAAAGTGCTAGTTGAGAAGAATTCAACAATCTTCCCCATGGTTTGTTTGTTTTTAAAGAACAAGCCCAGCAGGAACTCATTTGCATATTAGGACACACTCCTCAACACCAAGCCAGCCAGAACTGCGTTTCTGTGTGTTCCTGCTCAAAAAAAGCCCTGCTTCTCCATGGGAGAGCAGTGGTGGTCAGGAAGACCTGAAGAATCTGAGAAGAGCAAGGAGCAGGGTCTGCTGACAGCTGAACTCTTCACTGACTGCCAGAGATCAACACCCTAGTACAGAGCTGCCCTACTTCATCTCGCCAGGAGGAAAGCGAAACTGCTCCTAGGGCAATGAACAAGTTTAAGGATTTGTTCAGCATCTCCACAAGAAGAAATCCTGCTGTTGTAAGAAGGCCTTCTGGATATCTGGTATCTGTTCCAAGTATAGCCTCTGGATGATGAAGAAGAAGACTGCAGATTTATACCCCACTTTTCTCTCTTAATCAAAGACTCAGAGCCGCTTACAATCTCCTATATCTTCTCTCCCCACAACACTCTGTGAGGTGGGTGGGACAGAGGGCTCTCACAGCAGCTGCCCTTTCAAGGACAACCCCTGCGATAGCTATGGCTAATCCAAGGCCATTCCAGCAGGTGCAAGTGGAGGAGATGAGAATCAAACCCGTTTCTCCCAGATAAGAGTCCGCACACTTAACCACTACACAGTACTGTCTGCACCTTCTTCAGAGATCTGTGGACACTGGTTAATGAAGTTGTATTGATTGTTTTGGGGATTTTTTGTCAGTTGTGTTCAGTTATATTTAAATAAATTGGACTTACATTTTGGATTTGTGGACATTACTCTAGAATTTGGTCCTCAGGACTCAGGGGCTTACACATGCAGTTACATTCCATTTAAAATATGGCAAATAAAATGGTTTGCTGTGCCTCTTAACAGTTCCTAAAGAGGGATACCTCCTGAGGAAGCCTGTTTAACAAAGTGGGAGTGACAATGGAGAAAATGCAGCCTCTGATGCCAGACAAACTAGCTTAAATGGGGGAACTGCCAGTAGGCTGCAGCCTGAGAACTGAACTTGGTGTATGGAATATTTAGGGGGAGACAGTCCTTCAGAAAAATGGATCCTAGATTGTTAAAGGGGCTTAAAAGTTTATATCCAGCTCCTTGAAGTGGACTCAAAATAGACTGGCAGCCAATGTAGATGTTTTAAGATAGACAAGATGTGATTGAATTGCATTGAATGAGTACAAATCCCCTGGGCCAGATGGTATGCACCCAAGAGCACTCAAAGAACTTTCCAGAGAGCTTGCAGAGACTTTGTCAATCATCTTCCAGACCTCTTGCCACAAGACTGGAGGAGGGCAAATTTCATCCCAATCTTCAAAATTTCATTCCAATCTTCAAATGGAGGAGGGATGACTCAGGAAACTACAGGCCAGTCAGTCTGACCCCTGTCCCAGGGAAAATACTGGAGCAGATTTTAAAGGGATCAATCTGCAAGCACCTAAAGGACAACTTGGTGATCCGGGGGAGTCAAGCACAGATTTGTGTCTAACAGGTCCATGCTGTTGATGTTGTTTACCTATATTTCAGCAAAGCTTTTTGACAGGATTCCCCATGATGTTTTATTGGGTAAACTAGAAGACTGTGGACTAATGTGCTGCTTCTGTTGCCTCCCCAGGCTCTTTTTACCTTCTCCACCAATGCTGCAGAGTCCATCTCTCCCCTTTGAGATGGACTCAGGAGGTTGGGTTGGTCACCTTCTAGATTGTGGATGCTGGGGACTCTCTGGGTCAACTGGGTGCAGACAATTGCTGCAGCAGGCAGACATGTCCTTGGATGAGGCCAGAGTGGTGACTGAGGGAGCAGGGGGAGGTTGTTGTGATGATGCTTCGCCTTGGGCTGACCCCTGATGCTATGGCTAGTGTGGTCCCCAGAGTCACTGCTTGGCCTCTCAGGCACAGAGCTTGTTTCCTGCACAGTACATCTGTCCCTCTTGCCCAAGTGAATGGCCATTACAGGCAATGGCTGTAGACTAGGTGCAAATGGAGAGATGTTGTGGCCTGGGAGCTGCAGTGCTGGGGAGTTGACCCCCTCCCAGCCGAGCGGCATCACCGCTTCAGGCTGGGGGCCGGGTTTTGCCCTCCCGGAAGGAGGGAAGGAGGACTCAGCTCCCCGACATATGGGGAGCTGATGGGGAGTGGTGTCGGGGCTATAAAGCCCTGGCCCCTCCCCAACCAATGCAGTTCTTCTTGGCTTTCGGGGCATGGGAGCCACGTTGGTTTGGGAGCCAGGAGCCGAGGAGGCCGTGGAGCACGGGCGGCCAGTAACGTGACGCGAGCGGGGCTGAGGCAATCGGGGCGCAGAGCGGCTGGCAGCGCAGCATGGGTTTTTTTTTTTCAGAGTGTGCAGCTCCGTGTTAGCCAGCAAGTTAGGGGGAGATCTTTGAAGGGGTAGGGAGGCATTGGAGTGGCAGCGGGGCTCGCCCCCCTGTGCATTAAGAGTGGTGGGAGGCAACTTAGGGGGTGTTGGGCTCCCCCTTTTTTCTTCAGTTCATAGTCCACCCCCCCTCTTGCTGGCTCATCTCTTCCCTCTCCCTCTTCAAGAGGGCAGCAGGAGGTGTGGGCCTGGTAGTGAGGCCTTGGGGAGGGAGATTGGCGGGGAGAGATGTTGGTTCAGAGGTAGAGCATCTGCTTGGTAAGCAGAGGGTCCCAGGTTCAATCCCCTGCATCTCCAACTCAAAAGGGTCCAGGCAAAGAGGCGTGTAAAAGCTTCCATCTGAGTAGACAAGACTGACTTTGAGGGACCCAAGAGGGTCTAATTCAGTAGTAGGCAGCTTCATATTTCTCGCCCCCCCCCCCCACACACCCTTGGGTAGCAGGGCTGTGAGAGGCAGCTTCGGGGTGTTGGGCATCCGCCGCAGGGCGCACCCCTACCCTTTCCCATCGCCACATTTTTAAGTGTATCCCTGTCTGGGGATCAGGGTTGTTAGTGAGGTGGCATGGCACCCAAGAAAAGTCAGGGCATGCCCAAAGGGAAGCAGCCTGCAAAAAAGCGAACCCAGTGGCCGCTTCCCCTGGGGATTCAGGTGAGGAAGCCCATCTGAGGCAGGCCATTATCGGGCAGCTGGACGCACTGGAGCAGTAGCAGGGTGCCGCCGGGTCTCCTATATGGGAGGGCTGTCGCCGGGCGGTCTTCCAAGCTGACTTTTGAAAAAGAAGTCCTGGCTTGCCTTTCTGCTTTACAGGGTACAATGGCGGACGTGCGGCAGGAGCCAGACCAGGAAGATGAGGCCGATTTGGAGGCGGTAGGCAGTGGGGAGCGCGGCGCTCAGGGATCAGAAGGTGAAGTAGCGCATCCAGCTCTGGCTGTGGCAGTTTGCCCTTCGGGGGTAACAGGTAAGTCCCCAGCACAACCCCAGCTGCCAAGCTGGCCATGGGGCCCGATCCAGCCTGGTGCCTCGCAGGGCTCGGCGGGTTCAGTAGTGGCATCGTCAGGGCAGGCGAGGCCTTTGGGGCAGCAGGCGCAGGGCAGACCCTCCTGGGCTTGGAGCCCGCCTTGTGCAGCGCCTCAATACCAAGGTTTGGTTGGGCCTGTTGCACAACCCCCCGGGCAAGGGATGGCCACAACTTCATCACAGGGCTTCTCCACTTCGGTGGCGACATCAAGGATATTGCCATGGGGCGGCCAGCATCAGCTGTCTCAGCAAAGTAGGTGGCCTGGTTATCATTGGGGTACTTGGCATTATCCCCCCAATCTGTATGGGTCCATCCCCTTCCATGTCATGCCATATGGTGACACTGCCCTACCACTAGGGGATCATTTGATGGTGGCAACTCGGGGAAATATTTTGAGGGGCGAATATGTAGATGTGTTCAGTCTCCTCTTTAGAGAGCTCGAGAAGAAAGACAAGGAGGAGCTTGACGATAAGGAGAAAGAGAAGCTAAAATGCCGTAAGGTGGACAGGACCTGGTCCAACTGGTTGCCGGGTTTCCTGATTTACGCGGGGGTTATAGGAAGGGTGCAGCCTTTACGGGCTGCGACTTTGTTTCAGTATTGTGACATGGTGCACCGGGCGTACACGGATTTCATGGGTGCAGCGTGGTTGCAATACGATGAGGCCTTCAGGATGAGGGCCGCAGTTAATCTGGGGATCCCGTGGGATCAAATCAACCAGCAGCTTTGGCTTCAGTTGATGTCCCCCACGAAGCCCAATACAGGGGACAGGGCCAACAGCGGGCACCTGGTACATAGACAGCAGAACAGCGCAGGGGCCCGCAGTGTGGCGGGCCAGTCGGTACAACTCCAGCTTCTTTGCTAGGAGTTTACATCCAAGGGCGTGTGTTCCAGGAAGGCCTGCAAGTTCAAACATGAGTGCCCGCTGTGCAGGGGGCCTCACGCCTTTTCAGCCTGCAGTAGATCAAAGGCGAAGGCTGGTTCCAAGCACCCTGGTGGGGGGGGGGGAGCCAGCAGCCACCTGGAAAAGGGGCCCAGCCCCATTCATCTGAGGGTACTTAGAAGGCTGCTGGCTAGTTACCCCTTGACGGCTGATAGGGATTATCTGATGGATGGTTTTACGTATGGATTTAGGATTCCTTACTGGGGCCTAGGGTCCCTGGTTTTGCCCCCAATCTTCGCTCGGTAATAGGGAAGGAACACATGGTCAGGGCCAAAATAGTGAACGAATGTTTGGAAGGGAGGGTCATTGGCCCATTTCAGAACCCGCCATTACCCACATTACGGGTATCCCCGTTAGGAGTGGTGCCTAAGAAAGCGCCGGGGGAATACCGCCTGATCCATCACTTATCTTACCCCAGGGGCGGATCGGTGAATGATGCCATCCCGGAAGTTCTTTGTTCCATTAGGTACACTTCCTTTGATCAAGCGATCAAAGTTGTTCAGGGTTGTGGTGTGGGGGCCGAAATGGCAAAATACGACATTAAGTCTGCATTTTGTCTTCTGCCAGTACACCCACAGGATTTCTATTTGTTGGGTTTTGCATTTGAGGGGAAGTACTACATGGATAGGGCCCTACCCATGGGCTGTTCAGTGTTCTGTGCGGCTTTTGAAAGGTTTAGTTCCTTCATGGAATGGGCACTGCGGGCTAGGTCGGGGTTGAACAATAGCATTCATTACCTGGACGACTACTTCCTCTTCGTGGGCCCTGCTGGGTCGGGACAGTGTGCCAGATTATTGCGGTCATTCATGAACCTTGCTCAGGAACTCGGGGTGCCATTAGCACATGAGAAGACTGAGGGCCCCAGTTCACTTCTTACTTTTTTAGGCATCGAGTTGGACACCACGCAGCAAACTTCTAGGCTGCCGGCGGACAAAGTGGAGTGCCTCAGGGTCACGTTGGCTTCTCTTAAACAACAGCATAAGGTGACGCTATTGGATCTTCAGCAGCTGGTGGGGCACCTCAACTTTGCGTGCAAAGTTGTAGCCCCGGGTAGGGTGTTCTTGTGACACCTATGCGATGCAATGGGGTCTCTGAGGCTCCCCCACCACAGAGTGCGAATGACAGCCGGTATGCGAATGGACTTGGAAGTATGGGAGAAATTTTTGAGTTCCTTCAATGGAATTTCATTTTGGTGTGATGACTTGAGACTAGAAGTGGAGCTCCAAATATTCACAGATGCTGCTGGGGCTACTGGTTTTGGAGTATATTTCAGAGGGCACTGGTGCACGGAGCAATGGCCTGCGTTGTGGTTGGACAGTGGGTTATGTAGGGACTTAACTTTTTTGGAGTTTTTTTCCCATCATGGTAGCAGCTTGGCTTTGCGGAGATCAGTTGGCCAACCATGCAGTGCATTTTTGGTGTGATAATATGGCCGTCGTACATGTTATCAATTCTTTGTCATCAAAATCAGTTGTGGTAATGGATTTGGTGCGATTGTTTACATTGCGTTGCCTCCGGTTGAATATTCTTTTTCTTGCCCGGCATGTTCCGGGAGTTTGTAATGGGGTGGCGGACACACTATCTCATCAACAGATGGAGCGTTTTCACCTGCTTGCTCCGGAAGCAGACCAGTGACCAGCATGAATGCCACGGGAGCTTTGGCAGCTTGGGAGGTGGAAGCCGGTAGGGCAATTCAACTAGCTTTAGCACCTAGTACCCAAAAAGCATATGGGAGGGCAGATTGACATTTCTGGGCTTTCAGGGAGGCTGCCGGGCTCCCTGACAGCTGGCCGGTACCGGTGGCCCACATTATTCAATTTTGTGTTTACCAGAAGGAGAGGGGGCTGGGACTGAAATCCATCAAGGGGCAATTGGCTGCACTGGCTTTTATTAGTAAAACACGGGGCTTTCCGGAGGGCACTGGCGATTTCAGGGTTAAAAAGATGCTGGAGGGCTGGACAAGTGAGCGGGGACCCAGGGCGGACACACGACAACCAATATCTCCTTCAGTGTTACAAGGGCTACACAGGGTTTGGCCAGAGGTGTGTTCCTCTTCGTTTGAGGCCTCTCTTTTCCATGCGGCCTCCTTGGTCGCTTTTTTCGGGGCCCTTCAGATCAGTGAGCTGGTGGTGCAGTCGAGGGCAGAGCTTTCGGGCCGGGCTCTGTGTGTCGGTGATGTAAAGTTTGTAGGGGGACAGGTTAAGCTGACGGTACGTTGGTCAAAAACCGACCAGCATCTGAAAGGGACGGTCATTATGATCGGCCAATGTGCTGCAGCAGAGCTGTGTCCAGTTAGAGCTCTGGAGCAATATATTTCGCTCAGGGGTGAGGGTGATGGCCCTTTGTTTTGGCATCTGGAGGCCCCCCCCCCTCACAAAGTATCAGTTTTGGGCGGTGACTGGTAGAGCCCTGGCCGAGCTGGGTTTGGGGGTTGTCAAATTTGGGACACATTCATTCCGAATCAGGGCTGCATCTACGGTGGGGGCAATGGGTTACACCCCCCCTCGCTATACAGCGGATGGGCCGATGGCTTATAAGTCCTATGTGCGCCCTTTGGTTAGATAAGTTCCTGGGATGTAATTGCAGTTGTTGCCCGTTGGCATGTTATTTCCAGGATCTGACCGTTTTTCTGTTTTTCAGGTGCTGTGGCTCGTAGTGCGAGGTGTCACATCCTCATCTGCGGGCACAGTATGGTGTTCTGGACAGCCCACCAGGCTAGGAGATCCCCAATTGGTACACAGCTGGGTCTCAGCGAGTGGGCGACAGTGGAGTGGCTTGGCCGCTGTGGCCTGCATTTGCTGGGCATCATGCCGCTGCTTTTCCAAGAAAGGAGAGCACCCCCTCTGGATATCTTGGTCATTCACCTGGGTGGTAATGACCTTGGCTTTATGAAGGGGAAGGCCCTTTCCTTGCCAGCGGAGGAGGATCTGTGGGCCATCAAGCGGAGATGGCCGGGGGTCCTCTAGATCTGGTTGGCAATTTTGCCACGTAGCGTCTGGCGGTCTGCCCTATATCCTGGGTGTATCAAGCACGCCAGATGCAAGGCCAACTGGTCCTTGCAGAAGGTCATAGAAGGGGGCTTGGGCATAGTTTTTCCTCATCTGTCAATATGGGTCAAGAATGTGGACCTGTATAGGCCAGATGGGGTTCATTTATCAGAGTTGGAAAACCGGGCCTTTCTGCACGAGATAAGAAGGGGGTTGCGGTTGGCTGTGGTCCGCCCAGTGGGCGCGAATGCCTAAGCAGAGGCTTGGCAGTGGCAGTGGCAGGATGAGGTATTGGCTATAGTATTTTAGGGGAGCATCTATGGCTCTGCAACAGCTGGTGCTGGTGGTCTGTATGAACTGCAGATGGGCTTTACGGCTCAATGCGGGGAGTGCAGATCACGACAAAGCCTCACCGGGGTGGATCCTTCTAGTGGGTTGGATGCCGGCCTAAGTGGAGGTGGAGTTTGGGTCTGGCTGCTCAGCACCAGACAGATGATATTGGGCTTGTGCTGGGGGCAGGGTGGCTCGCCCTCCCAGGACAAGGCGGGGTCCTGGGTTTGACCCCAGGGCTTGTTCTGTTACACCTAGACCTCTTGTCATTCCTGCTCGTTCAAGTTATGTTAATAAAGCGGCCCAGTTTTCATTCAACACTGTGTCAGCCTCTTCATTCCGACTGGGGGGGGCAAGTCGGCTCCCTCCCAGCCAAGCGGCATCGCCGCTTCAGGCTGGGGGCCGGGTTTTGCCCTCCCGGAGGGAGGGATGAATGACTCAGCTCCCCGACATACAGGGAGCAGATGGAGCATGGTGTCAGGACTATAAAGCCCTGGCCCCGCCCTAACCAATGCAGTTCTTCTTGGCTCTCAGCCCACCTGCCCGCCCTATGCAGTACAGGTTTTTACCAGTCGCCTTATTAGGGGTCAGGTAGGAATTTTTTCATTTTCACTGGATTGGCATAAGTGAATTTGTTTTTCACCTACCTTGTACTGCTGGTTAGTGTAGAGTTGGGGGGGGGGGAGTTGTTAGTAAGGTCGCTTGGCAGGATGAGATATTGGCTATAGTATTTTAGGGGAGCACCTATGGCTCTGCACCAGCTGGTGCTGGTGGTCTGTATGAACTGTAGATGGGCTTTATGGCTCAATGCGGGAAGTGCAAATCACGACTAAGCCTCACCGGGGTGGATCCTTCCAGTGGGTTGGATGCTGGCCTAAGTGGAGGTGGAGTTTGGGTCTGGCTGCTCAGCACCAGACAGATGATATTGGGCTTGTGCTGGGGGCAGGGTGGCTCGCCCTCCCAGGACAAGGCGGGGTCCTGGATTTGACCCCAGGGCTTGTCCTGTTACACCTAGACCTCTTGTCATTCCTGCTCGTTCAAGTTATGTTAATAAAGCGGCCCAGTTTTCATCCAACACCGTGTCAGCCTCTTCATTCCGACTGGGGGGGCAAGTAAACTATTATTTATTTATATTTCTTGTGGCTGATTTATTTTGAAATACTTCCCAGCCTTAGTGTCCAGCTCTGAGAGAACCCTGTTTAAGGTCCTAGATGCTCCACAATTGCTATGGTGTCTTAGTCTTTTATCTGTTTTTGTTTCTGATTTATTTTTTACCACTACACTTCATACAAGCAGAAGTGAATCTGTTTGAGACTTAGTCAAGAGCTTCATAATTCTAATTCCTATTAACAAAAACAATTTCTGTGTATGTATTAAATCTGTTTAGAGGGTTTTTTTTCTGAGAAAGTTATTGAAGTTGCTGAAAGACTACCTTACATGGAGCCACAAATACTGAAAGTCTTGCTTGATCATTAATGTGATAAAATTTTCTTCCATTACTTTAAAGATCAATTGTAGCACAGATAATGTACTTGCTCTGCTAATACTCTTAACTCACGAATAACATTTGTTTCAGCTTTCCCTAATTCCTCTTTTAATCCTCTTTCTTCATTACACAACTTTGAATAAACTTCAGAAGTCACTCTGAGATGTCTATTAATATTGTCTTTACACAAGAGTTCTTTCTTTTCTGAGAACTCTTCTTTCAAGAAATAATTACAACTCATTACCACCAGTGCCCTTTCTTGGCTTTCTCCTAAAACAGTCAATTGTTAAGATCTATTTGCATTATTAAATACTAAACTAGACTTAAGTGTCTGTTAACCAAGAAAATCAGAAAGGCAAATTATTTCTGCCCAAAGGATACTTTATTTCAAGAATAAAGGGAATAAAGCAGTGAACAAATATGACAAGTTGCTGCCAAATGTAGATTCTATGCTGTAGCACAAGCAGTAAAAATTATAATAAGCATACGTTGTTATTTATATGTAAGTTACATGTAATACACAGGCTAACATTTTATCATTTGATGTGATAGAACAAGAGCTTTCGGTTGTGATTTTTGAGAACAATTGTCACAGATCTATAATGATCAGAAAGGAAATCAGTGCACCTTTATCTTTAACAATAGTGCATAAGTAAAATCTGTAGTTTATCTTTCAGGGGTTTGAAATCTGCAGCTACAGTAATTCTCTGTTCTTCACCATTATGGATGGTGTAGAAGCTCAGTCATCTATTGTATATCATCACATCTGAAAAGGCAACATGTAGATGCAAAATGACAATGCATCTCCTGAAGCCTTGATAGAAAAGCCTGTATTTCTGCTACTAGAACAAAATTTGAGTCCAGTGGCTCCTTTAAGAAAAAAAAATGTTTAATTCTGGGTATTCTCATGCTTTTGTGTGCATGAGTATCAAATGCACATAAAAGCTTATACCCATAATTAAACTGTGTTAGTCTTAAAGGTGTCACTGAACTCAAACTGTTCTATTGCTTCAGACCATCACAGCCACCCGCTTGAATCTATTTGCTGCTACTAGATATCTGTAATAGGCATGACTAGGAAGTGGTATATACAGAAGCAGAAACAGTAAAAGAATAAACAACAAACAGGGTGCCACAAATTTCTTCACTAACACATTCAACATTTACTCTCCCTGTATTCTTAACACTGGGTTTTATTAACAATTTTAGTGGTGTATTACGTTTTATTTTAAAAGCTTTTCAGTATAGATTTCCTGGTGTGGCAGTAGGCTTGTCAGTCCCCAGATCTAGGCAGAGAATCCCAGGTTTTGCAGGCTCCTCCCTGCTGCCAGCCAGCTGGCCAGCAGGGGAAGCCTCATCCCAACAGCCATGATGTACCTTTAATTCTCCACAGGTTTAGAAATGCTTGCAAAATGTGCTTTGGAATGTGTGTGTGCCTTTAAATCTCAGTAGAAGGAAAGCTGCATGGGGGTGGGGGCAAGCAGGCAGAGCCAGATGCCTCTTTCTGGTTAGTGTATGAGAAAGGAAGAGAGCAGAGTCTCTCTGTTTTGCATTCGTTTCAGAAGTCACTTGCATGGCAAAATGGATAGTAAAGAGTAAGACAGAACCTGATTATGGGATGATAGAAAGCTCCACCTCCTAGACTGCTTTGTTCCTTACTTTCATTTTCCTGTGTTAGTCTGAAGAAGTTTGTTGAGATACAGCAGCATTACATTCAGCAACTCCCATGAGTAAATTGTCCCAGTGAGATCAGTGGACTTGAGAACTGTTTGTATTTATTTTGGCTGATCTGTGAGTGTATGTGTCCCTTAATAAAGCCATGCTGGAAATGCTATTAAAGGGACTTTGGGGGTATGACAAATTTTACTTTCATTTAGTGGAAGTGCAACTGCTGGGAAACTCTTTGAAGGTAAAAAGAAAAAAAGAGGATGGCGAAATGAAGACTGTATTCAGGGGAACTGGACTGCTGTATTATTTATTTATTTAGGAAATGGGAAAGTCTCCAGGTTCCACCCACAGATTCCTGAGTTGGACTGGCAACCCTACAAGGCAGTACCAAAATTCACTAAATAAATAAATGTTCCATGTTTGAATGCCAATCAGATATATCCAATCACCTGTTTTGCTCAGCTAACACCAAATGACTCAAACACCTGCTGTACAGGTTGGCATATTTTTCAAAACTTGCATGAGTAAAACCTCTTGTTGATCTAAAGAGATCAGCAGCCATTAACATTGTTAAAAAGGAAAAGGTAGTCCCCTGTGTTTCCGACTCCAGGGTGACATTGCTTTCACAACGTTCTCTCCATTACCCAAGGTTGAGCTACCATGTGCTTTTTTCTTCCCTGCTCAAGAGGGAGGAGAGGAGAAGGCATGGTTGGATCTCCATCTTCACTGACCCCTAAAGAAAAATTGCTCAGTCTCTGTGCTGCTTTGGAATGGAGGGGTTGGAAGAGACCAATGTCTTGCTGCCCACAGTTGCCATTGGGGAGGTGAGGGCCATGCAGCTGGGGTTTGGGATTAGGGTGCAGAAAGTTGTCCTGATGGCCAATAATCTCCCTGTGGATTTGGAGTAAGCAAAGAGGGCAGGAGGCAGAGCCATTGCAGGTGCTGGTGCCAGGCTAGATGGAGGGAAGAGAGAGTGGTGGGAATGATTGGAGATGGATGGTGGTTAAATAAAGGGGGACTTGTCAAGGAGGTCTTCTTGTGTCCCTACTTGGCACTCTGAATCTTTGCTTTCCAGGGCTCCTGAATATCACCCCACACCTGCACACTCTTTTCCTCCTCTGCTGATGCCCAACTCTGCTGAAAGCAAAACATTTCCAGGTGCCAGGAGGCCTTGGGGGAGGATAGCACCTATGAATACAGGAGAAAGAAGAGGGGGTGGTTGTCAGGGGGGGAATGAAATAGGGAAGAGAAAGAGAGGAGCAAACTGTGAAGAGCTGGGGTAACATAGAGGTGAGACATACAAGGGTTGGGAGGAGAAAGGGCTAATAAAGGATTGTTAGAGAAGGGGGTAGGGAGGAAGGCTGAGATAGAAGTAGAAGGGGAAGTGAGGGAAGAGTGATAAGGTGTGGGTGAAGAAAGACAGAGGAGAGAACTTTGACAGAGAAAGGGGGAGAGG
Organism: Heteronotia binoei; assembly: GCF_032191835.1. NCBI lineage: Eukaryota > Metazoa > Chordata > Lepidosauria > Squamata > Gekkonidae > Heteronotia > Heteronotia binoei. The sequence continues at coordinate 110,434,646 of NC_083243.1, read as the reverse complement.
AAAGCAAATGCCCCCTCCCTTCAAGTTTCTTGCAGGTCTTTCATTGTCTTCCAGATTCCCTACATTGATATTACTTGTCTGTGGTTCCAGGTACAACAGCACACCCACAAAAGCCAGTATAAGAATATGAGAAACAACCTTGAGAGCACCTCAATATTTCAAGTCCTATCTGGGTATTCTTCCAGAGCACTTATATTTCTAGCCAGCTCAATGATTTTACATATTCTGACTATCAAATGGTGCTCATACAAAACAATTCTTCAAACACACAATTTGTATACATGCCGTTCCTTAAATAAATGGAGCTCTGTTTCTTGTGTTGATAGCACAGATATAATAAGGTATAAAATACAAACATTGTGGTTTTTTAATATTGTTGTTTTATAATTATGATTGTATCTAAGAACAGACAGTGGCCTTTGATTAATCTCTTCTGCTTGTGAAATCTTTCTTTCCTATTTTTTTAAAAAAAATACTGAAGTGGTACCTCATGAAACAAACAGCTCATTAGCTAATGAAGGCTTGTGATTCACCTACTAAGAATTGCAGTCACTGAAATATTAATTTCTAAAATAGAATTTTTGAAAGTGGCAGCTTGACCATCTGTCATAATTAGATCTGGACTCTAGTTGCCCCTTTTCTTTTTTTATTCTGTGGAATCACTGATATTGAGTTTTAGAAAACAAAATGGAAAACACTATCCTTCTTGCTCACAGGGTGAAATGAGTATGTCATTGCATATTAAACAATAATTTATGGGTAAATGTTACATTAAAGGATGAGGAAATGGGATCCTGCTGTTGTATTAATTATTCAAAATACCTATCTTGTAGAAAAGGGAGCATCCAGAAGTACAAGTTATTATTTAGAAGCGTGCACGACAAGTTTAGTAAATTAGAAGCTGCCATATCTAACAATCCCAGAGCTATTGCTCTTCATTTCCATAAATTCCAAAGTACAGAACAAATACTTTAGCATGATGGATCAGTCTTGTGAGCAGTGTTGCACAGTGAACAAACCTTGTCAATAGCAAAAGAGAGAGAAAAAAACACCCTTATGTTCTGATGCATGCCAAGTATGGCCTAATATGCAAATGAGTTCCTGTAGGATTTTTCTACAAAAAAGTCCTGTGTGAAACAATGGTGATGTCAGGGTGTGTGGCCTAATATGCAAATGATTTCCTGCTGAACTTTTTCTACAAAAAAGCCCTGTGTGAAAAAATGGTGAGTTTCTGCTGGGCCTTTTCTACAAAAAAAAAAAAAAAAAAAGCCCTGGGTGCTAGTGTAAATTGTATAAACTGTATCTCCCCTCACTATAATCTGCATCCAAGAGCTGTCTTTGCCCACTCTGGAAGGAGGAAGAGGCTCTGCCCCCACCCCCACCAGTCTTCACTTCATGCTTGGAGTATTTGGGGTGATGGTCTGTTCTTCTAGCTTCAAGCCCTCCCTTTTCCATGCAGCTGTGTTGGTTGCATTTTGGGGGCCCTTCGTATCAGTGAATTAGTTGTTCAGTCCTGCAGGGACATTTCCATCTGGGCTGTATTTGCCCAAGACATTAGCTTTCTCCTTAGGCCAAGGTCAGAAAGGATGTGTGTGCTGATGGGGGACTAAGCCCTGTGAAAACCCTCCATCAGTACCTAACAGTTTGAGGGATGGACCAAGGCATTCTTTTCCAGGACAGTGAATTAAGCTTGTTAATCAAACACTAATTTTGGACAATCACATCCCATACATTGGACAGACTTGGGCCTTTGGAGGTTAAGTTTGGCACCCATTCCTTCAAGATTGGCACAGCTTCTATGGTGACAGTCATGGATTATTTTGCACTGGCCATTCAGTGCTTAGTTGGGTGGCATTAACCCACTTACAAGTCCTATGTCCATCCAATGACTGACTGCTAAGTGCTGTTCTGTTGCTCACTATATTCTCTTTTCAGGTGCTGTGATCTGCCAGGAGAGGCAAGGGGTCTTCATTTGCAGCCCAAGCATGGTTTTCTGGGTAGCTCACTGGGCCCGAAAAACCTTTTGCTGGATCCATCAACTCTAGGGCAGTTCAGTGTAGAATGGTTTACAGTAATCCAGCCTGGAGGTGACCATTGCATGAATCATTGTGGCTAGGTTGTGAGGAGGGAGATAAGGAACCAGTTGCCTGACTAGCTGGAGATGGTAGAAAGCTGTTCTGGCAATGGCTGTGGCATGGGCCTTCGTATAAAATGAGGCATCCAGGATAATGCCCACACTCCTCATTATTGGTGATGGTGTCAGCAATACTCTAGGGTGACATCTGGTTGGCAACTGATCAATAAATGTAGCTGGGTATCATCAGCATACTGGTAACAACCCAGTTTAAACCTCCAGACCAACTGAGTAAGGGGCTCATGTAGATGTTAAATAACGTAAGGGAGAGGATCACCCCCTGTGGGACACCACACAATTAGTACCATCTTATTACTAAAATACAGTCTTTCACCTCCATTTTGTTTCAGCAGTGGGAAACATACCACAGGGATAATGTGATCTCAAATTACAAAGGGAGAGTTGATCTGACTCTCAGGTCCTGAAGGAAGAAGGGGAAGACAACAAAATTGGACCTTTGCCAAAAAAGAAAACAAAACTGCATTTTGAGGGAACACCCACTAGGTCATAGCCACTGAAAGGTTATGACAATAACAGAATATAATCTAATCTATAATAAACTTGTGGATTTCTTTTACAGCCAGGGGCCATTTAATAGGAAAAAGATGTGTTGGAGCTCATTAGCACAACTCATTTGCATATGCCACACACCCCTGACATCACCGGAAGGTGTACTAAATTATATCAGCTCAACATCTACCTTAAAATGCTTCTTGAATTATAATTGTCATAATAAAACCTTACTCCCATCATGCTTCTTAAATTACTTTTTCCTGTATGGCCATACTGCCAGATTTCCATCTGTCTGCTTTATATGTTTTGGTTATTTTCCCATTTTTTGTGGGGGGAAATATTAGAAAGTTTGTCACAGGGGGTTTGAAAAATGGAGTCCAGAAGCAAATATGGGGGGAGGGGTTAAGAAAGAAAGAACATAATAAAATTTAGAGGTTTCTGAGCTCAGCTCCTGTGAGCTCCTGCCCAAAATGAGGCCTGTTTACAACCATACAATCTATTGTTTCGAGACTACAGGACACTTGAAGTAACTATCACTAACAGTACAACTATGTTTTAAGAAAAGATAGATTTATATCCTGCCTTTCACTCAGAGTCTCAGAGTGGCTTACAATCTCCTTCCCTTCCTTTACCCACAACAGGGTGAGGTAGTTGGGGCCAACAGAGCTTTCAGAGAACTGCTCTTTTACAGGTAGGTTTGCTGTGAAAAGAAGATGTCTCTGGAGAAAAGAAGAGCTCTGTAGTGCAGAGTGTTAAAGCTGCAGTACTGCAGTCCTAAGCTCTGCTCACAACCTGAGTTTGATCCCCGGCGGAAGCTGGGTTTTCAGATAGCCAGTTTGAGGTTGACTCAGCCTTCCATCCTTCTGAAGTCGGTAAAATGAGTACCCAGCTTGCTGGAGGGAAAGTGTAGATGACTGGGGAATGCAATGGCAAACCACCCTGTAAAAAAGCCTGCGTGAAAATATTGTGAAAGCAACGTCACCCCAGAGTTGGAAACGACTAGGGCTTGCACAGGGGACCTTTTCCTTGCTGTGAAAATGTAGTGATGCGACATCACCCCAGAGTCAGAAATGACTGGTGCTTGCACAGGGGACTACCTTTACCTTTAACATTTGTTATGATAAAGCAATGCAGGATTTACACTCAGGGAGGCCTGGATCTCAGAAAGGCCCTGATCTTGGGAGGGGTGGGGGGACTTTCATTGGAAACAATAACCATAAATTTCTCAAATTACATGCTGAGAGGAGATGAGTTTCCTTTGTGGAGATAAATGGGCAGGATAGGAATAAATATTTGTCCACTTCCAGGAAGGGACAAGATAGATGGCTATTTTAATCCCTTGAGTGTAGTCATGCAAAGTTGGGAATGTGACCTGAATTTGATTGAAGAAGGATTATAGAGTGCTACACATAGATCACTCAGCTGGAACACATTATACAGCCTGCAATGAACATATATTGAGGCCTCCCTTCCCTCATACAAACCTACCCATTCACTCTGATCATCCTCAGAGGCTCTGTTTCAGTTGTCCCTGCCATCTGAGGCTATACTGGTGGTGACAGTTATTGGTCTTTTTAAAGTGTTGTTTGTTTATGTGCTTTGAATGCATTTTATTTAAGTATATGTTAATTGAAGTTATTGAAGAAGAAGATATTGGATTTATATCCCACCCTGCACTCCGAAGAGACTCAGAGCGGCTCACAATCTCCTTTACCTTCTTCCCCCACAACAGACACCCTGTGAGGTGGGTGGGGCTGGAGAGGGCTCTCACAGCAGCTGCCCTTTCAAGGACAACCTCTGCCAGAGCGATGGCTGACCCAAGGCCATGTTAGCAGGTGCAAGTGGAGGAGTGGGGAATCAAACCCGGTTCTCCCAGATAAGAGTCCACACACTTAACCACTACACCAAACTGGAACTCTAGTTTTTAATTGTTTTTATGTTAGCCAACATGGACCCTAACTGGGTGGAAAAGCAGCATACAAATGTTTTAAATAAAATAAACAAACAGGAAGGTTAATAAAGTCTGGACTATGTGTAGGACGCATGCAAGCTGAAGTCGAGGAAACAAACATGTTACCGGCAATGCTTTTAAGTCTCTTATTTTTAATGGGGAAATTAGCTAAGAGACTTGGTAGAGCGAATTTAGGAGCAAGGATCTTTGCTTTCAATAATACGGAGTTCAGGTTTTCAGCCAAGAATAATCCAAGCAATTGTATTTTGCCACCCCAGTCGGAAAAACGAGACAACACGGTATATCGGGTAATAAACAGGGCAACTTTATTGAACAAGACAGCCTGGGGAAACCTAAAACTACCGGATAGGCCAAGGGAAACACGCCAGGCCCTTCCCTGTCCGGATGGGCAAGTCACCCAGCCCCCAGCAGCAGCTGGTTAAAACCGGCTGCTGCCAGGCCAGCAAAGGCAGGGTATACCCCCAAGTGGCAGCCGCTCAGGAATGGCCTGCCTGAGGAGGGAACCCTATAGCGGGCAAGACAGCAGAGAGCTGTACAGCCCTGCTGCTGTCCGATCCCGCTACTTCCCTTAAAACCGGGAAAACTGTGGGTGCACACCAAATACCTGTACCTACTTAAACTCCCACCACCCCAATGCCAAGCCTAAGCTTAGGCACTTGGGCCCACCGGTTGGCGTAAAGCCAGCCGAAGCTCCAGCTGTAGTTCACCTAAAAATGCCCTGTTGCCAGTCACAGACAGGTGGACACCGTCCTGCCGATACAGGTCCGCCCTATCAGACCAAATAGCTGGGTGGGGCAGGTACACGCCAAGGCCACCACAAAGCGCCTTCTTAATCACCTTGTTGGCCTTACGCCTAGCTCTCTCAACCCCCAAGCAGCTCTCCACACCCGGCAAGGAAGGATGGCAGACCACAATATCAGCACCTCGGGCCACCAGCTCCGAATCAACTTGAAGTCTTCAATCGCCTGCAGTGACAGGGCCCTCCCCTTCACCAGGCCAAGATCGTTACCACCAAGGTGAATAAGAAGAATCTGAGGCGGAGGACCAGTCCTTCCCTGAAAAAGAAGCGGCAGGAGTCCATCCCAGCGGAGGCCCCAACGCCCCTGCCACTCGATGACTGCCCACTCACTGAGGCCCAACTGCAATCCGTTGGGTGAACGCCAGGCCTGGTGGGCAGCCCAAAACACCATGCTGTGGCCGGCGATCAGTATCCTCCTTCTCTCGCCCAGCGCCACAGCACCTAAAATAAAGGAACAGAGTAACCAACATGTAAAACTAACTACAGTCTAACACCCGCTGGGTAGAATTGGGCGAACATAACCCTTGTACACCTTGGACCTCCACCGCCCCACCTGCTGAATGGCCGGTCCAGGGTACCCCATGGCAGCAGCCGTAGATGCCGCTCCAATCCGGAACGAATGGGTCCCGAACCGAACCCCAGCGAGGCCAAGCTTCTCCAAGGCTCAGCCGGTGATGGACCAAAATTGAAACTTGGTCAACGGGGACCCATCCTCATGTCGAAATAAAGGGCCAGTATCGTCGCCCCGCACAGCAATATAATTCTTCAGTGCTAGTACTGGACAAATTTCCCGATCGAGACACGAACCCAAGGTGATCAACGTACCTCTCTGTCTCTGGTCAGTCTTGGACTTGCGTACCTTAATAGATACGCAGTCCCCAACAATTTTTACGTCACCCGACTGTAGTGCGCGCCCGGAACGATCCTTCCACGAGCTGAGCACCAGCTTGCTGACCCTGAGCGCCCCAAAAAAGGCAGTCATAGCAGCCGCCTGGAACAATAAAGCTTCGAACTCTGAAAAACAGACTGCAGGCCATACCGTCTTAAAACCCTTCAGAACGGCAGGGGGAAAGGGTTGCCGGGTGTCAAGCTGCGGCCCCTGCTCACGGGCCCATCCCTCCAACATCTTATGTAGCCTGAAATCATCCGAAGCATCAGGTAAACCCCTTATTTTACTAGTAAACGCTAGGGCTGCCAACTTATCCCTGATGGTCTTAACCACAAGCCCCTTACCTTTCAAATCTACGCAGAACTGCATAAGGTGGGACACTGGTACAGGCCAATGATTGGCCAACCCTACCTGAACCCTAAAGGCCTAGAACTGCTCGACAGAGCAATCGTAGGCCTTCCGGGTAGCGGCCAGAGCTAGCATCATTGCCCGGTCAGCCTCAACTCTCCAAGCCGCCACATCTCTGGGGGCATCCGAGCTGGCAGGAGGTCGGCCTGTGGTGCAAGCAGTCGAAATCACTCCAACTGCCGGTGAGACAGAGTGTCTGCAACTCTGTTGCACACACCAGGCACGTGCTTAGCGAGGAATAAGATGTTCAAACGTAAACAACATAACGTAAAGGCCCTAACCAGGCACATAACTGGAACCAATTTGGAGGTCAAGGTATTGATCACATGAACTACAGCCAAGTTGTTGTACCAAAAGTGCACGACATGGTTGGCTAAGTCCATACCCCATAACTGAACTGCCACAACTAATGGAAAAAATTCCAAAAAGGTCAAATTACGACACAAGTCGCTGTTTATCCATTCGGTGGGCCAAACCTCCACGCACCAATGGCCGCAGAAATAGACCCTGAAACCGATTGAGCCAGCGGCGTCCGACGTGATCTGAAGATTGGCCTCGATCCTCATATCCTCGCGCCAAAAGGACACCCCATTAAAGTCAGACAAAAACCACTCCCAGACCTCAAAATCCTGCCTCATTCCCCGGCTGATCCTGACTCAATGATGGGGCAAATGCAGCGTACCCATAGCGTCACACAGGCGCCATAAGAATGCCCTGCCCGGGGCCACCACTTTGCAAGCAAAGCTAAGGTGGCCCACGATCTGCTGCAGCTCCAGTAGCGAAATCTTACACTTACCTTTTGCCGCTGCCAGCTTCTGCCGTAAACTGTCAATTTTTTCAGCCAGCAACCTGGACGCCTGCTGCACTGCATCCAACTCTATCCCCAAAAAGGTCAAAACCGGGGCCGGGCTTTCCGTCTTTTCGTGGGCGAGTGCTTCTATTCAGACGCACAGGCCCTTCTGGAGTGCTACCTTCCTCCTCTGAGTCCGTATTAGTGTCAGGGGGCTCCTGGCTGGGCCTGCCGGAAGGGCCGGGCCGGGCTGACATGTCCTGCAAGGTAGAAGGATGTGCCAGGACCTCCTGCTCAAAGGCCCTGGTGGATGACCACGCAGCTTTACGTCCCTGCGGCAGACCAGTTGCCCCAGGGGCCAACCCCTGTTGCCGCTCCAAGGCAGCAAGCCTATCCAATATTGCCTGCCTGGTGCGAGCCTTCTTATTGTCACCCGGGTGACTTGCAGAGACAGGCCTTTTGGGGGCAGCCTTCACAGGCTGCTTGCCCTTTGCATTCCCCTGGCCCTTCTTGGGAGCCATGTCCAGGGACCCACTGAATGAAACAGGTGGGTAACCCCCCCCCCCTCTCTCCAACTAAAAGGTAAGGCCCAAAACCCAGGGGGCTATGCAACAAATTGGTGAACCCCCCACACCCTCAAACCACCGCAGGGTAAGGGCCCCAAACCCCAGGAGGCTGCTCAGTTCTGCGGCCGCTCCTGCAGGCCGACACAAGGCATGCTGGCTAACACTGCGGTTAGGGTGGAGTTATAAGCCCCTGCAAAGGATGGCCTCGTAATGGCCCACCGCCTCCTTTCGGGTGTGGCCACACTCCAAAGGGAACGCCTGCCTTGACCAACGTTCTCCCGCGCGATACACCAGGCCTGCACTCGAATGGGCAGGGCCGCCTATGCCCCGCTTGGGGGGGGATCTGCCCTCTGAGGATGGCCTGAAAAGGCCCACCGCCTCCGCTCACGCGTGCCCGCCCTCCCACGGGGGACACCTGCGTTAACTAACGCATTCCCGAGCAAACACAGGAGCCCAAGCGACCAAACAGGTCTATGCCGCCACCACCCCGCTCCATGGCTCCCACGCCGCCACCGCACTTGACATCGCTCAGGCCTCGCTGGACGCCGATCGGAGGAAGCTTGCACTCCCGCTCCCTCCAAAACCACCGGCGAAGTGCATGGCGCCGGGTGTGGCCAGGCTTATAAAGCCCCTAGACCATGCCCAGCAGCATCCCCGGATGGCTGGAGGACCGTTTGCCTCGGCTCCATCCGGGGAGGCAAAAGCGGCCCCCGCCCTATGCAGCCGAACGGCGGCGCGGGCGGGAAGGGGCCGGATTATAATGTTTTACTCAAATAAATGTAGGTGTTGCGATACAATCATTCCTTTACTCATAAATAATATAAGCACACACACATGACCTAAGAAATAAAGAGGTGAGACATAGCAGAGTCAAAGGGAAGACACACAGGGCATACTACCTTTCCAGGTGTGCAGAGGTCCATTTGGGACCTTGAAGATGAAGGCATGCACAGCCATGTGCATGACTGAGAGACCCCCCCCCCCTTACTTAGCATAATAGAAGGGGAACAATCTGGTTACATGGTGTCCAGACAGGAAGAGAGAGAGAGCAAGCATGGCTTGCAGTCCTGTATATAATCTTTGGAGGGGATGAGACCAACCCAGAAAAGGGGCTGGCTTGTGTGGTGGGCAGTGGTTAGTCTATTCTGGGTACCTGATTGGGTGTCCACCTTAACCAATGAGTAGAGCAGACTCTGGTCACCTGGATGGATCTTCAGGTAACAATAGTGGGGCTGATTTAGTAATGTCCTCCCAATAGGTTACAAAAGGTCAGGATATGTGTTAATGGTTTGGGCGGTTCAGCAAAGATACCCCTGGGGAGAGGCAAGCATAAAAAAAAAGAATCTGCCCAGATGTCAGACATTATAATAGCAGTAGACAAAGAGAAACTGAGTCATGGGAAGAACCAAGGAGATGGCTGATTGATCAGTAGCTGAAGATTAGGGGGGGAACAACACTTACCAGCAGTTCCCATGTTATTATGCATCCTGTTTGGGCGGAGGTGTTGGGGGGGAATAGGTGAGACTACACTGAGACAGAATTCAGGTGCCAACCAGAACAAGCTCTGGAGAGTCAGTTTGGTGTAGTGGTTAAGTTTGCGGACTCTTATCTGGGAGAACCGGGTTTGATTCCCCACTCCTCCACTTGCACCTGCTGGCGTGGCCTTGGGTCAGCCATAGCTCTGGCAGAGGTTGTCCTTGAGAGCCCTCTCCAGCCCCACCCACCTCACAGGGTGTTTGTTGTGAGGGAGGAAGGTAAAGGAGATTGTGAGCCGCTCTGAGACTCTTCGGAGTGGAGGGTGGGATATAAATCCAATATCATCTTCTTCTTCTTCTGTGGGGTCCACTCCATCTTTTTAGATGGGATGTTTTTTTGGCCTGTTTTTGGTCAGACTCCATTTTGTTTAACAGAAATAGGAGACCCACTCTGTCTCTAGGCACTGGGGTACTCCATTTTATCAGGCAGCGCCTCTCAGTAACAATTAGCAAATACAGTGAAGGCTGAGGAAGCAAACAGAGGAAATATAATGAAGCCTGTTATTTTCAAAGCTCCTGTGGGCTGGTGTCTATTCCAGGGAAAAGAATGCAAGGTAACACTAGTGACAGTATAGCTTAGTTAGCCTGAAGTGTTTTCTTTTTCTTTCCTTAGCTTTTTAACACCTTGTAGAGTTTTGATATAGGTTTCCAATGGCCTTGTGCTCTATTGACTTGAGATTGTGTTTTGGAAAATAAAAATCTGTTCCTTGCAAAGAACTTAGAATCTTGTCAAGTGTCTCACCCAGGTGCCTGACTGCTCATTCTACCCAAAGACCACAAGCTCCTGACTGACCTACAGAGAGCTAGCTGGCCAAGGAGGTATGTGGTCTAGTTCATAAAACCTTAACATTATTTCAGTATGTGTAGAAATTAGACTAGTATTTTTGTTAGTCTGAATGCAGTCTAGTTCAGTATCATAAATACTGTATTTAAAACATTGCATTTAAAAATTAAATGACTCTTGAGGCATTTTCACTGTTGCTTTTTAACATAATACAAGATCTGGAGCAAAGGTTAAAAAATGTTTCCTGCGGAATAAGGAGAATATTCTGTGCTCTCTTAGTGATGGATTCAATTTGTTTTGGCATCCATTGGATTTACAAACATTTTGCATTTAACTTTTTTGCCATTGTTGTTTTCATTGATTGATTTTAAAACTATTCAAGCTATGCAATATTATCAGAATTTAACAGTGACATGCAGTGCATCAAAAGTGTTCCCAAAACTTGACATCCTGTGAGAGTTTTAAAAAAGAATTTTCTGGTAGGAACATGCCTCTCTAACCAATCATGTCAATAATTCACAAGAATACTGAAGGAGATAATTAACACCTGCAATGCACTCAGGTAGGAACTTTCTCTCCCTGCTGCTTTTAAAAAAAAGTCATTCAGTCACAAAGCAGCAAAAGTATTCCTGTCAGTGTTGTTAAATCACCCAACAGGATAGTTTTGTTTTGTAATAGAATTGATTGCTGCTAGCAGAAACACTGGACAAAGAAGTTTTCATATTTACTTCTGAAGGACTCCAGGCAGAGAACATACTAAGTTTTACTGGAAGGAAAGAATTAAAACAACTATAGACACTTAGCCAGAAGGTAGCATAGTCCAGCTAGTATATCATAACCCTTATGAGATATTTATAATTTCAGCTGGTCCAGAACAGCAGCAGCCTGGTTATTAACTGGTACTAGCCCAAAGGGACATCTTATTCCTCTGCTAAAATAGCTCTATTTGTGGTTAGTACTTATGTCTCCAGATGTATTTCAAAGTGCTATTTCCAATGTTTAAAAATCCTGGATGGTCTAAATAGGATCCCTCTGAAAGCCCTTCATTTTATATGATCTTGTATTGTTAGGTGTGCAGACCCAAATCCTCATTTTGATTTAGCTTCTCCATTGTGTGAATTGAACCTGTGGTTATTGCACCATTTTCTTCACTCTCTTACATACAGTCTCTTACATACACAGAAGAAAAGGAAGAGGAGATTGGACTCCACCATTCACTCAGTCTCCCAGCAGCTTACAATCTCCTTTCTCTTCCCCTGCTTGCAACAGATACCCTGTTAGGTAGGTGGGGCTGAGAGAGTTCTGAGAGAACTGTTCTTGAGAGAACAGCTCTGAGAGAACTTGTGACTGAACCAAAGTCACACCAGTAGCTGCATGTGAAGGAGTGGGGAATCAAACCCATTTCTCCCAGATTAGAGTCCGTGCTCTTAACCACTACATCAAGCTGGGTCTCAAGAAGGCAAGCAACTTACTTGTAGAGGTCACTGCATATTCCACTGTATCTCCTTTCCCAAAGTATTTCTTCTTTCTTTCTTCCTGATATCCCCCATATCATCTCCCCTTCCCCTGCTTCCTTCTCTCCTACCCACTCACCAATCAACCTTTCTTTTATCTGCCCCCAGACTTCAGCTTTTAAAATCATTTGAAGTCTGTACTAGGGATGTGCATTCGGTTCGGCCGAACCGTATTTACAGCCGAATCAGCACTGATTCGGCTCCATACGGAATAGGCTGAAGCCGATTCCCATAGGCGCCCATTATACGGGAGCCGAATAAGGCTTCCCGCATACTTACGAATAGCTATTCGTAAGTATGCAGCTGTCAATTCTAAAGGCGGCAAATTAGCTTCTGCAGCTTCAAAGGAGCTGCTTGCCTAATTTCGTGCCTTTAGTGGCCTCTTCCCGCCTCTCCCTGGGATCAGGGAGGGGGGAGGGGGAAGAGGAGCCCCAGCAGCCAATCCAAAGCATGCATTTCCTTTAGGGGAACTGATCTCTGCCATCTGGAGAGCAGTCGTAATTTTGAGAGCTCTCCAGACCTCACCTGGAGATTGCAGCAGTGGTTACCCAGGAGGGAATGGGTAATTTGGAGGGTGGAATCTAGGCATTGTGCCTGTCTGTCCCACCCTTCCTCAACTCTACCCTCTCCAAGCTCCACTCCTCACATCTCCTGGAATTTCCCAGCCTTGAGTAGGCAAGTGCTGAGTCACTCTGGTTGTCATAGGGAGGCTGCTGCTGAACACCAGTCAGCAGCCAAGCCTAGCTAAGTCATGCCAGTCAAAAAAATAATTATAGAAGGTGTGTGTGTGTGTGGGGGATGATGACAGTCACACAGATGTGGAAGCTCAGTGTTCCTTTTGTTTGCAGTGTATTGTTGCCACCTTTTCCTGTCATGTTCAGCCTTGGCATTTACCATCAGCGTAAGCTTGAGGTCAATATTTTTTTTGGGGGGGGGGGTGCCTGGCCTGGTTTGTTATGGTATACTATAGAGTATGCACCTCAAGGCGACCATTTTCTGTAGGGAAAGTGATCTGACTTCAGCTTTCCATCTCCTCCCCCCTCCCTGCAGCTTCTATCTAGGAAAAATACAGTCTTTCTCCACAGTAGGGGATCAAAGCAGGAGGGAAGCAACTTCAGCAGGGCATAATGGAGGCCATTTGCCCAGAGCCTCTTTCTAGAGCCCCTTTTATTTTTCTTCACAATGGGCCTTATTCCTAGTACATAATATTCCCTAATGGTGGTGGCCAAATGGAGTGTCCCCATTCACTGACAGGTACACTTAACAAACCATTGGCCCATCATGCATTAGTCAGCACCTCTGGGTTCCCACTGGCTAACTTTCTGGTCCCCTGCCTACCGCAGGCCTGGGAACCAGGCTGTAGCCAGAAAACTTTTGGTGGGGGGGCAGCAGATAAATTTTTAGGTGGGGAGGCATAAAAAGCTGCTGCAGCAGCTGCTGCCCCCCTCCCCTCCTCTTCTGCAGCTCAGCACCCCCCCACACCCACAGCACCTCCTCCTCCCTCCCTTCTTCTCACTTTTAAGGCCCAGGGAAGGGGCGATGAAGTGCTACTCTGGGCTCTTTAAAAGGTGACCCCCCCAACCTGGGCATGGGAAGGAAGTGGGAAGGTGGCAAGGGCAATGGTGCTTTTTCCATGGGTTGCTCACTGCTGCTGTCCTCAGTGCTGATCGTGACTGCGCCAGAGGCGCATAGGAGTCCAGAGGCCAGCCTTCTGTGCGGTTTTCATGCCAATCAGCGGGGGGTCACCTTTTACAGAGCCTGGAGCTCCTTCCCTGGGCCTTAAAAATGTGAAGAAGGGAGGGAGGAGGATGCACCGTGGGGGGCAGTGGGGCATGGAGCAGCAGAAGAGGAGGGGAGGGGTGGCAGCATGCAGCAGTTTTACCCGCCAATCACCTGATCAGTAGGGGGGCCAGCAGTGTCTGCCTGGGATCTGGCCACAGAGCTTTAAGGGGGGATTGAATGGAGTGGCCATACCCCCACCCCTCCATGGCTATGGGCCTGCCAGGAACAAAGAACAAATCACCAAAACAGTCTTACCTCAGAGACAGACATGTCTCTGATGCTTCTTGATGAACAAAAGCTATTGAGGAAGCCTCCAGCATCAGTTCTGTAAGAAAAGATCTTGACTCACTAACCTGTTAGAATTCTTTGAGGGGGTGAACAAACATGTGGACAAGGGGGATCCAATAGATGTTGTTTACCTTGACTTCCAGAAAATGTTTTATAAAGTTTCTCATCAAAGACTCCTAAGTAAGCCCAATAGTCATAGGGTAAAAGGGTATGTCCTCTTATGGGTCAAAAACTGGCTAATTAATAGGAAACAGAGAGTGAGTATAAATGGGCAATTTTCACGATGGAGGGTTGGTAAGCAGTGAGGTACCACAGGACTCAGTATTGGTCTGATGCTTTTTGACTTGTTCATTAATGATTTGGAGTTGGGAGTAAACAGTGAAGTTGCTAAGTTTGTGATGACGCTAAATTGTTCAGAGTGTTGAGAACCAGGGAGGATTGTGAGGCACTCCAAAGGGATCTGTCAAGGCTGGGCAAGTGGGTGCCAATGTGACAGATGAGGTCCAACGTGGCCAAGTGCAAGGTAATGCACTTTGGGGCCAAAAATCCTACATAAAAATACATGTTGATGGGGTCCGAACTGGTGGAGACTAACCAAGACAGAGATCCTAGAGTCATGGTAGATAACTCACTGAAAATGTCGAGACTGCATTAAAATGGTCAACATTATGCTGGGAATTATTAAGAAGGGAACTGAAAACAAATCAGCCAGTATCATAGCACCCCTGTATAAATTGATGGTATGATGGTGTGGTGAAGTGGATCGCTTTTTGCCGAGTTCCGGCGAACGTTCTGTTTGATGAGCTCTAGAGGGCTTTCAGTTTGAAAGTACCTCTTAAAGAAGCATCGCGGGACGCTTCATAGTCTGGGGAGCCAGTTGAGATTTGGAGGGGAGGCGGAGGCTTCTTTTTTTGATCCCAGCCTTTCCCCTGTCTAAAGTTTATCAACTCTTCGGCATTTAACTAGGCCACCGGATAGAAGCGGACAGGACAACAGAGTTCTCTGAAATAGAAGACCCTATTTGAGTTTGTTACAGCTCTTAAATTTGGTTCAACTTGGAGGGGACAGAGAAGGATATCTTGGAATAGTTGAAGAAGATTTGGAGGTAATGGGGAAGGTGGTGGCAGGGAGAGAAGCAGCGAGACTTCTGACCTTCCTGGAGGCGGTGGTGAGCACGAAACTGAGACAAGGTGAATGAGAGAGGTCAAAAAGAAGGGATAATTGTAAGTCGGAAGGCAAGAGGAGACAGAAAGGAAGAAGCAGTTTGGTGTGGAAGATGGTGTGGAGGCGTGGAGATGTGAATGGTGAAGACGGCAGTGGTGGTAATGGCGACTGCAGAAGGGCATGAGAGAAATGGCGGCGCCTGGTGGAATCGACAGTGAGTAAGAGACGGGATAGAGTAAGAAAGTAGGAGAGGGTTTGTGAGGAGAGAAGATAGATGTAACTAGAAGGTTAAGGAATTTGAAGATAATATTGGAAAAAATCAACTTTGTAACTGTAAGTTGGAGTAAGAAAAGAATTGGCTTTGTGACAAACAGTAAAGGAGGGGGAGGTGGTTTTTAGTAATAGGCTCTATTACGTCTGCCTCTTCCTTGAAGAGTGGTACAAGATAGCAGGATAGAACAGACATTGAAAGTGAGAAATCGCTGTGTGAAGTTTTATAGAATAGTGAATAAGAGAGGAAGAGGAAGAAGAGAAGAAGGAAAGAACAAAAGGAGACTGAACTTAAAATTGGACAGTGTTGATGATATTGAGCTACTGAACTACTGAATTATTGCACTATTATTACTATTTTTGAAAAGAGCGCTGTGGATATATGAAAGTAATGAAATGGATGTTGAATTATTAATTTAATTTAATTTATGATGGTGATTAACTGAATTTGTGGAATTAATTGGTATGCTAATTAATTAATTAGGTGATTAATAGTAAATAATAGTGTAAGAGGTAAAAAGGGTAGATTAATTGAGTGAATGTATAGTGTGTTTAAGGGGATAGGTGACTAAGTAATTTTGGCAATTGGAATTCCAAGAAATATTGGGATTACTGTATTGGACGTATTGATCAATTTTAGGTGTTGAGAGAAATTAAGTAAGTACCTGAAATGAAGACTAAAATTAAGAAATTTGGTCAGGGTACTCCACCAGGAGGGGGGAAGTCAGTGTCATCGACCTTAAATCAGGATGCTCTAGAAAAATTGCAAAATATAATGGTGGCAGGATTTAAACAAAACCAAGAGGCCCTAGAGGAAATGAAGTCAGAATTGATGGGAGAAATTAAGAAAACAAATGAACAAGTTGATGAATTCCAAAAGCAGTTATTAGTAAATACGCAGCAAATACATAATTTATCAGTAAAGGTAGAAAATACAGAAGATCAAAAAAAGAGAACATCCGCCAATATTCGGAAAAATAAAGCTAGTTTGATAGAATTAGAAAATAGAATTGCAAGACTGGAGATGAATAATGCGGCTTATGTATTACGATTTCAAAATATCCCAGAGGAAAAAGGCATGACATCACCGGAAGTGACGTCACCGGAAGTGACGTCACTTCCTGTTTCCGGCGGCGCGCACGCTTTGCGCGCGCGCCCCTGCCCCCCCCCTTCCCCCCAAGGTGTCCCTGGCTGGCCTTCAGACATGGGGGATGGCAAACCTGTTATATTGTCAATATAGCACCATCCTGGCTATACTTTTCACCATAGCAATTTATAGCCCTTTGCAGGTTTGAACAGGGTACAAATGAATATGTGTGTGTGTTGTGATGGAAAAGAAGGATTGTGTTTTCTGGCCCTATCCCTTACTTCAAAGCTCTGGAACTCTATCCTTGAGGAGATAGTTCTAGAGATTTGCTGCCAAGACCAAGAAGGCCCTCTCCCAGGCTGCTACTTGTCTAATCTCATAAGGTGGGGGCACCCAAAGCAGGTCCTCTGAGGATGACCATAGTGCTCAAGTAGGTTCATAGGGGAGTACACAGCTCACTTGTACCCTTTTTGATGCTTTGGAACCATAGCATCAGATCTTGCTTATTCTGTTCCAAAACTCAGGAACCAATCCTATATATACTTCAATGAGAAGTAACTCTTACTGAATACAGTAAGTAAGTGAGTAAGAATGCCTAGAATTGTGCTGTTACATTGGAAAAATGCTTGCCATCATCTTCAGTAGGATTATTTATTGTATTTATTTATATTTTAAATTTCTGAATTGCCCAATCCCTGACCACACAGGGCTCTGTGGGATTTATAACAGGCTATAAGCAACAACATAACATTATTAAAACACAGCATTAAAACCTTAAAATCAACAAATCAGTCAATTCCAATTTAATAATCTCCAGATGGCGTCCATAATTTAATCTAACACCCACTCTGGACTGTTCTTCCATCCCATGGGCAGGTTAAGCAGGAGGCTGAAGCAGATAAGGTGGAGGAAAGGAGGAGAGTGCCAGCTATGATGCAAAACTGTTGTTGTCTTCAACCAAAAGCCTGCCAGAATATTTCTGCCTTACAGACCCTCCAGAATTGTATTAGATCCTGAGGAGCCCTAATGGAAGTTGGCAGAGTTCTACCGGTTAAGAGCCAGGGTAGAAAAGGTCTTTGCCAAGGACAGCTGAATATCTCTGGGACCAGGGATCAGGGCTGGCTTGCCCACTAGGCAAACTAGGCGGTTGCCTAGGGCACCAAGAGGCAGGGGGTGCCGAATTGCCCCCCCCCTCCAGTGCCCAAAGCAATCAGCTAGTTTGCCTCCCACTCCACTCCCCATTGCTACCAGCCTCCTCCAACGCACTGCCACTGCTCACTCCCACCCCCACCATGCTCCGATCATTTGCTCCCCCCCCACTCGCCAAGACTACAGCCCAACTGGCTTCTAGCAGCCCACGTCTGTGCATTTGGTTAAACATGCAAGCGCAGGCTGTGAGAAGTCTATAGGGCTGTTTTAGTTGTGCTGAGTTGTGGGGGGGGGGGTGAACAGAGCATGGCGGGGGGTGAATGGAGTGTGGCGGTGGGCTAGAAGAGGCTGGCAGTGGCCACGGTGGCGAGGGGGTGCCTGCCTAGGGTGCTATTTGCCCATGAGCCAGCACTGCCAGGAATCATCAGTGGATTGCTCTCAGAAGAGTGTTACATTCTCCCAGAGACATACCAGAGGAGATATGCAGGTCTCATAGATTATAGACTACTATAGATAAAGTATTTTGGAAATTATAATCTGAAACAACAAAAGTACAAATTTCCCTTAATATAAAAGCTCCATAAAATAAATTTTGAAATACTTGATCAAGCTATCCCAGTGGCCTTGATTTAGAATGTGTGTTTCCAAATAAATCCGCCAGCAATAACAAATTTGCTGGTTATGCCCTATCTCTTTTGCCATACCTTGTCAATTTGTAATCAAGTAATTTAGAGCTGGACAATTTAGTAAGTGATTAATAAGGAATGGAAAATCAGAACCCCTATAATTCCTTCTTTGCCTTTGACCTGTGCTTGGAAACTTGTTATGCCACCATTTTTCTTTGCTTCAGAATTGTGTACAAAATATGCATATAATAATCACTTTGTTTGCCAGAGTAAGCATAATTTGTGTGGTGGGAGAGTGTTAAAGAATACTTTCACAAAACACAATGTTATTGCTATTTCTACTCTTTGACTACAGTTTATTTCATTGTATATTGCAAATAACCAAAGTTTCTTTGCATCGGTCCCAGTACATGATGGAAATAGAGGACAGGCAAAAGAAAAACTCACGTGTCTTTGGGTGGCATTTCCCTTGCACATTAGATAGTGGGGCAATTCTTGTAGAAATGGAACTGAATTGAATGTAAATTCTAAACACAACACTATCTGAAATTGATATTGTCATATTCTGAATTTACATGCAACTCAATTACCAATTTGATTCTTACATATAAGATACAGTGAGTAGCATTCAGAATGCTATATGTGTGTGTGTCGAGAGAGAGAGTATGTGATTACATTAGTATTTTAGAGTTGGGAAAGACCTCTCAAGATGACATTTCTCTTCAGTACTAATGCAATTATGTGACTTTGTGGCATTATTTCAGAAATAAGATTGCTAATTTCCAAAATGTGTGTTCTAATGCATTTCATGATCTGGTAATGTCCTTGTGCTATGTGAGAATCTTTTTAAAAGACCACATTCTCATATTACTGCTGAAAGATAATAAAATTAACGAGTATTATCTCTGGTCATGTAAATTTTTTTAAAAGAATAGATTTAATGCCCAGTCTCACTGCCAGATTATCTGAAGGATGCAGTGATATATTTAATATAGAAAAAAACCCATAGCTCTCCCTGTGAGGAAGATTTACTTTTAAAATACTATCCAAATGTCTTCCTGCGTAGAATGTGGTTTATTCACCTCCCTGTTCTTGGGTCATGTGGAAATGTGTCTGTGGCAATTTAGAAATTCTGGTTTGATTAGCAGGTTGGATTAGATACCATTTTCATCCCTTTTTACCATTATATGAGAAATATGTTATATCAAATATTAGTCTGATAATGCTTTGATTTAAATATATAAAGATAGCTTGGTGAGTCTGAAGATGAGCTTGGTGAATGCTTTGCTGAGGGGGAACACCTGGTAATATGACATGCGCAGCTTTAAGCTGCTTGAAGGAAAGGTGGGGAAGATGAAATAAATGTATTTCAATGAAATGACTAAGTACAATGAAATGAATAACTACAGAAATTGCTTCTCACAGACTCAAACGAAGAAGCTTGGTCCCTTTGCCAGAATTAGGTGTTAAACTGGGCTGGCATGTGGGAGTCGGTGAACTAAGTGATTGCCTAGGTCGACAGCTCCCAACAAAGGCAGGGGGAAGGTCCCTCCTCCCTGCTCATGCTGTCCCTGAGCCTCCCACTCATTTTTCTCAGCTCTGAGAGATCAGAGGAGCTCTCCCTCAGAGCTGAAAGAGTGGTGTTTCCCTTCCCCAGCATCATCCAAGGGCTCTGGGGAAGGGAAGGGCTGAGTGATCTGGCCCCGCTAGGCTTTCCCATGCCTCGGGAAGGTTGGAGGGGGTGTTTGCATGGAGGGCTTCTCAAGAGGAGACCTCCATTCAAACGGGACCATCTGGCCCCATTCAGCCTTCCCATGCTGTGGGAAGGTCGAGTGCAGGGGCGCATTTGCATGGAGGGCTCCTCAAGAGGAGCCCTCCATGCAAATAGGGCCAATTGGCCCCGTGTAGGACGCAGATTCAGATTTGCATTAGAGCATGTTATCAGAGTTCTGTTAGCATCCTTTGATAAGGGGAGCGTTCTCCCTGCCTCAAGGAAGGACCTCCTAATCTGAAAGGAGCCATCTCGCCCACACAGTACAGATTGTACTTACTGACTCATTCTCTGGAACAAACCAGAAACTGGGAGGATGCTGGATGCCAGGAAGATGGGAGATTGGGAGTAGAGAACAAAGAACTCCCTAAGGAATTACCTTATCCTGGTAGAAACAGGTTTCTTTAAGCCAATGAGACACCACAAAAGGATAAGAGTGAGGATTTGTAACCAATCATCAAGACCTGCTTTGTTATCAGAAATTGTATAAATATGCTGTGTTTTGTAAATATGGGTTTGAGGAAAGACGCAGGAAAGATGGTGGTATAGAGAGATACGGGTCTTTCCTCCTGCCACTAGTGGTAATAAAGGAATCTCTGGATCAACTCACTTGGAGCTCTGGCTGTTGAGTCTCTTAATTTGGGCTGGAGGGACTCAACTCTCGGCACAGATGGTGTGTGCAACAATTGGTGACCCAGATGGGACTGATAGACTTCTGCTGTCCAAAAAAGCTCTACCAGGATGGGAGAAAATCAACCTTCAAGGACCCAGAGATGCCAAGAGGCTGAGTTCAGCTTCCCCGGAGTTCTTTGGCTCATCTCCAGCATGCGGTGACTCCATGGATCAGCAAAAGCAGGCCAGAGGTCCCGAGGAGTGGGTCCAGAGATTAAAGAAGAAGAGTCGGCCGACAGGTAACTTTTCTGGGAAAAGGGGAGTGCCTAAGTCCCTAGTAAGCCCTTTTGAATTGGCAAGAGGCCAGGGCAGTGCTCCTTCAGAAAAGATGGTGGGAGGGGTGCCAGAGAAAGCCCCGAGGAGGGACAAGAGAAGTCCCAGAGAATGGGATCCAGAAGAATGGAAAAGAGAATGTTGGGAATTGTTGAATGTGTTTGTCTATGTGCCAAATGTTTAGAACTGGATCCCAGAGCTGCAAGGTCTTCTCATTAGGAGGAATTTAGCACCCTGGTAGGCAGGACCTATTTTTCCTATCCTAATCTGTGACGTCTCGCTTCGTGCTGTAAAGCAGAGAGAGAGAGAGATTGGGCTGTGCAGCGAAGCCATAATTCCACAGAAGCTTAATTGCCCCTGGCAGAGAACCAATAGTACGCACCCTTGAATGGCCAGGTATTGCAAACCCCTACCCTTCCTTGTCTGTCTTTTTGGCACTGTTAGAAAGCTGTGAATTCTCCTGGGGGTCAGTAAAGTAATTAAATGGTTAAAAGGTAAATTGAGCTCAAGAGAGATAAAATTGCTTCACTGAGAGATTTTGTGAAATGCCTGCCTCTGCCGCGGCAGGGCAGAAAGGAAAAGCATTATTTGGGTTCTCCCAGTCAAGCAATAAAAAGAATAAATGGTGAATATGCACAAGAGCAATTGCTATTTGGTACCATGGGTGTAAGAAATCAGAGTGTTGGAAAGTTGCAAGTTTCTTTCAGGGAAGATAGCTGTAATTAAAGAACAGATGAGAAACCAGAAAAGAGAGTGAGGTGATGATGGTTGAGACTTTAACTGGGATGTATCTGAGCAATGGGAGCATGAGCCATAGAATTTATTCCATTGAGGAGAACTTATTCCACTTGTTGCAATGTACCCTTTTGCTCCTTGCTGGCAGGAGTGATTTGGCCCAGAGGAAGAGATTCTCAGTGGGATAACCAAAATTAAGGTATTGTTGCCAAAACAGAATAATGGTACAATGTGGTATAATGTTGTTAAGAAAGCAGGGTAAGAGAGTAGAGTTGGAGAAAACAAGCAAACAAATCAGAGCTAAAAGAGTTGGCAGACTCTAAGAAATAGGGAAAGTGATCAAGGGAAAGTTATGCTAGACCCCCTTCCTCAAAACCCCAAGGGGAAGGTTGCTACCCCATCTAGTGCAAAAGACTTAGATCAGATCCTGCCAGAAAAAAACAAGTGGGAAAGGAACAGAGCAAAGGCCAGCAGAGAAAGGAAAGGGGGCACTAGGATCACTCACTGCCTTTCCCCCTCCCTCGGAAAGAGACAAAAAAATAATGCTTTTTATAGGCATCCTAGCTGTCTGGAGACAGAAGACGGAAAAGTGGACATTAGTGAAACTGTTGGGGGAATTTGTTAATCCCAGCTACCCATCAAGGTTCAAGAGTGCCTATGGGGAAAAGAAGCAAGATATGCTGGAGAAGAAAAGGTTAGGCACTTGAACTTCTAAGACTCTGGTGGGAGGGAAAACTGCCAAAGCTAGCCTTTCTCGCCTCAGAAAGCCGGGGAAAAGACATACCTGACATTAACTCAATCACACACACTGAGGCATCTAGGGACAGCTACAGTCAAGTAAACACAGAGGCACGCTTGCTAAGCCAGTCTTGAGGGTCAAGAAGAAAGCTTGATAGCAGATCTAGCCAGAGCCCCCCCCACACACACACACAGCAGAAAAGCTTTTATGAATTCCAAAGAGAAAAGGGAGAAAACATTGACTTTCCAGCACACCTCACATGCTTAAGGGGGAAAGGCAGTGGGAGAGCACATATTAGAGAAGAAAAACCCATCACACAGAAGCTTCAGACACAGAAACTCACCCCATGAGCAACATGGAAAACCCTCAGAGAGTGGGAAGAAAAGGGGGTTGGGCAGGACCAAGAAGATGGGGAAGAAGGGCCAATTCAGAGAGGCAACTTAGAGAATTCCAGGATATCTCAAGCAGACCCCAAAGATATGTACAAGCAACAAAACCAGTGCCTGCATAGTAAAGGGAAAGACAAAACCCCCTCCCTCTCCCTTCCCCTAACAGAAAAGTTCCTGAACTATGAAGAAGGCTTAGAGTAGACACAGCAGATGCAGCTTGTTTTGCCGGCGGTAAAGAAATGCATCACCACCACCCCCGACTCAAATAGAGAAAAGCTTGATAGAGGAGAGGGGTGGGTGCCCAAATATACAGGAGTCCCTTCAGGAATACCTACAGACAGTGACTATGAGATTTAACTCCTGACTGCCCTACAACACTTTTGAAGGCAGATTTACTGTTCAGTGAAAGAAAGTCACTGGGGCGGGGTGGGGGGGAGCCATAGGCATTCCAGCAGGCCTTGTTTACCAGCTTGAATAACAATTCAATTAGTGTTGAAAAGGGATGTACAGAGGAAATGCCCTAGTATCTGGATGCAGAGAGGGAACCCCTGAGAATTGGAATCAAATCAGAAAGGGGGCACTCTGCTAGATTTGGGAATTATAGATGGTTCACAGTTCAAGATGCCTCTAGTACACACAGACCTCGTCATCCCTAACTAAGGCTTCATGTAAATAGCACAACACCTTTGGAAACAGCTTGGCTACAGGGCTAGCCAGAAAGTGATTTTCAGGCCTGGATTGGAGCTTAATTAGAGAAATACAAACTGTTAAGTACTTAGGCATCCATACATTTCCAGAAATAAGAAAGAAGGAAAACAACTCATCTTAAGCCTAGATGGCATTATTTAAGAAGCCTTACCCCAACATGAGGCAGATAGAACTTTTATAGAACAAATACCCATAGACTCACCACCACCATGGAGAGATTCCAGTAACTGAGAGGGTCAAAACGGGGGGGGGGGGGGGGAGAGGCGTAACAGAAAGCATAACTGGTGAGCCAGCCAGGAGATACTGATAAGGCTGCACTTTCACATACTTTCACAGAAGGAAAAAAGCAGATGATGGAGAGGGGAGGAGACGGATGGATTGCAAACCGACAGACAGAAGAAAAAAAATTCTGACTGCCCCCTCCTTACCCCCCCCTTCCATAGAAAGAAACATTATTTTCATGTGTTTAAAGGAGTGTAGATGAAATAAAGCATTGTACATTATACCCAACAGGCATATGAGGGGGGGGGGGGGAGAAAACTAGGTCTAATATCTGACAAGTGGGAAACTAACTATTTGTACATGAGAGGAAGATCCAATAGGATTCTAATAGGATTCTAAAAGATCCAATAGGATTCTAACACAGAAAGCAGGTCTTACAAGCAGAGAAATCATGGCCTGCAGTGTTTATTATCTGCATTCTATAGCATCTCTTTTACAACAAAGAAGAATTGCAGATTTATACCCCACTCTTCTCTCTGAATCAGAGACTCACAGCGACTTACAATCTCCTATATCTTCTCCCCCCACAACAGACACCCTGTGAGGTGGGTGGGGCAGAGAGGGCTCTCACAGCAGCTGCCCTTTCAAGGACAACCTCTGCCGGAGCTATGGCTAACCCAAGGCCATTCCAGCAGGTGCAAGTGGAGGAGTGGGAAATCAAGCCCGGTTCTCCCAGATAAGAGTCCACACACTTAACCACTACATCAAACTGGCTCATGACATCACTTTTGAGGCTGCAACCAACAGAATCCAGTCTCCTGCCAGAGGGAGACTTGACCCACAACAGAAGGTAACATGACCTAAGGGAAATCCCCATCCAGAATGCAGACTTGGAACTCTATATTGATGGAAGCAGTTTCATGAAAGGTACACTGTTACATGGTAGGGACAGAAGAGATGCTTCCCCCTCCCCTCACAACAATTTCAGTGTGGGATACAAAGTTTGGACTTTAAAACCTGGCCCTGCAAAGAACAAAAGGGGTATGCCTATGGGATGGCTTGGGACACTCTGGAAGGGGAGAAAGACCTAATAAATAAAGACCTTCTAAATGCAAATGGGAAACCAATAGCTTATGGGAAACAGATTTTAGCTGTTTTTAGGGAATGTGATGCTACCAAAGAACACCAGCATCTAATGACACCTGAGGAATGAGGAATGCACTGAACAAAAAGGAAGGAGCATTAAATGCCCTTGATCCCAGTACTGGAATGGCTTGGCAGATCAACATACATGAAAAGAAGAAGGCTGCACAAAGAGAAGGTGCAGAGGAAAATCAAACAGGATGGTTCATGGGACAAGAGGTACATGTCCCCTCCTGAGAAAGGTAATACATATTTTATGCATCTATACACCTTGGGGAACTAATATGGAAGAGACACTATTTTGGACATTTACACACAGGGCTAAACCAGGAAGCAGAAATAGCTTGTCTATCAATAGCTTGTACCAGGAGCAGAGAATATGGACTAAGAGACTTTTTAGGGATTCTATAGGTAAATGACACAGAGTTACCAAGGGCTGGAAAGTATGAATACCTGTTAGTATCTGTGAACTGACTCACAGGTTGGGTAGAGGAACTCCTGTGCAAGATTTCCTGTGCATAATCCCAACTGTGTGCTTATGTGACCAGGACTTTGATTTCAGATCACAGGACACACCCTGCTTCCAGAGGTCATCCAGAAGCACTAAGAACCAAGTAGGACATCCGAACAGGACATTAAAGACTGTGTTAAGGAAGATTAGCATGAAATGGACAGAGCTGTTGTTGATTGCACTCACATATAGAAGGGTAGCAGCCTGGGGCAAGCTGGAGTTGTCACTATTAAGGGTTTATGAGAGACCCTACCCTCTATCCAGGAAAGGAGAATGCTAACATAAAAAAAAGAGATAAGGTGTTAGATAGGAAGAGTGTCTGTTGGGTAGTCTTTGTACAGGGCATCATCTGGGGTCCAGCCATCGCAGCCATGGCGGTCCAGTATATGAGTTCCAAAGGGAGATTGGGTCCAGACAAGGAAGTGACAGCCGGAGGAGGACATCCAAAGTGCCTGTGATTCCAGATGACAGCAGCTGATGGGTGGATTAGAACCGGGGTTAGAAGAACTGCAGCTCCAGAAGATGACCCCTGGGATGTGGGACCAGTGGACATCAAGCCAGGACAAGAAGCAGATGGGCCATGCCCCCCTATATAATGACTATAAAATATATGCAAAGATTTTAGCAGAATGCCTAAAACAGCATTTGAACAGTTTTATTAAAGAGGAACAAGCAGGATTTCTTCCCAAGAGACAAATTAGAGACAATATAAGAACAGTTATAGACATTATTGAACATTATGAAAAGCACCCCAAAAAAGAAGTTGCATTATTTTTTGCAGACGCAGAGAAACCATTTGATAATGTGAATTGGGACTTTATGTTTGCAGTGATGGAGAAATTGAGATTGGGAGAAGACTTTATTAGAATGGTAAAAGCTATATATTCTGAACAATCAGCAAGGCTCTGCATTAACACAGATTTAACAGAAAAATGATAATAAATAAAGGAACAAGACAAGGGTGCCCTCTATCCCCATTGATATTTATAATGACTTTAGAGGTTTTGTTAACTCAAATTCAAGACGATAAAGAGATAGAGGGGGTAAAATTGAAAGGTTTCTCCTATAAATACAGAGCATTTGCAGATGATGTGATGTTTATAAATGAAAACCCCACTCATGTAACACCGTTGCTGCTTCGTAAGATGCAAGAATATGGAGAGTTGGCAGGCTTTTACATAAATAAAGAAAAATCAAAAATTATGTGTAAAAATATGTTAAAAAGTAAATAGGAAGAACTACAAAGGCTGACAGAAAGTGAAATAACCTCAAAAGTAAAGTATTTAGGTGTAGAAATAACAATGAAAAATATTGATTTGTACAAAAATAATGAGAAACTCTGGTGCAAGGTGGATGGAGATATAATCAAATGGAATAAATTGAACTTATTTATGTTGGGCAGAATCTCTGAAATTAAGATGAATGTTTTACCAAGAATAATGTTCCTGTTTCAAACAATTCCAATAGTAAAAGACAATAAACAATTTAATAAATGGCAAAAGAAACTTTCAGAATTTGTATGGGCCGGGAAAAACCAAGAATTAAAATGAAAATTCTGACTGATACGAAAGAAAGAGGTGGATTCCAACTGCCTAACTTAAAGCTGTATCATGATGCTATTTGGTGTGGATTAAGGAATGGATGACATTATCAAATAGAAAATTATTGACATTAGAAGGACATGGAAATGTCTGGATGGCATGCTTACATATATTATGGGAAAAATAAAATGGATGGTTTCTTTTCACATCACTATATCAGAAGTAATTTGCTTAATACCTGGTCAAAATATAAAAGATATGGTGACGAAAGGAAACCGCTTTGGATTGTACCAGGAGAAGTGATAAAATTGTATTCAGATATCAAAGAAGAGAAGGGATTAACATATAACCAACTCTTAAAAATTCAAGGAAAAAAGGTGGAGTTGAAAACAGCTGAGGAAATACAATATAAATATAATTGGTTCCAATTGCAACAAATAAAGAGCTTGCTTGAACAGGACATCAAGAATTACAGAATAAGACAAGAACAAACAGAACTGGAGAGAATGCTGTTTGGAGAAAATGAAAAGATGGTCTGAAGGACATATAAATTATTATTGAAATGGTCTACGGAAGACGAAGTAGTCAAATCACAAATGATAAAATGGGCGATAAATATAAAAAAGGAAATACAAATGGAGTCATGGGAACATTTATGGAAGAACTCTATGAAAATTTCTACATGTTATAACATCAAAGAAAATTGTTTCAAAATGTTATATAGGTGGTATATGACACCTAAGAAACTGGCAAAAATGAACTATCAGTTGTCGGATAGATGTTGGAAATGTAAATGTCATGAAGGATCTTTCTACCACATGTGGTTGACTTGCGAAAAGGCAAAACAATTTTGCAAATGATCAAGCAGGAGATTTTGAATGTATTGGGATATAATATTAAGAAGGCACCAGTTATTTTCCTGTTGGGATTACAAATGGAAAAATTCCCAAAGAAAGATAGAACAATAATTTGGTATATGCTTTCAGCTGTATGGACTTTATATGTGCAAATGTGGAAACAAGATAAAATACCAGAAGCATGGGAATGGACTTTGAAAGTTATGTATTGGAGTGAAATGGACAAACTTACAAGTATCTTAAAAGAAAAAGATTTAGAGAACTTTAAAAATGACTGGGGAAAATTTCAAAAATATATTGAAAAACAATGGAATGAAAAGGACATCTGGAGATCTTTGATAATGGTTAACTTTTAAAGAAACAATATATGGATTATAGTTATTGGACTATTGGATTAATGGACAATAACCGTTTTTGGTTTTTTTTAGGTTTTTTTGTTGTTCTTTACTTTCCAACGATTAAGAAGAAATAACATGATGATGGATTATTATTATAATTTTTGGGGGGGGGGTTGGAAAAAGATTCTTTAATAGATAGAGTTTATTACCTTATAACAAATAAGATTAAATAATAATGGGGGGGCTTATTAAGAGGTATGCACTGCTGGGGGTCACAAAAGGGGAGGGGTGGGGTGATGAAAAGGTTATATATGTGTACTAACATTTAATGATAAGTGTTGATATGTGGATATAGAATATTACAGTACAATAAAATTGTTTTTACACACACAAAGGAAGCAGATGGGCCATGGAGCAAGGATGGGAAGCAGACAGCAAACATTGGAGATCCTGTGCCTCTATCAGCAGATGAGGGGGATGAAGCAGACGAGCCAGGAAGTAAGTCTACATGCCGAAAAAGACCAGCAGGAGGAGGTAGAGCCTCGCTCCAACTTAAGACTTTGACCTCAGCAGTAGAAGCAGCAGTAGCATCAAAAGGGGGGGGCAACAAGCAACTGCAGTGACCAAGAGGAGTAAAACAACCCCCCCCCCGAGTAAAGTACATCATAGGACTGTACAATCCTGTCCCCGAAATAAGAGTTTTCATCCCATTCTGATGAAAGGACTATAAAGTCAAGTCAAGTCTAGAAGAAGTATAAAGACTATTAGTCTCCAAGACTTCCCATTGTCACTTTGGGTTGTCTACTGTTTCATCTGTTTGATCTGAAACAGCGCAGTTTGCATGAACTCTCAGGAGGCAGGAGGTGGTTATCCTACCTCTGAAGCAAGTGACTGTTAACATAAGAGAAGCCATGTTAGATCAGGCCAATGGCCCATCCAGTCCAACATTCTGTGTCACACAGCGGCCAAATATAGATAGAGATATAGAGATATAGAGATAGATAGATAGATAGATAGATAGATAGATAGATAGATAGATAGATAGATAGATAGATAGATAGATAGATAGATAGACAGACAGACAGACAGACAGACAGACAGACAGACAGACAGACAGACAGACAGACACACACACACACACACACACACACACACACACACACACACTGTGGCTAATAGCCACTAAAAGGAGATGAACTGGTAAGAGTCTCCTGCACACCAGAGGAAGAGATGTAGTTACACAGTTGAGCTCTGGAAAGGAGAGCAGGAAAGGTGTGTTGTTGCAAAACCTGCCCCTTAGACTGTGCCAGTCTCCAACACCCAGCAAGGTCCAGCCTGAAACACCAGATGAATGAGGTGTGCAGAGGATCCAGACTCAGAAATGTCATCCACTACTGACTGTAACTGCCTGCAGCCACCAGCTGAATATAACTACCAGTATTTTGCAGTCTGATTTTGGTCAGAAGGACATTTTGGCAAAACCAGGAGATCAGTTAGGAAGAACTGGTCTAGATAAAGACTCCTTGCCCACATGCCAAATGTGAGTGGTCCAGAAGACACAACACTCACAGGACTGTGCAACTGTGTGAGAGGCTATATCACAGAACAACGTGGGGAGGTGAAAGTTGTGGGTTACATACATGGTCCTTGTGGAGGGTCAGGGTGATTGGGGAAGGTTTGACTAGCAAAAGGTCTGAATCTCATTAACTCTTGTATATACCATGTTTTATTAGGAGATGAGTCATTTTCATCCTGTCCGTGGGGAGCCCAAAATGGTAAAAAAGGAACCGTCAAAACAGATTACAGAGGTATTTAGCCCAGAATTCATTTATCAGTGGACGGGACCTCCCTCACAAGAACTGACAGCTAGACTTTCAATTGGGCTTTCCAAAATTATTGCTTTTATTAGGTGTAACACAAGACCAAGAAGGGAAGTGTTTGAGTTTGGAAGCACAGACATTTGAAATGCAAAAAAAAGGTATATTATTCTCTAGAGTCAAACAGAAACTTGCCTATAGGTCAGTTTCTGTTATGTGGACTGGTACATTCCAGAAAGGGTTTACTAAGGTCCTTATATATTTGGCAAGCTCCTAGACTGATTATTCCCTGGAAGAGGGAACAACACACACACACAGAGAAGAAAAAAACATGCAAAGGGGATAGGACTCAGAGGAGCCTAATCCTGGATGAGAGCTGTTTACCAGGAGTCGGTATACTCACAGATACCAAATATATGGCCTTAGCCATCTCTTTGTTTGGGCTGCCAGGCTTGGCAGTGGTGAATTGGATAAAAATAAATGGGTTAGCTTGCCTGATGATAACAGGAGTAAATGAAGTATCAAAAGCCGTAAGTGGTCAGTGGTGAGATCTCAGAACAACAGAGAGGGCCACTCCAAAATGGCCATAGATGTCTTGCTCCTTAGAGCAAATCATGGATGTGAGGAGTTTGAAAGTGTTATCTAAACTGTAGTTCATTGTCTAAACCAGCCTCAGATTCAGTGGGAGCTCCCAGGAGCACAGCTCCTGAACCTTTCTGAGAGTTCCATCTCCTACTTCTGATAGTTCCACCTCCTTGTCCATTGAATAGTATTGCAGCTACATAACAATCCCTGGAAGAGCTCCACCACCTATTTTTCTACAAAATGACCGCTGGTCTAAACTCAAGTGACCATTCCCAAATCCCTTGAAGCACACGTGAAAGAGCAACAAAGGTTAACTGAGACAACATCAGAAAAGGAGTATTTGGGACCTACTGGAAGGTGTTGGGAATGGTTTAAAAGCTTGGGGTCAAGGGTCAAACTTGTCCTCATATATGCTTGCCATGCATGTATACTTTTGTTTGTATGCTTTTGCAAGGGTATTCAATGTATAGCCTTGCTCATATCACGCTTGAAAGCAATGACCAGAGATCTCCCCCACAGGGGAAGAGAACGAAGAAGAGGAAGGAATATACACAGAGAAAGATCTGGGGTTGATGAAAGTGGAGTGTAGATATCTCCCCTCCATTTTGATCAAAAGGGGGGAGCTGTAGGACGCAGATTCAGATTTGCATTAGAGCATGGATAGAGTGCCAAATAGAATTGCAGTAATCCAGATCACAGAACTCATTTGCTCTAACCTACCTTGCACTACCATTACATTTGAACTGTTACTTTCAAAGTAATATATTTGCAGGGCTTGCTTTAAAAGTACATAGTGCTTTATCTCTCTCTCTCCCAGGCCTGAAGTGGTCTGGAACAATGGACAATAGGCCTCTATTAAGAGTCCTTGCTAAGCATAAAATCTATGAAAGGAAACACATTTCCCTGGCAAGAGAATGTTATCAGAGGTCTGTTAGCATCCTTTGATAAGGGGAGCATTCTCCCTGCCTCAAGGAAGGACTTCCTAGTCTGAAAGGAGCCATCTCGCCCACACAGTACAGATTGTACTTACTGACTCATTCTCTGGAACAAACCAGAAACCGGGAGGATGCTGGATGCCAGGAAGATGGGAGATTGGGAGTAGAGAACAAAGAACTCCCTAAGGAATTACCTCACCCTGGTAGAGACGGGTTTCTTTAAGCCAATGAGACAACACAAAAGGCTAAGAGCGAGGATTTGTAACCAATCAATGAGACCTGCTTTGTTATCAGAAATTGTATAAATATGCTGTGTTTTGTAAAGATGGGTTTGAGGTGAGAAGCAGAAAAGATGGTGGTATAGAGAGATATGGGTTTTTCCTCCTGCCACTAATGGTAATAAAGAAATCTCTGGATTAACTCACTTGGAATTCTGGCTGTTGAGTCTCTTAATTTGGGCCAGAGGGACTCAGCTCTCGGCACAGATGGTGTGTGCAGCACCCGTTCGGCCTTCCTGCGCTGCAGAATGGTCGAGGGGGGGGGGGTATTGGCACAGAGCCCTCTTGCAAACAGGATACAATTTGGGCCAGCACTGGGGGCCCTCTCCCACTGGAGGGCAGGGGGTGGAGCCTTGCCTGGGTCAGCAAAAACCCCAGTGCCGGCCCGGGTCTTAAAGAACTGTCTCATTGCCAATAAATTGCTAATATCCTCTAAAATACTTAAGATTGTATAATACCTAGGCATCATGCAAAAAAAAAAAAAAGATTGGAAACAATTATACAGGCTTTAAGAACAAATCAGGAAAAACAATTTCTGGATGAGATGTCTAAGAGTTCTAATTTGGAAGTATTAAAAATAATTAAAGCTTTAGCCTTCTGCCAATAATATCTCTTTCTAGTTATGATTCTGTCTATTAAAACACACTGTGATAGGATTCAAATGAAGGGACCAAATACCATGGAATTCAACAAACCTGTAGGTCTCTACTTGCATTGAAATGGCCCAAGGGTTCTTCAGGGCAATATAACGATAATATGAAATATGTAGCATAGACAGAACCTGAAGCCTGACTCAGTTACAGTAACAATATGAGTGGTATCCAGGAAGAAACACAGGTGGCTTTATCCCTGCATTTGATTCCTATACTATGTGTCATATCTAATGCATAAACTCTGTCAGCTAACAAATATCATGGTGACTTATTCAAGTGCCTTGGGCTCAGCTGTGCTGGCTTGTGCTGACAATATGAACTTTGTTGGGTATAAATATAACATGCTGCATTGTGAGGCTGAACTCTTCTGCATTTTTTTAAACCCTCTTCAGACACAATGACAATGAGAAAAGCATTTTGAATTCTGTCTGCTACCTAGGGAACTGCAAGAGCAGGAGAAGGTGACACACACACACTGTTACATTTATAGAATTCTCTCCATCCCAGCCAACCTGTTATACGTATACCAAAAGTGGCATAGCAGGTAGGGAGAGGGAAGACTTGGTTTATCTTATTGATTCTATTTATGTTATTCAGGGGTCGTTTTGTAGAAAAATAGGTGGTGGAGCTCATCCATGGATTGTTATGCAGCTGTACCTACTGTTCAATGGATAAGGTAGGTAGGTGGGGAGGAGGAGGGGTAACTCTCAGAAAGGTTCAGAAGCTGTGCTCCTGTGAGCTCCTACTGTATTCAAGGCTTGATGTTACTTATAGTTTGAGTATCTCACAGGGACCAAAGGTGAATTGATTTGATTTGATTTATAAGATTTATATCCCACCCTCCCTGCCAGAGCAGGCTCAGGGCACATAATGAGTCATAGGGATGGGCACAAACTGGGAAAAAGGAGTTTGTGTTGGTTTGTGGTTGAACCACAAACTGAACCATGAACCCAACTGAACCAGAAAGTCTGCTCCTTGCCAATCAGCTGTTTCAGGCTATCTTGTGCAGTCTGAAGTTTAAAGGGACTGCACAAGACAGACTGAAACAGCTGAGTGGTGGGGAGCACCTCTTGCCAGTCAGCTGTTTTTGCAGCTTTCATGGGGAAGAGAAAGCAGGAGGTTTAACGCAGGAGTATCAAACTTATTTGTTATGAGGACCGGATCTGACATAAATGAGACCTTGTTGGGCCAAGCGATGTTGGGCTGGGCCATGTATGTACCTATTTAAGATTAGATAGTAGAGATATAAACTTTATAAAGGACAAAGACAATTAAATATATATTTTTGAAAAACTAAACATGCTTAAAATGTTAGCACTTGTTCGTCTTAAAGGTGCTTTCTTTGTGTTTCTTCCATGGGACCAAGGCACTTGGGCAAAGGAAGCTCTGGCTCTTTCCTTCCTTCCCCAGGAAATGGGGGGAGCCTCAGCCAATAGAAGAAAAGAGAGGCTTGGCTCAGTAGCTCTGCTGTGCAACTGAAAGAGCCTGGCAAAGCAAGCTATTCCTCCCCCCTTCTTCCCCAAGGGAGGAACCTCAGCCAATGGAGAAAATAGAAGTTTTGCTCTGTAGCTCCTGTGCAATTGAGCAAGCCTTGCAAAGCAAGCTGTTATGCAGAAGGAAGCAAGATATAGGGAGAAGAAAGTAGATGGCAGCCAGTTGCTCAGGGGGCAGATAGGAGCCCTCCAGGGGCCTAATTCGACCCCTGAGTTTGACACCCCTGGTTTAAAGCAAAACTTCAGTTTGCAAACCACAAATAGGGCAAAATTCATGATGAATTTGGCTTTATAGTTTTGTTCATGCCCATTCCTAGTGAGTCAGTAACAAAATGGTATATTGAATAACCAAAGCATTAGGATTTTAGAAATCTGAGACCACCAGAAAGATCATGACACATTAAGTAGTACAGACATTACTTAATTACTTAATAAGAACATACTACAAAAAAGAGCCTCATGGCGCAAAGCGGTAAAGCTGCAGTACTGCAGTCAGAACCCTCTGCTCATGACATGAGTTTGATCCCAGCGGAATCTGGTTCAGGTAGCAGGGTCCAGGTTGACTCAGCCTTCCGTCCTTCCGAGGTCAGTAAGTAGTAAATAGACCCCACATTATTAATAAAGGGGGCGTGGCCAGTGACATCACTTCCAGTGACGTCACAGGAAACTGTGTTAACCCAATGCATAATTAATGAAGGGGCATGGCCAGTGATGTTACATTTGGTGACGTCACCAGAAACTGCGTCATCAGGGTAATGGCCCCAGAGTCATGTGACCGGAAACTGCGTCAAATGGGTGACGGAAGTGACCTATTTTGGGGGCGCCGCCATGATGTAGGTACCCCACATAATTAATTAAGGGCCTCCCACCAGCCTGGAGCGCCTCCCATCAGCCTGGAGAGGAGACGGCTGAGAGGTGATATGATCACCATCTTCAAGTTCTAGAGGATGGTGTGGAATTGTTTTCTGTGGCCCCAGAAGGTAGGACCAAAACCAATGGGTTGAAACTAAATCAAAAGAGTTTCTGGCTCAACATTAGGAAGAACTTCCTGATTATCAAAGATTTCAGGTTTTCACGGCTGGTAACATCATTAGGGTTTGTAGAATCTTTCGGGATCAAGTGCCGTGTTCTACTGGAGAAAGTTTTCCTTCCAGACATTTCGTTCTCAGCTGCGGAGAACATCCTCAGTGGCGTTGCAGCCGGAGCAGGTGGGGGACACTCCATGCACAGCAGCCAAGAAGGTCTGAGCGCCTGCTCCGGCTGCAACGCCACTGAGGATGTTCTCCGCAGCTGAGAATGAAACGTCTGGAAGGAAAACTTTCTCCAGTAGAACACGGCACTTGATCCCGAAAGATTCTACAAACCCTAACTTCCTGACTGTTAGAGTGGTTCCTCAGTAGAACAGGCTTCCTCGGGAGGTGGTGGGCTCTCCTTCCTTGGAGGTTTTTAAACAGAGGCTAGATGGCTATCTGACAGCAATGAAGATCCTGTGAATTTAGGGGGGAGGTATTTGTGAGTTTCCTGCATTGTGCAGGGGGTTGGACTAGATGACCCTGGAGGTCCCTTCCAACTGTATGATTCTACCTGTTGTATTCATTTATTTTATTATTATTATTATTATTTCCAGCACTTATATCCTGCCTTTCTTTTTAGTCAGGTCCACCAAGGCAGCTACATTACACTGTTTCTCTTTTCCAGGTTGCTCTTTCAGGCATAAAACCACATCAATGGATTGACATAGAGGGAGAAATGCATGTGTGATGGAAAAGTAAAATTCCATATTCTTGACTTGGTTTATGACATGTGACAAATATGCTGAAGTTTCAGTGTCAGTTGGCTGTCCAATGTAATGAACTTAATTTTCAAAGTAAGGGCACAAACCATTATAACAAATCTTCATGTTATGTAAAAAGGTAATTTAAGTGCATGCACAGCTACAATTCAGATCAGGGTCATGTGAGAAAGGGAGACTGTCATCATTGTACTTAGAATAGTGACTCTGCTTGACAGTCACTTGAAACTGAATTCTGCCTTGCCTCTTCATGCCAGCTTTCCCTTACTGTTCCTCAAGCAGAGTGATTCTTCCAGATGGTTGGGGGGAATGAGGGAAGTGAAGGTTTCCTGATGAAATCAAATAGGCCTTAAATCTCATGCCTCTACTGTTCCAGATGCTCTGGAGGATTATTTATTTATTTAGATTTTGAGCCTTTGAACAGTTACCTTTTAAATTTTTATCCTAAGGAAATTGTAGTCATCTGCTTACTTTTCCAGGTATAGACGTCAAGTTGACGGGTCCGTAGTTACCCGGATCCTCTTTTTTCCCCTTCTTGAAGATGGGGACAACATTCACCTGCCTCCAAGATTCCGGCACCTCTCCTGTTCTCCAAGAATTCTCAAAAATAATAGCCAGAGGCTCAGAAATTACGTCTGCAAGCTCTGTTAGAACCATTGGATGCAGTTCCTCTGGCCCTGAGAACTTAGTTTCATTTAAAGAAACTAGGTGTTTATGTACTACCCCTATGCTGATCCTAGGTTGGAACTCCATACCTTCATTATATGTTCTGTTTTTGCCATGATGAGCACTGTTTCCCACAGAAGAGGAGGAAAAGTAGAAACTGAGCAATAGATAGGACAAGAGGCTGGTGGTAACCAAGTCTGATTAAACTTGGTGTTCTTATTTGGGAATGCCATACCTTTTCATTTATTGTATTCATATCCTGCTTTCCTCCACCACCAAAGCTGTTTACATCATTCTTTTCCCCCCATTTCATCTTTACAATAACTTTGTGAGCTTGATTAGACTAAGGGGGTGTGATCGGCCCAAGATCTCCAAGCAAACTTCCATGGCACAGTGAGAACATGAACACTGAGACTGGGCTACCATTATACATTGGTGTCTGCTCAAAAGCAACTTGGAAACTCTAGCTGGTCCAGAATGCTGCTGCTCAGCTATTAGTGGGAGCTAGATGGAGCATGCATACTACATTCTGCAGATGCTCCATTCAGGGCTTGATCTGGGAAGAGGGCAGAGGGGGTGCTTGCCCCAGGTGCTACCAGAGGGGAGTGCCAAATTGGGTATGGAGTCCATTCCATTATATGGGCCTATAAGATAGAATGCGCCCATAAGGGAGCATCATTTTTAAAATTCCCCCCCTCAAAAACATGTCGATCCGGAATGGCCTACCACAAGCTCACTTTGGGGAGGGATGGTGGCTCAGTGGTAGAGCATCTGCTTGGTAAGCATCTGCTTGGTAAGCATCTGCTTGGTTCAATTCCTGGCATTTCCAAAAAAAGGGTCCAGGCAAATAGGTGTGAAAAACCTCAGCCTGAGACCCTGGAAAGCCGTTGCCAGTCTGAGTAGACAATACTGACTTTGATGGACCAAGAGTCTGATTCAGTAAAAGGCAGCTTCATATGTCCTTATGTCCATACCTCAGTGCATGGGGAAGTCAAGAAAGCTCCTACTCTCCTGGTCTTCAGCAACTATGCAAACCTGAACTATTTAAGATGGCTTTTCTGCACAAGTAATAAAGTTACACTGTACAAACTGGTTTGCAAACTTACTTGGCTAAATTATTAGGAGTGGTCTATACTGCTACGTATTTTGTAAAAAGATAAAGGTAGTCCCCTGTGCAAGCACCAGTCGTTTCCGACTCTGGGGCAATATTGCTTTCACAACGTTTTCACAGCAGACTTTTTACGGGATGGTTTGCCATTGAATTCTCCAGTCATCTACACTTTCCCCCCAGCAAGCTGGGTACTCATTTTACCAAAGTAGTAAATAGACCCCCCACATATTATTAATGAAGGGGGCATGGCCAGTGACTTCCAGTGATGTCACCGGAAACTGTGTCAACCCCATGCATAATTAATGAAACTGTGTCATCAGGGTTATGGCTCCAAAGTCACATAACCGGAAACTGCATCAAATAGGGGACGGAAGTGACCTATTTGGGGGCACTACCATGATGTAGGTACCCTGCATAATTAATTAAGCGCCTCCCACCAGGAGGTGGCCTGTCTAGCCCAACCCTCACGTGACATAGCCTCGCCAATCACCATCTATGCCCCTCCATGATGTAGCTACTCCACATATTTAATTAATTAAGCACCTCCTCCAGGAAATGACCTTACTAACTCACACCACGTGGCATAGCCAGGCCAATCAGCATCAACGTCCGCCCCGCTGTGACGTAGCAACCCCGCATATTAATTGAGCATGCCGGAAATCACACGTGTAGCCCCCTCCCCTGCCCCCTACTCCAGCGCCACCCACTGCAGCATCATTGAACTTCCGCCTATGGCACCCCACCCTGGAAAATGGGGGCCACCACTGAGAAGGCCTGAGTAGGCCCATGTGACCGCTCTAACAACACGCCCAGTCACCCCTGGCCAATAGCAAATGGGCTGGGCCCACCTCCACCAGGTTATTTTAGGAAAAAAGCCATTTGTGCTTGAACACATTTGTGCAGGCTCTTGCTGAGAACATGGAAACTCCTGCCAGGTCCCAGGTATTCACCACACCACCACCATTGGGGAGGCCTAACTTCAACAACATTGGCGCTCCTGCCAGGCAGCTGGAATTTGACATCCCTTCTGCATCTACTATGTACTTTGGTGGAGTTGACCCTATGTGCTGTACTTACCTGGTCTCCAATGAGGCTGTGGAGATGCCCGAGCACCCCACAACTCCACAGGTAAATGGCAGAACAGAAAACATGATGATGCCTGCATGGGGAAGCCAGCCTGATGTGTGGACGGAGCTTTCCAGGTACCCTGAAGATGCGATGGACTTGGGAATGCCCAACCAGCTGTGGTGTATTTACCGGGACCCTGCTGAGCAGTTTGAAGATGATGATGATGAAACTCCAGAGGGGAGTGAAAATGAAGAGGTTTTAGATGAATCCATGGAACAAGAGAATAATAATAATAATAATAATAATAATAATAATAATAATAATAATAATAATAATAATAATAATAATAATAATAATAATAATAATAATAATAATAATAATAATAATAATAATAAATTTTATTTATATCCCGCCCTCCCCACCTAGGCAGGCTCAGGGCGGCTAACAACAGTTCAATAAAATTATACAATATACAATATAAGGTGATTTAAAACAACATTTAAATTATACATTAATTTAAAACAACAATCTAAAACCAGTTCCAAATGTCTAGGTCATTCCATAGTTTAAACGGCGGTGATCTTCCTGATGTTATTCTGAACACTTATATTATGGCAGGAGTCACTAGATAACTCGTTGATGGATTAAACAGCCATCCTATCAATTTCTACAAAAGCCTGTTTGAAAAGGATGGTCTTACAGGCCCTGCGGAATTGGTCCAAATTCCGCAGGGCCCGTACCTCCTCCGGAAGTTGATTCCAAAGGCACGGGGCTATAACAGAGAAGGCCCGTGCCCGTGTGCTCTGTAATTTTGCCTCCTTTGGCCCAGGGATAGTCAGAGAACACAGTGTCAAACTCACAGGTAATCAGGTAAAGCAGTATTTGTGAATGGGTGTATAATGAAGGCGGGTGATGGACTTTTTCACTGAGCTGTTCTTTTTATTTATTTTGACAGCTTGATGAGAATTTTATCCAGGCTTTCAATAATCTTCACATCAGTAGCCCTGTTGACGTGAATCTATCGTGTGTGTCATGTTTCTGTACCAAAGTTACCCAGTGCGACAAGAAAAAGAAGAATACAATGTTACAATAAAGACATTTGTTTTATAACCTTGTGTGATCATTTCTGAGTTAAGCGGGCGATGATGGGGGCAGTTGATGAAGAGGAGGTCTTAAGGCACATGTATTATACACCCAGAGAAGCAGGGAGCTTTGGCAAGGAGAGGCTTCTCTTCCAGGCAGCCAAAAAGAAGTGTAAAGGTCTCACTCAAAATCATGTTACTAACTGGCTTTCAGAGCAAGATGTTTCCACATTGTATAAGCAAGCCCGTGTCCGCTTTAAGAGAAACAAAACCATGGTTTCTGGCTCAATGTCCAGTGGCAGACGGATTTAGTTGATATGCAGAAATTTTCCAAAAATAATGATGGCTACAAATACATTTTATTGTATAAATATGCCTGGGCTTTGGCCTTAAAAGACAAGACAGGGGGGTGTCAAAAGCCCTTAAGGAAATTTTCAAACAAGGTAGAATACCTGCCAAGCTTCAGACTGATGCAGGTAAAGAGTTTCTAAATCAGTCTGTAAGCAGCATGTTAAAGCAACACGGAGTCCACCACTTTTACACCCATAATGAAGTCAAAGCAGCCATTGTGGAGCGCTTCAATAGAACATCAAAAACAAAAATGTGGAGGTATTTTACTGCCAACAACACCTTCAGATATATTTATTAAAAGTTACAACCACAGCTTTTACAGGACAATCAGAGCCCGTCCTGTGGATGTAAACCACACCAACGCTCATACTGTGTGGAAAACGCTTTACGGAGACTGTGTTGGGGCAAATGTAAAGGAGAGGCCTTTCATTAGAAAAGGAGATCATGTGCGTGTGTCTAAAAGCAAAGGAGTTTTTGTAAAAGGATATGAACGGAGCTTCACAGATGAACTATTTATAGTAGAACAGGTCATCTGTAGAGGCAAGAGGCCTGTGTATTTGCTCAAAGAATATGCTGGAGACCCCGTCATAGGCTCATTCTATCCTGAAGAGCTACAAAACGTTAAGAGTAAAGCAGACAGAGTGTATCGAATTGAGAAAATCTTAGCCTCAAAGGCAGGGGGAAGAGAAAGCAACATCTAGTGAATTGGTTAGGGTGGCCTGATAAATTTAACAGCTGGGTTCCTGCTTCTCAACTCTGTGATCCTATATAGAAAAAAAATGGCTGACAGCGGCTTCTTTATTACCCTCCCTAGCAACACATGCGGAAGTGTTTTTCCACAGAACACTACAGCGGCCTTTACCACCCATCTAGCACGGTCATTGGACCTTCCAGGGGCCTGGGAGGTTGGGCTTGTGGAAATACAGTACCCTCACAGCTGGAAGACCCTCACTGAAGATTCCACCATTGTAATCATTACCAAGGAGAAACAGTGGAAATACAGATTCAGTAGCAGCTATTATAAAAACATTCCTGACCTGGTGGTGAAACTGAACAACACCATACAGTCACATTCCGCCCCCCCCCCTCCCGAACTGAACATGGACTATGACCTACGGTATAGGAAGATCAGTCTAAGAGCACCGCCTACTTATACCGTTTCAGCTTCTAAAGAATTGGCTCACCTTTTAGGGGCACCCCTAGATGAGGTTACCCAAAATATAAACTTTACAGCAGACATCACAGGGGGGGGGGTTCAACACTTTGTATATTTACACAGACATTGTGGATCACCAAATTGTGGGTGATGCATATGTTCCATTACTGCGTTGTATCACTGTGCAAGGGGAGACTGGCAACTGTATCAATAATATCTATGACAAGCCACACTATATTCCTGTGGATAAGCACCACGCAGACATCATCACTACTGCAATAAAGATGTACCAGAACAAGAACGTGCCATTCCAGTTTGGTAAGGTGATCGTGAAGCTTCACTTTTGTCCGCGGAAAGTCCTGGTCTGTTAAGCACACAAAGATGGTCATCTTAAAAAGCTATGGGGATCCTGACCTCTATAGGAATTACTACAAGAACCAGGCTGGCTATGCTCTTCCTGGTTACCATGGTGCCCCGGTGATGTATGGGGCTGGGGTAGGTGGAATTTTCCAGAGCCTTTTCAGAAAAGCTGTCCCTCTTTTGAGAAGGGGCTTTGAACTCATGAAGACCCATGTGAGAACCGCTGCTAGAAATATAGCCAAAGATGTAGTAGGTCATGTTTCTGGTGCTGTTCTAAATAAAGTGAGTCCCCCTATGCCACAAGAGGGCTCAGGCCTCATGTACCTTAAAAGACATCGTGGAGTTAAAAGGCGTCACGGGCACAACTAATTGGCCCACTACATCCCTTTAAAAGAAAAGCTGTGAAGCGCAAGGACCCTCAGAAGCAAAAGCCCAAGAGAAGGGCAGGAAGACGTCTCTCAAGCCCCCGAGCAATGGCTTTTATTCACAGCAGGTCAGAAGAATGCACCAAATCTGAACTGGACCTATTCCAAATAGTCCCCATGCAAACCAGCATTGAGAGATGTCTATATATTGAAGTTCCTCCATTGGCTGCTTTGTCAGAATCAGCGCC
The DNA here is from genome assembly GCF_032191835.1 of Heteronotia binoei. Lineage (NCBI taxonomy): Eukaryota > Metazoa > Chordata > Lepidosauria > Squamata > Gekkonidae > Heteronotia > Heteronotia binoei. The sequence continues at coordinate 110,392,517 of NC_083243.1, read as the reverse complement.
ACTTGACTTTTTCATCGCTGGAAATGGAGATGATTATATGGATTTAAATAATACCTTGCTTTACCTGTGCTGCAAAATCGTGAAAGAAGATGGGACAGACCTTGACAAAAATGCAAGGGTGAGTCTGGTGAATTACCCTATTGCCTCCATCTTCAGCCAACTGGATGAGACTCTGGGAGACAGGCTCATCATGCAGTCGCATAACGCATATCCATACAGAGGGTTTATAGAAGCTGTACTGAATTACAGCAATGCTATTCTGAACACTCAGTTCTCTGCAGGCCTGTTTTACAAAGACACAGCTGCTCAACATGAATCAACTGCCCTGGATGGAGACAACAAAGGGTTTGTTAAAAGAGCAGCTCTAGAGGCTGAAAGCAGAAAAATAGATTTAATAATAATAATAATAATAATAATAATAATAATAATAATAATAATAATAATAATAATAATAATAATAATAATAATAATAATAATAATAATAATAATAATAAATTTATTTGTATCCCGCCCTCCCCACCTCGGCAGGCTCAGGGCGGCTAACAACATTTCATAAAAACATACAATAATAAAACCTTTAAATTTAACAATATAAAACATTAAACTTAACAACATTAAATCCAATATATACAATTAAATAACTTCGTCTGACAGTACTGATGGTGTTTGACGCTAGTTCTGCCAGTATATACACAGCGGTATAGGTCTTTAAACTGTATTGGCGGATCCTTAATTAATGGTCTTCTTTAGCAGTCCGAATGTGCAAGTTTAAAGAGGGTGGTCTTGCAGGCCCTGCGGAACTGATCAAGGTTCCGCAGGGCCCACACCTCCTCGGGGAGTTGGTTCCTTAGGGCAGGGGCCGCCATTGAAAAGGCCAGTGCTCTAGTATTCTGATATTTAATCTCTTTCTGCCCAGGGATAGTCATTAGATTTTTCCCGGCTGACCTCAGTGCTCTCTGGGGTTCATATGGGGAAAGACGGTCCCTCAGGTAGGCGGGTCCTCGGCCACATAAGGCTTTAAAGGTAATGACCAACACTTTGTACTGGACCCGGTATATAATCGGCAGCCAGTGCAGTTCACGTAGCCCCGGCTGTATATGTTCCCATTTCAGGAGTCCCAACAACAGCCTGGCCGCCGCGTTCTGCACTAGCTGCAGTCTCCAAGTCCGGCACAGAGGTAGCCCCAAGTAGAGGGAGTTACAGTAGTCCAATCTTGAGGTGACCGTTGCGTGGATCACTGTTGCGAGGTCCCGGCGCTCAAGGAAAGGGGCCAACTGCCTTGCCCGCTTCAGATGTAAGAATGCTGACTTGGCAGTGGCTGCTATCTGGGCCTCCATCGATAATGAAGGCTCCAGTAAAACACCCAGGCTCTTTACCTGGCATGCTGCTTTCAATGGCGCGCCGTCGAAGGCCGGGAGAGCTATTTCCCTTCCCAGAGCGCCGCAACCCACACAAAGGACCTCTGTCTTCGCTGGATTCAACTTCAGCCCACTCAGCCTAAGCCATGTTGCAACAGCCTGTAAAGCCCGGTCGAGATTCCCTGGGGCGGAGTCGGGCCGGCCATCCATTAGTAGATGGAGCTCGGTGTCATCTGCATATTGATGGCAACCCAGCCCAAACTGCCAGGCACTCTGGGCAAGGGGGTGCATATAGATGTTGAACAACATCGGGGAGAGAACTGCTCCCTGAGGCACCCCACAGTCCAGTGTGCGCCTCCGGGACCGCTCACTCCCAATAGCCACCCTCTGTCCCCGACCCAGGAGTAAGGAGGAAAGCCATTGCAAGGCCGACCCCTCAACCCCAATGTCGGCGAGGCGGCGCATCAGTAGCCGATAGTCAACTGTATCAAATGCAGCCGACAGATCTAACAGCATCAGCACCGCAACGCCGCCTCGATCCAGTTGCCGCTGGAGGTCATCCACCAAGGCGACCAACACCGTCTCCGTCCCATGGCCCGGCCGGAAGCCAGACTGGCATGGGTCTAGGACAGAAGCGTCATCCAGAAACCTCTGTAGCTGCAACGCCACAGCCCTCTCAATAATTTTACCTAAAAACGGTAAATTGGACACCGGACGATAGTTCGCCAATTCGGCCGGGTCTGCTGTAGCTTTTTTCAAGAGAGGGCGGACCAAGGCCTCTTTCAGAGTTGTTGGAAAAAGCCTCTCTAAGAGGGATCTGTTTATGATGTCCCGTAAAGGACATCTAAGCTCCCTCTGGCAAGATTTAATCAGCCAAGAGGGGCAAGGGTCCAGATCACATGTTGTCGGGCGAGCAGTAGAGAGGATTCTGTCGACTTCTTCCAGGCTGCGTGGGTCAAAGTGGTCCAGCACTAAGCCCGAAGACAGGCAAGGAGACCTCAGGGCCGTTTGGAACCGTTCCGGGTCCATCAGGCCCCGAGGGCGAGCCAAAATAGGCTCTCCGCCCATACAGGGTTGGGGCAGCGCCCCCATACGGGCCTTAAGGGCTAGGTGATCCGACCATGGAACCGCTTCTATGGCGATATCGTTCACCAAAATCCCGGAAGCAAAGATCAGGTCTAATGTGTGCCCGGCCTGATGCGTGGGAGTCGTGACAAATTGAAAGAGTCCCAGTGTCGCCATGGACGACACTAGGTCCATCGCCTGAGTGGAGGCCGTGTCGTCGGCATGGACGTTGAAGTCACCCAGGACCATAAGCCTCAGGTACTCCAACGCCCAGCCTGCCACTGCCTCCAATAGTGATGGTAAGGCGTTAGCTGGTGCGTTAGGGGGACGGTACACCAGCCAAACTGCCAAGCCCTCTGCAACATCCCACGTCAGACCAACGCATTCAATCCCATCAATCTTTGGGTCCGGGAGAGCCCGAAAGGAGTAATCCTCCCGTATGAGTAGCGCTACCCCTCCCCCCGCCTGCTAATCCGTGATTGGTGAAAGACCGAGTATCCCGGGGGGGGGGACATCTGGGAGAGAGCTACTGTCTCCCCATCCCTCACCCAGGTCTCGGTCACGCAAGCCAGGTCCGCGTTCTGCTGTAGCAGAAACTCCCTAAGGGTCGCGGTCTTGTTATTTATGGACCTGGCGTTACATAACACCAATGACAGAGGCGAGCATTTCCTCTTGGCCCCACTACCTGCCACCATTGGGATGGGAAGTAGACTGGAAGGTGGCCGACCACCATTTTGTCTCTGTCTCCTTCCATTGTATTTCTGTCTATTCCCACCGTCATATCTTCCCCTCCCCAGGAGCACTGGGATCCCTTGGCTGAACATCTGTACCAGCCCAAGATAAACTCACCGGTGTCACTCCCCCGATTTGTCTCCACCTGCCGTTTCGATTTACCCTCACCAACCCCTCCGATTCCTGGCTGATCGACCCACTACTTATATTTTAAGTTAATTAATTTAGTTAGCCCTCCCAATCCACTTTGCAATCAATTAGTTAAAATTTCTGCAAATTCATTTGTTCTTAACCTTATTAACCTTATTTGCTGGGTCATCTTCACAGTGACCTGTTTTTCCAAGAAAAACTGCTCTTAAATGGCGTAGATGTCAAAATTAAACTGACACGCAGTAAAGATGCTTTTTGCCTCATGGCGGATTATTTAAACAGGGGTTGCAAATTAAACATCTTGTCTGCTTCCCTTTTCATCAAGAAAGTCAGAGTAGCCCCTGGTGTTCGTTTAGGCCACGCAGAGGCATTCTTCACAGCTAATGCCAAATATCCTGTGGACCGCGTGGGCATCAAAGTATTTAGCATCCCTGCAGGAAGTCATGTCAGCAACCAAGAGAATTTGTTTTGGGGGCAATTACCCAAGCTGCTGGTTATCGGACTGGTGGATAACGAGTCCTTCAGCAGGGCCCATAATAAAACCCCATTTAACTTTAAGCATTATGACATCAATTTCTTTGCTCTCTACTTGGATGGAGAACAGGTACCCACAAAACCACTGCAGCCAGATTTTGAAGGTGGAAACTGCGTGAGGGAATACATGCAGCTGGTTCAGGCCGCTGGTAAACATATGAAAGACAGATTTTTGTTAGTAAACCGCGAGGAGTTTGCACAGGGCTACACGCTATTTGCATTTGATCTTTCCCCATAACAGGAATGTGCAGGCCACTATTCCTTGATTAAAACTGGGAACCTGCGGGCTGAATTGCGGTTTGCTAGAGCATTGCCTCACACTGTCAACATGATTATCTACGGTGTTTTGACTATGTTATAGAGATAAACCACAGGCAAAATGTTTTGTTTGACTAGATGTAATATGAACACCCTGCAGCTAACCACTGTGTTATCTACTAACCCTTACACCAAAAAGACTTTCTTGGGAGTGTATCCAAGCAACTGGCTCCCCAAACAGAGAGTGGATCAAAGACCAGCAGGGCTAGTTGTAAATACCCACCCACATGACCTCCCTGGAGAACATTGACAGAGGATGGGTGCAGCGAGTTCTTTGATTCTTATGGACATGCGCCTAGCAGTGTTTTATTTCCTAAATCCATTGTGAGAAAAATGCCAATGAGACTGCATTCCAACCCAGACAACTACAGGCATCTGACTCCGTGGTCTGTGGATATCACTGCATATTTTTTCTACAGTTGCACAGTAAAGGAATTTCTTTTGAGCAGATTCAAGGGCTGTACTCTGATGATTTAGCACAGAATGACTGAATGGTGGAGCAATTTGTAAAAAAGAAAAAGGGCATGCCTAGACATGCTCTCAACTTCTTTGTGCAACCACAGGCCTGTGTATCTTGCAGTGAGTTCCACAACAACATTGTATTTCAATAAAGTGCCGCCTTGTGGGCTTAAATCCTGACCTTTTGTCTGTTCGTTTCTTTAAAAAACTAAGCAAACAAAATTTCTTTTAATTAAAAAACATTTATTTACATGATTACAAGGTTATCCAGCCAGGGGGTGTGACAGCTTTGTGGTTTTTAGATGCTCTGTGAGACAGCTGTGGCGTCTCTGGAATGGAGGCTGGGTTCTTTAGGTATTCCAAAGCATGGCGATTAGCTGTGTTGCCCACAACAGAAGATGGCACATTAAGTTCAGCCATAGCCTTCATGAAAACATCCCAGCCTTTAGGCTTGTGACGGCTAGGCAGAGCATGTGTTTGAGTGACGGCTTTCACCAAATCCATAAGATGAGATCCCTTCATCTTTTCACCTCGATATACAAAGCTTCCATTGCCATCCCAAGAAGAAATAATTTTGTTCTGTTCCATTTTTTTTTTAATTTTTAAAAATGTATTATTCCAAACATAACATACATAATTACCACGTAATTCTAGCATACTATACAACATACATCTTCTAACTCTTGCACCCACACCTACCACCCTTCCACCTATCCATACAAGGAGCTTAAAGGGTATTACTATTATACAGTTTCTATTTTCTCATATCAATTCCCAAATTTCTGGCCCAAACATATATTGGTTCCTATGTCATTCTACATTCTTGTAAATTTCCATCTCTTAACCTTGTGGTCAGTGTATCCATTTCAGCGGCTTCAAATAATTTTAATAAAAATTCTTCTCTATCAGGTATTTTAGCAACTTTCCAGTATTTTGCATATAAAATTCTAGTGACCGTAATTATATGGAGTAATAGTTTTTCTCCATTTTGGGAATACTCTCTTGACAAAATACTCAATAAATACAGTTCCGGTGCATGTTGGAATCTTATTTTTAAAAAATTTTGGCTCCAGATATTACAAGAATGTAGAAAGACATGGGAACCAATATATGTTTGGGCCAGAAATTTGGGGATTGATATGACAAAATAGAAACTGTATAATAGTAATACCCTTTAAGCTTTTTGTATGGATGAACTGCCAGAGGAACTGCATCCAATGGTTCTAACAGAGCTTGCAGATGTAATTTCTGAGCCTCTGGCTATTATTTTTGAGAATTCTTGGAGAACAGGAGAGGTGCCGGAATCTTGGAGGCAGGCGAATGTTGTCCCCATCTTCAAGAAGGGGAAAAAGGAGGATCCAGGTAACTACCGACCCGTCAACTTGACGTTTATACCTGGAAAAGTAAGCAGATGACCACAATTTCCTTAGGATAAAAATTTAAAAGGTAACTGTTCAAAGGCTTAAAATCTAAATAAATAAATAATCCTCCAGAGCATCTGGAACAGTAGAGGAATGAGATTTAAGGCCTATTTGATTTCATCAGGAAACCTTCACTTCCCTCATTCCCCCAACCATCTGGAAGAATCACTCTGCTTGAGGAACAGTAAGGGAAACCTGGCATGAAGAGGCAAGGCAGAATTCAGTTTCAAGTGACTGTCAAGCAGAGTCACTATTCTAAGTACAATGATGACAGTCTCCCTTTCTCACATGACCCTGATCTGAATTGTAGCTGTGCATGCACTTAAATTACCTTTTTACATAACATGAAGATTTGTTATAATGATTTGTGCGCTTACTTTGAAAATTAATCCTCCAAGGAAGGAGAGCCCACCATCTCCCGAGGAAGCTTGTTCTACTGAGGAACCGCTCTAACAGTCAGGAAGTTCTTCCCAATGTTGAGCCGGAAATTCTTTTGATTTAATTTGAACCCATTAGTTCTGGTCCTACCTTCTGGGGCCACAGAAAACAATTCCACACCATCCTCTAGATGACAGCCTTTCAAGAACTTGAAGATGGTGATCATATCACCTCTCAGCCACCTCCTCTCCAAGCTAAACATGCCCAGCTCCTTCAACCTTTCCTCGTAGTTCTTGGTCTCCAGATCCTTAACCATCTTTGTTGCCCTCCTCTGGACCCGTTCCAGTTTGTCTATATCCTTCTTAAAATGTGGTGCCCAAAACTGAACACAATACTCCAGGTGAGGTCTTACCAGATCAGAGCAAAGTGATACTATCACTTCACATGATCTGGACACTATACTTCTATTGATACAGCCCAAAATTGCATTTGCCTTTTTAGCCACCACATCACACTGTTGATTCATGTTCAATGTATGGTCCACTAAGACCCCTAGATTCTTTTTACACATATTATTTCCCAGACAAGTCTCCCCTATCCTATAACCATGCATTGGATTTTTCTTTCCTAAATGCAGAACTTTACATTTATCCCTGTTAAAATTCATTTTAATGGTTTTAGCCCAGTTTTCCAGCGTGTCAAGGTCATCCTGTCTCCTGTCTCTGTCTTCTACTGTATTTGCAACCCTTCCCAATTTGTAATGCAAATGTAATAAGCATTACCTCTATTTGTTCATCCAAATCGTTTCTAAAAATGTTGAACAAAACAGTCCCAGGACAGATCCTTGAGACACTCCACTTGTCACTCCTCTCCAAGAGGATGAGGAGCCATTCACAAGCACTATTTGGGTGCAATCTGTCAGCCAGTTACAGATCCACCTATCGGTAACAGGATCCAAACCACATTTTATCACCTTGTCAACAAGGATAGTATGTGAAACCTTATCAAAAGCCTTACTGAAATCAAGATAAACAATGTCTACAGCAATCCCCTAGTCCAGCAAGGTAGTCACTTTCTCAAAAAAAAAAAAAAAGAGATCAGGTTACTCTGACATGACTTGTTGAGAAACCCACGCTGGCTCTTAGTAATCACAGCCATCCTTTCTAAATGTTCCAGGACTGACTGATGATTTGTTCTAAAACTTTTCCAGGTATAGACATCAAGCTAATAGGTCAGTAGTTACCCAGATACTCCTTTTTCCCCTTCTTGAAGAATTCTCCAAGAATTCTCAAAATTAATGGCTGGAGGCTAAGAAATTACATCTGCATGCTCTTTTAGTACTCTTGGATGCAGTTCATTTGACCCCGAGGACTTGGTTTCATTTAAAGAAACTAGGTGTTTGGGAAGTCGTAGAACAAGAAGGATCTCAATGTCCTTGACAACCATGACGGTGAAATCGCTGATCTTGAGTCAGACATTCTGGAGTGTGAAGTCAAATGGGCCTTAGTAAACATTATTAACACCAACATGAGCTGAGATGATGGTATCCCAGTTGAGCTATTCAAAGTCCTAAAAGAAGATGCTGTTAAAGTGATGCATTCATTATGTCAACAAATTTGGAAATTTGTTGACCAAAGAATTGGAAAAGGTCAGTTTATATCCCAATCCCAAAGAAGAGTAATGCAAGGAATGTTCAAACTATTGCACCATTGCACTCATTTCACATGCCAGTAAGGTCATGTTAAAGATCCTACAAGCTAGGCTTCAGCAGTATGTAGATCGGGAACTACCAGAAATTCAAGCTGGGTTTCAAAGAGGTAGAGGAATAGAGATCAAATTGCCAACATTCGCTGGATTATGGAGAAAGCACAGGAGTATCAGAAAAACGTCTGTTTCTGTTTCACTGACTATGCTAAAGCCTTTGATTTTTTGGATCACAACAAACTATGGCAAGTCCTTAAAAAGATGGGAGTACCAGACCATCTCACATGTCTCCTGAGAAACCTGTATAAGGGTCAAGAAGTAACTGTCAGAACATGATATGGAAGAACTGAGTGGTTTAGAATAGGAAAAGGAGTTCGACAAGGATGTATATTGTCACCCTGCTTATTTAATTTATATGCAGAGTACATCATGCAGAATGCTGGCCTGGATGAAGCAGAAGCTGGAATTAAGATTGCCGGGAAAAACATCAACAACCTCAAATATGCAGATGATACCATTCTAATGGAAGAAAGTGAGGAGGACCTAAAAAACTTCTTGTTGAGGGCGAAAGAGGAAAGCACAAAAGTAGGCTTGAAACTCAACAACAAAAAAACTATGATCATGGCATCAGGCCCCATCACACCATGGCAAATAGAAGGGGAAGACACTGGGGGAGGGACGGTGGCTCAGTGGTAGAGCATCTGCTTGGGAAGCAGAAGGTCCCAGGTTCAATCCCTGGCATCTCCAAAAAAGGGTCCAGGCAAATAGGTGTGAAAAAACCTCAGCTTGATACCCTGGAGACCCGCTGCCAGTCTGAGAAGACAATACTGACTTTGATGGACCAAAGGTCTGATTCAGTATAAGGCAGCTTCATATGTTCATATGTTCAAGACATGGAAGTAGTGACAGACTTCACATTTCTGGGATCCAAGATCACTGCAGATGGTGACTGTAGCCATGAAATTAAAAGACATTTGCTCCTTGGGAGGACAGCTATGGTGAACCTGGGCAGTATAATAAAAAGTAGAGACATCACCCTGCCAACAAAAGTCCGTATAGTCAAAGCGATGGTATTCCCACTAGTCATTTATGGCTGTGAGAGCTGGACCATAAGGAAGGCCGAGCGCAGAAGAATAGATGCTTCTGAGCTGCGGTGCTGGAGAAGAATCTTGAGAGTCCCTTGGACTGCAAGAAGATCAAATCAGTCAGTCCTAAAAGAAATCAACCCAGATTGTTCACTGGAAGGTCAGATGCTGAAGCTGAAGTTCAGATACTTTGGCCACCAAATGAGAAGGGAGCACTCCCTGGAGAAGATTCTGTTGCTGGGAAAGACAGAAGGCAAAAGAAGGGGACGGCAAAATATGAGATGGCTGGACAGCGTTTCTGATGTAACAAACATGAATTTGAGCAGACTTCGGAGGATGGTGGAAGACAGGAAGGCCTGGTGTGACTTTGTCCATGGGGTTGCAAAGAGTCGGACTCGACCGTGCGACTGAACAACAACAAATGCTGATCCTAGGTTGGAACTCCATTACCTCATTATATGTTCTGTTTTTGCCATGTTGAGCACTGAGGAAAAGTAGGAATTGAGCACTTTAAGCAAAATATATTTGTGGCCTTCTAAAAACTGGGTCATTCATTTCCATATTGGAAGTAAGTATATCAAATTAGGCTATAGTAAAACATGCATCATCAATATTTGATGGGATTTTCCAATTGGATAGTATGATATTAATCAATAATATGTTTTCTTACTCACCATACAGCATTCCATTTTGGGTCCTATATTAATTGCTTATTGATTAGACCAGTGTTCCCTCTAAGCTGAGTTAGTGTGAGCTAGCTCACAGATTTTTAGCCTCCAGCTCATACATTTTTATCTTAGCTCAGGAAGGATGACCCCAGAGCACAATGATTTATGCAGTAGCTCACAAATTTAATGGCAGTAGCTAGGGCTATTTTGATAGGAAAAGCTCAGCAGGAACTCATTTGCATGTTAGGCCACACCCCCTCATGTCACCATTGTTTCACACAGGGCTTTTTTTGTAGAAAAAGCCTAGCATGAGCTGATTTGCATATTAGGTCACACTTTCTGGCACCAAGTCAGCCGGAACTGCGTCCCTGTGTATTCGTGTTAAAAAAAAAAAAAAAGCCCTGCCTGCCAGTAGCTCACAACTTCAATGCCAGTAGCTCACAAAGTAGTATTTTTGCTCACAAGACTTTGCAGCTTAGTGGGAATGTTGCTGCAGACCCCTCACCATCTTTGTCACCCTCCTCTGGATCCGTTCCAGTTTGTCTATATCCTTCTTAAAATGTGGTGCCCAAAACTGAACACAATATTCCAGGTGAGGTCTTACTAGAGCGGAGTAAAGCGATACCATCACTTCAAGTGATCTGGACACTGTACTTCTGTTGATACAGTTCAAAATTGCACTTGCCTTTTTAGCTGTTGGATCTGCTTATCGGGAGTCGGCTTGAAAAGTGGTGCCTTTTCTCTGGGGCACCTCTGAGGTGCCTCCCTGGCCATCTGGATGACCGAGAAGTACCCAGAGAGTTCCTGGGGAGCCATGGACAGAGCGCGTGAGCACTCCAGATGCTCCCCATGGTGCCTACAGCCCATCCCTCTTCCACAGGCATTCGAGACGCTCCTGGGTGTTCCTTCTCTGGCTGGCTCACTTCCGAATTGGCTTGATGCCACTTTGAGCTGGCCATCTGTTAGCAGACAATAAGTGTCAAAAGTAACTCTATGTACCTAATACAAATTTTCCCCAGAGACAGATTCTCCCTCCCACCAATGATGCAGGCCAATCCAAGGAAAGAAAGACAAAAAGCATAGGAGAGGGTAGAAGAATAAGTGCACCCCTTTGTTCTGGGTCTCCTGCCTTCCCTTGGGGAACCCATTTCAAGATGCCATAGCACTTTTATTTCAACACTATATTGCGGCAGCAAGGCTAGTCCTATTTGTCTCCTTCTTTGCAGCACAATAACCACCCTTTCTTTTGTGTACATGGGTATATGATATCCCTGACTTTCTCACAACACAATAGGAGAGTCCTGTTGCCTCTCAGTGCTTGGGCCACATCAGCCCGAGCTTTTAGCAGGAAACATGGCAGTTTGAGTTAGCTGAGATCCTCTGTTTTGGACCTAACAAAGACTTGCAAGACTTTAGACTTCCTATCTTCAGGGGAAAAATCTTTTCCATATTTCTTTGCTACTTAGGGAAGTCATTATCCAGGTAGGTACTGGAGTTCTATAATTACATCTGTTCTCCAGACTCAAGAAATCAGTTCACCTGGAGGAAATGGCAGCATCAGTGGACTGCATCTATGACATCTCATCTCTGCAGACTTCCTTCTCCTTTCCATCATTGCCTTTCTTGGGCACTGCCCCCAAGTCTCCAGGAATTTCCCTAGCCAGAGTTATCCACCCTACTTCACAGGTTCACTTGATAGTAGGAATGCATCTGGCAAGGATTGTGGTAGGTGTATGCATGTTTGTTTGTTCTGAATGTTACAGAGGGGTGAATTCTTATAAAGATCATAAATTTCCCCAAGAGTTCTTTGAAAAGGGTTGGAAAAAAATCTAAATATTTTCCAAAGTGAGTTAAGGAGTTTGTTGATAGCTAATAATTGCATGTAATAGATGAAGCATAATAGACAAAGCATGTGGCCAGGCAAAAGTCACCCTTTATACTGGAGAGTGCACACAGATGTAACAAATGATCAGTCAGCCAAACCTAGCTATTTCAAGAAAAGAGAAATACATTTTACATTTGGGCATTCTTTTCCAACAGTTTACTAGATAAATGGGCCACCCAGCAAGTATATTGAAACATGAAAAAGATTAGATAATGCACAAGCTGATACAGAGAATTTAAGTGGCATGATGAAACACTCGTATTAGAGAACACTTACAGGGTTTTTCAAATGAACTGAATGGGTAATAGCCAGCATTTGAAATCTGAAACAGACTTTGCTAACTTTTAATATTTCTTCAGCTGAGTCCATAGAGAGAAAGACAGATTTTATGAAATAACATTATACAAATGAAAAATCACAGCAGGACTCCACTTATTCATGCTCATTTAAAGTTTTATCTGGCAGTCTTTCTGTCTTTTGTCAAATTCTAACATTTCTACAACATCTGTAGTATTGGCAGTATCATATAGCTTTTATTTAGCAATTGTTGCCATATGATACAGCATGCTACAGAAGGCTGAGAAAGGAATGTACATTGTCAATAATATGCATCAGGTAACTGAGGCTCACCACATACAAATGGAAATAAATAACCGTTCAGCAAAACAACAACTATCTCTGTCAAATAGTGGGGTTCCAGTCTAATACATTTTTGTCGTGCTTTCTTAAAGTTCAGGGTGGAGTACTTGATTCCCCTGTCCTTCATTTAGTCTTTGCAACATCCATGTGAGCTAGGTGACAGTGAGAGAATATGACTGATCCGAGAGACTTGCGGTTTCAGCAATGCGTCTTTAGGAGTGGCTCGGACTGGCGCATCCAGAGCCACTTCTAAATCGGACTGCTGAGGGGTCCCCCATGAGGGGTGACTCGACTTTGGGACCCAGGAAGGGTCCTTGAAAGCAAGGAACTCGAGCGGTTGAACGGAGGTTACAGCGGAGGTGGCTGCCCCCCGATCCCAGCTTGCTCCAAGCCTCGCTGTTCCGATCACCATTTTTAATTGGCTCAAGGGTCAACTGCTGGCTTCTTCCTTTCCCTTTCTGACTTAAGCAACTCTGCAGTAGCAAGACAAGCTGCATCTCTACTATTATGACTGTAAGTGTAATTTCTTTTTCTTGCTGATCTCTAAGGCATTGTTTCTGACAAGCAGGAAAATGGAGAACTGGGGCTGAAGTGGAATTCAAAGAGAGGCAAAAGATAAAGAGGGGGGGGGAACTCTCTCTCCTCTTTCAAGGCTTCTAAAAATTTCTGCCTATCCTGGTGATGCCTATAATACCTGCATGAGAAGAATCACACCAATTCTTAAACATAGAAGACACTTGATGGCTGAATTTAATTGATTTGTTTTAAACTTCCTTCTGGGGAAAAAAGATCTGACTTTGGGAAAGATGTTTATAAGCATATATGGATGTGAAGAACAGCTGGTTTAAGAAGCAATTTGAAGCTTAGACTGAAGTGCTCTGAACAAATTTATATGAGCTCCAACTTGACTTTTAAATTCTAGTGGGCATTGTATATTGACCCATAAAACATAACAGGATTCTTAGTTGAAAGAAGTATATTTGTGCCAATTTCTAAAGTGGATTATAATTCTTTGATGTTGGATGTTATGGATATAACCCTTTAATTTTGCTTTTATCTTTTTTTCTTTTATTCATGGCTTGAATACTTTTTATATGCTTTGAATATTTTTTGCTTTGGATTTATTTTTTCACTCTTCCTCTCTTTGCTTATTAAATTTGGAGTCTTCCTTATTTTTACTAATTTTTTTTCTTTGGGAGTGCCTGGTATAACTTGTGGGTTTTTTTATTTTTCTCTTGGGTTATTTGTTTAATTTTTAATTTTTGATCTCACTTTTGGATTACAAATAGGGCATTCAGCCCTGGATTACAAATTTATACCTTGAAGCAGTTGGAAGGTCCCGTAGTGACTTGGATTTCAATTGAACTATCATTGGCAGTGGACTTGCTATAGTTAATTGTTTTTGTTGTAGTGAATTGGACTGTTTTGGCTATGTGGTATTAAGTGTGTTTTACTTTAAAAAGTCTTTGTTTATCATTAGTTTTACCCATTGTTTTGGGTATGACAAATTGTTGATAGAAGCTAGAAGCCTGTTTTCCTTTTAAAACCATTCCATAACAATGGCATTGCCTGGCAGATATTAGCTTATCTGTTATAAACAGGAATACTGAGTTCCAAAACAAACTCTGAAGAGGCATCATACAGACCTGGTGACTGTGAGTGTATTTATTTTAATAAGAATGGAAAATAAATCTGCGATTGGTTTTAAAGAAACAGTAAAAAAAAAAAGGAAATCGAGAAGGAAAACTATCATTATCTTCACCCAGCTCTGGATCTGGGCCAGGGAAATTTATGACCATGCAGGGAGATATGAAAGAGATGCAAAATACTTTACTGACTGCCATAGCACAGTTGACTAGTAAAGTAGATAATATTGGTGAACAGATGGCAGAGATCAAACAAGAGCTTTTGGAGAACAGCAAACAGACAGCAGAGACCAATAAAGCCTTAAAAGTATTAGATGCCCAGGTGACAGATAATACACAAAGGGTGGAACAACTGGGGAAAGAACAGAATATACATGATTCTAGACTCTTGCAGTTGGAAATAGATAGAGCTGCCTATATGTTGAGGTTTCAAAACATACCAGAAGAGAAAACTGAAGATTTGCAGAAAATATTAAGTGAAGCCTTGGCTGAAATTCTGCAGGTGACTCCTTGAAGGATGGAAGAAGAGTTTGAGCAAGTTAGACTAGTGCCATCAAGTTTTACAAGAAGGAACAAACTACCCAGCAAAGTCCACTTGAAGCTTAATAGAAAGAGAACCAGAGATGATATTTTGACGCAAGCAAGAGATAAAACTGTGATGATAGCTAGAAATATGGTGAAAATTTTAAGAGAGGTACCTTGGCCAGTGAGACAAAAGAGGAGAGAATACCAAGGTTTAACATATTTCCTGAGAGAAAGAGAAATACCCTATTCATGGCTAATGCCGGAAGGCCTTCTTTTTACTTACCAGGGTACAGGATAAACTCCATTTTCAAAGCTTAGAATTTTCTGGATAGAGTGAAGGAAAAAGAGGGCAAGGAAAAGAAGGATGATGAAGAGGAGAAAGAAAGCTCTGGTGAAGAGAATCCAAATAAACCATGGAGATATCCGACAAGACAGCAGACTAAAAAAGATAGTGATAAGAAAAATCCATAATGGCTTCAATAGTTTCTATTAATGTGAATGGACTTAACTCTCCCGCCAAAAGGAGGAAAACTTTCAGATATTTGACAAAATTGGAAATGGACATAATTTGTTTGCAAGAAACCCATATTTTAACTAAAGACCAGCATCTTTTGAAAAATAAGAAACTTGGTAGCTTATTTACAGCAACAGACATGAATAAAAAGAAAAGGGGAGTGGCAACATATATTAAGGATAAATTCAACCCACAACTGCAGTATGCCTCTGAAGATGAAAGAACTCTACTAGTGGAAATTACAGTGGACAATAAAAAAATTCTACTGGCAAATATTTATGTCCCAAATGATCAACAAGAGAATTTTTTTTCAAGACTTACATTTTAAACTATCAAATTTGGAATATGTGGAATATTGTTTAATAGGAGATTTTAATGCAGTCTCTGATAAATAAATGGACAAAAAAACGCATAAACAGATTAAAAGCAAAAGTCCCCAATTGCCAATAAGTTTTTGGAAACTAGAAGAAGAATTGGATTTGATTGACGTATGGAGAACAAGATACCCAAATTCTAAAGACTTTACCTATTACTCTCCTAGTCATCAAACGTGGTCAAGAATTGATATGGCTTACTACAAATCTGGTCAAAGATTTAGTTGAGACAGAAATTCAAACAAGAGTTATCTCAGACCATAACCTTGTAATTATAAAGTTCAAAGGTACACAAATTAGAAGATCATGGAGGTTAAATACCTCAATTCTGAAAGATAAAGGCTTTCTCAAAGAATCTAAGGTTGAAATGGAATCCTTTTTCAAATAGAAAATAACACAAGATGTAAACATGCAAGTAGTTTGGGATACTGCTAAAGCATACTTTAAGGGCCTTGCAATTAGATATAGCATCAAGAAAAAGAAAGAAAGAACTGAAAACTTTCAAAAACTAATGTCACAAGCTGGAGAAGATGAAAAGAATTTAAAAAAAACAACCGGCAAGACATGAGTTCCAAAATAAGGTGAAAGAAACACAACACTAATTGAACTTGGAGGAGATGGAGATAAAATTGAGGTATGCCAGACAAAAATTTTTTGAGCATGCCAATAAGCCTGGAAGGTGATTGGCCTATAGGATGAGAAAAGAGAAGGCTAAAAGAATAATATCGATCTTGAAAGATGAGAATAATAAAGAGAAAGCTCAAAAACAGGAGATATGTCAAATTGGGGAACAGTTCTATAAAAATTATATGAAGATAAACAAGTTCACAAGACAGATTTAGAAGATTACATTAACCAAAATAATCTGAACAAATTTACAAAGGAACAGCAAAAATTTTTAAATGAACCAATAACAATAAGAGAACTTGGAGATATAATGACATCCCAAAAGAATGGCAAAGCCCCAGGCCCAGATGGACTGCCTGTGGAATTCTACAAAACCTATGAGGAGTCTTTACTGTTACCATTTAAGCATCTTCTTGAAAAGATTCAAAATGAAGATCAAATACCAGCTTCATGGCAAGAAGCTACAATATCCTTAATTCCAAAAGAAGATGCGGATTTGAAAGATATTAAAAATTATCGTCCAATCTCTCTTCTAAATGTGGATTATAAAATCTTTGCTGCAAAATCTTTGTTCCATGTCTGTGAGCCGCCCTGAGCCTGCCTTGGCGGGGAGGGCGGGGTACAAATAAAAATTATTATTATTGTTGTTGTTGTTGTTATTATATTGGTACAATGTTTGAAGAAAGTTCTACAGTCTACAATTCATCAAGACCAGGCTGAATTCCTTCCTAGAAGATACTTGAAAGATAATGTCGGAACAGGTTGTAATATCTTGGAATATTATGAAACTCATCCAGAGAAAAAACTGGCACTAATCTGCTTGGATGCTGAGAAGGCCTTCAATAATGTTCGTTGGCAATTTATGTTACAGCAACTGAAAGGTATGGAATGTGGTGATTTTTTTTTGAGAGCAGTAGAAGCAATATACTCTTTTCAAAGAGCAAGGGTGCCAGCGAATAGTGAATCAACAGAAGCAATTAATATTCAAAAGGATACAAGACAAGGCTGTCCACTGTCACCACTACTTTTTACTCTAGATATATTAAATAATCAGATAAGAGAAGACACAAGAATCAAGGGAGCGGTGATAAAAGGTGAACAATACAAATTGAGAGCTTTCGCAGATGACCTAGTTTTTATATTAGAGCAACCAATAGACTCAATAGACTGTCTTATAAACAAGATCACTCAATTTGCTTACTGGGCAGGACTGAAGATCAATTACCACAAAACAAATTTTTTTACAAAGAATATGACGATGGAACAAATCCAATCTCTTCAACAAAAATCAGGGGTTTTGTATGAGAAAAGAATCAAATATCTAGATGTACTTATCTCAAATAAGTGCAGCAGTTTAAAAATAGACAATTATGATAAATTACTTAAAGAAATTAAAAAAGAGTTGGAAAAATGGAATGATTTGAACTTATCCTTAATGGGAAGAATAGCCTCAATAAAGATGAATATCCTTCCAACGTTACTATTTTTATATCAAATTATTCCAGTATTTCTAAATAGTGGTTTTTTTCAAGAATTGAATAAGATGGTCTCCAAGTATGTTTGGCAAGGCAAAAAAACTAGAATCAAACTAAAGACATTGCAAGACTCTAAATTAAGAGCAGCTATGGGCCTCCCAGACTGGCAATTGTATTACAAAGCTTCTGTGCTTTTGTGGGTAAAAGACTGGATATTATTGAATGACAAGAGACAACTGTTGATGGAGGGACATGATCTCACTATGGGTTGGCATGTGTATCTATGGTATCAAAGACTTGAAGGACATTCCTATTTTAAGAACCACTGGTTTGGAAATCTTTGTATCATACATGATCATGGTTAAAAATGAGAATTTACCAAAAAATTCCAAGATGGGTCTCTCCAGTGGAAGCATTTACTCATCCAAATCTCTTAAAACCTAATCAGAGTTATAGATATGATGACCTGTTGGGAAAAGACAATCAGCTGAAAACTAGAGAGGAGTTGGAAAACATGGACATTAAAATGAATTGGTGGTTGAGAATGCAAGTTGAATCTAGGTAAGTCAAAGACAAGATGACAGGCTTTAACACTGAACAATACCCATTTGACAAAATCTTCCTAGGCCCTCAAGAAAAGCTAATCTCTAAATTATATGCATATCTACTACAGATGAAGACACGAAGTTGTAAAAGATTGTATGGTCCAATGGCTGAAATATTTGGGTCATAACATTACATTAGAAGAATGGGAGAGATTGTGGAAGTTCAATGTTAAATTAACTAGGTCAGTAACTTTTAAAGAAAACTTGCATAAGATGTTTTATAGATGGTACTTGACTCCACAGAAATTGTGTAAGATCTATACTAATATGTCTAACAAATCTTGGAAATGTACTAAACAGGTTGGTTCTTTTTATCATATGTGGTGGACATGTGAGATGGTGAAGGACTATTGGAAATGGTTCATGAATTACTACAGAAGATTATGAAGACACAGATTCATTTCAAACCAGCACTATTTTTATTGAATATATTTCCTGAGGACTATTTCAAAGAAATGAGACATTTGTTGGCACATTTCAACACAGCAGCCAGGATTCTCTTGGTGCAGAGGTGGAAATCTCAGGAAATCCCCACGAGAATGGACTGAGTGGGAAAAATTCTGGAAACAGCAGAGCTAGACTTTTTATCCCAGCTGTTGGCTGGGAAATCTAAGGAAGAAGCAAGAAAATATTGGATGAAATTTTATGCCTGGCTAGGCACTCAAGACTCTTAAGATTCTCTGGTGTGAATTTGTATCTCCTTTTTCCTGTATTCTGTATTACAAGATTGCCTTTATTGGAATTGTCAATCTCAATAGATATTTTAACAAAAAGATTTATAATATAAAATATTAAAATGCTGATGATGCATAGTTTAGAGACAATAATATGTGACAATTTATGTATTTTAAGTAAGTATTGCAGATGTAGACTAGTATTCTTTGAAAGTATTTTTCATGCAGACTAAGATTAATTTGTAATCTTATTTCCTATCCCTTCCTACTCCCTATCCCCAATTCCTTAAAACCAATAAAACTTTTAAAAGAATATGACTGATCCAGCCATCTACAAGCTTCATGGTTATGAGACGGGACTTGAATCCAAGTCTCTTTGGTCCTAGTCCAGCAGTTTAACCACAACTATACATTGTCTGTACCTCATCCCATCATGTCTAATGTAATCAACGTCAAAAGCCTCAGGTTATTCTGAGGAAATTTACAGTGGCATTAAACCATGAAATCTGTGTAAAAGTCAGGATAAAAAAGTTATGAAAATCTTCATGTATGCTATGAACACATACTTTTCTTGCAAAAGGATCCCTTTGATTCAAATGAACTCTGAACTCAGCCTAGAATGTTTGGATTGGATTACTAGATAAATTACATTTCTCATTAAAAACATAAAGATTAAGAATACAGTGATAATAACACTTCCTGTGAAAGAAGCAAAAATAGTTTTGACCAAGCTGAATAAAAGGAAAAATCCTTCCAAGGTTAAAAAAAAAAGCTTTGTGTAGCTACTGTATCTTGGTTGTAGAATTAGGGGGATCCTATCTATGTGAAGGCTCTATTTATATTCTGCTGCATAGCTGCATATACCCATAGGAATAATAGGAAAAGCAAAAGGCATTAGATGGAAGGGAAAGAGCTCACCTGCTCTGGCCCACAGTAGGTTTAGAATCTCAGAGGAATACTTCTGTCATGGAAGAATTTCTATGGCAAAACTAGCAATCTTCCAATAAGCACATCTTGTGAATCAGCAACCTTAGCTAGCAGAATTTCTTTTTCCTTTATTTTTTTAAATCAATTACCTGCTTTTGTTTTTAATTTACCTGCACAAAATAGTAAGTGTGCATATGAGAGGATCTCCCAGTACACTTTAAAAAATCAATGAAATGTTCACAAGTTATAGAAAATTAGCTCCCATTGAAGTTACTCCCTGGGGGAATCCCTTTAAATGTGATGGCCAGAAATCCCTTCAGAGTTTAATTATGCTTGTCACAATCTTGCTCCTGGCTCCACTCCCAAGGTCTCCTGGCTCCCCCCCCCCCCCGCAAAGTCCCCAGATACTTTTCTGACAATAGCATCTTAAATGAAACACCATTGGGGTTTATAATTTCTTTTAATGTAACTGGTTTTACTAATTTCAATATATGTATTTTATTCTTATGTTGTACATTGCCCAGAGCCTGGCACTGGCAATGTGGGGCAATTCCTTAAGTTAAATAATGATGATGATGATAAGAAGAAGAAGGAGGGGGAGGGGGAGTAGGAGTCTTTTGATGTTCACAGGATCCCATGTTATCCTAAGTGGAACAGAAGCAGGGTAACTGGCCTGGCTTTAGAGTCAATTTTAGATCTCACAGAGAGCTGGCATTTTGTTGTTCTCTGCTAGTTGGAACAGACTGCTCATTTGCCCCCCCCAGTCGGAATGAAGAGACAGACACAAAGTGTTGGGTATGAAAACCGGGCCACTTTATTAAATAATTAAACAGCCTATAACTGGCAGGGATGGGACCTTAACAGGACAAGCCCTGGGGTCACCCCTGGACCCCGCCTTGTCCAAAGGGCGAGCAACCCTGCCCCCAGCACAAGCCCGCCGTATTCGGGTTGTAGCTGAGCGGCCAGGCCCCAGCCATTCTCCACCTGGGCTAGCATCAATCCCCCATGGAAAGATCCGCCCAGGTGAGGCTTTCTGTGATCTGCATTCCCCGCACTGAGCCGTGTAGCCCATCTGCGGTTCCTGCAGACCACCCGCACCACTGGTGCTAGGCCATAGGTGCTCCCCTGAAAACACTGTGGCCAAAACATCCTCCAGCCTGCGACCAAATTAAAACTTCCACCACTAACACCTAAGGCTAAAAGGCAGTACAAGGTAGGCGAAAAACAACTCCACATGGGCCAATTATGTGAAGATGAAAAAATTCCTACCTGGCCCCTAACAAGGCAACCAGTAGAAACCTGTACTGTCAAGGGAGGGTGGGCGGGCAGAGAGCCCAAAGGCACTGAGAAGATCTGGGCGGGGCCGGGGCTTATATAGCCCTGACGCCGCACCCAGAAACAGACCCAGATGTACCGGGCCAGGCATTCTGTCACTCCCTCCTTCCGAGGGGGCAAATGCGGCCCCCAGCCTGAACGCCGGCGATGCCGGCTTGGCTGGGAAGGGCCGGGCCTTGCCCCCCCAGTCGGAATGAAGAGACAGACACAAAGTGTTGGGTATGAAAACCGGGCCGCTTTATTAAATAATTAATCAGCCTATAACTGGCAGGGATGGGACCTTAACAGGACAAGCCCTGGGGTCACCCCCGGACCCCGCCTTGTCCAAAGGGCGAGCAACCCTGCCCCCAGCACAAGCCCGCCGTATTCGGGTTGTAGCTGAGCGGCCAGGCCCCAGCCATTCTCCACCTGGGCTAGCATCAATCCCCCATGGAAAGATCCGCCCAGGTGAGGCTTTCCATGATCTGCATTCCCCGCACTGAGCCGTGTAGCCCATCTGCGGTTCCTGCAGACCACCCGCACCACTGGTGCTAGGCCATAGGTGCTCCCCTGAAAACACTGTGGCCACAGCCACTGCCAATACCAAGCCTCTGCTTAGGCATTAGCGCCCCACCGGACAGCCCCGAGCCGACCGCAACCCTGCCGCAACTCTCCTAAAAAGGCCCGGTTACCCAACTCCGAGTAATGAACCCCATCCGGCTGATACAGGTCGGCGTCTTTGACCCGTATGGCCGGATGAGGGGAACAACCCCCAAGCCATTCTCCATGGCTCTTACAGGGCCTTACGCCTAGCCCACTCTATCCCAGCGGGTGAAAGGGGGACACCTCCAACTCCTACGTGGCGATCTGGCTGACCATAACAAGGCCAGCAAAGAAGGACAAGCCCCTGGGGTCACCCACGGACCCCGCCTTGTCCAAAGGGCGAGCAACCCTGCCCCCAGCACAAGCCCGCCAGATTCGGGTTGTTGCTGAGCGGCCAGGCCCCGAGCCGTTCCCCACTTGTGCTAGCGTCAATCCCCCATGGAAAGATATGCTCTGGTGAGGCTGTTCAGTGATCTGCAGTCCCCGCATTGAGCCATGTAGCCCATCTGCGGTTCATACAGACCACCTGCACACTTGGTGCTAGGCCATAGGTGCTCCCCTGAAACCGCCCAAGTGAATGACCTAAATGTGCGGAGGAGGTGCCCTCCTCTCTCCGCACTACGATGGCCTAATCTTAGGCCAACACCGACCCCCAGCGACCCAGCCATTCAACCACTGCCCCAGCGCTGAAGCCCAGCTGGGTGCCCGTCGGAGACCGCCTGGCTTAATGGGCCGCCTGGAACACCCTGCTGTGAGCACGGATGAGAACACGATGCCTCTCACTACGAGCCACAGCACCTGAAAAACAGAAAAATTGTCAAAACAGAGAAAAAATCAAGAGGTGATAAAACCATCGCCCCCCAAATTACCCCCTGGGAGACCAACGGGCGCACCTGGTCCACAAGGCTATCGCCCTCCACCGGCCAACCAATGCTGAGATCTTAGACTACACCACCACTCGCTAAAACATAGCGCCGAAGAAGGCCATCACGAGGCCATATGAAGCGGAGCGGCCCCGATCGGGGAACACGTAACCCGTGTCACGGAACCCACCAACTAACATGTAATCCCGCGGTGCTCCCAACTGCCCAGAATTGGGAAGCTGCTTTGTCGTATGCCCTACTGTTAATAGGTATTCTCTGCAAACCCATGGGCTTTCAAATAGAGGCCAACGCCGCCAGTTGGCCCCCCAATAGCCCACAACACCAAACCTCTGTTTTTTGCCACACGCAGCATTGCATCATATGAGCCATCGAAATTGGCCAGCAATCCTGCAGTGCAGCAGCCCTCCGAACTCCCAAAATAGGGGCCGCTCTACCGTAAGTCTCTCCGGTACTGGGTATCAAGCCAGCTGAATGTCCCTACCAGCTTCCGCTTCCCAAGGTACCAAAGGACCAGGGGCCTTCCCGCCGGCCGCGAATCCACTTCCGGGGTGATCTGTCGAAAGTGCTCCATCTAGTGGCAAAATAGAACATCCGCCACCCCATTGCAGCCTCCGGGTACGTGCCCTGTCAGGGACCAATATCCCACCGGAGGTAATGAAGTGAATAACCTAACCAGGTTATCACCAACATGACTTAAAGGTAAAAAAGGTGGTAACATGCACTACCGCATGTTGTCGCCCCAGACAAGCAAAAGCTAGTTGGCGAGTTGCTCTTCCCAAAGCCAAACGACGCTAGAATAGGGCAAAATTCCAAAAATGGCCGGTCCCTACTGAACCCGCTGTCCCACGCAGGTGACCCATACCATCACAAAGACGCCTCAAAGGGCCCTGTCAGGTGCCTCCACTTACAGCGAAGATAAGGGGACCAACCACCCACAGTAATTAAAGCAGCCCGCCTTGCGTTGCCCCTTCAGGGCAGCCAACCGGCCCCTAAGGTCAGCAACCTTATTCTCTGGCAGCCGAAACGCCTGCTGATGGGTATCGAGCTACATGCCTAAAAAATGTACGCACCGTACTGGGCCCATCGGTATTCTCGTACACCAGAGGTACCTGTAGCTTGATGGCTGACTCCAGAAAGGCATGCAAGAGCCGGGCGCCTCCCGTGTGCCCGCTGGACTGGCAAAAAGTAGCCGCCCAGTTAGAGCGCCGTGCCAATTAAGCCCAGTCAAATCCTATAACACCCACTCAACCAAGGAGCTAAAGCACCCGAATGCCACACAGGAGACTGGGCACCCAATCGGGAGGGCGCGATCCATGTAAAGTTTGCTCTCAAAACAAAACACCAGGAGCTCGAAATCCTTGAAATGAACTGGCAAGAGGCAAAATGCCGACTTGATGTCGCATATTGCCATCTCAACCCCAACACCACTACCCCACAGTACTTTGACCGACTGATCAAAGGAAGTGTACCGTACCAAACAAAATTCCATAATTCACCAACACCCCGCTGGGGTATGGCCAGTGAAAAATAAGGCGATATCCCCTTGGCGCCTTAATAGGTACCACCCCCAAGGTAAATACACACAATGTGGGTACAGCGGCAAATCAAAGGGTCCTAAGACCCTGCCCCCCTGACCCTCCTAGGCGATCTTGGCCCAACTACATGCTCAAGACCCGCCACTGACTGGCGATTATCCGAAACCCCCCAAGAAAACCCCACCGACAAATACAGGCCATCTGCTTCACCTAGGCACTCACTCAATAATCCATTGAGCACACTCAATCGAAAGGGGGAGGGCCCCTTTTCCGGCGGGGGGGGGGGTTACTGAGTGCAGCCACCATCACCACCGGGGCTCCAACCCCCGGGCCTCGGCTTCGACCTACTGCCTGCGGAGAAGGCGTGGGCCCCGCTGTAAAATGGACACTCGTACCTAAAAAGTGGTCACTCATGCCTGAAATTGCGGGGCTTTCTGCCACGCCCATTAGGCACCGCTTAGAGCCACCACTCTGCACACCAGGCCACGCCCACTGCATATGCGCATACTGCTACCCCCTCCCAGGGCAAAAATTCCAAGCAGGGGGGGGAGGCGACACCATGGGGACAACCGGTGCCACTGCCGGAGCAGCCTGTTGACCCCCGGCCCCTAAGCCTGAACTACCCAAAGCGGACCCGTAGGGAGCCACCCCCTGCATGCCCCCAAGCCCAAAGCAGCCCAGAATCCCACCCTCAGTGGGAGTTCCGGACTGCCCAGAGCCCCAGGCCCCACCCCCCGCCGCCGGGGGGAGGGATGGCATTAGAATAGGACCCCAAGGCAACCCTTGTGTCCGCCGCAACCGGAGCTTACCACCAATACCCCAAGGACGTTCCAGCCCCACCCGGGGTCTGCTGCACTCTGCCCCATACGCACCGCCAATCACCTGTTCGCCCAACGGACCCTCGTCAGGGCCGTCAACCCGGTCCGGCTCCGATAGAGGTTCGGGCCCCTTTGCGCCACCCTATAAAGCCGGCAAGCAGGCCAGCACCTCCGACTCAAAAGTTAGCCGCGCTAAGTGCCCAGAGGCGCAACAACGCCCCTCTCAAATGGGAGGACCCCTGACAACTCCTTCCTGTTCGAGGGCCTCTAACAGGCCCATAATGGCCCATTAGACCAGCTTCCCCTGTCCCGGCTCTTCAGCATGACCGGGCTGCCGGCCTGCCCCCCCGAGCCGGGTGGGCGGGCTGTTTGCCCTTAGACCTGGGCTGCACTTTCATGGGTGCCGTAAGGACGCCTCTGACCCGCAGCCAGGCCCCCAGCAATGACTATGCGCACCTACCCAGCCGGGCTCAAGTTCCCCTGTCAAGCCTAATTGACACAATAAGTGGAAGGGAGCCTAGAAGGTCAATGCACCCATTAGCCCCCGACCCCACTAGGGGAGAGAAAGATCAAGCAAGACCCCAAGCAAATCCAATATAGAAGGCTGAGTCAACCCTGAACCAGCTAACCGCACACCCAGCTTCCTCCAGGGATCGAACTCAGATCATGAGCAGAGCCTAGGACTGCAGTACTGCAGCTTTAACCCTCTGCATGGCTCTTCCAACTCTTCCAACCCCCCTTCCATATGGGACGTCCCTGCCATATGGGAGCTCCCATGGCAACATTTGCTGCTCAAGATGGCCAACCGCACCTCATGATGCTCACGATGGCCGACCGGACCCGCTCCCCTTGTCCTGGGTCCTCAGCAAGGCGTGGCTGCTGCCCCCACCCGCAGGACGAGCGGGCAGGCTGCTTGCCCTAGATACTCCCTGGCCCTTCTTAGGCACCATGATATTGCTTTTAATCCCACCCGCACCACAGAGACAGTGCTGTGCGTTTATATGAGCCACACCGCCCACCACCATGAAGGATGGAGGGGGGTGGTGGATGAGGCAAGGCCGGGACCTAATCAGGCGCAATAAAATGAAGAGGGGGGAAACCTCCCAATAGGGCTCAGCTGAAAACCAAACCCGACTCCACTCTTCAACAGCCTCAGCTCTGTGATGAATCTATAATGCCCAGCCGTCTGAAAGCCCTGTACATGCCTGCAATATACACCCCTTTAAAAAATATTATTGTCCCCTATGCCACCTCGGGACCGTTGGGATCCATTTAAGATGGCCGCCGCATGCACTGCAGGCCGCGCTCGAGGGCCACCACAAGCTTAGGCTCTATCGCGTGCATAATGGCCGCCGCCTGCGCCACAGGCAAGGCTCAACCGCCTGCCACGAGGGTCCTCTTTTACATTGCCTAAATGACCACCGCATGCGCCAGTCCAGCCTCCCCATCTACCAGGGTAATACCTCGTAAAAACGGCCGCCGAGCACGCCGCGGGCCGAGCGCAGCGGCCGCCGCGTGCTACTTGCCTCCCTTTACCGCCTTAACGGGGGGGGGGGGGGTGTCGCAGTGCAAGAGGCGGCTGGATAAAGCCCAAAGACCTAAACACCGCACTCCATACTCCACAGCCAGCTCGCTATGAGAGTAACATAGGCAGTACAGGCCTTGTTGGGGGGGGGGAGAAGCCACCCACCCAGGGACCACTCAAACCCCCATACAGGGATGGCTGCTGCGTGCGCTCCCCGCTCACTTGCCGTCCAGAAGTACCAACCGCCCCCAAACTGGCCCCCACATGCAAAAACCCCACTTCACACGCTGAAACTACCACCCGGTACGAAGGGACGAAGAATCGCCGTTCCCCGCACGCGCTGCCACTGGCCGCTTGCGCCTCAGCCGCCGCCAGCGCCGCAAAGCCGCCGCAAATGCTACAAACCCCTCAGACCGGCCCTAGCCCGACGTCGCAAGGCCTCACCCGCCGGGCTCCTTCGCACGTGGCTCTCCCTCAGAGAGCCCAAAGGCACGGAGAAGATCTGGGCGGGCCAGATGTACCGGGATGTACCGGGATGTACCGGGCCAGGCATTCTGTCACTCCCTCCTTCTGAGGGGGCAAATGCGGCCCCCAGCCTGAACGCCGGCGATGCCGGCTTGGCTGGGAAGGGCCGGGCCTTCTGCTTCAAGAGATTATCTTGTTCTCTGTGTTTCTCCTATTTGCATCAAAAGGAACCTTCCACTCCAAATTGGAGTAGTTTCTGTTACTTACTGCTAGATAGTGGCTTTGGTGTATGACCCCCATTTGGGTTTCCTTAGCAATCTATGTAATTTTTGGTCTAGTATGATAAGCATTTCTTAGAACTAATGCTTTTCCCTTTACATGTTTCAGTGGTTTAGTTAGGAAGTTCTGTTTTGTTGGAGAATTATTTTGGAAATTCACAGAAATGTTCTTTATTCTCTCTGGATTGACTTGCATCAGGTCTGAATCTCTAAACCTCATATGTAGTGGATTATACATAAGATTTGTGTTTTCTTTTTGGTCCATATTCCTGTACCAGCTGTAACTTCTGAGTGATCCCATCTCTCACCCCAGAATAAATACAAAATAAATAAACAATATAGAGAATGTAAAAATCAGATGTTGATTGTCTAGGGAAATCTTATGATTGGATTGTTGGAAGCTTTATCAATAATATTAGCTATTTAACATCCCACTTGTTGCAAATATTGTCCTAATGTATTTTAGCATTATATTAAAATACAATGGGCAGGCAACAGATGGTTGTTAGGATATGCATCTTACAGCATTTTTTAAAGTTCACTTTTCTGGTTCAGTGATAAACAGATGTACCTGCCTATCACCATAATTTATAATGACTTCCCAGATTTTCTTAACCCCTTTCTTAAAAGCATATCAACAAGGGGTTTTGTTGTAGAAAAAGCCCAGTCAGAACTAATTTATAAATTAGGCCACACCCCCTGATGCCAAGCCAGCCAGAACTGCATTCCTGTGTGTTCTTGTACAGAAAAAAACCCTGCATATCAAGGATAACTGCTCAGAACATTAAGGCAGGAAAAGGGGGGCTATATACTGAAAAAGGGGGGCTATATACTGAAAAAGCTTATGAATGTTTGCTCATCAGTTAATCCCAATGTAATAGCTCTTATTCCTTTTATTTTATATTACAAAGGCAATGGATTTCAATAAAAAGTACCCAGCTTCATCTTCTGGCCTTCATCTTGCGGATCTTTGCAGTACTATTCCACAAAGCCAGCAAAAGTTAGGAAAAGACCTGATGTCATGAAAATGCAAAGAGTAAATGAATCTGAAATTGACAGGGAGGAGAAATTATCCAGCAGCAGTGAATTTGAATTTTGTGAAATAGATAATTCAGAAGAAGAAAGTGTTTTGGAGCTCCCTGACATTGATTCAGTCTTCCTTTGTAATGAAATTACCTGGTCCTAAAGACATCACACAGTCTAAAGAAGGAAGTCCAATTCAGTCAGTGCTAAAAAGCATTCCGGCTAGGGTTGCCAAGTCCAATTCAAGAAATATCTGGGGACTTTGGGAGTGGAGCCAGGAGCAAGGTTGTGACAAGCATAATTGAACTCCAAAGGGAGTTCTGGCCATCACATTTAAAAGGATCACACTTCTTTTAAATACCTTCCCTTCATTGGAAATAATGAAGGATGGGGGCACCTTCTTTTGGGGCTCATAGAATTGGTCTCCCTGGTCCAATCCTTTTGAAACTTGGAGGGTATTTTGGAAAGAGGCACTAGATACTATGCTGAAAATTTGGTACTGCTACCTCAAAAAACAGCCCCCCAGAGCCCCAGAATACCTGCTGATCAATTCTCCATTATACCCTATGGGAATTGGTTTTCATAGGGAATAATGGAGTGCCCAGCAGACATTTCCCTCCCATCCTGCTTTTTGATGACCCTCAAGCGAGAGGATGGCCTCCAAAGTGGGGGATCCCCTGCCCCCACCTGGGGATTGTCAACCCTAATTCCAGCAACAAAACAGCCAATCATGAGACATTTCAATCCAGCATGGGACAAACTACTCCTAGCTGGAATACAGTGCAATAGAACATTGCTTTGCTTGTCACCATTTCACTGAAAACAATGTCTGTACTGATGAAAATGCATTTACTCACAGAAGGTAAAACTGGAGAAAGGCTATGGATAATGATTCAGAAATTAAGCTTCAAAATAGAAGTGCAATCCACAAAGTCTGCATGGTGGCATGGGGAAGTTACAAACAAATATACTTTTTTTTAAAGGCTCTGTTTTAGCACAATTAAGTGATGCTCATTCACAGCTTATAAAAGAAAATGGGCATCATGTAGCTACTTTTGCAGAAATTATTTTGTTCGCTGCTACACAAAATATTGCTCACTGTGGACAGTGAGAAAATGAGGCAAGTGATAATTGCAAAGCGCAATCCCAGAATCCAGTCTAAAATAGATACTCTTCCAATGCAATTCAAAATATATGTATCATTTTGTTCAAGATGAATTGCTAAGCATCATGAGCAGAATGGTTCTGGAGTCAATTTCTGATGAAGTGAAGGAAGCTAGATTCTTAGCACTAATTGCTGATGAAAAAAAGGACATATATAACAGGAACAAATATGAGCAGTTCTCCGCTATTTTTACAGTGGCAGTTTCTACAATGGCAGTTGGTTGGTTTTCAGCCATGTCATTCATTGGATGCTCCTTCACTAGTGAGTTGTATATTGTGGCATAAACCTATGATAGAGCCAGCGTAATGAATGGAAAACTAAATGGTTTGCAAGCATTGCTCCTGAAAATGGTGCCACACACATCTATGTCCACTGCTTCAGCCATAAACTGAACTTAGTTATTGTTGATATGTGTACAAATATTGATGTTGTTGAAAACTTCTTTAGTCTTCTTCAATAAATGTATTTGTAACCTATTCTTGTGTGCATCCACATTCCATCAAATTAAGAAGACTGTCACACACTCTGTGGGTGTGTCAGATTGCATCATGTATAGGTGTATACTTCCTGCACTTATATTGCTTCTGAAAATAATCAGAAATGAATCAAATTTTTAAATAAGTAAATAATTTGTAGAATTCAAAACCAAAATAGATTTTAGTTTTGGGTTTTGCTTGATTATTTTTAGTGAAGTGTTTCTTGAGCTTAAAGTGGTATCAGACTATTCACAAAAATCAGATTGTGGCATGATTCAAGCTTGTGTTCTAGTTAATTCTTAACTGATAAATTGCAACTTCTCAGCAGTGGTGAGGGTGTCTGGCCAGGGTGTCAGCTTGCCCGATGGCGAGTGGGCCCCTGATGAAGTGGGCCCCCTTAAACATTAGACAATATGTTAAAAACATTAATGTCCTTTTAGTAGCTTGAAAATATAATAGAAGTTCCAGTATTATTACTGTAATGCAACTGAAATTTACATTGTATTTAGGGGTGCCAGACTCCAGGTGAGGCCTGGGGATCTCCTGCTTTTACAACTGATCTCCAGCTGGCGGAGATCAGCTCCCCTAGAGAAAATGCAATCTGTATTTACATTTAATATCTACTGCATAGTGCCAGTAAAATGTACAATATTTGTACACTGTAATTACTATATATATATTTGCAAAAGTTTTAATTGTACTTTTTTCCACATGTATTTTTTGAAAATTGTATTTATTTCTTATAAAAATTAAATTATAGCCTTATAGTTGTGGGTGGGCCCCCTTTGTCTCTTGGGAAGCAATATTTTTAGACCCAGTCCGCCACTGCTTCTCAGGGATCAGGATGAAAATTTCAGCAAAATATGGAAAGTGGAGATGTTTGCAGAAGAAAACAAAACCTTATTGCAATAAAATATGCATGGGTAATGGGCCTAAGAAATTAGTATGCAAAACAGTCTTTTAGAATGCCCTGGGAACAGGAACCAAAACAATAATGCATAATAATGCAGTCATGAACTCTGAAAAGTAGAAAAGTATTAAGTTTCATTGAAGATGTTTTAGTAAATAAATGGTCTCTTAGAGGGTCTCTTTGGCTAAAAAAAATGTACATTAAATACAAGTGTAAAACTAGTTTTAACATAAAAAAAAAACAGCAAAATACAGAATTTTGGGAAGAACTCAAGGAGGAATGAACTGGTTCCTCAAACACTATGGAACCACTTTACAAACCCACATTACAAACTCACTGCTTTGGGAGATATTATTTCTCAGGCAAATATCAAAGGTTTTAAATTTGTCAATACAGCCTGTTTTAATCTGCAGCTACAGTTTATAGGTGACTGAAAAACTGGGATATTTATCTTTCCCAAAGAAATTCTCACTGCAGACTGAGAGCTCAATAGTCAAAATGGGATAATTTACATCTTTTAAAAATGGGGACTGCAATGCTAAGATTTTAGATGCCATTGGTCATTGTTACTAGATAGCATATATAAGAGAAACTACATAATCTAATTTTTCATTATATATCTGCCATTGTAAACCTCACTAAGAAAGTAAAACTATTAGCTTTGTAGAACTATTGCCTGCATTATGTGTAGGGTTGCTAATCCCCAGGTGAGGGCAGGGGATCCCCCCGGTTTGGAGGCCCTCCTCCCGCTTCAGGGTCATCAGAAAGCGGGGGGAGGGGAGAGAAATGTCTGCTGGGAACTCTGTTATTCCCTATGGAGATTTATTCCCATAAAAACCATGAAGAAGTGATCTGCAGGTATCTGGGGCTCTGGGGGGGGCTGTTTTTTGGGGTAGAGGCACCAAGTTTTCAGTATAGCATCTAGTGCCTCTCCCCAAAATATTCCCCAAGTTTCAAAAAGATTGGACCAGGGGGTCCAATTCTATGAACCCCAAAAGAAGGTGCCCCTATCCTTCATGATTTCCTATGGAAGGAAGGAATTGAAAAGGTGTGCCATCCCTTTAAATGTGATGGCCAGAACTCCCTTTGGAGTTCAATTATGCTTGTCACAGCCTTGATCTTTGCTCCACTTTTATGGTCTCCTGGCTCCACCCCCAAAGTCTCCTGGCTCCACCCCCAAAGTCCCCAGATATTTCTTGAATTGGACTTGGCAACACTAATTATGTGTCAAGCATATGTTTTATTCTCAGTAGAAAGCTGTATTGTTTATTATCTTACTGTTCTGTTGCATATCAAAGCTATGTAAGCCATTCTCTAGTTCTCACCTACTGTAACAAATGTAGAAATGCCAGCTTTGAAGATAGTGCCTCCCTGGGACAATTTCCCAGGCCTGAGCCTGAGACCCAGAATGTTTGTAACCACAAAAGATAGCTGAACCTGTGATTTTAGCTTTTCACATGCATATGCAAGAATTCCTAGCGTTCTTTTAGTATCTCTTTGATGTATCCTTTAAAGTCAACTATTGTGTGTCAAACTGCATCACTTTCAATATGGTCTTACCATGAGCACAATGGATTTATAATAAACCAATACTTTGTTTCAAAATCATCGATTGGTTACCTTGAAGTCTGTATGCTTGACAATTTGAAAGTGATCCACGTTAAAGTTTAGCTGACCTGGCAACTTTTGAACCGAATAGCTGAGGGAGTTCCAGATAACAGAGAACCTTTTAATCCACTGGAGAGAGAGCTGGAAGAGAGAATCGAAGTGTGGACCCCCTCGTGGCACATCTTGGATGTGAGGAGAGTTGTGGGGCGTGGGTCCCCTCTACGCGTACAACAATTTTCATCACCCCATGGAAGTGGGAACTGCAGACTTCAACCACCGTGATGGAAGAAGCCCCAGCCCGACGAGAAGCCATCCTGACAAGGCATACTCATGGAGGTAGGGGTGGAGGAGCCCCCGGGAGGTGAGCAAGATGGCAACCCACCCGGGGAGGATGAGGAGTGAAGGGAGCCCCGACCGGATGATGGCAGTGGGGCACCGAGAGGCTCAGATTCTGAGGATGAAGACAGAGGCAAGAGGCCAGGTGAACTGGACATCCTCGAAATGATGAGGGAGAAAATGGCTACTACGGCGAGGGGCTTGAGGGATGAGATCCAAGCCAACACTGCATTCATGGCCTAAGAGATGCGGAGGCAGATCAAAGGATTGTTGAGAACAGGAGACCCGAGAGGGATACCGGGGATCCCAGGAGGAAGGCCACCTCTAGCTCCCCAGCTGCCAGTGCAACTGGTGATCCCACCACCGCCGGTCCCGGCCCCACAGCTTCCTACACTGCCAGCAACACCGGCTCAACCGCCGATGCTCCCAGGCCCCCAAGACTACGGTAGGGGGAGAGAGCTTGATGCAACTTTTGATGGGGATCCAGAATAAGTGGAGTACTTCTCCATCCAAGCCAATAGTTACATGCACTATTGGGGGAACATGTTCCCGGATGAGTTCAGCAGGGTGGACTACCTGGGCTCCAAACTTAAAGGAGCAGCAAAGAGATGGTACGTGAGTCTGTACGAGACCAGGAGTCCGGAGCTGGACATGGTAGTAGCGTTCCTGCAAGCCCTGCTCACCCAATACGAGGACCCGCTGCAAGAGACATGGGCCCTGACCACCTTGCGGGACATGCAACAAGGATTGAAATCGGTGCGTGATAATTCAGCTAAGTTTAGATCTAAGTCAACTAAGGTCCGAGGGTGGAACGAGCTGATGAAGATAGAGCAGTTCCAGAGGGGCCTAAATGCGAGTGTGTTGGATCGGGCCCTCCAACAAGTGCACCCCACCATGCTGGTGGGGTGGGTGCAGCTGGCAGGAGAAGTAGAAACCAACATGAAGAGGGTGGCCCTACAATGGCAACAGCAGCAAGGGGGAAAGGGGGAATGTGAGTCTCAGTTTGGGGCAAAATCCGAAGTGAAGAAGGTCCCGCAAGTGGGGGGAACCACCAAAACCCCCCAGCTTGTAAGTGCTTCCTATGCGGGGATCTGAATCACTTAGCTGTGAATTGCCCGGATAGACCTCGAGCCCCCCCCCAGCCCTGAAGCCCATCGCTGCTGCACTGAAGAAGGCTCTGTCGCATGCCAAAGAGTCAGTGAGAGGGAGCACCGCCACTCCAACCATCACCGAGGTGGAAACTATCATCTTGGATGAGATGAGCGAGATGTCCTGGGAAAAAGAACTGGTGGAAAACGAGGACGACCTGCACTGAGTGGTGTCGAGCAGCAGGTTGTATATGTAATGGCACCACTGAGGGTGAGGATAACAAGATCTTTATTCTTTGTCCCATTGACTTTATTAAACCCAAAGCTTAAGAGATTCGAGCATGTAAGAGCCCTTATTGACTCCAGATGTATGAGGGAGATAATTACCATATTTTTCGCACCATAAGGCGCTCCGGAGGATAGGACGCACCTTCCTCCTGGGGGGCGATCCGCTGCCTCTTCCTCCAATCCGGCGCTTCCCCTGCGCCTGCTTGCCTGGCTCCATCTTCTTCAGGCAAGCACTGGGATTGCTCCACGTGGCCCCAGCGCTTCGCAAGCGCCGGATGCGGAGGGGGCAGCGTGCTTCCTACTTCCCTGTGTGCCTGCCTTCAGCTGTGATGTTTAAAGCAAGCACTGGGATCGGAGGGGGGAGGGAGCAATCCCAGCGCTTGCTTTAAACATCACAGCTGAAGGCAGGCACACAGGGAAGTAGGAAGCACCTGCCCCCTCCGCAAACGCAGCACTTTGCAAGCGCCGGCTGTGGCGAGGGCAGCGTGCTTCCTACTTCCCTGTGTGTCTGCCTTCAGCTGTGATGTTTAAAGCAAGCGCTGGGATCGCTCCCTCCCCTCTCCGATCCCAGCGCTTGCTTTAAACATCACAGCTGAAGGCAGGCACACAGGGAAGTAGGAAGCACGCTGCCCTCGCCACAGCCGGCGCTCGCAAAGCGCTGTGTTTGTGGAGGGGGCGGGTGCTTCCTACTTGCCTGTGTTCCTGCCTTCAGCTGTGATGTTTAAAGCAAGCCCTGGGATCGGAGGGGGGAGGCAGAGATCCCAGCACTTGCTTTAAACATCACAGCTGAAGGCAGGGACACAGGCAAGTAGGAAGCACGCTGCCCCCTCCGCAGCCGGCGCTTGCAAAGCGCTGGGGCCACGTGGAGCGATCCCAACGCTTGCCTGAAGAAGATGGAGCCAGGCAGGCAGGCGCGGGGAAGCGCCGGTTCGGAGGAAGAGGCAGCAGATCGCCCCCCCCCCGAAGGTACGTACCTTCGGACTATAAGACGCACACACTTTTCCCCCCACTTTTTTTGGGGGGGGAGTGCGTCTTATAGTCCAAAAAATACGATACCCTCAAATTGGTAGAAGCCCTCAGCCTCTCACGAACCCCCTTACCCTATCCCATTCAATTTGAGCAGATGGACGGCTCAATAATGAGGGGGGAGCCATGCGTAGAGCAAACCCAGGCAGTGCCCGTAGGCATAGAGGACCATTGGGACATAGAGTTGTTTGTGATCGCCCCTTCTGCATCCTTCAATGTGGTCCTAGGAGTTGGTTGGTTAGCCAAGCATGAACCGAACATTAGATGGGGGGACCAAAGCATAGACTTTACGGACAGTAAATGCAAATGCCACCTGTGGATTAAGGCGTGGGGATCAGACCCTTCCCCCCGAAATGAAAGCATATGCCTAACGGTGGAGGAGGTCCGGTCCATCCCTAAAGAGTACCGGGACTTGAAAAGGGTGTTCAGTGAGGAGGAAGGAAATGAACTCCCACCTCACTGAAGCACGGATTGTGCGATTGAGCTCATCCCCGGCCAGGAACTTCCTAAGGCGAAACTGTACTCCATGGGATGGGCTGAGAAAGCAGAGCTGAGGAAATTCTTAGACAAAAATCTAAAAAGGGGCTTCATTAGACCAGCAACTGCCCCACACGCCACGCCTGTGCTTTTCAGGAAAAAGAAGGACTGCAGTCACTGGCTCTGCACAGACTTTCGGGGGATTAATGGGATTTCAACCTCCAATGCTTATCCCATCCCTCTAATCAGAGATTTCCTGAGCACTATCTCAGAAGGAAAAATCTTCACCAAACTGGATTTGAGAGACGCGTACTTTATAGTGCGAATAAAAGAGGGGGATGAATGGAAGACAGCTTTCAATACACCAATGGGCCAGTTTGAATACCTGGTAATGCCTTTTGGATTACAAGGGGCCCCAGGGGTGTTCATGAATTTCATCAATGAAGTCCTAAGGAAATACTTGTACCAAGGGGTGGTGGTGTACCTGGATGACATAGTTATCTATTCAAAGGACATGAACTCACATGAAAAAATGGTGAGAAAGGTGTTGTCTACCTTATATGAACATAAACTGTACGCCAAATTGTCTAAGTGTGAGTTCCACAAAAGCAAATTGGAAATGTCGCTGTGACATTTGCTTTAAAACATGGCGATCTTGGCTAGAAGGGGCTCGGGTCCCCTTCGAGATTTGGACTGATCGCAAGAACTTAGAAGCGATAACAGGGTGCAGAAAACTGACCGAAAAACAAATTAGGTGGGCGGGTTTTTTTGCAAAATTTGACTTCACTCTAAAACACATACCGGGCTCTAAGAACTTTTTGGCAGACACCCTTTCCCGATTGCCTCAACACGATAGTCAAAAGGAAGAGATCATTGATTCAATAATCAATAATCTCGATGACATTGTCAAACACCCCATACACGATCAAATTCACCGTTTGGGGAAGTGCTGCCACAAAGCGTATTTCAGCTCTCAGGTTCCCCGTTTTGATCAGGGAGTAGTGGTCTGCACATTCCTGATCGGGAGAGGGGTCAAAGGCAAACAAAGTGTACCCGTTCCGATACTCGTCACGATCCATTACGAGCGGTCTATCCTGAAGATGTTTCCCCGCCGTTTGCACCAAACTCATGTATTCTCTCTCATTGTTCCCCACGGCAAAGTCGGGCTGGAAGGGTTTGGGGGGATCTGCTCCCTATCCACATATAGGGCTGCAAAGTTAATGTTGTAATCTTTAAAGTCGAAAGGGTTTTTGGTGAAGCTGCCGCTGAATGCGTTATTGTCCACCAGACCCATGATCACCATTTTGGGGAGCTGTCCCAAAAATAAGTTGTTTTGGTTGCTTACACGGGCACCTGCTGAGATACTGAACACTTCCATGCTAACACAGTCCATAGGGTATTTTGCTGTGGAAGTCATCAGTGCTACATCATGGGCCAGTTGGACACCCGGGGACACCCTCACTTTTTTCACAAAGAGAGAGGCTGAATTCATCTGGAGCTTAAAACGTGTCCCGTCTCCCACATGGCTCATCAGGCAGAAGGTGTCCCTGCTGCAGGTTAGTTTGATTTTTACATCCACTCTGTTTAGTAGCAGTTTTTCTTGAAAAAATAAGTCCGCGTGGAGATGACCTAAAAGGTCTATCACCCTGCTCTCGGCCGTTAGTTCTGCTCTCTTGGCAAACCCCTTGTTGATGGGGTTTGTTAGGATGGTGGACTCGTGCTGGCCTGCTGTATCCTTATAAAAACCACCCACTGAAAATTGTGTGGCATGGGTTTCTCCACTGTAGTTGAGCAGAGTTTCAATCATTGTTCTATAGGGGTAGCAATTATTGCTCTGGCTGATCAGCTGATCTCCGATTATCACATTCAGCTGACTGAATATGAATGCTATCAGGTAGTTCACCAGTGCCACTCTAGCATCAGCAGGGAGGTCTGTGCCATCTTCTCGAGTAATTCTGCATTTCATGTCGAGGAGTGTATTGTTTAAATCAATGTAATCTTCCCCATTACCTGCTATGTAGAACTCTAGAGGTGCAGATCCTGTAAGGGCTGATAGGGTGGAACTTTGATATACAGGCTTTTCTTGATGCAGGTTTGTGTCCCGGCTATGTGGAACAGATCAAGTTCTGACTTCACACACTCTTCCGAGCCACAGTGGATGAAAGCCATGGCGGCTTATAAAATGTCTTTGAGTCCCCCGTGAGGAGTCCTCTTCTTCTTCCTCTTTCCTCCCCTCTTCCTCAGGGTCTTCTGCTTCTTGGGGCCTCCACGGCTTCTTTTAACGGGGCCTGGGGGGCCCCTGGATGTAGTAGAAGAAGAAGAAGATGAAGATATTGGATTTATATCCCGCCCTCCACTCCAAAGAGTCTCAGAGCGGCTCACAATCTCCTTTACCTTCCTCCCCCACAACAAACACCCTGTGAAGTGGGTGGGGCTGAGAGGGCTCTCACAGCAGCTGTCCTTTCAAGGACAACCTCTGCCAGAGCTATGGCTGACCCAAGGCCATGCCAGCAGGTGCAAGTGGAGGAGTGGGGAATCAAACCCGGTTCTCCCAGATAAGAGTCCGCACACTTAACCACTACACCAAACTGGCTCTCTAGTAGACTATTTTCTTTTAAGTCCGCCCCTTCTTTTAAGATACAGAAAGACCGATCCCTCCAGGGGGTCAAGTTTATTCATAACTCTGTGTGTCACATGGCTCATGAGCAATATTGTGAGCTGCAGTTTTCAAGTGCGGCTTGACAATGTCCGCCCCTTTTTTAAAAAGCAGTACAGCCATTCGGAAAAGCCTCCAAAAAATCCCTCCAACTCCTGACCCATACATAACGGGTGCACCATGAAATCCAGGGAGAGCGTAACTGGCCTGTGAACAGTAATAGCCCCTAAACATCACGGGGTCCCCATAATCTTTCACAATCACCATTTTTTCCACGGTCGTGAGTGCAACCTTACAATGACCTTGCCGTAACGGAATGACACGGGTTGATTCTGATCCTTCTTTATTTCTATGCGAATCGTTTCAATATACTGTTTGTTGACAGGGACGTAGTGGGGCTCATCATAGATGACTGTGACAAAATCGTGAGTTTTCCCTCTTATCAGAACACAGCGCAGAAGGGGCACTGCTGTGTGCCCTACCAGCTGGTGTTCTATAATATCCATATATAGGCACAGAGAATTAAACCCTTTGGTAATATCCATGGCATGTTGAATGTTTTTGAACGGTGTGTTAGGTGGAGTCCCCAGCAGCAGCGCTAATTCATCACCCACAATGAAGTGTGTAACGCTTGAACTGACAAATCTAGTTTTCCCTATGTTTGGTCATAAAGGAAACGCACATCGGGCAGTGTGTCGGCGTGTTTCCATACAGCCGTCTGCATGGCATCTAATATATGGCGAACGTCTTCATAATAGCCCTGCTTCACCTGGAATTCGTTTCTAGTAGTCTTGGTACAGATTTGGAACATCTGTGGCTTACTGATTGTGTACCAGGTGCGGGGATACTGAATTTCCACCAATCCCACTTCCCACTCCCCCCTCAAATCCAGAGGCTTAAACAAGCGCACTGTGAAAGCTGAACTGGTGTTTTCAGGAAATAGGTTCTTAGAAGCATTGCTGGGGAGCGTGATGTAAAAACCGTAATCTTCCATCCTGTTCAACGATGTCTTCAGCCGGGACCCAGCTGTTAAATTTGGGTGGCAACCCCCTCCACTCCTTCTGCTTCTGTTTTTTGTTTGTCTGGGTTTTTATAATTTTCTCTATCTTGTATGTTCTATCTTTCCAAAGAGTCACTTTCTGCAACTCCTACGTGTAAAACCCTCCTTGGATCGGTTCACCGTCAAAATCTACCAGGTGGTACTCGGGCCTTCCGCCCCTTCCACCCACCTCTTCTATAATAAAAATTTCTTCTGTGAAATTCTGTTCATAACCCTTCTCAAATGTCCCCTTTGTTCTAGAGACCTTGACACGGTCCCCTTTTCTAAACAGAACTTGTGTTTCTTTTTTGGGAGACCCCAGGACCGCACCATACACACGTTTCCACATGGTAAGCGCGTTAGAGGGTTTGACATCTACAGGCTGTGTCTGAATAGTTCTATGGTGACTATGGTTATAACTTTTGACTAGGTCTAGTAACGCAGCCGTATACTTAAAAGTGCTCTCTCTCTCGGCTTGACTTCGCGGACGAAGTTTTAAGAAAGGTGCAGTAGTCCATGTCTGCTGCAGCCTCGCTGGTGGCTGACAAGACCAATGCGAGACAGGCAGGTCCGGCCACAGTGGCTGCAGGGAAAAGTCTGATTTGGGGTTGGTGCTGTAGCAGTACGATTCTTCCTCAATCTCCTTTTGTCCTCAAGACCAGCTATGCGTGCGTTCTCAAAGGAAGAGACAGCCTGGTGGATGGTGTGCCTCCATGCTTTGCGATCTGAGGCTAGGTCAGACCACTGGTGATGGTTAATGCAACAGGTACCAAGGGATTTCTTCAAGGAGTCCTTGTACCTCTTCTTTGGTGCCCCTCTATTTCGATGGCTGGTGGAAAGTTCGCCATACAGGGCAATCTTGGGAAGGTGGTGGTTTTCCATCCTGGAGATATGCCCTGCCCAGTGCAGCTGTGTCTTCAACAACAATGCCTCGATGCTTGTAACCTCCGCCCGCTTGAGGACTTCAGTGTTGGTCACAAAGTCACTCCAGTGGATGTTGAGGATGGTGCAAAGGCAGCACTGATGAAAGCGCTCAAGGAGTCGCAGGTGATGACGGTATAATACCCACGATTCAGAGCCGTAGATGAGGGTTGTCATCACAACCGCTTTGTAAACATTGATCTTTGTGCCTTTTTTCAGATGCTTGTTGCTCAACACTCTTTTATGCAGTCAGCCAAATGCACGGTTTGCCTTTGCCAGTCTATTGTCAATCTCCTTGTCGATCTTGGCATCTGAGGAGATGATGCACCCCAGGTAGCTGAACTGCTGGACTGTCTTCAAAACTGATTCACCCACAGTGATGCAAGGAGGGTGATAATCTTCCTGGAGTGCAGGCTGGTGGAGAACTTCTGTCTTCTTCAGACTAACTTCTAGGCCAAATAGCTTGGCAGCCTCTGCAAAGCAGGACGTCATATGCTGCAGAGCTGATACTGAGTGGGAGACAAGTGCAGCAGCATCAGCAAACAGTAGCTCTCGGAGAAGTTTTTCCATTGTCTTGGAGTGGGCCTTCAGTCGCCTCAGGTTGAACAGACTGCCATCAGTACGATAGCGGATGTAGACACCATCATCATCATCTAAATCTACTGTGGCTCTTTGAAGCATCATGCTAAAGAAGATCATAAAGAGAGTTGGCGTGAGAACACAGCCTTGCTTTACACCTGTGCCT
The DNA here is from genome assembly GCF_032191835.1 of Heteronotia binoei. Taxonomy (NCBI): domain Eukaryota; kingdom Metazoa; phylum Chordata; class Lepidosauria; order Squamata; family Gekkonidae; genus Heteronotia; species Heteronotia binoei. The sequence goes on along the minus strand of NC_083243.1, from coordinate 110,351,574 downwards.
ATTGGAAAGGGTTCCGAGAGATCGTTGCAGTGTCTGACTTGGCCTCGCTGGTCTTCATGTAGCTGGATGACCATACTGAGGAACCTTGGGGGACATCCTAAACGTTCCAAGATTTGCCACAGGCCGTTCCTGCTAACGGTATCCAAAGCTTTGGTAAAGTCGACAGAAGTCACATATAGACCCTTGTTCTGTTCCCTGCATTTCTCTTGGAGCTGCCTGAGAACAAATACCATGTCTGTGGTGCTCCTGTTAGCTCTGAAGCCATACTGGCTCTCTGGGAGGAGTTCTTCTGCAATGGTGGGCACCAGTCTGTTCAGGAGTATTCTAGCAAGGATTTTGCCTGCGATGGAGAGCAGGGTTATCCCCCGGTAGTTGGAGCAGTCTGACTTTTCTCCTTTGTTCTTATGTAGAGTAATGATGATTGCATCGCGAAAGTCCTTTGGTAGTTTGCCTTGTTCCCAGCAGGTGACAAGTACTTTGTGAAGTGTGCTATGTAGTACTATGCCACCTTCACTTCATTGTTGGTGACAAAATGGTGAACTCCGTGTTGTTTTAACAGAGTACCCACTTTTTTATTGAGAAACTCCTTGCCCCTGTCTGTTTGCGGTCCCACTCTTGTCTTTCAGAGGCACCGCCCACGCGTATTTAGACAGGATGTCTATCACTGTCAGAATATATTTAAAGCCCCTGTTGTAATTGAAATATTGTTGCATATCTACCAAATCCACCTGCCACTGTTCATCAATATTCCCCACGATTACCTTGTTTCTTTTGAAGCTCACCCTGATCAGTTCATGCATGCTGTATGCATTCTGATCATCCAACCACTCTTTCACCTCATTTCTGCTCAGCTTATACCTCTTCTTAGAGGCTGCCTGAAAGAACGGTTCAATACCCCCAAAACTTCCAACCTCCCATGGATTATAATAAATCCCTTTTAACACATCCCCGTGATGCGTCATGACACTTTGCTCTCTTTTGCCACAATTAAAGTATTTTTTATTAGGCTGCATATATACAGAAAAACTGGATCTTCACTCTGACTCCTTCTGATTCTCATCTTTTTCTCCGAGCTGTTTCTGCTTCTCAGCACGCTCCATCACTTTCCTTTGCAGAAATTTACACAGGTCTGCCCCCTTTACTTCAAACACCGTAAACTTTGGAATATCTACAGACGCACTTTGGGCACCATATCCCTCCTTTTGAAACAGGGCGACCAGTCCGCAGCGGTAGCAACAGCCTGGGTTTATCTCCTCGCTAATGCATCTGGCCAGTAGTGCAAAGTCAACAGGTCTATCCCACACCTGTGTTCAAAGAAAAAAGCACATTTTAGTTCAAATATTGCTTTGTTACATTCACACAGTTGGTGTAGTTTTATTACACTTACATCGGGGAATAAAGCCTCAATGCATGGGCGGTTGTCTTCTTCCCCCTCCTTGGCCGGATCGGCCTCCATTGGTGGCTCTGGTGTTTGTGCTTCATAACCCAGGGGTTCCCTCACTTTTTCCACGGCTTCAGGCTCCATGTCTGTTCCAGAATCTCCTGCAGAATCTCTCGAATTTCCTTTTTCTTTCTCACCATCCTTCTTTACAGATTGAATGTTATATACAATCATGTTATATACAGTCATGCATTCCCAGCAGCAACTTGGTTCTGGCTTCACAGGGACAATATCTGCCAGCTTTGAATACGGGCGAGTTTTCCCTACCTTGTCAGGAAAAAAAAGTGTCTAAGTCTTTTTATTTCCCTTCTAGACAGCCCTATCCCACCCTTTAAAATAAAAAACTTACACCTGGATATAAATCTCACACATAGGGGGGATGCTGACATTTCATTTTCTTTCTCACCCAGCTGTGTTCTTGATACCAAGCTATTTCTTCATAATAACCACAACATGAAGGATTCACTTTCTCATGTGCAACTTCCACAATTTGTGTAAGCTGTTCCCACTCCACATCGTCATATTGGTTCTGCAAGAGAAAAACAGTGATGTTTATTCTGTCCCCCACACAACCCTGGATCTTTCCCACGTCCCATTCCCCCCCCACACACACACGTGCTACTTACCATCTCTAGGTAATATTCGGCACATACTATACTTTCTTTTTCCTCCACCTCCTCTTCCTCACCCTGTCTAGTCTTCTTGTGTGTCATGTTTTTCACACAACTACTCTCTTGACAATATGTTATTGTTCTACAGAATTTACAACAGTTTGTTCCCACTCTACTATGCGCCAGTTCCAGAATTCAATCAAACAGTCCTCAACACAGTCCTTCATCCTCTATCTGTAAGAGAAAAAACACAATTCTAAATATTTCCTGACCTCCGCTATCAACAACATCCCCGTTTCCTTTGTGCTACTTACATCCTCTTTCCAATTCTGAAAACACTGCACCCATTCCTCTTCTTCCTCTGCTTCATCTTTTCCCTCCTCGTGTCCAGACTCCTTGCCATCGGTTTTGGGTGAAAGATGCTTCATCTCCTCTTAAACAGGTTCCTCACCAGCATCAGCTTTCCCTTCATCAATCTCCACGGGGTTCATATCCTCATGAACAGCCTGGTCCAAAGTTGGAACCCCGTCAGCCTCCACAGCATTCATTTCTTCATAAAATGATGGTTCAACAGAGCTGGGAAGCCAAAAGCAACAACCGCATGCCATGGAGTGGTGGGGTCTCCCCTATTTTAAAGAGCTCCATGGGAAAGCACCACTGACACTCAGTGGTGTGTTTAAATGTCACGGGGACACGCCCTGTGACAACCAGGGGTAACCGACAATATTTCAAATATATTGTACAACAACATTTCTGGCACCTGCACTTTCCACCTGTAAACTATTGACTGGGGGGGGGGGCAAAAGGAAAGTGTCTGTTTTTGAAAAGAACACCTGTTACAAGCACAAACCAGTGCAAAAATAGCTACCATTTGACACACACAACAGCATCCTCTCAACAAATAACTGTGAGGGGCTGGCAAACCAAGGATCTAGGATTCATGCAAAACTCTATGGCATTACTGAGTGCTCAGAGAGTTGTATCGACACTCAACCTGTTGTTAAAGGGACATCTTACACGTATAAGGTTAGCTGTGTTCAGTTTTAAATCCGTCATTTTATCCATTGGGTATGTCTCCTCTCCAAACTATGTCTGCTTAGAACTGTTGCTTCTCTACAATTCTCTAAATAACATCTGTGTTGCAAAACATGCTTTCCCCAAACACTATGAAGCAGACTATGCCAAAAGCATAGGCTGGCCCCTCATTCCCCCCCACATAGAAAACATCTGGCATTCCTTGGGTGGGTGGATCCATCAGGGACAATTGCCTCAGGGACAATTGCCTCAGTCCCCCATAGGAAAACATATGGTATTCATTTTTGTGTGTGTGGGTGTGTGTGGGAGGGCAGCTGTCACTTTGGTATGTGACTTGATGATGATAGGGTACCCCTATATACTACTTGTGTGTATAGGGGAGATAGTCATTACTGCAGCTAATTTACTTCTGCTCATTTTTAAGAATATTATGTCCTTTATTCTCTGCTGCTGCCACATTGTTGCAATTTGTTAATATATGTGGACTGGGCATTTTTGATGGCGAGAGTGTGGAAATTCTTTTAAGTTGCCTCAGAATTCCTGATACTGTTTCAACAGAGAAGGAAAATTAAAATCCACCAAGAAATTTCATTTTATATGAAGCACAATAAGAGTGCAATTGATACACTAGGATTAGGGATGCCAGTCCTCAGGTGGGAGCATGGGATTCCCCAATTTTTCAGGCTCCTCCCAGATGCTAGTCAGCTGGCCAGTGGGGGAAGCTTCAACCCCGACAGTCATCCACAGTCCTGTTTGAAAACAACAGGCACCATGTGTGCCTGCCCCACAACCAGTGAATTTGTGGCTTGCAAGACAGGTGCATGCACCACCCACTTTTATCTCAACAATTTAAAGGGAAAGTTACCTTTAAATGGTTGGGAGAAAGTGGGCTGTGGGCACACAAGCTGCTGTTTCCCCAGTGCAATCACATCACTCTGTGTGATATCATCACATTGGAGATGGCCTCTCCCCCTCCCAGAGCTCCCCAAATCTTTCCACCAGAGAGAAGATGGGACCTGGCTACCCTAACCAGGATCCAATTCTTGTTCCTATAATGTTGCACACTGAATGACATTATGCTGTGTTGTGACAAGATTGAAGCAATCATAAGCCTAATGGCTGCTAGGGCCCTAGTAGGTGGCAGTTAGGGCACTAGTAGGCAGCTGCTAATTGGACAGAAATTGTCTTTCCTAGTCATGTATTAATTGCTCTCAGTCTGACTTAGTTTTTTTAAAGTCTGAAGCAGGGAAAAGTGAAGATCAGCTACAATGGACTGAAGGGTAGGATCTAACAGCACAGTAGAAGCAGTTTTAAAAAGTCAAAAAAAAGTGTGAACAATTCATTTTCTTTCCTTTCTTCCTTCCATTTCAATAAGTAGAGTAATCACAAATTATTGAAGTAAAACATGCCAAGACACGCTTTTATGGAAATCTATCTCCAAGGTATTCTGGCAGTGTGCTTTGACTGATAAGCCATTATTTGCATTTGTGGTATTGCCACACTGACACATGATGTATGTACATGTGGTCTTATCTTGATGGCTCACCCTCAGTATCATTGAGGAAAATTATTATAAATGAGTTACCATTTAAATTGTAATTTATCATCTGAATATCACTTTTTTTAGTGTCTTGAAGTTGTATGGGGAAAAAGTGTTTTGTGTATCGAAATAGAGCTACTACAGATATAATGTGTTTTTCTTAAATGGAAATTTAATAATACATGACTATTATGTATAAAATATACATATTATCATTTGTGGAAAAATTCATGAGAATGGGAGGTTATTTTTATTTTATTTTTTCCTTGAATGTATGGGATGGGAAACCATTATTTTGCTCAGTACATGCTTTTTCAGAGGGATAACAATAGCCTTCTGCCATGTATGTTGTTCAGGCCCTTTTTAGAATGCTATGTTTAGATATCAATCATTGAGTAGTATCGACTGGTTTCCAACTATTCTTTGTCGAACAGTCTTGCCCGCCTAGTCGGAATGAAGAGGCTGACACAGTATGTTGGGTATAAAAACCGGGCCATTTTATTGAAACAAACTTAATCAAACTGATAACCAGCAGGAGGTAAGCCTAGAAGGACAAGCCCTGGGGTCACCCCTGACCCCGCCTTGTCCTATGAGGGCGAGCCACCCTGCCCCCAGCACAAGCCCCCTGTATTCAGGCTGGTGCTGAGCGGCCAGGCCCAAAGCCATCCTCCACCTGGGCTAACATCAATCCCCCATGGAAAGATCCGCCCAGGTGAGGCTTTTTCGTGATCTGCATTCCCCACACTGAGCCGTACAGCCCATCTGTGGTTCATACAGACCACCCACACACTTGGTGCTGAGCCATAGGTGCTCCCTTGAAAACATTGTGGCCAATACATCCTCCAGCCTGCGACCGAACAAAACTCCTACTAAAATTCCTAACACTACTAGGCAGTACAAGGTAGGCGAAAAACAACTCTACATGGGCCAATTCTGTGAAGATGAAAAAATTCCTACCTGGCCCCTAATAAGGCGGCCGGTGAAGACCTGTACTGCCAAAGGGGAGGGCAGGCGGGCAGAGAGCCAGAAACGAACTGCATCCTTCTGGGCGGGGCCGGGGCTTATATAGCCCCGACGCCGCTCCCAGACGAGGCACCGGATGGACCAGAGCTGTCAGTCAGCTGCTCCCTCCTTCCGCGCAGGCAACAATGGCCCCCAGCCTGAAAGCTGGCGATGCCAGCTTGGCTGGGAAGCGGCCGGACCATCTCAGTTGCAAGCATCTCTGGATTATGCTGATTCTTAGAGCTGCTTCATATACTATATAGACACAATAGTGTTACATCACTTGAACAACAAATGGGTGGCTTGAGCCCAATGTACTTTGCTCCTAACATAAGCCTATATATGATTTCAAAAGATCAAATTAATATATGATTTCCAGACATGCCATCCATGGAATTTATAGGGCCAGACTTCTCTTATTTTCACAGTAGTTCATGACCAAAACCTTTTCTAACACTATATAATATAAAACTTGTTTGTTAGAGTCACAAAAAGGCCTTTGGCCTCACTCTTTTCCTGATCTCTAAGCCCTGAATCAGGCACTGTGGCCTGGTGCATAAGATAAATAACACCAGCAGGTGGAGAAGACTATTTAAGATCTAGGCTAGAAGGTAGAATGGCCTTAACTTCCTCCACCTGTGAGATATGCTTAATCAGGCCTAATGTGGAGCCAAGCTAGAAACTGCAGTTGACAACAGTTAGTTTGACAGCTGTCAAAACCAATTAGGCTGTTAAACTCAATTAACATCTGTTGAGTCATCAGCCAATTGAGAGCCTCTTCTCATTGTCAGTCCATAATGCCTCTGGGAATTGGGATTCCTATAACTACTCACCAGTTAGGAGGTATGATTGTGGAGGGTGTGGTAGGTGTTATGCTGCTCTGCTGGCCACTCTCTTCCAGCCAATATCAGGGTGATGAGGTGCTGTCTGGCTGAGGACTGAAGCTGCTGAACCACATGGTAAATTGCTTGCCAATTTTTCTCTGTTTAGTTAGACTGTTTATGTTAATGTTTTTATTTTCTTTGGCACTGCCTTAATTGCCTTAAAACTCTGATTTGCTTTTTAAGTAAAAGCCTTACTGTTTTTAAAATACTTGTCTGTGAGCTTGCCTATTAGAGCTACCCAAGGGTCCAGTGTCCTAGACATCAGGTCACAGTCTGCCTAGCTAAATTGGGTGTGGCTGCAGGCTGCAGTTAGGCTATCCTGCAGGGATGCCAGCCTTAATCCTGGTAGGGGCAAGGTGGTTTCTCCTTTTTTCCCCCTCCTGGGCCTTAGTCTTAAAAAGGGAGCGGTGGCAGAACTACCAGGGAGGCTGAGAACTATTCCAGCCTGGGTTTACCCAATAGCTCCCTAGCTGGGTTGGGTTCTGGTAAAAACAGGCTAGAGGGAGGTGGAAACAAGGTTCCCTATGTGGTCATCAGCACTGTGGTGCCAAGGTACAGTGGCAACCCCGACAGCCCACAACAAGGGAGGGGGGCAGTGTTGAGTAAAATAGTTAGCATGTATCATAGGTGGCAAACTTTGGCTTTGTTTTCCAGAAAACAGATTCAAAGATAACAATGAATGTGTGGTACAGTGATTAGAATAGGCACTAGGAAGACAAATATCCAGTCATCACTGTACCATGAAACTGTACCATGGGTGACCATGAGCCTGTACCCTGTCTATCAGTCTCACTTATCTTACAGGGTTGTTGTGAAGATTAAATGTGGGGAGCAATGTACATTGCCCTATGCAAGAGTGAGTTGAAAACATAATAGAAGGCCAAGGAGGATAATTCCATTGTGGTATATAATATACCCAAGAGGATAATTCCATTGTGGCACATTGTCAACATCCTACCTTATATATTTTAGTTCTACAAATAAAGATGCAAACTGTTGCTATTGGCTTGGTTTATCTATGTTTTATGCATTTATTGTCTTGAGGTAAATATCTTGAAGACAGATACTGCCTTCATATTTTCAGCTTTCATGTTGACTTATACAAAGCTGCCTACAAGATGATTGAATTAATCATACATGAGACATAGCTCTCCTGTCATGTATACAATGGTTCTCTAGAGAACACCACTATTTTAGATGAGGGAATACATAGGTGACACCTTTGTAATATTTCACAAAATCATCTAGTGTACACTTCAGCAGACAGAGTAGTAAAAACATGAGATTGAGAACCTGTGCCACGGAATTTACAGTCTGTTCATATACATTTGTGTTAACTGTAGTGTCACATACACTGGATTCATAACAGTAGTTAAGATTAGCAGGTAGGACAGAGCTATTCCATGGAGAGTGGTTATAACTCAGTGCAATAGCACATACTTTCCAAGTAGAAGACAGTTTTTATGTCTATGCCCGATGGCTTGTTTTTAATGACTTATTTTTATGTTTGTTAAGCTGTTTGAGCAAGTCTCTGAAGGGGTAGCGTGGAAATATCCGAAATAAATAAAAAGTAAAATTCCAGATTCAGTCCCTAACTTCTTTAATGACAAATAATTTTTGGATAGCATAGCTAGGACAACAATGCCACAGCATCCTAAGAACTAGGGCCCATGAGATGCCCATAAACTACATTAATCAGAGCAGCCTTGAAGGTAACAAGGAGCATATTCCTTTGGCTACCACTATGAGACAAGGAAGAGAAAAGGCAGACTTGGCGATCACAGAGCAGGTGTGCGAGCTGAATGAGGCCCCTGGAGGGCTCTTATCAGGACCTCAAGCAACTGGTTGTCATTTGCTTCCTTCTCTCTCTCTTGCTTCCTTCTACATCACAGCTTGCTTTGCCAGGCTTGTTCAATCACACAGGAGCTATAGAGCGAAGCCTCTATTTTCTCAGTTGGCTGAGGCTCCTATCTTAGGGAGGAAGGGGGGGAAGGATAGCTTGATTTACTAGGATCTCTCAATTGAACATCAGAGCTTCTGAGCCAAGACTCTCTTCCTTCTGTTGGTTGAGGCTCTTCCCCCTCCTGGTCACCTGGGGAAGGAAGGAAAGAGCCAGAGCTTCCTTTGCCCAGTTTCCTGGATTGCACAAGAGAATGGGGGAAACCCACAAATTAGGAACTGGAGGAGCATCAAAAGGACCCAAACTCTGCCCTCAGCCCTTTCCTTCTGTATTTCTGCTCGCATTATATGTTCCATACCCCCACCTGAACATAAATTGCTAGCCATAAAAGAAGACCTGGGTCCCAGAGAATGGATACAAAAGTCAAACTAAAAACCCTACAACAAATAATGACTATCTGATCTCTTTGGGTATTTCCTCCTTAACCAGACTTCAAGCACTCTCAGTCTTATGGGACTGGGCCCCTTTTCCAGAGGACTGATTAGACCTGCCAACATTTGCCTTTCTTTTTCCTTTCTGGGGCTTGGCTCTAAACATGCTGAAAAAGCATGTGATCCACCTCACAAAAGGCACTCATGTTGATATTGGCAAGACTTTCTATTGTAGACCCCCTGTGATCCAAATTCCCAACAGAGCCGGTGGGTTAAACAGCCTTTCCTGCAGAACTGTGGGAAGTAGATGTAATAGAAAGGTGATGAACCACATGGTCACTGTGAGATCTGTCTCCTAAATTAGGCCAAGCTGGTGACATAACCTGAAGTCATAATTCTGGGTGGAACTGGTATCACTGAAGGGAAGGGTTCATGGCTGCCTGCATTCTTCATTGTACTGTAGCCAGGTAGGGCCAATAAAACTAGTATAGCCTTTGTAAATTATGTCAAAACTAGTAGTAAAGCCTGTTGTAGGAAGAAATACAATGGGCCCTAGAAAAAATATTGGAGTGGGATGATTGGAGTGGGATGTAAGTGGCAGGAAGGGAGATAGACAAAGAGAATGAAAGAAAGAGAGAGACAGAGAAGGAAAGGTAGGGAAAAGATGGGGGGAAATAATGAGAGAAAGGCCCTTTCTCCATTCAGCTTTGCTTCAGATCTACTGAGCGCTGAACCCACCTGCTACAAACTCACATCATTCAAAATGCTTCTACATTTAAAAATATGCTCCTCACCTTTTGCAGAGTTTTACTTCTATATTTGAAAAGAAGGAAGCCCCAGGCAAGAATTCCTGCTCCCTGCATGGCAGTGTGCACATTGCTGCTATGGGCCACCTCTTTCACCTGCCTGGTATTCAGACAGCTTAAGGGGGTGGCAGGGCACCTCTCCACCAGTGAGAGGCTGCTGTCCTTTGCCACCACCTCTTTCGCCTGCCCAGGATCCTGGCAGGCCCAGTGCTAGGGCCTCTGACACCCCAGGCTGGCACCAGTCTTGTGCCTCCCACCTGCACCTGCCCTGCTGCCGCACCTCCACCCACGGGGGGAGCAGGCGCAGAAGTGTGGAGGGAGGGTTGGGCAGGCTCTGGCTGAGCTGAGCCTATGCAGTGCACTCTCGGAGGTGCAGAGCTCCTCTGAGAGCGCATTGTGGAAGTGTTCTCCTCCAAGTCATGCTCAGAGAAGCCGCACTGATGCCCCACCTGGATGTGTTCACCTTGAAGGCAAGAGCAGCCATGCAGGGCACGTTCTGCTCTGAGTTGGACCTCCCTTGAGAGGGAAGCCCAGGTCGGAGAATCTGCGTCCGCACCCCACCCGTCTGCTTTCGCCTTGAAGGAAAGCTCTACAATTACAAACTTAGATCCACATGTTCAGGAAATCGCCTGTTTAAAAGTACTCCTGCGAACTGCAGAGCAACTCCAGGATGAAAGCGCTTTCGTTGCCCATTCAAAAAAAGAATGTAAACAATATACGGGCAATATATGACAAGCAATATGCCAAGATAATTGTTAACGGAGACTTAACAGAAGAAATCCATCTTACTAAGGGCACGAGACAGGGTTGTCCTCTATCCCCTCTGCTGTTCATTTTTTCTCTCGAAGTACTAATTGATTCAATTAGGTTAGATACCAATGTTGAGGGCTTAAGAGTCAAAGGGGAAAGCTATAAAATTTTAGCCTATACAGACGACATGGTTCTTGTGTTGCAAAATCCTTTGGAGTCAATAGAGAAGGTTTTAAACCATTTGGACGAATACGGGAAAGTTGCCGGCTTAAAAATAAACAAAAATAAGTCAAAATTGCTGACCAAGAATATGACGGCACAGGCTATTGTTGATCTTGAAAGAATTTCAGGATTTAAAAGGGAGAAGAAAATAAAGTATTTAGGTATAGTCGTCTCAGTCAAGTGCAGTGCTATTTATGAAAACAATTATGTTCCCTTATTAAAAGAAATTGAGACTCTAATCAAAAGCTGGGCTAATTTGAGACTTTCATTCATGGGTAGAGTGTCATTACTCAAAATGAATATTCTCCCCAAAGTTTTATTTTTGTTTCAAATGGTCAACTTTGCTATGAAGGACTCTTTCCTTAAGAAATTAAATCAATTGGCCAAAAATTATGTTTGGCAGGGGAAGAAACCCCGAATTGGTTGGAAAATATTTAGCTGATAAAAAAGAGAATGGTGGCCTTGGGTTACCAGACTTCGAGATTTATCATACTGCTTGCTCAGTCTGGTGGTTGAAAGACTGGGTAATGTTAGAAGATTCTCGTGTGTTAGCAATAGAAGGTGCCGACTTACAAGCTGGCTGGCACGCAAACGTGTGGTATATACAGAAACCTCAAAATTATTTTAAAAATCATTTAATTCGTCAATCTTTACTCCAAACCTGGGTGAAAATAAAAAAGAAAATTTATGATAAAACGCCCAGGTGGATATCACCAATGGAGGTATCAATCCGGCCACAACTGTGGTCTCCGGGAAAGTCTTTAAGATACTCAGATTTACTAGATGAGAACAACAAAATTAGGAAGAAGGCAGATCTTGAGCAAAGAGGGTTCTCCCCGGATTGGTGGACAATGACTCAAATTCTGGCAAAATATAATAATGATAAAATTGTTGGGTTTACGAAGACAAACTTTGATTTCGATATGTTAATTACCGCAAAGACCGGAAAAACGATAAAGAAAGTTTACAATTACTTATTACAATTAAAATTGGAGGATGAAATGGTCAAAAACGTAATGGTAAAATGGTCAATGAACTTAAAGGGTAACATAACGTTGGAACAATGGGAGATGTTATGGAGGAATAACTATAAGATTATAAAACCTGTCAACTACCGTGAAAATTTTTTTAAACTCTTCCACAGGTGGCATATCACACCGGTGATAATAAATAAAATTAATCATGAATTCGCACCCAATTGCTGGAAATATGGAGTAAAGATAGGGACCTATTATCACCTATGGTGGACATGTAAGGTGTCCAAAAAATATTGGAAAGGTATTCATAAGACATTGATTGATATATTGAAGGTTAACTTTCCGCTCAAACCGGAGTGTATGTTATTATCACTAGTCAGAGGGACGGTCCCCCGAGAGGATGAATTTATTGCAGTCTATATTATAACGGCGGCCAGAATATTACTGGCCCAAAACTGGAAATCCAAAGCCCCCCCAAAGAGGGAAGAACTAATTTATAAAATTATGCAGTTGGCTGAAACGGACATATTGGCTAATACAATACAAGGGAAATTGAAGGAGGATGCAATAAAAAGATGGGAAAAAGTATATTTATGGTTAGGGACAAACTAAAGATAAGTTAGGAAAACCGAAGTAGTATCACATTTATTTAATAATGTCAGTATTACTAAAATTAATGTTGACTTTCTATGAAAAGGATCGCAATAAGTTCAGTTTTGGGACTCTGATGCCACAGTCACACCCTAAACGGGAAAAAGGATTGTTGTTATAGGATGATGTTAATCCTATATTTTTTTTGATTATTGATTAGTATATATGTTTTGTATGGATGAATAAAAGAAATATAGTTTAAAAAAAAAAAGAATGTAAAAGACTTAAGAAAATGCAAAGCAAGACAGAAGTGACAGAGATGTAATTGTAGATTATTACTTTTAAATATGCACAAAGACAGGATTTTCTGCCAAGTGTAGAAATCCAAAGAGAAATGGAAGGAAGGAAGTTAGACAGACAGAGGCTGCAATCATAGACATTAAATAATGTCGTTTCAATCCAGTTTCAAAGCACTTTCCATCTGGATTTTTCCATTTCACACAGTAAAGAGTATTGGAAGTGGATTGAAAGTAGGGTTGCCAATCCCCAGGTGTGGCAGGAGATCCCCTGGTTTTGAGGTCCTCCCCCCACTTTAGGGTTATCAGAAAGTGGGGGGAGGGAGGGAAATGTCTGCTGGGTACTCCATTATTCCTTATGGAGATCACTTCCCATAGGGTATAATGGAGAATTGATCTGGGGTATCTGGGGTTCTATGGGAGTTGGCTTTTGAGGTAGAGGCACCAAATTTGCAGCATAGCATCTGGTGCCTCTCCTCAAAAAACTGCCCAAGTTTCAAAAAGATCGGAGCAGGAGGTCCAATTCTCTGAGCTCCCCAAAAGGTGCCCCTATCTTTCATTAGGTAAAGGCAGTACCCTGTGCAAGCACCAGTTGTTTTACCAACTGCAGAAAGATGGAAGGCTGAGTCAACCTGGAGCCAGCTACCTGAACCCAGCTTCTGCTGGGATCAAACTCAGGTTGTGAGCAGAGCTTAGGATTGCAGTACTGCAGTCAGAGCCCTCTGCTCACAACCTGAGTTCGATCCCAGCGGAAGCTGGTTCAGGTAGCTGGCTCCAGGTTAACTCAGGCTTCTATCCTTCTGAGGTTGGTAAAATGAGTACAGTTTGCTGGGGGGAAAGTGTAGATGACTGGGGAAGGCAATTGCAAACCACCCCGTAAAAAGTCTGCCGTGAAAATGTTGTGAAAGCAATGTCACCCCAGAGTTGGAAACGACTGGTGCTTGCACAGGGGACTACCTTTAGCTCTTACCTTTATCTTTAATTATTTCCAGTGTAGGGAAGACAATTAAAAGGTGTACGGTTCCTTTAAATGCGATGGCCAGAACTCCTTTTGCAGTTCAATTCTGCTTGTCACACTCTTGCAGCTGATTCCACCCTGATGCCTCCTGGCTCCACCTCCAAAGTCTCCTGGCTCCATGCTCAAAGTCCCCAGATATTTCTTGAATTGGACCTGGCAACCCTAATTGAAAGTGCATTATTTAGTGTGTGATCACAGCCAGAATGAAATAAAAACAAAGAAAGAAGAAGAAGAATTGCAGATTTATACCCCTCCCTTCTCTTTGAATCAGTGACTCAGAGCAGTTTATAATCGCCTATATCTTCTCCCCCCACAACAGATACCCTGTGAGGTGGGTGGGGTTGAGAGGGCTCTCACAGCAGCTGCCCTTTCAAGGACAACCTCTGCCAGAGCTATGGCTAACCCAAGACCATTCTAGCAGGTGCAAGTGGAGGAGTGGGTAATCAAACCCAGTTCTCCCAGATAAGAGTCCACGCACTTAACCACTACACCAAACTGGCTCTGGAAAGACAGAGATATAGAGAAAGAATTAGAGAAAGAATGGAAGGGAGGTAGAAAAATGAAAGGGGGTGTGAAGGAGTGAGAGCAGTGGTCATTTTGTAGAAGAGGAGGTGCCAGAGCTCATTAGCACAACTCATTTGCATAACTCTTTCCATATGCCACGTACCCCTGACATCTCCAGAAAGTGTTTTAAATTATACCAGCTCAGCATCTACTTTAACATGCTTCTTGAATTATAATTGTCACCTTACTCCCATCATACTTTTAAAATTACCTTCTCCTGTGTGGCTACAGCGGCATGATGAAGATTTCCATTTGTATGCTTTATATGTTTTGGTTGTTTCCCCATTTTTTGTGGGGAAAAATATGAGAAAGTTTGTCAAATCTTAGAGTTCAAAGGGGGGTTGAACAATGGAGCCCAGAAGCAAGCATTTTTTTTGGGAGGGGGGGTTAAAAAGAAAGACTGTGATAAAATTTAGAGGTTCTGGAACTCCACTCCTGTGAGTTTCTGCCCAAAATGAGTTCTGTGAGAGAAATAAAAAAGAGAAGGAAGATAGTATAAAAGAAAAAGTCAAAGACAGAGAAAGAATGAAAGGAATGAATGAAGAGAGAATTATGTTAAAGTTTGCGAGAAAGAAATAAAATAAAGGGAAAGGAAGAAAGGGAGACAGAGAAATGTCAAGAAGACAGACAGGCAAGCAGGCAGGAAGGTAGGCAGCCATTAGAAGCCTGCCTTTCCTCCTCTTCCACTTGCAGGTGGGACGGGCGGTGGGGGGAGGGAAGCAAAAGAAGCGTTCAGATGGCTTCCTGTTTCTTAAAGCAAGCAGCCCACTGTAGCCTAATCTGGATAGAGTGAACACTATTTGCAGGTGGAAAGGGGGCTTGAGTATAGAGAGTATAGAATATAGACAGTCTGTTTCTACTGCTATTGAACTTCCCCTCCCCCCATTGTGATGGAACATTCCTTTTCTTTCAGTTGAAGTTTAACTGTTTTCTGTCAGAGTTTGTTTCCATGTATATAGTTATTAAATGATGTTCAATGTTACTTAAGCAAGTATGTGTGCCACATGATATTAGTTCACACTGAATTCACCCACAGACTGTGTTATAAATAGATGTGGAATATTGCCCTATAAGTAGGAGTTTCTGGCATATTTATAAATAGAATATATATACTATAGAGGTGGTGTGTGTGTACTGTAGAGGTGGTGTGTGTGTACTGGGCAAGTGCAACTTTGGTGAGGAGTGTTATTTGGAGATGGAAATAACAGTGGCAGTGTTGTTGTGGGGGGCGGGGAGAGGGACTGAGGAAAGGCAGGAGTAATCAGTAAGGCTCCAGGAGAACCTCTCAGCAGAGAACTGTCTCACTCAAAGGTCAGTGGCGTTCTGACTGGGTTTTGGCCTGACAGGGTTATCAGTAAGTGGGTCACAGCGAGGCTACCCAATGACAGGGGGGGAGACAGGGGGGGAGTGGTGACAGATAGAGTGCAAGGCCACTCCTGTGGTAGCCACAACTTCCAATAAAAATTGAGGATCGAGCCACCCTTAAGTCTTTTATTATATCTACTACCAGTAAAGCCTGTTGTAAAAAGAAATACAACGGGCCCTAGAAAAAAATATTTGGGAGGAGGGTGATGAATGTGTAGGTGGCAGGAAGGAAAGAAGATAGACAAAGAGAATGAAAAAAGAGAGAGAGTTAATGGTAGGAAAAGGATGGAGAGAAAAGAATGGAAGACCCTTCTCCATTCAGCTTTGCTTCAGACCTACTACAAAATTGCATCATTCAAAATGCTTCTACATTTAAAATTATGCTCCTCACCTTTTGCAGAGTTTTACTTCTATATCTGAAAAGAAGGAAGCCCCAGGCAAGAATTCCTCCCCCCCCACACACACACCATGGTAGTGCACACATTGCTGCAGCGCTCTGTACTGGAATCCAGGCAGCTGAAGGGAATGGCGGGGCACCCCTCCACCACTTGGAGGCTGCCTTCCTTTGCCACCACATCTTTTGCCTGCCCAGGACTCTGGCAGGCCCGGTGCTAGGGCCTTGGCCACCCCAGGCCAGCACCTGTCCTGTGCCCTCCAACTGTGCCTGCCCTGCCGCCGCACCCCACCCATGAGGAGAGCAGGCACAGCGGTGTGGAAGAAGGAGTGGGCAGCTGAGCTGGGCCTGCACAGTGCACTTTCGGAGATGCAGAGCACCTCTGAGAGCACACTGCGGAAGCGTTCTCCTCTGAGATGCTCAGAGAAGCCATTCTGATGCCCCACCTGGCTGCGGTCACCTTGAAGGCAAGAGCATCTGGATGGGGTGCATTCTCCTCTGAGTTGGGCCTCCCTTGCAAGGAAAGCCCAGCTTGGAGAAGCTGCACCGATGCCCCATACGGCTGCCTTCGCCTTGAAGACAACAGCAGCCGGGCAGGGCGCATTCTCCTCTGAGCTGGAATTTTCTTGTGAGGAAAGCCCTGCATGAAGGAGAGCACATGTCAATGCACTTCTGAGCAGCGCACCTAGTGACTTCCTAAATCAGTGCTCTTGCAAGTGAATGATGGATGGGGATTTGGGGAGTAGTTTTAATACTGGGAGGGAAGGTTCTACAATTGCAGATTTATATCCACATGTACTCTTGAGAACTGCAGGGCAACTCCAGGATGAAAGCGTTTTTGTTGTTCATTCAAAAAAAATGTAGAAGACTTAAAAAATTGCAAAGCAAGACGGAAGTGACAGCAATATGCAATGTAGATGATTACTTTTAAATACTCACAAACAGGATTTTCTGCCAAGTGTAGAAACAGCCAAAGAGAAATGGAAGGAAGGTAGACAGACACACGTTAAATCACACATGTTAAATAATGTAGTTTCAATCCAGTTTCAAAGCACTTTCCATCTGGATTTTGCCAGTTCACGCAGTAAAATCCAGTTAGAAAGTTCACTGGAAGTGGATTGAAAGTAGGGTTGCCAGTCCCCAGGTGGGGGCAGAGGATACCCCAGTGTGGAGGACCTCGCCCTGCTTCAGCATTATCAGAAAGTGTGTGGGGGAGGGAAATATCTGCTGGGTACTCCATTATTCCCTATGGAGACCAATTCCCATAGGGTATAATGGATAATTGATCTGTGGGTATTTGGGACTCTACGGGAGTTGGTTTTTGAGGTAGAGGCACCAAATTTGCAGCATAGCATCTGGTGCCTCTCCTCAAAAAAGTGCCCAAGTTTCAAAAAGATTCAATGTGGGGGTCCAATTCTCTGAGCCCCCCAAAAGTTGCTCCTATCTTTCATTATTTCCAACGGAGATAAAGCATTTAGAAGGTGTGTGGTCCCTTTAAATGTGATGGCCAGAGCTTCCTTTGCAGTTCAATTATGTTTGTTATCACACCTTTGCTCCTGGCCCCATCCTGATGCCTTCTGGCTCCACCCTGATGTTTCCTGGCTCCACCTCCAAAGTCTCCTGACCCCAGATATTTTTTGAATTGGACCTGGAAACCCTAATTGAAAGTGCATTATTTAGTGTGTGTGTGATCACAGTCAGAATGAAATAAAAAGACAGAAATACAAAGATACGGAGAAAGAATGAGAGAAAGAACAGAAGGGAGATAGGAAAATGAGGGGGGGAGTGAGAGCAGGGGTCATTTTGTAGAAGAAGAGGTGCCAGAGCTCATTAGCACAATTTATTTGCATAACTCTTTCATATGCCACACACCCCTGACATCTCCATAAGGTGTACTAAATTATATCAGCTCAGCATCTACTTTAACATGCTTCTTGAATTAAAATGGTCATCTTACTCCCATCATACTTTTAAAATTACCTTTTGTGTGGCCACAGTGGCATGATGAAGATTTCCATCTGTCTGCTTTATATGTTTTGGTTGTTTCCCCATTTTTTGTAGGGAAAAAAATGAGGAAGTTTGTCAAACCTTAGAGTTCAGCAAAATTCTCACAGCGGGTTTGAACAATGGAACCCAGAAGCATAAGAACATAAGAGAAGCCATGCTGGATCAGGCCAATGGCCCATCCAGTCCAACACTCTGTGTCACACAGTGGCCAAAAACATTTTTATACACACACCCACACCCACACACACTCTGGCTAATAGCCACTGATAGACCTCTGCTCCATATTTTTATCTAAACCCCTCTTGAAGGCGGCAATGCTTGTGGCCGCCACCACCTCCTGTGGCAGTGAATTCCACATGTTAATCACCCTTTGGGTGAAGAAGTACTTCCTTTTATCCGTTTTAACCTGTCTGCTTAGAAATTTCATCGAATGCCCATGAGTTCTTCTATTGTGAGAAAGGGAGAAAAGTACCTCTTTCTCTACTTTCTCCATCCAATGTGTTATCTTGTAAAGCTCTATCATGTCACCCCGCAGTCAACGTTTCTCCAAGCTAAAGAGTCCCAAGCGTTTCAACCTTTCTTCATAGGGAAAGTGTTCCAGCCCTTTAATCATTCTAGTTGCCCTTTTCTGGACTTTCTCCAATGCTATAATATCCTTTTTGAGGTGCGGCGACCAGAACTGCACACAGTACTCCAAATGAGACCGCACCATCGATTTATACAGGGGCATTATGATACTGGCTGATTTGTTTTCAATTCCCTTCCTAATAATTCCCAGCATGGCGTTGGCCTTTTTTATTGCAAATGCACACTGTCTTGACATTTTCAGTAAGTTATCTACCACGACCCCAAGATCTTTCTCTTGGTCAATCTCTGCCAGTTCACACCCCATCAACTTGTATTTGTAGTTGGGATTCTTGGCCCCAATGTGCATTACTTTGCACTTGGCCACATTGAACTGCATCTGCCACGTTGATGCCCACTCACCCAGCCTCAACAGGTCCCTTTGGAGTTCCTCACAATCCTCTCTGGTTCTCACCACCCTGAACAATTTAGTGTCATCCGCAAACTTGGCCACTTCACTGCTCACTCCCAATTCTAAATCATTTATGAACAAGTTAAAGAGCATGGGACCCAGTACCGAGCCCTGCGGCACCGCACTGCTTATCGTCCTCCATTGCGAAGACTGCCCATTTATACTCACTCTCTGCTTCCTATTACTCAGCCAGTTTTTGATCCACAAGAGGACCTGTCCTTTTACTCCATGACGAGAGTCTTGGAGCCTTTGAGGAGTCTTGAGGAGCCTTGAGGAGTCCACGAAGGAGCCTTTGAGGAGGAACTTTAGCAAAAGCTTTCTGGAAGTCAAGGTAAACAACATCTATCGGGTCTCCTTTGTCCACATGTTTGTTCACCTCCTCAAAGAAATGTAACAGGTTAGTGAGGCAAGATCTTCCCTTACAGAACCCATGCTGAGTCTTCCTCAATAACCCGTGTTCATCAATGTGCCTACTCATTGTGTCCTTGATAATGGTTTCTACCAACTTTCCCGGTATTGAAATCAGACGGACTGGCCTGTAATTTCCTGGATCTCCTCTGGAACCCTTTTTAAAGATGGGGGTGACATTTGCTACCTTCCAGTCCTCAGGAATGGAGGCAGATTTCAATGAAAGATTACAGATTTTTGTCAAAAGATCCACAAGTTCAACTTTGAGTTCTTTCAGAACTCTCAGATGTATGCCATCCGGACCCGGTGACTTATTAGTTTTTAATTTGTCTATCAGTTGTAGGACCTCCTCTTTTGTCGCCTCAATCTGACTCAGGTCTTTCAACACCCCTTCCGAAATTAGTGGTTCTGGGGCCAGCAAAAAGTTCTCATCTTCCACAGTGAAGACGGAGCCAAAAAATGCATTCAGCTTCTCAGCCATTTCCCTATCCTCCTTCAGTAATCCTTTTACCCCATGGTCATCCAAGGGCCCCACTGCCTCCCTGGCTGGTTTCCTACTTCTAATATATTTGAAGAAATTTTTATTGTTCGTCTTTATGTTTTTTGCAATATGCTCCTCATAGTCCCTTTTTGCCTGCCTGATCACAGTCTTGCATTTGATTTGCCACAGCATGTGTTCCCTTTTACTAATCTCACTTGGACTGGTTTTCCACCACTTAAAGGAGTCCTTCTTACCTTTTACAGATTCCATTACTTTGTTTGTTAACCACGCAGGCCTTTTCTTATGCCTGTTTGTGCCTTTCCTAACTTGTGGTATGTATTTTATCTGAGCTTCTAGGATTATAGTTTTAAATAGTCTCCAAGCTTCCCCAAGGGTTTTGACCGTATTTACCTTTCCTTTCAGTTTCCTTCTCACAAGCAAGTATTTGGGGGGAAGGGGGTTAAAGAAAGAAAGCACAATAAAATTTAGAGGTTCTGGAACTCCAATCATGTGAGTTCCTGCCCATAATGAGGCCTGTCAGAGAAGTAAAAAAGAAGAAGAAAAACAGACAGAATGAAAGAAAAAGACAAAGACAGAGAAAGAGAAAGAATGAGAGGAATAAATGAAGTGAGAGTTATGTTAGAGTTTGGGAGAAAGGCATAAAATAAAGGGAAAGGAAAGAAGGAAGACAGGGAGACAAAGAAGTGACAGGAAGACAGTCAAGCAGGCAGCCATTAGAAGCCTGCCTTTCACCCCCTCCCACTTGTAGGTGGGAGGGGAGTGAAAGGGAGCCTTCAAATACCTTCCCGCCTTTTAAAGGAAGCAGTCCACTGTAGCCTAGTTTGAATAGAAAGAGTGAAGACTATTTGCAGTTGGAAAGGGGGCTTGAGTATAGAGAATATAGAGTATAGAGAGCCTGTTTATCTGTTCTGCTAAACTGCCCCTCCTCCCATTGTGATGGAACATTCCTTTTCTGATAGATTTAACTGTTTTCTGTCAGTTTGCTTCCATGTATATAGTTATTAAATGATGTTCAATGTTACTTAAGCAAGTATGTGTGTCACATGATATTAGTGCACACTGGATTCAACCACAGACTGTGCTGTAAATGAAGAGGTGGAATACTGCCCCATAAGGTAGATTTTCTGGCACATTTATAAATATAAATACCTCACCTCCCAAACTGTAGGGGCTCGGGGAGTGTATTGGGGGAGTGTAGCTTTGATGGGCAGTGTTAATTGGAGGCGGCAAAACAGTGGCAGCATTGTTTTGGGGTAGGGAAATATACTGAGGAAAGGCAGTAGTAATCAGTAAAACTCCAGGAGAACCTCTCAGCAGACAACTGTCTTCGTCAGAGACTGACTGATGGGGTTCTGGCCTGACAGGGCCAGCAGTAGGCAGGTCACAGCAAGGCTACCCAATGACAGGAGGGAGTGGTGACAGACAGAGTGCAAGCCCACTCCTATGGTAGCCACAACTTCCAATAAAAGTTGAGGATCAAGCCACCCATAAGGCTTTTATTATAGCTGTGATGATACTGCCACAAAGATGCACCCTTCCAGGGATGAGCCTTTGTAATCCTGCATAAATTGTAAAGCAAGACACCCAATTAGCTCAAGTCCTATCGACCGTCTTTATGACTTTCTCCTTATCTTTGTCATCCATATCCTCTTTATCCTTCCTCTCCAATTCCTGGTAAAGAAGAATAAAGATATACTCACCTTTTATAACATGGTAATCTGAGTGCTGTTGAGTTGTCTGTTTATATAATGTTTTATTGTATTTTATTGTTTTATCATATGTTGTACTCCACCCTGAGCCCTACGAGGAATGGGCAGAATAGAAATATACTATATTATTATTATTATTATTGTTATTGTTATTGTTATTATTAATAATAATATAATTTTGTCCCATGTAGCCAAGCGACAATGCCAGATCACCAAAAGACAATGCAGCCATGGGCACTGCTCCATTTAACATGTCCCAGGTGGATGGGTAGCCCCAACCAGGTGTCCTTGGCACAGCTAGTGATGGTGGAGCAGTGCTACCCAGGACCCCTGAGATAACCCCTGACCCAGCTGCCATCCCCAAGGCTGATGTGGTATTTGGCTAGCAGATGGACTGGCATTGCCAGAGCTGGGTAACCCAGATGCAGGCTGTGGACCCCAAGGCCCCCATGGCCATACCATACCAGTGTGTGGCAAAAGGTTTGACTTACCATTTCCCCCAGAAGGACCAGCTTGAGATATTGCAAAATCCCTCACTACCTGTTGTTGCTGTACAGCAGCACCACTCATAGCCTCAGTGTTTCCAGCCAACTCAACAATGCTGGCTCCTGCTAAGCATGAAGGACTGCTTTCCAATAAAGACCAGTAAGAACCTCTGTTTTAAATTGCTTTTTATCCATACTGTGCCCACTACCCTTACTCTAACCTGCTGTTGATGAAAGCAGAATAGAAACACCAGCATTCTCTGAGCCCCCCAAAAGGTGCCCCTATCATTCATTATTTCCAATGGAGGGAAGACAGTTAAAAAGTGCATGGTCCTTTTAAATGTGATGGCCAGAACTCCCTTTGCAGTTCAATTATGCTTGACACACCTTTGCTCCTAGCTCCACCTCCAAAGTTTCCTGGCTCCACATCCAAAGTCCCCAGATATTTCTTGAATTGGACCTGGCAATCCTAATTGAAAGTGCATTATTTATTGTGTGTGATCACAGCAAGAATGAAATAAAAAGTCAGAAACACAAAGATACAGAGAAAGAACAGAAGGGAGGTAGAAAAATGAGGGGGGGAGTGAGAGCAGGGGTCAGTGTAGAAGAAGAGGTGCAGAGTTCAATAGCACAACTCATTTCCATATATCACACACCCCTGACATATCTGGAAGGTGTACTAAATTATATCAGCTCAGCATCTACTTTAACATACTTCTTGAATTATAATTGTCATCTTACTCCCATCATACTTTTAAAATTACTTTCTCTATGTGGCCACAGTGGCATGCTGAAAATTTCTATCTGTCTGCTTTATATAGTTTAGTAATTTCCCATTTTTTGTGAGGAAAAATATTAGAAAGTTTGTCAAATCTTAGAGTTTTGAAAAATTCTCACAGGGCGGTTGAACAATGGAGCCCAGAAGCAAGTATTTGGGAGGGGGGGGGGGGTAAGAAAAAGAGTGCAATGAAATTTAGAGGTTCTGGAACTCTACTCCTGTGAGCTTCTGCCCAAAATGAGGCCTGTGAGAGAAATAAAAAGGAGAAGGAAGATAGACAGAATGAATGAAGTGAGAGTTATGTTGAAGTTTGGGAGAAAGGAATAAAATGAAGGGAAAGGAAGGAAGGAAGAAAGACAGGGAGTCAGAGAAATGACAGGAAGACCGGCAAGCAGGCAGGAAGGTAGGCAGCCACTAGAAGCCTGCCTTTCACCCTCTCACACTTGCAGGTGTGTAGGGGGGAGCAAAAGGGAGCCTCCGAAAGGGTTCCTGCCTCTTAAAGCAAGTAGCCCACTGTAGCCTTATTTGAATGGGAAAAGTGAAGACTATTTATAGGTGGAAAGGTGATACAGAGTCAGTATAGAGTCTGTTTCTGATGCTGCTAAACTTCCCCCATTGGAAGTTCAGCAGCAGCAGGAACATTCCTTTTATTTCAGTTGAAGATGTTTTAACTGTTTTCTGTCAGAGTTTGCTTCAGTGTATATAGTTATTAATGTTACTTAAGCAAGTATGTCTGCCATATGATACTAGTTCACACTGGATTCAATCACAGACTGTGCTGTAAATGAAGAGGTGGAATATTGCCCCATAAGGAGGAGTTTCTGGCATATTTATAAATAGAATATATATACCTCACCTCTCAAACAGTAGCAGCAGGGTGTGTGTACTGGCTGAATGCAACTTTGACAGGGAGTGTTAGTTGGAGGTGGCAAAATGGTGGCAGCATTGTTTGTGGGGGGATGGACTGAGGAGAGGCAGGAGTAATCAGTAAGGCTCCAGGAGAATCTCTCAGCAGAGAACTGTCTCATTCAAAGGTCAGCATGATGGGGTTCTGGCCTGACAGGTCCAGCAGTAGCCTGCTCAAGGGCCTTTAATCTTTCAAGAATAGTTTAATCTATCGCATCCCCTTGATGATCATCATCTGATGATACTGGGATGGTTCTCTTGGGTGGCTCCTTTGGTGCAGGCCTCTTCCCCTTCTTACCTCCCCTAACTTTGCTTGGAGCCATATCAATAAACAGGATCAAAAAAGCCATAAAGGCTACTGGCCAAATATAAGCAAAGATTTGTCCAATATGGAGAACTTAGCCTTGTACTAAAATAGCACTGGCTAATTAAGAGAACCTATAATGGCTGCCCAAAGACAAGTCACCTGAGGAACACACAAAATGGCTGCCCCAAGGAAAGAGGCAAGCCTAGTCATCCGACAAAATGGCCTCCAAAAAGAAGCTCTAGGCACAAACTGTTATGTATGTGGACTAAGGTTGTGTATAATTAATGGTGTTCCTGCCTGGCTCATTGGAGCCGTTAGGACTGAGCTTGGGGACTCAGGAAAAATGGGCAGTAGGATCCAAATTCCTGCTGCCCTGCTCCAATCACATGCTCCCTGCTGGTTTGTATGATGCAATGGCGTCCTTGCGTGGGAACCTTGAAGTGTTTATAGTTGGCCTGTTGGCCCAGTTCTTCAGTCTTCTTTAGTTACTGGTTACCATGCTGTAACTCAATTAAGAGCTGTGATCACTGCAACAGCGTCTCTTTTGTGCATTGAATCTACTATATTATACAAACCAACATGTCTTCCTAAGGTGCCTAAAGGATGCAGGCAATGGGAGCCCACACAAACATGTCCAAGCAACCCCCTGCCCATTAAGAATGGCCACCAATGCACTGCATCAGGCCCTAAAACTCTGCAGTAAAGGCAGGCACCCCACCCCCCAAGTCACACTCCCCCAGAACAGAGCCTCCACCAAATCATGTGTAAGCCAACACCTCTTCAGGGATGCTGCCAATGCCGCCGCCTCCACTGAACCACTGCTGATGCCAGCACAGGCTGGAACTGGCCTATCCACACAGCCTCATCATCCAGATAGCCCCCTTGGCAAGCTGCTGCCAGCCAGAAATGTTCCATCTGACCAATCTGACCACACTGCCACTTCCAAAGTCACTCCTGAAGCCTGCAAACCAGGCAGACTCCAGGAGCATGCTGAAAATGCACCTGTGTCCTATGTAATCAGATGAAGACAGAAGATGGAGGTGGGGCCAACTAGGAAGCCCTCTGGCCCCACCTCCAGGACCAAACACCCAGATGCAGCTTAGCCATGAAAGTGTGCCTCTGCCTCCTTCCAAGAGGGCAAAGGTGGCTCCCTGGCTGTATGGCCATGAGCCAATGGTCAGTAGATCAGGAGTATAAGAAATCATGCATGTTTGTTATTGACAGTTTCCAACTCAGCATTCCTCCTACTTTCTGTAATTGACGTATGCTGAGCATCCCAATTTGGTTAGGGAGTATTGAATTTTAAAGCCAGTTTCATCA
Organism: Heteronotia binoei; assembly: GCF_032191835.1. Taxonomy (NCBI): domain Eukaryota; kingdom Metazoa; phylum Chordata; class Lepidosauria; order Squamata; family Gekkonidae; genus Heteronotia; species Heteronotia binoei. Next base: position 110,326,289 of record NC_083243.1, on the reverse strand, counting down.
TGGCTGCTCCTGGAATCTACAGTTTGGGAAGAACAAACTGCATGCATATGGCACTACTATAGCAGCGCCCGCCTCACGGCCTCACTGGATCTCTTTAACTCAGTCTCTTCGGGGTATTTTACTTAATTATTATCTGATGGAAATAGAATTCTCTTTGTAGGGGACCACAGCAGCTTTGTAGTTTTTCCCAAAAATATAGGCTCTCGAGAACTTTAACTCAAACCACAGATTTATTATAACACAAAGTCTTTAACTTGGGGATAAGGGAGATATTTACACAGGCTAACACGTTGCTCAGTTGTTTCAGGCTTTACATTAACTTTTTCCTTCTTTTGAGTCTCTCAGTTACACAGTTCACAATTTCCCTATAACTTGCTCTCTCCACCTCTAGCCAAGGTCTGGCCTCTAGGGAATGATGTGCCAAGTCTCACCCCTCGACTGGAGCCACTACTACCAGTCCTTCTGGTGTCTCAGACCCACATCCACTCCCTCAACCACCTCACTAGATCTTCAGAGTTGTCTATAGGTGTCTGTGACCGTTCAGGTCTTGCCTGACTCACTCTTGTTCCTCACACACAGCCCTCTTGGCTGGTTTTGTCGAGCTTGCAGCCTCTGGAAGTCTTTCCCGTCACTGTCTCAAGCTCCTTCACAGGATCAGCTGTCCCCTCAGCCTCAGTCAGGCACGAACTGACCCAGTCAGTCTCTGTCAGGCCCCAACACTGACAGACGTCTGACAGGCACCAACTCTGTCAGACACTAACTGACTGAATGAGTGCCCCAGCAGTTTCTGTCACTCAACCACTTTCCCTCCCTGAGAGCTCTGAGCACTTTGCCCCCACCCTCAGGTCACCTGACGCAGGCCCTGTGCGTCTTCAGTTTCTGGTTAACCCCTAGCTTTCCGTCACAACTACCATCACACTTGTGCCAGTACTATGAGCTAGGAGAAAACGCACAAAAAAAGAATGGCTTGGGGCAACATTCAAACATGATACATCTCTTGATTTCTCAACATTTGATAACTCATTTCTCAATGACTGCTGGGTGAGTATGTAAACTGACTGAAATTTTTACATTTAAAGCAACATCTGGAAATAGTGTTAGATGGTACATTTACACAGGGAAGTCATCAGGGGTGGTTAGATGAGCAGGTTGCCACAGCAGTATCTTGGCTTTAAATGAACTGCTTGAGTTTGTGTAACACAATAACAATATTTTCCTCATTGTTCCATCCCTATTCTTCTCTGCTTTGACTCCACATTGTTCATGCTCCCTCCCCTTTTCATAGTACCTATAAAATTGTCAACATGTGTGTCTAACCATATCAGAGCCTTTCACATGCTGGGTAGATATTTCTGATAACAGAGTCATAAGAAGTAAGGTTGTATAGCAGAGAATGGTATTTCTGTAGCAGAGAGTGGTATGTTAAGGACAGGGCCAGCTTGCCCACTAGGCAAACTAGGCAGTTGCCTAGGGCGCCAGGAGGGTGGGGGTACCAAATTTGGCTCCCCCCCTTCTGGTGCCCCAGGCAAGCTTGCCTCCTTTGGCCATGCATCTGCCGCTACCTGTCCTTTCCCATGCCGTGCTCCATCCCACCCCCCTGGGTGCCACACCAAGGTGCAGTGCCTCTCACCCCCCCTTCCCATTGCCGCCTGTGCCGTTTGTGCTTCCCAACGTGGCATGCATCTTATATTTAGAAGAATGCGCTGGTGAAGGCTTGGCTCCCCCTCCCTTCCAGTTCCAGAAATGAGGGTGGGGGGAGCCTCAGCGCATTCTTCTAAAGATAAGATGCACGCTGTGTCGGGGCTGGCAGGGCCCCAGCACAGCACTGTGATCATGCGGGTGGCAATGGGACAGGAAGGGAAGGGAGGAGGGGGCTGGTGGGTGTCTTGGTGTGGCACCTGGGGGGGTGTGACAGAGCGCTGCACTGCATTGCAGCACCGTGGGGGTTGTGGCGATAGGGGGCATGCCTGCCTAGGGCACCACACATCCATGGGCCGGTGCTGGTTAAGGAAACAGGAGGACCAATTAGGTAAAAAGTGGTCGTCTTATACCAGATCTTAGTGGTAATTTTAAACAAGCAGCAAGTAAACATGAACTATTTCAGTGTTTCCTAGCTACTGTTTTGCCATGAAAAGTCTTTCTTTTGGAACAGCTCTGTATGTTTTGCAAAGAGTATTGCTGTTAATAGTCCCATGTTTTCTTTGACAGTGATTAAAATCCACTAAATGGATATGCCAAACAGAGTAGCACAAAGCCAGAAAGTCTTGTGGATAATTTTTGCTTAGGGACATCAAATGTAAGAGGGTGAAATGCATTACAAAGTCATAAATGCCACTACCTCTTTGCTGTGCCTCCAAAGAAAATATACACAGGCAGTATGGTTCCCTTAGTAACTATTAAAATGCATATCATTCCTTTCCTGTTTTTCATGTAAACAAGAGAAAAGCACGAATAGACCCATTGAGTAAGACCTGAATGAAGCCTTGGAGTATGTATGAATTAATAGGTAGGTAGGTAAGTTTATTGCAAATGGCCATTGCCCTTTACAAGTTAAAACATATTTATGTTCGTCAGCAGCATATATACTAAAATTGGAATGATACAGGTAAGATTAGCATGGCCCCTGCCCAAGAATGACATGCAAATTGAAGTGTTCCATATACATTAATACAGTAATATAGATACATCAGCTATTTTTTTAATTGCCCTTTACAATATATTTTGTGGCAGTCTAATATGATCTCTGTGCTAACCATTTCAAACTTAAGGTGTTTTTTTTAATGCATCTTTTCATCTTTTGTCCCTCAGAGGGATATTAACAGAAGGAAGAGGAAAGAATGACAACTGTTATGGAGATCAGACATGCGTGTCTTAGGGTTGCAGAGCTTTTCACTGGAGTTCATCTCATCATTCCTTTTAATCACGTTCTATGCACATACAGATTTTAATGGTGTACAAAGCCTGCTTAAGCCTTTGGTGTTCATTTCTTTTTTATTTTAGCAACTGGTAAGATATGATGTTTGGCCTTCTCCAGATTTATTTATTAGACCCACTCTTGTGCTTTCAGAGGGAAGTACTTTAATTATCATGTTTCTAGTGTGAGAGACATCAAAATATTTTTACCTGTATAGTTCAAATTAAGCTTTTGTCCCCTCTTCTAGAATCGTTCGGTACCATCCAAATTATTAGTTTCTCTTAAGCTGTGAGAGAATCTTTTACCTTTAAAGCCTGGTGTCCTTAGCATGTGTGAGAGAGCACTGATTAAACAAAAAACCCTTGAGTTTAATAAAAGAGCTATATGTTGTCAGGAAGAAAGTTTTAAGTCATTGAAGAAAATATTATATATTTAATTTATTTAAAAAATGTCTAAGCCAGGCATATTGATGCCTATGGTATTAGTAAACTAATAGTCAACCAACAATTAACATTTAAAAAAAAATACCAAGCCACAGCCGGACAATATATATAAAAATACAACATTTAAAAATGTGCAGTAGAAAACAAAATACTAAAAAACTTGAACCATAAGCATGGAACTAAATTTTTGCAAACAGAATAAGTTCAGAGAAGTGAAGCAGGGTGCCTTCTCTAGCTTGGGAAATTCCTGGAAATTTGGGGATGTTGCCTGGGGAGGGATGAGTGTGGGGAAGGGTGGGAGCTCAGCAGAGATGCAATATGGTATGATCAGTCCTCTGAAGCTGCCATTTATCCAGGAGAATTGATCTGTGTGGTGTGGAGATCACATGCAGTTCTTGGGAAACTCCGGATCTCACCTGGAAAGTTGACAACCCTAAAGTGGACATGCTCCAACTTTCCTTTCCCCAGCACTTCCCTGTGTCCCCATAAAAACTGATGCTGAGGAACAGGAGACCTTTTTTGGGGGAAGGAAAAGGCATACAGGGCTATGGTAAAGAGGAAGTATTTTAAATAGCTCCCCTTGTTCCAGAGTTGAGAAATTCCTGAAGATTTTCGGGTGGACTTCCGGGTTATGTCATCTTGCCTTCAGGGGTGTCTGCAGATCGTCCTCCTGTGGCACCTTTAAATCAGGCGGTTGGAGGGACATCACAGACTTGGCACCCCCAAAGGAAGACCCTGGAGGGGTTTTTCTTCGGCATGGGACTTTTGCTGGGAGCTAGGAGTACAGCGGCAGCTGTTCCTGTGCTTCTTGCATGTCCCGAGGCTCTGCCACCATGATAGCTGGCACAGCAGCAGTAAAAGATGAATGCCCAACTGCTTTCTTTCGCTCTTTTCAGTAAGCTTTTGATGTATCGCCTTTCTACTTCTAACGTGACAATTCTACTTGGCAAGTAAGTGAGCTTTTAATACCACTGGATGGGTCATTTTACATAACAACGAGCGGCTAGCTCAAAGGAAGGGATAGAGGCTGATTATATGCCTACTTCTCTTGCAAATGAGGCCTCAAAAAGTCTATGAGCAATCTTAAGTATCGGTAATTACTTGAATTGGACTGAATATAAATGCTTAAATCGACCCGGATTATAATTGCATATATGTTAAAGAGACTATTATTTGGCTGCAACATGATCTGAACATAAATGTGATATATTCTAGAGAGATCTGTACTTGTTGTCGGACTGCAATTGAAATGATAACATTTGAAATCTCCGCTGGAGCTGATTTGGAATGACAATTTAACTGGATCCTTAAGCTACTTTTCAACTTGGATTAAGAGACTGAGTTTGCTGACAGAGAAAATGGCACTGCCAAGTGAAATAAAGATATCTTATGGAATATCACTTCTCTGAAACAGGATCTTGGATCATTAATGAAGCTAATTAGAAAGCAAAAGGGAGCTTTTATGCTGAAAGCTAGCAAACTTTCAAATCTACAGGAGCTGAGTGCTAAAGAGATTCTGGTGACGTCTGCGGAATTAGAATGGGAAAGTGATACACTCCAAAACAAAACCAAAATGGATCCTTATGGCACAGTTACAAAACATGACTGGAAATTAAGATTGAGTGAGGTCATGCTGAGAGGAGGAAATGGCGCTGAATTTTTCTTCCCATTAATGAGAGGGCAAGCCACACTGAGAAGAGAGAAGATGCATCCCGGCCAGCAAATTAAGATGTAGAAATCTTTCAGAAAGAAGGACTCTTGAACTTTTTGCCTTTTTGTGGATAGTTGGATATGGAACTCTCAATAAGAACTGGCATGTGATTTTAAAAGGCAAAGCGTGATGTCTGGGTTACACTAAGTTGGTTTTCTCTGATGTAATATGGATATAGAAACTAAAGGAATCCAAAAGTTTTTAAATTTTGAGAACAATTCCGGAGCTCTGGTTTTCCTTGTGGGTAAACAAATATGGAATTATTAATAATGAATTGGTATGTGATTTTAAAAGACCAAGGGAGATCCTAAGGAAGGAAGGGTGTTGTTAAAATTTTAGTCAAACATACAGTTAATTTGGATCAAAGCTAAAGAGTGCAGACAACACATTTATTTTTTACATAGCAGATTTATTCTTGGTATGTTTATTTGGTGAAATTGCTCATATTGTTATAAGAGTTGGATTAATTATTAAAAAGGCAGATAGCACAAGTCTTGGGTGTGTGCTCGATGCAAGGAGCTCCTGGTTCTCAGGGAACAAGTTCATACCCTTGAGGCTGAGGTGACTGACCTGGAGAAGCAGAGACAGTCAGTTAGGCACTTGCAGAAGACTCTTGGACATGTTAGTTGAGCCCCGCTCCGAACATGGCAGCCCTGTTGCTGCCAGGGAGCATGGGGGTCGAGAGGGAACAGGGCACCGGGCTGAGGATAAGGGGAATGCGCCCTCAGAAGGGACCTCTTCTTCAGTTGGTGAGCGGGTATCCTTTCGCGCCAAGAAACCATCCCTGGGTGGGGAGAGAGGGAGGGTCTTGGTAGTTGGTGATTCGATCCTTAGGCAAGTAGACAGCTGGGTAGCAAAACCGTGTACTGATTGTATAGTGACTTGCCTGCCTAGTGCAAAGGTAGCAGACATTACACGTGTAGTAGATAGGCTGATAGACAGTGCTGGGGAGGAGCTGGAGGTTATGGTGCATGTTGGCACCAACGATGTGGGGAAATGCAGTCGTGAGGTCCTGGAGAAAAAATATAGGCTGCTAGGTGGGAGACTTAAGGCCAGGACCTCCAAAATAGCCTTCTTGGAAGTGCTACCTGTTCCACGTGCAGGGGTGGAGAGACAGGCACAAATTAGAAGTCTCAATGTGTGGATGAGACGATGGTGCAAGGAGGAAGGATTTAAGTTTATTAGGCACTGGGATGCTTTCTGGAACAAGCGGGAGCTGTACAAAAAAGACGGTCTCCACTTGTCCCCAGATGGAACCAGGCTGCTGGCGCTTAAAATCAAAAAGGTGGCAGAGTAGTTTTTAAACTAAATCTAGGGGGAAAGCCAACAGGAGATGAAATGTCTCTGGTTCGGGAAGACTCATCTCAAAGAGATGAAGGGTTAGCTGATACTTTTCTACCGGGTAATGGAATAGAGTTGTCCACTGAGACGGTGACAAACAGAATGGACTGCCTGCCAGAGTCTCCAGGTGGCAGGAAGAAGGCGGCAGGCCTAGCTTGCCTGGGAAATTATAGATGTTTGTACGCAAATGCTAGAAGTCTTTGAAGTAAAATTGGTGAGTTGGAATGTTTAGTGTTGGGGGAAAACATAGACATTGTGGGAATTTCAGAAACTTGGTGGAATGAGGAGAATCAGTGGGACATGGTGATTCCTGGATATGTTATACCGGAAGGATAGGGAGGGAAGGGTTGGAGGTGGGGTGGCTCTGTATGTCAGAGAGGGCATACGGTCCAGTAAGACTGAGGTCAGAGAATTGGACTCCCTTATAGAAATGCTTTGGGTTGAAATAGAGGGCCCAAAAGGCAATTTAACTATGGGAGTTTGTTATCGCCCACCAAATCAAAAGACAGAGGACGACTATAATATCATGGAAGGCTTAAAGATGGTGGCTAGACAAAAAAACTGTGTCAAAGGTGATTTTAACTACCCACAGATTGATTGGGTCAATATGTGTTTTGGTTGAGAGAAAGAGACTGAGTTTCTAGATGCTCTCAATGACTGTGCTATGGAGCAAATGGTCTCAGAACCTACCAGGGGTGGGGTGATCCTGGATTTGGTCCTAAGTAATGCCCAAGATCTGGTGAGAGATATAAAAGTGATTGCATCGCTTGGGAGCAGTGACCATAACGTTATTGATTTCACTATTTGTATAAATAGGGAGTTGCCCCAAAAGACCGCCACGACCACGTTTAACTTTAAAAGGGGTAAATTCTCTGAGATGCGGAGGCATGTGACACATGGATTGAGTGACACATGGCTCAGCCAAAGGGGGGGTATGTGAGTTGTCACCAGTACAGCTTGGGTATAGGATACTGGGAAAGTTTCCACTTCAGGCTCATTTTAAACAGGAATATCTCTCAGATTTCCCATTGCAATTCTGATGCGCAGCCATATATGGTAGAACATTTATTTTATTTTATTTTTTATTTTATTTATATCCTGCCCTCCCCTCCGAAGGCAGGCTCAGAGCGGCTCACAGACCAAGGGTCAACACAAGCACACTAGTGTGACTGATAAAATAAACAACAATAAAAACATAAGACATAAAAACAATACACACACACATATATCTGTATGTAAGAGAGAGAGAAAGTGTGTGTGTGTTAAAGAAATGATTAGCCAGTTGAAATCAGTTTCCCACTTTTAGAACTATATCTTTTTTACATACAGTTGATATCATTGTTATTATTAATTTCTTTTATATCCCACCTCCATTCAAACAGATTGAGGCAATATATTTGGCACAGTTACCAACTAAAACCTACTATTCATTTCATGCTATTCCTGAATGATTCCAATGCAAGGTTTTTGAGTTTGTTTTAAGTTAATGGGCTCCCACTGTTTTCTTAATTCTGTATAATAATAATAATAATAAAATTTTATTTATATCCCACCCTCTCCGCCTAGGCAGGCTCAGGGCGGCTAACAACATTTATAAACATACAGTACAATAAATATAAGACTTTAAAATTAACATTATTTAAAAACCAGTCAGTATACAATTAAAATTTAACTTAATCTGACAGTGACGGTGGTATTTCCGACGCTAATTTCTAATTTCTATTAATGGCCAAACATCTCCCCCACAAGAGTGAATTTAATACATCTTAATGCATTAAACAGTTTCTTGTTCATTTCTGATTATCTGCACGTCATAAACTAGAAAATCAACTTGTGGCTGTACAAAGGATTGGAGAAACATAAACTGGCTTTTTAACTTTAACTTATCAAAAATCTTTCAATTCCCTCAACATTTTTCACACATTTTCATAGAGGAGTAACCTTCACATGTGCTTTGAATTTTGTTGGCAATATCTAGTGACCATGTGGCAAGTACAGAACTTGCATGATTTTTTTTTTTTTGCAGTTGTACTATTTTATTGGCTTCTAGGTTCTTCAGGTATGTTTTGCATGTGAAGGAATTCAAAAATTAGTTTCAAATTTTGCTTTAAGAGAATGCTGTTCACAACTGTTGTTTGTTGCATCTCTTTAATTACTGAGGACAACCCTCTGTGCCTCCACCTCAGTACAAATCTGCTATACAATACTCACCTTAATTATGTTTCCATGAAAATCACTTATGATACAATGCAAGGTGCAACAGCTGGAGAAGTAAAATCAAGGTAGTGGTTTTCCAGAGGATTCATAGGTTCTGTCCGTCCACACGAATGACTACTAAGGTGGCATTGCCTGCCCATGTGCGGTACCAAGTACTTACATGGTGCTGAGGCAGCAGCTTTGATTAGGAATGCTGCACATTTTGTGGTGGCTTTTCAAAAGTGTTTGACTGTATTGATCAGATGTGTGCTGATTACCAATTCAGCAATGAATGAATCAAATGTGCTGATTACCAATTCAGTAATGAATGCTTCAAATGTCTGTTCAACAGGTTTTAATTAATTAATTTATTTATTTTTAGAAACTGCATGTGCAAAAATGCTGCTGGTTCAAGCAGAACAGCTGCTATTTATGAACAAAACATTTTGACAGACATCGAGTGATCAGATTTTTTTTGTCCCTATGACGTTGCTCTCCTTGTGCTTCTTTCTGACCACTGTGGGGGCTTTTTTCTATTATGAGAGTTGCTTCTTCTGTTGCTAGCACATCTATGTGTGCAAGATTTTTTTTTCATTTTAAACATGCATATGCACTAACAGAGAAAACGAGTGCTGCAGTGGTAGAAAGCCTCAATAGTGGCTGGAAAAAAGTGTGGGGACAATGATGTTATAAAATCCAAGCCACAGCATCTATTTATGGCTGACTTATAAGATTTAAACTAGTTTAAATTAGGTAAACTGGCAAACCAAATCAAAATTGAGTCCAGTAGCACCTTTATGATCAACAAATTTAATTCTGGGTATAAGCTTACATGTCCATGCACACTTTATCAGATAAACCAAATGCTAGCCAAACTGGCAGGTGTTCATATATAGCCTTGATGCCTCTGACAATACCTCCTAATGCTTTTGATAAGATTTCAAGATTCACTTCCTATTTTGTGACACTTGGCAATAGACACTGAAAGTCCTCTAGTAATCCTTCATTTTAGCTACAACTTGAATCAGAAAGGGCTTATTTATAAGATTTAAACTAGTTTAAACTAAGGCAATGGATTATTAACCGAACAGGGATCTAAACAGTTAAAGGAGAGTACTTATATTTCCTTTAATAAAAGACATATACATTTCCCCTTGATTTCACTATAGAAAGAGTTAGAAGTCATGAATAAGCTAAGAAAAATCTTTTGAAAGAAAACAAAGCATTTGGCTTCATAACTGTTCCCCACTACGGACTTGGAAACAATTGGATTTTTTTTTCCCTTATGGGACTTCAGAACCTGCTGGGAAATTAGATGTCATTCAGTCTGTTCCCAGTTCAGGGATAAGGTAACCAGTGTGAGCAATGTCTTTGGAACAGGAAGTACAAAATTATATGTTTTAGAGAATACACGAGAAACTGATTTGGATTATGCCACTTGCCTGTTCCTGTTACACCCCTTTGTGACAGGAATGGAGTTACATGCCGCTATTTTCTGGTCTTGTTACAATTTCTCATCAAGAGACTCAAGTGCCAGATAGGTTAGAACAAAGAAAACATTTTAGGCATCAGAAAAGGCCATGAAGCTTGACATGTCTGCCCTTTAAAATGCCATACTCAGTACAGTGTGTGCAAGATGGGCAATAATAGGCTTTTCTTTCTGTTTCAACAGCTAGCTCCCCGTCCCTTCGTTCAGTCCCTCGGTGATTGGAGCGTGGTCGGGAGGCTGTCGGTCGGCATGTTCGTCGGGAGGCTGGATTTCGTCGCGGAGGGAGCGTCCAGGGTCCCTTGTGCTCCTCGCGAGGCGCGGCGGCGGGAGCTTCGTTTAGCGGCGGATTGACGTCGGCTGGCTGAGTTGTGCTGGGGGCTGGGTGTTTGGTGTAGGGAGGCCTGGCCTGTTGGAGTTGGGGGTGGTTGCTTGGCATTTTTTGCTCCTGCATATTGTGTGTTCCACACACATATATTGCAGGAGCTTGGTAGCTCAGAGTGGTAAAGCTGCAGTGTTGCAGTTTAAGCTCTACTCATATACTGGGATAGATCCTGGTGGAAGCTTGGGTCAGGTGACAGGCTTAAGGTTGCCTTAGTCTTTATTGACCGTGGGGGTGATGGGCCATCTGTGTAAGGTGGGAGGTGGAATCCGTTGCCCCCCCCCACCCTTGGTTATAGTGGACTAGCCTTAGGCTGTGTGGTAGCTGGGGCTGTTGCTAGGCAGTTTGGGTGGCCATTTTAGGTTCCTTAAGGAAGGGGCAGAAAGGCAGTTGTGCGGCCATTTTGAGGTGCCTTTATAAGAAAGGTGGGTGCGGCCATTTTGGTGGGTTATCTGGGTTGTAGTCGTGTGGCAAAAAATGGCTGAGGGTAAAGGTTCAGGCAAGTCGAAAGGTAAGAAGCCTGCACCCAGACCAGCTAAAGCGCCTGCCAGGAGGCCGCCACCTCCGTCATCCTCCTCGGATGAGGAGGGTGAAGGGGCGGTGGATTTTAGTATTCTGAGTAGGCTGAGGGCCTTAGAGCAGGCAGCGGGTGTTCCTTGAGTGGGGGGGGGAGATGTGAGGCAATCTAAAAAGGCGAGGCAGGCTAATATTCTCACCAGGTTGTCCATTCTTGAGGGCAGGTCTGGTGGAGTTGTGCTTGGCAAGGATGCCAGTTCCTGTGGCCCCGATGCAGGTGCGGTGGAGGCAGCGGGGACGTCGGGCATTGGTTTGCCGGTGGTGCCTGCTGGACTTGGAGGTAGGTTTGGTGATCGTTTGCAAGTCAGGTCCGGGCAGGTTTGGCCATGGGGGACATGGGGACCTGCTGCAGCAGCAGGGCAGGGTGCCTCAGGGTTGAGCTTAGGGGTGCCTACTCCTTCTCGGGCAGGGCTGGTACAGAATTGGGCATGGCCAGGGGGGCAGGGCATACCTTGCATGCATCCAGGTACAGGGCAGATGAACTTGTCAGGCCCCTTTTTGGGAGCACCATCTCAGTATGGGATGGTGCCTTTTACAGCCTTGCCTTTTGGGGAGGTTGCTCTGCCACTCGGGGACCATTTGCTTCCTGCCACAAGGGAGAAAAATTTAAAGGAAGAATATGTGGACATATTTTCTCTTCTTTATCGGGAATTAGAAAAAAGACAAAGAAGAATTAGATGAGAAGGAGAAGGAGAAGTTAAGGAAATGAAAGGTTGACAGAACATGGGCTAATTGGCTGCCTGGGTTCTGTATTTATGCCGGGGTGATCGCTAGGGCGCAGCCGTGGCGGGCGGCATCCTTGTTTCAATACTTGGACATAATTTATAAGGGCTATACAGCCTTTAGTGGACCAGCCTGGTTACAGTACGACCAGGAATTTAGAATGAGGGCTGCCCTATATCCGTCCCTCCGGTGGGATCAGATTCATCAGCAGCTTTGGCTGCAGGTTATGTCCCCGGCTAGGCCTAACCTGGGTGACCGATCAGATAGCGGTCATTTAGTGAGTAGGTCATCCACATCTGCTTCGTTAAGCTCTCCCCGTGGTACAGCGGGGCAGGCGGTTCAACCCCGCTTGCTCTGCTGGGAGTTTGGATCCATTGGGGTGTGTAATAGAAAGGCGTGCCAGTTTAAGCACGAGTGCCCCATGTGTGGTGGATCCCATGCCTTTGACAGCTGCCCTAAAGCCCGGGGGCGCAAGAATTCTAAAAGGCCCGGTGGGAGCGGAGGAGCTTTTCCAGCCAAGAAAGGGGCCCAGCCCGATAAGGGTGGGACCGCTTGAGCAGTGGCTGGCTAGGTATCCTAGGAGGGCTGACGGTTTGTACTTGTTGGAGGGTTTCAAGTTTGGGTTTAGGATCCCTTTTCAGGGGCCTCAAGTTCCGTTCATGTCTGGAAATCTTAAGTCTGTTCAGGGTTTGGAACAGGTTGTTAGAGACAAGATTGCCAAGGAGTTGGCCGAGGGAAGGATTCTTGGTCCTTTTTTGCAGCTTCCAGTGACTACTTTGAGAGTCTCGCCTTTAGGTGTGGTGCCTAAAAAGACACCTGGTGAATTTTGTTTGATTCACCATTTGTCTTTTCCTAAGGGGCAGTCAGTGAATGATGGGATCCCGGAGCATTTGTGCTCTGTAAGGTACACCAGCTTCGACCGCGCTATCGCTGTGGTGAAGCATTGCGGAGTGGGGGCAGAATTGGCAAAATGCGATATTAAGTCTGCGTTTCGCCTTTTGCCCGTCCACCCTGATGATTTTGACCTCTTAGGGTTTTCTTTTGAGGGCCAATTTTACATGGATAGAGCATTGCCAATGGGCTGCTCTGTGTCATGTTCTGCTTTCGAGCGTTTCAGCATGTTTTTAGAATGGGCTGTGCGGGAGAAAGTGGGTTTGCAGGATGTCGTTCATTATTTGGATGACTACTTGTTTGTGGGTCCTGAGGGGACAGGGCGTTGTGGGCAGCTGCTGGCTGGTTTTGCTGAGCTGACCGCTGAACTTGGGGTCCCCTTAGCACCGGAAAAGATGGAGGGTCCAACCCAGAGGTTGACCTTTCTGGGGATTGAAATTGACACGATTGATCAGTTGTCTAGGGTGCCTTTTCAGAAAGTAGTGAAGCTGAGGGCTAGGATTCATGCCTTTCTCCTTAAGAAGAAGGTCACTTTGCTGGAATTGCAGCAGTTGGTGGGGCACCTCAACTTTGCTTGCAAAGTGGTTGCTCCAGGAAGGGCCTTTCTTAGGAGGCTGTGTGATGCTATGGCAGGGTTACGCTTGCCTCAGCATAGAAGTAGGGTTACCTGCAGCATGAGGGATGATCTGAGGGTTTGGCAGGATTTTTTGGAGTCATTTAATGGGGTCTCCTTTTGGAGGGAAGACTTGAGGCGGAGCCCCAGGTCATGTCTGATGCTGCAGGTTTTTTAGGCTTTGGAGTCTATTTTCGCGGACATTGGTGCGCGGATGTTTGGCCTGATTCCTGGATGCAGGAAGGGGTAAACTGAGATCTTACGTTTCTCGAGTTCTTTCCCATTTTAGTCGCGGTTTGGCTGTGGGGGAAGGATATGGCCAATCACACTGTGCATTTTTGGTGTGATAATATGGCAGTGGTCCACGTCATTAATTCCCTTTCATCCAAATCGGGGCGGGTTATGAGATTGGTAAGGGCCTTCACTCTGCACTGTTTGCGGCTTAATATATTGTTTTTAGCCAGGCATGTTCCTGGGGTGAGTAACGGGGTGGCTGATGCTCTATCTCGTAAACAGATGGAGAGGTTTCGTCAGCTGGCCCCGGAGGCAGACCGAGAGCCGGTGCTAATGCCCCAGGAGTTATGGCAAATTGGAGAGCCGAAGCCTGCAGAGCGATAGGTCTAGCCATTGCGCCTAGCACTCGGAAGTCTTACGAACGGGTTGCGCGGCAGTTTGAAGACTTTCGGGCTGAGGTAGGGTATCGCAGGGTTTGGCCCCTCCTGGTGGAGGAATTGCTCCATTACTGTGTTTTGCTACGAGGTAAGGGGTTGGCCGTGCGATCTATTAGGGGGTGCCTGTCTACATTGGCTTTTGCAAGTAAGGCACTTGGTTATAGGGAGGATACAGCAGATTTTCATCTTCGAAAGATGCTGGAGGGGTGGTCTAGAGAGCCGGGCCCAAGTTTGATATTCGGAATCCAGTGTCTCCGTCGATTCTGCAGGGTTTGAAGAGGGTATGGGGCGTGGTGTGTGCCTCGTCTTTCGAGGCATGTTTATTTCATGCTGCGTCCTTGTTAGCCTTTTGGGGGGCTCTTAGAGTGAGTGAGCTGGTATCTCAGTGGGTAGTATGCCAGAGCTGGAAGTCAGAGAACCAGACATGACTAAAGAACAGTAAAGAACAAAGAACAAGAGGAAGGAAGGAAGGAGTAATAAGGCCCAGTAAAACCCACCTCTGAGTGCAATCAATACATAAATAGCAAGAAATAATAAAAAAACTACTACAAAAATATGCGAAAAGAAAAAATAAAATTAAGGGGACAATAAAAATTATTGTAAAAAGGCAATTGAGCTAAAAACTCTATTAGAGGCAATGGGTGATAGCCAAACCATTGCTGAAAGAGGAAGCGTCAATAAACAGTAGAGAGAAATATGACTAGTAGAATATATTCAAAGTAAAAGCCAGCACTGTTAATTACAGAAATAAATAATTAGACTTTCTACTCTCTCAATCACTGCAGTAGTCCAATGTATAAGAATGTAATAAACTGCACAAAATAAGAATGATTAATTGGAATAAGTATACTCAATATAAACTGATCAGACAAAAATGAAGCAATAAATGCAAAATAAATTAAGTATTCAAGTAAAACGTGGTAAAGGCACAATGTGGTCCTAAGCACCAATAGTCAAGTGATAGTCTTATTGGCTTCATTTTGATACTGTTTTATTATTATTTTATTGTTGGTTTTTAATTGCTATCTATTTATGTTTGTAATCTGCCCTGAGCCCTTTCATGGGAAAGGGCAGAATATAACTCTACTAAATAAAATAAATAAATAAAAAGAGATCAGGTAGTCAGTAAATTAATTCCAAAGTTGTGTCTAGCCCCAGTCACCCCCAAGAATCAATATAAACAGAGTGTCAAACTGAATTAATCAAGCAGATATACAGTTAATTAGCAAACTTTTCCTAACCCCAACCCCTCTTCCTCCATCAAGAAGAACAACTAAAAGATCAGAGCTCAAGTAATGATGCTATGAAAGTGCAAAACAAGAATACTTTTTAAAAGAATGCCTAGGTTTACCACTGTTAAAATGTGTACCAGTACGCGCAAGAGACTATAAAACCTATGAGAAATAATACTGCAAAATTGTGGACTAAAAAACCAACATATCAAAGCAATGTTTGTCAAGACTACTATACACAGTAGATTATAGACAAACTACTAACAGTGAACTGTGTCTTTAAACTGGGCAGAGAAAACCCTAACCCTATCCCTCCTCACACAAACAACATATACTGAACAGTTGCAATTATAATAGGCAAAAGGAATAACAAACTATAGGTGTATTAAGTAACAGGCAATACAGAGCAAGGCAATAGTATTACAAGAATAAAAAAAATGTCTATGAACTGAAATGGCACAATATAGTCTTTGCTTCCATTGGGGGAG
This sequence comes from Heteronotia binoei, assembly GCF_032191835.1. Taxonomy (NCBI): domain Eukaryota; kingdom Metazoa; phylum Chordata; class Lepidosauria; order Squamata; family Gekkonidae; genus Heteronotia; species Heteronotia binoei. The sequence goes on along the minus strand of NC_083243.1, from coordinate 110,310,622 downwards.
TCCACAGATCAAAATGAAAATTTAGGGAGTTGTTCTGGCATAGTCAGAGATACAAGTCTTCTTTTAACAGAGTGGCAACTGCAGTCAGGGTCTTCAGCAATGTGCAATGTATGGGGCATATCAAGGCTAGCATCTTCATCTGAAGCAACAAAAACATTGCCCTGAAGTACAACCTGCAGCTTACAACCTAGAGCCAGTTTGGTGTAGTGGTTAAGTGTTCGGACTCTTATCTGGAAGAACTGGGTTTGATTCCCCACTCCTCCACTTGCAGCTGCTGGAATGTCCTTGGGTCAGCCATAACTCTTGCAGGAGTTGTCCTTGAAATGGCAGCTGCTGTAAGAGCTCTCACAGACTCACCTACCTCACAGGGTGTCTGTTGTGGCAGAGGGAAGGTAAAGGAGATTGTGACTGCTCTGAGATTCAGAGTATAGGGTGGAATATAAACCCAATATCTTCTACTGGAAGGGAGCTACTTATAGCACACATTGGTGGCTTGTAATTGGGAAGTAATGGATTTCAGCACCTTCCTGATCTTTAGGGCTTCTTGAGGAGCATCAGGAAAAACTAGTATAGGAAGATCTTTAAATGAAATATGGTTCTTGCCTCAAGCTTCCTCCAGTATCTGTTTTCTTGTTCTCCAGTCTGCAAATTGTATAAATAAGTCTCTGGGTCCCTTCCATTGGGGACTGATCTTATCATCATATCATCTCAGTCCATTGGGGACTGAGATGATATGCTCATGTAATAACTGGTGCTGCTTTAGTTTCCAAATTAAGAACCCAAACTAACCAATTTCTTTCAAAGCAAATAAAATCATTAGAATCCTCTACTCCCTCTGGAAAGCTCATGAAATTTAAGGTTTAATTGTTTTGATTGGGATTCAAGGGCAAGTTTCTGGATTGTGAGTCCAAAGCCCGGAAGTCCTTCACTTCCTTTTTCAAACTAAGATCCATAGAGACAGCAGACTCTGCCGTCTGGGATGTTTTAGCAACAGCTGCCACCATAGCATAAGGATCTTCACTGTTACTGTGTGTATATGCAAGAAATCTTTTAAAAATGTGTTTAATTTAATTTAGTTTTTCTATTTATACCCCGCCCTATCCCGTAAGCGGGCTCTGATTGGCATACAGTATTAAAAAACCTTACAAAACATTAAACAAACTACATCCAAACTAAATAATTTCATAATTACAGAATTAACAGAAACCACGATCCACATCATTGCAACAAGTCATCACATATAGGCTGGTAAGTGTTCAGCATAACATAAACACCTAGATGGTAAGGTGCTAAGGGGAGAGATAATTTCAAGGGACACCCACTGGATCAATTAAAAGCCTGATGGAAGAGCTCTGTCTTACAGGTCCTGTGAAATAGATAAGTCCCGCAGGGCCCGGATCTCCAGTGGGAGCTCATTCCACCAGGTGAGGACCCAGACCAAAAAGGCCCTGGCCCTTGTTGAAGCCAGTCGGGTGTCCTTAGGACCAGGGATCACAAGAAGATGTTGTGCAGCTGACCTCAAAACCCGGGGGGGGGGGGGACTAGGGTTGCCAAGTCCAATTAAAGAAAAATCTGGGGATTTTGGGGGTGGAGCCAGGAACAAGGGTATGACAAGCATAATTGAACTTCAAGGGAGTTCTGGCCATCACATTTAAAGGCACAGCACACCTTTTTAAATGCCTTTCTTCCATAGGAAATAATTAAGGATAGGGGCACCAACTTTTGGGGCTCATAGAATTGAACCCTCTGGTCCAATTGTTTTGAAACTTGGGGGGGGGGGGTTCAAAATTTAAAAATTTTGGGCAGAGGCACTAGATGCTATACTAAAAATTTGGTGCCTCTACCTCAAAAAATAGCCCCCCCCCCAGAGCCCCCAATACCCACAGATCAATTTGCTATTATTCCCTATGGGAATCGTTCTCCATAAAGAATAATAAGAGTGCCCAGTAGACATTTCCCTCCCCCTCACGCTTTCTAAAGGGGGGGGAGGGCCTCCAAACCAGGGAATCCCCTGCCCCTCCCTCTCTCACACACATAAATACTTACTAGATCTTCTTCCTGCAGAACTTTCCTTGCTGTGAAAACGAAAGCAAAAGAAAGGGAGGGGCCGTTCTCCATGGAAACTATTACTGACCCTTTCCAATGAAGCCCTTCCTGTTTCCTGCACAGCCTTAAAGGCATACATTTTACAAATGGATCAGGAGTTCTACAACTACATGATGCCTACAGGCATGTTCTCTCCCCTCCCCTGCTTCTGGATTTTTGGAGAGCGGGGGAGGAAGCTGCAAATTCAGGGGTCCCCCGCCAGGGCAGGGGGGGGGTTGAGAAGCCTAGGGGGGACTCATATGGGAGAGGCAGTCCCGAAGATATGCAGGCCTCAGGCCATAAAATTTAGAAGGCATTCTGTTAAATAGAGCTTTTGCCTGAAATGCTAAAAAGTGATACATACATTCACTCTCTGATGTTTTGTGGTTAGCTCCATCTCCTTCAGCAGACATTTTGCAATTGTGCCCACCACCCTGTGCCAGAATTACAAAGGTGTTCACAGGCTTAAAAATGTTGGTGACCACTGATCTAGGCTTACTTTTCCCCTCCTCTTGCTATGGGCATTTAGCTGGATGAGAAACAAAGGGAGAAAGGCCTCTTTGGTTCTTGGTCAGGAATCCTTGATATTCATTCAGTGGATACATATAATTCCAGCTGAGAGTCAATTAGGAAGGAGAATCCATCCCATTGGATGGAGGTAAAAATGTGCTTCTCATTCAAAAGGAATTCTGATTTCTCACTTTCAGCATCCCATACTAGAGTTTTTCTCTACTATGAATACCATTCATATTCCAATTTATTCTGGAGAATCCAAATAACACTTTTTCCATATAACTGAATTTCCATGATTCCAGAGAGACAGAAAATTAAAACTTAATCCTTAAAAAAAATCCCTGTTCAAGTACAGCATATGGTCTAGACTGCTCAGCCTCTTCAGCTTAATCCAACAAAATATTATCACTGGGTATATGCTGATTAGGAGCCATTGACATAGACCAGTTTATTCCCTCATATCTTACTACATGAACCCTAGATGGAAAATGTCTCCCACATTTTGGTCTTTTGTAGCAAACAATGACAACATTGCCAGAACATTTTTTTTTTTTTGGGGGGGGGGGTGGCAGTGGCAGTGAATCATTTTGTAGAAAAAAAATAATTTTTAAAAAAAGACTTTAAACTTTATCAGTTGAAGGATTGCCTCCTTTGATTCAGTCCTGGGGTATTTCTCAAAGGAGCAACAACCAAAAATTTAACTGAGGATGCTGAAGAGCTGTTCAGAAAGCCCAGCTTTCAAATCATTTATCAAAAGTACTGGAAGTTCTTATTTTCTTGACAGGTTAAGCAACAAGAAATAGCAAGTCGGTAAAGTTAATCTCTCATACTGAACACTTCAACTATATTAAACGACTTTTATACATTTCATCTCTGACAATCCTGGTTCTTGTCAGTTAATTCTGAATTATATGGAATTATATCATTGTACTCTCACTGCTTATAAATATTATTGATGTAGTATTGAGAAAAGACAAAATGGGGTGACTAGTAACATGATGAAAGCATAGGGAAGTGGGCCATGTGAATACACCCTGGAGTCCACTGAATATTCAGAGAATATGGAGTTGCATGCTCACTTTCCACTGCCTAAGCTGTTATAGGTGTCAGTGCTTCTCTCATACTTTTTTTCTCTCATACTTCTCTCATATTTTTTGACTAAATGCTGCTGATTCTAGTGCATGTGGTTGTGTTTTTATGATAAATATTTCATCTGTTAGTCATAGATGGTGCTCACTATGTAAAAAACAAAAACAAAACTATGCCACCTGACTCCTTGTCCACATCACTCCTTGTCCCACACACCCTCTTTCTGTAGCAGTAGAAAACAGTAATAGTAAGAGTTTAGTAGTCCAATCACTGCTCACTTCTTCAGATTCAGGAATCTGAAGAAGTGAGCAATGTCTCACAAAAGCTCATACCCTACCACATTTTTTGTTAGTCTTTAAGGTGCTACTAGACTCTTGCTCTTTTCTACTACTAAAAAAGGTAAAGGTAGTCCCCTGTGCAAGCACCAGTCATTTCCGACTCTGGGGTGACATAGCATCACATTTTCACGGCAGACTTTTTATGGAGTGGTTTGCCATTGCCTTCCCCAGTCATCTACACTTTCCCCCCAGCAAGCTGGGTACTCATTTTACCGACCTTGGAAGGATGGAAGGCTGATTCAACCTTGAGCTGGCTACCTGAACCCAGCTTCCACCGGGATTGAACTCAGGTCATTCTTAGGACTGCGACACTGCAGCTTTACCACTACAGACGGTCTAACATGACTATCTTGAGCTATCTCTCTTTCTGTTTCACTGTGGCTCCTGACAGACAGATGTCCCTGCTCATTTTCTGGATGAAACAATGGAAATGGTAACCGGCAGTGGCCATGAAGGAACAATAACGTTTGCCAATCTTTCTTTGACTGAGCAGCAAAATTAGAAAAAAGACATTCCAGAGGGCATATTGCTTGAGGTCCCCAAAAGTTGGAACTAGCTTTGTTTACACAGATGCACATATAGAGAAGATGTATTAATGTGTATAGACTTTTCAATATTATTAAACACAATGCACTCATATGTATTTATTAAAACATAATGCAAAAAAGGAATTCAATGTGATAGTAAGGTCACACCATTTTTTTTCACTCCATGATGTAATCAATGTGTATATGCATTTGAGAACATCAGTAATCTTTGGGGGGAGCTGATTACAAACTGTGCCAAACCTACACCACTTGCATATTTTAGAAATACTATCCTATTAAACTGGAAGACAGGCAAAACTTTGTTATAGCAAGCATAGTTGTAGCAAACTTGGGACAGCAATGAAACACAATACTGAAAAGCATGTTTAAAGGGGAATTTTTTTTAAAAAAAAATCTTTAATTGTGTTTGTGTTCTTTATAAAGTTTATATTTCTGCTACCTAATCTTAAACAATGTAAACGCATGGCCCGGCCCAGCATGGCCCAGCCCAACATGGCCCGGCCCAACCCGACATGGCCCAGCCCAACAAGGTCTCATTTATGTCAGATCTGGTCTTCATAATGAATGAGTTTGACACCCTTGTTGTAGATTGTTCTGCCTTTCTTCATTTTTTTAAAAAATCTATTTCATATGTACTGAGCTACAGTATTAAGTGTATTTTCACATTTTTTCCCTAAATGTGAAATGGACCCAAGAAGGCTTCTGAAATACAATTTAAATACATTTCAACAAAATATTCTTTTAAAACATTAACATACAGAACACATCTCAATATCAGCTAAGGCCAAATACTGTGAGCCAAAGACTAAGACTCATTAGCTCTTGATATTTGGCTTGCACCCAAGGGCTCCTGCCTGTGGCCACACACACTTTAAACATCTACAACAGAAGATAAAGAGAGATTTAGCCTGGATATTAGAAGCTGACAGCCATCTTTCCAAAATTCCCCTTAGTAGCTGTGCATTCATGGCACAATCACCTCACTAGCAGTGTATGTCAAGATTGCGGCCTGTGCGGAGATAGGAGGAAATCAGTGCTGTTCTACAATATGCTAAGAGTAATCACACTAAGAACAAGATAAAACAAGAAAAGAAGGAATGAAAATTTCAAAGGTCATTTTAAGTCCACTGGGTTTACAGCCTTTGCTTATATAGGGTATTTTTTCAGCACTATAATCCTCTTCAGAGAGATGTGACAGTATACAGTGCTGAAAACATCTTTATACGGGTTTTACTTAGCCCCATAAAAGGTAGCCAAATACTGCAAAATAAAATTATTTTACCTTGACTATTTTCCATCTTTCCTTGAGAGATTTATATTGCATCAAATTGAGATCCTCTTTCATCTACAAAAGGTATTGCCCAATCTTTGAAGTCAATATGAAAGACAGATTTAGGACTCTAAGATTTGTTTTTTTTTCTTGCTATAGTTTGAATGAACACAAGAAGAGACATTCCTGGACTTCCAGGGCAGGAAAATGCCGTGCTGAGCAGCTTCTCATAAAGGGAGCAGGCTGGAACTTCTGTTAGGAGTAGTGGAAGGCAAATTAATGCCTACTGCCTACTTTTCTCAGTCAGAGATTAGTCCAAGATATGCACAGAAAACTTTGAGGAGATTTACCTTGGCTAAAAGGGAGTCCCCGGGGGGGGGGGGGCACTGTCAGTGTTCTATTACTTTAAGGTAAATTGGAATTGCCAAAAGATTATGTCATCCTTGAGTACAGGTGTTATAGTGTCATCAGGTGTGAGCCATTAACCAATTTGGAATGGGATTCGCTAAGGTGACTTGAAATGCAGTAGCCAGCTACCTGTTCAGTGTGGGATAGGAAAGGACGGATTCATGACTATTCATTTGGACTTTGTATCTGTACTTCTGCCTGGCTTTATTGGATGTAAGTGTATGACTATTGGACTGCTTCTTGACTCTGATATCTGCCTGAACCCAATACAGTTTGTTGAACCAGCTGTCTGTGTGAATGTCTTCCTTAGAACTGCAACTGAGACTGGTCTGACCAGAGTTACCCCATGGACACTTCTACTACTCCTCTGTCAGGGGCTCCTTTGAGGGGTCTCCAGAAAAGAGTTGCATTTTCATCATCTGCAGAAGTTTTCAGAGTCATTTATTTGACATGAGCTCGACAGAATCCTAACCTTCTTGGACATTACTAAACATCTAAAGCTACACAAGACCGGTGTGGACCTGGATAACTTGTAGAAAAGGTACAGATTACTATCTTTCATTCCAGGACTATTTAAAGTTAAACAGAATAAATTTAAAAGGTGGGAAATGAAAATCTAGAAAGCTTGGAAGAAGAAGGTATGAAGAGGTGAAATTTGGACTTTTTAAATTTAAAGGACAGTGCTAAAAAGTGAGAAGGAATTTATTGTTTGGTCTACTTGTGGTTTTGAAAAAAAAGAGCACCATCGTCACAGACCTGCAGCATATACAGTCAACACAGGAAGTACATCAAGTATCGTGAGATCTCTCTACTACCGAAAACGGGATTTGGTGGCAAGTAAAGCAGGAAGCATTAGATGAAAAGCCTACTCTAGGACTATAATACCATAGAAAAACATTGGCGGCCATTGCAAGGAGGTCAAAATTAAAATAATAATTTTAAGGTGTTTGGGACATTAATAATTGTTGAAAACAATTGAAAAGGTGATGAAAAGATAAATACTATCAGGCATTATTGTTATTACTGGACTTTAGAAGCTTTTAAAGGAAATTTTTTTAAAGGGAAGTAGAAAGTCGCGACTGCCATTTTGAAAGAAATAAAATTTTCAAAAATTAATATCGCAGCCTAGGAGGCTCTGAGGATGGTGAAATTAGGCTTGATGGAAAAAGCAAGCTCTAATCTTTTAAATTTGATAGTTGAATTTTAATTTGGTGAGAACAAAATTTTTGGTATTTTTAAATGTCAGAGCACAAGGAAACCCGTACAAGGGCTACCTCTCTGGAGAAAATGCAGGAACAATTAGAGGCAATGGAGGCTAGAATGATGAAAGGTATGAAAGACATGATAACTGCTTCTAAGAAAGAAATTATAGAAGAAATTAAAAAAGATATTGAGGATCTCAGAAATGAGACTGAGGAAACATCTAAGAAAGTGCAGGAGGTTGAGGGGAAAATGAAAGTACATGATTCTACCTTATTGAAAATACAGGAAAAAGTGGCAATCCATGACTGCAAATTGATGGAAACTCAGATATGTCTGAGAGGAGTACCTAAAAAAGGAAGAGAGTGACTTGAAAGAATATATAATAAAAATAATTGCAGAATTTTTGGAGGAAGATCCTGAAGAGTCTAAAAATATGTATGACTATATATACAGAGTGAACTCATTCTATGCAAAAAAAAATCTACTAAGAGATGTGGTCATAAGATATATGACAAAAGAAATGGTGGGAAAGATTATGAACAAAAATTTTGAAAAGACATTGATTGTGGCAGGTAGCAGAGTAAGAATCATGAAGGAATTACCAAGGCAAGTGATAAATGACAGAAGAATATACAAAAAACTCACAGAGAAATTACAGGACAATGAAATGAGGTATAGATGGATAATATCTGAAGGTTTGAGCTTTGAACTTCAGGGAAAAAAGAGCTACAATTACAAATGAACAGGAACTGTGTAGATTTTATGAAGAACATAAAGAATTTGCACGATGATGGATTACAAATTATCATCTAGGAATGTAAATGGACTAAATTCACCACAAAAAAGAAGGGCAACATTTCATTGGATTAAAAAGCAAAATTGTAATATAGTTTGTCTACAAGAAGTACATATAAAACAGAAGGATTATAAATTTCTATGGAATAAACAATTGGGATTAGAATTTTATTCCCTGGCTGAGCAGAATAAAAGGGGAGTGATTTTTTATGTTAAAAAGGAATTGGATCTGAAATTAATATTTAAAGATAAACATAGAAGATTTGTAGTAGTAGAAATAAATTTGAATGGGAAAAAAAACGTTATTGGGAGTGTACGCACCAAATGGAGCAAAAGATGTATTTTTTAAGGATATAACACAACAACTTGATGAATTGACGTATGATCAAGTTTTGATGATGGGGGACTTTAATGGAACAATTCAGAATGTATTGGATAGATCTGGACAAAAAAAATGAAGGAAAATTGCCAAAGTCTTTTTTTGAACTGGTTAAACAAGAAAATCTGGAAGATATATGGAGGAAATTTAATCCTGATGTATGGGATTATACATTCTTTTCAGCAAGACATAACTCTTTCTAGAATTGACATGTTGTGGGGGACTAAGGATTTGGGCCTTATAACAAAGAAAATTGAGATTTTGCCTAAAATAGGAGCTGATCATAACCCAATAATGTGGATTACAAATTCGTTGAAAAAATCAAGAAGACGAAGATTAAATGAGGATTTACTACAGAATAAAGAAATAGTGACATCTCTAGAAAACGAGACCAAAGCTTTCTTCCAAATAAATGATAGAGAAGATATTGAATTCCAGATGGTGTGGGATGCCTATAAGGCAGTAATGAGAGGAATATTGATAACATTGAACAACAAAGATAAGAGGGCAAAAGATAAACAGATGTTGGACATTCAAAATGAAATAAAGAAAAAAGAAGGTGAATTAAAGAAAAGGCCAGGGAAAAAAAAATTATGAGGGAGATCACAATATTACAAACACAAATGAGACATTTGTTAAATAAAGAATTGGAATGGAATTTGAAAAAAATTACAGCAAAAGTCTTTTGAAGGAGCAAATAAACCTGGAAAGTACCTGGCCTGGCAATTGAAAAAAAAGAGAGAAAGTAAAATTATCAGTAAGATTGTGGTGGAACAAAGAGAGATGGTGGATCAAGAAGGAATAAAAAGAGAATTTTTAAAATATTATGCTAAACTATTTAAGTGTGTTAAAATAAAGAAAAGATGGAACTATATTTACAAAATATTAAAATAGCATCCTTAACAGAAAATATGAAAAAGGTTTTGAATGCGCTAATTGAAAGAATAGAGATTGAAGCAGCAATCAATGCAATGAAAATTGGAAAAGCTCCTGGGCCAGATGGATATACAGCCAAATTTTTAAAAACATTTAAAGAGGAATTAATACCGAAGCTCCAAAAATTGATGAACATGATAAGATTAAAAGGTAAAATACCAAATACATGGAAGGAAGCAGTGATTTTGTTAATTCCAAAAGAAGATAGAGATGTCACGAATGTAAAAAATTGTAGACCAATTTCATTATTGAATAATGACTATAAAATATATACAACAATACTGGCAGAACGACTTAAGCAATATTTGACAAACTTTATAAAGGAAGATCAAGCAGGATTTCTCCCCAAAAGACAGATAAGAGACAATATTAGGACTGTTGTAAATATTGTAGAATATTACGAAAGACATCCAGAAAAGGAAGTAGCATTATTCTTTGCGGATGCAGAGAAAGCATTTGATAATCTAAACTGGGACTTTATGTTTGCAGTAATGGAGAAAATGGAGTTGGGAGAAGAATTTATAAGGATGATGAAAGCAATATATACTGATCAACATGCAAGGTTATGTATAAATGCAGACCTTACAGAAGATATGATAATTAGTAAAGGTACAAGACAAGGATGTCTGCTCTCTCCGCTGTTGTTCTTAATTTTGCTGATGCAAATTCAAGAAGACAAAGAAATAGAAGGAATAAAAATAAAAGGATTTACTTATAAATATAGAGCATTTGCAAATAATATAATATTTATAAATGCAAATCCAACTCAAGTAACACCTTTGCTGTTAGCTAAAATACAAGAATATGGAGAATCGGCGGGGGGTTATATAAATAAAGAAAAATCCAAAATTTTATGTAAGAATATGCAAGTAAGTAAGCAAAAGGAGTTACAAAAGCTAACAGGTTGTGAAGTTACCTCGAAGGTAAAGTATTTGAGTGTTGAGATAACAATGAAGAATATTGATTTGTTTAAAAATAATTATGAGAAGCTATGGATGAAGACATGATAAAATGAAATAAACTTAATTTGTCATTGCTGGAAAGAATAGCTGCAATTAAAATGAACATTTTACCAAGAATAATGTATTTATTTCAAACTATTCTGATTGTGAAGGACAGCAAACAGTTTAACAGATGGCAGAGGAGGATCTCAAAATTTGTGTGGGCGGGGAAGAAACCAAGGATCAAAATGAAAATTTTAACAGATGCAAAAGAGAGAGGAGGATTCCAATTACCAGATTTAAAACTGTATCATGAAGCAGTCTGCTTAGTGTGGATAAAAGAATGGGTGATGCTACTAAACTTTTGGCGTTGGAAGGTCATGGAAATAAATTCGGCTGGCACACTTATATGTACTATGGAAAAAAGAAGATGGATGGTCTTTTCTCTCACCATTATATAAGAAATAATCTGTTGAATATGTAGATGAAATATAAGAAATATGGTGATGAAAGGAAACCGTTATGGATAGTGCCAGCAGAAGTGATAAAAATAATGGCTGAAGTGGGTGAAGAAAAGTGGTTGTCATATAATCAGATATTAAAAATACAAGGCGGTAATATAGAGATGAAAACTGCGGAAGAGTTGAACAATAAATATGATTGGTTTCAAATGCAACAAATAAAGAGTTTGGTGGAAAAAGACATTAAAACTGAAGGAATAAAAAAAGAACAAACAGAAATGGAAATAGTTCTGCTTGGAGATAATAAAAAATTAATTTCAAAATGATATAAACTGCTTTTGAAATGGTCTACAGAAGATGAAGTAGTGAAATCTCAAATGATTAAGTGGGCAATTAATGTAAATAAAGAAATACAGATGGAAACTTGGGAATATCTTTGGAAGAATTCTGTAAAGCTTTCAACATGTCAAAGTATTAAAGAGAACTGTTTTAAAATGATGTACAGATGATTTATAACTCCAAAAAAGTTGGCAAAGATGAACCATAAGATGCCAGATAGATGTTGGAAGTGTAAAAAACATGAAGGTTCTTTTTACCATATGTGGTGGACTTGTGAAAGAGCAAAAAAGTATTGGCAGATGATTCAACAAGAAATATCTAGGATTTTGGGATACGAAATTAAGAAAGTTGCAGAGACTTTTCTGTTGGGATTATATATGGAAAAATTTCCAAAAGAAGATAGAACTATAATTTGGTACTTGCTTTCAGCTGCTAGAACATTATATGCTCAGTTGTGGAAGCAAGAAAGAATACCAGAGAAATGGGATTGGATTATAAAAGTTATAACATGGAGTGAAATGGACAAATTGACAAGAATTTTAAGAGACTATGATCTAGAAACTATTAAGTTGGAGTGGAAGAAGTTTAAAAGTTATATAGAAAAAGAATAGAAAATAAAAGGACATTGGACAATTTTTGATAATGATTAAGTCTTAAAAGAAAGAAAAATAGAAACTTTTGTTTTGTTAGTTAAGGATACCTTTAAATATTAGAATTTTAAGTATATAACACCGGCGGGGGTCAAGTAACAGGGGGAGGAGGGGTTAGAAAAGTAATATATGGGATAGTTAAAAAGAAAATTAATAATGCAAGAATTGATTGTTACCATATGTTACTGGAATAAAATTGTTTTCAAACCAAGAAAAGACATTCCTATTCACTGAACTAACATATGCTGGCAAGAAGAAAGCAAGACTATAACAGCTAGTTAGGTAAGTCATGTTATAAATACTACTTAGGCCTTGTACATGGGCACGTGTATGCATGTGAAAAGAAAAGTTTTTAGTGTCTTACAGATAACAAGAGGGAACACTTCATGGTGCAAATAACACTAATATTTATAGAGGATAATTTCCCTATTAGTGCCACAGGGGGCTTATAATTTATAAAAAAATTTCTTATACAGGAATAAAATTGTTATTGCTTTTAACCAGGGCTTTTTTTGCAGAAAAAGCCCAGCAAGAACTAATTTTCATATTAGGCCACACCCCCTGACACCAAGCCAGCCAGAACTGTGTTCCCGTGCGCTCCTGCTCAAAAAAAGCCCTGCTTTTAACTAAAAGACTCAACACAACTTACTTTGTTACTTTTTTTAAATGAGGTTTAGAGACCAGACATTTGCTTCCTACTCACAGCTGAGGCAGATGATGAAAGGAATGATGAATTAGCAAGAAACCCTCTTGGGGCTATGAGTCAAGTGACTCTAACCATCTGGACCTCAACACCTTAACATACTTTAATGGCTCTGTCTGAACTATCTTTTGTAAGGGAAGAACTGAAGTTTGACCACTACTTTGTGGACTTTTCTCCAGCCTATCTCCTGCACATGTGCATATACTTAATTGAACTTTATCATTTTGCCCTGCCTTGCTTTTCTCTCTCTTATTATGTTACTGGCATTTGCTAATACTGCTAATTGGCCTTCAAGCTTCCTGTTTTGTGGACTTCACAATACTGTATTCTTTACATTAATACAGAGACACGGTTTCATTTCATTAAAAAATTCATAATATCCTTTTCTATCCAATTCTATTTCAGTTTTATTCATGACTATGTATATGTTTTCAAAATTAAAGTTTATCTAGGGCAGTATATTCATTTCTGTAGTCAGAAGAATTTGTCAGAATTTGAATTTAAGGTTTGTTCAGTTAAGTAAATATTTTTATTTGGTTAAAAAAGCTTTTGCTATTTCTACCTGAAACTGAACATATTTTATATAGAGTATTATTTGTTTATCCAACAGAATTTTATCTTTTGCTGTTTCATCAAACTGAATATTAATATGTTGATTTATCATTATTAATCTTATATCCTGATAACATTTTTAACCATCTATTAGCTTTTTAACTCTTCCAAAAATAATTCTGTACTTGTTGTTTTGACTATATAATTTACAAACACCTTGTGAAGGTATCTTCCTTCCTGTGTAAATCCTATCCTGTATGCAGGCTTGTACCAGAGTGACATTTGCAGTTAACCTGCGGTCACATCTAAACACATAGAAAAGGTTATATTAACTTCAGCTTTGGATCTGAGAAAACAGCTGATTCCACAAGCAGCATGGAGCACCAGAAGCTCCCACTTTAAATGGGAACATTTATACATTGATGTTCTCATTCAAGAGAAAGCCTTTGATCCAAATCAAAGGGAGAATAGTAGGGTGGCTGTTGTCAGAGTGGCTGTGTGAAGGCTCCTCCTGAAATCACAATGAAGAAGGGAGGGTACTATAGCTATTTTCCATCATCAAAATAGCAGAACTAAGCCCTAAATTTTCTCCTCCATTTTAGCCCTTTCAAGGTCCCCCCCCCCATGCTCTTTCATGGGTAAATTAGTTTACAAACCACGGACTGAGTACAGACAGGCAGTTCTAGGCATATGGGAGGTGTCTCAATTCAGGTTGGTTCAAAATGGAGTGTCTGAATTTTGTTCAGACGTTTCCTCCTGAGCCACCCATATCCCACGTGTGTGTGTGTGTGGGGGGGGGTGCTTTGGCACAGTCAGACGGTTGTTTTACACCATTCCCTTATCTCAGTTTGGGTTTCTTCCTCCCCTCCACCCCCAATTCATTTTAGTGGTCATGCTCATATGTGCTCAAGCACTCATGCACTTGGTAGCTTTTTGTTTTTTGCAATAAAAAATTACTGGAAGCATCTTGGGGCAGCCTGGCAGGTTCACACCACCAATCCACCTCACTTGTGCACTCCCATGTTTAGACACCCCAGAAGACGAATGAAGGGTTTGCTACCACTTTTGAAGTGGTAGCTTTTTGAAATGCCTCAGAGATGCTGGAAGATGGGGTGAGTGCAGAAGTGGGATGAGAGGCAGATGTGCACGTCTGAACTTGAATTTTTCAGTCTATCTGGGGGCCATACCTATGTCAGCTTAAACTGACCATCTGGACCCAGCTGTGATGTTGCTTTATGATGATGAAAGCCTTGCAAACAATATGTTTGAAAACTGATCCTGACCTTCTAGCAATTCCCCTTTTCTCTCAAAGTCTAACAAGACAAAAGGTGGGTATCACTGCATTTTGTGAACACTTTGAGTAGAAATGCCCTGACCCGGATGGGCCAGGATAGCCTGATCTCCTCAGATATCAGAAGCTAAACTGGGTCAGCTCTGGTTAGTGCATATATGGGAGTTCACCAAGTAATTCCAAGGTGACTATGCAGAGGCAGGCAATGGGAATCTACCTTTGAATGTCTCTTGCTTTGACAGAGTTGCCATATGTCAGCTGTAACTTGATGGCACTTTACACACACGGAGACAAGGCAGAAATATTTTTATTTTTTAAAGAAAAAGCCTTTTGAACCAGTTTGCATTTTCTCTCTCTTTGAGTTGTTTTCTCTTAGTTTTGTTTTTCTATTTATTCACTGGAGAATCTTACAATTGGTAATTAATTTACTTTTTTAATTTTTCAAAACAGATAGTATATATTCCATAATTCTATGACTCTATATTTGTTTATCTATCTGATTGAATGCCTGTATGTCATGTATTGTATACAGGACATGTATGCACAATAATACACATAATGTTTTGTTGTTATTATTGAGCTAGAGATAGATAGATAGACAGAAAAACAGACAAATAATGTCAAAGTGCATGAGAAATCTAAGTAATAAAGTATTTTAAATCATTCTTTTCCTTTGTTAAAACAATCACTCAGAAACAATTTTAAAAAAGATCAGAGAAAGAAAAAAAATTACAGTTCCAAAGGACCTCTTTCTAACCCTCAATACAGTTTCTTTTCTTTTTAAATTTAACCTTGCTCTTCAGTAAGTAATTTTAGTCTCGAGCCTTTAAACTCACTGTTATGTGGTGAGTCATTTAACAGTAGGGAGTAAAGGAAGAAAGAAAGAGTGAGTGCCTCCAAAGGGTATATCTCTACATGAGCATAACTATGCACAAGGTTGATAGTGGCCCAAAAGGCAATCACATCAGTACCGCTGTTGTGTGTGAACCCAGCTGTTAAACATTGCTGCTGGCAAATTCTAATGAACTAGGCAGAATGATATGAGAAGAATCAATGACTTTCCAAAGGTAAAAAGGTGCAGGAAGACAACTTGGGGGGGAGAGGGGGTTAGTTCAGCTGAAGTAGAGCCCTTATAGTCCAAAAGGAAATAATCTAATACATTTTTTTCATGACAGCTCCTAACTTTAGATCCATACTTCTAAAAGATTTCCATATGTGTAGTTGCTGTGTTCCTCATTAATGGGGAAAAGATTTACTATTTTTTTCATCTGCTGTCACAAAATGTAGTTCTGCATAGTTATCTAGTGTTAAAAAAAAGAGAGAGAGAGCAATATTCCTTTGCTGGAAATGATAGTGGACAAAGCCTCTCTCTCTTTCACACACACATACACAATCTGAACATTTGGATCTTTGGATAAAAGATTACAAGAGCAGAATATTTTGGTATTCAGATAGATAATCAGCTAGACATAAATGTTCTGAGTACACGGGGTACTCAGAATCACAAACATGTCAAAAGGGAAATTTCTGTGTTTCCTTTTCATCAGTGAATTTGACAGGGTCTTTTTGCTTTTAAAAAATTCTTACTCCAGGGGAAAATATGTAAAATAGGGGACATTGTGAATTGGTATAAAAAATGTAATCCAGCCAGGGATGATCTGCTCATTCAGCCAACTGGTCATTTGGTAAACATTTACTGGATTCAGAGACTTCTAAAAATGTGATATATAAGTTGTTCCCTCATGAAAATATCAACTATACTGAGGATCTGCCCACTCAAATATACATATTTTAAGCATTTTCTCTTCATGGAAACTCTTAAGTGAAATAATACAGTTACTAAATTTACAGTGCCATCCTAGTCACAGTTACTCCTGTCTAAGCTTATTTATTTCAGTAAATAGACGGGAGTAATTCTGGATTGGATTGGATTGTTACTCAAAATCTGAGGAGGAAATTATAAACTTATGTAAAAAACCTGATAACGGGAATGGAAAATGGAAGAAATTAGCTTGATGTGGATATCACAACAAACTAGGGTTGATTTGTAAAATCTGCAATGATCCCTAGGTGTGTGGTGAATATTTTTTTTTGTCAAACATTTGATCAATGGTTTCATCACAAGGCCAAGTTGAATTAGAGTCTATAATGCAATGTGCAGAAAAGAACTTACTTCAAGGCAGAAAATCAAACTGCAGGTGTAGTGGAACAACTGGGTGACTTCTTAGCTACACAACCATCAGTAATATTCATTAAATTCACCTACCAACTGGGTCCACTTGCCATCATGTGTATTGATGCAAAACTGAGAAGCATTCATCCCTTGCATGTGGAATGATATGAAACCTTGATATAAAAAATAAACAATGAATAGATAATACTCAAATATCTGGATTTTTTGCCTGAATATAGGGGACCAGCTATTTCAGACATACAACTGAGTTCCATCACAAAGGGAGCTAAACCTAATTTTAAGCTACTTTACAGAGCTTCAGTATGAAGCAGTAGAACTAATGGAGTAAGGATGCCTGATAAAATATTTAATTATCACTCGTGCAATAAAGGAATTTCAAAAGTAGCAGTTATCTTACACAGGAATTTCAAAGGGAGATTAGAAAGAGATACTGCTGAATTGCAACTGATAACAAAGCTTAAAACAATGTATCCATCTGAATTGAATCAAGACCTAGTTTCCTGTCTCATTTCCACATTGGTAATTTCTCCATGCCTACTACCTCTCTCCCTCTCATGGATTGCTGCCTTGATGTGGTGAGAGGGCTTGTGCGGTTTAGTGAGGCTGTGGGCTATGCCATGCAGGGCCACCCAAGATGGACAGGCCACAGCTGAGAACTCAGACTAAATGTGATCCACTGGAGAAGGAAATGGCAAACCACTCCAGTATCCTTGCCAAGAAAACTGCATGGACAGTAACAAAGGGCTAAAAGATATGGCACTGCAAGATGAGCCCCTCAGGTCAGAAGATGCCCAATATGTTACTGGGGAAGAGCGGAGGACAAGTCCAAGTAACCACAGAAAGACTGAAGCGGCTGGGCCAAAGCCAAAGCTGTGGATGGTGAAAGGAAAGTCCGATGCTGCAAATAACAATACTGCATTGGAACGTGGAATGTAAGATCTATGAATCAAGGTAAGCTGGATGTAGTCAAACAAGAGATGACAAGACTGAACATCAACATCTTGGGAATAAGTGAACTAAAATGGACGGAAAGGGGTGAATTTAACTCAGAGGATCACTACACCTATTATTGTGGGCAAGAGTCCCATAGAAGAAATGGTGTTGTGGCATCAGGCCAAAAGCAGTACAAATATGTAATCAATATATACGGCTTTAGCGATGCTAGAAATATATGAAAGTGCTTTTGAGAAATAATCTTCTATAAGCAGTTTGTAGCAAAGGAGTGTTAGCTTGCAGAGAGAAAAGGGAACTGTGAAGGGTCATTGACCTTTCTAAACCGCAGGGTGAAAGCGGTGGAAAGAAGCCTAAAAGGAACCGTGACAGGTGCTGGAAATGGAGCAAGAAGATGTGTGTGTGTGGGTGAAATGTTTCTAGAAAAAGGGAACAAGGGTTTACAGAAGCCCTAACAGGGGCCCAGAAAGCTGAAAAACAACCCGAAATGTGATTAAAATGTGACGTAGGCACCTTCCCACAAGAAGGAGAACATGAGTGCTTTGAGTTGGCAGTTGGGGTGAAGAAACCCAATAAAAGGCGGCAGGCAACGGTAATTTGCTGCTCAGAGTTTAGAGTCCAGACTCTCTCTCTGATGCCCGTGTATAGAGCGCTTATGCACGTTAAATAAAGAAGCTGTTTTCCTGATTCCTCGTTTCCGCGGCCTCCGTTATTGATCCGGCAGAAATTGGTAATGTATAAATAGGGTTTCCCCGCAACATAATTTGGTGCATTGGCCGGTTTGGGGCCTTTAGCCCCTTTCTATTAGCCTGGCCGACTGCGGCTGCTGGCTGGTGGGACTGGAGCAATGGTAGTGGCCACCGGCCCTCCTTTGGGCTGACCGTCCTCAGTCTCCCCCGTCGCCGGCTGGCTTCGACCAGGCCTAATCGACCTAGCGGAACGGGGCGACAGGAACCAGCCCTGCTTAGAAGACCCCGGGGCGTGAGTCTTGACCCCAACCTAGTACCTTGACCACAAGGGCGTGGCAACTTTTTTTTAGGACCTTGTGCTCAACGTAGCTTTCTTTTACGTATACTAGTCTGACTGCAGTAGCGAACCTCTCCGAGATGGTTGGGTAGGTGACCATACCGGGTCGCCTGACAGCCCGCCTCCGGTGAGGGGCGGGCAGGAACACCCCGCTGAGCAGCACTCGTGGGATCCCACAGAGCGGGAAGGAGTACAGTCGCCTTCCGCCTGCGGCCTTCCAACAGTGTCTGATCGACGGAGAAGGGCGGTATTAGCCCCTTCTGCCGGCGGGCCTTAGTCGGTTCCGCATGCAGCCGCTGCACTAGGCTACGGGCTGCATTCGAAGAGGGGAAGGGACGCACTCGACCTTTCTGCCTCCTATAGGTAGGGTACTGAGTACAGAAGAAAACTAAAACGGCTGAGTCACCCGCCAGGGAGAGGCCGCCTCTTCTTCCATTTTGGGGAAAGTTTTGTGTTTAATGTTTAGGGAAATTGTGTGTCCAATATGTCTTCAATGTTTTGCCTGTCTGGTTAACCATCACTGATTTATACTCTGGGGGATGCCCCTGCTGTTTTTGTGATTGCCATCCTGACACAGGTTTTTGGCAAGGTACCCCACTCTTCTTCCAGAGCTTTCAAAAAGTGGGGAAAGAACGGAGGGTTTTGTGCCTCCTCATTACTTAGGAGTTTTATTAATGCAATAGAATCTGTCTGGTATGCCTGCTGCGTGCTTGATGTGTGACGGGTCCGCTGTTGCTTCAATACGAAGTATTGTGTGTGCCTGCGACGGTGCTTCGGGTTGAAGGGATAGCGGATCTGTCAGTACCGCGTTTCCCGCCTGCGTAAGCACGGTGGGCCGGGACCACAGAGAAGCGGCTGAATAGGCTCCCATATGTGTTCTCCCTCCCTTACCAGGGAAGAGGGGAGGCATTTCTACGATTGGGCAGATTGTGACTTCCGGGCTCCAGGCAATAAGTTTTATTATATAGTTCGTCCCTGGGTGCGCACCCCAAATAAATTGTCCCTCTGTTGGGAAGAGGCCCTTTGCCCCTACCTTCGGGTCCAATTGTGGGAAGGGTCCAACGATACAACAACTGGGTGGCTACTTAAGCGACGAGCGAAGACTCTCACTGGGGGGAGTGGCACCTGGGCGCGGTGGTATTTTCTTAGACAAAAAGAGGGGGATCGCATCTGTGCCTGGGAGATTAAATCCCAAACTGCCCATCCAGTAATCAGTAAGAGGGCGGTGAATTGGTCCCCCCTGATTGCCCAGCACCCATTAGCTGTGAAGGATTTTCACTCACGAAATTGTAAGCGCTGCTCTGAAGGAAAGAGCTCACTTAGCCTTAGCCCACAGGTTGAGCCTGAACTGGCCTGGTACGTAGCGACTTTGGATGCTGGGTGGGACCCCTTTAATACCAAAGCGGTGGTCTGCCAGTTAGTCGGCCAGTACCTCGACGATACCTCGCTAGTACAACCGTATGAATCCCTCCCCAGACTTTCAGTTGCAGGATCAGCCTCACTGGAGCCCCCTTCAGAGGTTCCGTAGGTTGGTAGGACCCTGGATCAATACCCCAGGATTGCTGACCCTTTGCTGGTGCACTTCACCGCGCCATAGGCACAGGCATAATATCTGTCTGTGGGTAGGAGAACAGGGGGAGACGACTGCTTGGTTGCTAGGAGGTCAAATCAGGGGCCCGACTGGAGGCGTAGGACGCACACGGTGGTGCTTCCTAAGGAAAACTCGGGAGGGTCCCCTACTGGCTTGGAAGGTCAAAGGTCGGACAGCCACCCCAGGGAGCTTAGAGGTTGAATTACCACCCAGCCTTGGGCCGCCCCTGAGGATTTGACGAGTCGCCTTTTTTTTTTTTTGGTTTATTTCAAACTCGGACTAATGCGGCCAAGGGCAGCTCGACAAATCATTGGTCTGAGTTTGGGGTGGATTATAAATAGGACTGTGGCATAGATAAACTCCTGGAGAAAAATGAGGAGTTTGGATTTTTTAGATGTCCCAGAAGGGTCCCCGCAGCAGCATTCAATAGCTGTAGGATCCCGAAGTGTATTATGGAAGCAGAAATCTTTAGCAGTTCCCCTTGTGGGTGCAGTTCTGCTTATAATTATCATTGTAATGGCTGTCCAAAAGGCACAGCCTTGCTCACCATGCCCCTTTCTTGGCACCACTGCCTGCCCACAACACTGGATTGGGTACCATGGGAGATGTTATTATAAGTCTGAAGATGAAAGGGATTGGAATAGTAGTGAGGCTAAATGCTCCACCTTTGGTGCCACTTTGGCATTGATTGATACACAATGGGATCTGAGTTTTCTAGTAAACCTGACTCGCCCTGTACACCACTGGATTGGCCTCTCCAGACCGACAGGCCTGGTGTGGAAATGGCAAAATGGCACAGAGTTTGCTGATCAGTTTCTTGTGCGAGGAGATAATGCATGTGCGTATTTGGATGACACTGGAGTGAGTAGTACCAGGTGTTCCCTGGAGAAAAACTTCCTCTGTAGCCAGGCGGATGCCTGCGCTGGAAGTGAAGGGAGAAATTAAGATTAGAGCAGTCACCGATTCACATTACTAGACGCAGCAGGGCAGTGTAAAGGCTGCTTGTGGTGATGTGAAATATCTCTGCAGTATTGCATAACCCTGGCCTCCCTCAAAAAACGGGAAGTGCGAGTGTGATGATTATGAGTTACAATGTAATGAAATAATGTGTTTTACCCCGGGAGAAAAATCCTGGAGACAGCCCCCAAAGATTATTAACCAGGAGAACTGTGCTTTATTTTGTTTTATGATTATAATGGGATTGCCATGCTCATGTCATAGGGATCCGGCGGCTGCGTATTACTTGAACTTGCACATCATTAATTGAATGTGGGTGTGTAGTTTGAGTGGTATGTAATTGCCGGGTGTGGCATCTCCGAATGGTCACCTCTTGGACAAGGCACTTTAGTTAGGAAGCCCCTGGGAATTAGATAGAGCAGCGTTTTCTGCTGCCCTCAGTAGTAGGGAGCGGGTCTTTTTAGCCCAATGCAAGGCTCCCCGCCTTTTTGGTCCTTCAGACCCCTGCCCCTTGCATCAGTTGGCACAGGAAACCCACGTTAGTCACGTGATGCCCTTTCCCAACTTCCGACCCATGATTAGGCTTGGAGGCATTCAGGGTAACCTCTATCTCCGTTAGGCATGTATCAAGAGGTTAGGGAGGCCTTGAGTGTTATCACCTTTTACCTGTACGATTGGCTCCCACGGAGGCGGGTTGACCGTTTTAGGGAAGAATTGGAGCAGTTACTCGAGAGAAAATATGAAGGCCACTGGTACCCAGAGACACCCCTGAGGGGGTCCGCCTATCGCTGTATTTGGATAGGGAAGACCAGAGACTCGGTAGTAGAATTAGCTGCCAAGAGAAGTGGACTGACTGTAGAGGATGTCCAGGACAGCATTCCTGCAGAATTGATTGTGTGGATTGACCCATTTGAAGTTTCCTACCGATTTGGGGAAGAAGGGCCAGTCGAGACCATGTATCTGAAGGGCAATAAAGGCTGCAGCACAGCCAAGGGGCAGAGCAAAAGCAGAAGCAGGCTCAACCCTGAGGCTCCGGCGTTTGTCCCCGCTAGGAGTCAGACAACCTTCTTGTCCGGCTCCCCACCTCCATTTTCGGACCAATCCTCTTGTCCGACTTTTACCGTCGCTACTTTTGCAGCTACCAAGTTTGGCTCCACTAAAGTAAAGAAAAGCAGCAAAAGGCTGAATTGGGGTCTTGCTTGCCCAGGAAAATAAAGAGTTGACTGTGAGATTTGTTAAATAAGTTTCTTCTCTTGTGCAGTTGCTAAACGCCATTGCTGGAAGAGTGAGAGAAGATGGCATCGTCCCCTCCACCGCAGGAGGCCCAGATTGATGTCAGCCTTGACGGGAGCCAGGAGCTGGGAGAAAGTAGGTCCCCTAAAGTTGGTCGTAAGGGACGAGCCAGAAAGACAGCGGCTCCAGCTGGGAAGAAGCACTGGAAGAAGACCATTGCGAAGACCTTCGGCAAGCACGAAGGTACCTACAACCTCGAGGTCAAGGGGCAGGAACGGTTTCTGATGTTTAAGAAGCTGAATGAAGCCCTAGAGTTTAAAGATGCCCAGGAAGACCTTGAGACAGGAAAGAAGACCTCAAAGGGTCGTGGTGGCGGCAGAAGACCCCCAGACGATCAGGAGGAAAAGATGCCCCGACCTCCGGGTAGGCCCAGGGCTATGAGACCATCATTGGCACGTGACGAGTGCGCCTTTTGCCGCGGAAGGGGGCATTGGATCCATTCGTGCCCGGACGCCCCTCCCCAATTTCGAGACAGAGGAAGAGGCCGAAGGGGAGTGCTCGACCACCACTGGCATGCGATGCGTGAACCAAGGGTCATGAAAGTGGCCACAGGATGGTATCTAGCCCCCTACAAGCGAAACCATACAGCTTGGAACGAGGTCTCAGACGTAAGAGCTGGAATTGACGCAGCACCAGAGAAAGATGACCACGGAAATGGAGAAGGCATAGACGAAGCAGCCGGCCTGGCCCCCGAAATAGATGTAAGTCCACAAGAACCTCTCCAGGAAGAAGCAGCGGCTTCTGCCCTTTTGAACCTCAGGAAGCTTTTCCAGGAAGAAGAAAGCTTGGAGGAAGGTCCCAATTAAACCTTGATGTGAAGCCACGAAGAGGGGACCAGGACCCCTTTTGAAGTAGTTTTGATTTATTTGCTTTTTGCGCTTAAAATGAAAAAAATGCCTTTCCTTTGCTAGCAAGAGCTCGCTACAGAAGAAGGGAAAAGGTAGGTTGGTCCCTGGGAAGAGTTAGGTAGTTAAATGTGCTCCAAGCTAGTTTTAGCTTGACACATTGCTTAGTGCCTTGCCCATATATTGTGATGCTTAAATAAGAGAGAAGATTTAGTTCTTTGTGATGTTATTCATGAAAGGCCCTTTGGAAGATTGCTAAGATGAGGAAACCCAGCCCCAGAAAGAAGTGTAATATGCTATATGATGATAGCATAAGCTTGTAGTGAACTTGACTTTGTTTTGCTATGCAGTTTTAACCAAAGTTTTCCTAGATAGGCCTTCCAGGTGGAGATTCACCCCCAGACCCGATTGCTTGAAGCCCGACCTCTGGACCTCACTCACCGGCAGTAGTGAGGCTCCACAGGCAACGCCCTCTGGATCCTGGCCTACAGGAAATGGCAGGATTCCACAGGCATCGGAGACGACTCTCCCTGGGCGTAGAACAGTCAACTCCTGTGCGACTGCAGCTAGGGAGCTCGATTGCTCTACACTCCGGGAAGAAGAAATTCCTCAAGCAACAGCCAGCTGATCGAGTTGAGAGATCCATGATTGCAAATGGTTATCAAATGTATTCCAGATGCGTTCCTGAGTATGGGTTTGATGTTTGGGTTTAATAGGTTGATTTTAGTATGTGTGATGGTTTGTGGATGTCATGATAAGTAATCAAACTCCGTTTGAAAGAGGGGAAATGTGGCATCAGGCCAAAAGCAGTACAAATATGTAATCAATATATACGGCTTTAGCGATGCTAGAAATATATGAAAGTGCTTTTGAGAAATAATCTTCTATAAGCAGTTTGTAGCAAAGGAGTGTTAGCTTGCAGAGAGAAAAGGGAACTGTGAAGGGTCATTGACCTTTCTAAACCGCAGGGTGAAAGCGGTGGAAAGAAGCCTAAAAGGAACCGTGACAGGTGCTGGAAATGGAGCAAGAAGATGTGTGTGTGTGGGTGAAATGTTTCTAGAAAAAGGGAACAAGGGTTTACAGAAGCCCTAACAGGGGCCCAGAAAGCTGAAAAACAACCCGAAATGTGATTAAAATGTGACGTAGGCACCTTCCCACAAGAAGGAGAACATGAGTGCTTTGAGTTGGCAGTTGGGGTGAAGAAACCCAATAAAAGGCGGCAGGCAACGGTAATTTGCTGCTCAGAGTTTAGAGTCCAGACTCTCTCTCTGATGCCCGTGTATAGAGCGCTTATGCACGTTAAATAAAGAAGCTGTTTTCCTGATTCCTCGTTTCCGCGGCCTCCGTTATTGATCCGGCAGAAATTGGTAATGTATAAATAGGGTTTCCCCGCAACAGTGTGACCTTTATAGTTAACAAGAGAGTGAGGAAGGCAGTAATGGGATACAATCTCAAAAATGACAGAATGATCTCAGTCTGTACCCAAGGCAAACCATTCAATATTACAGTAATCCAAGTCTATGTCCCAACCACTGATGCAGAAGAGGTTGAAGTGGAGCAGTTCTGTGAAGATCTACAACACCTTCTAGAATTAACACCAATAAAAGATGTCCTCCTCATCATAGGGGACTGGAATGCCCAAGTAGGAAGTCAAAAGGTAACCAGAACAACTGACAAGTTTGGCTTTGGAGAACAAAATGAAGCCGGGCAAAGGCTAATAGAGTTTTGTCAAGAGAACAAACTGGTCATAGAGAACACCCTCTTCCAACAACCTAAAAGACTTCCAACAATTCTACACATGGACATCATCTGATGGGCAAAACACTTGATGGGCAACACATATATTCTGCAGTCAAAGATGGAGAAGCTCCTTACAGTCAGCAAAAACAAGACCTGGAGCTGACAGCAGCTACTCATTGCAAAAATTCAGGCTTAAACTGAAGAAAACTGGGAAAGCCATTAGGCCATTCAGGTTTGACCTTAATCACATCCCTTATGAATATACAGTGGAGGTGAAGAATAGGTTTAAGGAACTAGAGTTGATAGACAGAGTGCCTGAAGAACTGTGGATGGAGGTTCGTGACATTGTACAGAAGGCAGCAATCAGCACCATCCCAAAGAAAAAGAAATGCAAGAAAGCAAAGTGGCAGTCTGATGAGGCTTTGCAAATAACTGAGAAAAGAAAGAAAGTGAAAGGTGAAAAGAAAAAATTCACCCAACTGAATGCAGATTTTCAGGGAACAGCAAGGAGAGATAAGGAGGTCTTCCTGAAGGAACAATGCAAAGCAGTAGAGGAAAATAACAGAATGGGAAGGACAAGAGATCTCTTCAAGAAAATTGGAGAAATCAAGGGTACATTTCGTGCAAAGATGGCCATGATAAAGGACAAAAATGGTAGGAACCTAACAGAAGCAGAAGAGATCAGAAAGAGGTGGCAAGAATACACAGAAGAATTATACAAGAAGGATCTCAATGTCCTTGACAACCATGACAGTGAAATCGCTGACCTTAAGCCAGACATCCTGGACTGTGAAGTCAAATGGGCCTTAGAAAACATTACTAACAACAAAGCATGTGGAGATGATGATATCCCAATTGAGGTATTCAAAGTCCTAAAAGATGATGCTGTTAAAGTGATGCACACATTATGTCAACAAATTTGGAAAACGCAACAGTGGCCACAGGATTGGAAAAGATCAGTTTATATTCCAATCCCAAAGAAGGGTAATGCCAAAGAATGTTCAAACTATCAAACCATTGCACTCATTTCACATTCCAGCAAGGACATGTTAAAGATCCTACAAGCTAGGCTTCAGCAGTATGTAGATTGGGAACTACCAGAAATTCAAGCTGGGTTTTGGAGAGGTAGAGAATCAAATCGCCAACATTCGCTGGGTTATGGAGAAAGCACAGGAGTATCAGAAAAATGTCTATTACTGTTTCATTGACTATGCTAAAGCCTTTGATTGTGTGGATCACAACAAACTATGGCAAGTCCTTAAAAAGATGGGAGTACCAGACCACCTCACATGTCTCCTGAGAAACCTGTATAAAGGTCAATAAACAACCATCAGAACGGGATATGGAACAACCGATTGGTTTAAAATAGGAAAGGGGTTCGACAAGGATGTATATTATCATTCTGCTTATATAATTTATATGCAGAGTAAATCATACGGAATGCTGGCCTGGATGAAGCAGAAGCTGGAATTAAGATTGCTGGGGAAAACGTCAACAACCTCAGATATGCAGATGATACCACTCTAATGGCAGAAAGTGAGGAGGACCTAAAGAACCTCTTGCTAAGGGTGAATGGGGAGAGCACAAAAGTAGGCTTGAAACACAATCTCAAAAAAAACTAAGATCATGGCATCCGGCCCCATCACACCGTGGCAAATAGAAGGGGAAGACATGGAAGTAGTGACAGACTTCACATTTCTAGGATCCAAGATCACTGCAGATGGTGACTGTAGCCATGAAATTAAAAGACGTTTGCTCCTTGGGAGAACAGCTGTGGTGAACCTGGACAGAATAATAAAAAATAGAGACATCACCCTGCCAACAAAAGTCCGTATAGTCAAAGTGATGGTATTCCCAGGAGTAATGGATGGCTGGACCATAAGGAAGGCTGAGCGCAGAAGAAAATATGCTTTTGAGCTGTGGTGCTGGAGAAGACTCTTGAGAGTCCCTTGGACTGCAAGAAGATCAAATCAGTCAGTCCTAAGGGAAATAAACCCAGACTGTTCCCTGGAAGGTCAGATGCTGAAGCTGAAATATTTTGGCCACCAAATGAGAAGGCAGCACTCACTGCAGAAGATCCTGATGCTGGGAAAGACAGAAGGCAAAAGAAGAAGGGGATGGCAAAAGATGAGATGGATGAACAGTGTTACTGATGTGACAAACACGTATTTGAGCACACTTTGGAGGAAGGTGGAAGACAGGAGGGCCTGGCGTGACTTTGTCCATGGGGTCGCAAAGAGTCGGACTTGACTGTGCGACTGAACAACAACAAACTACCTCTCTACATATCACACCTAATCAAATCACACCTTCTATTGTCATTTGCCTGGTAATCACTCCACTTTCCAATATATAGGACAGATGGACTAACATTCTAGCTCTCAGTTTTTATATGGAGCTGCCATTTGGATGAAGGAAATATCTGAATCATCTGATCAGATTCTTATTCAGTTCTTGTGTCATATTGCAGGTGTTCCCAACTGCGTAGCAAGGACTGCACTTAGAGAGGAATTTGCACAGTGCACAGAGCTTAGAAGGCTGCTTTTAAACTGAGATTGCAAGCCAATGTCCACGGGGGTCTCCTTCATCTTCTAAAGGAGGACAACTATAAATGTACTTGGCTAATATATGTAAGAAAATAAACTGGAGAGGACTGGTCTTTCCTCCACGGTACTTAATAATACAAACCCTCTTTGCATTATTACCCTCTTTGCAATAATACCCTCTTTGCATTATTAAGCTGCGCCTTGCCAGAGGCTGAGCACATTTCAGAGAGCTCTGAGAGAGAGCAGATAAGAAGGGCTATAAGGGTGAGGTTTGGCTTTCTAAACAGCTGGGGGAGTTGCTGAGAATTCCTGAGTTTGTGTGACTGTGTGATTGCTGAAAATTCTGAGTTTGTGGTTGCTGGGGAACTGCTGTTTGTTTCGTTCGAGTGAGCTGAAGGTGATTGTTGCTGATTGATTAGGAGTGGCTGTGTTCCTGTGGCAGACTGAGGCCCCACCCTCTTTGCATTATTAAGCTGCGCCTTGCCAGAACGGTGAGAGCTGAAGGGCAAGAGTTTAAATGGCTCTTGGCCTGGGGGCTGTGTAAGGACCAGGAACCCAGATCCCTATTTTCCTTGTGTTCCCACTAAGGTAAGTAGACCCCCCAGAAGGAGAGGCACATAAACAAACAGGATTTAAAAGGGGACTGTATATTTTTAAAAAGCTATTGTGAAGGTAGAATGCCAGCAGGGGGGTTGGGGGCTTTCCAGTGTTTTGCACTGAGTGTCACATGTATGACTATCTGCCCACAGGACAGATGTCTTGGGTGTGTGCTTGATGCAAGGAGCTCCTGGTACTCAGGGAATGAGTTTGTACCCTTGAGGCCGAGGTGACTGACCTGGAGAAGCAGAGACAGTCAGTTAGGCACTCGGAGAATTCTGGTCACTGCACCTCAAAAAGGATATTATAGCATTAGAAAAAGTCCAGAAAAGAGCAACTAGAATGATTAAAGGTTTGGAACACTTTCCATATGAAGATAGGTTAAAACACTTGGGGCTCTTTAGCTTGGATAAACATTGACTGCGTGGTGACATGATAAAGGTTTACAAGATTGGAGAAAGTAGAGAAATAAGTCCTTTTCTCCCTTTCTCACAATACAAGAACTCGTGGCTATTCAATAAAATTGCTGAGCTGTCAGATTAAAACGGATAAAAGGAAGTACTCTTCACCCAAAGGGTGATTAACATGTGGAATTCACTGCCACAGGAGGTGGTGGTGGCTACAAACATAGCCAGCTTCAAGAGGGGATTGGATAAAAATATGGAGCAGAGGTCCATCAGTGGCTATTAGCCACTATGTGTGTGTGTGTGTGTGTATATATATTAGCCACTGTGTGATACAGAGTGTTGGACTGAATGGGCCATTGGCCTGATCCAACATGGCTTCTCTTATGTTCTTAGAAGACTCTCAGGGACGTATTAGATGAGCCCCACTGAACGTGGCAACCCCATTGCTACCAGGGAGCATGAGGGTCAAGAGGGAACAGGGCACCATGCTGAGGATAAGGGGAATGTGCCCTTATAAGGGACCTCTTCTTTAGTTGGTGAGCGGGTATCCTTTCGCGCCAAGAAACCATCCCTGGGCAAGGAGAGAGGCGGGGTCTTGGTAGTCGGTGATTCGATCCTTAGGCAAGTAGACAGCTGGGTGGCAAAACCGTGTACTGACCGTATGGTGACTTGCCTGCCTGGTGCAAAGGTAGCAGACATTAAGCATGTTGTAGATAGGCTTATAGACAGTGCTGGGGAGGAGCCAGTGGTCATGGTGCATGTTGGCACCAACGATGCGAGGAAATGCAGTCATGAAGTCATGGAGGAAAAATTTAAACTGCTAGGCAGGAGACTTAAGGCAAGGAGATTGACAACAGGCTGGCAAAGGCAAACCGTGCATTTGGCCGACTGCACAAAAGAGTGTGGAGCAACAAGCATCTGAAAAAAGGCACAAAGATCAATGTTTACAAAGCGGTTGTGATGACAACCCTCATCTACGGCTCCGAATCGTGGGTTTTATACCGTCATCACCTGCGACTCCTTGAGCGCTTTCATCAGCGCTGCCTTCGCACCATCCTCAACATCCACTGGAGTGACTTTATGACCAACACTGAAGTCCTCAAGCGGGCGGAGGTTACCAGCATCGAGGCACTGCTGTTGAAGACGCAGCTGCGCTGGGCAGGGCATATTTCTAGGATGGAAAACCACCGCCTTCCCAAGATTGCCCTGTATGGCGAACTCTCCACCGGCCATCGAAATAGAGGGGCACCAAAGAAGAGGTACAAGGACACCTTGAAGAAATCCCTTAGCACCTGTCACATCAACCATCACCAGTGGTCTGACCTAGCCTCAGATCACAAAGCATGGAGGCACACCATCCACCAGGCTGTCTCTTCCTTTGAGAACGCACGCATAGCTGGTCTTGAGGACAAAAGGAGATTGAGGAAGAATCGCACTGCTACAGCACCAACCCTAAATCAGACTTTTCCCTGCAGCCGCTGTGGCCGGACCTGCCTGTCCCACATTGGTCTTGTCAGCCACCAGCAAGCCTGCAGCAGACGTGGACTATTGCACCCTTCTTAAATCTTCGTTCGCGAAGCCAAGCCGAGGGTGAGTTGCAATGTTTAGTGTTGGGGGGAAACATAGACATTGTGAGAATTTCAGAAACTTGGTGGAATTAGTAGAATTAGTGGGACATGGTGATTCCTGGATATAAGTTATATCAGAAGGATAGGGAGGGAAGGGTTTTTGGGGTGGCTCTGTGTGTCAGAGAGGGTATACGGTCCAGTAAGACTGAGGCCAAAGAATTAGATTCCCTTCTAGAAATGCTTTGGGTTGAAATAGAGGGCCCAAAAAGAAATTTAACTATGGGAGTTTGTTCTCGCCCACCAAATCAAAAGATAGAGGATTATTATAATATGATGGAAGGATTAAAGATAGCGGCTAAACGTAAAAATCATGTCATAATAGGTGATTTTAACTACCCGCAGATCGATTGGGTCAATATGTGTTCAGATCGAGAGAAAGAGATTGAGTTTTATTATATATGTCCTTAAGTCAGTCTCAGCAGATTCAGGCACCCCTCTCAAACGTATCTGATTTTCCATTAGTTTACAGTCTTGTAACAATGCTTTCTCCTGCATTTTCTTTATAGTGGAGTCCACTGTATCTATTCTCAAATCTTGGTCTTTCACCTTTTCTTCCACCTCCTGCACTTTATTTAACGCTGCTTGGGAGTCTTTTCTGAGATCTTCAATTGCTTTTTTTAATTTCTTTTTTAACCGCCTCTGCACTGGATTCAATGTCTTTTTAAATTCCTTCTTACTTTCTGTTATTGATTCCTTTATTATTTTTACCAATCTAGCCTCCATAGCTTCAATTGCCTCCTGCCATTTAGCCATTTTTGCTTCTTCAAGTGACCTAGCCTCGTACAAATCTGCTTTGCTCCTGATTTTTGCACAGACATCACTGCCTGGCCATTGCTAAAATAGGCTCCAAAGTTGACCTCACAAATTTGATTTCCAGTTGCACAGTCTTATAGATTAGAGCATGCCTTTTTAAATGAGCCCAAAATTGCCATTCCCAGAGGCTCCTAAATCAAGATATTAATTTTTTAAAGTTTTATTTTCTTCAAAATGGTGTCCGCGACTTTTCTGTCCCTTTTAAAAGAACTTTTCCTTTTTTCTCCTACAGTGCACCAAAATTGATTCAAAGCATATAATCCAATATATTTCACCTTTTATTGATGATATCTGCCGGCTCCACTATTTTTTAAAGTCCCATTTTCTTTTAAATTTTTTTTTAAAGTTTTGACCTTCTTTTAATGGCCACCAGTAATTTGCTATGATTTATGGTCCTAGAGAAAGCTGGGAGGCTTTCAGTTTTCCCTTCTCTTAATGGATACTTTCTTCCTTGCTTGCCACAAAGTCTCATTTTCGATGGTTAAGAAGTCTCGCATGGTTTCTATGATGCCATTTCCTGTGATGTCTTCGCCAAGTCAGCAGTTCTGTTTCGAAGTGGGTTGTCTGACCCAACCACAGGTATTCAAAACAAAAGTTATTTTTCCTCTTTTAATCTTATTTCTTGAATTTCATTAGTCCCATTGCTGAGTTTTTGGGTGATGACCCAGATGAAACCAGTTATTTCTATGACTATATCTACAGGGTTTACTCAGATTATGCAAAAAAAAAAAACACACAAACAAATTACCAAGAGATGTGGTAGTAAGATTTGTGACAAGAGATATGGTGGGAAAGATTGTGAGCAAACAATTTGAAAGTACATTGGAGGTGAATGGCAGTAGAATAAGAATTATGAAAGAATTGCCAAGGAAAGTTATAAACAATAGGAGATTATACAAAAAATTGACTGAAAAGCTGAGAGAAAATGAAATGAGATATAGAGGGATACTTCCAGAGGGTCTAAGTTTTGAATACAAAGGAAAGAGATTTACAATTACAAGCACTCAAGAATTTACGAAGTTCTTGGACAGATATAAGGAATTTGGGGGTACAGACTAAAAGTAAAAAATCATTATGGATTACAAATTAATATCTTTGAATGTAAATGGACTAAATTCACCACAAAATAGAAAGGGCAACCTTTCATTGGATTGGGAAACAACAATGTAATATAATCTGTCTACAAGAAGTACACATTAAACAAACGGATTACAATTTTTATGGAACAAACAACTTGGTACGGAATTTTGTTCTTTGGCCAAGGAGAAAAAAAGGGGTGTTGTTTTTTATGTTAAACAAGAATTAGACCCAAAATTGATTTTTAAAGACGATGATGGCAGATATATTGCGGTGAAAGTGATGTTGAACTATAAAAGAACTTTGTTATTGGGATTGTATGCCCCAAATGGAGCAATAGATTCTTTCTTCAAAGACATTATGCAACAATTAGATCAAGTGGCATATGAGCCAATTATGATAATGGGAGATTTTAATGGAACAGTTAAAAATATTTTGGACCGATCTGGGGAAAAAATAATGAAGGAAAACTACCAAAGTCATTTTTTGATTTGGTAAAACAAGAAAGTCTGGAAGACATATGGAGGGAATTTAACCCTAAAGAACATGACTATACTTTCTTTTCAGCAAGGCATAATTCTTTCTCGAGAATTGATATGCTATGGATTACAAAGAATCTTGGACTTATAACAAAAAAAAAATAGAGATTCTTCCTAAAATAGGGGCAGACCACAACCCATTAATGTGGTCTGCAAAACCCATGAAAAAGACCCTAAAATGGCAGATAAATAAAGATTTGCTACAGAAACAGGAAGTAGTGGCATCTCTGGAAAAAGAGACTAAATTCTTCTTTCAAATAAATGAAAAAGAGGACACTCAATTTCAAATTGTGTGGGATGCCTATAAAGTGGTAATGAGGGGCATCTTAATTACACTGAACAATAAAGATAAAAGAGCCAAAAATAAGCAAATGATAGACATTCAGAAAGAAATTGGAAAAAAAGGAGAAGGAGCTTAAAAAGAGACCTGGGGAAAAGAAAATTATAAGTGAGATTACAATACTACAAAGTCAATTGAGACATTTGTTGAATAAAGATGTGGAATGGAACTTAAAAAGACTTCAACAGAAATCTTTTGAAGGAGTGAATAAACCTGAAAAATATTTGGCCTGGCAAATGAAAAAAAAGAGAATAAAATTATTAACAAAATTGTATCGGGAGGTAAGGACATTGTTGATCAGGAAGGAATTAAAAGAGAATTTTATAAATATGCCAAGCTGTTTAAATGTCAAAAGGTGGGTAGGGAAAAAATTGATGCATATTTACAGAAAATTAAAGTAAACCCCTTAACAGGAAATATGGAGAAGGTATTAAATGAACCAACTGAAAAAGGAGAAATAGAGGCGGCAATTAATTCAATGAAATTAGGGAAAGCACCCGGTCCAGATGGCTTTACAGCAAAATTTTTCAAAGTCCCCGCGGAGGCGCTATTATCAAAACTTCAGAAATTGATGAATATTATAAGAATAGATGAGAAAATACCTAAAACATGGAAAGGAGCAGTAATTTCATTGATACCGAAAGAAGACAGAGATGCTACGAATGTAAAAAACTATAGACCAATTTCATTACTCAACAATGATTATAAAATATATGCCAGAATTTTAGCAGAACGCCTTAAACAGCATTTGAACAATTTTATTAAAGAAGAGCAAGCAGGATTTCTTCCCAGGTGGCAAATTAGAGAATATCAGAACAGTTATAGATATCATTGAATATTATGAGAAACATCCTGAAAAAGAAATAGCATTATTTTTTGCAGATGCAGAGAAAACATTTGATAATGTGCAATGGGATTTTATGTTTGCAGTGATGGAGAAACTGAGATTGGGAGAAGATTTTATAAGAATGGTGAAGGCGATATATACTGAACAACAAGCAAGGCTCTGTGTAAATGCAGACTTGATGGAAAAAATGATAATTAGTAAAGGAACAAGATAAGGTTGCCCTCTATTTCCATTTATATTTATAATGACTTTAGAGGTTTTGCTTATGCAAATTCAAGAAGATAAAGAGATAGAGGGACTGAAATTGAAAGGTTTTTCTTATAAATAAAGAGCGTTTGCAGATGATGTAATGTTTATAAATGAAAACCCCACTCATGTAACACCATTGTTGCTTAGTAAGATACAAGAATATGGAGAACTGGCAGACTTGTAGACTTCCGGGGTTGGAAAATGGCGAGTTGAGTTGCTTTCTCTAATGGGGGCTAAATTTGAACTTTGTAAACTTAAAAGACTGTGTTAAAAGAAGAAAGGAATTTATTGTTTAGTCTATCTGTGGTTGAGGAGGCAGCCCCATCGTTACAGATCTGCAGCGTCCACAGTCAATACAGGAAATACGTCAGATATCGTGAGATTTCTTTACTAGTGAAACGAGATTTGAAGGCAAGAAGAAGAAGAAGGAAGTCAATGAAGTAAACAGCCTACTCTAGGATTATAATACCAGAGAGAAACATCGGTGGCCATTGTTGTTGGGAGGATTAAGTTTTAACATCGTTTTTAATGTGACTGGGACATTAAAAATTGGTGGAGTTAACAGATTTGGTAATTAAAAAATTACTACTGTTTGATAGTAGATAGTTTGTCAGGATCAAACTTGTGAACAGAGCTGAACCTTGACCTGGCTACCTGAACCCAGCTTTTGTCAGGATCAAACTTGTGAGCAGAGCTTGGACTGCAGTACTGCAGCTTACCACTCTGTGCCACAGGGCTCCTATGAAATTTCATACCTGATCACAATTTGTGTTAATCTTTAAGGTGCTACTGGACTCTTACTCTTTCTACCACTACAGACAGACTAACATAGTCACCAATCTTGATCTTTCTGAAACTACGTTAGTTTTGAGGGTCTAGTAAACATTCATTCTGTTTCATAAGGTGGAATTCAATAAAATATGACAATTCCCCCAAAGCTAATGATAAAATCATGAAACATATAGTGGACTACCTGTTCTACTCACACCTTCCAAAATCAACTATGTGATAGTTTTTCTGCAAGAAGCCAAAAAGCACTTCCAGAAAATGTTATGGGAGAATGTTATGGGAGAATAGGTGTGAGACATTATTGCAGAAGAGGTAGCATCTTCCATATATATCAAACCAGTGGCAATATGTAGTATAACATCTCAAAGGGGAATTTTTGTTCAGTTACAGTGCATTACTTTAAGTTCTTGTCTTGAGTTTGCTTAAGGAATATATTTTCCAGGATGTCAAATTTTAATTTTCCAATGAACATATTTTAATTAGCACAGTCTGAGCATCTACCTACATGGCTAGCCCCGGAGGACTTTTGTGCAAGTCGGCAGTTTGCCATGTTCATCAAAGTCAAGACACAAAGGCCTTGCACACACACACACACACAAAAAGCAAACCAAAGCAAATGGAGACTGCAAGGTAATGCTGGAGCTGCTAGTGTGCTGTGATTCCATGTGCCTCTTTAATGCAAAATTATTCCCATTAACCTAAGGTTTGGCTTGGAGGTCTAAGATCAATGCCAGTATTGTAGCTGAATTACTAGTCTTTTAATATCAGCACAATGAATGCATAATATCAGTTGCAGATGCTTACCGTATGTGAAAAGCATCTGGCTTATTGTGTCTATCCTGCTGCTAGGCAGTCTGATGCCACAGTGGTTAGCCTTATATACATGCAGGAAATGTTCATTTGCCTCTAACACAGGGGTTCCCAATTCTCTGCTTTTTTCCTTCTAAAATGCCCTTGTAAAGATGAAGGTGAACCAAAAAGAAAATAAACATCACTCAAGTAACAACTTTATAAGTCCCACTCATCTCCACCTCTGAATAATTTTGGAGAGCAAATGCTGGAGGAAAAGTCAAAGAGTTGTCCAAAAGTAGAAGACAATACCACAGGCTATTTTCGTGCTCTCAAAAAGCCTACTGAAGACTGAGGAGGGGTTAATGGTACCCTATCTAATAGGACATGAAGTGTTGCTCCCATCTAAGCCTATTAATTTATGCATAGCTTGTACTGAAAGACAGTACCTTGGGTTCAAAAGACTACCCTTCCTTTTGAAAACTTCAGCTAACTTTTCAACTGAGCTAAATATCTTTGTAACATCAAGGGATCATCAACAACATAATGTTGTAAATTATTTTTCGTTTGTTCCTTGTATACCACTGAAATTAAACCATACATAGAAACCACACAATGGGGAAATTCAAGGAACAAGATAACTCACTTGTACAACTGAATTTCAAAACTCCAGGAATTAATCCACATTTCCATTTCATAAGGAAGGGGGATAAAGATGGTTCATTAAATTCCAATGTCCTGAAATTCAGACCCATAGGGAAATTTTCCAGTGGGGCTGCAGCAAAAAAGCACTGAATTTCAGAATGTTGATGCTTAAATACTGATCTTGTTGTTTTCAGTGGTCTGGAATGCTGAAATTCACCTCATGTGCCAACAGTTGCTGACACCTGCACTAAGGAAAGGGACAAAATCTGTCATTCTGCACAGGCCTGGAAGCTGACTAAAGGAACCCTATGCATCCAGAGGCGGTCAGCCTCTGAATACCTGTGCTAGGAGGCAATATCAAGGGAAGGCCTCAGAATCTATGACCTGCTGTTGGGCCTTCAGAAGAACTAGTTGACCACTGTGTGAGATGGGGTGCTGGACTAGATGGACCAATGGTCTGATCCAGCAGGGTTCTTCTTATGTTCTTAGGAAATGGTGCAGAATAAAAATGGGCATCCATTATTGGAAAGGAGGAGGAGGAAGAAGAAGAAAAAGAGGAGGAGGAGTTTGGATTTATACCCCACTCTTCACTACCTGAAGGAGTCTCAGAGTGGCTTACAATTTTCCTTCCCTTCCCCTCCTCACAACAGACACCCTGTGAGGTAAATGGGGCTGAGAGAGCTGTTTCAATAACTGCTCTTGAAAAAAACAGCTCTGCCGAGAACTTGTGGCTGAACCAAGGTCACACCAGCAGCTGCATTTGGAGGGGTGGGGAATCAAAACCAGTTTTCCCAGATAAGAGTCCACACATTTAACCACTACACCAAACTGGGAGTCATTTTACTAGTAAAGGGTAAATCAAATCAGAGTCTGCCCAAAGCCTTATTAGTTATCAAAAGGGTAATATGGGTCCATATTAATCACACAGACCATCTTTATAATAGCTAAATTTGCAGAAATAACAGCAGTCAGGGATAAGGTCCAACAACAAACAGAGTATTATACTGTACATTAAGATCATACACAAATTCTACCATCATTGTTCATGGCTGAGGACAATATACTAGGATCTTTCATTTCAATGGCAATCACATTTTAACATTTGGTGCCTCTCCTAGACCATAATTTTAATACACTTGGACATTGTTCTGGAATTGTGAGAAAGTTCTGTGCAAAATATTTCCCATCACATACTGCAAGTAACAGCAAGAATGTGTGAAGATCAAGGATAATCTACATGTTATCCAGAAATTCTGACATTGCTTTGGCATAAAACCAAATGACATCTTCACTAACTCTCCCATATGACTGCACAAAAGATACTCAAATGACTGGAGGCAATCACTCTTTCTTTCTTTCTTTCTTTCTTTCTTTCTTTCTTTCTTTCTTTCTTTCTTTCTTTCTTTCTTTCTTTCTTTCTTTCTTTCTTTCTTTCTTTCTTTCTGACTCCTTGTATTCTTTTCCAACTTTTCCATCATATTTCTCTGTCTTTGAAACCCACACCAGTATTTTGGTGTGAATATTTCTTTGAAATAATGCCTTTTTTATATTCCATCTATATGCCGGTTCAATGTGCCTCTAAGTCAAACTGGGACTGTATCATCCAAATGCTGGTCACTGCTCATTCAAACAGGAGTCTGGTTCAGTGTAGATGGCACATTTTGAAAACAGAAGTGTAAGATATTAGGGGGGAAAATCTAATTCTTTTTTAAGCTTGCGGATATGCCAATATAAAACTGTTTCCCTTCTTTATAGAAGACCAAACATGCAGATATGAAGGCAGCAATTTCACAAGTTATAAAGCTGGGTTCATTTTTCTCAGGTCAATCATTTCTTACAGTATTACAAAATCACATAACATACATAACAACCAATGTTTCCTCTAAGCTGAGTTAATGTGAGGTAGCTCACTGTTTTTTAGTCTCTGGCTCACACATTTTTGTTGTAGCTCAGGAAGGATGGCCCCAGAGCAAACTAATTTATGTGTAGCCAAATCGTTTGCTCACAACTTTAATGCCAGTAGCTCACAAAATATATATTTTGCTCACAAGACTCCACAACTTAGAGGGAGCATTAGTAACAACTGCCTTTTGACCCATAGGCTTAACATTTACCAAGGCAGCATGAGAAAAACCCAGTGACTAATTCTAAATTCCTAAATTCTTATGAAGTAGCTATTTTTCACTGGCATTAAAGTCATCTCCAGATTATACTGAAGTAAAGGCATATTAGCAGACAACTGATCAATTTTAAATATTTGAGTAAGCTAAAATTAAGCATATATTCATAAATGACAATACAGTTCCCACAAAAGCTGTATGATTCTGTGAATTGTGCAGTGAAGTGGCCAAGTTTGCGGATGACACTAAATTGTTCAGGGTGGTGAGAACCAGAGAGGATTGTGAGGAACTCCAAAGGGATCTGTTGAGGCTGGGTGAGTGGGCGTCAACGTGGCAGATGTGGTTCAATGTGGCCAAGTGCAAAGTAATGCACATTGGGGCTAAGAATCCCAGCTACAAA
This sequence comes from Heteronotia binoei, assembly GCF_032191835.1. Classification (NCBI taxonomy): domain Eukaryota; kingdom Metazoa; phylum Chordata; class Lepidosauria; order Squamata; family Gekkonidae; genus Heteronotia; species Heteronotia binoei. The sequence goes on along the minus strand of NC_083243.1, from coordinate 110,271,738 downwards.
TACAAGTTGATGGGGTGTGAACTGGCAGAGACTGATCAAGAGAGAGATCTTGGGGTCATGATAGATAACTCACTGAAAGTGTCAAGACAGTGTGCGTTTGCAATAAAAAAGGCCAATGCCATGCTGGGAATTATTAGGAAGGGAATTGAAAACAAATCAGCCAGTATCATAATGCCCCTGTATAAATCGATGGTGCGGTCTCATTTGGAGTACTGTGTGCAGTTCTGGTCGCTGCGCCTCAAAAAGGATATTATAGCTTTAGAGAAGGTGCAGAGAAGGGCAACTAGAATGATTAAAGGGCTGGAGCACTTTCCCTATGAAGAAAGGTTGAAACGCTTGGGACTCTTTAGCTTGGAGAAACGTCGACTGCGGGGTGACATGATAGAGGTTTACAAGATAATGCATGGAATGGAGAAAGTAGAGAAAGAAGTACTTTTCTCCCTTTCTCACAATACAAGAACTCGTGGGCATTCGATGAAATTGCTGAGCAGACAGGTTAAGACGGATAAAAGGAAGTACTTCTTCACCCAAAGGGTGATTAACATGTGGAATTCACTGCCACAGGAGGTGGTGGCGGCCACAAGTATAGCCACCTTCAAGAGGGGTTTAGATAAAAATATGGAGCACAGGTCCATCAGTGGCTATTAGCCACAGTGTATGTGTGTATATAACATTTTTTGCCACTGTGTGACACAGAGTGTTGGACTTGATGGGCCGTTGGCCTGATCCAACATGGCTTCTCTTATGTTCTTATGTTCTTATGTTCTTAAGGTTATATGTTTAATTAAGCTATTTATGTTGAAAGATCTCAGATAGAAGGTTTAGTGAAGTCATAGTTGAGGGATCTTCTGACCTGATCAGTGCCATCACATACATTAAAAAATGCCTCTAAAGACATTAAAAATGCATTTCAATAATAACTGTGCAACCATGCCCCATATATCTAGAATTAGGTCTAGTTTTGGGGGGATGTTTTCAGAACAAAACAGCTCACATGTCAACTGTATAGGTATATCAATGAATGGTTGGCATTGTCAAAAATCACTGTATGTGTACATACAGAACAACATTAATAACAATGTGAGAACATAAGAAGAGCCTTACTGGATCAGATTCAATCCAGCATCGTATCTCACACAGTGGTCAAGCAGTTCCTTTGGAGGGCCAGCAGCAGGGGACAGAGGGTAATGCCTTCCCCTGATGTTGGCTCTTGGCACTGGGATTCAGAGGTTGACTGTCTCTGAACGTGGAGGTTCTACGGATGGACAGAGACCAGAAAAAAATGTGGTTCTTCAGTTGTACAAGCAGAACTGATTCTGCTTCCTCAGTATGCTAGAGTCACCAAACTTGCAAGGCATCTCTGGCTAACTCTCCTTTACCAGCCCTCAAAGTTTGGTGAGACTTGGCTCCAAGAAGGTGCCCCCAGAAAAGTGCTTTTCAGGGAAATATGGTGCCCCCCCCCCAGCATGCTAGATCCACCAAACTCACAGTGCATGTCAGGTTGACTCTTATCTACCTGCCATTTAAATCTGGTGAGAATTGGCTTTACTGGTTCTGAGTTACACCCCCCTCCCCCCCCCCAAAAAAACCCCAAACCCAAATGGTGCACCCATACACCAACAGCAACAAAGCAAGGGCACAAGCCCAGCAGTACAGAAACAGGTTCAAAGTCCCTGAGAATCTGTCCAGTAGAAACTGAAGGAGGAAATTTTTGCCAACCCAGCAGAACCAGGACTATGTGCCCTGAGACCAGTCTGCAATGATATATGTAGAGGTAGTATCTCCAAGCCCTAAGACATATGTAGATATGGTGGCTCAAAGAAGAAGAGTTGGTTTTATACCCTGCCCTTCACTACCTGAAGGAGTCTCAGAGCAGCTTACAATCACCTTCCCTTCCTCTCCCCATAACAGATACTCTGTGAGGCAAGTGGAGATGACAGAGCTCTGAGAGAACTGTGACTGGCCCAAGGTCACCTAGCTAGCCTGAAGAGTAGTATCTTGAAGCTCTGAAAAGTAAGTAGACATGGTGGTACAAAGCCCAGAAAAAGGAATAGATGTGGTGGGTTGAAAGCCCTGAGAATTGGTTAGAAATGGTGCCTCAAAGCCCTGAGAAAGAAGTAGACATGGTGGCTTGAGACCTGAGTCCTCCCTGACACCCAAACACTAAGGCTTGCAATGACTTCTGTAGACATGGTGGCTAGAAGCCCTGAAATTGGAGTAGATGTGCTGGCTCAAAAGTCCTGAGAAGGAAGTTAGAGTCATTGAATCATGGAATTGAAAGGGGCCATACAAGCCATCTAGTCCAACACCCTGCTCAATATCAGTGGTTTGAAAGCCACGAGACATGAACGTAGGATGTTTGGAAGCTGCAAGACAGGAAGGAAGGAAGGCAAATAAATGGGGGGGGGGGGAGGGAGGTGGAAAGATGCATTCTCCAAGCTGTTAGCTGGCTTGGCTTGCAGAAGCAATTTAAAGAGACAAATGTCTTCTCCAAGCTGGCCAACAGGGAGGTGGGGGTTTTGAGAGCCACACAATATGTGTGAAAGAACCACATGTGACTCCCAAGCTGCATTATGGCCACCCTGAGCCTAGAGCATCCATGACCAGTGTTTGTCTAGCCACTGCTTAAAGATTGCCAGTGAGCTCCCCAACTCCCTCAGTAGCTGATTCCAATGTCAAACAACTCTTACTGTAAATTTCCCCCCCTAATATCCAGTCAATTCCTTCCCACCCTTAATTTAAACCCATTATTAGAAGTCCTCTCCTCTGCTGCCAGCCTTCAAATACTTATACAGAGCAATCATTCATGTCCCCTCTCAACCTCCTCTTCTCTAGACTGAACATTCATAAGTCCCTCAGCTTTTCTTCATAGGGCTTGGTCTCTAGGCCCCTGATCATCCTCATTGCTCTCCTCTGCACCCACTCCATTCTGTAAACATCCTTCTTAAGGCCTCCAGAACTGCACACAATACTCCAGGTGTGGCCTGACTAATGCAGTGTACAGCAGAACTATGACATCTCACAATCTGGAAGTTATATCTCTGTTGTTACACCTCAAGATAGCATTTGCTTTTTTTTGTCACTGCAAGACACTGGCTGCTCATATTTAACTTTTGGTCCACCCATACCCCAAGATCTTGTTCACATGCACTGCTACTGAGAAGTGTATTCCCCATCCAGTGTGTTTCTCATTTCTGTTACTGGGATGTAGAACTCGGCACTTATTCTTGTTAAATTGCATCTTGTTCACTTCTGCCCACTTTTCCAGCATGTTCAGATTTCATTCTATCTTCTGGTGTATTCGCTGCTCTACCCAGTTTGATGTCATCTGCAAATTTAATGAGTAGCCCCTCCACACCCTCATCCAGATCACTGATAAAAATATTGAAAAGTACAGGGCCCCAAACTGAGCTCTGTGGCACCCCACTGGACATCTCCCTCCATTCAGATGTAATGCCATTGACAACTACTGTTTGAGTGCGGTTCTCCAACCAGTTCCCTGTCCACCTAACTATCCTAGAGTCCAATCCACACTCCTCTAGTTTACCCATCAGAACAACATGGGGAGCCCTGTCGAAAGCTTTACAAACATTGGGGTTTCTGGGTTTCGGCGCCTTAGCTTTGGCGGTGATCCACGGAGCTCGTCTCTGGCAGCTCCCTGAATTGGGAAGTTCGAGGGATGCCACAGCTGTGGTACCCCAAAGGGGACCTAGATAAAGGTTCTCTGACAGGAGCTTGACAGGGGCCGGGAAAAATGGCGGCGGCTGTTCCCTGAGCACCCTGTTGCTCTGATGCTCCACTACAATGATTGCCATGATGGCATCAAGAGGTGAATACCCAACTGCTTTTCTATCTTAGTGACTCTTTAAAGCATCTTTTTTCTTCTTCAACTACTGAAACTCTATCCTGCAAGTAAGTCTATTTTTCAACCTTACCAACTAATGGAATTCCTATTAGAGAAACCAAATGTAATTGTTCTGAAAGATGGGAAAGGGGGATAAAGATTACCCTTCCTCCACAAGAGAGGCTTCAAAATGAAAAAGAACAAATTTACAAAAACTGTCATTGTTGCTAGCTGCATGAATTGAAGATTTATATTTGAACTAATTTGGTTTACAATTAAATAAGCATCAACTGGGATATCAATATATTATATTATAATCTGAATAAAGACAAAGTGACTTTGAGAGAAGCTTATCTGATGATCTATTGGAACAAAAGTGATTTTAACTGAAATGTAAGAGGCAAACATATTTTAAATGATTTAGAAGGATTGGTGAATTGGGATTTTAAGCTATTCATCAGTTTTTGTTATGGGACTGATTTATACTCTGGAGAAGATGGTGCTGCAAACTGAAATGGATGATCAAAAGCATTTTATGGCTACCATATCTTCTATATAACAGGGAGTTGGTCTTCTGGCGGAGCTGGTAAAATATCGGGCAGAAAAGTTACTGGTGAAATACAGCCAAATTGAAAATTTATAGAAGCAAACATGCCAAGGTGTTCAAGATTTTGCTAAGGAGTCAGGAAAATCAAATAGACAAGTGTCTGAAAATGTGTTGAATAAAATCAAAATAGAGGGGTCATACGCAGTTCTGAAGGAGAAAAAGAAACCACGAGCGACCAACACTAATACAGGAGGGAGCGACTTTGTTGTGGCTACAATGCCTCCTGTAGAGCTGATAAGTGATTCAAGGGGAAAATGTGAGGCTTTAAGAAAAATCTACAGGTCCATGGCAAGGTATAAGAGGATCAAAACTTGGAAGGTTTTTAAGAAGAAGGGATTATAAACTTTAACTTTTATTTGGCTATTACTGGTACAAGTTAATGGAACTGGCACATTATTTTGGAATGGAAATTTGGATTTTTACAATTGGGATTATCTGTCTGTTATTTTTAACTATGGTTTTTCCCTCCTTCAATCCAGGTAGAGCAATTTAGAGGAGGTGATGATATAATGAATGTATTGTTTTCTTCTTAGGTAGTAAATTAGCAGATATGGTAGATTGGGATTTCTTGTCTACCCTCTCTCTTTTTTTCTTTACAGGTAACATGACATGTGAACATATATTATCTCCAAAAATCTTTTAACGATTTTTAATAATTGTTTTCAGACACATATTCTATTGTTGTTATTGTATTATAGTTTAGAGAACATAGGTACTTCATAATGTTAAAGATCTGCTCTTTATTATTAACTCAGAAACTTGCCTTCATTGTCATGGATAAAGTAGCTTGATTAGGTTATGATAAAGTCTTTCTTTTGCTTTGGTAGCAAGTAAGCTAATATATTAGACAAAGATTGCCTATTCATTTTCCTTATTTACCTGTGCCCCCCATTTTTAAAATTAATTAGCTTGCTTTTCTGTTTTGCTCTCTTTGTACACATTAAGATCAAACAGACTTGATTTATAAAATGACTAACAGAAATCTATAACAGCATAAAGAATCACAAAAGGATTGTAGGATTTATTGGTAATATTTAGTTAAAATTTGGAGACTTGCAGGTAGAATAAACTTGGTTCTCTAGTCTATAATAGAAATAATTGCAATCTGTATAATCTGTTTCCCTCCCCCCTTTCTTTTTGCTTTTGTATTTCTTTCCTCCTTCTCTTCCTTTTTACTTAAACTTAATAAAAACTTGACATTAAAAAGAAAGAAAGCTTTACTGACATCTAGGTAAACAACATTAACAGTATTCCCAGATTCAGTAAGCTCGTCACTTGATTAAAGAAATAAACGAGGTTGGTCTGGCAGGACCTGTTAGAGACAAATCTGTGCTGACTGCCCTGGATCACCACGTTGTCCATTATGTGCTTGCAGACTGATCCCTTTAAAATCTGCTCCAGTATCTTCCCTAAGATAGAGGTCAGACTGACTGACCTGTAGTTTCTTGGATCATCCCTCCTCCCCTTTTTTAATTATTGGGATGATGTTCACCCCCCTCCAGTCTTGTGGCATATCTCCTGTCCTGTTGACCTGTCTTCTGTGTTGTCTCCACATCCTGTTGATGTGGCATGGAAGTCCTGAGTCCATTTTTGAAATCCAAACTCCAAAGTGTGTAATTACATATGTAAACATGGTAGCTGGAAGCCCTGGGAAGGGAATAGACATAGTGGGGCAAAGTCCTGAGATGGAAGATGATGTGGCAAGTCAAAATCCTGAGACAGGAGTAGATGTACTGGCTTAAAAGACCTGAGAAGGAAGAAGTTAACATAGTGGCTCAAAAACCCTGAGTCATCCTCTCTACCTACACCTAACTCCCCAAAGCATTCAATGACATACATCATGCTCTGGAGTGCTGATTCCTATGCCACACTGGCTGTCATAGGGGGGCTGTTGATGAACCGTAGCAAGCAACCAGGCCTAGGAAAACCAACCTCCACGTGGAGCCTGAAGATCTCCTGGCATCACAACTGAACTCCAGACAACAGATCTCTCTCCCCCTGGGAAAAATAACTGCTTTGGAGGGTGGACTCTATGGCATTATATTTAGCTGAAGCCTCTCCCTTTACTGACAGAATCAAGCTAGATTGCCTAGTAACAGCCCCTGGCTAGCAGCTTCCCCAGTGACCCAATCCTTGTCTGTCCTGGGGTGAGGCTGAGGAGAGGAGGGAGGGAGTGACAGGAAAGAGGCAGCCACCAGGGCCTCTGAGGAAACACTCCTGGCAGGACCAGGCCTTGCTGTCTAGTTGCATTACCATCTTCATTCCCTGTTTCTTCACCTTTTCCCTGTCACTGCTGCCTACTTTCTCTTCTGAATAACACAGAGAGTGGATAGGCAACAGTGGGCATGAGAGAGGAATGGACTCAACCAAGGAATGCAATGGAACTTGAGTGGCAGTTGACAAGTCAATGGGTGATCAGGTGAGCATGAGAGAGGAATGGACTGAACCAAGGAATGCAATGGAATGCAATGGAACTTGAGTGGCAGTTGACAAGTCAATGGGTGATCAGGTGAGTCATCTCTAGTATCTTAGTGCTTTTATTAACAGGAGAGATAATTTTAATTTTTAAGAAGAGGGAAATAATATAAAGAAAATATAGAAAGAAAAATGGGTCACCTAATATAAGTAAATGTATCATAGATGATTATATATAACAAAATATAAAAGACAGAATCCACTTTGTTACATTGAAAAGTTTCTTTGAACTTTGTCTATAACATACAATGATATTTACTTTTGATAGGTACACTTATAGTCAACATTTTACATTTCAGATTTCCTAACTAGTCTGTTTTGTAGCGATATTATTAGTTGCATCATTGCTACATACTCAGTATTACTTGTTTTCATTTATTCTGCATACTCCCTATTACTTTCAACAGGTAGATAATATAACAAAAATATAGAGGGAAAGTCTCCTGCTTGTATAGTACATATAATACATACTCCATCTCTCCTCAAATTCTGTTGGCTCTTACTCTATAGTTGGCAAATTTATTTTCCCGTTCTTCTAAGTGTGGACAGATTTCTTATTGCCATTTTTCAGTGTAGATAATTCCAGCCACTGTCACCATGCATTTGAGTATCTCTTCCAAACTTTTTGGTAATTTGTTAAGCAGTATACCTAATAGCATATTCTTAGCTTCCATGGGGAATTTCAACTTCAAAACCGTCTTCATTTTTCCATGTATTTCCTTCCAATATCTTTTTGCTTTTTTACAAGTCTGCCACATATGAAAAAAGGTTCTACCTATGCCTTGACATTTCCAGCATTTTCCTTCATAGTTTTTGTCTGATTTCTCAATATTCTTTGGCATTATATTCTATCTATCTATCTATCTATCTATCTATCTATCTATCTATCTATCTATCTATCTATCTATCTATCTATCTATCTATCTATCTATCTATCTATCTATCTATCTATCTATCTATCTATCTATCTATCTATCTATCTCTCCCTCCCTCCCTCCCTCCCTCCCTCCCTCCCTCCATCCATCCATCCCAGTTTTCTCTTAATGCCTGGCTAGCTGTAAATTTGTTATTTTTCCCCATAACTTTTAAATTCATTTAATAATTTTGTGTTTTGAATCCTTTTAAGTTTTGAATCCATTTAATCATACATATATTCACTTGTTCTTCTGTTTCTAGCTGGAGTAATATCTTATCTTAAAGTAAATGTTCTTTTTGTTTTATAATCAGCTGCCTGAATTCAGTTGCCTTTCTTAGAGCTCCACATTCATGATCTTCTTAACCCATAAATAATTATGTAGCCTTCATCAAAGTCTGCTAATTCAAGTTGTACTATTCATTGTCTTGAGTTTTTAATCCAGACTGAAAGACAGACCAAAAGCACTGCTTAGTAATATAATTTAAAATTTCTCTTTTTCTCATCTTGTAATATTTTGAAGCTTATTCTTGGTTTCTTACCATTCCAAATGAATATTTGTCTCTGCCACTCTTTCAATATTCTATCTTCTATATATATGGGTAACATCTGGAACAGAAAATTTTGGCTACACATAAATTTTGATTGCAGACATTATTTCCAGCTATGAGATTTTTATTTTTTTTTCCATCTAGGCAAATTTGCTTGTATCAGTTTCTAAGTTTTCTGGTAATTGTTTTTAAAAGATTACAGTTTTGTCCAGTCACATTTATTCCCAAATGTTTAATAAGGTCAGTGGCTACTGTACACTCTGTACTCTTTATATTTTCTTGTTGTTGTGTTTAAAATTTCATTATCATTTTTGTCTTCTTTCTATTAATTATGTAGCCTGAAAAGGATCAGAATTCTTGACTGTAGCAATTTGATGTGTGCGTGTGTGTGTCAAGACTGTTATAACCATGTCATCTGTGTAACTTTTCATTTTAAACTCTACATCATCCACCTTTATTCCCTTAATCCTACCATTTTGTCTGATCTTTGCAGCTAGAATCTCTATTGCTAGGATAAATAATAGAAGTGACAAAAGACACCCCTTTCCTTTTTTGATTGAGATAACTTCTGTTAATTTCTTATTAATTAAAAACTTTGCTTATTGATTCAAACACATAGCATACATCCAATTCCAGAATTCAAGGCCACAGTCCATATTCTGTTGTACATTCAATATGAAAGGGCATGTTAAATTGTCAAATGCTTTTTCTATAACCAGAAATAAAAATACTGTTTTCCTTCTCTTGTTCACAGATTTATTTTCACCTGTTATGAATCATATATTATCTTTCATATACCTTGTTGGTACAAAGCCTGTTCAGTCAGTATGTTTTACATTTGGTGTACATTTTCTCAATCTTTCTGCCATTACTGTGGTAAAGATTTTTTAATCTACATTCAGCAGAGAAATAGGTCTGTATGACTGTGGTAGTGATACATCTCTGCTCTCTTTATATGTTAATGTTATATACCCCTCTTGCCACATTGGAGATATTATCTTTTTTCTTCTATCTCATTCATAACTTTCTGTAGTAGTATCATTAATACGTCTTCAAAACATTTGTAATATATTGCTGTCAGTCCATCTGGTCCTTTTGCCTTTTCCTTCTTTGTATACTTTATTGCCTGGGAAATTTCCTGAATTGTTATTGTTTGGCTAATTTTTTAAAAATCTTCTGGCATAACCTTTGTGATTGGGATGTCTTTTAGATATTATCTTAATCCTTCTTCTGAAACAGATTTATATAATCCTGAAAGATCAATGAAAAATTGTTCCTGCATTTTTTTATGCATATATAATTTGATCCCCTTTCTTAGCTGTGTAGTGTATCTCCCCATCTCAAAAAAGAGGATGCTGTAAGGTTGCCTTCATGCTTGAAAGGAGACAGATGGACAATAAAAGAGTAATAGCAGGTGTAAAGAAAGATTTGTAGACCCTTGAAGCCCCTTTAAGAAGTCCCTTTAAGCAGGATTTGCAGAATGCCCCCCAAACAGCTGAGCAATTGGAAGCAGGCACTTCCCCCATTCAGCTGTTTTTTCAGGCTTTCTTGTGCAGTTGCCACTCAGCTGTTTCAGGCAGTCTTGTGCAGTCCCTTTATACTTTACACAGCTGGAAAAACAACTGAGCAGCAGGGAACAGAGACTGTTCCTCACCACTCAGCTGTTTTTGTGGCTTTCACAGAGAACAGAAAGCAGGGGGATAAAGGGACTTGGAGTCTCTTTTAACCCCTGCGTTCTGGTCTATCTCCAAACTGCCACAAATTGCTTAAAAAGTTTGTGGAGGTTTGTGACAGTAGACTCATCATGAATTTCAGTTTGTGAATCAGGGCAAAATTCATGACAAATTTTGCTTCAAGTTTTGGTTCATGTCCATCCCTACTGCAGTGTCGTTTCAAGTTCCAATATAAACAAAGCCAGAGGAGGTTTCGGAAACTTAGCCTCATGAACGTATCAGAGATCTGGTTTATTAAGGAATGAATTAAGGCAATGTTGGCAAGTCAGCATCTATCAAACATGTTGCATCCATGTCCACCAGCTTCTCTGAGGAGACTTCATAGCTGCTAGCTGAGACCATGCATGTGGGCAGCTTTTCAGTAATAATCCTGCAAAGATTCCTATTCACTCTCAGCAGGCAGCCAGAACTGAGCAGTGACGTGTGCACTCCAATGCCTAGCCTGTATGTTCTCAGGTTTCTTTTATGTCATTCTAAGGGTGTTGGTGACCCTGGGGAAGCACAGATGGGTGTCTGGCCTTCTACTGCTGGATCAGAGCTGGAGAGTGAAGATGATTCTGCACCCATTCTCAGCTGCAAGTCAGGGAACACTTGCACTTCATTCCCCTGCTAGTTGGCTCCTGTCAACTGTGGACTGCTAGACAGGACCTCTACTCCTCTAAGGAGTTCTCACTGACAGAGTCCTGGCTGGTTCACAACACCTACCTCTTTTGTACAGGTTAATCTTGTTCCAGAACAGCTCCCACTGCATAAAAAATCTAAACCCATCCTCTTGGCACCACTTCCTCATATAAACATTGAGACCTCTGAGCTGTGTCTGCCTAGCTGACCCAGAGCTTGGAATCAGTAACACTTCTGAGAATGCTGCCTTTGAGATCCTGGAATTTAACTTTCTGCCTAGTAATCTATTTTTTTCTTCTTCCAGGACCTCATGACTACATTTTCCAATGTCATTGATGCCAACGCGCATCATGACTGCTGATTCCTCCACAGCATTATCTATTAACCAATGTAAACAGTGTGTGATGTCCGCAACCTTCACATGAGTCACCATGCAGTCAAAATGCCTGCCACAGATAATCCCCACTCTCTATCTTCTTAATAATTTAATCATCCACAACCCAAAGCCCACCTCCCCCCCCCCACTTCAGAGTGGTATCTTTGGTACAAGAGGATACCGGTCTGTCACCCAAGGAAAAGATCCTGTCAAAGGGATAACATCCCTCATCCTCAAAATGACACTTTCCAACCTCAAGACTCTCATTCTCTTCAACAACAAAAGAGCTGTCAGCACAGGAGTAGGACTTTTCTGGTAAGTTTCTGAAGTTCTCATTTCTCTCTCTCTGCTTATGAAGTAGGAACTACGTTTGTGATTCTGGCCAGTGAACATCTGTAGTCATAGCCAATGTTCCCTATAAGCTGCAGAACCTTATGAGGAACAATTCTACTTTGTGAGTTACTGGCATTAAAATTGTGAGCTACTGCACAAATTAGTGTGCTCTGGGGCCATCCTTCCTGAGCTAAGACAGAAATGTGTGAGCTGGAGGCTAAAAATCTGTTAGCTAGCTCACGCTAACTCAGCTTAGAGGGAACACTGGTCATAGCCTGAAATAGATGCTAGCAACTAGCAAGTCCTTTTAGCCTTTTTCACATGGAAAATACATAAATGAAAAATTGCAGCAATGTGTAGAATCAGCTCATCACCATTTACAATTGACAAGATTGAATAACCATTTTGTTACTTGCTTTTGTTTCCATAATGTGTATTAGGTTGAGGGGTGGGACTTACCAAGGTGACGGATTAAACTGTCAAGACTTATCTTGTTGCAGCTGAACATGGCTCATGTCTTCTTACAAAGCTTTCATTCAATATTTATGATATGCATGAGTTACCAATACATACTGTCTTCTCCCCCAGTGTACATATATAAACTTGGTACAGAGAAAAAAAAAAGGGAGGGGGGGTCAGAGCTATAAAAATAACTGAAATATCTCTGTTAATGCTTCCAATTATTTCCATATTAATTTATTTGGCTTTACTCCACAGTACTTTTCATTTATTATTCTCTATCTGCCCACTCCCCTTGGGTGCCCAAGACATGGAACAAACACAAAAATAAAATATGGCTTACTGAAATAGCAACTCGGAGTAATTCAGGCACACAGTTTCATTTGTCCAGCTTTGCTTCTTCACAAAATACTCCAAAATATTGTCCTACCCATGACTACATGGCAATAGTAAATGTGACATTCCAGTGTATTCAGTTCCACATAATTCTGCGTAAGTTTTTTGTTATCAGGGGAAGGGAAGCTGATGCAGAATGGGGAATTCTTAATAAACTCCTAAAGGACTTAAATTATCAACATTTCAGCCCTCTAAGTAAAATTCTGTTCTGGTATGAATGCACAGTGGAAAAGATATTTTCCTATAAAAGTTATCGCAAATATACTTTTCAGTTCTGTACTTTTACAAAAGTCTCTAACAAATTTAATAGACTGAGAATGTAGGGGCATTTCAAAAGCTTCTTGTGGGTATTGCCAACATCAGCATGTTCTGGTGTGCTATTTCTTCTGATCTTTAAGTCATTCATATGAGTGGCTCATCTTCAGACAACAAAACATGCCGAGGCAGAAGCAATAGAAGAAAGAGGCACTTCAAAGCACATTTGAAAATCACCATAGCTCTTGTCCCATGCTATCTAAAAATACAACTTGAATGAGAGTGACTGACTTTGTTTTTGTGTGCATGAGGCTGCTTCTCTTTCAGTCCTCAAATGGGTAGCATGCAAGCACACCATGCCATCTACAGTCATTCTGTCCTGCTTCAATTTGACAGCCTTTCTAAAAGCTGACCACACTGTTGGGGAGACATTTTGAAAGTGTTCAGGGGGTGACCTGGCATTGAGCCATACATCAAAACAACACCTTGCAGCTCCTGAAGAGGAAAACTTTTATTCTGCTCTCTTCATGGTAAATACTTGCAATCTACATCTTAAATCAACATGGCAAAATTCCAGATTAGATGCTGGCTTTTTGCTGGATATATATTTGAGGTATGTTTGAGGTCAAACTATGTAATGGCAAAGAAACTGTTAAAGCAGCCTGTGAACTATGCCTGTCCCTGTTCGTCTGTCCATCCATCTCTCTTTCTCTCTGTCAAATACATACACTTACACACAGAATTGTACATGGACATATCCCTTTCATGTCTATACAAGCAAACTTTTTTCAAAGGTAAAATGAACATAATCATAATAATTTAATCTTTAAAACGTGGCTATACTTTATGAGTATATTAATAAACATATTAGGCACAGTACGGATATAAAAATAAACAATTTTTGGCACACTCATATCCTTAGAAAACTGAACACTCAAACTCCCAAGCTTTTTTAAAAAATAAAGCAGACAATATGACACTTTTTAAATGCTACATTTGCTGAATTAAAACTCAAGCAGCATGCCAATTTAGTTTTTGAAAAGGCAAGACTGATTTTATATTCACAGCTAATTGAGCTTCCAATTTCAAATTAAGTTCTAAAATACGTTCTTCTAATGTTGTGTGATCATGGAAATAAGAAATCTATTTCATTGACACCACTATCAAAATCTTGTGTCAAAAAGTTCTAATTCTTACTGTCCTGATCTAATAATCCAGAATTTTGGGGGATCATTAAACTTTAATCTCAGGTAAACCACTGTTCTCAAAAAGCGATTAAGAACATAAGAAGAACATAAGAGAAGCCATGTTAGATCAGGCCAATGGCCCATCCAGTCCAACACTCTGGGCGTTTTCGCACTCACCTTCAGCTGGCGCGACCCCCCTCTTCACCGCGCAGGATCTGCGCAGATTTCGCACTAAACGCCGCAGAGCAGCCGGAAGAGCCGGAAACTCCCGGCGCAAAAGCGGCGCAAACGGAAACTGCTTTTTGGCAGTTTCCGTTTGCGCCGCAAAAGCGCCGGGAGTTTCCGGCTTCTCCGCGGCGTTTAGTGCGAAATCCACGCAGTTCCTGCGCGGTGAAGAGGGGGGTCGCGCCGGCTGAAGGTGAGTGCGAAAACGCCCTCTGTGTCACACAGTGGCAAAATTTATATATATATACACACACACACTGTGGCTAATAGCCACTGATGGACCTCTGCTCCATACTTTTATCTAAACCCCTCTTGAAGGTGGCTATGCTTGTGGCCGCCACAACCACCTGTGGCAGTGAATTCCACATGTTAATCACCCTTTGGGTGAAGAAGTACTTCCTTTTATCCATTTTAACCTGTCTGCTCAGCAATTTCATCGAATGCCCACAAGTTCTTGTATTGTGAGAAAGGGAGAAAAGTACCTCTTTCTCTACTTTCTCCATCCCATGCATTATCTTGTAAACCTCTATCATGTCACCCCGCAGTCGACGTTTCTCCAAGCTAAAGAGTCCCAAGCGTTTCAACCTTTCTTCATAGGGAAAGTGTTCCAGCCCTTTAATCTGTAAGCATTATGTTTGTTTTCATGGAACCACAATTGATTTTCTTGCCTACTTTTATGGATGCACTATGTTTTTGTTTTCTATCTGATAAAGTGTAGATACACTGATATATTTAACATGATTTGGATTATTATAAGGGTTTAGTATTTTAGGTAGAAAGTGAGTTTAATAACAATCACAGGTGTCCCTTTGAAAAAAATTCATGTCAGCTTGGTTCCCCCTCGTACTCCTCCTATATTTCATTGCTATTTTTAAAAACTTTTATATTAGCATGCCCTGACCTTCTACTATCTTTCCTCATTAACTGATTCCAGCTGTTTTTCTATATTGCCTACCTTTTCATCACATCTGCAGGTCTGCTTTTCTGTGGGAGGTGTGCCACCATGATCACAATATGGATATAGTATTTAGATGCAAGAAAAATGGTTAGTATATAGTTAGAAGAAACATAAGGTAGCTTGAGCCAAAAACTGGTGAGAGTTTGAAAAAGTCTATATATGAGAAAAGACATATGCCTTCCTGCATACATGAACACACAGAAGGGATTCTTCATTCACCTCAACAGTCAACACCAGTTCCATACATCAGGAACAGTTATCAATATGCAATCACATTGATTATATGCTTTCAAAGCAATATAAAACACTTTATAGATGTTAAATATGAATAGAATGAATGCATTAAGAAGGAACAAAATTTGACTGTTTATTCCCTACATACGTAAAAATGTGTCAAGAAGGACCCATCATGTCAGTGTCCTGTTTTGGTTAGCATTATTGGGTATAGTATAGTAGTGTAGTGATGCTTGTTGGCCCTGGGGATTTCTATTACTAAGTCTTCTTGAGCTTCTTGAGCCATTAAGATACCCTGGAATGTTCATCATGATATCCTAGACCTTGGAGTTCCCAACTTATCAGAACTCTGGGCATTTTTAGAATTTTGAAAATCATCAAGGGAATGCAACCACAAAGGGACTGTCAAAGGGCCTGAATTCAGTCACAAAATATTGGAAGATCCCCCCTATAATAGAGAAGGCTGTTTCCAAATGGGAGCTTCATGGAGGCATAGAAATGTATAATGGTGGGGAGAAGTCAGTGATCATCATTTGCACCAATGAAACTGGGAAATGTAATCATGTGGTCCTGTGTGTGTGTGTGTGTGTGTGTGTATGATCAGGTTACTAGACAGAAAGTTAAAGGCCAGGACCTCAAATATAGCAATCTCAGAATTGTTACTAGTTCAATGTGCAGAACCAGCTAGACATGCAGGGCTTTAATGAGTGGATAAGAAAATGGTACCAGGAGAAAGGGTTTAGATTTGTTAGGCACTGGGGAATTTTCTGGAACAAGCTGAACCTGTACAAAAGGGACAGGCGTCACATGAACCAAAAAGCTGCTATCAGTTAATATTGAAAAGGTGGCAGAACAGCTTTTAAACTAATCCCAGGGGGAAAGCCAAGAGGATCTGGAGAGCCTCCAGTTTGAGGCAAGTCAAGTTACTGGGATTACTAAATGCTCAGGTAATATTGGCAGGAGCTCAGAACTTGGGAGTGAGGGTAGGATGGCAAATTAAGGCCATGTGTGGAGACAAAGGGGCCAAGATAGATGAAGGTCACTGAAGAGGAAAACACATTAGAGTTTTCTATATGCCAATGCTAGAAGTCTCCAAGCCAAGATAAGGGAGGAGGAGTGATTGGTGCTAACCAGCAAGTTATATATTGGGTATCTCAGAAATATGATGGAATGGTGGAAAACTGTGAGATACAGTCATCCCTTGGAATAAGCTCAATAGGTAGGAAAGGGAGAGATGGGTTGTGGGATGTGCAACATATTACATCAAAGAGGTTACAGCACCAAACAATGAACTCCCCAACAGAAGTGATACAGGTGGAAACGCTAGGATTATTAAAAAGTGGAAGTATACCTTCCTGGTCAAACCCTTTAGGCTGATCTTGAGATGGAGAAAGAAATAAGGGAGATTACTAAACCTGATAATGTAAGGGTGACTTCAATTACCCTTACATTGGCTGGGTAGACATTTTCAGAAGTCACACTGTAGAAATGACTAGACATCATAAATGACTGTGCATTGGACAGTTGATCCCAGAATCAACCAGATGGGTAGTGACCTTGGACCTGGTTCTGAGCAGGGCTCAAGGCATGATGAAAGATAAAGGCTTATTGCGCCAACTGGGAACAGTGACCACAATGCTATTAACTTCAGCATTCATGTCAGTGGAAAGTTACCCTTGAAGAGCAAAACCTTAACATTTTATTTCAAAGGAAGGAGCTTTATCAACATGAAAGGTACAGTTAAAAGTCAAAGGGAAACACAAGAGAGTCATATCCCTACAGGATGCTTGGAAGCTATTTAAAACTACACAATTTTATGACAGATAGAATTCTTTCCACAGGTCAGGAAAGGCACTGCCAAATCTGAGAGAATATCTGCATGGTTAACAACTCAAGTCAAGGAAGCAAACAAAAAAGAGGGGAGAGCTTTTAAAAAGTGGACGGTCCGCCTCAAGCAATTGAATAGAAGGAGCCACAGAAGACATTTAAGTCAACAATTAAGCATGCAAAAAGATATTTTTGAGAAACAGGTTGCTAAAAGCATCAAGACAAACAATAAGCATTTTTTAAAATATATCCAGAGAAGAAAACCAGCCAGAGAAGTAGTTAGGCCTTTGGATGACCAAGAAATAAAAAAGGCTGCTAAAGGAAGATCGGGAGATGGCAGGGAAGCACAATGAATTTTTTGCTTCTCTGTTTACTGTGGAAATTGTGCGGCGTATGCCCATGGCACAGCCAGTATTTCCAGGAAGGAGTATGAAGAACTGAGTTAAATTGAAGTGACAAGAGATGAAGTTCTAGACCTACTGGGGAAATTAAGAACCAGTAAGTATCCAGGTCCTGATGGCACCTGGGAGTTGTTAGGGAACTCGTATGTAAGATCGTTGATCTATAACCTTCATATGTAACTTATCACTAAATTCAGTTGCTGCAATAGAAGACTGGAGAGTAGCAAACGTTACACAGATTTTTAAAACTGGCTCCACAGGGAAACCAGGAAATGTTATGTTATTCATTTATAGAATTTATGTCTCATCTTTCTGCCCTTACAAGGGCTGCCAAGGCAGCTAACAATTTAAAGCATACATGATAAAATCAAACTCCTCCTCCCAAACATACATTATCAAAACAATTTTAAAAGGCATTAAAAACAAAGTTAAAATACATGCAAAACCATTAAAAACATGCAAATCCTTTAAAAAAATGGTTAGGAAGGAGGGATCATTGAGGGTTTGTCAAATGAAACAACAGTCTTCACCTAGTGGTGGAAGATGGCAACAGAAGAGGATGGATGAATCTCTCTGTGGAGAGAGTTCCAGAGCTTTAGTGCCATTGCCAAGAAGACCCTCTCCTGAGTTGCCATTCACTTAATCTTAGAAATTGGGGGCACCTGAATTAGGGCCTCTGAAGATGATTGTAATGATTGTGGGCAGGTTCATAATGGATTAGGCAATCCTTCAGGCATGTTGGTCCAAAAACAAAAAAGGACTTTGAAAGTCAACACCAACTCCTTGAATTGTGCCCAGAAACAACCTGAAAGCTAGTATAAGTGAACCAAGACTGGAATAATATGCTCCCTATGACCCATTTCAGTCAACATTCTGGCTGCAGCATTTTGTGCCAAATGAAGTTTCCAAACACTTTTCAAGGGCAGCCCCACATAAAACACATTGCAGTAATCTAATCTAGAGGTAACCAGGGCATGCACCACAGTGGCCAGATCTTTTCTGTCCAGGAAAGGCCACAGCTGGTTAATCAATTGCAGCTGGTAAAAGGCATTCTTGGCTACAGCTGCCATATATTTATCCAGTAATAGGTCTGGGTCAAAGTCCACCCCCAGATTATAAACCTTTTTTTTTCAAGGAATGTGCAACACCATTCAGAACAAGTGACAATTTAAATCCCCAGCCAAACCTTCCGCCCACCAGTAGCCCTTACAACTTGTGGAGATGAAGCTTCAGTTTATTATTCACTCCTACATTGCCTCCAGGCACTGGTTTAGGGCTTCCACAGCCATATTGGGATCAGCTGGAAGTGTGAGAGAGAGTTGAATGTCATCTGCATATTGGTGATAGCCCAGACCAAATCTCTGGATAACCTCACCAGCTGTTTCATGTAGATGTTAAATATAGGAGACAAGATGAGGCTTTGTGGGACTCTGTAGTCAGGAGCTGAACAGCAGTCCCCCAGGAACACCTGCTGAAACCTACCATCCAGGTATGATCACAGATTCTGCCACAGAATCATGTCTCCCAATCCCAGTCCAGATAGCTGGTCCAGAAGGATACCATGAAATATGGTATTGAAAACCACTCAAAGGTCCAGGAGAGTCTACAGAGTTGTGCTCCCTCTGTCCATTTCTTAGCATAAGTCACCCACTTGGGCAACCAAGGCTGTTTCAGTCCCATAACCAGGCCTAAAACCAGACTAGAAGGAGTTTAAACAATTTGCCTCATAAAGTAAAGTTTGCAGTTGTCCAGCCACCACCTGTTCAATCATCTTGCTAAAGAATGAGACTGAAAGGGGGAAAAGATCTTGGGGTCATGGGGGTCCCTCTAAGCAGTGGAGTTTGTGAGCAAAAATTCTACTTCATGAGCTACTGGCATTAAAGTTGTGAGCAACTGCATGAATTAGTTTGCTCTGAGGGCATTTTGTGGCTCCAGCGCCAAGGGGAGGGGCCAAGGCAGGCACCCCAGGCAAAACTTCTCCCTACCAACACATTCTAGTTTAATTTACAGTTTCAATTAAAATAACACACAAGCACACCATTTTCAGAAAAAGTGGAATAAAATTGACCACAACTTTATTGGTTACAGCTATAGTAAGCCTTGGCACAGCATGGGGTAAGGATCCCACTCATTGAATGATCTGCCTGCCAGTCGATGCTCTGCTGGTCACCTTGGAATGGCAGGTTTGGGATTCCACTAAGGCGGAAGCCCAGAGGTGGTCTCCCTTGCCACCTGAGTTTGAGGGGAATCCCCCGGATACGCCCCCATCAGTCACCTCTCATGCCAAGATCCCTTAAGGGGATCCCCATATTTTGGAAGTGGGCACGTGGGCAGATTTCATGAGAATGGATCCAGCCCCATGCTGATACTACCAAGTTGTGACAAGAAAATCAAGAAGGCAACCCATATGCAACCCCTGAAAAAAAAACCTAAGTAAAGGGCTGGGAGGGTGGGCCAAGCAATCCGATGGCCAAAGAGGGCAGGCTGCGGCGGGTCCTAAGTAGGTGGGTCCTAAGTAGTTTCTAGCCATCCCTGCCCCCCAACCAACCCCATTGTTACCTCAGCCAGCTTTTTATTGGGGAATATTAATTTTTCTTAGCTCAAAATGGCAGGCTACGAGAGGCGAGGTACACAGGATCTCTGTCAGTGTTTACGGAGATAGACCGCTGGAATCCTTGATTAAGTTGATGGATTTTATTACAGGAAATGATTTAAAAATAGCTACATCCCAATCAAAGAATTTTCAAGCATACAAGAGAAATTAGAGGTTAGCTGATAGGGAGGGAGGGGGGAGGTGATACAATTACCTAGTTCTTGCAGTGTAGGCTCAGTCAGAGGGAGAGAGGACTCTCTCTCCAGAAGGGATGGGGAGGGCAGGCTGGAAGAGGGCCCTCTGGAAGTGAACCCGAAGGAGACCTCTCCTAACAGGCAAGATGACCTGTTTTGTAGGGTAAATTATGTCACATTAAGAGATTCTAATTATCCAATGAAAAGAAGGGTGTTAGATAGACACAAACCACAAAAGAGGAATTTTAATTACTCTGGACAAATGGTTTTATGGCTTATGTTATTGCAGAGACTGGTTCCCTTGAAGCTCATGAGAGGTGATGAATCTGTCTCTATGTGTCAGAATGGACATCCATTCATCATGGGTCTGGAGATGACTTCACCTTGATGGCTTTCAGCAGTAATGAAAGAAAAAATATAGATTCTATAGAACCTAGTTTCCCTGACAGAAATGTGAGATCAGATTAGAGATATACCACACATTCACACAACAAGATGACACTTAGCCTTCAATCTTTGTGTTTCTGCTGTCTTTACTGAGAGATAGCAGACCATACATACAGACCATTTGTTTAAGTGTTGCAGGGACACTTGTGTCCCTTATGTTGCTTTTATGTTTTGAGAGCAGGACTTGAAAGGTTACCAAAAGGGTAAAGGAATTTTTACAGTTTTGACCACAATATATCCTTCTCTGGCCCTGGGTCCCTCCATTCCCAGGATCAGAAAAATGGTTGTCTCTTAGCCTTTCAGCACAGCCAAAACATTTACCAAGCCTGTGAACCAGACTCAGTGTCATGCCAGCCTGCCTAGGGGGTCTAGAGATTGGACTGGGTTTGCCTCTCTTCTGTGGAAAAGAGACCATCCTAGTTCAGGTGGGCATTGCTGTGTATCACCAGAGACAGCTAGGGCCAGCATCAGGCTGGGGGCAGACCCTGCTTCCCGCACTTGGCCTGGTCTGCCCCCCTCCACCTGGCAAAAGGCCACCCTTCCTCTTACCCCTCCCCATGGAACCACAAATGGGACCAGGGTGAGTCCAGGTCCCTGCTTTCCTGAGATAAGACAAAAATGTATGAGCTGGAGGCTTAAAAACTGTGAGCAGTGTTGAAGGTGAGAGCAGCCAGGCAGGGTGTGTTCTCCTCCAAGTCGGGCCTCCCTTGTGAGGGAAGCCCAGCTCAAAGAAGCTGTGCCAATGCCCCACCTGACTGCCTTCACCTTGAAGGTGAGAGCAGCTGGGCGGGACGTGTTCTCCTCTGAGCTGGGCTTTCCTTGCAAGGGAAGCCCTGCTCAGAGGAGAGCACATGCTGATGAGCCTCTGAGTGTCAAGCAATGTACATCTTGTTTTTAATAATATAATGCTAACTGAATGTATCTGTAATTCAATGACAGGGGTGAGTGGTGACAGACAGAGTGCAAGGACACTCCTGTGGTTGCCACAACTTCCAATAAAAAATTGAGGGATGAACCAATGTTTTAGGTTTTTATTATATCTGTGATATCTCGCCCACCCCTGATGCGCTCAGGGTGGTAACAACAGTTAAAACAACATAGTATTAAAATAGAATCACAATAAAATCATTTAAATAATTTCATACAGTTTCAGTTACAATCCCTAGAATCCAAGACAGTGTCATTTTTTAGTTCTTATTTAGCACTACATATAATGATGTTGTTAGATGTTATTTAGCACTCTACATTTATGCTGGGATGAGTTCAAATATCAATGCTTTGGGATGGTGGAATAGTGGTTGCCTCCCCATCAGATATTGAACACCAATTTAAACAATTCTGTCTTGCAGGCTCTGTGGAATGGTGGCAAGTCCCACAGGGCCCTGATGTTTTCGGGAAGGGCAGAGCAGGGGCTGCCACCAAAAAGGCTCTAGCTTGAGTGGTAGACAGCCAAGCTTCTCTTGGTCTGGGGATCATGAGAAGATTTTGTGAACTTGATTGTAGTGCTCTCTGAGGCCCATATGGGGAAAAGAAGTCCCAGAGGTAGGTTACTTATGTCTTTGGGGAAGGGGAAAGCTCACTGAGTTTGAGGAGATAATTAATGCTTCCTTAATGGAGGGGATGGTCACCCGATCCTTAAAACAGGCTGTGGTGCACCCACTTCTTAAGAAGCCTATAATTGACCCAGGAGATCTCAATAATTATCGACCAGTCTCAAATGTTCTTTGATTAAAGGAATAAGAAAAGCCTTGCTGGAACAAACCAATAGTCCAACTAGTCCAGCATCTTGTCTCACACAGTAGCCAAACAGTATCTCTAGAAGGCCAACAACAGAACATAAAGGTTGAGGCCTTCCCCTGATGTTGTCTTCTGGATCTGGGATTCAGAGGATTAGTGCCTCTGAATGTGGAGGTTCCCCTCAGTCTCCATGGCTAGTAGCCATTGATAGACTTATCCTCCATCAATCTATCTAATCCCCTTTTAGACTGTTTATTCCTGTGGACATTGTTACATCCTCTGGCAGCAAATTCCACATTTTAATTACTCTCTATGTAAAGTAGTATATCTTTTTGTCAATCTTGAACCTTCTGCTTCATTGGAAACCCTCAAGTCCTAGTATTTGGGGGAGAAGGAGAAAAAGTTCTCTTTGTCAACTCTTTCCAACACATGCATAATTTATAAAATTATCATGTTCTATTATGTCCCCCCCCCCTTAGTCCTCTCTTTTTTAAACTGAAAAGTCCCAGACTCTTCAGTCTTTCTTCATAAGGAAGGTGCTCCAAACCTCTAATCATCTTGGTTCCCTCATGTGTAATTTTTCTAAGATTGTAATGTCCTTTTTGAGATATGGTCACCAGAACTGTCCACAGTATTCCAAATGAAGCCACATATCTACATGGTCATTACAACATTTTCTAATAACATTTTCTAATGACCTTTTCTCAACCCCTTTCCTAATAATCCCTAACACAGAGTTTGCCTTTTTCACAACTGTAGCACACTGGGAACACTTTCATTGAACTATCCACCATGACCAGTGTTTCAGTGAAGCAGCTGGGCAGGGCACTAGCGCAGCTTCTCTGAGCCTGACTCAAAGGAGAACGCCTCTGCAATGCTCTCTTGGAGGTGCTCCATGCCTCCAAAAGTGCACTGTGCAGGCCTGGCTCAGCCAGAGCCTGCCCAGCTCTCCTTCCATGCTGTGTCGCCTGCTCTCCCCATGGACGGGAGTGTGGCAGCAGGGCAGGTGTTGGTGGGGGGGAGTGGGGCAGGTGCCAGCCTGGGGTGCCCAAGACCCTAGCACTAGCCTGCCCACATCTCGGGCAGGCAAAAGAGGCAGTGTTGACATGTGCACCACTCAGAGGCTGCCTTCCTTTGCAAATGAAGGCAGCCTTTGAGTGGTACAGAGGTGGTGCATGGCAGCAATGTGCGCACTGCCACAAGGGGTGGAGGTCCTTGCCTGGGGTTTCAGGACCCATGGCCAGTGCAAGGGAGTAGGCAAGGTTGGTGGCAGTCTGGGGTTCCACCTCAGCTATGGGGTGCCTCCTCCCCACGATTCAGCTGAGAGCGACTGGATGGCATGTTGATGGCACTCTCCACCAAGCCTGGCTTCCTCTGCAAGGGAAGCTGGGCTCCAAGAAGAAGGGAAGCTGGGCTCCGCCCGGCTGCTCTCACCTTGAAAGCAAAAGCAGCTTAGTCGGGTGTGTTCTTCTCCTCCAAGCATGAAGAAGAGTGTGCCCAGACCGCCCGGATGCTCTTGCCTTCATGCATGAGCAGCTGAGCAGGGTGCCTTCTTCTCCTCTGAGCTCGGCTTCCCTTGCAAGGAGAAAGACATGGCATGTAGCAGCAATGTGCATACTGCCATGCAGGGAGGGGGTCTTTGCCTCTGGCGGCATCTCTCCTCTGCTCTAGGTTGTTGGTAGCTCTGCTCACTTCTCCTCCCCCCTCCTGGAATAAAAGCTCAGTTCCAATCAGACCAAAGCTAAGCCCATTTTGGGTGGTTGGGAGTGTGTGTGTATGAGTGACAACAGCACCTTGACTGAACATGGAGGTTCCTTTAAGTTACCAAGGCTAGTAGCCATTGATAGACCTCTATGAATCTTCTAATCTTTAGTCCCTTTGGCTATTACTACATCCTCTGGCAGTAAATTCCACATTTTAATCACTCACTGTGTAAAGAAGTATTTCCTTCTGCTTGTCCTGACTCAACTACCCATCAACTTTATTGGAGGTCCTTGAGTTCTAGTATTGGAGAGGAGAAAAAAAATATCTTGGTCTTACAGCCAGCTTCAGGGCATCTGGCACCCGAAGAATTGCCCTGTCCCCTGCCCCACTGCCCCCCACTCCACCATCTGCACTCTTTCTCCCCCACATCCTCACCCTGGCAAGGACAAGTGCCACAGCGGCAGTGCAGTTCCTTCACCTCAGAGCACATATGCTGCCGAGCCACCATCACTCAACCTTCTGGGTCTGTGCTTCCAAATTATGTAAACTTGTTTCCAATTACTAACACTCACAAGGTCTCTTGTTGGAATGTTTAGCAGTTGGTGTGATGTGGGATGCAGACTTACAGGTGGAAAGAGGCTGCAGGGAGATAAATCTACTCCCTGGGCAATGCTAATAGGCGTCAAGAGAAGAGCAGACTTGACCTTGACTATAGATGCCTGAAAAAGAACTGTCTTTTATTCTAAAATATTTTTTTAAAGACTTTTGGCGGGCCCGGGAAAGTGAAAAGCTGTTGCCCACCTTTCCTGTAATAGTTGATAACTTTCTATTGTACCTCAATCTGGACTAGTGAACATTTGCTATGTAATGTTTGCTTTAAGTATCATCATTAAAACTTCCTTTGAATCCACTCAAGAAGTCTCGTGATTGAACCTGGGCAAAACCTTACAGCATCACTGAGTCCACCACAAAGACTTATCACCAATTTAGAGCTCCAAGTACAGGTTTTCCCCTTCCACCATGCTACCCAGCAGCCTCCACCTGCTGCAGACTGTGGACAATATTTGGGACACAGAGACATATGGGAGATGGATCTTCAGATATATGGATCCTAGGCTATTCATTTGTCTAATCATGATCTAGCTAATATGAGTTAATGAGGTAAAATTGGAAGGTAGACTCATTGCAGCTATCATGATTTCATATGCCAGAAACTCTCTCTCTCTCTGGTGTGGATGAATGTATTTATATTTAATATCTACTTTAGCAAAAAAAAAAAAAAAAAGTTAAAACAAAAATGACAGCTCGGCCTTGTAAACTGGGGCAGAGTGCTCCATCCAGAGAAGAGATGCAACACTGATCTTAAAAAATCCAACTTCACCCTCCCATATATATCCTAAAAACCCCAAACAAGGAAGGCAGCAGAGAGGGGGGAAAAATAAATTCACACTCAGTGAGAAAGTGACGTTGCAAATCCAGGCCCCTCCTTCCCACCTGAAAAGGTCAGTCTTTCAGCAATCTCACCAAGCCAAAGTGAGTCTTGTAATTCTATGATTTCATGCTTCCTCATTCCTTCAAATCATTCTGCTTACCATCTAGATGAATTGCCATTTCTGGTGAAATATCTGACGCTGGAAAGCTAAAAGTCCAACTAGACAGGACTCTGCAGAGTCATTGCTAAACAGAATAGACAATACTGATCTATCATTGTTTATCTAATGTTAGCCTTGATAAATTAATGTTCTGTTTCAGCATAAGGCAGCTTCATGTGTTCACCAACCAAAACTCCCTCATAGTGCTGCTTTGAACCTTGTGGGTGGCGGGGGGGAGGGGGGGTGGAGATCAGAGAATTGATGCTCATTGATGATCCTAATGTCATGGTGGAGGGATGGTTTAAATGGGAAATTAACTTCCTTCCTCCCACAAAGACCCAACCAAGTTGAGGAGAAATATTTCTATTTGTTTAAAAATTCTGGGAAGATCTGTTTGCAGATCTATCAGTGCGCATGTCTAGTTAGACCATTAAATTAACCTGTGATCTTAGCAGTACTTAGCAATATATGCAAAAAGGAAGATCTCAGTAGAGTTATTTTGATATATATTTTTCCCCTCACAGGGCATGGGAATGACATCAGAACTATTGCCTCTTTTAACTTACTATGTTAAACCTCCCTTCTCCCCCCACATGCACACTACTGAAATCCCCAGGCTGCCATTAGTGAATATGTGTTCAAATGATAAATAGGACACCATAGCAGTTGCAGGCAGAAATGATTTGTTTGCTCAGTGTTTACTTGTATTGGGGTTAAATATCCTCCCATGGGACTATAAATGCCAAAGTAGTTTATATGGTAATAAATAAACCTCAAGGCAAAGTCAATGCATTTAATGTATTGAAACTTGGATGACTTCCCACCCCCATGGCAAATATTACAGATACCTGATTTTTTCCCCTTGTTCTCTTACACATGCAAGGCACTCTTAACAATGAAGTGCTAATGGATCTCATGTTTCTTTCCCTTTAAGCTGGCTATTAATTGTTGTTCTTTTTCCTATTTAGGCTTTTGGGGAATGGAACAACCAGCCTGAATACAAGAAGAAACAAGAACATATAGCATGCGTAAATGGGGAAACTGATTTTATATCCATTCCAAGGGAACAAACTCAGCCAGCCCAGCCAGCAGAAAGAAGACAAAGATAAGGAAGGTCTGCAGTATGGTGCATAAATTAAATTACTTAACTTACTGATTTCTTTGCAGGCCCACATTGCAAGGGAAAATAGTATCCAACTTACCCATTAAGAAGAAAAGCTAAGTCACATCAAGAACTGAAACTAATTCTAGGACATATACATCAATCCATGAGCTTGGTCTCTCTGTACATGGTACCATGCTGGTAGTTTCTCCTGTGCCTCACTCAGCACTGTTAGCAATGGATGCTCTTGGGATTGCTGAATAAACTATATACAAAGAGTTTGCATGACAACACTATGTTATGCCAAGTTTATAAGTTATCAGCTCAAACATAATAGTAAAATTCAAATGTGCCAAGCACTCATTGCACTTGTATTTTTCCCACCAGAGCATGGCCTAACAGCTGTAATCAAAGGTGTGTGTAGCCACAAGGGGAAAGATGTTGTCATTCCGTTGGCTAAATCAACCAGGAAGAAGAACTGGTTAATGGTGATAGTTTCATAGCCACATATTTACTGCATAAGAGAAGAGGGCAAATATGCAGGACACATGCCTTCTGTGGCAGATTATTGACAATGATACATCCATTTTATCGAACCATCTCTAGGGGAAAAGAGTAAGGATGAACTGGATCTATAACATACAATGAGATAGCAGTGGAACCCCTTGGTTTGACCCATACCACTCACTATGAGTCAGAGTCAAATTAGAATATACATTAACTGTGAGTTGGATTGGGAGAAATCCTAACCCAACTTGCATTTAATATGTAACCAAGCACTTGCCTTAAAAACAGTGTGTGTGTGTGGGGGGGGGGGGGGGCGGAACTGGCTCCCAAGTGTGTGCACAATGGCAGGAAAGGCTTTATCATTCCCTTCTTTCTGCCTTACGGACTTTTGCTAGCAGGAAAAGACTATAGGCCAGATGGCTGCTAACTGCTAGTTCCACATTTAATTTATAATCTAATCAGACTCTGGATTCACCCAACAGTACAATATCACAAGAAGGTTCAAAGTCATTCATATCCTGCCTTCACTTCACCATCTCATTATGTCCTTCTTCAGAATCCCTGAAGAAGTGCATAAAGTGGTTGTAGAATATGTAGTAGAACCCACAGAATATGCTGTCATCTATTCCTGTAGATCATTAAAGTGCTGTGCTGTACATTCCGCACTGATCAGTGGAGAAACACCAGGATGTTACTGGTGGGTTGTTTGTTCCAGTTTAGGGATGTCTTCCCACTTCTGCACAGCATCATAGTGATCCTGAATTTTAGATACTTTTCTGAAGTCTGTGAGATACCATCTGAGGAAAGTGAAAGAGCAGGGGTGTCGAACTCATTTGCTATGGGGGCCAGATCCAACATAAATGTGATCTTGTTGGGGCAGGCCATGTGTGGCATAAAATGTAATGCCAACTTTATAAAGGACACAGACAAACACAAAGTTTTAAAAAAAACATTAAAATAAAACATGCTTAAAATATTAGTGCTCGGTCATAAATGTGCTTGCTTTGCATCTTTCCCATGTGATCCAGGGAACTGGACAAAGTTTTCCTTCTTTCCCCAGGGAGCCAGGGGGTGGGGAGCCTCAGCCAATAGAAGGAAGAGAAGTTTGGCTCAGTAGCTCTGCTGTGTGATTGAGAAATTCTGGCAAAGCAAGTTATTCCTCTCCCCCCACTTCCTCCCCAAGAAAAGAGCCTCAGCCAATGGAGAAAATAGGAAATTTGCTCTGTAGCTCCTATGCAATGAGCAAGCCTGGAAAAGCAAGTTGTGATGCAGAAAAAAATCAAGAGAGAGGGCGAGGGAAGCAGATGACAGCTAGTTGCTCGGGGGCCTGATAGGAGCCCTCCAGGTGCCTGATTCAGCCCCTGGGCCATATGTTTGACACCCCTGTGATAGAGCATGAGACTTTAAATACTGAGGCACATATTTAAGCAACTCAGCCACAGACTCAGGGATCAATCTTTCCTCACTAAGTTCCACCCAAACAATCATGAGGAAATAGTGACCTGGCAAGCCCGCCTCAGCTCAATTCAGAATCAGCTGTGGGGTGTGTATGTCTTTCCTTAGAATCCTTCTGAAGCTCTCTAATGATAGTCTTAAGGACTATTCAAACTAAGTCATCTTGCCCTGCTGAAGAACTGCTGTTCTGTAACGATCTGGAAGCAGAATTATAGTGTAGATTCACTTCACAATTTATCTCCCTATTCTACTCCCATGAACAAGTAAAATCAGAGAAAACATGGTGAACTGGACCAAGGTAATCTTGTCCAGCATTCTGTCACCTAAATGTTAACAGAAGTTCACAGGCATGTTACAGTCCTATCTCCTGGTTGTGACCAATATTTTTACCAATGTATCTTAAAGCAATATTAGTCTGAAAGGCCGTTAGCATCGTCTTGCTCCTGAAAAGAAAGAAAAACTATCTCTGCATTGAAAAATGTATAGGTTTCTGGAAATGACTGAATGTTGCTGCATATTTTAAATAAATGTGAGGAAAAAACATTCAAGAGCATCAAGAACTCTCAAATTAATACCACTCATAAAACCTGGCAGAATTTTTCAGAGTTTATATGTTCATGTCAGAATGTTACATGCTTGGTAAGGAAGAGCCTTCAGCTGAAAGCGATACAAATTACATGAAAATCAAAAGTGCTTATTCACTTTCTCTCTTCATACTAAAAAGGGGTGCTGCTGAATTTTTCAACCCTGCTAGTTTAGCTCAAAAATCCCTGCTTTGATTTTGCTTCTCACTTGTACAAATCATTTTTTGTTTCCATGTGTCACCCCCTCCCATAAAAAACACACAAACCAGCAGTGTATATACGTACCAACATTATACATAAATAGCATACATAATACGTTTAAATTGTGTACACATTGCATGCATGCACGTATAAACTGTATATAAACCATGTGTACATTGGATCAAAGAAACAAATGTATCAGTGCAGCAATAAATATGAATGAACTAAAACTATTCATGATGTTAACATACAAAAACAAAGGAAATATCCTAGGCACTTGAGTTAGTTTACACAGAACACAGAAGGTTAATTTTGGAGACTCGTGAGTTTCACAACCCTTAAGCTAACCTAAAAGGCAAAAAAGGTTTGCCATTTCCTCACTTCCTCACCCTCACTGATGCTCCCTTGTGCCCTACTGGAACTCAGTGGGGCAGCAGGGGGAAATAGGAGGTGGCATTATGTGCCTCAGCAACATCATTTCCAGACCGTTGAGTTTTGTCCCTGCTCTACAATGCTGACAGCCCTAGGCACAAAAGCAGGGACCTCTTTGTGCAAATTTACTTGGCTTAGTTTGGGGAAGCAATGAACTGCAACTTAGCTACTGTCCAGTTATACACACTTTGTAAGCCCTGCCTGCAGTCCATGTGAATACAGCAAAATCAACCTATCCATTCATTCAGTAACATTGATTGGACAAAGAGTTTATAGAAACTACATAAAGAGAATCTCATTGAACTAACTCTGGAAGACAAGAAGCTTCCTAAAGCTCTGTCAAACCAGCAGAAAAATTGCACAGCAGCTTTGCTTCCAAAGCCCAGTAATTTCCTTAAGCTGTTCTCTGTAGGCTAACTCAAGCGCTGCACCGTTCCAGTTAAAAAGCCAACCTTTGGGTGATTTTTCTCCCTTTGTACTCTTAACTGAGATGTGATTAGTGTTCAGGACTTGGGCTAACAAATAAAGATGGGGGGAGGGGGGTAGTCAAAACATATTTTTCAACAACAGGAAAAGTAAAAACTGAAAATTAACAAAAGACTGGTATGTTGACTTCATGCTTGTTAACATTGTCAGTAAGCAGTAATGTACAGCAAGATACTCAAGGAGACAGCAGGCCTACGAACCTAGAGCAAGTCAGTGACCTGAGACACATACTGCTCTCTCTTCAAAAGGGCCAATACAATGAAAGGTGGTGCTATGTATGGGAACAGGTGGACAGAGATAGATATATAATATAATCATTTCTGGAATAGAAACTTGCAGGTGTAAGCACCGTTGGATGCAGCACAGAGCACATCCTGTGACATCATGACATATGACATCAGAATTAATGCTTTAAAATGAATACCCTGGCAAAAGTCAACACACAAATCAGTCACTTGAAAACTAATTTTCTCCCTTTGCTGGTCTTTCCCATGCAGATCCCATCCATCATGTAAATCAATTTGCAGTCTTGCATTTCTGCCTTCTGAAACGATGGCTGTAAAAATCTTCTTCTCTGGAGATTTCTGTGTTTAAATGATAAAAATTCAAACGTTGTCAGCAACAAAACTTGGGAGGGTCTGAAATATATTTATGTGCTTTCATCCTATAATTCAGTTTCCTACATAATACCTGTATGGTTAGCATTCCAAAGCCAATTTCAGAACTCAAATTAGAATTTTTCTGAATTTATTTCTGTGCCAAAATATTATGTACTAAATAGCCTCTAGAACTCCAAAATTGTTGCTATATCATAAGCAACAGATGAATTTTAGAGGGAAGAATCTCACAGTATATTTGGTGTGAAATTTGGAAGGCTTCTGATGGAACTAGTCACATAAAAACAAAGCATTTTTGTGCAACTTGATATGAAACAAAGCCTTGTTCATGCAGCTGGACTTTTGTAAAGTGAGAACTTTTGATATGGTAAATCCTGGGCACATTAATAATTCATTTGTATGTGGTAATCTATTTGTTTGAAATTAAGTTAATTCCCCCATCCTGCTGGAGCAGGGAGTATTATTTTTCCTGTCCTCAAAGAAGGTGCCCGCATCCTCCATTATTTCCAGTGAAGAGAAGGCATGTAAATGTGATGGCCAGAACTCCCTTTGGAATTCAATCATGCCTGTCACAACCTTGCTTCTCCCTCCACCCCCAAAGTCCCCAGATATTTCCTGAGTCAGACCTGGCAACCCTAGAGGAAAGACATGGTAAAATAAATAAATAAACATATTTCCTTACCTGCCGAATGCTGTTTGGTAGGGCAGATGTTGTTAAGGTTAGACCTATACCTTGGGAGTGATGAGATCTTAACCAATCTAGCAGAACAACTATGGAAATTGGAAAGCAACCTGAAGTTTGAAAGAGGTTTCCCCACACCAGTCATCTGCTAAACCCTTAGTTTCTGTACAGCATGGGGGTGCGGGAAAGGGGACAAGTTTTAGTACTACTTGGTACCATTTTCCTTGAAGGCTTACAAAGATGTCATTAAAGAACATGTAATATTCAAGTCAGCCATTAATAAGATCCTACATTAACCCATATATTGATGCCTCATGTTTTATTTGGGGCAGTGGGGACAATCAGGGCCACTGCCAGGCTTTTTGGTGCCTTAGGCCCCCCTGAGAGGTGCCCCCACTTCCCTCCTTCCCCTACCACCCGCTCCTCCGAGGCAGTAGCATGTCCTTACCAGACAGCTGTGGGCACCCCGTGCACTGCACCAGTCACCCTATGCACTGCACTCCTTCCCCGTCCTCCTTGTCTGCCCAACTGTGCTTGGCTCAGCCTGGCTGGTGGCTGCTGCTGCCTGGGCCAGCTGGAGAGCCTGTGATGTGTGCATGCTCTGCCCAGAGGCTGGCATTATGGGTGGACACAAGGAGGAGGTGAGGCAGCAAGGGCAAGCAGCCTGGAGAAAAACATCCCTTTCACAGAGGCTGAATGGGGTGTACTTTACCAGGTGATATCATTTTTCTTCAGGCCCAGAAGCACCCTTGCTGGGCCTGCTGAGGACTCACTGGAGTAGCTGCCAAGCCATGGCGCCAGGGCTGGGCAGGGCAGGAGAGCCCTGTGCTCAGACCCCAGGCCAGGTGCAGGGCCAGTAGGGACCACCACATCCCTTTAGTGACCGCAGCCACCCTCGGACAGTGTGTGGCACACACAGCAGCCATCTTGGGTCCCAGGCACAAAGTGCATGTGCATCCTCCACAACCAGCACTGGCAAGCTCAAACACTTCTTCTGTGCAAGTGCCCTACCCACTTCTGCTTGTGGGACCATTTCATACTTGCAAGGAAGGGAACACAATGGAGGAGGAGGGCCCCAACACCAAATAGGGTGTCCGTGCACCTGGCCTGGCTGGGTGCTACTGTTGCTGGTGGGGCTTGCCAGGGAAGCCACTGCTGCCACTCTGTGCCCATCCAGGTGGCCCCTTGGCAAGCAGCAGAGCTGCTAGTTGTGTGCAAGCCTGGCCTGTTGTGGGGTACCCTTTGCAGGCAGGCCTGCTGCACTGCTGCTGCATGGGGAGGCACAAAGCAAGAAAGGGCAGGCTTCTCCTCAGGTGGCGCGTGGGGAGGAGGTGTCCCCTATCTCAGTAGGCCAGATGGCACCCTAGGTGGCAGCCTGCCTGGCCTACTGGGTAGTGCTGGCCCTGGAGACAATATCTGTTTTGTAATTCTTCAGTTTGGATTTTGCCTGTTCTCTGGATCATTGCAGCCTGAAGCCTTCCTCAAGCCTTATGGATTCTTCCTCCAGCTTTAGTGGCTCTTCCTGCAATGAAAGAACCACTTGTTAGAGGAAGGCTTCTTAAACTAGATGAACTTCCTCTAGTCTAAGGTAAGATTCTGTCTGTTACGGAGAATGTGCACAAATGAACATTTTAAAAAACAGATTGTGCATGTTGGTCCATCAATCTATATAGTCTCAAAATGATGCTGGTGAATGTGCAGTGTCATTTTGTTCTAAAAACAAGTGTCCTGAACAGGTGGAGAGCCAGTTTGGTGCAGTGGTTAAGTGTACAGACTCTTATCTGGGAGAATCGGGTTTGATTCCCCACTCCTCCACTTGCACCTGCTAGCATGGCCTTGGGTCAGCCATAGCTCTGGCAGAGGTTGTCCTTGAAAGGGCAGCTGCTGTGAGAGCCCTCTCCAGTGCCACCCACCTCACAGGGTGTCTGTTGTGGGGGAGGAAGGTAAAGGAGATTGTGAGCCACTCTGAGGCTCTTCGGAGTGGAGGGCGGGATATAAATCCAATATCATCTTCTTCTTCTTTGAAAGAATCTGATATCTTATGCATATGGGACAGGTGCTTATACTTTGTAATAAAATAGCCCTCTACATGAAACCCCTGTGTTCATAAAAAGAATGAGCTTAGGAGGAGAGTGAACACAAGTGCTTTGGTTCTGTCCCTCACCTCCACATGATTACTCACTTGTGAGTAGGACACCTAATTTTGGAGGTTGCGTTGATACATAAGCTCCATCACCATGATTAAAGGTAAAGGTAGCCCCCTGTGCAAGCACCAGTCATTTCCGACTCTGGGGTGACATTGCATCACGATGTTTTCACAGCAGACTTTTTATGGGATGGTTTGCCATTGCCATCCCCAGTCATCTACACTTTCCCCCCAGCAAGCTGGGTACTCATTTTACCAACCTCGGAAGGGTGGAAGGCTGAATCAACCTCGAGCCGGCTACCTGAACCCAGCTTCTGCCGGGATCAAACTCAGGTCGTGAGCTGAGAACTTGGACTGCAGTACTGCACCTTTACCACTCTGCACAAGGGGGCTCCTTCCCCATGATTAGGACCCTGCTTTACAAATGTTGCCTATCATGGGGAGAGAATATTCCCATGGCTGCTGCTTCCATCCAGGCACTGTGCACACAAGCTGGTGATCATGTAGAACATGAGAAGGAAGTACGTTTTCTCCTTATTCTGTCAATGCTGTAGGGACCATGTGCAGATGCCTACAGTCATTCATGAATATTCACTCTCCTGGATGGCAGAACTAATTGTGAGGATATATGTTAGATCTGTCCTGCATTGATTTTAAGGTACCTGAACACATGGCTACTTGACAAAGATGGCTATCATAATTGTTCCATATATTGTACATTATCCAGCTGTGATCAGTCTAATAAGCCTCCCTTTAAATAAAATATCCTTTTTGACAGGTGTATGAAGGCTTCTTCTTTCCTTTTGCAGCAAACCATTCCATTTCACATTAATGTAAAGGCCATGAAAGGGTACTTCCCACCTCAGACCCAGCGGACAGAAGCCAGGAGGCCAGGGAGGAAAAGCAGGTTGGGTGGCCAGTTAAACTACAAAGAAAGACACCCTTTGGAAGAAAGTTCATCTTGAAAGCAAACACCTTTGTTAACTGAGATTATTTCAGATTCCATCCACAAAACTTATCAGTGCTTGTGATAACAAAAGGTAAATGTTATGGAAGTCTTAAAGATTTTTATAGACAGTGTTTGACACAGCAAACAGAGGGCAATCTAGTCTCCTTCCTGAATTAACTATAAGGAGGGGGAAAGTCTC
Source organism: Heteronotia binoei (assembly GCF_032191835.1). Lineage (NCBI taxonomy): Eukaryota > Metazoa > Chordata > Lepidosauria > Squamata > Gekkonidae > Heteronotia > Heteronotia binoei. The sequence continues at coordinate 110,236,716 of NC_083243.1, read as the reverse complement.
CAAGAATTGCCCCCCCCCCCAAGTCGGAATAATGAGACAGACACAGAGGTGGATTAAAGGGCCACTTTATTAACTTAACGGCAAGGGCAAAAAACATGGGGACAGATCAAGCCAGGGGTCAAGCCAGACCACCTGCTTGACCTGAAAATGGGCGAGCCCCCAAAGCCCCGAGTATGAGCCAAACCAACGGCTCGGACCTGGCCGGCCCAGCCAAATGATCGCCGCTCACTAAGGCTCCACCATCCCCAAAGCCGTACAGCCTGGAATGTGGACACTCACCATGTGATGGGATCCCCAGTCTCCCTGGAGCCGAACTTGGGCCGTATAGCTTAACGGTCCCCCAGGGAGGCCATTCACCAAAATTGGTGCGGTGCTACAGGAGCTCACCAATCCCCAAAACATATTCCCAACAATAAACAGCCAGTGACCAACCTATAGAACAGCACCGCCAATCCAATTGCCAGCACTCCATAACTAGCAGTACAGGGTAGGCAAAAACCCTCCCCAACCGGCCAATTTGTCGGGGAACGAAAAATTCCTACCCGGCCCCTCGAAATAGCAACCAGCCTTTGCCTGTACTGCATGATGGGTGGGTGGGCAGGCCAAGAGCAAATCTGAACTGTGCCACTGGGGGCAGGGCCGGTCTTTTAAGGCTGCGCCTTGCCCCCACCCGGATGTTGGAAGAGTCCACTGCCTCAATCCATCCGGGGAGGCAACGGACGGCCCCCAGCCTTAGCGGCGAATGCTGCTCGGCTGGGAAGGGGCCGAACTATCTAAGGACTCCCCCCAATTAAGGGAACCCTCCACCCGCTGTCCCTGCCATGGCCAGGGGGAAGTCATTGCACCAACAGCTGTGTGTGAAGGAAGTGTGTGAGAAAGATGGGGCTCAGAGAAAAAAAAAGGGAGGGGGACAGAGAGACAGATATTAAATCATAGGTCATTTTCGCACTTAGCGTTTGCTACCGGTTTTCCCCGGAGCAATTATGTCCAGACCATTTCCCTCGTTTTCGCACTAGTGACTCTTTTGCGGAGTCGCTTTCCATGAAGCCCCGGCTCAAATCGTTTTCGCACTGGCGTCGAATTGACTTCGATGCCATGTCAATCTTTTTTTTTAAGCGCAATTCCAGTTGCGTAATTGCGTAACAACGTAACAACATAACAACGTAATAGAGAATCCCCTTTTTCGTGGGCAAACCATCACGTGACGCTTCTGGTTGAGTATTGGCTGCAGCAGCAGCATCCTCCACACTGCCTTGTATCGTCAGAAGCATTCACAATGGAGAATCCTGATGACGAGACTAAGGCGTTCCTTTATTCAGCATTGGAGGTTGCTTTTCTGTGCCTCTGCGCCGGACGCCAAGTCCTCTGCACCGGAGAAAAACTCCTCAATCATTATGCATTTAGATCCCGGAATCCTCTGATCTCCTCTAGAAAGTCTGACGTCCGGCTTCGACTGATTAGAGGTGGCACTCGCTGCCAGGAACGTAGATGGCACTATCTTGCCGGAATGCGGTTTTCGCCCAGGTATTGGGTGTTCCCCCGTGAACTGCGCTGGTGGGAGAACTTTGTGCTTGTGTTCTGGGGTGACGAGCAATGGCTTTATAACTTCCGGATGACCAGAGGGACCTTCCTGGAGATTTATGCCGCTGTGAAGGACAAGCTGGAAAGGCAAGCCACACGGATGAGGTCTCCGGTCCACCCTGAGAAGCGGCTCGCAGTAGCACTATGGTACCTCGCAACCGGAAGCGCCTATCGGGAACTCAGCACGCAGTTCGGGATCGGCGTTTCCACCATCCATGGGATTGTGATGGAGGTCTGCGAAGCCATCGAGACCCGTTTGTTTTCAAAGGTCATGTGCCTCGGTGACGACATTGGAACGGTGTGTATATTTCCCCCCCCCCTCCCTAGTTTTGCGTTATAACGCAATATCGATATATAAGATCATGGTGTGATTCTCTATTGCTAATACAGTGGACGTTGCATTAACCATGACCTGATCCACTGTACTCCATTTCTCAACAGATTATGGATGGGTTCGGGAAACTCGGTATGCCGCATACGGTGGCTGCTCTGGATGGATCGCACATCCCGATACGGGCGCCTGGGGGAAGAACTGAGGAGTTCTGCAACCGGAAGAAGTTCTGTTCGGTGATCCTCCAAGGCACGGTTGATCACACAGGACGCTTCCTGAATGCAGAGTTTGGCTTCAGCGGCAGGACCAACGATGCGTTTGTTTTCGCAAACAGCAGGGCTCTGGGTTCCAGGGAACCCTATGGTGACTTTTGGAAATGTAACCATCCCTGCGCTTGTATTGGGCGACGGAGCGTACCCCCTTCGGCCTTGGCTGCTGTCCCCATACAGGAAACCCGACGGGCCCGTGCAGAAGCACTTTAACAAGAAGCACGCCAGGGCCAGGTACGTCGTGGAGCGTGCTTTCGGGAGACTTAAGGCTCGTTGGCGTGTCCTGCAAACGCGAATGAACGCACAGTACCACAGTGTGTTCTCCATTGTGACCGCATGTGTGACTCTGCACAATATTTGTGAGGAAAAGGGACATGCGGTCACGCTGGATATTCCTGATAAGGGGATAACATTAATCCCAGACCCAGAAGAGGCAGACTTTAGGGTTATCAACAGGAGGCAGTTAGAGAGGGGGAGGATTGTGTGGGATGCTGTCACAGAATATATTTATCAAAGAAGAAGATGATTCTGCGGCTTTCTGTCCACCATGCCTCTCGCTGCCGCCGCCTGCTCCTGAAAGACTGCTTTTTCGTTGTTGCGAAGTTACGCAATTTCAACTGTTCCCTGTATAACTGCCTTTTTATGCCTGCCTATTTTCAGCTTCCGCCCTGTAAAAATGCCTATTTCTTAAATTATGCCTGCGTTTGTTTAGACTGCTTCCCGTTACAGCAAATAAAGTTTTGGGCATTACAAACTGCATTGCTTTCATTTAGTTTGGTGGTGGTTGGGGGGGGGGGAAGTAATATTTCAATGCACCAGGGGTCTTACACGTGCTTCTGGCCTGGCTCTGTTTTTGCCTTGTCGATCAGGATATGCCTTCCCCATGATTGGATAAATCAAAGCAGAAAGGGGAGGTTGCTATTTCGCTAAATCGAAAGTGCGTTGTTTCGATATGGCGGCCAGGGGAAGGAGAGGCACTTTCTGGCAGCGTGAAGAGGTTTTGGCGATGCTGGACATTGCGGAGAGGAGCGGCCACGCTCAAGAACTAATGTCCAGCACGCACCTCAACACCCGCAACATCTACGAGGCGATAGCCAGGAGGCTGCAGCGGAGAGGGTTTGACCAGACTGCTGCGCAGTGCCGGTCAAAATTCAAACGCCTCCACTGCAGCTTCATGGCAAGCCTGCAGGCATGGGGCGGTATCCCCAGGGTGTCAGGCAGGACACCCTACCACGACGCCATGGTGCGTCTGTGGGAGTTGGAGGGGAGGCCCCGCTGGGAGGACCGCCATCATGATTGTGAGTATCACCACACACAAATGCCATGCACACCCCTTCCTTCTTTATTACTGCTTTGTGGCAGTACAGTACAAGATCCACCCCACCCCCCCCTTCTATGTTCTGATATGCCTTCCTGGTCCAATAAGTATTACCTGCACACAGCAATGCAATAAATTGTGTGGGATGTGGGATGAGGAGCAGGGGGAAGGCACCATGGATGATCACAGAAACCTTACTCATTAGATCCCACCCACCCACCCCTTCTATGTTCTGATATGCCTTCCTGGTCCAATAAGTATTACCTGCACACAGCAATGCAATAAATTGTGTGGGATGTGGAATGGGGAGCAGGGGGAAGGCACCATGGATGATCACAGAAACCTTACTCATTAGATCCCACCCCCACCCCCCCTTCTATGTTCTGATATGCCTTCCTGGTCCAATAAGTATTACCTGCACACAGCAATGCAATAAATTGTGTGGGATGTAGGATGGGGAGCAGGGGGAAGGCACCATGGATGATTCCAGAAACCTTACTCATTAGATCCCACCCCCCACCCCCTTCTATGTTCTGATATGCCTTTCTGGTCCAATAAGTATTACCTGCATACAGCAATGCAATAAATTGTGTGGGATGTGGGATGGGGAGCAGGGGGAAGGCACCATGGATGATCACAGAAACCTTACTCATTAGATCCCACCCCCACCCCACCCCCCTTCTATGTTCTGATATGCCTTCCTGGTTCAATAAGGGGCCCTGCAGATTTCAGTGCAGTTTTCACATATGCTGTGTGCTTTCACATTACTTGCATGTATGAGTTTCATTACTTGGTTTTTTTCTATATCATACCACAGTTGACACCCGTCCACGAGGCGCAGCAGAGCAGCCAGGCCCACCCCTGGAGGAAGAGGAGGATGATCCAGAGAGGGAGGGTCCTCAGCTGGGTGCAGAGGAGCAAGAAGGTACATTACCTGACGAAGCAGCCACCTCTGGGTTACTGCACATTAAACGCATTAAGAAGCCATGTGCGCAGGGCGTTCAAGAACATAATATGTGTCTTAGCAAGCAGATGTGGAATTGCTTGAAATGATGCTTCTCATGCATTCCTTCACTGAGCAAGGGAGGGTTGGTGAGAGGGTGAGGAAGTGATTAAGTAATGCATGCGGGAGGGAGGGAGTGTCAGAAGGGTGGCAGCTACGGGGCTTGCATGTGGAGGCGGGAAGTTAGCCGGAGAGGACGCTAAGCAGGAATGCATATATCGTCATGCAGATGTGTGTTGACGTTTCTCCAGCACTTAATGATTATTTTTGCAAATCTTAGGCGGTGGGAGCCCAGCAGAAGTTCCGCAGGCGGAGGGCGCTGAGCCTGTCAGAGCAGCAGAGGCCGCTGAGGAGGCAGGTGGGTTCGCTGAGCTGCAGATAGAAATCAATAGGCATGGCGTGCAAGGTTTAACTAAATATGATGTTCAAATAGATATGATGTTGCAAACTTTTCAACCGCCCTGTTAGATGATTACAGGAGTGCACTACCTGCTGCAATACTAATTGTCCTCTCGGGGCACTGCGCAATAACGTTGTTACACAATGCACACATGCCTATTATTTTCTAATGTGCATGGTGTGCTTGCATTTAGGGCCTTCAGGAGGGGCAGTAGTGGAGGAGCATGTGTGCCCAGCACAGGAGCCACAGCTGGAAGCCATTGCCCGGCTGGAGGCCCTCTGCCGCTCAACATGTGAGTGCTCAGTATTTTGCATGATGGATAGTTGTTGTGAGTGAGTGAGTGACTGAGTGCTGTGCATACATTACTGAGGACGTTGCACTTACTTGCTTCTTTTCTAAATTGCAGTCAGCGCCTTCATGCGGCGGATCGACGGCATCGAGCGGCGGATCCGGTGTATTGAGCAGGTCATTGAGAGGGGTGGGGGGTTTGGGGAATAAAGTTTCAGCGTTGTTTATGTGTTTCGTTTGTCAGTTGTAATAAATTATTGTTACTGTTGAAACCTTAAGATATTGTTTTTCTTTACCTAAACACCAAACTGGGACCTGTGCAAAACATAACTTTATTCTCTCTCGGCTTGGCTTCGCGAACGAAGATTTAAGAAGGGTGCAATAGTCCACGTTTGCTGCAGGCTCGCTGGTGGCTGACAAGACCAATGTGGGACAGGCAGGTCCGGCCACAACGGCTGCAGGGAAAAGTCTGATTTAGGGTTGGTCCTGTAGCAGTGCGATTCTTCCTCAATCTCCTTTTGTCCTCAAGACCAGCTATGCGTGCGTTCTCAAAGGAAGAGACAGGCTGGTGGATGGTGTGCCTCCATGCTTTGCGATCTGAGGCTAGGTCAGACCACTGGTGATGGTTGATGTGACAGGTGCTAAGGGATTTCTTCAAGGAGTCCTTGTACCTCTTCTTTGGTGCCCCTCTATTTCGATGGCCGGTGGAGAGTTCGCCATACAGGGCAATCTTGGGAAGGCGGTGGTTTTCCATCCTAGAAATATGCCCTGCCCAGCGCAGCTGCGTCTTCAACAGCAGTGCCTCGATGCTGGTAACCTCTGCCTGCTTGAGGACTTCAGTGTTGGTCACAAAGTCACTCCAGTGGATGTTGAGGATGGTGCGAAGGCAGCACTGATGAAAGCGCTCAAGGAGTCGCAGGTGATGACGGTATAAAACCCACGATTCGGAGCCATAGATGAGGGTTGTCATCACAACCGCTTTGTAAACATTGATCTTTGTGCCTTTTTTCAGATGCTTGTTGCTCCACACTCTTTTGTGCAGTCGGCCAAATGCACGGTTTGCCTTTGCCAGCCTGTTGTCAATCTCCTTGTCGATCTTGGCATCTGAGGAGATGATGCACCCCAGGTAGCTGAACTGCTGGACTGTCTTCAGAACTGATTCACCCACAGTGATGCAGGGAGGGTGATAATCTTCCTGGGGTGCAGGCTGGTGGAGAACTTCTGTCTTCTTCAGACTAACTTCTAGGCCGAATAGCTTGGCAGCCTCTGCAAAGCAGGACGTCATATGCTGCAGAGCTGATACCGAGTGGGAGACGAGTGCAGCATCATCAGCAAACAGTAGCTCTCGGATGAGTTTTTCCATTGTCTTGGAGTGTGCCTTTAGTCGCCTCAGGTTGAACAGGCTGCCATCAGTGCGATAGCGGATGTAGACACCATCGTCCTCATCTAGATCGACTGCGGCTCTTTGAAGCATCATGCTAAAGAAGATCGTAAAGAGAGTTGGCGCGAGAACGCAGCCTTGCTTTACACCTGTGCCTATTGGGAAGGGCTCCAAGAGGTCGTTGCAGTGTCTGACTTGGCCTCGCTGGTCTTCGTGTAGCTGGATGATCATGCTGAGGAACCTTGGGGGACATCCTAAACATTCCAAGATTTGCCACAGGCCTTTCCTGCTAACGGTATCGAAAGCTTTGGTAAGGTCGACAAAAGTCACATACAGAGCCTTGTTCTGTTCCCTGCATTTCTCTTGGATCTGCCTGAGAACAAATACCATGTCGGTGGTGCTCCTGTTAGCTCTGAAGCCGCACTGGCTCTCTGGGAGGAGTTCTTCTGCAATGGTGGGCACCAGTCTGTTCAGGAGTATTCTGGCAAGGATTTTGCCTGTGATGGAGAGCAGGGTTATCCCCCGGTAGTTGGAGCAGTCTAACTTTTCCCCTTTGTTCTTGTATAGGGTGATGATGATTGCATCGCGAAAGTCCTGTGGTAATTTGCCTTGTTCCCAGCAGGTGACAAGTACTTTGTGAAGTGAGCTATGTAGTACTGTGCCCCCATGCTTCCAGATCTCTGGTGGAATTCCGTCAACTCCTGCTGCCTTGCCACTTTTCAGTTGCTTGATGGCTTTAACAGTCTCTTCTAGGGTGGGGATCTCATCCAACTCTGTTTTCACCGGTTGAAGTGGGGTGAGGTGGATTGCTGAATCTTGAACTACGCGGTTGGCACTGAAGAGAACCTGAAAATACTCCGACCACCGGTTCAATATGGATGCCTTGTCTGTGAGGAGCACTTGGCCGTCTGCACTATTCAAGGGACTCTGAGCCTGATATGATGGACCATATACTGCCTTCAGGGCTTCGTAGAACCCTCTTAAATCACCAGTGTCTGCACACAGCTGGGTTCTCTCTGCAAGCTTGGTCCACCACTCGTTCTGAATGTCTCGAAGCTTGCGCTGCAGGTTGCTACATGCAGCGCGAAAGGTTGCTTTTTTCCCAGGACAGGAGGGCTGAGCAAGATGTGCTTGGTAGGCAGATCTCTTTTTTGCCAGTAATTCTTGGATCTCTTGATTGTTCTCATCAAACCAGTCCTTGTTCTTCCTTGTGGAGAACCCGAGGACTTCTTCAGAGATCTGCAGGACGGTAGTTTTTAGGTGTTCCCAGAGTGCTTCTGGAGAAGGGTCTGTGGGGCAACTGAGGTCCTCAATTCTTGACTGGATTTTTGCCTGGAAGGCAGCTTTAACTTCGGCTGACTGGAGGCTGCCAACCTGAAACTTCCTCCGAGGGATACCTCCTCTCCTGGGTGTGGGTTTAAAGTGAAGACGGAGATTGCAGCGTACAAGACGATGATCCGTATGACATTCTGCGCTGGGCATTACTCGGCTGCGTAAGACATCTCGAAGGTCTCTCTGGCGCACCAGAATGTAGTCGATAAGGTGCCAATGCTTGGACCGTGGGTGCATCCAGGTTGTCTTCAGACTGTTCTTCTGCTGGAAGATAGTGTTGGTGATGGTGAGCTGGTGCTCCATGCAGAATTCTAGCAGGAGGCGCCCGTTGTCATTGCAGTTGCCAATGCCGTGTTTGCCAAGTACTCCTTTCCAGGCTTCCGAGTCTTTACCTACTCTGGCATTGAAGTCGCCAAGGATGATCACCTTGTCCTCTGTAGGGGTCTTCCGTACGAGGTTGCGTAGATCAGCATAGAACTTGTTCTTTTCTGCAGGATCTGCTTGGAGGGTTGGGGCATACACACTGAAGAGTGTTGCATGCTGCTTGTTTTGAAGTGGGAGGCGCATGGACATGATGCGATCTGAGTGACCTGTTGGAAGGTTTTCGAGTTTGGAGGCAATGGAGTTCCTGACCATGAAGCCAACGCCAGAAAGGCGGCTCTCAGCCTTTGACTTACCCGACCAGTAGAGGGTATAGCCAGCACCGTGTTCTTGAAGACTACCTTCCTCAGGGAAACGGACCTCACTGAGAGCTGCTATGTCGATATTCAACCTGAGAAATTCGTGGGCAACTAGAGCAGAGCGTCGTTCAGGGCGACCACTGCCTACTGTGTCAAGCATGGTTCTGATGTTCCAACACGCAAGCTTTAGTCTTTGCACACTTTGTGAGGCAGGTGCATGCCTTTTCTTTGTTGTTATTTTTCGACCGCAAGTAAGGATGCCCGTTGACCGCGGCTAGCCAACTGGGGTGGGGGAGACGAGCTTTGTTTAGGCCACCTTTTCTAGGCCCCTCTCCGTGTGGAGCAAGCAGTGCTGTCCCTAGATAAGGCTGCTTGGTCGTTCAGGGTGCTGCCGAAAGATGCTTTCGTCTCCAGGTTAGCATCAGGCGACCAATATCCTGAACCGCCTACATGCAGGATCGGGACTGCGGCTTCCAGTGGCACCTTCCACCTGCCGTTTTGCCCCTTGCCTATCGCTGCAGGACTTGATGCGTTGTGGGTTGTGTGTGTGGATATGCCCTTCAGGCCTGCGCAGAGGAATTTTTTAGGTGAAGCGCAGTGTGCGCGGTACTGGCTCCACCCTTTCACCTGGGGGTCATCTGCCATGGCCCAGTAAGCCGGGACACCGGCAGTGAGTCCTCCAGGTGGTAGGTGTTACATTAACGAGCTCTATCTGCCCGGGTTTGATGTTAGAGTTTTCCTTCTCTTAGGCTGACGAGGTTGGTTGGCCCAGCCTGCCCATCCGGTTATACCGCCGGACACTTCGGTCGCACCATGACGTAGCAAACTCTGTGAAAATGGGGGGGACCAGCGAGAAGGTGTTGCTACGGATGCAGTAATGCAGGAGAGGCCATTGCAGTGACCATCTGCCAGGCATAGCCAGACAGTGACCACGCGGCGTTCACTACACCGGGAGAGGAGAGGCTATGTATTGCGCATGAACTTTCCCTGGGGGGGTAGGTTTCCCAGAGGGAGCCCACCCCCCACCACCCCCCCATAACTTTATTACAAGTGCGTTAACCTGACAAGAACACAACATCAGCTGTACAGCTGTTGCGTATTAATCGTTAAGGTAGGAACACCCTGCCTGTGCAGGTATAAACAATGAAATAACATCATCAATAACAACATGCACAACATGTAAACAATGCCTGCAACTCACTGCCTCCCTTGATGGGCATTGATTCTGGTACCCATGAAGGGGACAGTGCTGAAAAACACAGCAAAATAAAAAGGCAGAGCAGCAGGACCTGCATCTGTCATAGACAGCATTGCACGTCAGAAGCAGCCAAACAATAATGAGATGGAGTTATCATCAGATATTCCAAACGGGATGGTTTTAGGGCTCAAAATACACCCTCTGCTTCCCTGTGCAGGATCTTTTCTTGCCCCTACGGGAAGCCACCACACTGCCACTTGAGCAGGGTGCAGGAGACAGGAGGCTCTGACTCTCAGGCATAGAGTCTTCTGCCAAAACCGGGTAAGCTATATCTGAAGGCAGTGCTCCCCGAGTATTGCTGCAGTCACAGTTGAGGTGAAGCTGCCTATGTGTCACAGATGGTGGAGATGCTGCAGATGGTGGAGATGTTGCAGTGGCTGGTACCTCACCTACCCTTCCCTGTGTCCTACCTTCCCTAAAAATTTGGGCAATACTGCCTAGCATATCCACAGCTGCCGTCATAACATCCACAGTCTCCCTTGTGGCCTCTTTGAAAGCATCTATCAAAGCCTGCCTGTCATGTGTGTCATGCTCCCCCTGCAAAGAGAACCTGTGTTCTTCAGAAGCTAGCAGTCGGTCAAAGCACTCCATCATGTCTTCATGATCCAGACAGCTTTGACTCATCATCTTTTCAGCTACATTATTCAGCATGGCTACTTTTCGCTAACGTTGAGCTTCGTTCTGCACACTCTCCTCCTTTCTTTGCTGTGCTGATGATACCGGCAGCTGATCCCCTGAAGCATCTCAAAAAAGAAGGATGGAAAGATTACATTCCCAGGAAAACTCTGGCAATACACCCCGTGTTTGAGCTAGGATACAAGCTCCCATTACTGACATGCACTACTCTACTGCAGGTATTGGCATCGCTGCTGTAGATTAAGCAGAAAGCCCACGAGCATACCTCCTTCCTCTCCTTCCTGTTCCGAGAGGACAGCATCTCCAGGCTCTCCCCTTTGGATACTGCACCCTTCTTCCTCCTCAAAGTCATCTGAAATTGATACAACACTCATTCCTCAACCTGCTTAGTGCTGCAAAGCCCATGCTTACCTTAAAATTCTTTACTATAACATGTCTTCAGGAGCAGTTCTGCTCATACATGAAGCAGGAAACGCAGGGTCAAGGGCTCAGCAATTGTAAGCTGGGCAATGCATCTAAGTTCCACTGAAAGCTTTCACATTCCACATAAGACTTATCAGAAGCACTGCAGGCCGCACTTACCCCGCAATGACTCCTCGGCTGGATGTTCAGCAGTAAAATCCTGGCTCTGTTCCTGTTCCTGTAACGCATTGCTTGGGTTCACGCTGCTTGAGCCTATAGCAATGCAGAAAAATCAATGGTATTACGCTAGCTCGGGGGGGGGGGGGGTAGGCAGAAGGCAGAGAAGTGCTGCGAGTATAATAAGTGCCGAGTATAGTAAGGCAAACATCCACGTCTCTCTTCATTAAGGGGCGGTTTCATTAAGGTTTTCCCCATGGCTCCCTATCACCGGCCAACCCACAGCAACCACGCACATTTTGTAATTTCGTTAGTTCGAAGTATCGCTATTGCGCAGGAAAATAAAAGTTTTAAAAAGATTATACTAAGGAATCCTTCACGTGGGTTTCCTTATGGGGGAGAAGGGACCCCAAACCATAAAAATTACACGGCTGAGGGGCACTGCATCGCCTGGATACTCACCAGGAGGTGATTCAGTGGTGTGCGTCCGGAGATCAGCAGCGTTGATTGTTAGGAGGTCCACGGAAGAGATGTTATCTGATCCTTGAATCGGCATGTTTTCCTTGTTTGCCTGGGTTGCCTTGTAATAATGCACCCTCCAGCTTCTCTTCATGAGGGGGGAACGCGCGGACTTATCGTTCTTAAGGATGCGGTCCAGCACATCATAGTGAGCGCAGTAAACTGGGGATACCCCACTCTTTTCATTGTGGCTAACGCATCTTCGGTAGTCCTGACGCAAGCCTTTGTGTGGCACTCATGCGCCGACCTCTTGTGTCCCATGGCATGCATCGCCTTAGATATTTCCTCGTAGACATAGATGTTTTTGTGGCTAGCGGCCAGCGCCTTCTGGATCTTCTCCTCAGTCCAAATGGACAACAAGGCTTCTGTTTCGCTCTCCCGCCACGAAACACCACGAGCCCCCATTGGCTTGCTGCTGGATGCCATTGCACGTAGCTGCTGTGCGGTGGTGGAGGCAGTAAGCTGCTCAATGGCGGCCAGCAATATCTGTCCCTTCTTCCTCCCAGTGTTCTGTTCGGCTCATGCAAATTGTGACAATCGCTGCTACTCGCCTCATGATTTGCCACTAGCATTGGAAGCCTCCCAGCATTGGCTAATTAACAGTGATGTGGGCGATTCCCTGATCCTCGTTCAGAAGTCGCAATTCTCGCAAGACCCTCGCCATAACACCCATGAGATTCTCGCGAGACCCAACCCCCTATCAACCATAATGTATAATGTAATTTCGTTGTTGCAAAATAACGCAACAAAAGTAACAAAAAAGTGCTCCTTACAAATAATGAAAACTGCCGCCTCAGCGAAATAACGCAACTAAAATGATTAATAATAAAAAAAAAATTCTACCGAAACAGCCTTAAAAATGGTTTTGGATTACTCAGCGTAAAACTACAGGAACAGCGTAAAACTACAGGAACAGGCTATTCCAGGGTTTTTTTAATTATTATTATTTGTTTATTTCGAAATATCGCTATTACGCAAGAAATATGAAGCTTTAAAAAAAAATGGCCGTGCGGGCACTTTTGGGAAGCGCCGCGAACGGCTGATGATTGGCCAAGGGTGTGGATGGAGTGGCAGGACGGAAAGGCAGAGGGTGCCGCCCACAAAGCAGTCGATGCGGGGTGGATGGATTTCCCACAGCAAACTCCGCGGAGTGGATCCGGTGTGGATCCGCAGGTTTTCGGAAACTCCGGAAGCATGTGGATCAAGATACTCTGGGGTGAAACCCCTGAAGCCCCGGAGCAAACCGCAGCCGCGGAGCAACATGTGCGAAATCCAGGAAATGATCCGGAGGTAAATGGGATGCCACCCTGGAGTAAACGCTAGTGCGAAAACGACCATACTGTTTCTGAACCTATTGTCCAATATCTGGCAACCATAAGAGCTGGGATCAGGCACACTATGATCAAATATCTCTCTCATCCACTCTCTTTGTCTCTTTCCCTGAGTACATACACTCTCTCATTTTTTCTGGCACTGTACACAGTCCCAAAGCCCCCTATCAAACCTCTGCAAATTCCACTCCACAGCATGACCCTGCTCCAACTACCTTTTCTTCTCATTCCTTCTCACTCCAGTGCCTCACATCTCTCCAGGTACTTCTACAACCCAGCAACTTTCCCTTCACTCACATCCTCTGCAACATTCTAAGTATAGCTCCCTGGTCTGGATTCATCGTCCAGCATCTCTAACCTCATCAAGTGCTACTGTCCTCCCTCCCTTCCCCCATATCTTGGCAGCTCTTTTCTTTTGTCCCTGCCAGGACCTCATGCACGTTCATCTTCCTGGGCTGAGTCCCTAAAGAAAAGTAGAGGAAGGTGGAACATTACTGTAAAATAAGGAAATAATCAATTTAGAACTGAGATTTTCATTATTTCCATTAATCAGTGCCATTTCATTAATGCCATTAATCAGTGGCATTTCATTGCATTTATGAAATGCCACTGATTAATAGATACCTTTACTTTTCTTCTTTGATCTATCCACTTAATGAATGAAGTCCATTGTTGCTTATTACAGGTGTGTTTTTTTCCTTTTGGGTAAGGGATGTGCCAGAGCAAGCTAGTGTATACATGCCTTTAAAAATCCTTTAAGACCTTCATATGTCTGTCTCAGATTTGGGATTACAAAGTATAACCATTATTCAAGGAAAATTGTCCTCATCTCCAGCAGCAATACATACTGTGCTGATTATGCATTTTGCACTGATGTTCTGTGGCTGCACGTGTAGAAATTCACATCTAAAGAAGGCTGCACTTTTCCTTTGGTGGTTTTATATGTAACTTAGCTGTCCACAGGTCAAATGTCATTTAATTCTACAGTAACTATAAAGTGCTGCAGCTTGGAGGTCAGTAGGTCATATGCTGTCTACCAAGGCTCTGAAAAGTATGATGTCTTTTAATACTTCAGATCATGGCAAAAATATTATTTAGTGTTGCCAATTACTGTGGAGCTGCTGTTTCTTCATGTGCAGAAGAGACTATTGTGGCAGTGCAATGATTCATTACTTCTCTGCCCCTCTTTCTTTTAAATGACTAACCATGCCTTTGCCTTTCTCATCCTGCTGACAGGACATGGCTTCATTTCATTACTTACTCAGGATGGAGTAAATGTACCCTACCGGCTCTGTGTGCACAGCATTCTCATCTCTCCAACTGTTTCAAAAAAATTAAGTCACTGGGGTGTTTCATTTTGTTCCCCTACCTTTCAGAGTCTTTAAGGAAGCAAGGATATGATGCAGAGAATCCCAATTGCCCATACTACAAATCCCTGCAGTGGGCATTGGCAAGCAGAACACAGAACTCTGTGGAATACATTGATGACTGAAGGGAACAAAATATCTTGACGGCAGGAATATAAAAAATACTTAAAGTTTGGAACCTGAAAAACCTGACAGCTTCCATTTAGCCTGAGCATATCTAGATTCCCACCATGACAAAAATAACTATCATCTCTATTTTTCATACACCCTTTAGCTTTGCATCCATTTAAATGTTAGAGAAAGATGCAAAGAAATAGTGCCAAGGGACAGCAGTGAATTTTTGCCTTTAAACTGTTTATCTCCATAATGCCTTCTCCTGATTACACTATGAATGCACCATTTCAGAGAATGTGTTTTAATGATATGAAATGCAAAGATCAATGCCACTTTCAATGTAAATAGCATCATATTCCAGCTTGTTGGCTTGTCAGAGACTTTGAACTACTCCTTTTGTATGACTGAGCTTTGCATTAATTCTCAAATAACCCAAGGCTTTGATTCCATGTAGTTTCATGTATGTAATGATTCCCTGTTGGTGCAATTACACCACTGTCATTGCAGCAAAACACAGTTTTTAAAGTAGCAACAACTGGCTCAGCAAGGCATTTTCTTCCTATGTGAATTCTGCTTCTGGGAAATACATTAGCCCTGCCCCATGTTTCTCTTCTTTCTCTCTGCCAGGCTGAGTATGGTGCTGCCTTTGAAACACAATAGGTTGGCTTCTTTGCACTAGGAGTTAGGAAATCTAATGAAGGGAGGAGGTGATATGCTGATGCATGCAATCATGTCTTGATGGCATTGTATAGTTTACTGCTTCTACTGCCAGTTCACTCCTTTTGAGGCCGTGGCAAGAAATATTTACAGAAATGAGCAAACACTTGACTGTTAAGTCTAGTTTATTTTCAATAAAATACTCCATAAAGCATAATGGATTGTTGGACTTCCCCAGGGACAGGCTAGGCCTAATACAGACATTCACTAAAATACAATAATTAGATGCAACATTTCAAATCCAAAAGTTTACATCACAAAAAGGATAATACATTTTAAAAGTAAATTATTAATAAGCCCACAATCAAAATTAGATCAGTCCTCTGAACTCAGTCAGAATAGCATCCATGAGATAAATTTTGCCACTTTTTCTATAGTCCTTGTCAGACCCCAAAATTATTTTTAACAGATGGTAATCTTCTGAATGGGGTGGATAGGTAGCCATAAGTGGAGCTAACTTAATTGCTCTTTATTCTACATACATCTTGCAGGAGAACAAAAGATGAGTGAGCAACCTGAGCTCCACAGGATCATAACCTTTGCTCATGTGAAATTCTCCTAAATCAACCAGTTAGTTCAGTCAAAGGGAGTGCATTAAAACAGGCTAAGGAGACCAACTCACAATAAGCAGGAACCCTAAAAATTTTTATTGTAAGAAAAGGGAACGGAAGGTACGCAATCCAGATAAATAAGTGAGCAGGCACACTTGGCATAAGCTATGAGCAGTCCAGATCGTCAAGCCTTTCTTCTACTACTACACAAGCTTGTTTAAGCCAGTTCTGATAAATAGGTATTAGAAAACTCAGATCAGCAAGCTTTTTGTCTATACACCCAGCACCAAAAACTGGAATATAATTCAGATTGAAGCAAGTTCAGATTGAAGCCTTTTGGGAGGGAGTCAGATGGAGCGAGGGACAGCTGGAACTTGATTGCTGCAGACCAATATATGATTGAAATTTGCTTCATACCCACCTCTAGCTGATAAGGCTACACATCTAGGCATTCGCTGTTAATTATATCAGAATGGGTTAATTTAATAGGTGACATCATGAAATTCTGAGCTAAAAATTACAGCTTTCGTGAATACAGAACCCCAACTGTATTGTCAATAAATACGAAAAAAAAACAACTTTGCATTTGCTTTCTTAACTTGTTTGCAGAACTTGAAAGTTTCATTCACATTTTCACAGGGATAGGAAAAGGAATGTTTTAAAATTAATGCAAAATTAAGAAGGTGGAAAGAAGACAAGGGGAAGTACATGACTACAGGGCAGAGACACTTAAGTGAAGTCTTTGGCTGATTTTACACAGGGCAAAAGATCCAGTAATGCTGTGATTCCAAAAGTGACCATCTACATTACAATCTGCCTTCACTTCTGTTTTGCTCTGGTGTTTTGACTGTCATTTACATTTAAAACCCTGAATTGGCTCTGAAAACGTTTTCACCACTGAGTTGCTGCTGACTTTCCAAGACTACTTTTGAATGAGAGTTTTCCAGGCAGCTTCATATCTAAGGTCATAAGTGTAAATGTTTTACTTCTGTTTGGCACATTGTTTAGTTAACAACAGCAGATGTCCTTTTGAGCATCACTTGCTACTGGCTGTTGGTACCTATGATGTTTCCCAGACCTATAGATCAGCTATGACAATCTGATTTGTATTAATAAAATTATTATAAGTAGTACTGCATATGGCTAAAGTAGAAGATAATATAGGATAGAATGCTTAGGCAAAGTAGTTCCTTTTAAAAGAAAGCATTTGTTTTGACTCTTACCCTGGCTAGAGAAATTGCAAACGCATTCCACAGGACAAAATGTGCTGAGGCCATTGTAACGTACTGAGACAGGAGACGTTGGTAGGGCAACATGCTTTAATGGAGGCACGTTACAAGAGAGAGAACACGTGGGCCGGGCCCCGCTTATATACAATATCCCGGAACAACCTCCCTGGCTGGCCGGCCCAATCCTGGCCCGTTAAACTTCCCGCCACAGCCTGTGATGGGCGGGGTGTTTTGCGCCCTGTGCGGAGTCGCCTGGGGGCAGCCCAGTCGCCTCTGCACATGGCCGCGTTTGCTTGGTCTATCGTCCTTGCGTTATATCGTAATGGCATCCTAGCGGTACACTACACCCCTCCCCCCCTAGTCTTTGTACATAGTCCCTTAGGTAGGCGGGCGGCCGGCGCTCCCGGGTTGATCGTCTGGGGGCGGCTTGTGGTGTAGGCGCTGTTTCGGCAGCGGGAGCCTCCTCGGGGAGCGATGCTGCTGCGGGCCGTAGGTCGACCTCTGGGGGTTGCTCGGGCTCCGCCGGTCCTGAGTGTTCTTGAGTGAGCGGGGTCGGTGCCGGCGCGATGGTCTCCGGCCGACCCATCGCGGGCTCTCCTCTGGGGGATGCCTCCTCCACGTCGGTTGGCACTTCCGGTAAGGTGCGGCGACGCAGTTGATCGATGTGCCGCCGAAGGGTCTGGCCCCCTCCGTGGCTACCTCGTAATGGTGGGTCCCAATTACCTGCCACACCCGACCCGCCACCCACATGGGTCCCTGGGCGTAGTTTCGTGCGAACACGGGGTCCCCCGTGAAGAACCCACGGGCTGCCTCCCGGATCTCCGGGGACCTTCGGATGTCTGAGCCTCGGTCAGGGTGCAGCCTGTCGAGCCTCGTGATAAGTTTGCGCCCCATGAGGAGCTCTGCCGGGCTTACCCCCGTGACCGGGTTGGGGGTTACCCTGTTGTCAAACAGGAAGGCGGCTAGTCTGTGGTCCCAGTCGCCCTGCACAATCGGGCCCAGGGCTTCCTTGGTTGTTCGGACCATTCGCTCTGCCTGTCCGTTGATGGCTGGGTGGAACGGGGCCGACCTTATGTGCCTGATCAGGTACCTCTGCAGGAATGCCTGAAATTCCCCCGAGGTGAAGGCTGCCCCGTTGTCAGTGACTATAGTGTCCGGAATGCCGTGGGTGCTAAGGGCCTGCCGCAGTGCCCGTATTGCGGCGGCTGATGAAGTGGACTCTACTGGAATGACCTCCAGCCATTTGGTGTAGGCGTCCACCATGATCAGAAAGATCTGTCCCTGGAAGGGCCCCGCTAAGCCTAGGTGTAGCCTGGACCAAGGTTTCCGGGTGGTTTCCCACCGTGTAACCAGGGCGCTTGGTGGCTCGGGGCGTGACTCTTGACATATGCTGCACCTCCGCACCCAGTTCTCTATCTCCTCGTCCATCCCCAGCCACCAGACGTAGCTCCTGGCTAGAGCCTTCATCCTGACTATACCGGGGTGGGTCTCGTGGAGTGACTCTAGGACTCGCTTTTGCAGCGGGGGGGGGGGGGGACCACCACCCTGCTTCCCCATAGGATGCACCCTTTGTGTGCTGCTAGCTCCTCTCTTCTCATTTTGTAGGGCTTAAGATCTTCCCCCATGTTCCCATCTGGCCACCCCCTCACCACCCAGTCGAGAACACTTGCTAGTGTTTTGTTCTTCCCTGTAGTCCTGGCGACCTCCACGGCATGGAGGGGTTGCTCCGGGAGGGATTTGACCAACATGACCAGGTGTGCGGGGGCTGGGTCAGGTTCGGTGACTGGGAGAGGCAATCGGCTGAGCGTGTCCGCGTGGCCCATGGCTTTGCCGTCTCAGTGGACCAGTGTGTACATGTATGAGTTGAGGAATTGGTTCCACCTCAACACGCGCTGTGAAAGTATTTGGGGGGTTTGTCGGTCCGGGGCCAGCAAACCTAAGAGCAGCTTGTGGTCCATGGCTATAGTGAACCTCCGGCCATACAGATAATCGTGGAACTTCCGGACCCCCGCCACGATAGCCAGAGCCTCCTTATCTATCTGCGCGTAATTGCGCTCGGCTGGTGTCAGTGTGCGGGAGTAGTATGCAACCGGTACCTCCCTCCCGTCCGGGAGTTGGTGCCCCAGGACTGCCCCCACCCCATAAGGTGACGCATCGCAAGCCAGGATGACGGGGAGGCCCTCGTCAAAATGGTGGAGCACCGTGTTGGACACCAGGACATCCTTGACCGCCTGAAACGCGGCGGTTTGTTGTTTGCCCCAAACCCAAGGAGTTTTTTTGTCCAGCAGCCGGTGTAGGGGTTCTGCTAGGGCTGCCTTGTGGGGTAGGAACGAGTGGTAAAAATTAAGCACCCCCAAGAAGCTTTGTAGCTCCACTTTGCAGGTGGGGGCCGGGGCTTGCACGATGGCTCGGGTCTTTTCTTCTGTTGGGTGGATGCCGGCTGCATCCACGGCGAAACCCAGGAATTCCACCCGTGGGACCCCAAGCAAGCATTTTTCCCTTTTGACTTTGAGCCCCGCTGCCTGGAATCGGCGGAGCACCTCTCTCAGGCGGTTGGCGAATTCTTTGGTGTCCGGGGCGGCGATTAAAACGTCGTCGAAGAACGGCTGGACTCTGGGGATCCCTTTAAGGAGAGCGTCCATTATGCTTTGGAAAATCCCCGGAGCCACGCTAACCCCAAACTGTAGTCTCCGCACTCTGAAGGCCCCCCTGTGGGTTACAATGGTTTGGGCCTCCGCCGTTTTAGTGTCTACCGGGAGCTGTTGGTAGGCCTGTGCCAGATCCAGCTTCCCGAAGATCTTAGACCCCGCTAGGGCAGCCAGGACGTGGCTCACCACCAGCACTGGGTAGGGGTTGTCCTGCAGTGCCTTATTTATTGTGCACTTGTAGTCGGCACAGATCCGCACCTCCCCGTTTGGTTTGAGCGGAGTGACTATGGGAGTCTCCCAGGTGGCGTAGTCCACCGGTTCCAGGACCCCTTAGGCAGTGAGGCGGTCTAGTTCGGCCTCTATTTTAGGTTTCAAGGCGAACAGGACCCACCTCACCTTGAGCCTGATCGGCCTGACCGTCGGGTCAAGTGGTAGGGAGATGGCTGGCCCCTTGTAGCTGCCCAGGGAGCCGTCAAATACATCGGGGAACTCTTGGCAAATCTCCCCAAACCCCCTGGGTGTTAGGGTTTGTCCCACCCCCTCCAAGCGGATCCCCAGGGGCTTGAACCACGCCAGTCCTAGCAGGGTGGTAAGCTGGCGCTTTACCACCAGGATGTCCAGCGGGCCATAGAAGGACCCCCGCTCGACTTGCACCCGGGCCCACCCCACGATTTGCACTGGGTTCTTCTGGAAGTCCCCGAGTATGAAGTCCGCCGGCCTTAATTGAAGCCGCTGGTAGGGGCACAGTTTCCTCAGGGTCTCCTCTGCTATAATGGAAATGGAGGAACCTGAGTCCACCTCCATTTGGCAGGGGTTCCCTTCGATGAGGACCGCCATTTTGATCTTATCAGGAGTGGCGAGGGGCAAGTTCAGTACCTGTAGGGTAGTGGAGGCTGTGGAGTGGAACTCCGCCGACTCGTGGTGCGTGGTCGGCCTCCGGCGGTTGGGCTTGGCTCGGCAAGCCCTTGCAATGTGGCCGGTCTTTCCGCAGCTCCGGCAGTCCCAGGTCCGGTACTGGCAGTCCCTTCTGTCGTGGGGGTCGCTGCAGCTGGCGCACTTGGGGGCCGGCGGTCTCCCCGCCGCTGGGGATCGTTCAGGCACTCGGGGGCGCTGGGGTGCTCGGTTGGGTGGCCCAGCTTGGCGGCGCAGCTGGTAGGCTTCTCCCTCTTCCGGGCGGTCGTGGTCCAGCTCCTCGTGGTGGACGGCGTCGGTCCGGGCCTTGGGAAAAGTCCTCGCAGTCCTCTCGAATGCCACGGCCTCGCTGAAGGCGCTCTGGAGGGTGAGCTCTTCCTTGGCGAAGAGCTTCTGCTGGAGCCTCTCATCGCGGAGGCCCCACGTGAAGCGATCGGCCAGGGTCTCCTCTAGCTGAGGAAAGTTGCAGTTCCCTGCGATCCTGCGTAGGGCCGCCAAGTAGTCGGCAGCCGATTCCCCTGCAGCCTGGTCCCTTCTGTGGAAAAGGAACCGGCGGGCCACCCGTGAAGGCTGTGGCAAGAAATGGCCAGTGAGGAGTCTGGTGATGTCCGCGTAGGACTTCTCCGTGAGGCGGGCAGGGGCCGAGAGACCCTTGGCGATCTCGAATGTGGCCGCCCCGCAGACGCTCAGGAGAACGTCCCTCTTCATGCTGTCCTCGGTGATCTTGTTGGCCCTCAGGTAGCATTCCACCCGCTCTGAGTAGGACTCCCAGGCCTCGGGATTCGCGGGGTTGAATGGCTCGATGTGACCGGTGGTTCCACTCTGTTGAGCCATGCTGATGGCGGCAGCGGTCGCGGCCTGTGGGTTGCCCTGTCTCCGCTGTAGCCGACGTGGCTAGAATCCCACCTTCGTCGCCACTGTAATGTACTGAGACAGGAGACGTTGGTAGGGCAACATGCTTTAATGGAGGCACGTTACAAGAGAGAGAACACGCGGGCCGGGCCCCGCTTATATACAATATCCCGGAACAACCTCCCTGGTTAGCCGGCCCAATCCTGGCCCGTTAAACTTCCCGCCACAGCCTGTGATGGGCGGGGTGTTTCGCGCCCTGTGTGGAGTCGCCTGGGGGCAGCCCAGTTGCCTCTGCACATGGCCGCGTTTGCTTGGTCTATCGTCCTTGCGTTATATCGTAATGGCATCCTAGCGATACACTACAGCCATAAAGATGATATCTTTCCTGGGAAACAGGGCAATAAACTCTTTCTCAAGAAAGAACAAAGGAACTCTTAAATCTGCCCTCCCCCCCCCCCCATGGTTTCAAGCAGCTTTTAAGTTTGGCATGCGTATCCTGCAGAAATTTATATAAATCAATGACAAGACTCGCAGTAGAGCAAGCAAGTGTAGAGGAGAAAGTCCAGGAGCAAAATTTTGAGTGTAGATGAAAAAATATACTCCGGATTGCTAGAAGGCGATTTCAGTGCTCAGAAAATCAGACTCAAACATGAATGTAGAATCAGCCTTTGTTTCAGGAACTATTGAATTTCACAAGCTTGCTAGGTCAATTCAAAACTCACCATTTTGATTTTGCAAGCCCGTGAGTCCTTTTTTCCCTTACTCTGAATTTTCCCCTTAAATGTATACACTTTTCTATTTGTATATCAAAATGAGCCTTAGACATACCTTATGCATATAAATAATGCATGCTGTTTATATAAATTAGATTTAGAACGTGTAAAAGAAATAAAGGAATCCTTGACAGAAGCTACAAAAATGGATAGAATGAAAGTATTCACAAGTATTCCAGGAGCAAAATTTTGCGTGTAGATGAAAAAATATACAGGGACAAGAAGCAAGAAGGGACATATTTATTTATTTAGATTTTTAGGCTGCCTGCCCCTACAAGCAGGATTTAGGGTGGCATACAACAACAGGAAAATAAATAATTAATTAAAAGTAAAAATAAATTATACATATAGTATAATAAAGTATGTATTCAATTCCAAGATAGCAAAAAGTAGCAGTTTCACAGACCTCGGGGGCGGGGGGGGAGTTTCAGAGAAGAAGCAGACAAAGAAGAAGACATTGGATTTATATTCCGCCCTGCACTCAAGAGACTCAGAGCGGCTCACAATCTCCTTTATCTTCCTCCCCCACAACAAATACCCTGTGAGGTGGGTGGGGCTGAGAGGACTTTCACAGAAGCTGCCCTTTCAAGGACAACTCCTATGCGAGCTATGGCTGACCCAAGGCCATTCCAGCAGATGCAGATGGAGGAACGGGGAATCAAACTTGGTTCTCCCAGATAAGAATCCGCACACTTAATCACTACACCAAACTGGCTCTCTAGGGGGTATGAGGATACCAGGACACATGCTGTACCATTGCTGTCCTCAACTGAATGCCTGGTGGAACATCTCTGCCTTACATGCTCTGAGGAAAGACAACAGATTCTGCAGAGCATGGCTGTTTTCTGTCAGGGAGTTCTGCCCGGTAGAGGGCAGAGTTGAGAATGCCCTGACCCTGGTTGAAGGCAGCTGGATTCCTTTCAGCTAGGGGATCACTGGGAGTTTCTTTCTTTCTTTCTTTCTTTCTTTCTTTCTTTCTTTCTTTCTTTCTTTCTTTCTTTCTTTCTTTCTTTCTTTCTTTCTTTCTTTCTTTCTTCCTTCCTTCCTTCCTTCCTTCCTTCCTTCCTTCCTTCCTTCCTTCCTTCCTTCCTTCCTTCCTTCGTATGTATGTACATTTATATCCCGCTACTCCCAAAACAGCTTGGAGCAGCTTCCAACAATATTAAAGTCACAACAATAAATACAATAAAATAGTTACATCAATAAAATCATATACTATACTATAAAACAAGCATCATATTCAGTAGACTACAGTCAAGGATAATAATAGTGGCCATGTGGCCTATTGATCTCAAAATATTCTTATTGCAAAGGGCCCGCAGGGAGACTGATCACTCTTGCCAGAGGCATTGAGATATTAGCTGAAAGCCATCAGGGACAGTTCATTCTTACAAGCCCTGCAGAATTGGAGCAAGTCATGCAGGGCCTTGGTCTCCTCCAACAACTCATTCCATAGCATAGGAGCGAGAGCTGAAAAAGCCCTGGCTGTAGTCGATGTCAACCTGACTTCCTTCAGGCTGGGGACAGATAAACGGTGTTGTGACCTTAACCATAGTGCTCTCCTGGGGATGTACGGGGAAAGGCAATCCCGCAGGTAAGCTAGCCTCTGGCCATTTAGGGCTTTGAAAGTAAGAACTAGTACCTTGAAGTGAATCTGGTATGCTATAGGCAGCCAGTGCAGTTGTTGCAATGTTGGTCTTATGTGCTCTCTTGGGGAGCGCCAGGAGAATGCTTGCAGCTGCATTTTGCACTCGTTGTAGCTTCCAGATTAAGATCAAGGTTCTTATTTCCCAAGCATAACACTGTTCTCAGGGCATATTCAGTTCCCTGACCATTGAGAGACTTGAAGCTCAAAATCAGAACCTTGAATCTGATCTGGTGCTCCACTGGAAGCCAGTGCTGCTTGCACAACACAGCCCATGTTTTGGATATGGTGGAGCTTTCAGGTCAGTCTCAAGGATAGACCTCTGTAGAATGAAATACAGTAGTTCATCATGGAGGTGCCTATTGTGTGGATTACTGTCACTAGGTCAGAGCAAGATGAGTAGGGAGCCAGTTGCCTGAGTTTGAGTAGCTGAAGAAATGCCTGCCTGGCAATCTTTGCAACCTGGGCCTCCACTGATAGACATCCAGGGTTATGCCCAGACTCCTGATGACTGATGCCAGTGTTAAGGGCACTCCATCAAGGGCTGAGAGCTGGCAACAAAACCATGCCCCCCCCCCCAGCCACAGAACCTCCATCTTACCTGGATTTAGTTTCGACCAGCTCTGCTTCAACTGCCCCACCATGGCCTCTAAGTCCTTGGTCAAGTTCATGGGAATAGTGTCCAGCTGGCCACTGATCAACAGAAATATCTGGGTGCCATCAGCATTTTTATTTTTATCTATTTTATCCATATATTATCCATTTACTACTCTCAAATACTAATTACTAAAAGAATCTTTTATTTTTTTATTTTTAAAAAGAAATTGTAAGGATGTTTCCATTCACCCTTGAAATATTCATGAAAGTTTTGAACTAAAAGAAAAACAGAATCCTCTGTGACTACAAAACCAACTAGCTTCCATTTTTGGAGGAGCTGTCAGACTCGGTTATCCACTGGCATTTATTAGTTGCATTGGAACAAAATGACAGAACCAGAAAAGATAGAAATAATTGGGAGGCTGTGCCTTCTTCAGACAGCTATACCATACAATAATCTAAAGAGAAATCACAGCAGATTTCAAATCTTGTTTCAATTTACAACTAATTTGTAGGAAACTACCATGTACTCAGGGCTGTAACCAGCAGGCAGCACACCCTATCGATTTGATGGCACATTTTCATTCACATTGTCTCATGCACCTTCATGTTGACAGTGAATTCAGAAAAGTAGTAAGTTGCAACTAGACTTGCCAATCCCCAGGTCCCAGTAGGGGTTCTCCCACTTTCCCAGACTCCTTCTTGCTCCCAGTCAGCTGGCCGGCGGGGGGAAGTCCTGCCCCCACAGCCCCCATGTGCCTTTCCATCTCAGGAGGCTTCAGATTCCACTGGAAAGGCTTCCTCTTGGGATGGTGCTTATGCATCTTTAAGGCTGAAGGGGTGCAGGGGAGCAGGCAAAATAACATGGCTGTGGAAGTGGCCTAGGAGCTCCGTTGGTTGCACAATCTTTGCAGAGGTCGTTTGCAGCCCAGACCCTTCATTGGTCACATAATCTTTTCAGAGGTCGGTTGCTCTGTGTTACTTTGAAGAAGTTTGAAGTTCAGCAACTCGTGAGTAGAGATGCCAATCCCCAGGTGGGGCAGGGTAAAGCTACAAAAACCTCCGTGAAAACCATCTTCAACAATGAAGAAATGTAAGTGTAATTGAAAAAATACTTATAACGCAACTAAACATATCAAAAGTGAAGTAAATCACAATTTAAAGTAACAGAACACTGACCACACCCATATCCATAGTACTTAAGTCTTTCTTGAACTGAAGATCCGGGCTGTGGTGAAAAAAGGTCGATATTCAAAGCGGAGTACAACGCTCCAATCTTTTTGGTGAACAGATGAGCAGAATGATGTAATGCAGCAAGGCATCAGAACGCGACAGAGTTGCGCTATTCTCTCTGTTTCACATAGTGCTTCAACGAGTTTTAAGTAAACTTTTCCAGGCTCCAGATGCACTGCTTTTCTCCGCTTTTGCTTTTTCAGCGCTTCCTGTTCTCTTTCCCTGGAAGAGGCAGACAATGGGAACCAGCACCACCCATTGTCCTCTCTCTCGATTCCCACCGTGGCCACCACCGACTGAGGCCTCCCCTCTGCCACAATAGAAGTGGTTGTGCCTGGGGAAGACCTCCCATTCAAAGCATTGACAGTTAGCCTGGGTTGCAACAGTGACCACAACTAAGAGTGCCCCTGGAGCCTCCACCACCCAGCTCCTCACTTAAATAAAGGATTGGAGGGTGGGTGAGAAGACAGGGCCAAGAATGGCGGGGGAGTGAATGCCAAGGGTTGCCGTGGGTGGGAAGACAGCAAGGCTGGGGGAGAGTGAATAGCAAGGGGTGGAGGTGGTGGTAGTTGAGAGGAAGAGATGGTTGGAGGATGGGTGTTAGTTGGGGGATAGGGGTGGAAAGACATCAAGAAAGGGGGAAGTGAATGCTAAAAGTTGGAGGTGGTGGAAAGAAAAAATCCTGCAAGGATGGGAGCATTCACCCACAACCTCTTTCTAGAGCCCAATGTATTTTTTCCAATGACAGGCCTCATTCCTAGTACATTTTATAATGCAGCATGTGAGCCACAACCAAACCATGTTAAAATGAATGGCTCTTTTTCAGACTTATTACCATAAATTTTGATTGCACTGAATTCAGTAACCATTACTTTTTGCCAAAGTCATATTTTAGCACTGCACATTGCAGAGAAGTGGTACAGTAGCAAGGACTGCTAATGGCAATTCAGTCAACCCAGTGCTACCTGCAAAGAATTTGACCTGTGCTCACTGAAAGAGAAACAATTGGAAGGAAAGGCCATCAAGCTTTGCACATGTATTCCTTATATCATTATCAAATAACAACATCCAATGTGACAGAAACAGTGACACTGCAAACCTACTAGCCTTAGAATGCATTTTCAATCAGAGATATTTTATATGGTAGCTGAGGGTTATTGTTGAAATGTCCTTAACACCAGCATTTCAGTCAAATAATCTCCAAACACATTGTGAGGACAATATCTTGCATTGGGCCAACATGACTTGGCCCTTCTTTCTCTGTTTCTCATGTGCAGAACCATGAAAACCTCTAAGCAAATTTACAACCAGATGCTACACCAATGAAGTGCCTGCAGTATTCTAGTCTGGCATGTATTGTGATTGCTCTGACTGCTTATCTGACCACTTCCAGGTATACCCATGCGTGTTAGTCTGAGGAAAGGGTGGTGCAGCAGCAGAACAATAAACAAATTAGGCCTTAAACCACAAATCACCCCTTTTATATTCAGTCTGCAATCACAAAAAATACTTTTAAGTGTACTTAAATATCTGGAGATACACACACACACACACACAAAGCTCTTCTATGCATGTGTTGTTATAAATTACTAAAATGGAGGCTTGCTGACATGTTGGCAATCCATTAATTACAGTTCTAGTACTGCTAGTAGTGTATCTGTAATTAAGTGTAATTACAATGTGTTCACATCACAGAAAACACTCAATTGTGAATCTGAATTAAATTAAAGCCTCCCATTTCTCTTAGATAAACATTTGGGCTGACAACTCTTCTTTGCAAATTTGAATCCTAACAGGGCTCATTTCAGTTGCAACTAGGGTTGCCAATTCAAGAAATATCTGGGGACTTTGAGGGTGGCGCCAGGAGCCTTTGGGGGTGGAGCCATAAGCAAAGTTGTGACTAGCACAACTGATCTCCAAAGGGAGTTTAAAGGAACCGCACACCTTTTAAATGCCTTCCCTACATTAGAAAAAATAAAGGATAGGGGCACCTTCTTTTGGGACTCATAGAATTGGACTCCCTGGTCCAATTTATTTGAAACTTGGAGCACATTTTGAGGAGAGTCATTACATGCTAAACTGAAAATTTGGTGTCTCCACTTCAAAAAACAGCCCCTCCAGAGACCCAGAAACCTCCAGATCATTCTCCATTATTCCCTATGGGACTCGATCTCCATAGGGAATAATGAAGTGCCCAGCAGACATTTCCCTCCCCCCCCCCCAGTTTCTGACGACTCTGAAGTGGGGGAGGGCCTGCTCCCACCTGGGAATTTAGCAACACAACAGAGAAACGTGGCTATGAGGATCAGGGTAAAGGTACAAAAACCTCTGCGAAAACCAGCTTCAACAATGAAGAAATTTAAGTGTAATTTACAAAATACTTATAACGCAACTAAACATATCAAAAGTGAAGTAAATCACAATTTAAAGTGACAGAATACTGACCACACCCGTATCCATAGTTCTTAAATCTTTAAGCATGAAATTTCTTGAACTGAAGATCCGGGCTGTGGTGAAACAAGGTCGATATTCAAACGGAGTACAACGCTCCAATCTTTTTGGTGAACAGATGAGCAGAATGATGTAATGCAGCAAGGCATCAGAATGCAACAGAGTTGCGCTATTCTCTCTGTTTCACATAGTGCTTCAACGAGTTTTAAATAAACTTTTCCAGGCTCCAATAGGCAAGTTCCCCAGTGGCCAATGGGAGGCTAGATGAGTCAATGGAAACACAGCTTGCCTTTTATATATATATGATTATGTTCCTCAGTTGCTGTCCTTATGAATCAGCCCACTGATATAATCTGAGATATATGCATGAGCATGGATCATGTAATAGAAAATGAGGTGCCAGAGCTCATTAGCACAACTCCTTTGCATATACCACACACCGGTGACATCGCTAGAAGGTGTGCTAAATTATGTCAGCTCAGCATCTACCTTAAAATGCTTCTTGAATTATAATTGTCATAATAATAATAATAATAATAATAATAATAATAATAATAATAATAATAATAATAATAATAATAATAATAATAATAATAATAATAATAATAATAATAATAATAATAAGCTTTTATTTATATCCCACCCTCCCCTCCGAGGCAGGCTCAGGGCGGCTCACAAGAAATGGTGTGTACCATGATTATAATAAATACAATTCATATAATAAAATGCAGTTAATAAAATACAGTTAAAAGACAGTTATAATAAAACCTTACTCCCATCATACTTTTAAAATTTCTCCTATGTGGCCACAGTGACATGATGAAGATTTCCATCTGTCTGCTTCATATGTTTTGGTTATTTCCCCATTTTTTGTGGGGGGAAATATTAAAAAGTTAGTAAAATGTTCAGCAAAGTTATCACAGGTGTTTGAACAATGGAGCAGAGAAGTAAGTATTTTTGGGGGGTGGGGAGGGGAGAAAGAGCGCAATAAAATTTAGAGGTTCCAGAGCTCCGCTCCTATGAGCTCCTGCCCAAAATGAGGCCTGTGCATGAGACATTTTGGAAATTTCTCCTTGTTGGTGTCAAAACTTGTGAACAAGAAAATCACATTCCGTTTTTATAAAATGGGTGGTTGACGCTCTTCTAGTACCAATATTTGTGAACTTAGCTTTTTGATTTGTGCTTTCTATTTTGTAATTAAAACCTTATGCATTAAATGAAATCACATTCATATCAACATGTTTGGATTTTGCAACCAACAACAAATGTTAGCATCTGCACTGTACTCTCATTGAAACTGCAGAGAACGAGAGTTTTAAGACAATTTCATCATATTTTACATGGTAGTGTGAAAGATTATTAATTGTCAAAACTTGCAGGAAGAAAATGCAGGACAGAGAAATATGTTTTTAACTTAGAAGAGCAGAAAGAAAAATCCAGTTTCATGGATCCATTTCCCCCCATTTGTATGAATTTAACTGTTTCCAAAGCTTTATACATGGTTTGGCACACCAATGCAACATAGTATATGTCTGCTTATTTCATGCTAGTGTTATGTCAACAACCTATATCCATGGTTACTTGGATCAAGATGGATCCTTTGCCCCCAAAGGCGAAATAAAGAGGCAGACACAAATACATTGTGTAATGTACTGAGAACTGAGATGGTTTGAAGGCAACATAGTTTATTCAGTAGCACATTACAAAGAGAGAGAACACGCGGGCCGGGCCCCGCTTATATACAGTACCCGGAACAGCCCCCTTATTTTACCAGGCCAATCCTGGTTGGTCAAACTTCCCGCCACAGGTCTTGATGGGTGAGGCGACTGGCGAGCTCCATCTGGGGACCCAGGGGGTCACCTTCAGTAGCGATCGCCATGCGGCCAGGTACCTTATGTTCAATACATAACACTCCTCCCTCCTAGCTCAGGACACATAGTCCCGCAAGTACGCAGGGGCCGTGAGCTCCCGGGTAGACCGCCTTGGGATGGCCAGTGGAGTCGGAGTGGTCGCCGGAGCTGCCAGGGCCACGGCTACTGCTGCAGATGGGGCGACTGTTTCCCCTCGTGGGAGAGCCGCCGGTCTAGGGTTGTCTGCACCTTGCAACTCGTCCGGTGTCCCTGTTTCCTGGGAGTCGCCCTCGCTACGATTGGGCTCTACCTCCCGATTGGGTGGAGCGGTCAGCGGTGTTGGGGTAGATCTCTGTGGGGGCGTGGCTGTGAGCTCCTCTTCGCTCCGTATTGCAGCCGGTTCTTCCGGCAATGTGCGGCGGCGTATTTGGTCTATATGCCTCCGCAACACACTGTGGACACATCGTAATGGCGGGACCCTATTACTCGCAACACCCGGCCTTCTACCCACTTGGGGCCACACTCATAGTTCCTAGCGTATACTGGATCCCCTGGGAAAAATCCTCGGGCTGCTTCTCAGATCTCCAGGGAATTGCTGATGTCGGTGGCTCAGTCAGGGTGCAGTCTATCTAATCTAGTGATTAGCTTCCATCCCATTAAAAGCTCGGCTGGGCTGACCCCCGTGACTGGGTTGGGAGTTATCCTATTATTGAATAGGAAGGCGGCTAGGCGGTGGTCCCGGTCCCCCTGCACAATGCGACCCAGAGCTTCCTTCGTGGTGCGCACCATCCGCTCGGCTTGGCCGTTGGTGGTCGGATGGAAGGGGGCGGACCTGATGTGTTGTATCAGGTATCTCTGCATGAACTCCCAGAATTCCCGGGAAGTGAAGGCAGTCCCATTGTCCGAGACTATGGTGTCCGGGATGCCGTGTGTGCTCAGGGCCCTACGTAGTGCCCGGATAGCCGCCGCCATCGAGGTTGAAGCTACCGGGATGACTTCTAACCACTTGGTGTATTCATCCACCAAGATGAAGAATATTTGGCCCTGGAAGGGCCCTGCAAAGTCAATGTGTAGTCTCGACCACCGCTTCCTGTGTGCTTTCCAGCATTGAGCAGGGGCACTGGGTGGTTCGGGTCGGGACTCCTGGCACATTTTGCACCTCCGGACCCACCCCTCTGTTTCCTCGTCCATCCCCGGCCACCATACATAGCTGCGTGCTAAGGCCTTCATCCATACAATTCCTGGATGTGTTTCATGAAGGGCCCCCAGCACTTGCTTCCGTAGCAGGAAGGGGGGAACCACTACCCTGCTCCCCCATAATAGACACCCCTTGTGGGTGGATAGTTCTTCCTTGCGTGTTGTGTATGCCCTGAACTCTTCACCCTGTTTTCCCTCTGGCCAGCCTCTCACCACCCAGTCGAGGACCCTCGCGAATACTCTGTCTCGCCTCGTGGCTTTCACTACCTCTGCTGTGTGTAGGGGTCTCTCCGGTAGCATTTCAATGAGCATCACATGGTGGGCTGGGGCCGGGTCGGGGTCTATAGAGGGCAGCAGTAGGTGGCTGAGGGCATCTGCGTGTCCCATTGCCTTGCCCGGCCAGTGGACCAGGGCATATGTGTAGGAATTGAGGAACTGATTCCACCGCAAAATGCGCTGTGAAAGAATCTGGGGCATTTGGCAGTCCGGGGCTAGGAGGCCCAGGAGCGGTTTGTGGTCTGTGGCTATGGTGAAACGTCTCCCGTACAGGTAATCGTTAAACTTATGCACCCCTGCCACGATTGCTAAGGCCTCCTTATCTATTTGGGCATAATTCCACTCCGCTGGGGTCAGGGTCCTCGAGTAGTAGGCTACCGGGACCTCCCTCCCGTCCAGGAGTTGGTGACCCAGGACCGCGCCCACCCCGTATGGTGATGCATCACATGCTAAGATCACTGGTAGGCTCTCATCAAAATGGTGGAGCACATTGTTGGATATGAGCAGCCCTTTGACTGCTTGGAACGCTGCATCCTGCTTCTTTCCCCAGACCCATGGGGCATTTTTGTCTAGGAGTCTGTGGAAGGGTTCAGCTAGGCCGGCTTTGTGGGGTAAGAATGAATGATAGAAATTTAATAACCCCAAGAAACTTTGTAGCTCCACCTTGCTCTTGGGGTGGGGGCTTCCACTATGGCCCTGGTTTTGTCCGGCGTTGGGTGGATTCCCGCAGCATCCACTGCCAACTCCAAAAACTCCACCCTCAGTACCCCCAGGGAACACTTTTATCGCTTGACTTTCAGACTGGCCTCTTGGAAATGGCGGAGGACTTCTCGCAGCCGGTTGCTAAATTCCTCCGCATCCAGTGCGGCGATCAAAACGTCGTCGAAAAATGGTTGCACCCTGGGAATCCCTTTGAGGAGTGAATCCATCAGGCTCTGAAACACCCCCAGGGCCACACTCACCCCGAACTGCAACGTGCTTAAATGCCCCCCTGTGGGTTACTATGGTCTGCGCTTCTGCCGCGGCGGCGTCCACAGGCAGCTGCTGGTACGCCTGGGCCAAGTCAAATTTCCCAAAGATCTTGGACCCCACTAGTGCTGCCAGAACATGGCTGATTACTAGAATGGGGTAGGGGTTGTCCTGTAGCGCCCTGTTAATGGTGCACTTGTAATTGGTGCATATGCGCACCTCCCTGTTCGGCTTCACCGGGGTTACTATTGGGGTCTCCCACGTGGCGTAGGCCAAGGGCTCCAGCACTCCCTGGGCTGTGAGGTGGTCCAGCTCTGCTTCGATTTTAGATTTCAGAGCGAATGGAACCCACTGGGCCTTCAGCCTCATGAGTCGCACGTGGGGATCTAGAGGTAGGGATATGGGAGGCCCCTTGTAGCATCCCAGGGCCCCATCAAACACCTCCGGGAATTCCCGGCACATGTTTTCAAATCCCCATGTCCCCAGCTGTTGTACCCCCACAATTTTTATTCCCAGAGGTCGGAACCAGGCCAGGCCCAACAAGGTGGTGAGCTGCCTCCTTTTAAACACCAAGATGTTGAGTTTATCCCTAAACCCGTTGTACTCCACCCCCACCGTTGCCCACCCCAGGATTTCCATGGGATTTTTTTGAAAGTCCTGAAGCACGAAGCATGCTGGTCGCAGTCTAGGCAGGCCACATGGGTACAGCTTCCTTAAGGATTCCTCCAAAATTATGGAGTTGGAGGAACCCGAGTCCAGTTCCATCAGGCAGGGGTTGCCCTCGATCCTGATCGAAACCTTGACCTTTTGGGGGGTATCGTTGGGCAAGTTCATCACCTGCACGGAGGTTAAGGCAATCGAGTGGTCCTCGGTCGATTCCTGGTGGGTGGCCTAGCGGCGGTGGGTGCTCTTGGCCCTGCAGGCCCTCGGGATGTGGCCCATCTTGCCGCAGCTTCTGAAGACCACGTTGTGGTAGGGGCAGTCTCGTCGCTCGTGTTGGTCTCCACAGCTGGCGCACTTGGTGGTGGATGGTCTGTCGGTCGCTCAGGGTCGCTGGGGCGCTTGTGGGCCTGTCTCCGTCTGGCGGTGTAGCTGGAGTGCCTCTTCCTCGTCTGGTTGGCTGGGGCCCATCTCTTCCTGATGGACAGCCTCAGCCCTCGTTTTGGGGAAGGTCTTCGTGGTCTGCTCGAATGCAATAGCCTCGTTGAAGGTGCTCTGGAGGGTGAGCTCTTCCCTCGCGAAGAGCTTCTGTTGCAATCTTTCGTCCCTCAGACCCCAGACGAAAAGGTCCCTCAGGGTCTCTTCCAGCTTTTCGTAACTGTCATTGCCCGTGATTTGGCAGAGAGTAGCCAGGTAGTCCGCTGCCAATTCTCCCGCCTCTTGATCCCTCTTGTGGAAGAGGAACCTGCGGGCGACGAGTGAGGGTTGGGGCAAGAAGTGCCCGGTGAGGAGTCTGATTATCTCCTCATAGGTCTTCTCTGTGATCCTTGTGGGGGCTGAGAGACCCTTGGCGATCTCGAACGTGGCCTCTCCACAGACGCTCAGGAGGACGTCCCTCTTCAGGCTGTCCTCCGTTATCCTGTTCGCTCGCAGGTAGCACGCGACCCGCTCCATGTAGGTCTCCCACCTCTCCGGGGTAGCAGGGTTGAATTCTTCGAGCTGGCCTGTGGTTCCGCTCTGGTTAGCCGTGGTGGCTGCAGTCCAAAAATACAACAATACAAACTATTGTGCACAAACAAACACTCTTAACTGGTGTATATAAAGTTCTATTATAATGAAATGAACAGCCTACAACAGTGGGCATACATTCATACAGTATAAATAGAAAACAACAGTCTCAAAACAATATACCAAGGAGGACCCCACACAGTCACTGAGTTTTCCAAAATGAGTACACAGACTCAAAAAATAATGTTCCACAGGAGTCCCTCCGTTGTTTGTTGACTTCTGAAGGACAAATTCTAGCTTTCACGCAAACCCCGGATTTGATTGCGTTCTGCTGCTCCTGCAGCTTCCTCGTAAGTCAACTGAAAACTCCAGCCAAGTTCTTTCTCAAACGCCCATTTTGATATCATAATTTGCGGCTTGCGGCAAAACCCTGGAAGCCAATTGGCCCAGGTCCAATTGACCTTCCTCTTCTTAACCTTCTCCTTCTCTTCATCATCAAGCTCTTCCTTATCCTTTTTTTTTCCAATTCCCTAAACAAAAGGAAGAATATGTCCACATATTCCCCCTTAAGGATTTTATCTCTTATAGTGGGCAGCAGGTGATCACCCAAAGGTAAGGCAACCTCACCAAAAGGCATAGCACCAAACAGGACTGCCCCGTACGGAGATGGGAAACCCCATCCGCCAGTTAAAGCCGCCACTGCCCCCTGCTGCCTAGCTCCAGGCCAATTACTGAAAGGGCCAAACTGACCCTGAGGCCACATCCAGCTATTCTGCTATCCCACACCCGAAGTTGAAGAAGTCCCGAAACTGCCTGAAGCAGCACCAGCCCCATTAGGTGCGGCAGATCCCCAGGACCCCAAGGGCCACACAGGCCCAGTAAAGGGCAAATAACCATCCCCCAACTTACCAGGAGGAACAGCAGGCACCAATGCTGTTCCCACACCAACCGCACCGGTTGGTGGGCCAGATCCAACATCCGAGCCGACCAGCCCAACAGCTCCTCCATTAGCAGATGTAGCGGACCTGCCCCCCAAAATAGACAAATGGGTCCGTATATCTGCCTGCAAAGCCCGCTTAGGAACCCGCCCTTTCCCTGGCATCTGAGAAGGTGGAAGGCCAGATGCCCGTTCCAGGGCCTGCAGTCTCTGAAAAATGACTGCATTCACCTCATCCTCTCCCTCCTCATATGAAGATGAGGGGGGCGGAGGACGCTTCTGGGGCGGCTTAGGACCTTACGTGCCTTTGATTTTTCACCACCTTTACACCTCAACATGCTCGCCACCCTAAGGGATCACGGCACGAGACAAAATTAAAGAAAGTATGAGCTGCAGTAAAGCAGCTTACTACTCTGTGACAGGGGCAGATCCTCACAAACCCCCCCAAAAACCACTCAAATTTCCTTATCAGAAAAAAGGGCCAAAAAAATCCCCTGCCTAAAATGGCCACCACCTCACTACCTCTTAAAATGGCTGCCAAGAGCAATGAGTGAGGAAGAAGAACCAACCTAAAATGGCTGCCAAGCACCCGAGGCAAGAAGAAGAAGAAAAACCACCCCAGTGCTTACAAAATGGCCGCACCTCACCACCCCTTGACTGTCACTTCAGCCACCCTTAAAAAAAGCCACCAAAACCACAAGTCCTAAGAGAGAGGCTCAACCAGTCAAAAAAGGAAGCGTTGGGAAATGATGCCTTTAGAACGAGGCAGCCTCTCCCCGCCCCTATCAAGCACCCCTGCCCTTCCCCCTTAAGGCCCCCACAATAAGGCAAACCTTGTGCAACACCAGCTATGAACAGGGGCCACAGTAAAGAAGAAGGAAATGCCAGCTATAAGCGGATCCCATGACACGCTCAAAATCCCAACGCTGCACACTCCGATGAAAATGGCCTCCGACAGGCCTAATCCCCTACGGTACCAGCCAGGAGCGTGACAGCACGCTCCCTCCAGACCGAGCACCGCAGGACGACTGAATGGAAGGGAGCGGAGGCTTCAGAAGGCACTCTGAAGCCCCGCCCCCTGAAGACGCGCCTAAAGCGCGCTGAATCAGCCGCTCTTCTCACCGAGAGGGGCAAAATCTCCCCGGCAGCCACGCCGCAATGCGGCGGGCTGCCGGATGCTCCGTTCTCCAGCTATTTCATTGTTTGGTTACCTTATGCACCTTAATTCCATTTGTCCAAAGAACCCTACTTTGATTTGCTTCCGGCAGTTTGCCAACAGAAAGCACTGATTCCAGGAAAATTGATTACTGGGGTTGCAGGACCTAGGTAAAATAACAGCTTGTTGTTCAATGGTAAGGAGGGGAAAAGGGAAAATTTTTATCCTCCTGCCTTATCTGACAGTAAATCATGAGCAGAAAACTGGTCCCAATAGCTTTTCTATATCATCATCTATCTCATCTATTGCTTTTGTCTACTTATTTCCTATCAATTCCTTCATATTTATCTTTTTTGTTCTCTTTAGCTTATGTATTTCTTATTATCACTGCTTCACCTACTTTTTTTTTATGCCCTATCTGGGTCATTTTCTCTTGGATCTTACTAGTTTAGAACATTGTTTTTGATTCCATCCTGCTACAACTCAAGAGATTTCTTACAGCACTATTCTCATAGATGTGCCAAAATGTGAAACCTAAATATTGCAAGACTATTATACCTAATTCTCAACCTGGCTCTATCATTGGACACTTAAATCTATGAATTTAAAGCAAGTGAACAGAAAAAACTTGGGGGACCCCTAGATGGGGCACAAAACTTGGGGGACCTTTACACAGAACTGCTACTGCCAGCCCCTCTGTTGCTGCCTGTCCTCAGCAACCTTGGGGGGGGGGGGATGGGAGATGGAGAAAGAACAAGAGAAATGGAGAGGAAAAGATAAGCAGAGGCAATAGGCATGGGGAATAGAGAAAGAGCAAAGGAGTGAAAGTAGGCATGAGGTGAGCAAAAAAAGAGCAAAACTGAGAGAAAGGGTGAAGTGAGAAGAACCAAAGTGGGGAAATGGGATGGCTGCACCTGCAAGTTCCTTGTGGGTCCCCACTTGTATAGAATACTACTCTCAATTTCAGTGCTGGATCAGTCCCAATGACTTTGAGCCATGCTGATAAATCACTATGCTACTATGGATCCAGAGCTGCCAAGAGTCATCACAGATCTCAAACAAGGAATTTATTGCACTTCTGCACATGACTCAATCCCAAATCGAGAATAATATTGAAAAGAAAACTATACAACATGTCCAACTCCATGTCCACCCCCCACATGACCAAGACCTCTGAAATTTTGTCTTCCTTATTACTTTTTTGAAGGCCATGCAGGGACCTCCTTGAATGGTTTGTGGACTTTTAAAAACAAAGAACTGTGCATATTCTATTTTAGAATTTCTACAATGATTTTTTCTCTTGTACTAATAACAGTACTGTGAACAAACCATGACATTTTAAAAAAGAGAAATTATTTTTTTAAACCATGAAAAACAGGCTGGAAATAAGAAATGAACTGAGACCCTTGTTGATGGAAATCTGAATATTTACCACTGTATACAAAAAACATTAAAGTTCAGCTGAATCTAAATCAATAACTTCTTAACCTAGATATTAGAAAGGGGGAGTACTAAAACTGCTATTGAGGTCTATTTCCATGCTTTCAATTCTTTGGAGAAAAAAGGAAGAAATATCTAGTAAGACTTAGTTATGATTCACTCTTATTGAAATGAATGGGACTGAAGCATTTACCCACATACTTTAGTTGCTGTGATTTCAATAGGGAAAAGTTATCACAATGAATGCTTTCACACGTGTTAAGTAATGTAGTTTCAATCCACTTCAACAACCGTTTACAAATGGATTTTGCCATTTCATACAGTAAAATCCAGCTGCAAAGTGCACTAAAAGTGAATTGAAAGTGCATTATTTAGTGTGTGTGAAAGCACCCTTACTTTCACTGAATTATGAACAAGGGTTACAAACTTATCAACAAGTCCACTTGAAATGAAGGAGCTATTGATCTAAAAATGATATAATTCCAAAGGCTACTTCTAGTTTTGAATCATGTTGTGTTGGCATTTTAAGAATAAGGGGTAAAAGGAAAATTTTCACTCATCACAACCTTCATTAAAGTTGCATAATAGTGGGTCCAAAGAAGTGTGTCATTTATGTTTAATAAGCATATTCCAGAATTCTGTTATCCAAGTGTCTCATTTTATACGTCATGTTGCCATCCCATTCATTGAGCTGAGATGGAGATTATGCAAAATTTGTTTATCTCTGAGAATCAATTTATTACAGAAAATGTATAAATATTACTCTCTTCAAGCAATTATGGAGCAATTATTATGTAATTCATTATAGAGCGTGTACACGTAATAACGCTAAACATTTTTCATATTTATGAATGGTTTTTCAGTTATTGAATATGACAAAATTGAATCATTTACTCCAATAATTTTTATTTCCTAGCATAAATTACTTGTACATCATCAGCTTAATTCATGCTATTATTCATCATGTTCATGAGATAAAAAAGTAAAAGAAAAGAAAAAAAACCAGTTGTAATCTACCCAAACAGTTAGTATAGTATTAGTTCTGTTGAGAGAAATGGGAGCTAATGATGGGCATAGAGGCTGTTTCATTATTATTTCAAATTATACATATTGGAATGGGTTGTTTAAACTACTGATGATTACCCAAAAGAGCAAATTAAAGAAATTGTGTATGAGAACTCTTCAAGAAGTAGAGCTATGTCTGATCAAAGATTTGCAGCATTAACATGTTGGTATTAGGGATGGGCACAGACTAATAAATGATCATGATTTATGCATGAATTGGGCCAATTTCTGCTTCATTTAGAACTGATTTGTGGAAATGAGTCATCCCCAATCCAAAACCAAAATACATTTATTTCGCAGTGTATCATTTGTTTCATTTTTGTGGTTTGTTTGCCTAATTTAATTAAATTTAAATTTTATTTATACCCCGCCCTATCCCATAAGTGGGCTCAGGGCGGCTTACAACATTAAAAATAAACTTCAAGATTAAAGCATCATAAAACAATTACTATAAAATCAGACTGGCATATTCAGAAAGAACAAACACTATTTCAGATTATTTCATAAAAAACAGACACTATTTCATTTATTGAATCGGCTTGGAGTTGACTCAATAAATTCCTAGGCAATACTGGGTGGGGAATTCTGGGAGCCCTAAATACACCCATAGCAGTTGTCCATAGTTTGATTGGGAGCTCTGGGAGCCAACCATGGAGCTTCCATTCTGTTCCATGGGAGCAGACACAATCCCTCGCTCAGCTGCTTTCACTTTGCAGCATGAAGTGAGAAGAGTTAGTTGTCACGAGAGAGCTGAAGCTGAACTTTCCTGGGGGCACCTGCTTTGGGGAGTTCCAAATCCAAGCTTCGCCAAACTTGGGTGGTGTGTGGAGGAGAGCCTGCTGAAGACTCCCATTGAATTTACTGTCTCTAACTCACAAGGGGGCTGTTCTATAACTCCCAAACCAAACAAACCAAATGAACCATGAACAGGTTTGAGAAATTAAACTAATCATGAACCAACATGAATCACTGGTTTGGGCAATCAAACAAACCATGAACCACCATGAACCACCATTTTCCCAGTTTTTGCCCATCCCTAGTTGGTATATATATTATTTTACAGCAAGGATACTGCACATATTCCAGTATCCATAACAAAAAATGCAATAGTATTTATTGTCGTGGGCAAATATACTGGTGGAATGTTTGGGAATATTAAGGCTGGTTTCACACTGTGAAATTGATGTAATATTATCCCGCAGGGGGGAAAAAAACCACTTGAGTTTGGTCCATTTCTGGGCTATCAGACAGCAGCCGCTGAAGGGACAGGATCCCAGCAGCAGTCCTTGGTTGCCCATTCACACTGCTGGCACAGCAAAATTACAGAGTTACACAGAGCCACTTGTCAGTTTCAAACTAATGGAAAGGGCTGTTCTTTTAAAAAAGTCCTCTGTGTGTGCGCTCAAGCAGAGAAGCGCACAAGTACTCCTCTGAGAGGGGTTAGGGAAAAAAATATCCCTTCTGTGCTGGAAATAGCTTGGCACAATCACACAGCTCTTCTGCTTATGAGTCACCTGGGGCATTCAGACAGCAGCCAATTATGCAACCTACATCCATGGCCAGTGCATGGGAGTAGGCCAAGTAGGTGGCTGCCTAGGGTGCCACCTGGCCTAGGGGGTGCTGCCAGGTGCCCCCCTCTTCCCACGTGCAGCATGTGTGCTCCTTGGAGCCTGCCTTCCCCAATGGAAAGCAGGTTCCATGGAGTGCAGACGCTGCCTGGCCAGTTTCGTCTTCCCTGTGTCTGTAATAGTGAAAGTAAATGTAAATGTGAAAATGGACGGCACCTGCGCAGTGCACTCCTTGGAGTCCAGCAGAGATAAATTAATCAATTGTAAAAGCTGAAGAAGATTCAGTTACAGTTTCTAAAAACTGGCTCCTGTTGAAGCTATATGCTACCACTCATCCTTCCTACTCTACTTTAACAGAGCCATTGGGGTGGGAGTCATAGCTCAGTGGTAGAGCATCTTTCTCGCATGCACAAGGTCTCGTCACTGGCACCTCCAACTAAAAGGATCAAGTAGTATTCTCACAGTTTTATTGCTTAATCTCACAATTTTTTAAATTAAATCTTAAATAAAAACTGTAAATTAAAAATGTGAATAGTTTCAAATTTGTTCATTTCTCCTACAATTCTGTTTTTTTTAATTTCAGGGGGGGGTGCTATTGGGCAGCTCACCTAGGGCAACAAAAACCCTAGCAACGGCCCTGCTTATATCTGATTTAGGGGAATGCTACTGGGAAAATCCAGGTAGCTTTTTAATGCAGATAGGAGACACCTGGAGATGGGGTGAGAAGGGGTGAGCTCGGAGGGCAGATGTGCTTGTGTTATCCTGCACTTTTAATCCAAATAGGAGGCAGGACTAGGTCGGGTCAAATCTCCTGTGTGAAACCACTTACTATCACATCCATACTCATCAAGACAATGGGAAGCCTTGAGTGAAACACTTATTAGATGGCTCACCATTTTAAAGTAGAAAGATCAGACATCAATAGTTTCTCTCTGATAGCCAATCAAGAGAAGCAAAATGGTAACTATTTAAGAAACCTTCACCTCCTCTGTGTAAAGTTTCAGCAACAGCTGACCCAACTAACCAACCTGATCCAAATAATGCAAGATTAGCTGGTTGTCTTGAGACTGTGGAGGAACAGTCCTGCTGGCCCTATTCTACACTGCCCCTGTTAGATTCACTGGAATAGTAGGCCAATAATCTCTGCCTTATAGAGTGCACTATTGGCTACATGCAGCTGTAGTTTCTTTGTTCTGTATGTACTAGCAAAATTACAGAGTTACACAGAGCCACTTGTCAGTTTCAAACTAATGAAGAGTTCTTTATTTAGTAAATACCATTCTAGATAGGAGAAATGATAGAAAGAGAATCTAATTAAACTAACTATGATGGGTGCAGATGAAGAGATTCATGTTTTGCATACATGGTGACAATAATGGAGAGCAAACATGCTCCATCTTTGAGTTTGTGGAAAAGCAAAAGTGAGAATGGAAGGAAAGAAGCAATTCTCTGAGAGGATCAGTCTACACATCAAAGGGACAGAGGGAGAAGAGTAAACAGTTTGTCTATGGGCGTTTTCGCACTGACCTTAATCGGCAGCGACGTCCCTCTTCACCGTGCAGGATCTGCGTGGATTTCGCACCAATTGCTGCGGAGCACCCGGAAGAGCTGCAAAGTCCCGCGGCTTTTGCGGCACAAATGGAAACCGCCAAAAACCAGTTTCCATTTGCGCCGCAAAAGCCGCGGGACTTTGCGGCTCTTCCGGGTGCTCCGCAGCAATTGGTGCGAAATCCACGCAGATCCTGCACGGTGAAGAGGGACGTTGCTGCCGATTAAGGTCAGTGCGAAAACGCCCTATATATCAGACTTTCTAGTAAACCTCCCCCCTAGAGGATGAGGCTAAGAGACAGTTTTTGGTCTTTCTCTTCCAACACCTGAAGAGGTTTCTTTCTCTCTCTCGGGTAACCACTGCCACCACTTGACCTTTATAAGGAATCACATGTGGGGAGGGGCAGGACTTTCAGCTTCCCTTCCAAGTTCTGAGGCCTTATCTCTGTGTCTCCCACTGCTCAGTGCTTGGTCACCACAGGGACCATTACTGCCTTTTGTGCCCCTGGAGGAATAGCCACTTGCCAGCTGCCTGCCTTCTCCCAGCACTTCTTTTAAAATAGTGTGTCTAAGGTGATGGAGTTTCATGTGGTACAGATAACCACTACCAGCATCAAAAATTATAAAATATTTATTATAAAAAAATGTTCACAACCATACTCTTAGCCAGACTAAGCAAGGGATTCAAAAGAACTGGGTAAAATGCAATTCTTCTGTCCTTCTCTCTATACAAGTCCTATAAGTTGTTAAAATATAGGACAGACTCCTTAGCGTACAATGTTAAAGTTCTCTACAGAGTTATCATTACCATGCAGCTTCCTCTAGCTCTTCAGGCCAGTATATGGTTAATGGTTGCATCCTCCAGACCTCAGTTAAGAATTCAGTCTGCTCTGATAGACGCAGCACCAAAAGATAGCTTCCTCCCCAGTGCTCCCCTGAGTTTTGTCACCCCTCTTTTTCCCACCCACTGACCAGGTCAGGCCACATCAAAGAAGTTTTTCCTGGAGAGCCTTCTGGAAATTCTAGTCTAAAGTCCTCCAAATCTCTGTCCCCTGCTTGAAGAAGGAGGGGACTGGATCCTCCTCTTGTCTTTCACTCAACCTATTAGCATTTCTTAAAAGGGAGCTGAGGTAAGACCAAGAGGCTCACAGGCTGCAAACATGTCAGTGTCTCCAGCAACCACACTGTCACCAGATGAAATGACAAGTCTGTGACAGACAGAACCAATCACAAGATGGCAGGACCAGGGCCTCATCCTCCACATGTCACAGCCAAGAAGCAGGAAGGTGTGGGGCCACAGACCATGGGGCCTTTTCTACAGCATACCCCCAAATTCTTTAAAGGAACAAAACACTGCCAAGTGGGAACAAGTGCAAAACATTAAAACAATTTCATATATGTTGTGTTCATTCAAATTTCACTTTGACCTATAAACTCCCAGTGCAACCAGGAGACAACAAACCAGCAGTTCAAAATGCACTAAAATCCACTGCAATCATTCCATTGATTCAGAAGCAGAAACCTTTCTTCAGAGACTGTCAGTGGCAAAGAAGCTGAACCCCAGTTCCATAAATTGATCATGGGGCTGCAAGCTGGAACCGGCCGTTTCACACGGAGGCTTCGTCAGATGTTCACGTTGGGGTTATACAAATTTTCATATCTGTATATAAAAATACTATCAACCATGCTGTTTCAGTCTTATACACCAAATTTTAAAATGCACACTATAACTTACATTCATACTCAATTCAAAAACATTTTGAATCAAAGGTGCTGACTCCTCCAAGGATGTCCAGGAAGAATGCCTGGGAGCCTCACATTCTAAAAGGCTTGGCATCAGGGGCTGTGACCTAAAATGCAAATGAGTTCTTGCTAGGCTTTTTCTACAAAAAAAGCCCTGTGTGAAACAATGGTGTCATCAGGGATGTGGCCTAGTATGCAAATGAGTTCCTGCTGAGCTTTTCTATCCCCCCCCCCGACTATCACTTTGGCATGCACACACAAATGCATAACCCCCACCCCAAGGAAACAAGGAACCTGGCAGAAAACTGACAGTGGTGGACACAGGGCCATTGATTCCTCTGCACATTAGATAAAACAGCCCTAGATCCTTGAACAAAAAAGAAACACATGAATTTAAAAGCTGCTGTGCCATGCTAAACCAATTATATTCCATAATGCCAACTACCAGTTGTATTCCGTAATGTACATTTATGTATACATTAAAATTTTAATGTACATTATGGAATACAACTGGTTTAGCATGGCACAGCAGCTTTTAAGTTCATGTGTTTCTCCCCATGTACTGATATTGATACTTATCTACATTAAAATTAATATTTTAATGTAAATAAGCAGGACTGTTTTGGTAGAAAAAGCCCAGCAGGGACTCATTTGCAAGTTAGGCCACACCCCCTGATGTCACCATTGTTTAACATAGGGCTTTTTTGTAGAAAAAGCCCAGCAGGAATTCATTTACATACTAGGCCATAACCCTTGACACAAAGCCAGAGGGAACTGCGTTCCTGTGCATTCCTGCTCAGAAAAAGCCTTGTAGATAAGTATCAATAGCAGTACATGGGGAGACAGAAATATATTCAAAAACAAAGGGATACATTTTGCACAACCTTAATCAAGAGCATGCACACACATCAGTGGTGCTTATCATCCAACAGTAGGAAGTATCCCCCTTTCCCACCTGAATGTTGATCACATCCATTCTGCACGGCATAGCAATCTATCTGTTTGTTTTTAATTCTGATATTGTGTAAATTTTAGCTTGCCAAGTGTTACTTGGAAAGAAGAAAACAAACATGTTTTCCATATACCTTTTCACCCTCCATATATTTTCCATGAATTATTTGCCCCAGGCACCCCATTCAATGATGACACAAGACAACAGCTTGGACTTCATTAGCTTATTTATTTAATTAAACTGCTCTGCATCATATTTAAATATAACATATTTAAATGGGTGGCCCAGTGCTGTGCTGTTCCATA
The DNA here is from genome assembly GCF_032191835.1 of Heteronotia binoei. NCBI lineage: Eukaryota > Metazoa > Chordata > Lepidosauria > Squamata > Gekkonidae > Heteronotia > Heteronotia binoei. Next base: position 110,192,047 of record NC_083243.1, on the reverse strand, counting down.
CACATCCTGCACCACTTCAGATGTCTCAGGGTACTTGCCAATCATACCTACCTATCATGATCAACCCTGACAAACTGCTTATGGCCTTCACAGTCAATGGCCAGGCATATCCAACCAACCTTCACCCTGACCTGACAAAGCAGGGAGGGGAAGGTACTCTTGAGAGCTAATTGGGGGAACCTCAAAAAATCCTGCATAGCCCCACTGACAACAGGCTATAATTCCATGATGTGTAAAGGAAGACAAGGTGAGCAGAACCTAGAAGCATACTCAGGGGAGGCACAGCTATAATATAACATAGGTAGTTGCACCTCCATATTGGCTGCCAATCTTTTGAACATCCAATGGGGCTTCATGCCTCCTTTGAATTCCTGGGGCGTGGGGCAAACTGCTCCCTGGTATTAATGCCATGAATACTACTTTATAATATATCCTTTTAGCCTCTGAAAGATAGATTATTAATAAAATAAATAAACAAAAAAAGGAATGAACTAAAAAAGGATGATGATGTGCATTACTTTATGGTCCTCTTTGTCTCATGAATATTTCTATTAGCAATGAAAAGCCGAACTTCAGCATTACTGAAAACAGTGACCAAGGTCACCACTTTTTTCAAACAGAGCCTTTTTGCTCATAGCCACTTCTTAATAGAATAAATCAGACCTCTGAATATTCTGCCATGAGAGCTCTCTTTTTGACAGTCAATTACTTATTATGCAGATATATAGCTGATGCAATGAAAATGGCCCTGTGTCTTTGGGCAGAAAGCCTAACCTTTCCATTTTCTGTATTGTTTGCCAATAGAGTTGCAAAACGGCATGTGAAATTATGCCTATAGAGAGAGACAGAGAGGGAGAGAAAGAAGCATAACTTTCACATGCTGCACACACACACACATACACACTCATGCAACGTTTTAATATCACTATCCTTTATTTACAATCCTGAGATCAAACAAACTTTTTAATATAAACTCTGTGAACCTAAAATCCGGTATGTCTCCCAAAGCTTGAATTTCACCTTGACTACTTGTCCATTCAACGTCTTATTTCTATTATTATTTCAGATTTTTGACAAGCCAGTATAGGAATGAAAAGATAAAGGCTGATGGACTCAATTCGTTTCAGGCCTGTAGCCTGCAGTTCAAGAGAGTGAAATGATAAATGTGCTCTAATAAATCATACTCTGGATGCCTGGCTTCTACATCAGGAACCTGTATTTTACCCTTCTTTAGAAAAAAATTCAAAAGAAAAAACATGTTACTGTGTATGGGGGATTGCCCCCCAAGGTCGGAATAAAGAGTCATACACAATACATTGGAATAAAATTGGGCCACTCTATTAACTTAACAGTATAAACAGCAAGGGCACCCCACCAGCTGCCTGGCCAGGGCTAGGGGTCACCGCGACCGCTCCCCTGCCATTAACAGGTGAGAGACCCAGCCCCCCGGCCAGAGCTGAGCAACTCAGCTCCCTACAGGCAGGCCCAGCAGGGAGACCCGCACCAGAGGGCCCAAACCCAGATGCACGTCTCGCTGGAAAGGCACCCTCTAGCCGAGCCTCCTGGACAGTCTGCATTCTCCAAACCCAGGTCTCAAAACCCAAGGTCGATCACGCCAGATCCCAAATTCCCCAAAAGGGGGATGCTTCACAGTCCTCCCCTAGCCGCATAGTGTCCTAAACCCCAAAAACCTGCCACTACTAAGGCCAAGTCTCTACTTAGGGCTTAGCGCCCACTGGGAGGCCCAAAGCCACCTGCAACCCTTGCTGCAAATCTCTCAGGAAGAGCATATTACCCTTTCCTGAGAGATGGACCCCATCCCTCTGTAGAGGCCAGGACATCTTACCAAAATATCCGGATGGGGCAAATAGTGGCCCAAACCCCTTTCCAGCAGCTTTTTAATTTCCTTGTTGGCCTTATATCTAGCCCTTTCTACAGCTGTGGGGTCCAAAGCACAACGCCACACCAGGCGAGGCAGCATGGCTGACCACACTATGATGGTCCCCGGCCAACGCTCCCGAATGTGCTGGAAATCGTCATGGGCTTGCCACACTAAGGCCTTGCCCTTCAACAGCCCCAGATCATTACCTCCCAGGTGAACAATTAAGATCTGAGGAGGAGGACCCACTCTATTCTCAAACTATAACGGCAGCAAGCCCAGCCACTGAAGGCCCCAGTGCCCCTGCCATTCGATAACGGCATGCTGGCTGAGTCCCAGCTGAGAGCCGACCGCAGTTCTCCATGCCTGAAGAGCGGCCCAAAACACGTGACTATGGCCCCAGATGAGAACTCGGCTCCGGCTCCTCTGGCCAGGAACAGCAGCATCTAAAGAGAAAAAACAGTTAAACACAAACAGAACCAATAACGTTCCCACCACCAAAGTTACTCACGGCCAAATAAAAGGACGTACATAGGCCTTGTAGGCCGATGAATGCCACCGACCCAGCCTCTGAATAGAAGTAGCAGTATACCCCATGGCTGCCGTTGTAGAGGCTGCCCCAATCCTAAAGGAGTGGGTTCCAAACCGCACCCCGGACAACCCCAGCTCACCCAAAGGCCGCGCCGTCACCGCCCAAAACTGGTGTCTCGTCAACGGGTTACCATCCAGGTGCATAAATAGAAACCCATCCCTGGGCCCCCTGACAGCCAAGTAAGCAGCCAGCGCAGCAACTGGACACAGCTCAAGCTCAGAACAATTACCAAGCTCAAGCACAGCACCCCGCCGTAACTGATCCATCTTAGAACGACGGACAGTAACGACCGCCTTACGCCCAAACAGCTGCAAATCCCCAACACGCAGCGCCCTGCCAGAAACGTCATTTCTAGACTGAGCCACCAGCTTGCTCACCCTAAGAGCCCCAAAAAAGGCTAACAATGACGCGGTGTGGAACAAACATGCTTCAAAAGGCGAAGCACACACCATGTCCCAAACCCTCTTCAAGCCACATAAAATCGAAGGAGACACAGGACTCCACCCTGGGACCAGCCTCTCTAGACCACCCCTCCAACATCTTACGCAGACGAAAGTCCGCTGTGTCTTCCCTATAACCCAGTCCTTGCTGGCAAAAGCCAACGCCGACAAGCGGCCCCTAATGGATCGCACTGGCAACCCCTTACCTCTCAGCGAAACACAGTAATGGAGCAATGCCTCCATCCGAAGGGGCCACGCCCTGCGGTACCCTACCTTGGCCCTAAAGTCTTCAAACTGCCGCACGGCCTGTTCATAAGACTTCCGTGTGCTAGGTGCAATGGCTAGACCTTTCGCTCTGCAGGCTTCGGCTCTCCAATCAGCCATAGCTCCTGGTGCATTGGCACCGGCACTCCGTCTGCCTCTGGGGCCAGCTGACGAAATCTCTCCATCTGTTTACGAGCTAGAGCGTCAGCCACCCCATTACTTACCCCAGGAACATGCTTGGCTAAAAACAAAATATTAAGCCGCAAACAACGCAGAGTGAAGGCCCTCACCAATCTCATAACCCGCCCAGATTTGGATGAGAGGGAATTAATGATGTGGACCACTGCCATATTATCACATCAAAAGTGAATGGTGTGATTGACCATATCCTTCCCCCACAGCCAAACCACAACTAAGATGGGAAAGAACTTGAGAAACGTGAGATCCCGGTTCACCCCTAACCTTGCCCAGGAATTGGGCCAGCTATTCGCGCACCAATGTCCACAGAAATAAACACCAAAGCCCAGCAGCATCAGACATGAATTGGAGCTCAGCCTCGAGCCTCAAATCCTCCCTCCAAAAGGAGACTCCCTTAAAAGACTCCAAAAATTCCTGCCAAACCCTCAAATCATCCCTCATGCTGCAGGTAACTCTAGTTCTATGCTGAGGCCGGTGCAGCCCTGCCATAGCATGACACAGTCTTCTAAGAAAAGCCCTACCAGGAGCGACAACTTTGCAAGCAAAGTTGAGGTGCCCTACTAACTGCTGCAATTCCAGCAGAGTAACCTTCTTCTTAAGAAGGAAGGTACAAATCCTAGCCCTCAACTCCTCTATCTTCTGAGGTGGCATCCTAGACAATTGTGCTACAGTATCGATCTCTATGCCCTTTTGCCACTGTGTGACACAGAGCAGAACAAATAATGAAGGAGAGAGATTGAGCCAAAAGATTATTTCCCTCCACAAAGCTGATGAGCATCTAGTGTTGTATTTAAAGATGCATGCATAAATATGTGTGCAAATACATATTAAACAATCATTTTGCAAGCAGCAACCTTAGAGAAGTGTGGGGGGGAGCACTGTCAAAATGACCGATGCATAAATGGCTGTTAATTTTCTGTATAAGTTAATTTTGGCACATACATGTCAGTTTTGGAGTCATCCTGTTACTACTTTTGAAACTGGGATATAAAGGAATTACAGGAATCAGAGTATATTTTGCATTCAGTGGGCCTGTTCCCAGGCAAATGTTCTTAGTGCATTTTTATATGTCTGGCTGCAGTTATCTGAGCCTATCCTACTTCACAAGTTTGGTGTGAACATAAAATAGAGTGGGGAAGAATTAAGGTGCCTTGAACTTCATTGAGGAAAACTGGAATATTCAGGTTTTTAGAAAACAGAATACTCAGAGGATTTAAACAGCTCAGTTTAGCTATCAAAATCCTTACTATTAAATTCAGATAACAGTATAAAGGCTCTTATGGCATAATAATTTTCACTAAAAGCAAAACAAAGGGGGGGGGGGACAAGACAAACAAATGTGTATTAATCTAATAAACAGAGTTACCTTGACACTGAGTGAGTATGCTTCTGGTCATGAAAAGTTTACTATTCAAACATATATTTTTATATGATCCACTAGGACAAAAGGGGGAAAAAAAGTGACTTCAAGTAGCATTTTACACTCCAGTCTCAATTTCTGATGTCTTGGATACCTGGTTGAGCAGTCAGGTGAAGTAAAATGATCTGACTTGAATTTCACTTTTGGGGGCCCAAACATTCAGCTGGTATCAAAGAGAAGGTATTGGCACATTTCATGCTTTTAAGTGCTGGCAAGGGAATTTCAGACAAAGAAATAGGGCTCCCCCCCGTTTTTTTGTCTTTTTTAGTTAAAACAATTTTATTTGGTAACATATGGTAACAAATTATATTTCTTGCATAATAAATAACTTCTTTTATCTATCCCATATATTACTTTCTACCCATCCCTCCCCCCGTTACTTGACCCCCGCTGGTGTTATTTACTTAAAGTACTATTGTTTAAAGATACCCTTAACTAATAAAAACAAAAATTAATATTCTTTTTTTCTAAGACTTAATCATTATCAAAAAATGTCCAATGTCCTTTTATTTTCCACTCTTTTTCTACATATCTTCTGAACTTTTTCTACTCCATCTTAAAAACTTCTAAATCATAGTCTCTTAAAATTCTTGTTAATTTGTCCATTTCACTCCATGTCATAACTTTTACAATCCCATTTCACTGGTATTTTTTCTTGCTTCCACAACTGCGCATATAATGTCCTAACAGCTGAAAGCAAGTACCAAATTATAGTTCTATCTTCTTTTGGAAATTTTTCTGTTTGTAATCCCAACAGAAAAGTCTCTGCAACTTTCTTAAATTCATATCCCAAGATCCTAGAAATTTCTTGTTGAATCATCTGCCAATAATTTTTTGCTCTTTCACAAGTCCACCACATATGATAGAAAGAACCTTCATATTTTTTACATTTCCAACATCTGTCTGGCATCTTATTATTCATCTTTGCCAATTTCTTAGGAGTCATATACCATCTATACATCATTTTAAAACAGTTCTCTTTAATACTATGACACGTCGAAAGCTTCATAGAGTTCTTCCACAAATATTCCCAAGTTTCCATCTGTATTTCTTTATTTACATTAATTGCCCACTTAATCATTTGAGATTTCACTACTTCATCTTCCGTAGACCATTTTAAAAGTAATTTATATAATTTTGAAATTAATTTTTTGTTGTCTCCAAGCAGAACTTTTTCCATTTCTGTTTGCTCTTTTCTTATTCCTTCAGTTTTAATGTCATTCTCCACCAAACTATTTGTTGTATTTGAAACCAATCATATTTATTATTCAGCTCTTCAGCAGTTTTCAATTCTATTTTACCACTTTGTATTTTTAATAGTTGATTAAATGACAACCACTTTTCTTCACCCGTCTCAGCTGTTATTTTTATCACTTCGGCTGGCACTATCCATAACGGTTTTTTCTTATCTCCATATTTCTTATATTTCATCCATGTATTTAGCAAGCTGTTTCTTATATAATGGTGAGAGAAAAAGCCATCTATCTTTTTTCCCATAATACATATAAGCGTGCCAGCCAAATTTATTTCCATGACCTTCCAACGCTAAGAGTTTTTTGTTTAACAACATTATCCATTCTTTTATCCATACTAAGCAAACTGCTTCATGATATAATTTTAAGTCTGGTAATTGAAATCCGCCTCTCTCTTTTGCATCTGTTAAAATTTTCATTTTAATTCTTGGTTTCTTCCCCACCCACACAAACTCTGAAATTTTTCTTTGCCATCTATTAAATTGTTTACTGTCTTTCACAATCAGAATAGTTTGAAACAAATACATTATTCTTGTTAGAATATTCATTTTAATTGCGGCTATTCTACCCAACAGTGACAAATTAAGTTTATTCCACTTTAACATATCTCCATCCATTTTACGCCATAGCTTCTCATAATTATTTTTGAACAAATCAATATTCTTCATTGTTAAATCCACACCCAAATATTTTACCTTGGAGGTAACTTCACAGCCCGCTAGTCTCTGCAATTCTTATTGCTTATTTATTTGCATATTTTTACATGGAAGTTTTGATTTTTCTTTATTAATACAAAGTCCCGCCAACTCCTCATATTCTTGTATTTTGGCTAACAACAAAGGTGTGACTTGTATGGGGTTTTCATTTATGAACATTATATCATCTGCAAATGCTCTGTATTTATAAGTAAATCATTTTACTTTTAATCCTTCTATTTCTTTATCTTCTTGAATTTGCATCAGTAATATTTCAAGAGTCATTATAAACAACAGTGGGGAAAGTGGACAACCTTGTCTTGTACCTTTACTAATTATCATGTCTTCTGTAAGATCAGCATTTGTACATAGTCTTGCACGTTGTTCAGTACATATTGCTTTTATCATTCTTATAAAGCTTTTTCCCAGCTCCATTTTCTCCATTACTGCAAACATAAAATCCCAATTTAAATTGTCAAATGCTTTCTCTGCGTCCGCAAAGAATAATGCTACTTCCTTCTCTGGATGTCTTTCAGAATATTCTACAATATTTACAACAATTCTGATATTGTCTCTTATTTGCCTTTTGGGAAGAAACCCCTTTGTAAAATTTATCAAATATTGTTTAAACCGTTCTGCCAAGATTCTTGTATATATTTTATAGTCATTATTTAATAATGAAATTATTCATTATTTAATAATGAAATGGTCTATAATTTTTTATGTTCGTAACATCTCTATCTTTCTTTGGAATGAATGAAATAATAGCTTCCTTCCACGTATTCGGTATTTTCCCTTTTGTTCTTATCATATTCATCAATTTCTGAAGTTTTGGGATTAACTCCTCTTTGAGGGTTTTAGAAAATTTAGCTGTATATCCACCTGGCCCAGGTGCTTTTCCATTTTTCATTGCATTAATTGCTGCTTCAATTTCTATATTTTCAGTTGGATCGTTCAAAACTTTTCACATATTTTCTGCTAAGGGTGCTATTTTTATCTTTTGTAAGTACTCATCCATCTTTCCTTTCCTTATTTTAACACCTTTAAATAACTTGGCATAATACTTAAAGAATTCTCTTTTAATTCCTTCTTGATCTACCACCTCTCTTCCATCCACCACAAGTTTATTAATAATTTTACTTTCTCTCTTTTTCTTCAGTTGCCAGGCCAAATATTTTCCGAGTTTGTTTGCTCCCTTGAAAGATTTTTGCTGTAATCTTTTCAGATTCCATTCCAGTTCTTTATTTAACAAATGTCTCATTTGCGTTTGTAATATTGTAATCTCCCTTATAATTTTCTTTTCCCCTGGGCTTTTTCTCAGTTCCTCTTCTTTTTTCTTTATTTCATTTTGAATGTCCAGCATCTGTTTTTCTTTTGCCCTCTTGTCTTTATTATTCAATGTAATCAATATTCCTCTCATTACTGCCTTATAAGCATCCCAGAGCGCCTGAAATTCTATATCCTCTTTATTGTTTATTTGGAAGAAAGCTTTAGTTTCATTTTCTAGAGATGTCACTATTTTTTATTCTGTAGTAAATCTTCATTCAATCTCCATCTTCTCAACTTCTTAGACAATTTTGTAATCCACATTATTGGGTTATGGTCAGCCCCAATTTTAGGTAAAATCTCTATTTTTTTGTTATAAGGCCTAAGTCTTTAGTGCCCAACAACATGTCAATTCTGGAAAAAGTTGTATGTCTTGCTGAAAAAAAGGCACTTCAGGATTAAATTTCCATATATCCTCCAAATTTTCTTGTTTGACCAATTCAAAAAAAGACTGGCAATTTTCCTTCCTTATTTTTTTACTCCCAGACCTATCCAATGTGTTCTTAATTGTTCCATTAAAGCTCCCCATTATCAAAACTTGGTCATAAGTCAGTTCATCAAATTGTTGTATAATGTCTTTTAAAAAAGCATCTTTTGCACCATTTGGTGCATACAGTCCCAATAACAACATTTTTTTTTTTGCATTTAATATTATTTCTACTGTTACAAATCTTCCATCTTTATCTTTAAACACTAATTTTGGCTCCAATTCTTGTTTAATATAGAAATCACTCCCCTTTTCTTCTGTTCAGCCAATGAATAAAATTCTAGTCCCAATTGTTTATTCCATAAAAATTTGTAATCCTTTTGTTTGATATGCACTTCTTGTAACAAACTATATTACAATTATGCTTTTTAATCCAATGAAACATTGCCTTTTTTGTGGTAAATTTAGTCCATTTACATTCCAAGATAATAATTTGTAATTCATCATGGTGCAAATTCTTTATGTTCTTCATAAAACCTACACAGTTCCTGTGTGTTTGTAATTGTAATCCTTTTACCTTGCATCTCAAAGCTCAGACCTTCAGGTATTATCCATCTATACCTCATTTCATTATCACATATTTTTTCTGTCAATTTTTTGTATTCTTTTCTGTCATTTATCACTTGTCGGCAATTCTTTCATGATTCTTACTCTGCTGCCTCCCACTATCAATGCCTTTTCAAAAATTTTATTCAAGATTTTTCCCACCATTTCTTTTGTCATATATTTTATAACCACATCTCTTGATAGATTATTTTTCTTGGCATATAGTGAGTTCACCCTATACATATAGTCATACATGCTTCTAGTTCCTTCAGGATCTTCCTCCAAAAATTCTGCAATTATTCTTATTATATATCCTTTCAAATCAGTCTCTTCATCCTCAGGTACTCCTCTCAGACATATCTGGGTTTCCATCAATTTGCAGTCATGAATTGCCACCTTTTCTTGCATTTTTAGCAAGGTGGAATCATGTACTTTCACTCTCTTTTCCACCTCTTGCACTTTCTTTGATGTTACCACAGTCTCATTTCTGAGATCTTCTATATCTTTCCTTAGCTCTTCAATGTCTTTTCTAATTTCTTTTTTAGAAGCAGTTATCATGTCTCTCACCCCTTTCATCATCCTAGCTTCCATTGCTTCTAATTGCTGTTGCATTTTCTCCATTGAGGCAGTCCTTGCACGGGTTAACTTATGCTCTGACATTTTTAAAAAAACACTGAAAATTTTGACCTCTCCAAATTAAATTTAAACTATCAGGTTTGATAGAGTAAGGCTTGCCTTTTCAATAAGCCTAATTTCACCATCCTCAGAGCCTCCTGGGCTCAGATATTAATTTTTAAATTTTTTATTTCTTCCAAAATGGCAGTCACGACTTTCTGCTTCCCTTTAAAAAAATTTTCCTTCAAAAGGCTGCTAAAAAAATTATCAGCTATAATGTCCAATAGTATTTACCTTATAATTGTCACTTCTGTCAGCTTCACCAATTTTTAATGTCCCGAACACTTTAAAAACTTTGTTTAAATTTTGACCTCCTAGCAATGGCCGCCGATGTTTTTCTATGATATTATAGTCCTAGAGTAGGCTAGCTGCTTCAATGATTTCCCTTTTCCATCCGACACTTCTTGCTTTTCTTGCCAACAAATTCCATTTTCACTGGTAAAAAGATCTCACAATGTTTGATGTATTTCCTGTGTTGACTCTGAGAGCTGCAAATCTGTGATGATGGGGCTTTTTCACCAAAACCACTAGATAAAACAATAAATTCCTTTCCACTTTTTAGCACTTTCCTTTAAATTTACAAAGTTTAAATTTTGCCCCTTTCCCCCTTTTTCTTCCAAACTTTCTGAATCTCTGTTTCCCACTTTCTGATTTTATTTTGTTTAACTTTAAATAGTCCCGGAATGAAGATAGTCATCAGTACCTTTTTATGCAGTTATCCAGATCCAACACTGGTCTTGTATAGGTTTAGATGTTTAGCAGTCTCAAAGAAGGTTAGGATCCTGTCGAGCTTATGTCAAATAAATGACTCTGGAAACTTCTGCAGATGATGAATATGCAACTCATCTCCGGAGATCCCTCAAAGCCTCAAAGGAGCCCCCCCCCCCCGGGACTCCCTTTTACCCAAGGTAAATCTCCTCAGAGTTTCCTGTGCATATCTTGGACTGATCTCTGACTGAGAAAAGTAGGCAGAAGGCATTAAATTGCCCTCCACTACCCCGAACAGAAGCCCCAGCCTGCTCCCCTTCTGAGAAGCAATTCAGCTTAGCATTTTCCAACCCCGGAAGTCCCTTTTTGTCTGTTTTTGAGTTGTAGGCTTTGCAATCTGTGTGTGCTGTTACAGATTTCATAATGTTGAACTGTAGTTAAAGTTCTGGCTTCTTACACTTAGCTTCAGAAATCTTCCCACATACCCTGACACTCAATTTCTTACCAAATCTTACATTACACACACAATTGCCTGTCAATTTCTACAATCCTCTCTGGATTCATGCACTCTGTATTGTCAGAAAATAAGCCAGGAATAGCCCTCAACACCATGCAATAAAAATATATTAATTCTACTTCAAAGTTCAAACAACCATTACCATCAGAAACAACTAATTGATATTCCATCCACATCACATTTGGGCATGTGAGTTGTTATTGGCTTGCCTGCAATGGACTGTTTTAAAAAAAAGTAACATGATGAAATGACTATCTTTCCTTTTTCCCTTCCCCCTGCAGCTCACTGTGCTTCTGAAAAACAAAACAAAATTTCTCCTGAAAGATACAGTGATATGTGGCATGTAGTACTGCAAGTTGTGCGGGAATCAGCAGATCACCCACTCTACTTGTGTGATCTCTCCTGAGAACAGAATGGGAGTTCTCAGGTGGGATTTCTATATGTATGGGATTTCTACTGTTTACCCATTCTTGCTACAGCTCTTGTACTATATTGGACTCTGTTTCTAAGGCTTCCCTTTAGTTTTGGGAGAAGCTAGAAGGAAAGGTGCAAGATCTATATACTGCCCCCATCTTTAATCCACAAATTGAGGCCATAATGAAGCTAAAGAGAACTGAAGTTTTTTTAAAAAATAAAGGGGAGTTTAAATCCCTACAAAATAGAATTGTGTTGTCTGTGCATGCACAGAATAGTGCAATTAGGGAGCCACTTGATCTCCATGTCAATGCTGGCGGCTGCTCAGGGCCCAGTAGTGCCAGATGACAGCAACTGTTGCTGGCTTGAGGGCAGAGGAAGAGGATGTAGGCAGCCACTGTAGCTCCAGCCACAGCAAAGAAGGACTCCAGCTGCTGCTTCTGGTTTGGAGTGGTGGATGGCATCCTTCTCCATTGCAACTGAGGCAGCATTGGCTGCCAGCCATGATCACTAGCAGCTACTGCAAGCAGAAGCAGAGGGTGCGAGCCACTGCTGTGGGCCTAGGCATGGTGGATGCCAGTAGCTGTTGTTGGCCTGGGCACAGCAGTGAAGAACTTAGTGGTAGACTGGAAGCCTTGCTAGACTCAGTGATTGGGAGGATGTGAGATTTCTCCCTCCCCATGAGTCTCCTGAGCCCACCTCTTGCTTTTCTCTGAACTAGGGTTGCCAAGTCCAATTCAAGAAATATCTGGGAACTTTGGGGGTGGAGCCAGGAGACTTTGGGGGTGGAGCCAGGAGACACTGGGGTGGAGCTAGGAGCAAGGGTGTGACAAGCATCACTGAACCCCAACGGGAGTTTTGGCCATCGCATTTCAAGGGACGGCACACCTTTTTAAATGTCTTCCTTCCCTCCACCCTCCCCTTCTCTGATTTTATCCTGGAAGCCTCCATGGGCTTGGTTTCTGTTGAAGAGGGGACTCTCAAGCTCAACAGCCACAAAACCCACTAAAGGCCCACCAAGCTGCTAGCCTCCCATTTTTAAGCAACATATTTATCTTAGTTTAGCTACTGATAAGTTGCCCCTGACATGCAAACTAGTGCCTCAGGTTTGTTGTCAAATAAACAGACCACTAGAGTAGTATCCCACCATCCTATAAACCAGGGGTGGCCAAACTGTGGCTCAGGAGCCACATGTGGCTCTTCCACACATATTGTGTGGCTCTTGGAGCCTCCATCAACTGGCTTAGAGAAAGCATTTCTCTCTTTAAATCACTTTGCCAAGCCCCCTGGCAGCTTGAAGAATGCATTTAAAATAGCTTTCTTTCCACCTCTCTCTCTCCATCTGTTTTCCTTCCTTCCTTGCGGCTCTCAAACATCTGACATTCATGTCTTGCGGTTCTCAAACATCTAACATTTTTTATGTAGTTCTTACATTAAATTTGGCCACGCCCGCTATAAACACACACCCCTCATGACCACAAATGTCAATAGACCAGTTCACATTTTATAAGCAGCTTGCCTTTAAGAATTCAAGAGCAGCATTTTGGTGGTCCTTTTACCATCTTTCTCAGGTGCGGAGGTAAGCAAACCACCGCAAAACAAACTGAGGAAGTCTGGCAAGCAAGACCCAGAGTGGGTTTTCCCCACCAGCATCCCTTCCACCTTCCTGGGACAAGGAGGAAATGCTGGCTGGACTACCTCTGAGTCGGCAACCTCCAGAGCCAGCTAGGCAGCCCCCTACCTCCAACCGGGCCCAGAGACAGAGGGCGAAGGGCATAGAAAAAGAGGCGCCCAAACCGGAGACGGAGGCCCTACTCGGCCTACCATTTCCCGGCTTCACTTCTACCATCCCCCTCAGCTGCTTACCCGCCATTTCCAAGCAGCGGCGGCGGCCTCGGTGTGAAAGACACCCGCCGAGCCACAGCGAATCAAGCCGCGCACCCACACGCCAGAAATGACAACTTGCGGGACTTAGGCACGCACTTCTGCTCGCTCTCGGAGTTGGGCGGGGAGCAAGAGGGATATTAGTAATGTTGCAGCTTAGCATAAACTTTATTGGCTAAGCCCATCTCGGAGGAGCAGCGGAGAAGAGGCGGCAGCTCCGCCTTTGAGGTGAAATCAGAGAAGGGGAGGGTGGAGGCAGGCCAGGAGCGTGGCGAGCCGCGAGTCCGGGTCCTAGAAGGACCAAGATTCGCGGCTCGCCACGCTCCTGGCCTGCCTCCACCCTCCCCTTCTCTGATTTCACCTCAGAGGCGGAGCGGGCGATGCGCCTTTTCTCTGGGGCGGCTCGCCACGCTCCTTGGTGCCGTTTTCCCCCTCCCCCCGCTTCTGTTTTTTGGGGGAGCGGGGGAAGAGGCTGGAAATCCTGGGGTCCCCCACCAGGGTGGGAGGGTTGGGAAGCCTACTCTGAACCCATGCTCCCAGAATGCCCATTAGAATCATGCCAGGATGAACCGTATTAGATCACTTTTTCTAGGTCTTTTGAGCTTGGGATTTTGGGTTATCTGCTGCCCAGAACAGTTTTTTATTTATTTTTTTAAAAAAATCAAATTAATCTAGTGAAATATCCATGACTCTTTTTATGACGTAACAAAGGCAGTTTCTCTTGAATACAGATACTTGAATACAGACAACTCAATACATATAACTTATGAAGGATTCATAACTTTTTCAATGCAAGTCACCATTCTATAATATATGGAAATGTTTATTGCTTCTGCTTGATTGGTTTTTAAAGTGGTAAGCTACATTTAAAAGATATATGGTTTTTCTTCACTATTATTGCAGTATTTCTTTATTATGTTTTGGGAATCCCCACTCAAGCACAAAATTTTCTTGCAAGAGCTCTCTTCACATCAAGACTATACCATTAGGATTCAATCTATAGAGGGTTTGAATGGGTGCAGAATGGAGTAGCACATTTATGCAGACCAAAAATAGCTTATTGATCCAACATGTGATGATGAATTACCCACAGAGCTGAGTATGTACCAACACAACCCATCTAGTCATGATAGCCAGAGCTGAAAATTAGTGCTAGATGTATGTCTTACAGCAGCAGACACATGCTGATGTGGTGGTAAAAATCAGTTGTGTGTGTGTCTGAGTGTGTTTCTGTAATTGTTGCCTGACATGTGCATTGTCTGTAGTAGACCTCACCTTGTAGAATGGCCTGCCCAAGGAGGCCAGGAAGACTTCCATATTTCTGTCATTCCACAAACTATGTCATACAGAATTGTTCAATAGGGCATTTTTACAAAGGGAATAGAGCTGTAATATAATGGAATGACTCAGGAAAGTTCTTTTGTAAAGGGAACTGGACTGTATTATACCTCACTGTTTATGGTATGTACTGTTTATTATATGGGTTATGCTGCTGTTAATACGTTTTGTTCTAATCCTGTAGTTTCATTCTCTGCCTTGTTTGACATATCACAGCTGATACTTGTTTGCATTGTTTCTTTTTTTTTTTGTAATCTAGTCGTCTTGGACTTTTATTTGTTATCTGATGCTGCCATTGTCTTTGATTGCATTTTTATACTGTGACTAATTCCTCACTGGCATTTGTTCTGCCCCCATGCTTCTCCCTGAGCTGGCTCAAGAGATGGATTCCCCACTAGCTGCTCTGTGGGAGCCTATTGCATCATGGCTCCTTCCCATTACTGTCACAGCAACAGGATACTGGTTTTTTTGGATTTCCAGTTGCTGAGAGTGGAATGGGAAGGAGCCCTGAAGCAAGAGGTGCTGTGAGGTGACTGGTGGGGAATCAATGGCTTGAGTCAATGCAAGAAGAAGCACAGGGGTGAAGCAAATGCTGGTGCGGAATCAGTCTGTGTGTTCTGCCTTGAGTCTTAATGAGAAAGGCAGGCTATAAATAAATTCAGCAAATTAACAATTCGATTTCCTGGGGGGAAAGTCTGAATATACTGCAGAAATGACAAAAGAGCTTTTTATCTGAGCTATATCATGTAAAATATAGCTAGGCTCCTGGAATAACAACATTATAACAGAATTAGACCTGTTCTGGTCCCCCTATGCCACCAACATTCAAACTGAGCTTGATGATATGCTGCTGGGGATGGTGAGGTACGATCTTTAGAACATCTCAGTCCCTCAATTCCCCCCCAAAAAACCAAAGAAACGCTGTTTACCAGCCGGGCCTTGTGTCGATGCTGGAGACGACGCAGCCACGAGCTGCAGGCTGGAGTGCGGGATGGCCATGGGCCGCGAGCTGGATGGCAGGATGGCCGTGGGTCGCAGGCTGGAGTGCAGGATGGCCAGAACTGAAGGCAGAGTGTTGGGAGACCAGAGGACACCAGCGGGAGGCTGAGGACGACGGAGGTGGCGGCCGAACCACCGGGTGGAGTGCCAAAATGGAGTACTGGAGTGGCTTGGAGGCTGCTGAAGGGTTGACAGTTCCCCTCCCTCCCTTTCCCCTGGTGCTGCCATTCACGGTGGGGCTGTAAGACGGGCCGGGTCTATCTGGGACGGCTGCACCATGGACCGAGAGCTGGGAAGCCAGGAAAGGCCAGTGACGGGTGGAGTGTCGATGCAGCTGGGAGACTGTTTGGCGGGGCTGTGAAATTTGCAGGCAACTGCAAGGCGCCTGTGATCACTGGGTCCCTGAGAGGTTCAGCCATGCGGCTGGGGAGACACAGGGAGGCTTCCACCCCCCTGGGCCCCCTAGGCTGTGCGGGGGGGGCACCTCAGGCTCGGACACCACTGCCGCACTTTAAGAACAACTATGCCCTAAGAACAGTCTGCACTTTCAGGACACTTCAAGGACACCTTGCACTTTAAATATTGCAGCGTTTTATTCGGTACCTTTTAACTTAACTCTAGCCAATCTTAATTGCTAATACATCAAGAGAATTTGACTGCTGAAGGCTAAACAGATTGCTAATGTAATTTTACTGGTTATTTAAATTGGAGTATTGATTAATTGATTGGCTAATTGATAAAGCTTTATTTTTGGCAAATTAATTGGGAAGGATAATTGATTGGGAGGGCTTTTACAATTAAGGAGCCAGTAGAACTAATTAAATTATTTCTAGCTAATGAATTAACGGGGAGATTGTGGGGTGGGGCTTTTAGTTAAACTAACTATCAGAGAAATTATTAGCCGGTCAGCTTAAATTGGGAATTGATTGGCGAGAGAAGAAAGGGTTGGGGAGTGGAGCAGTGTGGTGAACTCAGCTTATCTACGACCGGTCTGAGGCGGTGGTGAACACTAGCAGGGGATGACCAGCCTGGGGATTCCAGTACTCCTGGGGAGGGGAAGGTATGATGGTGGGAACAGGCAGAATTATAAGGGAAGGAAGCCGAGACATGATAGTGCTTGGCCCCCTTCCAGCCTGCGTCCCATCCCGACGGTGGCAGGTAGTGGGACCAGGTTGAATTACTCGCCTCCGTCACTGGTGCTATGCAATGCCAGGTCCATAAACAATAAGACCTTTACCCTTTGGGAGTTCCTGCTTGAGTAGGATGTGGACCTGGCTTGCATGACTGAGACCTGGGTGCAATGGGGAGACCGTAGCTGTCTCCCAGATGCCCCCCCCCCAGGATACTCGGTCTTTCACCAGTCATGGACTAGCGGGCGGGGGGGGGGGAGGGGTGGCCCTATTCATACAAGAGGTTTACTCCTTCCGGGCTCTCCCAGTCCCGGAGATTAAGGGCATTGAATGTACCGGTCTGGCATGGGACGTTGGGGAGGGGTTGGCAATCTGGCTGGTGTACCGTCTGCCTAATGCACCAGCTGGAGCCTTACCATCCCTGATGGAGGCCGCAACAGGCTGGGCATTGGAATACCCAAGGCTTTTGATCCTGGGCAACTTCAATGTCCATGCCGATGACGTGATCTCCAGTCAGGCGATGGACCTAGTGTCATCCATGGCAACACTGGGACTCTCCCAAATTGTGACAACACCCACTCACCAGGCGGGGCACATGTTAGACTTGATCTTTGCAGCGGGAGTTTTAGTGGACGGCATTACTGTCGAAGCAGTGCCATGGTCGGACCACTACACCCTCAAGGCTCGTGTAGATGTCTCACCCCAAGCTTGTTTAGGCGGCGAGCATATTTTAGCTCACCCACAGAGCCAATGGACCCAGAATGATTTCAGATGGCTCTATGGGATCCCTGGCCTTCTGGCAATGCTTTGGATGACCTGACGGAGTCTTGGAATGAGAGATTCTCCAGAGCCATCGCATCTCGACGTCCTCTGCACCCTTGATCAAAGCTGGCTTTATGGTATAACCTGGAGTTACGGCAGATGAAGCGAGGACTCAGGCAGCTAGAGAGGCAATGGCGGTGTACTTGAGATGAAGCAACTAGAACATCTTATAGAGAGTTTATGAGGTCCTATGAGACGGCAGTCAAAGCCACAAAGAAAACATACTTTGTGGCCAAGATTGCATCTGCAACTTCGCGCCCTGCACAACTGTTTCAATACAATTCGGACTCTTACAATGCTGCCACAAGGCAGGCCAAATTCTAAGGAATTGGAGATTGTCTGTGAGGCCTTTGTGAATTTTTTTTGCAGATAAGATCTCGTCGCTCCACCACGACCTCCCCGCCACATTGGAGACAGTATGTGAACTCAAGGCCCCATGCCTGTCTTCTGGTTTTGCACTGGATTGCTTCAATACTCTCAGCCTAGAGGAAGTTGATAGGATCCTCTCTTCTGCACATCCTACAACTTGTGATCTGGACCCTTGCCCCTCCTGGCTTATTAAAGCTTGCCAGAGAGAGCTCAGATATCCTGTACGGGATATCGTGAATAGATCCCTTATGGAACGGCGCTTTCCAGCACCTCTCAAAGAGGCGGTGGTCCACCCTCTCCTGAAAAAATCGACACTAGATCCAGCCGAATTGGGACATTACCGGTTGGTCTCAAATTTACCCTTTTTGGGTAAAATTATTGAGAGGGCAGTGGTGTAGCAGTTACAGAGCTTTCTGGAGGACGCTTCCGTTCTTGATCCCCATCAGTCTGGCTTTCACCCAGGCCATGGGATGGAGACAGTGCTGGTCGCCCTGGTGGATGACCTCCAGCAGCACCTGGATCAAGGCGGCTCAGTGATACTGATGCTGTTAGACCTATCGGCAGCGTTCAATACGGTTGACCATCAGTTGCTGACCTGCCATCTCGCCAACGCAGTGATTCAGGGGTTGGCCTTACAATGGCTTTCCTCTTTTCTTGATGGTCAGGGACAAAGGGTGGCAATTGGGGGTGAACTGTCCCGGAGACACATGTTTGATTGCAGGGTGCCTCGGGATGGTGCTCTCCCTGATGTTGTTCAACATCTACATGCGCCCCCTTGCCCAGATTGCCCAGAGGTATGGGTTGGGTTGTCACCAGTTTGCTGATGACACTCAGCTCTATCTACTGATGGACGACCAGCCTGACTGTCCCAGAAAATCTGGACCTGGCATTGCAAGCCATGCCTGGATGGCTTAGGCTGAGTAGATTGAAGCTAAATCCAGCAAAGATAGAGGTCCTTTGCTTGGGTCGTCGTGGTCCGGGAAAGGAAATCCCCCTATCAGCCTTTGACGGTGTGCCATTGACAATGGCGCACAGGGTCAGGAGCTTGGGGGTACTACTGGAGCCTGCGCTGACAATGGAGGCCCAGATAGCAGCCACTGCTAAAAACACATTTTTTCATCTTAGGCGGGTGAGGCAGTTGGTTCCCTTCCTGGAGCATGGCAACCTGGAAACAGTGATCCATGCAACGGTCACCTCAAGGCTGGATTACTGCAATGCCCTTTATATGGGGCTGCCCTTGTGCCGAACCTGGAAGTTGCAGCTAGTGCAGAATGCCGCTGCTCGGCTCTTATTAGGTCTTCCCAGGCAGGAGCACATTCAACCGGGACTCCAAGAACTGCACTGGCTCCCAATAGTATACCGGGTTTGTTATAAGGTGCTGCTCATTACCTTTAAAGCCCTATATTGCCTAGGACCTACTTACCTTATGGACCGTCTCTTCTCACATGTTCCCCAGAGAGTACTTAGATCTGGATCGCAAAACCTGCTAGTAATCTTCAGGCCGAAGGAGGCCCATCTGAAGTCAACCAGAGATAGGGCCTTTTCAATCACAGCCCTCTGCTGGTGGAACCAGCTACCGGAGGAAATGAGGGTCTTGCGGAACCTTGGGCAGTTCCGCAAGGCCTGTAAGATTGTCCTCTTCTGGTTGGCATACAACTGACAGGTATTTAAGAACTGCGGAGGAAGGCCGTTAGAACAGCATCAAACTGTTAGACTGTTTTTTTCTGGTTTTATAGTTTTAATTATTGTAAATTATTGAATGTGTTTTAATATTTACTAATTTTATTGTTCTGGTATTTTATGTTGTGAGCCACCCTGAGCCCGCCTCGGTGGGGAGGGCGGGATATAAATCGAATAAATAAAATAAAAAATAAAATTAAACTGATTCGATTAGAGGACTAAGATTTTACCTGTTTGAATTTGATCATGTAATATATATTTTCAATTTACTGTTACCACCCAAAGTCTGTGGAATAGGCTAGACATTCAACAAAATTAAACAAACAAATACAAACAAATAGCATCTCAATAAAAGAGTCAACATTCGGGATACTCAAACACTTGCTAGTTTGGCTCATATCCAGTTTGTTAACAAACCTAATTTTTTTGGATGGACTGTTTATTAAAGCATTTGTGGAAATTTAGCAGATTGCTTCACCATACTCCTTCTGCACAATACAGTACAGCACAATCAGTTTTTCACACAGCCTGACATGAATTGTACTTACAATCGTTAAGAAAAAATATTGTAATTCCTCTTTACCCAATTTCTCCCTGCATACCAACAATCCTTTCCCCTCTCTTTTTAAAAATCTGGCATAAGTCTCTGATCAATTCTGTTTTGTTGAAAGAGAAACTCAAAGAGAGCAGGCGCAAGATGGGAGGCTCTGCAAAAACGCAGAATTTCACTCTAAAGATGCTCAGAAGGAGACAATGTCTTCCCTTTCCATGCTATCACCCCATTAGAGCTCCACCATGTATATAGCATAAAACAAACACGGGCTGAAGATACAGAAGGGTGCATTGGCACTGATTACTCTTCAGAATGAAATTGAAGAGAAATCCCTCTCTTAAAAGAGGGAAAAAAAAGAGAATAAGAGGAAATGGGGAGGGGGAGAATTTCCCTACCCATAATAATTCTAATTCTACTCCCCACTTCTCTCTGCACAACTGTTCTAGGTTGCAGAATATTGTTCAAATGGGAAAATGGCCCATGGGAAAACCTGACCTTGCGGAGCCGCAACCCAGG
The DNA here is from genome assembly GCF_032191835.1 of Heteronotia binoei. Taxonomy (NCBI): domain Eukaryota; kingdom Metazoa; phylum Chordata; class Lepidosauria; order Squamata; family Gekkonidae; genus Heteronotia; species Heteronotia binoei. The sequence goes on along the minus strand of NC_083243.1, from coordinate 110,171,342 downwards.
ATCCCGGACTGCCGGGGAGGTCAGGAGACCCTATCCCTCCACCCGCACCAACCATAGCTGGGGGGCCAGACGGACCAGGCATGCCCGGGTGAACGCAACCGCCCCATGGCCCACCACTACTATTACCTTGATAGCCACGCTTACCATCCGAGTCATCGACATTAACTGCAAGCACCACCGGAGCTGGAACCCCACCTGGCCTGGAGGGACCTGCCCCATCCAGGGCGTTGCCTTCACCTTCCGATTCCAAATTGTTATCCACGGGGGGAGACTGCGTGGCCATATCCTGCAAAGAAGAAAGACAAGCCAAAACCTCCTGTTCAAAAGCCCTAGTGGAGGTCCTGGCTACCCTACGTTCCTTACGTAGACCTGAAGCAACAGGGTCCAATCCATGCTGTTTCTCCAGCACCCCCAATTACTCTAATATGGCAAGCCTAGTGCGTGCCTCCTCCTCTTCTCCAGTGCGTGGAGTTGGCGTACGCCTCTTATCCACTCCTTTAAGAGGCTGCTTGCCTTTATTACCCTCTTTTCCTTTCCTGGGAGCCATGACTTAAAATAGGAAAAAAAAAAATCCTAAAGGTCCTGAACAACCCACTCCCCAATGCAAAAAATTGGGGGGGGGGGAGGAATGCAAAAGGGATTGCCTGGAGGAATTATGATTCTGCCTTCCACTGAGTCAACAACTCAGTCTGCCCAGCCTAGACTGAGAACCCCCCAAGAGCAAGAGCTAAGAACCCTGCCAAGCAATAGGATGTCGCCTTGTACTTCCCCAACCCGTCCGGGAGGGTGGGAAGCGACTCCTGCAAACCCCTTGGCCACCTCAGAAGGTGGGGGTGGAGAGGTAAGCTGCGCCAGACTGCCCCGCCAACTATTAAGGCTCAAATGAAGACAGTTAGAAAGAGCTTCACCACCCTTAATAAGGTGGGAAGCAAACTCATGACCACCTGACTGGGGTGGGAAACGAAGAAACAAGCCGACCTCACAAGGAGACGCCTGATCCCACGGCCCACAACGAAGGAGAGCCGAAAACAAGCTCCGCTCCAAAAAACGCCTGGACGCAACTGCGCCACAGGAGGCATGTCCGGGCTTAAAAGCTCCGGAACCACACCCCCTGAATCACCGGATGGGCGAGGACTGTTTGCCTCGACTCCGTCCGGGGAGACAAAGAACGGCCCCCGCCCTGTGCCGCCGAAAGGGGCGCGGGCTGGGAGGGGCTGAATTATCTGCGCTTCTAGGATTGTAGTTTTAAATAGCCTCCAAGCTTCTCCAAGGGTTTTGACTCTATTTACCCTTCCTTTCAGTTTCCTCTTCATATGCCTCCTCATGTCAGAGAATTTACCCCTTTTAAAGTTAAAAGTGGTTGTGTTGGTCTTTTGGGGCAACTCCCTATTTATACAAATGTTGAAATCAATAACATTATGGCCACTGCTCCCAAGTGGTGCAATCACTTTTACATCTCTCACCAGGTCTTGGGCTTTATTTAGGACCATATCTAGGATTACCCACCCCTGGTAGGTTCTGTGACCATCTGCTCCATAGCACAGTCATTGAGAGTGTCTAGAAACTCAATCTCTTTCTCCCGACCAGAACACATATAGACCCAATCAAACTGTGGGTAGTTAAAACCACCTATTATGACACAGTTTTTATGTTTAGCCACTATCTTTAATTCTTTCATCATATTATAATCGTCCTCTATCTTTTGATACGGTGGGCGATAACAAACTCCTTTAGTTAAATTTCCTTTTCGGCTTGCTATTTCGACCCAAAGCATTTCTAGACAGGAATCTAACTCTCCGACCTTCTCAATCTTACTGGACTGTATACCCTCTCTGACATACAGAGCCACCCCATGTCCAACCCTTCCCTCCCTATCCTTCCGTTATAATTTATATCCAGGAATCACTGTGTCCCGCTGATTCTCGTCATTCCACCAAGTTGCTGAAATACCCACAATGTCTATGTTTTCCTCCAAAACTAAGTATTCCAACTCCCCGATTTTACCTCAGACACTTCTAGCATTTGTATACAAACATCTATAATTTCCCAGGCAAGTTAGGCCCACAACCTTCCTCCGTCTGCCTCAAGACTTTTTTAGACAGTCCATACTGTTTGTCATCATCTCAGTGGACAACTCTGATCCATCGCCTGGTAGAAAAGTCATAGCTAACACTTCATCTCTTTCATCCTTCCGAATCAGAGGCATTTCATCTCCTGTTGGCTTTCCCTCAAGATTCAGTTTAAAAACTGCTCTGCCACCTTTTTGATTTTAAACGACAGCAGCCTGGTTCCTTCTGGGGACAAGTGGAGACCGTCTCTTTTGTACAGCTCCCGCTTGTTCCAAAAAGCATCCCAGTGTCTAAGAAACTTGAACCCTTCCTCCCTACAGCATCATCTCATCCATGCATTGAGACTTCTAATTTGTGCCTGTCTCTCCAGCCCTGCATGTGGAACAGGTAGCACTTCTGCTACCTTGGAGGTCCTGGACTTGAGTCTGCTGTCTAGCAGCCTAAATTTTTCCTTTAGGACCTCACAACTTTTCCCCACATTGTTGGTGCCAACATGCACCATGACCACTAGCTCCTCCCCAGCACTGTCTATCAGCCTGTCTACAAGATCTTCCCTTACAGAACTCATGCTGTCTTCCTCAATACCTTGTCTTCATCAATGTGCCTACTCATTCTCTCTTTGATAATGGTTTCTACCAACTTTCCTGATATTGAAGCCAGACTGGCTGGCCTGTAATTTCCTGGGTCTCTTCTGGAACATTTTTTTAAAAATGGGGGTGACATTAGCTATCTTCCACTTCTCAGGAACAGAAGCAGATTTCAAAAAGATTACATATTTTTGTCAGGAGATCCACAATTTCACCTTTGAGTTCTTTCAGAACTCTTGGATGTATGCCATCTGGGCCTGGTGATTATTAGTCATAGGACCTCCTTTCTCGTCACCTCATTCTGACTCAGGTCTTTCAACACCCCTCCCAAAATCAGCAGTTCTGGAGTGGGCAAACTCATCTTCTGCAGTGAAGACGGAGGCAAAAAATGCATTCAGCTTCTCAGTCATTTCCCTATCCTCCTTCAGTAATCCTTTTACCCCTTGGTCATCCAAGGGCCCCACTGCCTCCCTGGATGGTTTCCTGCTTCTAATATATTTGAAGAAATTTTTATTGTTCGTCTTTATGTTTTTTGCAATATGCACTTCATAGTCCCCTTTTGCCTGCCTGATCACAGACTTGCATTTGATTTGCCACAGCCTGTGCTCCCTTTTATTAAGCTCACTTGGAGTAGCTTTCCCACCACTTAAAGGAATCCTTAGCTTTTACAGCTTCCATAGCTTTGTTTGTTAACTATGCAGGTTTTTTCTTATACCTATTTGTGCCTTTCCTAACTTGTGGTATATATTTTACCTAAGCTTCTAGGATTGTAGTTTTAAATAGCCTCCAAGCTTCCCCAAGGGTTTTGACCCTATTTGCCTTTCCTTTTAGTTTCCTCTTCACATGCCTTCTCATCTCAGGGAATTTATCTCTTTTAAAGCTAAAAGTGGTTGTGTTGGTCTTTTGGGGGCAACTCCCTATTTATGCAAATGGTGAAATCGGCAACATTATGGTCACTGCTCCCAAGTGGTGCAATCCATCTGAGTCTCCTCTACTTGGCCTCCAAAACTGGTGAAAATTGGATTTACAGCCCCACAAATAAGGTGCCCTCAGGATAGTGCTTCCTGGGGAAATGACAGGCACAGTTTCAGAAGGTTCAAGAGTTCATAGAATGCACGCTGTGCGTGCTATAGACATCACACTTGCAGAAGATCTCCCCTTGATGCTCCTCTGCATGCTGTTTAAATTGTGTGGAGACTAGATTTAGGGGGTCCAAGTTATGCCACCCAAAGGAGATGACCCCAGGAAAGTAGTTTTGGGAGATATATTAGGGACCATTTCAAAATATTTTGAATTGATCCCTTGCAAACTACACACCCAGCAAATGCAAAGAGAGCCTCACTCTGCCCCAGTTCCAATGTCCCAGTTCCTGATCCAGCCCTCAAATCAGGGGAATGACTTTTTCCAAGCTGGCCATAAGGGTGCAGAGCATGTTTTTGATATTCTAGAAAGGCTTCAGGACATGCAGCATTGGGGAGATGCAGAACTTCTCTTCCCTGTGCATGATGGTCATGGAGGAGATTACATCCTGCACCATACTCTTTTGCTTCACCAAATATGCAATCATGGAGTAGGTGGAGTTCTAGTGGGTGTGTAAGTCCAAGGTGATCTGGTGTTCAGGCTCATCCCCATCCACTGCCTCTCATGCAGCAGATGGGCAAACTTGATGGTGCATGAGAAATGGGTGGCCAGGTGCTGGCAGAGCAAGGACTACATTTCAAGGGTGGCAGCATCCCAGGTGGCCTTGACAGTGCCCCCCCCAACCATCCAGATGATGCCCTTGCAGCACATAGCCTTCACCACTGTCAGCATGCTGGTGCTGGCATCCATGATCATGTAGCTACAATCAGTGTTGCCTCTGCTCTCAGGCTACTCTGTATCATGGTGGATATATATAGGATGAGGCTAAGCGAACATCTCTCATGCTGGGGACAGCCAGTGGGTGATGATTTGCACAGCACAAGTCTCTCTGGGGCACATGTGTGGAAAGGCAGTTCCTCAAATATGTCAGTCCCAGGCTGCATAGGGCTTTAAATGTCATCACAAACACCTTGAAGCAAATCTGGCATTCAATTGGTAGCCAGTGCATCTGGCGGAGCACCAGCTGGATGTGTACCCACATGGAAATCATGGTCAGCAGGCATGCCATTGTGTTTTGCACCAGCTGGAGTTTCTTGATCAACCTCAAGGGCAAGCCAATGTAAAGTGAGTTGCTGCAATCCAGTCTGGAATTGACCATTGCATGGGTCACTGTAGGCAGGTCCTGGGGAGAGATGAAATTGCTGAGCAGACAGGTTAAAACGGATAAAAGGAAGTACTTCTTCACCCAAAGGGTGATTAACATGTGGAATTCACTGCCACAGGAGGTGGTGGCGGCCACAAGTATAGTCACCTTCAAGAGGGGTTTAGATAAAAATATGGAGCACAGGTCCATCAGTGGCTATTAGCCACAGTGTGTGTGTATATATAAAATTTTTTGCCACTGTGTGACACAGAGTGTTGGACTGGACGGGCCGTTGGCCTGATTCAACATGGCTTCTCCTATGTTCTTATGAGAGATAAGGGACTAGCACCCTGATCTGTTGAAGATGATTAAAAGCAGATCTGGTGACTGTAGTGACCTGAGCCTCCATAGAGAGTGAGACCTGGCTCAGGTACAGGACTTCAATTTTAGAAGGATTTAGCTTCAAACAACTCTGCTGGGTGTCAACAGCATATTGATGGCAACCCAACCCAAACCCCGGTGCAACTGGGTGAGGGATGCAGAGCCGGTCCTAGGGTGCGGGGTGCCTCAGGCATGCTTGCCATCTCCCCGCCAATCCCCTGTCAACAATTAAATGAGTGGGGAGGGCCCGGCTGGCACATCATCCCTGTGACGTTCTTTGAGCATCACTCAGAGAATGCTACAGAGATTGCACAATGGCTGGGTGCCCTTCCCCACCCGCTCTCTGATGACTCTGATCATCAGAGAGCAAACGGAGGGGGGTGCCTGTCTGAGCTTTGCTCAGAGAATGCTACAGAGACTGTGAGCCAGCCAGGTGCCCTTCTCCGCTCGCTCTCTGATGAGTCCTCCAAACTCCTATGTTGGCAAGACAGTGGGTCATAAGATAATAGTCAACCATGTTGAATTCTGCCATTAGATCTAACAATAATAGCAGTGCCAACCCACCTCATTCCAGCTGCCTCTGGAGGTCATTTGTGAGGGTGACCCGCTCCATCTCCATCCCATGGCCAGGGAAGAAACCAGACTAAGATGGATCAAGGATAGAAGCATCATCCAAGAAAATCTATAGCTGTTCAACCACTGCCCTCTCAACTACCTTCCCCAGAAACTGTAAGTCTGAAACTGGTCTGCAGCTAGATAAGACTGCTGGGTCTAACAATAGTTTTTTAAGTGTGGATATACCACAGGCTCCCTTCAGTCCTGCTGGGAATGTCACTGAAGAAAGGGATGATAATTCCTCCCAGGGGAACCTGAACACCATCCCCATAGGCTTTCACCAGCTGGGATAGGCACAGGTAAAGAAGGCAAGTGGTAGGCCTTTCAGCTGACAGGATCTTGTCGACTTCCTCCTGGGAGAGTCAGCTGAAGTGGTCCAACAATCAAGGAAAGGCTTTGGCTTCTATGCTTGTTGTTGCACCTCCAGAGGAATTGGTTGGCCATTGTGTGAGAAAGAATGCTAGATAGACCACTGGTACTAGATAAACCACATGAATGTTCTAATGTTCTTGTGCCTTAAGTAACCCTGTTCTGATTATGTGTGTGGGTGAAATCCCTGTGGTGGCCTGTGCAATGTGGGTGCAAAAAGCCCAGCCAGGTGACACTGCAGGTGAAATTAAGATGCCTATGGAGAGTCTGGTGCTCCTTCAGTGTGCTGTGGGGTAACCTGCCTGCTCTGGCCTGCTTAAATTCTAGCACATTGCTAATTGGTAAATGCTCTGAGGCACCTAAGGAAGACTAGACCTTTTCCAAGTCAGCTCTGTCTTGGACTTGTGCAGTCAGATTTAGGGTGGGAACTCCCTTGGTCCTGAACAGGATCAGGAGTGGCACATGAGGCTTAACACCACTTGGCACAAGTTTCTATGCAGGGTAGGATAAACAAAGCAGGATGTAATTAATAGCCATGTTTGGAGCCAGGGTAGGTTTCCCCATACTGAATAGAGGCTACCTGTTAACAGCAATCACTACTTTAAAAGTTAAAAATAATGCAGATTTCATATCTCTAGAAACAAGAAAAGCTTCTGACACTGATCAATGGTTAAGAAAAATATGGTGTGCAATACTGATGGGGAAAAATTTTGCATATAGAAAATTTTGGGAAGGTGATAGGCAGTCCCTTTTTTTCAAACTTGGTTCCCTTCATTAGGTATTGGAATTACAAAAACCATAAGAGTAAGTAAAAACAGAAATATTTAGCTTGAAATAACCAGCTACAAAGATAATTTCATTTAGTTTAGAAAAAAACAATGCAATGCAATTTTTTTTAATATTCTGCCTGATTTGTTGAAATCTATGGTGTGTATTTGTAAATTGACTTACTCACCGGTAATTTAAATGTGTAGTCATTGTGTTATTGTGTTGTGCATGTGTAATAAATAAATAAAATAACTAAGTGTAATGCTTGGAAATCTGCCATAAATAAAACTAACCCATGCTTAATGTTGGATCGCTTTTTTCTGGGGCATGAGGCAAATGTAAAATGCTGAAGTAGTTGGCAGCATATGCGACTGCCACATTATGTGAATCAGTGGTTAGATGCCATGGTAAGAACTGATGTTTGCATTGCAACAGCTGGAGCTTTACCATAGATCAGACAGCCATAATTTGCTATGAACTTTAAACAAACAAATAAATTTTACCATGTTCAATCTTTGTCATGTTTGGTTTGCTTTGTAATCTACTTCTACTAGCAGAGAAAACAAACAAACAAAAATTACAGAAAGTATCATAAATATGTTCATATGAATCTACTCAAGTTGACCTTTCTATAGCTTTCATGTAGGTCAGATGTACAAATCAAACCATCCCAGGGACTGTGTTTTGGGTTGGATCCAATAATCCCCTTTGGCTATGTTGTTATCTGACAGAGAAAGTCATCATCCAAGAAGCATTTCCTCTGACATAGAAAGACTTACAGGACAGTCCTAAATCATTCTAAACCCTTGGACTTCAATTGACTTAGAAGGGTGTAATTCTGTTTAGGATGTCACTGCTAATATATCAGAAAGACTTTCTCCACTAGAGGAAATTGTAGGGAAGGAAATCATTGGATCCAGCACTGTCTCTTTTGTGTATGAAGAACCAAATTGAATCCCTTTTAAGACACCAAATTTGGTTGACAAATCTAGCTTTTGTTAATACTGAATAGTTTTTATTAATGTAACAAAAAATGAACTAGTGAGCTACATATTATAGGTAGCAAATCTACCTTCTTGTTTTTAGAAAGATCATTGGAATTTCCCAGACAACTAGGGAAAAGAAACCTGATTACACATAGAAAGTTTGATCAAACTTCACATTTTACCCACCACCCTGGAATGAAGGGTGTTTCATTATTTTGCATTGTCATCTCCCCCGCCTCCCCATTTGCAACCTTTTCAACACCAGTGTTACATCATAGGGGCATTATTTCTTGAAGTCATTTTGCATTGCCATTGTTACATGGGCATTGCAGTATATGGGTACTATCTTTTTAAAATCTTATTTGCATTATTCTACACCAGTATTACATCATACAAGCAGGGGTGATCTTGTAAAAAAATAGGTGGTGGAGCTCATCCAGGGATTGTTATGCAGCTGCACCTACTGTTCAATGGACAAGGAGGTGGAACTCTCAGAAGGATGAGGTGGAACTCTCAGAAAGGTTCAGGAGCTGTGCTCCTGTGAGCTCCCACGGAATCTGAGGCCTGCATATGAGCATTATCTCTTTAAGTTCTTTTGCATTGTCATTATTACACCATTATTGCATGATATGACTACTATATCTTTAAGTTCTTTTTGCATTGTCACATCCTATATTTTTCCCTTCTCGACCTCTGATATTACACCAGCAGGTTACATAAGCTCATGATATCATCCATCTGTAGTTACATACTGATGTTTCACAGGCCCTGATAAGGGGATTTTACTCTTAGGACCTAAACTGAAAGATATTTTTAATATATTTTTATTATTTTTATATTTAAATTTTCATTTTAAAAAAATCATTACATTTCATCAACTGTTGCAATGTGGTATTTAATTTTATGTTTGTGTTTCTAGGTGCATATTTGCAATATTATTATTTGCTATCTATGTAGTTGCTGTTTACAAAAAGCCAGATATCATAGAATCATAAAGTTGGAAGGGACCTGCAGGGTCATCTAGTCAAACCCCTTGCACAATGCAGGAAATTCACAAATACTGCTTCCTCCCAAATTGACAGGATTTTCATTGCTGTCAGATGGCCATCTAGTCTCTGTTTAAAATCCTCCAAGGAAAGAGAGCCCACCACCTCTCGAGGAAGCCTGTTCCACTGAGGATCTGCTCTAACAGTCAGGAAGTTCTTCCTAATGTTGAGCCGGAAACTCTTTTGATTTAATTTCAACCCATTGGTTCTGGTCCTACCTTCTGGGACCACAGAAAACAATTCTGCAGTATCCTTTATATGACAGCCCTTCAAGTACTTTATGATGGTGATCACATCACCTCTCAGCCACCTCCTCTCCAGGCTAAACATCTCCATCTCCTTCAACCTTTCTTCAAACTGGAGACCCAGTTTGGTGTACTGGTTAAGTGTGCTGACTCTTATCTGGGAGAACCGGGTTTGATTCCCCACTCCTCCACTTGCACCTGCTAGCATGGCCTTGGGTCAGCCATAGCTCTGGCAGAGGTTGTCCTTGAAAAAGCAGCTGCTGTGAGAGCCCTCTCCAGCCCCACCCACCTCACAGGGTGTCTGTTGTGGGGGAGGAAGGTAAAGGAGATTGTGAGCCACTCTGAGACTCTTCAGAGTGGAGGGCACGATATAAATCCAATATCTTCTTCTTCATAGGACTTGGTCTCCAGACGCCAACCATCTTTGTTGCCCTCCTCTGGACCTGTTCCAGCTTGTCTATATCCTGTGGTGCCCAAACCTGAACACAATAATCCAGGTGAGGTTTTACCAGAGCAAAGCAAAGTGATACCATCACTTCACGTTATCTGGACACTATACTTCTGTTGATACAGCCCAAAATTGCATTTGCCTTTTTAGCCACTGCATCACACTGTTGACTCATGTTCAACATATGGTCCACTAAGACCCCTAGATCATACTACTGCCCAGACAAGTCTTCCCTATCCTGCAACCATGCATTGGATTTTTCTTATCTAAATGCAGAACTTTACATTTATCCCTGTTAAAATTCATTGTATTGGTTTTAGCCCAGTTTTCCAGCCTGTCAAGATCATCCTGTATCCTGTTTCTGTCTTCTACTATATTTGCAACCCCTCCCAATTTAGTTTCATCTGCAAATGTAATAAGCATCCCCTCTATTCCTTCATCCAAATAATTGATAAAGATGTTAAACAAAACAGGTCCCAGGACAGATCCTTGAGGCACTCGGCTTGTCACGCCTCTCCAAGAGGATGAGGAACCATTCACAACCAGTTACAGATCCACCGAATGGTAACAGGATCCAAACCATATTTTATCAACTTGTCAACAAGGATAGTATGTGGAACTTTATCAAAAGCCTTACTGAAATCAAGATAAACTATGTCTACAGCATTCCCTTGATCCAGCAACTTTCTCAAAAAAAGAGATCAGGTTAGTCTGACATGACTTGTTCTTGAGAAACCCATGCTGGCTCTTAGTAATCACAGCCATCCTTTCTAAATGGTCCAGGACTGACTGATGATATGTTCTAAAACTTTTCCAGGTATAGACGTCAAGCTGACGGGTCAGTAGTTACCAAGATCCTCCTTTCCCCCCTTCTTGAAGATGGGGACAGCATTTGCCCACCTCCATTCTTCTGGCACCTCACCTGTTCTCCAAGAATTATAAAAAAATGTCTGAAGGCTCAGAAATTACATCTGCAAGCTCTTTTAGTACTCTTGGATGCAGTTCATCTGGCCCTGAGGACTTGGTTTCATTTTAAGAAACTAGATGTTTATGTACTACCCCTATGCTGATCCTAGGTTGGAACTCCATACCCTTATTATAAGCTCTGTTTTGGCCATGTTGAGCACTGTTTCCCTCAGAAGAGAAGACTGAGGAAAAGTAGGAATTGAGCAATTTGAGCAAAATATATTTGTGACCTTCTAAAAACTGTGTTATTTATTTCCATATTGGAAGTAAGTATATCAAATTAGGCTATAGTAAAACATGCATCATCAATATTTGATGGGATTTTCCAATTGGGTAGTATGATATTAATCAATAATATGTTTTCTTACTTGCCATATAGCATTCCATTTTGGGTCCTATATTAATTGCTTGTTGATTTATAAGTGTAACTGGGACTTGTATTTGAAGAAAATCCAAGTTACTAAATGTAAAATAGCAGGGCTCACCCGCTTCTAATTCACTAAAGGTAATCAATTTGTTCCTGCAGCAATCAAAGTATTTAACCATAAAATCACTGCAGGATTGCTCTATGGAGCTCCCATTTGGATTATGGCCCTCAATAGGGATGTGGAAAGAATTCAATCAAGTTTTCCTATGAAAATTTGAAACTGAGTGTAGCTGTAAGACCGCCGTATGTCTTGAATGTTTTAAGTACATAATTATGTGAATGTCTAGATTTTAATTATGTAAATTTGGAATGTTAACTTTTATGCATAATTTTATATTTTATGTTAGTTTTTATATGTTGTAAGCCGCCCTGAGCCACCTGGTGGGAAGGGCGGGATATAAATCTCAAATAAATAAAATAAAAGATATTGGACCTTCACACATGCGTTTCATATGCAGCCATCTGCCTAGAAACCAATCAAAGACTCTTTGAAACAAGAGCATGGGCTATAGCCATTAAATTTTGGTTGCATGTGCTTTTTAGAACAGATGATGGTAGTCTTATTGCTCACTTGCTAATGGAATCTCAGTCCTCTGCGTGGCTGTGCCACATAGAGGACAAAATCAATTCAATCACAATTAATATTGCAGATCTATTTCTATATACCGAAAAATCAGCTTTCCTATTGATTAGACAAAGATTGGTTGGTACTGAATTTCAGGTACTCGAAAGCCTTGCTAAAGGCAGATGTTCACCCTTGAGTTTGGGGGTTTTACCTTCTGGGTATACGGCTGAATATTTCACCTGCCTAATGGCCCCTTGGCAACACAGAACCTATTCGCAAGCTCGGTTCAATGTGGTACCATCTGTGATACTTCTTGGAAGATTCCATAAAACTCCTTATGCTAACAGACTGTACACTTGTGCATGTCCAGAGATAGAAACTTTAGAACATGTATTTTTAAATTGTACTTTTTACTCTGACCTGTGCTCCATACTCATTGACCCTTTGACAGCATTGGGCACTTTAAGGGGCCAAAATGCTGAGTCAAAGTTATGTAACTCCAGCTATACAGGATAATGAATAACATGTGAGTAGCATGTGCAGCTAGTTAACTAATCAAGGCATATGATTGGCTAGCTGCACTATAACAACAGAGGCCAAACTCTCAGTCTGTGATGGGTCGATAGGAGAGGAGGACCGTGTGTAGGAGAAGAGAGATATTTGGATCAAGACTGTTACTCTGTTGGACTGGATAACGATATTGATGTATGGACTGGTATGTGTTGACTACTCTACTGGATTCTGATTCTGTACTGTTGACTTGGCTGGACTGATTATCTGTATACTGACCATTGGACTGACTATAACTACCTCTATTGCCTTAATCCCAAATATATCTGTTGAAACGGCTTTGTTTGGAGTTTGTCTTCATAGAACAGCAGCTGGGGCTACACTTATCAGAGTACTCAAACTGAAGAACTTCCCACGCACACTGTCATTGGTTATGGGCCTAGCGTGGTCTACAGGAGAGTAAGCTCTGTCTGTTGCAGCATTTCCAGCGTTCTACTTGTGAGTAAGACAAACGGTTTTTTGGGTGTGGCAATTTATATCTATGTAGGTCAGAAAAATGGAGTCAGCGGCTTCCTGATTATGAGGCTCAACGGAGAGAACTACAGTACGTGGTCAGAGAAGGTCACCATGCTATTAAAGTTTCAAGGTTTGTGGGAGTCTGTGGCGAATCCACCAGACTTAACTGTGTTACATGCTGTTGATGATGCAGATGTAATAGCCAAGCATCGGAGTAATGATGATAAGGCATTCTCGTTAATTGGCTTAACCTTGGAAGACTCACAGCTTATCCATATTAAAGAGTCCAACAGTGCCAAGTTGTGTTGGGACGCTCTGAAAGCTCTATATGTGAGGGAGAGTGTCGGGTCCCACATTTATCTAATGAAGAAGCTCCTAAGTGCATGCCTTGAGGCAGGTGGAGATATGATTACTCACCTGGAGTACATGAAGCACACTTTACACCAGCTGCAGGAAAAGGAGGTAACTTTTTCTTCCCTGCAGCAAGCCTACATAATCCTCTGCTCTCTGGACGAGAGCTATGACCAGTTCGTGGCTAACCTTGATGTGCTGCCAAGAACTGAGCTCACTGTGTCCAACATCACCCACCGACTGCTGAATGAGGCAATGAGGAGGAACGACGACGCCCTTTTCCGGGAGTCTCCAGCCCATTCAGCAAATGTGCCTGCCCAGGAGGTCCTTAAAGCGGCAGACTTCAAAGCAGCAGCAGCCAAGGCATACTCTGTACGTAAGTGTTATGTGTGTGGAAGCACTAAGCACCTCAAGCGACAGTGCAGCCTTGCCAAAAGGAAACATTCTCCGGCTACTTCTAAAGGAGGGGAGTGTATTAATGTTATAACTAACAATTCCTCCTGCAGCAACCAGCAGTTCCTGATAGACAGCGGTGCGACTGTGAATATTGTCAGGGACAAAAGACTTTTTGAAACATATACCCCCACACAAGGTCAGTGTGTGAAGCTGGCTGATGGGATAAGTGCCAATGTTGCTGGTACCGGTCTTGTTAACTTTCCAAGCCTCGGGAGAAAATTACACATGCTTCATGTTCCTAGTTTGAACTACAACTTGCTTTCAGTATCAGCTCTGACTGAACAGCATTTCAAAGTTTCTTTTTCAGCTGCAGACTGCTACATATGTGCAGATGGCATATCTGCAAAGGCTACGAGGAAAGATGATTTATATTTCCTTGAGAAGGAGAGTATTGTACATCATGTGAGTATGAATAAACCACCACATGATGAATGCATACATTTGTGGCATCGCAGATTGGGGCACATTAATTTTCAGGCGGTGAAGAGGACTCTTCAAGTGGCTAGAATTACCCCCAAACCATGTGGATGTTTCGTAGAGTGTGACGTATGCAAAGCTACGAAGTCCAAAGCCACTCCAACTATATCTCCTAGCAAGTTCCAGACTAATGAGATACTTGATCTAGTGTTCCTCGACCTGGTCGGCCCTTTTCTTACGAGGAGTCTAGCTGGGGCAAAATACTGCTTATGCATCGAAGACCATTTTCCCCGGTATGGTTTCTGCTTGCTTCTCAGGTCTAAGGCAGAAACATACCAGGCATTCCACAACTGGCTTCACTTCGTGCATAGGAAGACAGGCAAGATTCCTAGATCCCTTATTTCAGATAATGGAACTAAGTTCTGTATTGAAAAAATGTTTTCTTTGTGCAGGAGATATGGCATTGAACATAAATGTACAGCTCCTTATAGACCTCAACATAACGCTTTCTGTGAACGAAGAAATCAATCTTTGTACAACATGGCTATGAGTATGTTGAAAGATAGTGATTTACCCATGAGTTACTGGGGAGAAAGCATTATGTGTGCATCACATGTCTTAAATTTAACCTGGTCATCTGCTACAGGAAAAATTCCAGCAGAAGCTTGGTATGGCAAGCAACCCTCCATCAAGCATGTTAAAATATTTGGGATCCCTGCATATGTGCATATCCCAAAGGAGCTTAGGAGGAAGGGGAAGGACAAAGCTATAAAATTATTGTTTATGGGATATTCTAACAACCATCGAGCTTACAGGTTCTGCCGTGCTGGTGAGAAGAAAATAACAACAAGCTGTTCAGCAAAATTCCTAGAGAATTCCGTTGGCTGGCAGAGGACGTCCTCCACTGTGATCCTGCCGACAGCAGTGAAAACAGATACACAGCTCGTTTCCAGAAGCAAGAGGAGGAGCCCGTCGCTTAGCAACGGAAGAATCAAGGAAGAGCCGTTAACCCCTGCATCTCCAGGAGTTGGTGTTTCCCAGCAGCAGACGGCAGTACAACAGACGGTGTCTAAGGAGAGTGCAGAGCCGGTGCTCAGAAGGTCTACTCGAGAGACGAGGCCACCGGATCGCTACAGTCCAGGACAGGCATGTGCCGTGCTTGCAGAGCCCTCTTGTTTTGAGGGTATACGGCATTTGTCACAAGAGGAACAAGCGGGGTGGAATGCTGCAATGAGATCTGAACTTGAGTCCCTAAAGAACCTGAACGTCTATGAGGAGTCTGCTCTACCAACTAGTCAGAGACTCATAGGTTGCAGATGGGTGTATAAACTCAAGACTGGCGCAGACGGTAATACACAATATAAGGCCAGACTTGTTGCCCAGGGATTCCTGCAAGGTGGGCAAGATTATGATGAGACATTTGCCCCAACCCTCAAGGCTACTTCTTTATACTGTGCTTTGACTATTGCTGCTAAACAAAACTGTTTAATTAGACATCTAGATGTAAAAACAGCTTATTTGCGTGCCCCACTAAGACACTCTGTGTACATGAGAATACCACCAGGTGCCTCTGGTGAGAATGTCAATACATGTTGGTTATTGGAAAAATCCCTGTATGGTTTAAAACAGGCTGGCTACGAATGGAACCAGCATTTGACAGACAACCTGAAGAAGTTAGGTTATAAACAAGGAGTTGCAGACCCCTGTGTGTTTACTAAGGGGAAGAGGGAGCAACAATGTACCATCCTTGTTGCCCAGGGATTCCTGCAAGGTGGGCAAGATTATGATGAGACATTTGCCCCAACCCTCAAGGCTACTTCTTTATACTGTGCTTTGACTATTGCTGCTAAACAAAACTGTTTAATTAGACATCTAGATGTAAAAACAGCTTATTTGCATGGCCCACTAAGACACTCTGTGTACATGAGAATACCACCAGGTGCCTCTGGTGAGAATGTCAATACATGTTGGTTACTGGAAAAATCCCTGTATGGTTTAAAACAGGCTGGCTACGAATGGAACCAGCATTTGACAGACAACCTGAAGAAGTTAGGTTATAAACAAGGAGTTGCAGACCCCTGTGTGTTTACTAAGGGGAAGGAGGAGCAACAATGTACCATCCTTGTGTTTGTGGATGATTTGGCAATAATATGTAAAAATGCCAAGGTTATGGATGCTGCTGTTGATACTCTAAAGGCCAGATTTACTGTTAGAGATCTAGGAGACATTAAGCAATATGTTGGCCTAGAGATTGAAAAGGTAACTGGAGGTTATAGAGTTTCTCAGAGAGCAAAAATTTCCCAATTGCTGAAACAATACAAAATGGATCAGTGCAAAGGGGTGCAGAGTCCCATGTTACAATGTAATGATGCTGACAATGAACAAAGTCCACTTTTCGATCAGGGAATATACCAATCTCTGATTGGAAGCTTACTATATCTTGCTAACTGGTCTAGACCAGACATTGCTATGGCTACCAATCTTTTGGCAAGAGCAGTAAGACAACCTAGACAATGTCACTGGTTGGCAGCTAAGCATATTCTGAGATATCTAAAACAGACCATGGATTTGAGTTTATTACTCCTACTGGAGAACTTAGTATGTATGCTTACGCTGATGCTAGCTTCGCTAATGACCTTGATACTAGGCAATCTACTACCGGAATGGCTATTTTTCTGGGGGGAGCCCTAGTAGGATGGCGGTCGCTTAAGCAGAAGCATGTAGCTTTATCGACCTGTGAGGCAGAATACGCAGCTCTGAGTACTGTTTGTACAGAGCTCATATGGTACAAACAACTGTTAACTGATTTTGGAATACGTCATGTTAACCCCATAACTGTGTTGGAAGACAACCAAGCAGCAATTCAGCTTGCAACAACTCTTGGTGTCAAGGGGAGATCTAAACATACTGATGTCCATTTCCATAATGTCAAACAATGTTTGGAAGACAAACTGATTGTACTGGAGTATTGTGCTACAAATGAGAATGTTGCAGACCTGTTCACCAAAGTGCAAACTCATGTAAGACATAAGGAAAGTTGTCTAAATCTAGGACTTAAGTAATAGGATGGCAGTAATGTAATACTGTGTGTACTATTTAACTATGTATGTTAAAGTGTATATTACTGTATAGACTATGTAGTTACATAGGGGGAGGATGACAGCATTGGGCACTTTAAGGGGCCAAAATGCTGAGTCAAAGTTATGTAACTCCAGCTATACAGGATAATGAATAACATGTGAGTAGCATGTGCAGCTAGTTAACTAATCAAGGCATATGATTGGCTAGCTGCACTATAACAACAGAGGCCAAACTCTCAGTCTGTGGTGGGTCGATAGGAGAGGAGGACCGTGTGTAGGAGAAGAGAGATATTTGGATCAAGACTGTTACTCTGTTGGACTGGATAACGATATTGATGTATGGACTGGTATGTGTTGACTACTCTACTGGATTCTGATTCTGTACTGTTGACTTGGCTGGACTGATTATCTGTATACTGACCATTGGACTGACTATAACTACCTCTATTGCCTTAATCGCAAATATATCTGTTGAAACGGTTTTGTTTGGAGTTTGTCTTCATAGAACAGCAGCTGGGGCTACACTTATCAGAGTACTCAAACTGAAGAACTTCCCACGCACACTGTCACCCTTGTTTGAGTGAGCAAACAGTGAAGCCCGACAAATATAAAATTGTCTTCTTGTTGTCAACTCGGAACCAATTGGCAATTGAAACTGTTGCAAATTTTTTTATATCTAGCTCCTAGGAGGCGCTTAATGTATTTGCAAATTGCCATCTGATGGATAGATTGGTTCCCTGTTATGTTTGATATCATGCCAATAAAGGTTATTGTATTGTATTGTATTTGAAGAAGACCTCTGCAGGCCAAAATGTGTCAGATCATATATGTATATTTCCATGTGCATTTGTCACTTTGATGATTTTATGAGGCTTCGTTTGGGCCCATACAAGGTTTTTATATGTTTTTGAAATGAACATGTGTACTTTTGCCTATAACTATTGATGTTTTTGAGAAGGAGACTGCAGATTTATACCCCACTGAATCAGAGACTCAGAGCAGCTTACAATCTCCTATATCTTCTCTCCCCACAACAGACAGCCTGTGAGGTGGGTGGGGCTGAGGGGGTTCTCACAGCAGCTGCCCTTTCAAGGACAACCCCTGCGATAGCTATGGCTAACCCAAGGCCATTCAAGCAGCTGCAAGTGGAGGAGTGGAGAATCAAACTCAGTTCTCCAGATAAGAGTCCACACACTTAACCACTACACCAAACTGGCTCTCCTTTAGCCAATTAGTATTCTAAACTTCCTTTGGAGATTTTGACATAATATAGAGCAGGGGTGGCCAGTGGTAGCTCTCCAGATGTTTTTTGCCTACAACTCCCATCAGCCCCAGCCATTGGCCATGCTGGCTGGGGCTGATGGGGGTTGTAGGCAAAAACATCTGGAGAGCTACTGTTGGCCACCCCTGATATAGAGATTCAACCGCTTTTTTTAACAAAGCAAAGCCAGAAAAAAACTTCCATTTTTAGAGCAGGTTTACTATGTCATTGAAGAATGCCTGATATTACTGTCTTAGAAAACCTATCCTGGCTTATAGCATACCACGGCAAAGATGTGAAGAAACTTCACTGTTCACTGCAAAGAACCTTCACTGTTCTGTGCCTGCAAATAAAAAAAAAAACTGTGTTGAGAGGTGGCTAGTCTTGCCAATCTTCCACAGCTAGTGGAAGTTCTAGTAATACTTCCCTACCTCATAAACCCTTGGATCCTGTTACTATAATGCAATGTATTGTGGTAGCTCCCTTTGTTGTTGGATTATCCTTAGATTTTAAGCAACCAACCTCCATTGATTCTTTCATGCTTCCTTAGGGCCTAACAACCTGTAGATCAGACATACAGTTAAATACCAAGGAAGCAGTCCACCATTACAAGCCATGAAAGGGGCAGAGAGGCAAATTGTTTTCCAAAGCACTGTTTGCGGGGGGTGGGGGATGTCTGTATTGGTGGATGACCATTAGAGATACCTAGGTCCACTCACAAAACTAGAGGTCCAATACTTCACTAAGAAAAGATGACTATTTGGCAAGTGTAAGTCTGTAATGTAGATATGCCTCAAACTGTCAGAGTGCTGCCCAAAGAGAAACTCACAGTTAAAATATTCTAGACTTTGTCCCTGAAAACCATGATTCATACTAAATATTTTCTCCTATCAACTATTTTTTTCCAATTGTCTATAATATAATGTAATATTGGGAACTGGTCCTTGCTGATTTCATCAATATAAAGTGGCTTATGAGGGCATATAACGTGAGGAGTATGTTCAAGGATTCCATGTGATATCTCAAAAGATGTCAAAAGTGAACTTCTACCAGTACAACTTAACTGACAGTGGGCGTAATACATAAACCAAGAAGTGCACATTAGAATCTTCTGTGATACTGGAGAATGTTGAAGTATACACGTGGATTCCACACACTTCTCTTTGTCAGTCTGTATAAAAGCTCAGAAGACAGTGGGTCAAAATAAACATGACAGTACTTATGGCTTCCACAGTTATGGTGTTGTCATTTTAAAGTGATTTTAAAATGCTTGGTCTGGACTTGACCAGCAGTGTGGAGCTCTTTGTGTATGTGTAAAGTGCTATCAAGTTGCAACCGACTGAAGGTAACCCCCTAAAGAAGTTTTCAAAGCAAGAAATGAACAGAGGTAGTTTGCCATTGCCTTGCTCTGCAGAGTCTTCCTTGGTGGTCTCCTTTCCAAGTAGGGTTGCCAATCCCCAGGTTGGGGCAGGGGATTCCTTGGTTTGGAGGCACTCCCCCTGCTCCAGGGTTATCAGAAAGTGCGAGAGGGGGAGGGAAATGTCTGCTGGGCACTCCATTATTCCGTATGGAGACCAGTTCCCACATAATATAATGGAGAATTGATCTGGGGCTCTGGGGGCACAAAATTCTCAGCAAAGCATCCGGTGCCTCTTCTCAAAACACCCTCCAAGTTTTAAAAACATTCTATGATCCCCAAAAGAATGTGCCCCTGTTCTTCATTATTTCCAGTGGAGGGAAGGCATTTAAAAGATAATAAGAACATAAGAGAAGCCATGTTGGATCAGGCCAATGGCCCATCCAGCCCAACACACTGTGTCACACAGTGGCAGTGATTTCCACATGTTAATCACCCTTTGGGTGAAGAAGTACTTCCTTTTATCCGTTTTAACCTGACTGCTCAGAAATTGCATCAAATGCCCATGAGTTCTTGTATTGTGAGAAAGGGAGAAAAGGACTTCTTTCTCTACTTTCTCCATCCGATGCATTATCTTGTAAACCTCTATCATGTCACCCCGCAGGCGACATTTCTCCAAGCTAAAGAGCCCCAAGCATTTTAACCTTTCTTCATAGGGAAAGTGTTCCAACCCTTTAATCATTCTAGTTGCCCTTTTCTGGACTTTCTCATATGCTATAATATCCTTTTAGAGGTGCGGCGACCAGAACTGCACACAGGACTCCAAATGAGACCGCACCATCGATTTATACAAGGGCATTATGATACTGGCTGATTTGTTATCATTTCCCTTCCTAATAATTCCCAGCCTGGCATTGGCCTTTTTTATTGCATTTGCACACTGAATTTACATTTTCAGTGAGTTATCTACCACGACCCCAAGATCTCTCTCATGGTCAGTCTCTGCCAGTTCACACCCCATCAACTTGTATTTGTAGCTGGGATTCTTGGCCCCAATGTGCATTACTTTGCACTTGGCCACATTGAACCTCATCTGCCATGTTGACGTCCACTCACCCAGCCTCAACAAATCCCTCTGGAGTGCCTCACAATCCTCTCTGGTTCTCACCACCCTGAACAATTTAGTGTCATCTGCAAACTTGGCCACTTCACTGCTCACTCCCAACTCCAGATCATTAATGAACAAGCTAAAGAGCATGGGACCCAGTACTGAGCCCTGCGGCACACCACTGCTTACCATCCTCCACTGTGAAGACTGCCCATTTATACTCACTCTCTGTTTCCTATTAATCAGCCAGTTTTTGATCCACAAGAGGACCTGTCCTTTTACTCCATGACTCTCGAGCTTTCTAAGAAGCCTTTGATGAGGAACTTTATCAAAAGCTTTCTGGAAATCAAGGTAACAAAACATCAATTGTGTCTCCATTCTCCACATGTTTGTTCACTCCCTCAAATAAATGTAACAGGTTAGTGAGGCAAGATCTTCCCTTACAGAACCCATGCTGAGTCTTCCTCAATAACTAGTGTTCATCAATGTGCCTACTCATTCTATCCTTGATAATGGTTTCTACCAACTTTCCCAGTATTGAAGTCAGACTGACTGGCCTGTAATTTCCCGGATCTCCTCTGGAACCCTTTTTAAAGATGGGGGTGACATTTGCTACCTTCTAGTCCTCAGGAACGGAGGCAGATTTCAATGAAAGATTACAGATTTTTGTCAGAAGTTCCACAAATTCAACTTTGAGTTCTTTCAGAACACTTGAATGTATGCCATCCGGGCCTGGTGCCTTATTAGTTTTTAATTTGTCTATCAGTTGAAGGACCTCCTCTCTTGTCACCTCAATCTGACTCAGGCCTTTCAACACCACTTCCAAAATTAGTGGTTCTGGAGCGGGCAAAGACTTCTCATCTTCCACAGTGAAGACGGAGGCAAAAAATGCATTCAGCTTCTCAGCCATTTCCCTATCCTCCTTCAGTAATCCTGTTACCCCCTGGTCATCCAAGGGCCCCACTGCCTCCCTGGCTGGTTTCCTGCTTCTAATATATTTGAAGAAATTTTTATTGTTGGTCTTTATGTTTTTTGCAATATTCTCCTCATAGTCCCTTTTTGCCTCCCTGTCAGTCTTGCATTTGATTTGCTCAGTCTGTGTTCCCTTTTATTAATCTCACTTCGACTGGTTTTCCACCGCTTAGAGGAGTCCTTCTTACCTTTTACAGCTTCCATTACTTTGTTTGTTAACCATGCAGGCCTTTTCTTATACCTGTTTGTGCCTTTCCTAACTTGTGATATATATTTTATCTGAGCTTCTAGGATTGTAGTTTTAAATAGCCTCCAAGCTTCCCCAAGGGTTTTGACTCTATTTACCTTTCCTTTCAGTTTCCTCTTCACATGCCTCCTCATCTCAGAGAATTTATCCCTTTTAAAGTTAAACGTGGTTGTGCCGGTCTTTTGGGGCAACTCCCTATTTATACAAATGGTGAAATCAATAACGTTATGTTCACTGCTCCCAAACGGTGCGATCACTTTTACATCTCTCACCAAGTCTTGGGCATTACTTAGGACCAAATCCAGGATCACCCCACCCCTGGTAGGTTCTGTGATCATCTGCTCCATAGCACAGTTATTGAGAGCATCAAGAAACTCCATCTCTTTCTCTGGACCAGAACACATATTGACCCAATCAATCTGCAGGTAGTTAAAATCAACTATTATGACACAGTTTTTACATTTAGCCGCTATCTTTAATCCTTCCATCATATTATAATCGTCCTCTACCTTTTGATTTGGTGGGCGATAACAAACTCCCATAGTTAAATTTCCTTTTGGGCCCTCTATTTCAACCCAAAGCATTTCTAGAAGGAAATCTAATTCTCTGACCTCAGTCTTACTGGACCGTATATTCTCTCTGACATACAGAGCCACCCCACCTCCAACCCTTCCCTCCCTTTCCTTCCGATATAATATATCCAGGAATCACCGTGTCCCGCTGATTCTTCTCATTCCGCCAAGTTTCTGAAATTCCCAAAGTGTCTATGTTTTCTCCCAACACTAAACATTCCAATTCACCAATTTTACTTTGAACACTTCTAGCATTTGCACACAAACATCTATAATTTCCCAGGCAAGCTAGGCTCGCTGCCTTCCTCCTGCCACCTCGAGACTTTGGCAGACAGTCCATACTGTTTGTCACCATCACAGTGGACAACTCTGATCCATTAACCAGTAGAAAAGTAACAGCTAACCCTTCATCTCTTTGAGATGAGTCCTCCCGAACCAGAGACATTTCAACTCCTGTCAGCTTTCCCCCAAGATTTAGTTTAAAGACTGCTCTGCCAACTTTTTGATTTTAAGCGCCAGCAGCCTACTTCCATCTGGGGACAAGTGGAGCCCAGTGGAGCATCCCAGTGCCTAACAAACTTAAACCCTTTCTCCTTACACCATCATCTAATCCACACATTGAGACTTCTAATTTGTGCCTGTCTCTCCTGCCCTGCACGTGGAACAGGTAGCACTTCTGAGAAGGCTACCTTGGAGGTCCTGGCCTTAAGTCTCTCACCTAGCAGCCTAAATTTTTCCTCCAGGACCTCATGACTGCATTTCCTCGCATCGTTGGTGCCAACGTGCACCACGACCACTGGTTCCTCCCCAGCACTATCAGCCTATCTACAACATGCTTAATGTCCGCTACCTTTGCACCAGGCAGGCAAGTCACCATACGGTCAGTATGCGGTTTTCCACCCGGCTGTCTACTTGCCTAAGGATTGAATCACCAACTACCATGACCCCCCCTCTCTCCCTGCCCAGGGATGGTTCCTTGGCGTGAAAGGATTCCCGCTCACCAACTGAAGAAGAGATCCCTTCTGAGGGCATATTCCCCTTATCCTCAGCATGGTGCCCTGTTCCCTCTCGACCCTCACGCTGCCTGGCAGCAACGGGGCTGACACGTTCAGAGCGGGGCTCATCTAATACGCCCTGGAGAGTCTTCCCCGAGTGCCTAACTGACTGTCTCTGCTTCTCCAGGGCAGTCACCTCGGCCTCAACGGTAAGAACTCATTCCCTGAGGACCAGGAGCTCCTTGCATCGAGCACACACCCAAGACTTCTGTCCTGTGGGCAGATAGTCATACATGTAACACTCAGTGCAAAACACTGGAAAGCCCCCGCCCACCTGCTGGCATTCTACCTTCATGATAGCTTTTTTTTAAAAAAAATACAGTCCTCTTTAAATCCTGTTTGTTTAAGTGGCTCCCCTTCTGGAGGGTCAACTTACCTTATTGGGAGAACAAGGGAATTAGGGATCTGGGTTCCTGGTCCTTACAGAGCCCCTAGGCTAAGAGCCACAGGCCAAGAGCCCTTTAGCTCTCTGGCAAGGTGCAGCTTAACAATGCAAAGAGGGTTGGGAGCACAGCCACTCCTAATCAATCAGCACCTATCACTTTCAATCACCTTCAGCCCACTCAACCAAACAAACAGCAGTTCCCCAGCTACCACAAACTCACCTGTCTCAGCTTATCTCAGAGCTGCTCTGCTCTGCTCTCTCTCAGACCTCTCTGAAATGAGGTGTGCAGTCCCTTTAAATGTGATGACCAGATCTCCCTTTGGAGTTCAATTATGCTTCTCACAACCTTGCTCCTGGCTCCACCCCAATGTCTCCTGGTTCCACCCCCAAAGTCCCCAGGTATTTCTTGAATTGGACTTGACAACCCTACATCTGAGTACCAACCCTGCTTAGCTTCTGAGTTCAGATGAGATTGGGCTATATATCATGCTCCATTGAGCTCTACTCCCACCTTTTCAAGTGACAAAACAGCTGAAGGGTGTATGCCCTCTAGGAGCTGTTTTGGCATTTGAAAAGGCATGTGATGGGGGATAAGAGCTCTGTGACACAGGCCTGGGCCTCCATGGCATTTTAAAAGCACTTTAAAATGGTGACAGTGTCCTTGTAGTAGCCACAAGTTCATTGTCACATTTAGTTTGGCCCTGTGTTGTTTTCTTTCAGGTCGTTTTCGCACTCACCTCCAGCCGGCGCGACCCCCCTCTTCACCGCGCAGGATCTGCGCGGATTTCGCACTAAATGCCACGGAGCAGCCTTTTGCGCCGGAAACTCCCGGCGCAAAAGCCGCTCAAACGCCAAACTGCTTTTTGGCAATTTACATTTGAGCGGCTTTTGCGACGGGAGTTTCCGGCGCAAAAGGCTGCTCCGCGGCATTTAGTGCGAAATCCGCGCAGATCCTGCGCGGTGAAGAGGGGGGTCGCGCCGGCTGGAGGTGAGTGCGAAAACGACCTCAGTGTTTTTTCTTATCCATGCACTGCTTATAATGGGTTCAAAAATAAACAGTGACTCTAAGTCAAACTCTCCTCTCTGCTGGAAAAAATGCGGTCAACTTGTCACTTACACACACTGTTGGTGGGAGTGTCTGGTGATGTAAAAAGTTTGGATGGACACTTCAAATAATTAAAAATATCACTTCCTACCAACTTCCTTTTGCTTCAGAACTAATTTTTGTAAACGTTTGGGGTTCGCTGAATGTTCCCAAAATATGTTGTGAGCTAATGATTAGCCTTTTAGTAGTGGCTAAGGCCTCTATTTCCTCCTCATGGAAAGCACCAAAGGTTCCCACCACAACTGCTTGGCTTACAAAAGTCTGGGAACACTTTATCATGGACAAAATTACTGACTACTTACATCACTCCAATTCCTTTCCTACCTTTTCTCATTTTTCGGCTTAATGGTTCCCTTTGTAGAACATATCTTCAATCAAGAAATTTCTTCCTATAATTCTTTTCAAATGTCTTTGCTATGCTTTTAATATTGTTGTCCTTTTCCCTCTTGCACAATTTTTTTTATGCTATGACACAGAAGTGGAACACTTTATTTGGAACTCTTTATTCAATATTTTATTTAATTCTCATTTACTATTCATTTAGTTCTTCATGTAATAATTATTTATTTTATATCTAGTACTTTTTCATAATAGACTTAAGGCTCATCATCTCAGCTGTGTAGCAATACTACCATGAAACTCACTCTGATCCAGTTATTTCTATAAGCATGGTGTCATGATCCTAGGCCTAGTGTGACCTACAGGCTTGGAGAAGCCTACATTGGAGTTGGTGGTGGGCCTACATCTCACTGGATCCCTTCTGTTATGCCCCTCTGACTGAATGAAAGCAGTTTTGGAGGGAAAACTGGCCCGGTTGGGTGTGTGACATGGGAGGAAAGCATAAAAGGCCAAGCCACAGACAGGGTATGTTCTTTCTGGAAAAGGCTACAGGTAGAAAGTATTGTAAAGTGAGTTCAGTCAGCTTTTAAGTAAGCAGCAACAGCTTATTCAAAATGAAACAGTCACAAACAACACAGGCATCTCAGCTTGATACATACACCATGGCAGGGCTTTTTTGGTAGAAAAAGCCCAGCAGGAACTCATTTGCATATTAAGTCACAAACCCTGATTTCACTATTGTTTCACATAAGGCTTTTTGTGTAGAAAAAGCCCAGCAGGAATTCATTTGCATATTAGACCACATCCCCAGCACCAAGCCAATCAGAACTGTGTTCTGTGCTTTCCTGCTCAAAAAAACCCCTGCACTGCGGACAAGTAAAACACGCCCCCTTTAGTTGGCAGCAATCCCTCCTATTCGTCTCTCTAGGTTCCTTCATTTGCATTTCCTGGAACAAATGCCCTGCATTCTGATTGGCCAGTTCTAAAAGAATGGCCAATCACAATGTAGGCATCAGGATCCTGGAGAATAATGGAAGCTTGCTTCAAGCTTGAGCCTAGTACCCTAGTGAGAACTATGATCAGGGCCAGCCCCAGATTATCTGGCACCCTAGGCTGATGTCTGGTGCCCCCTCCCCCATCCCCCAAAACCAATTTTCAAAAACAGATGCATTGTGGGGGGGAAAAGCACAAAACTTGAATTTGCTCCCTGACTTGGATAGCCCAGGCAAGCCTGATTTTGTCAGACCATGAAAGCTGAGCAGAGCCAACTCTGGCAATTATTTGGATGGGAGACCTCCTTGAAATAACAAAGCTAGGACGGCAGACTCTATTTGCCCCCCCCCCCCGCTCTGAATAACTTCCAGGTCCCCAGTAGAGGTCAGTCACCAGAGATTGACATGACTTCCAAGTGCATGTGTGGGCACACATGCATACAACCAACTTGAAATTGCTACTTAAAAAAATAATAATAATTGTGAGGACAAGTAATACAACAATCCTTCATTTTCTTTCTCAAACAGAAAAGTTTTAGCAAACAAATCAGAAACCATTTTGAATAATCCTGTGGATTGTAGTGTTACAATTTATATCTCTCAAATATTTCAATTTTAGGCACATCAAAATCTCACTTTGTGTGCCTTTTCCTTTCAAATTTTGTCACCAGTTCCTTCTAGAAGTTAAAGATGTGTGGTCTGAGAACATCTTAGTTTAGTTTTAGTTAATAGATTTATACTCTGCCTTTCTTCTTAGCTGGGACCAAAAGCAGCTAAAATAATTCTCCTCTCCTCTATTTTATCTTCACAACAACCCTGTGAGGTAGGTCAGGCTAAGCAAGTGTGTTGGCAAAGTCTTCCATTCTCTGTTCCAGATTTCTAAATATTCACACAACTTGGATGGACTCCTCCAAAATTATGAAAAGGGTGCTGTAATTTTTGGATTAGAAAATCCAAGTTGCTGATGTGTTTTCTCTATTCAGACTGAAACTTAAATTCAAGAAAATGTTAACAGTTAAAGTGAGTGCCTGCTCTTTAGGACAGTTGTGTAAAAACGGTATGTGTGGGGGGAAATGCCAGAAAACAAACAGATTGCTACCATTTGAGCTCAAAGAAAAATAGCACATTGAGACTTGCTTATTTCCTGGAAATGGTATTGTTGTTTATGATGACAACAGGACTACCCATCTGAAACACATTTTTGTGCCATTTTGGTTGCTGCTGTTGTGAAAGCAACGTCACCCCAGAGTCAGAAATGACCTGTGCTTGGGGACTAACTTTGCTTTTTTTTTTCTTTTTCTTTTTTTTACAAACGAATGGGTACAACAGGATTTTATTTTTGGATTCTCCCCCCTCCACCCTTTTTTGAAACTTCTAGACTGCAGTCCTAAATGAGTCCTTGAGAGGAACTCAGTAACTTAACTTCTAACTAAATCCTTGCATAGGATCTTCCTTCTGATAGTCTCATCGGGGTCATGATCATCTAACCTGCCCCGCCCCCCCCCGAAGAATACTGTAAGTCTAAAGAGGCAGGGAACATGAGCAACACAGGAGGACAAAGTTAGAGTTCAGTGGCACTTTTGCACACAAAAGCTCATATCTTGAATAAAACTTTGCTCTGCTGCTCCAGAGCAATATGACTACCCACCCGAGCCACAAGAGAGTTCCTTTCCAGTGCAGGATGGAGAAGAATGGTGCAAGGGAAAGAAAATCATTAATTAAGGGGGAGGGAAACAGAAGGGGGGGTGAAACGTCAGCATTTACTGCCATGTTGATTGATCCCAGGAAGGAGGAAAGGAGAATGAATTACAGAGCTCCGCTGGTGGAGGATCTCAATAAATGAGTTTACTTGGCAGAGCTGCACGACTTGTCAACCTACTCCCCCCCCCTTGCTGCCACAAAGGAGACCAGTTTTCTTCAGCAATGGGAAGTACTCTGGAGACCTCTGCATGCCCCCCCTTGCAAATAATGTCTAATGTCCTCCCCCCCCACGGCGTCCCACCCACCACCACCCCCAGCGCTCTGCTCGCCTGCCCACCACCACTTCGCTCACCCCTTTCACCCACTCGCTGTGGATAAAAGTAAGCTCTGTCGGCTTCACAGGCCACGCCTGCATGTTTTGGAGACAAAAAATCGCAAGCTGCGAGGATGACAGAGATTACTTTTACCTGTGGCGAGCAGGGGGAAGGGAATGAGTGGAGTGCTGGCGCTTTTAGCGGCAGTAAGCAGGCAAGCGGGGCGCTGGGGGGTAGTGCTGGGGGGTGGCAGTGGTCTGGAGGGGGCTAGCAGTGGCGGGGGGGGAGGGATGCAAGCTAAGTGTTTGCCTGGGGCACTGGAGGGGGGGGGTGAGAGCCCAATTTGCTGCTCCCCGCCTCTTGGTGCCCTAGGCAACTGCCTAGTTTGCCTAATGGGCAAGCTGGCCCTGATTATGATACATAACAGAAAGGTTCTGCAGAGACTGCAGCAGCAGGAGGGTTCCCTCATTCAAGAAGGGTGAGTTTTTGGTTTCAGAGGAAGGGAATGTATAGCTAATTGCATTAGGGCTGTTTATTTGTTTATACCAACCTTTACTGTTTGTATGTTCACTGTGCACTAAGAAGTTTTATAACCCACTTATTATTTTTAGCACATAATAAATTTCTTGTTACTATTAAACCGCCTGGGTCCTCATATCTCTTCCATCATGACTAAAAGGTTTTGCTAATAGGCAGGAATGCATTTGCGTATTAGGTCCCCTGATGTCACCATCATTTCACACAAGTTTTTTTTGTAGAAGAAGTTCAGCAGGAACTCATTTGCATATTAGGCCACAGCTCCTGACACCAAGCCAGCTGGAACTGCATTCCTGTGTGTTCCTCCTCAAAAAAAGACCTGCTAATAGGCAGGATACAGGGATTAGGTGGGTGCTCTGGGCCCTCCCAGACAAACCCTTACCAAAGTGGTGGCAACCAGTAGAGGGCCCTTCCTGGTCTCCTGCTGTGTGACACATAGGAATAGAGGTATTTGCATGCCACAAAAGCAACATATGAGAGGATGAAAAATGTATAGCAGCAATTAGAGCAGGAATGTCTAAACAGACATTTGTGCATTCCCTGCTCCACATAGATCCTGGGGCATATGCAAATGAGATATGCTATTGAGCTCCTGCACCTTTTTTCTTCAAAACGACCCCTGGGTAGAGGCTTACGTTGGCCTGAAAAGGCTTGTACAAACAGAATATTATTGGCTGAGAACAGAGGGGCATTCTGGGGTGGCTGGGAGGCATCCTGAATTGGGGCGGCTCAAAAAAAGCTGTCCTAGAAACTCCAGACAGCCCCCGGTGATGTGGCCCCATCCTGTTCATGAGGCTGCTGGCCGCCTCCACATGGGAAGGCACCTTAGAAGCTGGATTCCCTGTTTTTCCCCTTGTGGGGCAAGTGCTCATGTGCACAAGCACACCAGCGCTCTGATTGGGTTCCTTTTTAAAAAAAACCCAGAACAGCTTGGGGCAGCTTGGCAGCTCCAGACTACCAGGTCGCCTTGCTTGCACCCTTCCCCGTCCAGACGGCAGGGAGGTGACTGAAGGCCGGCTCAAATATTTGCTACCACTTTGGAAGTGGTAGCTTTTTGAGCCGGTCAAAGGAGCCTGGAGGACGGGGTGAGGACGGGAGGAGGACAGCCAACAGATGTTGCTGTCTGAACAGATTTTTTGGGTCTACTTCAGAGGTGTCTCTGAGTCGACCCAAAGTGCTGGTCTGTAAGCAGCCATAGAGTTGCTGAAGACTAATTTATGGAACAAATCACAAAAGAGCTGAGAACCCTGATACGCATGCAATGTTTTCCTGCTTCATAAGAGCTGCCCCATGAGCTGACTCAAGAAACTAGATTATCATACATACACTTTCTTTCAGGCCCATAAATAAATGGAAAAGTTTGTGTATGCAAGAGCTCTTTGTACACATCAGAGCAGGACATATCACTCCCATCTGGGTCAGGGGTTTTTAATGGCTCCTGAGGAAGTGTGTTTAATAGGCTCCTCTGGGTAAGTAAAATTTGCCCGCCCAGTCAGAATAAAGAAGCTGACACAGTGTGTTGGGTAAACCGGGCCGCTTTATTAAACATAACTGAATGAAACTAGAACGGCAAGGACTGTAGACCTAACAGGACAAGCCCTGGGGTCAGTCCCATGACCCCGCCTTGTCCTGGGAGGGTGAGCCACACTGCCCCCAGCATGAGTCCAAGATATTATGGCTAGTGCTGGGCTAGCCAGGCCCAAAACTCCACCTCCACCTAGACCAGCATCAATCCATCTGGAAAGATCCACCCCGGTAAGGCTTTGTTGCGATCTGCATTCCCAGCATTGAGCCGTGAAGTCCATCTGCTGTTCATACCGACCACCTGCACCAAATGGTGCCGAGCCATAGGTGCTCCTCTGAGAAACACTGTATCGCATACCTCATCCTGCCACCGCCAATGCCAAGTCCCTGCTTAGGCATTAGGGCCCATCGGACAGCCCAGAGCCAACCACAGCCCCTGCCGCAGATCATCCAAAAAGGCCCGGTTACCCAACTCCAATAAATGAACCCCATCCGGCCTATACAGGTCAGCATTCGCAACCTGTATGGTCGGATGCAGAAGGAATATGCCTAACCCCCCCTCCATGGCCTTCTGCAAGGCCCTGTTGGCCTTGTGTCTAGCGCACTGTATCCCAGCAGGGTACAGGGTGGCCCGCCAGATCCTGCGTGGCAGAATAGTTGACCAAACCAAAATAACCCCCGGCCACCTATGCTTAATGGCCTAAAGATCAGCCTGCACCTGCACCGAAAGGGCCTTCCCTTTCATCAATCCAAGGTCATTCCCACCAAGGTGGATAACCAGGATGTGCGGAGGAGGCGCAATCCTCCCACGGAACAGCAGCAGCATGATCCCAGGCCAACACAGGCCATGGCGACCCAGCCACTCCACCGTTGCCCACTTACTGAGACACAACTGAGTGCCAACTGGCGATTTCCTGGCCTGGTGGGCCGCCCAGAACACCATACTGTGTCCGCAGATGAGGATCCGACGCCTCTCCCTACAAGCCACAGCACCTGAAAAACAGAAAACTGTCACAACCCAGAACCAAAACAAGCCAACAGGCAACCAAACTGCTAAACTTGCACCCAAGCACATCACTGCAAGACCAACAAGCGGACATATGATTTGTAGGCCGCTGATCGCCACCGACCCATCCGCTGTATTACAAGGGGGTGTAGTCCATTGCTGCCGCCATGGATGCGGCTCCAATCTGAAATGAATGCATGCCAAATTTAGCACCTCCCAACCACAGTTCAGCCAGTGCTCTGCGAGTAACTGCCCAAAATTGATATTTTGTAAGGGGGGAACCATCGCTATGGCGAAACAATGGGGCCATCAACCTCCCTCCTAAGCGGTATGTACTGCTCCAGGGCATTGACTGGGCACAGCTCTGGCAATTCACACAGGCCAATCATAATGACCGTGCCCCTCTGACGTTGGTCTGTTTTAGATCGCCGGACCATTAAACTGACCTGCCTGCCTGTGAATTTAATGTCACTGGCCCTCAGTGCCCGATCAGAATGATCCTTCTTCGTCTGCACCACCAACTCACTGATCTTAAGAGCTCCGAAAAAGGCAACCAATTAGGCCGTGTGAAAAAAAGTGACTTCAAAAGAATATGAACATACTCCTGGCCAAACTTGGTATAGCCCTTTAAGCACTGATGGAGATATAGGTTGCCGGGCATCCGCCCACGGCTCCCATTCCCATCCTCAGCTCTCCAGCACCTTTCTAATTCTGAAATCCCCAGTGTCTTCAGAAAGGCCCTGCACTTTACTAATGAAAGCAATTGCTGCCAATTGTCCATTGATTGACTTAAACCCTAACCCTCTATCTTTCTGGTGGATGTAAAACTGGATGAGGTGGACAACAGGGACTGGCCAACTATCCGGAAGTCCAGGAGAACTCCGAAAAACCTGCAACTGCAGGTCAGCCCTTTCATAAGCCTTTCGAGCACTCGGTGCCAATGCTAATCGGATTGCCCTACCAGCTTCAGCCCTCCAAGCTGCCAGAGTTCCTGTGGCATTCGCGCTGGCCGAGGGTCCGCTTCCGGAGCAAGCTGGTGAAAACGCTCGATCTGTTGACGAGATAGAATGTCCACCACCCCGTTGCACACTCCAGGAACATGCTTCGCAAGAAATAGAATGTTCAACTGGAGGCATCGGAGTGTAAACGCTCACACCAGATTCATTACCAATGCTAATTTGGAAGACAGGGAGTTGATAACATGTACCACAGCCATGTTATCACACCAGAAATGGACAGCGTGGTTGGCAAGCTGTGCCCCCCATAGCCAAATGGCTACCACAATGGGAAAGAACTCCAAAAATGTGAGGTCACAACAGTGTCCAGTTGCCAACCACTCTGTGGGCCACTGCTCCACACACCAGTAACCCCAAAAATATACGCCAAATTCGGTAACTCCCACAGCATCTGAAGTTATTTGGAGCTCTGCTTCAATCTACAATTCGTCCCGCCACAATGAAATCCCATTGAAGGATTCCAAAAATTCCTCCCACACCTCCAAGTCCCTGCGCATGCCTGCAGTCATTTGCACTCTATGGTGAGGGAGACTTAGGGCCCCCGTGGCTTCACATAGCTGCCTCAAAAAGACCCTCCCAGGGGCCACAGCTTTGCAAGCAAAGTTGAGATGCCGCACTAACTGCTGGAGCTCAAGCAGTGACAGTTTGTGCTGCCTCTTGAGAGAAGCTAATCGAACTCTGAGACCTGCCACCTTATCCGCAGGCAGCCATGAAGTTTGCTGTGTGGTGCCCAGCTCGATGCCTAAAAACGTAAGCACCGAGCTGGGGCCCTCAGTCTTTTCATGTGCTAGTGGCAGTCCAAACTCCTGCGCCAGGCCCTCATATGTCTGCAATAGCCTGGCACACTGCCCAGACCCTGCGGGGCTGACGAAAAGGTAGTCATCTAGGTAGTAAACTGTATCACTTAACCCCGACCTGGCCTGGAGTGCCCATTCCAAAAAGGAACTAAACTGCTCAAAGGCTGAACAGGAAACTGAACATCCCATCGGCAGGGCCTTGTCCATATAATACTTCCCCTCAAAGGTAAACCCCAACAGCTCAAAATCCCTTGGGTGTTCTGGCAACAGGCAAAATGCTGACTTAATGTCGCATTTCGCCATTTCAGCTCCCACACCGCAGCCCCGAACTATCTTGACCACTTGGTCAAATGAAGTGTACCTGACAGAACAGAGAACGTCTGGAATGGAGTCGTTCACTGATCTGCTCCTGGGGTATGAAAGGTGGTATATCAATGGTATTCCCCTGGTGCTTTCTTTGGCACCACTCCCAAGAAGGATACCCACAAAATGGGTACTGGCGGAACCTCAAAGGGGCCAAGAACCCATCTTTCCACACACTCCTTAGCTATTTTTGCCCTCACCACATGCTCCATCCCTACTACTGAACAGAGGTTGGAGGCTAAACAATCTGGTACAGAATCTGAAATCCATAAGTAAAGCCCTCTAGTAAATAATCCCTATCAGCCGCCAGGGAATATTTGCTCAGCAACTGCCTAAGTACTGTCAGTTGTATGGGGCTGGGTCCCTTTTCCAGGTGGTTGCTGGTTACTCCCACCCCCAGGGCGTCTGGCACCTCCTTTCGGCTTAGATTTACTGCATGCTGAAAAGGCGTATGACCCTCCGCATATCAGGCATTTATATTTAAATTTACAGGCCTTTCTGGCACACACGCCCTTGAAGGTATATTCCTAGCAGAGCAGCCAGGGTTGAACCAAATGGCCCGCCGCACCGTGAGCACCTGCACTATTCTGTTGTTTGTGTACCAGATGACCACTGTCAGCCCTATCACCCGTATTGGGCTTCACCAGGGACATTAACTACAACCAAAGCTGTTGATTAATCTGGTCCCAAGGGATTTAAACTTAATGTGTCGAAAACCAAAATTTTAACGAAAAATATGAATAGAGAGCAAATCGAACAATTAGAAGATATTTCTGGTTTCAAACATGAAAAGAAAACAAGATACCTAGGTATCTATTTGACAACTGATTTGAAGAACTTGTATAAAGATAACTATGAGAAAGTATTGAAAGAAATTCGAAGTGATTTAACTAAATGGAAGGATCTCCAAATTTCACTTTTAGGTAGGATTGCCACAATTAAAATGAACATTCTTCCGAGAGTTCTATTTCTTTTTCAAACAATTCCAATCATTCTTCCCAAATCGTTTTTTCAGCAATTAAATGAAATGACTAAGACCTTTATTTGGCAGGGTAAAAAAGCCAGAATAAAATCTAAAGTGCTACATGACTCTAAATTAAGTGGGGGACTTGCACTCCCAGAATGGAACCTGTATCACAAAGCGTGTTCTATCGCATGGTTAAGAGAATGGTGTGTTTTGGAAAATAGGAGACTTTTAGTCCTAGAGGGTGCAGGTCTAGCGGAAGGTTGGCATAACTACTTGTGGTACCGAACTCCCGCCAAATCGAGTTTGTTCTTTAGGCATGAAATAAGAAGAGCTTTATTTAGAGTTTGGCAGGAAATCAAGATGTACTACCCTCAGATTCCTCAGTGGTTATCTCCAATAGAGGCCCTGATGCACCCAAATCTATATGACTGGGAAAACCAGCATAACTATGGAAGTTTATTAGATAACAAAAACGTATTAATTGAAGAAGAGCTCTCCAAACTGGATTGGTGGCTACAATGTCAGCTAAAATCAAGATTCCAAAAAGACAAGGAGAAAGGGTTTTTGAAAAAACCAAATGAGTTAGACTTACTTATTTTGAACAAACAGAAGATTATCTCCAAAGCTTATGAATGGTTGCTCCAAGTTAAGATGCAAGAAGAGACTGTGAAAGAAAGTTGGATCCGATGGCTAAAGGACTTTGGGTTTAATATTGAATTAGCAGAATGGGATAAATTATGGAAACAGAATTTGAAACTAACAAGATCTGCGGAGCATAAGGAAAATCTATATAAAATGGTATACAGGTGGTACCTCACACCAGACAGACTGGCCAAAATTTATCCCAATTATTCCAACAAATGCTGGAAATGCAGGAAAATCAAAGGTTCTTTGTTCCATATATGGTGGCAGTGCGAACGAGCCAAAAAATTTTGGACACAAATTAATATTTGGTTACAAAAAATCTTAAAAACAGAAATTATTCATACGCCCGAGTTATACCTTCTAAATATTTGCAGACAAAATATCCCCAAAACAAAGCTGAAGATATTGCTGTATATAGTCACTGTAGCGAGAATTTTATATGCTAAGCACTGGAAAACTGATAAGGTACCGGGTAGAGAGGAATTTATATCCAAACTGCTAGAAGCAGCCGAATCAGATTTATTGTCCACAAAGTTGAGAGATGGTAATGCTCAAAAATGTCGGGAGGAATGGGACCCAGTTTATAGTTGGGTTAAAAGCAAAGGTTTTGATATGGAGTAACAGAATCTTAACTGATCCTCTTCACTTCTTGGGTGAATGGTGATTGTTTTTGTTCTAACTGTCTTGGATATTTGTATGTAGGTTTGATTGTTGTTGTTATGTCTATTTCTATGTTAATAAAACTTAAATATTTCTGAAAAAAAAAAAGCTGTGCCCTTGCTATTACATCGGCATAGATCAAGAAACGTGGCAACCAATTGGCCCAGGTCTTGTCTACCTTTCTCCACTTCTCCTTCTCCTTGTCATCGAGGTCTTCCTTACCCTTCTTTTCAAGTTCTTTATAGAGGAGGCTGAAGACGTCCACGTATTCACCCCTCAAAATCTTGTCCCAGGTTGCCACCGAAAGGTGATCACCCAAGGGCAATGCGGTGTCGCCATATGGAAGAGCCCAGAAAGGTATGGACCCATAAGGATTAGGGGGTAGCCCCACGTACCCCACTGATAACTTGGCCACCCCCCCTGCTGCTGCAACTGTTGCTGCCTCCCCCAAAGGAAGCACACCCGGTGCTGCCTGTGAAGCAGTGGCGCCTTGTGAAGACACCGCGGCAGCTGAGTGTAAAGAAGCCTGTGTAGCGGTACCCACAAGACTCTGGCCCTGCAGCAAAGTGTAAGGTGCGCCCCATACCCATGATGTCCCAGCCTGACCTGGTTGCACAAAAGTCCCCAACTGCCCCGACATTGGTGCCCCACAACCTGTTGTGCTTATCGGCACCGTAGATTGTGGGTGGCCCCAAGGACCCCAAGGCCAGATTTGATGCTGCTGTTGCAATGGGGACTTACCTGCATCCACCAAGGGGGTAATTGCCACTGCCACCGCCGGGGCCGCCTGCATGATGTCCCCCACAGATCCATGGACCACAGGCTCCATGCCTGGCGCACCTCCTGCATCAGCTCCGGTCTCCTGGCCCTGTTCCTGCCCCATGTCTGCTCCAACAGCCCCGCCCTGTAAAGCAAAAAGGTGGGCCAGGACCTCCTTCTCAAAAGTTAACTTATCTAACTGGCCATTTGCCCTACGGCACCTCTCCCATATAGGAGCCCCTGCAGCACCCTTCTGCTGCTCCAAGACCTCCAGTTGTCCAAAAATGGCCTTCCTTAACTGGGCCTCATCAATGACCCGCACTCAGCGAGGGAAATTCCCAGGCCGCACCCCTAGGAAATGTCCTTGGGCCCGGCCAAACCCCCCCCCCCATCGCCCTACCAAGCAACCTCAGAGTTGCTAAGGGCAGGCCAAGCTCCTAAGCTGAGCCGCCCAACCACCCCTTGACCGTCCAGCCAGGCACCCTTGCCGCCGCACTCCTCTGCCGCTGCAGTGGCCCATTGCTCTCTGATGCCGTTGTGTGAAAGGCCAAAGCCAAATGCCCCCGCTGAGCTGCCTCTGATGCTGGGCACAGCCAGCATCGCCTGCCTGTGATGTTCACTCGCCTCCACCTTGTCTCCACCACATGTGCTCCCCCCCGCCTCAGCCCCAGCCCAAAAGGACTCCCCACAAGTGGCTCTCTCTGCCGAGAGCCGAAAATAACTGCTTGGAGCTGGGCGGGGCCAGGGCTTTTATAGCCCAGACTCCACGCCCCCCAGCAGTTCCCCGGATTCCCGGGATGGCGGGCCAGCCTCCCATCCTTCTGGGTCAGCAACAGCAGCCCCCAGCCTCTAGCTGCCATTGCCAGCCTGGCTGGGAGGGGCCGAGTACTTGGTAAAATTTGATTTCCATCCGGTAATTTCAAAACATGAGTTAAACTTGGGGGGGGGGGGAGCAGGCACAATCAGCTTGAGGACAATCTTCAAGTGAAAGAAGAGACTAAACTGAATCAGTCATTTATTAATTATGCAGTCTTTACTCACCTCTAATTTTTAGTGAACAAATTAATTCATGCTTGCAAGCATAGTGGCTCAAGCATAGGATATTTTTAGCCTCCCAATTCCTTGACAGCAGTTCTGCATTTGGTGAAGATAATTAAAGTCTTTCTCAAAAACTCTTCTTTGCAGGCCTTTTCTAGGAATTCTTTGACTGCAAAATGTCAAACCCTCATAATGGCAACAGCTTCAGATAACTGCAGTTGGCACTATAATAGATTTTTCTTTGTCAGGAATGGAATTTGAAGACACATGTTCTTTGTAAATGGATTTTGTCATCTGAAATAGGAGTCACAGGTGCTGTCTAATAGCACCCTAGCTTTAGAAACCTGCTCAGTACTGGCTATTTATCAGAACTCAGCCACGGGCTTTAGACAGGCACCTTTATATTAATCAAGACTCTCACTTGCCTGACACTCACCTACTGGACATACTGAAGTAAGCGAAAAATGTGTGATGGAAATGCTAATATTGCCAGTGGGGCCCTATACTTCTTTATTCCTGGGTGCTTACTGCTTTGTGATTTTTTCCCTCCCATATCCAAGTGCCTGCCAAAATCTGTTGCTGCTTCTTTTTAAACAGGATGTCAAACTCAAATGACTTGGACAACCAAATCCTCCTACCTAGCAGTTTCCCAGGGACTCCACTCATCATTCTATACTGGCCCATTCATCATTCTATACTGGCCCATTCTACCTTAATCTGATAAATTCAGCTTCTTGAGAGCCATAACCCAGTTTTTTTAATCACCTAGAGTATACTGATGCTTCAGCATGAACAGTGTCTGTCTGCTGGCTCCAGGACCAGCCTCACACCCCCAGATTGCTCATGTGCAAGCAACCAGTTATTGCTAAGATATGCATAGTAACATCAAGTGGCATCATGCAACAAAATGCTTTCAAAATGGCAGATTGCAGTCATGTGCTATAATGAACACAATCATGGATGGTGATTGACTGCTTCCAATGATTGTAGAAGTAGATTGCAGAAGCAGATATATATTACTGCACAGAGAACTATTTATGTGTTTGTTTGTTTATTCATTATATTCAATTTATATATTGCCCATTCCCTAAATAGGGCTCAGATATCAAGAGAAGAAGCATTCACAACTGTTGAGGGATTGATTTGCCCCAGTCTCAGTCCCTCTTCAAACAACGTTTGAAGCTGGATTGTCCACGCATGGAAAACAGCCATCCAATGGGAAAGCAGAAAGTGAGGGCTATATATTATGGCCTCTGCCTTGT
This sequence comes from Heteronotia binoei, assembly GCF_032191835.1. NCBI lineage: Eukaryota > Metazoa > Chordata > Lepidosauria > Squamata > Gekkonidae > Heteronotia > Heteronotia binoei. The sequence continues at coordinate 110,132,334 of NC_083243.1, read as the reverse complement.
GATTCAACTTTTTGCCACTTGCTGCTGACCCACTTTCCTTCCCTTGAATTCCATGGGATTGGCTGGTCACCATTTGGGGTGAAGCAGAAATTTCAAGGAGCTTCTTCCAGGATTGGCAACTGGACAGAGCCTTTTTTTAAAAAAAAAATCTGCTTCATGATGGGTTGTGGTGTTCAAAAAACTTTAACTAGGCTTGATATTTGACTATTTAGGCTATATCTAGTTTGGCAAGGATAGTATGGGTTGCTCATGATAGGGATGAGCAGCAAGCACACTGAGCCATCAAGCGAAGGGTATGTCTTGAACAGACCATCACTTGTCTTGACTACAGGATGGGGCTTGCAAAGGAGCTCCTTTGGTGCAAATCAACATCTTGCTGAACACGGTAATGTCTTTACAGTGCATCAGGTAAGGAGGATGGGAAGGGGAACTTTTCAGTATGTTATGTGCAGGCAAAGGCAAACAAGACCAGTGGCAATCACTGGCTAAGTTTGGAGCCAAGGTGGATTTACTGGATTTACTACCTCACCCTCCCCTCAATTAAATATTAGCATAATTAATTGATGATGTAGATCAGCTGTTTTTGTGAAGAACCATGAGAGTTGTTTGAACCATTCATCTCTCCAATTGATTATATTTCTTTTCACTTAGATTACGGCTCCTTCCCAGCTGCAGGCTGAACAGCCATGCCTATGGGGGCTGATTTTGCCTCCTCAAGTAGGAGGAAAAGAGGGCAGGGCATTATGGGAGCTGGGGGCGGAACCAGCACGCCTTAACAGTCAGCCCCACTCCTACTCTCAGTCCTCGCTTCGTGCTCAGGTTGGAAAGAGCTCGTTGCAGATTCTCCACAGCTAGAGGCCATGGATCGACTGCTGCAGCATTTTTGTTCAAGCCGTGGCAGTCAGAAGCGTGAGGCTCACTTACAGCTGTAGCGGTGTGGGAGCTGTAGACATGTCCTTTAAAGCCTGGGCAGACTTGCTTGAACATCGGATTTTGCCGCAACCACGTTAAAGTGGGCAGCAGCAATTTGGGCAGCTTTGAAGCAGTGGCGTGAGGAGTGCTGGGGGACCTCAGCGTGGCAGCAGAACATCGCTGAGACATGGTGGTTTGCAGCTGGCTGCTGCAGTTTTGTGCGGCCAGTGTTTGTACTCCCCCCTTTTTTGTAGTAGGGGTTAGGTAAAGGCGGCACTGTGCTTTGCAGCGCAGATTAAAAGTTCTCCTTGGACCCTCCTCTCCTTCCCTCTACACATTATCTTAATTGATGGGGAGGGGGCTTTTGGGGGGCTGCTGCTTTAGGTTTCACTGAGGGTCACCATCTTTTCCAGGTTCTCATCTCTACCCCTCCCCTCTACGCCCCTAGGGTGTATCTGCTCTGGGCTCTCTGTTTTTCTGCCTGCTGTTGCTGGGGCTGAGCAGGGGCCATTTTGGGGAGCTTGCAGGCAGTCAGTTTGAAGGTTTTTTTCTGTTCTTGTTAGCTTTTCTTCCCACTGTTGCTAGGAAAATCAGCTATTTTTTGTAGTTTTCTTGCAGGCAGACATTTTGAAGGCTGGTGATTCATCTAAGGCAACCAAGACTGCCGCTAGGAGGTGGTTTCAAGAGGAAATCCTGAATCGTTTGTCTTCCCTTGGAAGCAGGATGCACCCTGATGGGTCGGATGGAGTCTCGCCTCTTCCGGTGGAGGTGCCTGATGTGAATGCCTCTCAAGGTGGGCCGTTCAGTAAGGATGAGTGCAACATCCCAACACAGCCTGGTCCTGGGGGACTTGGGGAGGCAATCAGTGCCTTTGGGCTGCCTGCCAGTAGCCAAGCTTGTGCCTCTGAATTGGCTTTTAATCAGTCGCAGCCTTGGGCTTGGGGTTTCAACTGTGCCGGCCCAGCAGTTTGGTGTGGACTACAGGTCCAGTTTCCCAGTCTGTCCTTGACCCCTTGTGGTGGCTGGGGTTTTTCCTACCCATGGGGTCCTTCATACTCTGCAGTTCCTGCCAAGGCATTACCTTTTGGTGATTTGGACTTGCCATTAGGGGACCACTTATTACCTGCCATCTAAGATAAAATACTAAAAGGGGAATTTGTGGATCTTTTCCCCCTGCTCTATAGGGAGCTGGAGAAAAAGGATAAGAAGGATCTAGATGACAGGGAAAAATAGAAAAATAAAACAGCATAAGGTTGATAGGACCTGGGCCAATTGGGTGCCAGGGTTTATTATTTATGCTGGAATTATTTCCAGGTCTCAACCACGGAGGGCTATTTCCCTCTTTCAGTATTTTGATATAATCTACAAGAGCTATACTAGCTTTATGGGCCCCGCTTGGCTCCAGTACGATGAGGAGTTCAGAATGAGGGGCACTTTGAACCCTTCCCTTCAGTGGGATCAGATCCAGCCGCAGTTTTGGCTGCAAATTATGTCCCCAGCAAGGCCTAATCTGGGTGACAGGTCTGATAGAGGGCATGTGGTGCAGCACTTCGCAGCAGTTAGTGGGTCCGTGACAATGTGGGGCAGGTGGTTCAACCCCACTTGCTCTGCTAGGAGGTTGGAATTCAGGGTGTGTGTGGCAAAACAAACTACCCATACAACATGAGTGCCCCCTTTGCGGAGGGTTCCACTCATTCACAACTTGTTCGAGGGGAAAACCTAGGCGGGAGCAATGTAGGCAGGGCCCTGGTGGGGCGGACAAACCTTCTGGAAAAGGGCCCCAGCCCAATAAGAATGACAGTTCTTAAGGCCTGCCTCCATGATTATCCAAAGGCAGAGGTCAGAGTTTATTTGTTAAATGGTTTGCGGTTTGGTTTTCGAATTCCTTTTCAGGGCCCCAGATGGCTGTTTATGGCCAATAACCTGAAGTTGATTAAGGGTATGAAGCATATTGTTAGGCAAAAGATTGGGAAAGAGTAGGCCGAGGGTAGGCTGCTGGGTCCGTTTCCTGCCCCACCGGTGCAGGCCTTACGGGTATCTCCATTGGGTATTGTGCTTAAAAAGGCTCCTGGTGAATTTAGGTTGATTCACCATTTGTCCTACCTTCATGGGGAATTGGTGAACAATGCTATACCCGAATTTTTGTGTACTGTGTAGTACACATCTTTTGATCAAGCTGTTCATATGGTACGGCGCTGTGGAGTGGGCGCTGAGTTGGCAAAATGCGACATAAAGTCAGCCTTTTGCCTTCTCCCAGTTCACCTTTTGGATTTTGAATTGCTGGGTTTCCAATTCGAAAGTCAGTTCTACAAGGATAGGGCTTTGCCTATGGAGTGCTCCATTTCTTGTGCTACTTTTGAGCGTTTTAGCTCTTTTTTAGAATGGGGGCTGTGCTGCAGGGCTTGTTTGAGCAATGTGGTGCATTACCTTGATGACTTTTTGTTTGCAGGCCCCTTGGGCTCCGGCCAGTGTGCCTGCTTGCTTGCGGCCTTTGCAGTGCAGTCTGAGGAGCTGGGTGTTCCTCTATCCCATGAGAAGACAGAGGGCCCTACCCAGCAATTGATGTTTTTAGGGGTTGAACTTGATTCGTTCCTGCAAACCTCTCGCCTCTCAGGGGAAAATATTCTGGGTCTCCAGGAGATGATTGCTAAGTTTTTGCTTCGGTGAAAGGCAGCCTTGAAAGAGCTGCAGCAGTTAGTGGGACACCTAAACTTCATTTGTAAGGTGGTTGCTCTGGGTCACCCTTTCTTGAGGAGGCTGTGTGATGCAGTGGCTGGACTTTGTCAGCCTCATCACAGAATTAGGATTTCCAGTAGTATGTGGGAGGACCTCTTACTGTGGCAGGAGTTTCTGAGCACATTTAATGGTGTCTCTTTCTGGAGAGAGGATTTGAAGCTCGAGCTTCAAATCGCATCTGATGCAGCTGGGTCCTTAGAATTTGGTATTTACTTCTGCAGACATTGGTGCTCGGAAGAGTGGCCTACAGAATGGATTGATGCTGGGGGGAACAGGGACTTGACTTTCCTGGGGGTTTTCCCAATCCTGGAAGCTATTTGGCTGTGGGGGGAGGAGTTGGCTGACCACACTGTCCACTTTTGGTGTGACAACTTGGCTGTGGTGCAAGTCATCAATTCCCTCACTCCCAAATCCACGAGGGTCATGAGGCTGGTGCAGGCTTTTACTCTTCACTGCCTGCAACTTAATATTTTATTCCTCGCCAGGCACATGCCTGGGGTGGATAATGGGGTGGCTGACACTCTCTCTTGCAAACAGATGCAGACGTTTCGTCAGCTCACCCCAGATGCAGATCATTTCCCAACAAGGATGCCCCCAGAGATATGGAGGATTGGTGGGTTGAGGCCGGCAGAGCGATAAGTCTTGCCATTGCTCCTAGCACAAGAAAATCGTACAAAAGGGCAGTAAGATAGTTTTAAAGTTTTAGAAGCAAGGTTGGTTACCGCTGGGAGTGGCCTCTTCTGGTGGAGCAATTACTCCACTATAGTGTATCCTTAAAGTGCAGGGACCTAGCAGTTCGATCTATTTGGAGCCGGCTGTCTGCTTTAGCTTTTGCCAGTAAGGCCATGGGGTACCAGGAGCACACCAGTGACTTCTGCATTCAGAAGATGCTCAAAGGGTGGGCCAGAGAGGCTGGGCCTAGGTCAAATGCAAGGCAACCGATTTCCCCTGGGATTTTTAGGGGTTTACAGTCAACGTAGGGCCAGGTGTGTTCATTGGAGTATGAAACACTGCTCTTTCACGCCACTTCCCACATGGCATTTTTGGGGGTTCTCCAGGTGAGTGAGCTGGTGGCTTAGGCCAAAGGGGATGTTTCTGGAAAGGCCTTGTTGGCCCAGGACATTCACCTGGCTGAAGGATCGGCACATATAGTTCGTCGCTCCAAGACTGACCAATTGCAGCAGGGAAACACTATTAATTTAGGTTCCTGATCTGAGGCTGAGCTGTGTCCTGTAGCTGCCTTAACCCACTATTTGGCTGCCCGTGGTTTTGGTGCTGGTCAGTTGTTCCATTATAGGGATGGTAGTCCCTGAAAAAGCATCAGTTTTAGTCAGTGATGGTCAAGGCTCTCACTAGGCTAGGCCTAGCAGGGGTTAAGTTTGGCACTCACTCCTTCCTCATAGGTGGGGCTTCCACGACCGCTGCTATGGGGTACTCTGCACCATCCATTCAGAAGCTTGGTAGGTGGTGTTCCTCAGCCTATAAAGGCTATGTTCGCCCTCTTGCACTGCAGTAGTTGACATCAGGTTATTGGGGGGCGATGTTCATTTACTGTTTCTTCTTTTCTCAGGTGCTGTGGTCCGTGGAGAGAGATGACATGTCCTCATATGTGGACACAGTTTCATGATCTGGGCTGCCCATCAGGCCAGGAGGACTTCAGCCAGGTCACAGCTGGGACTCAGCAAGTGGGCCACCATTGAATGGCATGGACGGCAGGGTCTCCATTAGTCGGGCCTGTTGCCATTGTTTGAGAATGATCATGTTCTGCCACCACATGTTGTGGTGATACATTTAGGGGGGGATGACCTTGGTCTGGTTAAGGGGAAAGCCCTTGTGCTGCAGGCCAAGGATGACTTCAGAGTCATCCTGAGCCATTGCTCCCAGGCTTTGATTGTGTGGTCAGCCATGCTCCCTTGCCAAGTATAGTGTGGGGCATGGGACCCATGGGCAATTGAGAGAGCTCACCACAAAGCCAATTTAGAAATTAAAAAAACCCTTGAGGGAGGGTTGAGCCACCCCCTCCCTCACCCTGGGATCCATGCTGATTGCACGGATTTGTACAGGATCGATGGCGTCATCTTTCCGATAAGGGGAATGATGCTTTTCTGGAGGATTTGAAACAAGGGCTTAAGTAAGTACTGGGTGTTTAGATGGGTGCAGTGGTCGAGGCAGAGGCTTGGCCTTGCGGTGGCAGGGTTTGTGCCTAATTTCCGTTATGCAGCTCGGTAAGAACCATTAGCACCCTAGTTTTGGGGCTTGGGGTCTAGCTAACTCATTCCTTGGCCATGTGGCCTGGTTGAGTGATGAAGCGGACTGCCTTGGATTTGCCTGGATTGATCCTCCCTTCAGCCGTGCGGCTGGGGATGAAACTCCAGGGCATGGTTTTTGCTATGCTGGCTGGGCACGAGCCATTCATTTGGCTATACCTAGGGGCAGGGTGTCTTGCCCCTTGTGGCAGGGGAGGGGTGTTTTGTCCCCTGGCCCTGCTGTGCTGCTTGTTATGTTTATGGACCTTGTTGTGTTAATATAATAAAGAAAGTGGCCCTTTATTTACCCAAACCCTTGTGTCTGTCTCTTTCTTCCGTCTGTGGGGGCAAATGCAGTCTTTAGTAAAATTCAGAATATTTTAATAAAGTGTTTTTTAAAATTAGTTTGGGTTTTTTAGTCTTCTGAAATCTTAATTGAAAATTACAACCATTTCTAAGACTTTTGCTTTTATGTTAGGAAAAAAATAAGGCATGTCAGCTGGTTCCTTTCATCTGAATTCACAGAATTGTCACAACTCAAATATTTAAATCCTTTAGCACAGTGTAAAATAAAGCCAGGGAGATTGTGGCTCATGGGATTGCAGTAGTTTAATGAAAAGGGATCCCAGTCCCATAGTCTGTGCTATCAACCATGCTTTTAAGACTAATTTCCCAGCTCCATCTGCCCCTGTGCTACACAGATCACCTTCTTGGGATTCTGGTTAAATTGTGCAGAAAAGTACAGACATAAAAAAGTAAAATTGGTTTCCCTGATTTGTCATGCTTGGTAAGGTGTTAGAAACATACACAGCATTCCTCCATTGGCATAGATGTTTTATTTTCAGAATGCACAGTTATTATATAGATTTATGCATATACTTCTGCAAAATACAGTGCACACTTCTGAATTCTTATTGCATCTATGACGTACAAACAAAAACCAACACTTTTGTTTTGAATTATGAAAGTGTGCACGTATCCAAATAGAGTCTCATATAGTTTTACTCCAAAGAGATTGAAATGAAATCATGAGGACAGTGCATTGCACTTTAAGGATCTCCTTTATAAAATTTTCAAATAAGAGAAAGGATTCTCTAATTCAGAAGTTACTTAGCGAGTCAGACTCCATAAGAACATAAGAGAAGCCATGTTGGATCAGGCCAATGGCCCATCCAGTCCAACACTCTGTGTCACACAGTGGCCAAATATGTGTGTATACACATATATATACACACACATATATACACTCACACACACACACACACACACACATATATATATATACACACACACACACACACTGTAGCTAATAGCCACTGAAGGACCTCTGCTCCATATTTTTATCTAACCCCCTCTTGAAGCTAGCTATGCTTGTAGCCGCTACCACCTCCTGTGGCAGTGAATTCCACATTTTAATCACCCTTTGGGTGAAGAAGTACCTCCTTTTATCCATTCTAACCCGACTGCTCAGCAATTTCATCGAATGCCTACGAGTTCTTGTATTGTGAAAAAGGGAGAAAAGGACTTCTTTCTCTACCTTCTCCATCCCATGCATAATCTTGTAAACCTCTATCGTCACCCCGCAGTCGACGTTTTTCCAAGCTAAAGAGCCCCAAGCATTTTAAGCTTTCTTCATAGGGAAAGTGTTCCAAACCTTTAATCATTCTAGTTGCCCTTTTCTGCATTTTTTCCAATGCTATAATATCCTTTTTGAGGTGCGGCGACCAGAATTGCACACAGTATTCCAAATGAGACCACGCCATCGATTTATACAGGGGCATTATGATACTGGCTGATTTGTTTTCAGTTCCCTTCCTAATAATTCCCAGCATGGCGTTGGCCTTTTTTATTGCAATCACACAGTGTCTTGACATTTTCAGTGAGTTATCTATCACAACCCCAAGATCTCACTCTTGGTCAGTCTCTGCCAGTTCACACCCCATCAACTTGTATTTGTAGCTGGGATTCTTGGCCCCAATGTGCATTACTTTGCACTTGGCCACATTGAACCTCATCTGCCACGTTGACGCCCACTTACCCAGCCTCAACAGATCCCTTTGGAGTGCCTCACAATCCTCTCTGGTTCTCACCACCCTGAACAATTTAGTGTCATCTGCAAACTTGGCCACTTCACTGCTCACTCCCAACTCTAAATCATTTATGAACAAGTTAAGGAGCATGGGACCCAGTACTGAGCCCTGCGGCACCCCACTGCTTACCGTCCTCCACTGCGAAGTCTGCCCATTTATACTCACTCTCTGCTTCCTATTAATTAGCCAGTTTTTGATCCACAAGAGGACCTGTCCTTTTACTCCATGACTCTCGAGCTTACTAAGGAGTCTTTGATGAGGAACTTTATCAGAAGCTTTCTGGAAGTCAAGGTAAACAATATCTATTGGGTCTCCTTTGTCCACATGTTTGTTCACCCCCTCAAAGAAATGTAACAGGTTAGTGAGACAAGATCTTCCCTTACAGAACCCATGCTGAGTCTTCTTCCTTCACCTTCAGCCCTTCACATGAACTCAGAAGTTTTCAGGAACTCCCCCAGCTGGTGAGCCACAAACCTCACGCTTGTAGCACTTCTCTGCTCTATCCCAGAGCTCTCTGCAATGTCAAGATAGTTTCAAAGTCCCAAATCAACAGGTGCCTGGCTGCTGTGGGTCACCTCAGTAAAGAGTGTCCCAAGGCTAGTTGTAGTTCACACGAAGAACAAAACTGGAATGAAGATTCTTTCCTTTATGCCTCGCCAGTGCTTTTTTCTGCAAACAAAGCCCAGCATAAACTCATTTGCATATTAGGCCACACACCCTGACATCACCATTGTTTCACACAGGGCTTTTTTGTAGAAAAAAACAGCAGGAACACATTTGCCTATTAGGCCACACCTTCTGATGCCAAGTCAGCCAAAACTGCATTCCTGTGTGTTCCTGCTCAAAAAAAGTGCTGTGCCTCGCAGCCTCCTACGGCTTGATGTACGCCCAGTGATGCAACCCAACTGACCATTAGTGATGTAACCAATCAGGTAAAATTGCCAGTTGGTTTCTGATGTTCTACAGGTGCATCAAACTTAATTAAGAAGCTCTCACAAATCCTTGTTTTAATAAGATGTAGGGTTGCCAATCCCTAGTTGGGGGCAGGGGATCCCCTGATTTGGAGGTCTTCCCCCCTCTTCAGGGTTTTTGGAAAGGGGGGGGATGTCTGTTGGACACTCCATTCTTCTTTATTTTATTTATTTTTTATTTTATTTATTTAGGATTTATATCCCGCCCTTCCCACAAGTGGCTCAGGGCGGCTTTATGGAGACTGGTTGCCATAGGGTGTAATGGAAAATAAATTTGTTGGTGTCTGTTGCTCGGGGTGGGGAGGGTGTTTTTTGAGGTAGAGGCACCAAATTTTCAGCACAGCATCTGGTGCCTCTCCTCTAAACACCCCCCAAGTTTCAAAAATACTGGACTGGGGGTCCAATTCTATGAGCCCCCAAAAGAAGGTGCCCCCAACCAATACTCCAGCTAAACTGTGGAGTCTTTTGAGCAAACAAAAATTTCTACTTTGTGAGCTACAGGGATTAAAGCTGTGACCTACGCATAAATTAGCTTGCTGTGGGGCCTTTTCCCTGAGCTAAGACAAAACTGTGTGAGCCAGAGGCTAGCTAGTTCACACTAACTTAGCTTAGAGGGAACACTGCAAATCCTTCATTATTTCCAATAGTGGGAAGGCATTTAAAAGGTGTGTGATGATGGCTTTTAAATGTGATGGCAAGAACTCCCTTTGGAGTTCAAGTGTGCTTTTCACACCTTTGCTCCTGGCTCCACCCCAAAGTCTCCTGGCTCCACCCCCAAAGTCTCCAGATATTTCTTGAATTGGACCTGGCAACCCTAATATGATGGAATGTGTAGGTCCACTTAGGCTGCCTTTACTTTACTTTACCTTACTTTATTTGATTTATATCCTGCCCTCCCCACCAAAGCAGGCTCAGGCCTTGAAATTATTAGGGCAGGTGACCCCTTTTCTCTTATGAATGCCTCCCATCCTCCTGTATGTCAGCTTGGCCTTAATGCTCAGAAAACAGGAGTTTCCCATGTTCTGAACATATTACTGTGAACCAGCATTTCAGTTTGAACAAGGGACTTAGTCTCTTAATGGTAAACTACTGTGTCGTGCTTACTTCACTTTGCTTGGTTGTTTTTAGCATGTTTCTCCAAACCAAGTTCCAGCATCAGAATACAAGCAGGACAAAAATGCCTCAAGAACGAGAACAAAGCATTGCAGAAAGAAAGAAAAAAAAAACTCATCTTACAAAAATGTCCCCATCCCATTTCTTTATATGTGAACCATCTGTCCTTTTTTTTTTACCAGGAAAGACAGCAGCTCTTCTCCCCACCCTGTTTGCTTGTGATTGTGTATGTGTCTTGTTTCAGGAAATTAAAAATGCCAAGATATCTCAGATCCTGGATCAGTGGTTCTATCTTTTAGGATGAGTGACAGTTCTTTTTGTGTCTTGTGTTCTAGTGTATTTACTTCTCCATCTTTAAACTCTCTAGATCTGAAAAAAAACAGGCAATCTGCTTAGAGCCTTAGACTCTAATCTTTCACAATTTGCACAGTTCTGTCTCACCTAGTGCATACATGAACACATTTGTCCTGCAAAGAAGACTTAGACCCAGATGATAAAAAGGCTTAGTATGATGACCTTTCCCGGTTCCCTCACTGAGACACAGGAGCCCCCCCCACCCTATTTTTTCCTTCCTATCTGACTGAATAGCCACTTTATCTGTTTCCTTCCTATCTGAAGGTATGTGGTTGTCCTACCCTGTCACTTTATTGTATTTTGATGTTGGCTTAGCCCAGGATCTTGAGAGAAGAGGAAAGATCACCTGCTTAAACTTGTGAAAATAGCACACAAGAGGCTTTACAATGTTCAAAAATAAATCAAATACTTTATTAAGCATATGGGGGGAAAGATCAGGTGAAATCAAGGGTAACATGTCTAAAGTAAATCAATAATAAACTCTGAAATAACTTGATATAATCACTAACTCCAGTTCATATGTCTCCAGCATGTGAGAATTCTTAAGATTTTCCTAAATACTCCAGTTCACTTTCTTTAACTGACTCTTCATGTTTTAGAAGGCAGGGATATACTACCAAGTACCCAAATTCCTTTTCTAAACACTCTAGGGATCTTTTCAGTTTCTGAAATCTCTCTCTTGTCAACTTGGAAGGGAATCACTTCTCTAACCAGAAGATCTATCCCTTTTTCTGACCCGAGTGGGGATCTTTACCAATCCTTTCACTCCTCCTTGCCAACTCTCCCAGTCCTCTTTCAGTACAAAACTGTTCTCAGTGAGTGCTAATCTGTCCTACGCCAGGGCTAAACTGTCCTCAGTCAGAGTTAAACTTTCCACAGTCAGGGCTAAACTCAAACTGAATTATCTTCAGCAGTCAATTCCCAAGTCTTTCTGATCAACTGACACTAATCCATTAAATTATTTTAAGCAGCCTGTCATTCAGAGCTCTCTGGCTCTGCGAGGCATTATCCCTTCACAGTCCATTACATGTTTATACAGCACTTATGAGCTTTTAAAGTACAGTCTGTCACACCTAGTGAAAAGAGACCATGCTCATATAGAACAAAAAGACTTCCAAAATCTATAAAAATTGTGCAATAAATTAGCAAGAGCTAAAAAAAAAACCTGCACAGAAATGCCAGTCATGCTTGATGATAATATGAGCAAATTGCTTTAGTTGGATGACATCTCTGTCTCTTCCTTTTCTCTCTCTCTCTGATTGTGTGGTGGGGAGGGCAAAATAAGGTCTCTCATTGGGCTGTGTGAAAACACACATCCATGAAATGCAGTTGATGGTACTGTACTGTTCTGTGTCAATATGCAGAATGTAACCTACTGAACAGGTGACATCACTTCTGGTGATGCTGGGGGTGTGGCCTAATATACAAATAAGTTTCTGCTGGGCTTTTTCTACAAAAAAGCCCTGATTTCAATGCATCATTTTCCATATGACAGTAAGTGATTCTACATCTATATTTATACCTGGAAACTTAAACCATTTGTTCCTGAACTGAGATGTTCTCCATAATATCTGATCAAATCGATACTATTTCTATAAAACATTGAACAATATATGTTTAGTCTAGCATTTTTATTCTTCTCTTCTTACAAAGAATACAGGTCAGTGCACATGGCTCTTCTCTCCTTTATTTTACCTTATCCTGTGAGGTAGATTAGACTGTGAGAAAAGTGACCCAGGGTAGCCACTGAGATCCCTGTTGGAATGGAGACTTTAATATGAGTTTCCCATATTAAACTACTGCACCACCCAGATTTAACTACATTAAACTACTGCACCACCCAGATTTGAGTTCAATATCTGCTTTATAGTACTGAAAGTTATGTAGTTGAATTTAGCAATTTTAGCATTCTGTCAGGTAATGCTATGTTATGGTGTGGGTTGATTGACTGCATTCTAGTAAGTGTTCATCAGTCCTGTGTGACGGTTTCGTTTTCTGTATGTCTCAATGGGCATGCAAGCTCAGCTGGATATAATCCTCCTTCTAACAAGTACAGCTTAACATTTCAATTTGAATTTTTTTCCCTACAGCAGCTGTAAGTCTGCCCCCAGCTGTGCCTCTATACACTGAGGGATAAGTGACTTTCCAGCAGGTGCCACTTTTAGTAGATCGTTAATCAGGTACCAAATGGCATTCCATTAAAATTAAACCTTGGTATGTTTTTGGCTTTCAAGATCTAGAGGAGGACAATTATCACTTATTTTATCCCCTGTTTGCACAGTAGTTTTGCTGTGTCCAGTGAGGATATTAATGAAAATGTCAAAATATATTATATATATGTTGCAATCCATATTTTCACAGCATTTCCATAATGTTGCATCCAAATGCCCTTACAATGTATATTATATCCCTCTAAAAACACACACACACACAAACTGGAAAGCTCCAGAATGAAATATGAAAAACTCACTCTTATTCTGTGCCTTGGGCTATTCTCATTTGTTGGAGTAATGTAAAAGCCCCAAACAACTCTATCACATCTTTCTTTTATTATCATTTTTTCTTTGGTCTTTGGAAATAAAATTCAATGTTGGAGTGTATGTGTGTTTTGGAAAGTGCACAACTTGTTTCAGAGATTTGTGTGTGTGTTGCGTTTCTTAATAGATTTGCCTTTTCTACTTTGCCTTATTTACTACTTTGCACATATTCAACAGTATTCAGTACAGTATGAAGCTGTCATGATTTGAACTTCTTCCTCACATTGCCCCCTCACATAAGGCCAATGTTACAAGAAATTGAGAGAGAAAATTTGATGTCATGGTCACCATAAAGATTACACTTAGAGATGCAAAAGAAACGGAAATTCAAAGCATGTATACTTAAAACTAAATCCTACTGAATTCAGTGAGACTTACTCTCTAGTAAAGGTGCTTGGGATTGCAGCCACAGCATACTAACGGTGTAATCATAAACACTTTCTAATTCCATTTAAATCAATAGAACTACGTGGGTGTTTGCTTAGAATTGCACACAAATGTACTGCATTTCAGACTAAGAGAATCACATCTAGGGATGTCTTTTGTCCTTCCTTGTTCAGAATTCCATTCTTTAAAAAGTAAGTTTCAACTCTTATATCCATGAAAAAAATATTTTGAAATGGCATAGGAATATAGTTAGCATAACCTCTATGACACTAAATTGTTCAGGGTGGTGAAAACCAGAGAGGATCATGAGGCACTCCAAAGGGATCTGTCTAGGCTGGGTGAGTGGGCGTCAACATGGCAGATGAGGTTCAGTGTGGCCAAGTGCAAAGTAATGCACATTGGGGCCAAGAATCCTGGCTATAAATACAAGTTGATGGGGTGTGAACTGGCAGAGACTGACCAAGAGAGAGATCTTGGGGTCATGGTAGATAACTCACTGAAAATGTCAAGACAGTGTGTGATTGCAATAAAAAAAGGCCAACGCCATGCTGGGAATTATTAGGAAGGGAAATGAAAACAAATCAGCCAGTATCATAATGCCCCTGTATAAATCGATGGTGCGGCTTCATTTGGAGTACTGTGTACAATTTTGGTCATTGCACCTAAAAATATACATATTATAGCATTGGGAAAAGTGCAGAAAAGAACAACTAGAATGATTAAAGGGTTGGAACACTTTTCCTATGAAGAAAGGTTATTAATAATAGGAACTTGTGTTTATATGGGAATAACTGCAAATATTCACTAGCAGCCGAAGCCTACATTATACAGAATTTTTCCATGTATAATTATTGTAGTCTTTGGCTACTGCTGAATATTTGCAGTGATTCCCGTATAAACACAAATTCTTGTTATTAAGACTGTAAGCTCTTTGGAGTCCGGTTTGGTCCCACTTCAGAGTGATAGCAACAAACATGACTATAAATTCTTTGGATTCAATCTATTCATCCTTGGACCTGAGGAAGATTTGAAACAGTGTACTGGCTTGACCCACCATAATGCATACTTTATATTTGGGATTTGTATACTGTACATTTGTAAACAAATGAATTGTCTCTTGTAAATAAATTGTCTCTTGTGCCTGGAGCAGTGTATTTTTTATTTGTATTCTCCATGCTGGGGTCCTTTGTTTTGACTACTTTCATTGAACTCGGGGGGGGGGGTTCTAAAAGGAGAAAGGATGGGGAGTAGCTTGCAGCATTTTCTACAAGGGATGGGCATGACCTGGGAAAATGGTAGTTTGTGGTTTGTTTGATTGCATGAACCACGAACTGTGAACTTACATGAACATTTGTTTCCCAAACTGTTTCATGGTTCATTTGGTTCATTTTGTTTGGGAGGTCATAGAACAGCCTCCTTATGAGCCAGAAATGATAATAATAATAATAATAATAATAATAATAATAATAATAATAATAATAATAATAATAATAATAATAAACTTTTATTTGTATCCCGCCCTCCCCGCCGAAGCAGGCTCAGGGCGGCTAACAAGACATGATATAACCATGATTTACATAAAACAATTTTAAAATACAGTTAATAAATACATTTAAAAAATGGTTACATAAAAAGTTAAAATTACAATAAATTAAGGTGCTATGTTCAATAGATGTATTCCGATGGCTAGATATCGCTTTCAGGGCTCCTTATATGCTTGCAGAAAGAGGGTGGTTTTGCAAGCCCTACAGAACTGATTAAAGTCCTGCAGGGCTCGCACTTCCTCCGGTAGTTGATTCCACCAGTGGGGGGCCATTATGGAAGAGTGTTTAAAAAATTGTCCCACTCTGTGTGTGTGTGTGTGGGGAGGAAGGACTCCCTCAAAGCCTCCCCTAAAATCAACCACACAGCAAACAATTCTTCTTCTGCTCTCACAACTTCTCTTTTTGTGCTGCAAAGTGAAAGCAGCTGAGTCAGGGTGTGGTATACAATTTGCTTCCCTAGAGCAGAATGGGAGATCCGTCATTGGCTCCCAAAGCTGCCAGTCAAGCTATTGACAACTGCTTTGGGTGTTTCTAGAGCTCTCCACAAGCCCATCCCCAGCATTGCCTAGGAATTGACTTAATTGGCGCCAGGCTGTCTGGAGAAAAAATCACAAAAATGAACCACCTGAACATCCACGGGGAAAAGGCTGTTTGTTTTTGGGTTCAGGAATGATGCAACCAGACAAACTGGTTCAAAATGAACCATGAACCACAGCCCGGTTTGTGCTTGGTTTGTGCCCATCCCTATGTTCTACCTGTGTATGGTTTGGATCACTTAAACTGAATTATACTCTTGTTTAACAAATAAGTGAAACAAGCCAAGGATTAAAAGTCTACCTCTATAACATGCAGTTTGAGCCTAATATGCTCAGTTTTGAATAAAAAAATCCTGCCACAAGCTCTCTAGGTGGCTTAAGGCATGCCATTATCTCTGCACCTCTTTCTGCATAATACAAATTAAAAATAGTGGCCTAATTTACAGGATTACCGAGGCATGGGGCATTTGGATACCCTAATGTATTAAATATAAAATATCATTATCCTTAGTCAAGGAATTTCATATTTGCTACGACTTTTAGCATCTCAAAGTGAGAATGAAAGTGACACAATGGCAAATATGATTTGCACACCAATCAGATGTTTGAATGAACCACTTTAAAAGCTTGATAACAATTGGAGGGCAAGTACAGTGTGGGGTGATGGGGGTGACAGTAATTTGCCAGTTGACAGGCAGGGCTCATTCCTTTCTCTTCTTTTTCTGCTTTACTTGCTCTGAGGAATCAGAACATAACATTTGATACAATTCTGTGAGTTACTCATCCGAAAGGAAATCCTGAGTGAATAAGGGAAGTCATCTGAGAGCTTTTATAGGAATTCTGTACTGAAACAACTTCTTTTGTTATCTGCACAGGCTCAGAGTGACTTTTTCAACTGGAAGTGTTTGCTCTTTCAGTATATTTTTAAAGTGTAAATTGCTTCATGCTATGATGCAGGAGTCTAAAAGGGTAAATGTTCTTAAGAGTATAAAACTCACAGGACTATGCAGATGCTGGCTAATTTAGTATAGATGTGTGTGACAAACAGAACATGTAAACCTTTAACAATACAAATAACCCTGCATCTGTCCAGATCCCAGGTGTGTGGTTTCAGGTGCACTGTAAGGTCAGTAGGATTAGAACAGCACAATGTTGTTCATGCAAGCTATTATTAATTCAATATATTTTTAAAAGAAATGTGGCTTAGATTATGTGAAGAATGTGTCCATCATCAAATCATTAAAGTAGTCTCAGGACATGTTATTCCCAAGAGTTTGAAATCCATATAACAGGACGGAGAAGCAGTTTGAGTTCCTTTTGTTGTTCAGTTGCACAGTCAAGTCTGACTCTTTGCAACCCCATAGACAAAGTGATGCCAAATCCTCTTGTCTTCCACCATCCTCTGAAGTCTGCTCAAATTCATGTTAGTTACATCATTAATGCTGTCCAGCCATCTCATCTTTTGCCATCCCTTTCTTCTTTTGCCTTCTGCCTTTCCCAGCATCAGGATCTTCTCCAGTGAGTGCTCCCTTCTCATTTGGTGGTTAAAGTATTTGAACTTCAGCTTCAGCATCTCACCTCTAAGGAACAGTCAGAGTTGATTCCCTTAAGACTGACTGATTTGATCTTCTTGCAGTCCAAGGGACTCTCAAGATTCTTCTCCAGCACCACAACTCGAAAGCATCTATTCTTCTTTAATAAACTAAACTAACTAAACTTCTGCACTCGGCTTCCTTATAACCCAACTCTCACAGCCATACATTACTACTAGGAATACCATCACTTTGACTATACGGACGTTTGTTGGCAGGGTGTTGTCTCTACTTTTTATTATACTGCCTACGTTTGCCATAGCTATCCTCCCAAGGAGCAAACGTCTTTTAATTTCATGGCTACAGTCACTATCTGCAGTGATCTTGGATCCTAGGAATGTGAAGCCTGTCACTACTTCCATGTCTTCCCCTTCTATTTGCCAAGGAGTGATGGGGCCAGATGCCATGATCTTAGTTTTTTTGATGTTGAGTTTCAAGGCTACTTTTGCGCTCTCCTCTTTCACTCTCAACAAGAGGTTCTTTAGGTCCTCTTTACTTTCTGCCATTAGAGAGAGGTCATCTGCATATCTGAGGATGTTGATGTTTTTCCTGGCAATCTTACTTCTGGCTTCTGCTTCATCCAGGCTGGCATTCCACATGATGTACTCTGCATCTAAATTAAATAAGCAGAGTGACAATATACATCCTTGTCGAACTCCTTTTCCTATTTTAAACCACTCAGTTGTTCCATACTGTCTGTGGAAATTGTTGAAGGGGTGAGCGTTTGCTGTCTGTGCTCTGTCTCTGATGAGCTGTAGCCTTACAAATTAAAAAAGTGTGGGGGCAGCAGTCAGCCACAGGCAACACAGACACAGCCCCAGGCAACACAGATGCAATCAGCTACACTCAGCTACAGCCCAGTCAAAACAAACAGAAACAGCAGTTCCTCAGTCCCCAGTAAGCACAGACACCCTCAGACTCACTCCTTCCACACACTGTTGAATGGTACTGAAGCTTCCACTGAAAGCTGACCCACAAAATCTTGTTGATAGGCACAGATCCTTTCTACTGTATTTTGGTTTTGATATTAGCCACTTGTACTAGAAGATTCCAGAAATGAGTTCCAATGGTTAAAATTATTGCTAATTCTGATAAATGTCTGCTGCAAAATAATAACCACAGAAATAAACTTGGAAGAAAAATTCTCCAGCAGATTGCCAGTAAGGTTGCCATCCAAATAAACTAATCAAGTTGAACATTTGAGTTTTGAATGTATTTATTTCTACCAATATGGTTCATTTTTCAATGTCAAAAAGCAGATTCAAAGAAGCTCACAACATATTCCATAACAAAATCCCCCCAAACAGTACTTAATTAAATGGTATCTGTAAAATCTTTAGCAGTAATAAAAACAGGTTCATGGCAGCAACCACTTTCATTAAAGCCCTGCTCAATAAATCATCAACAACTGCAAATTACCTCCCTCTCCCTCTCTTTGAAGTATTTTTTGATTACCAAAAAGGTTTCATCCAATCTGTTTCTTCAAAGTCATCTGGGGCCAACTGTTCACCCCAAAGTTACCCCTAATTGTGATTACACTTTCTCAGCCACTTCTAAGTAAAATAGTAGCTTGATTCCCTTCCCCCTCCCAAGTTGGGTGATGGCTATGGATGGATTTCTTAGGGAGGGTTTCATAGCAGCTTACGACCCTTCTAAGTGTGACTGTAGACATCCTTATGCAATTGAAGCAAGAGTGCCAGTTTCTCCATATCATCATAATGTTCACAGTACTTTTTTATTTTCCCAGTAGAATTTATTTATTGCATTGCAGAGTTAATGTTCTCAGGAAGGAACAAGAAAGGGCCAAACAACACATATAACAAACATATAATAATATAAAATATGTAACCAAGCTGATATAATGGGTATGCAGATCAATTGGGCAATCCCCCTAAATACTAATATCTAAATTTTCAGTCCACTCAATCACAGCTGGCTAGACTTTGAAGAGCTCCATCACATCATTCTGGAAATTATAGCACTCATATTTATGTGACAGATGGAAAATAGTTTGGTAGGCTGCACCATAATCACATTTGGGTCCTGGTATTTTGCCAAATTTAAACCACAGGTCTGCACATCTACTATTTATATTGAATTCTACTGTTTATATTCTATTAGCCATCTTCTATACTTTACATGGTGAGTCAGATCCTGTGGGTCTCTTGTTGATGTTTATCAGCTCATGGATATCAGGTGGAACTGATGCATTTATTAATTCATTCATTCCCCAGATCAAATGTTTGTGAATACATAATTTAGGGATATCTTGTTGCACAAATTGATCTTGTTGCACTTGAGCTCTGGGAGAGAGCAGGAAAGGAGTGCTGCTGCAAGGGTGATTGTTGCTCTTTAAGAAGCCTGGGAAGCACCAGGAACCAGGATCCCTATTTTCCTTGTGTTCCCAATAAGGTAAGTAGATTTTTCAGAAGCAGAGCTACATAAACACAAACAGTTTTAAAGGAGGGACTGTATATTTAAAAAGCAATTATGAAGGTAGAATGCCAGCAGGGGGGTGGGGGCTTTCCAGTGTTTTGCACTGAGTGTCACATGTATGACTATCTGCCCACTGGACAGAAGTCTTGGGTGTGTGCTCAATGCAAGAAGTTCCTGGTCCTCAGGGAATGAGTTCTAACCCTTGAGGTCGAGGTGGCTGACCTGGAAAAGCAGAGACAGTCAGTTAGGCACTTGGAGAACACTCTCAGGGACTTGTTAGATAAGCCCCATTCTTACCATGGCAGCCCCATTGCTGCCAGGGAGCTTGAGGGTTGAGAGGGAACAGGGCACCATGCTGAGGATAAGGGGAATGAGCCCTCAGAAGGAACCTCTTCTTCAGTTGGTGAACAGGTATTCTTTTGTGCTAAGGAACCATCCCTGGGCAGGCAGGGGGGGGGGTCTTGGTAGTTGGTGATTTGATCCTTGGGCAAATAGACAGCTGGGTGGCAAAACTGTACTGATTGTGTGGTGACTTGCCTGCCTGGTGAGAAGGTAGCGGACATTATTTGTGTTGTAGATAGGCTGATAGACAGTGTTGGGGAGGAGCCAGTGGTCATGGTGCATGTTGGCACCAATGATGTGGAGAAATGCAGTTGTGAGGAAAAATTTAGGCTGCTAGGCAGCTGACTGAAGGTCAGGACCTCCAAGGTAGCCTTCTCAGAAGTACTACCTGTTCCATGTGCAGGGCTGGAGAGACAGGCACAAATTAGAAGTCTCATTGCATGCATGAGACAATGGTGTAGAGAGGAAGGGTTTAAGTTTGTTAGGCACTGGGATGCTTTTTGGAACAAGCAGGAGCTGTACAAGAGAGATGGTCTCCACTTGTCCCGAGAAGGAACCAGGATCCTGGTGCTTAAAATCAAAAAGGTAACAGGAAAGAAAGCCTGTAAGCATCCACGTAAACAAAACCCCAGATTTTCCAATTATTTTATACAATCAAATATCCTCATAGAACCATACAATACCAAAAGTGCAAATATAAGACACACCCATACACAAAGCCCATATACTCAAAGCAATAGTCTATTCTTTGGAATAAAAATCCTTGTAATTATTCCTTAAAGCTGGGACTCCGAGACATGGTGCGATGAGCTGTGAAGGTGGAGTCCTGTGCTCCAAATCTTCTCAGAGCCAGTGTAGAGATGACAAGCAGCAAGGCACAAGAACACAACAGGGATGCACTAGATGCCCTGTTTCACAATAGGCTTCTACAAGCTGCATATACAAAAGGTTAAAATTCACTAGCAAATAGATAAGTAAATAATTTGAAATTTACAAACACGTCAGGCATTCCTATACATACCTTCAAAACATTTTTACAACTTATGTGGGAGACCAACGCTCCAACTATTCTGCAGACAAAGATGGCTTTGAATAACAAAATCCACTGCACTTATAAGCTACAGGTGTAATCAATCAAATGCTCTCTTAAATATCTACAGCAGTATTTCCCACAGATCACAATACAAAGTTTACAAGGTTACAAAAAGCACGACAGATCCCAATCGCTGTTCAATCCATTGGGAACCAAGGAGTTTAATTTAAAAATCCATCACATTCCCTGCTTCAAAAGCCACTTATGCATATCCACTTTCCCATAAAGCCAAACAAGAAATTTTTCCAACACAAAAAATTTAAGATCATTTAGATTATGATGTAAATCATGAAAATGTTCTGAAAGAGGAGCTTCAGGCACAAAATTCTTCACACAGGACCTGTGTTCCAAGATGCGGGTTCGTACCGCCCGTCTGGTGCTTCCACAATATATTTTTTGACATGGACACAAAATTGTATAAATACAACCTTTAGTTGAACATGTTGTTGTATCTTTTAATTGAACTCTAAAACCTGATCTTGGATGTTGAAACTCTCTGAGTTCTAAAGATAAAGAGCAAGCGGAGCACATCCCGCATTTATGGTGCCCCCCCACTTAAGTAGGAAAGGGCATTTTCTTAAAGTCAGATCTCACCAAAGTGTCGGATAAGTTTTTTGTCCTACCGTATCCTATTTTTGGAAAATTACTACACCTAGGTAAGTCTTTTACTAGGAACCAACATTTTTAAAGAGTGTTTTGGATAGAATAAGAAATTGGAGAAAATTAAAATGCACAGGTCAGTCTATCTTTGACCCTTGAGTTTGCCCCCTCCTGGCGAGTGTCTTTGGTTAACATAGCATTTCTTGGCATAGTGCTAACTTTTCTACAAGCTGCAGTCAAAGTACACTCTGAGTATCCCCGAGCTTCAAACTGTTTACAAATTCTATTCTTTTCGGTTTCAAAATCTTCCAGACATGTAGAGTTCTGTTTTGCCCTTATAAGTTGTGAAAGAGGTAAACTTTTTTTCAGATGACTAGGATGACATGAGTCAAATCTTAAAGGCATGGTTTTATCTATTGATTTGCGATAAGGTTTCACTGCCAGCATATTATCACTGTGCTTAAAGACCAAAGTATCCAAAAAAGAAACCATGCGAACATCCGCATCCAAACTAAATCAAAAAAGTGGCAGAACAGTTTTTAAACTTGGGAAACAGCCGACAGGAGATGAAATCTCTCTGGTTCGGGAGGACTCATCTCAAAGAGATGATGGGTTAGCTGTTACTTTTCTACCAGGCAATGGATTAGAGTTGTCCACTGAGATGGTGACAAACAGTATGGACTATCTGCCAAAGTCTCGAGGCAGCAGGAGGAAGGTTGCCAACCTAACTTGCCTGTGAAATTATAGATTTGTATACAAATGCAAGAAGTGTCTGAGGTAAAATCGGGGAGTTGGAATGCTTACTATTGGAGGAAAACATAGACATTGTGAGTATTTCAGAAACTTGGTGCAATGAGAAGCATCAGTGGGAGATGGTGATTCCTGGATATAAATTATATCGGAAGGATAGGGAGGGGAGTGTTGGAGGTGGGGTGGCTCTGTATGTCAGAGAAGGTATACAGTCCAGTAAGATTGAGAAGGTCAGAGAATTAGATTCCCATCTAAAAATGCTTTGGGTTGAAATAGTGGGAACAAAAGTAAATTTAACTATAGGAGTTTGTTATCGCCCATTGGATCAAAAGATAGAGGACGATTATAATATGATGAAAGAATTAAAAATAGTGGCTAAACATAACAACTGTGTCATAATAGGTGATTTTAACTACCCACAGTTTGATTGAGTCAATATGAATTCTGGTCGGGAGAAAATGATTGAGTTTCTAGACACTCTCAATGACTGTGCTATGGAGCAGATGGTCACAGAACCTACCAGGGGTGGGGCGATCCTAGATTTGGTCCTAAGTAAAGCCCAAGACCTGGTGAGAGATGTAAAAGCGATTCCACCGCTTGGGAGCAGTGACCATAATGTTATTGATTTCACCATTTGTATAAATAGGGAGTTGCCCCAAAAGACCAACACAATCATTTTTAACTTTTAAAGGGGTAAATTTTCTGACATGAGGAGGCATGTGAAGAGGAAACTGAAAGGAAAGATAAAGAGAGTCAAAACCTTTGGGGAAGCTTGGAGACTATTTAAAACTACAATCCTATAAACTCAGATAAAATATATACCACAAATTAGAAAAGACGCAAATAGGTATAAGAAAAAGCCTGCATGGTTAACAAAGTAACGGAAGCTGTAAAAGGCAAGAAGGATTCCTTTAAGTGATGGAAAGCTACTCCAAGTGAGGTTAATAAAAGGGAACACGAGCTGTGGCAAATCAAATGCAAGACTGTGATCAGGCAGGCAAAAAGGGACTATGAGTAGCATATTGCAGAAAAAGTAAAGACCAACAATAAAAATTTCTTCAACTATATTAGAAGCAGGAAACCAGCCAGGGAGGCAGTGGGACCCTTGGATGGCCAAGGGGTCAAAGGATTACTAAAGAAGGATAGGGAAATGGCTGAGAAGCTGGATGCATTTTTTGCCTTCGTCTTCACGGTGGAAGATGAGAAGTGTTTGCCCACTCCAGAACTGCTAATTTTGGAAGGGGTATTGAAAGACCTGAGTCAGATTGAGGTGACAAGAGAGGAGGTCCTACAACTGATAGACAAATTAAAAACTAATAAGCCACCAGATCCAGATGGCATACATCCAGGAGTTTTGAAAGAACTCAAAGGTGAACTTGTGAATCTCCTGACAAAAATATGTAATCTTTCATTGAAATCTGCCTCCGTTCTTGAGGACTGGAAGGTAGCTAATGTCACCCCCATCTTTAAAAAGGGTTCCAGAGGAGATCCGGGAAATTACAGGCCAGTCAGTCTGACTTCAATACCGGGAAAGTTGGTAGAAACCATTATCAAGGACAGAATGAGTAGGCACATTGATGAACACATTATAGAGGAAGACTCAGCATGAGTTCTGTAAGGGAAGATCTTGTCTCACTAACCTGTTAGAGTTCTTTGAGGGGGTGAATAAACATGGGGACAAAGGGGACCTAATAGATGTTATTTACCTTTACTTCCAGAAAGCTTTTGATAAAGTCCCTTATCAAAGGAACTTGCTTAGTAAACTCAAGAGTCATGGAGTAAAAGGACAAGTCCTCTTGGGGATAAATTACTGACTAATTAAAAGGAAGCGGAGATTGAGTATAAATGGGCAATTTTCACAGTGGAGGGTGGTAAGCAGTGGGATACCGCAGGGCACAGTACTGGGTCCAGTGCTTTTTAACTTGTTCATTAATGATTTGGAATTGGGAGTAAACAGTGAAATGGCTAAGTTTGTGGTTGACACTAAATTGTTCAGGGTGGTGAGAACCAAAGAGGATTGTGAGGCGCTCCAAAGGGAATTGTCGAGGCTGGGTGAGTGGGCGTCAACGTGGCAGATGAGGTTCAATATGGCCAAGTGCAAAGTAATGCACATTGGGGCCAAAAATCCTAGCTATAAATGCAAGTTGATGGGATGTGAGCTGGCAGAGACTGACCAAGAGAGAGATCTTGGGGTCATGGTAGATAACTCACTGAAAATGTCAAGACAGTGTGTGATTGCAATGAAAAAGGCCAACGCCATGCTGGAAATTATTAGGAAGGGAATTGAAAACAAATCAGCCAGTATCATAATGCCCCTGTATAAATTGATGGTGCGGCCTCAATTGTAGTACTATGTACAATTCTGGTCACCATGTCTTAAAAAAGATATTATAACATTGGAAAAAGTGCAGAAAAGGGCAACTAGAATGATTAAAGGGTTGAAACTCTTTCCCTATGAAGAAAGGTTAATACGCTTGGGGCTCTTTAGCTTGGAGAAACGTTGACTGCAGGATGACATGATAAAGGTTTACAAGATTATGCATGGGATAGAGAAGGCAGAGAAAGAAGTATTTTTTCCCTTTCTCACAATACGAGAACTCGTGGGCATTCAATGAAATTGCTGAGCAGTTGGGTTAGAACTGATAAAAGGGAGTACTTCTTCACCCAAAGGGTGAGTAACATGTGGAATTCACTGCCACAGGAACTGGCGGCGGCTACAAGCATAGACAGCTTCATGAGGGGAATAAATAAGCATATGGAGCAGAGGTCTATCAGTAGCTACAGCTTATTGATGGAATTCTCTGTCTGGGGCAGTGAAGCTCTGTATTCTTGTGCTTGGGAGGGGGGGGTACTGTGGCAGATCTTCTGGCCCCACTGGTGGATCTCTTGATGGCACTTGGTTTTTCTGGCCACTGTGTGACACAGAGTGTTGGAATGGATGGGCCATTGCCTGATCCAACATGGCTTCTCTTATGTTCTTAAATTATTGCCATGGCTTCCAACCCTTTAACCAAATTAGATGGGGTGGTGGCCAGCTGAATATTGACTTGGGAACATCAGAGATGTATAGATTGAAAAGAACTGGAGCAAGATCCTAGCCCTGGGGTAGACCATAGCTCTGCCTAGCTTGTGTTTTCATGGTGAACCATGGATAATACTAAAGAGCCAGAATGACTGGCTGCCAGGCAATTGTAGGATCTAAACTACCCACATGAAAACAATCCAGTAGGAAAAATCATGTGTGCTACCAACTGACAGAGGTGCATTTATACTTTGTGGTCTCTTTTCATTTGTGGAATTCCTGAACTAGTAAATCTTGTACAATTGAGGAACTTCAAAATGCATAACACTGGCTGAAGCCCCAAAGCTGTTTCAGCACTTAAAAAGGCATAGGAGTGGGGAACATGATCACCCGGTCCATTTGCACTGTGGGCCAGATCAGGTTCAAGCCCATCTGCCATTTTCAGATTTTTTTAAAAATGGTGTCTGCAACCTTGGGTTGGATTTGTGGTTCCCATAATGTCTTGTTTGTCCCTTTCTTGTTCTTTCCTGAGAACAGCAAACAGAAATCTGTTCTGGGTGATATGAGAAAGAGACAGGAGATGACAGGGATAAGGTAGTCTGTCAATGAAATCTGTCAAGCATTTATCTCTACCCTCTCCAGTGGGTAGATTCTTTTATCCTTTAGCCCTATCACTTCCTCTTTTCCCAGGTCATCATTTTTCATGTTCAGAGTTGAAGTCCCAATCCAGAAATAATAATAAGTGCAGCTGACCTGCCTTAATGTTTTTCTTCTTTGGCAACAGAAAGCTTTACAATTATGGTAAGATGTTCTTTTGTGATAGTCTTCTACAACAATTTGTTTCTCACAGGAATTGAATAATCTCATCCTATAAAATGAAGGCAGGTTCCCAGTAAATCCATTGCAATATGATACACTACACACATGCAAGTTTCTTCTGGTGTTTTAAAATGAGGCAATAGGTAATGAAAATCTAACCAGCTAGATGGTTTATTAGAACTTGAAAAAGGGAAAGACATTTTAGAACAAGCAGAAGAGGCTGAAGTGAACCAGATCTATGAAGATTTATAACACCTTCTATAAAGAACACCAAAAAAAGATATGCTCCTCATCATAGGGGACTGGAATGCCAAAATAAGAAGTCAAAAGGTAACCAGAACAACTGGCTAGTTTGGCCTTGGAGAATAAAATAAAGCGAGGCAAAGGCTAATAGAGTTTTGTCAAGAGAAGAAGCTCTCTTCCAACAGCACTCTCTTTATTATACTGCCTTCGTTTGCCATAGCTATCCTCCCAAGGAGTAAATGTCTTTTAATTTCATGGCTACAGTCACTATCTGCAGTGATCTTGGATCATAGGAATGTGAAGCCTCTCTTCCAACAACACTCTCTTCCAACAACCTAAAAGGCGACTCTACACATGGACATCACCTGATGGGCAACACAGAAATCAGATTGATTATATACTCTGCAGTCAAAGATGGAGAAGCTGCAGTCAAAGATGAAGTCAGCAAAAACAAGCTGACTGGAGATGACTGGCTCAGATCATGAGCTACTCATTGCAAAATTCAGGCTTAAACTGAGGAAAAGTGGGGAAGCCATTAGGCCATTCAGGTTTGACCTTGATCACATCCTTTATGAATATACAGTGGGGGTGAACAATGGGTTTAAGGAACTAGAGTTGATAGACAGAGTGCCTGAAGAACTATGGATGGAGGTTCGTGACAATGTACAGAAAGCAGCAATCAGCACCATCCCAAAGAAAAAAAAATGCAAGAAAGCAAAATGGCTGTCTGATGAGGCTTTACAAATAGCTGAGGAAAGAAGGAAAGCAAAAGGCAAAGGTGAAAAGGAAAGATTTACCCAGCTGGATGCAGATTTCCAGAGAACAGCAAGGAGAGATAAGGAGGCCTTTCTGAAGGAACAATGCAAAGCAATAGAGGATAATGGGAAGGACAAGAGATCTCTTCAAGAAAATTGGAGAAATGAAGGGAACGTTTTGTGCAAAGATGGCCATGATAAAGGACAAAAATGGTAGGGACCTAACAGAAGCAGAAGAGATTAGAAAGAGGTGGCAAGAATACACAGAAGAATTATACAAGAAGGATCTCAATGTCCTTGACAACCATGATGGTGAAATCGCTGATCTTGAGCCAGACATTCTGGAGTGCAAAGTCAAATGGGCCTTAGAAAGCATTAGATGACGGTAGCCCAGTTGAGCTATTCAGAGTCCTAAAAGACGATGCTGTTAAAGTGATGCACTCATTATGTCAGCAAATCTGGAAAACAAAACAGTGGCCACAGGATTGGAAAAGTTCAGTTTATATTCCAATCCCAAAGAAGGGTAGTGCCAAGGAATGTTCAAACTATTGCACCATTGCACACATTTCACATGCCAGCAAGGTCATGTTAAAAATCCTACAAGCTAGACTTCAGCAGTATGCAGATCAGGAACAACCAGAAATTCAAGCTGGGTTTCGAAGTGGTAGAGGAACTAGAGATCAAATTGCCAATATTCACTGGATTATGGAGAAAGTATCAGAGTACCAGAAAAATGTCTACTTCTTTTTCATTGACTTCGCTAAAGCCTTTGATTGTGTGGAACACAACCAACTGTGGCAAGTCCTTAAAGAGATGGGAGTACCAGACCACCTCACATGTCTCCTGAGAAACCCTGTGTAAAGGTCAAGAAGCAACTGTCATGGATCTGTTCAGGCTGGATGAGTGGATGTCAACGTGGCAGATGAGGTTCAATGTGGCCAAGTGCAAAGTAATGCATATTGGGGCCAAAAATCCCAGCTACAAATACAAGTTGATGGGTTGTGAACAGGCAGAGACTGACCAAGAGAGAGATCTTGGGGTCATGGTAGATAACTCACTGAAAATGTCAAGAGAGCGTGAGGTTGCAATAAAAAAGGCCAACGCCATGCTGAGAATCATTAGGAAGGGAATTGAAAACAAATCAGCCAGTATCATAATGCCCCTGTATAAATCAATGGTGCGGTCTCATTTGGAATACTGTGTACAATTTTGGTCACCACACGTCAAAAAGGATATTATAGCCTTGGAAAAAGTGCAGAAATGGGCAACTAGAATGATTAAAGATTTGGAACACTTTCCCTATGAAGAAAGGTTAAAATGCTTGGGGCTCTTTAGTTTGGAGAAACGTTGACTGCGGGGTGACATGATAGAGGTTTACAAGATTATGCATGGGATGGAGAAAGTAGAGAAAGAAGTACTTTTCTCCCTTTCTCACAATACAAGAACTCGTGGGTATTCAATGAAATTGCTGAGCAGCCGGGTTAGAATGGATAAAAGGAAGTACTTCTTCACCCAATGGGTGATTAACATGTGGAATTCACTGCCGCAGGAGGTGGTGGCAGCTACAAGCATAGCCAGGTTCAAGAGGGGATTGGATAAAAATATGGAGCAGAGGTCCATCAGTGGCTATTAGCCACAGTATATTATTGGAACTGTCTGGGGCAGTGATACTCTGTATTCTTGGTGCTTGGGGCGGAGGCAAAGTGGAAGGGCTTCTAGACCCACCTGTGAACCTTCTGATGGCACTTGGGTTTTTGGGGGGGCCACTGTGTGACACAGAGTGTTGGACTGGATGGGCCATTGGCCTGATCCATCATGGCTTCTCTTATGTTCTTATAGTTCTCTGGCCCTGATACCAGGATCACTTGGACTTTTAGTTACAATGGACACTGGTAGCTTAAAATTCATATGGCTACTGTGTTATGGATATTCAGTCTTGCTGGACTATAAGCATTTGGCCTTTGTGACAGCCCCGATATGAACCTCTACCCTGTATAGACTGGTAACCGGAAAAAAGCACAAAGGAAAAAAGCCCAAAGAAAAAACCCCATGGACATAAACGGTCATATTCACATGCAACAAGAAGTGACCATTTTGTTATCAATGAACTTTATTAAGAAGGAAAAAACAATCCTTTTGAACCCTGGTGGGTATTTTGGGGAGAGGCACTGGATGCTATGCTGCAAATTTGGTGCATCTACCTCAAAAAACAGCCCCCCAGAGCCTGAGATACCAGTGGATTAATTCTCCATTATACCATGTTTTAATTAATTCCGACTATGTTTATTGATTTCTTCCAGATACTTGCCATAGTCAGTTCTGCTTAGCTTCTTAGATCTATGAGGCCTTAACTACTGCTATTTAAGAAAGAGAAGCTATCACAGAGCTGGCAGTAATTTGCCTAACCCAAAAACCATACATTTTGACATTCCTGAAAAGTATAGGCAACTGATACTTCACGATTCTGATGTGGAAAAAATCAGACAGAATTCTGATTTTAGGTGATAGAGATCTTATGCTTGAATTAAAGAAAGATACCATCTATGGAGATGGCACCTTTGATAAAGTGCCAAATATGTTATACCAACTGTACAGATGGCATGCCAAGGTGGATAATTCATACGCACCATGTATTTACATTTTACTTCAAAAAAAGAACATGGACACCTATAATAGAATGTTTGAAATAATGAAGCTATTGATTCCAGATAAACTGTTGTGGGGGGCACAATGCTCTTAATATCTTGTTCCATTTCATTCATCCCAGTGTGTGGTCTCTATTCGATGGACTGCAGAGGGACATGTCTTGTCACAAACTAACATTGACTAATGCATGGGCAGGTCACCTAGAGGTAGAAAAGAGGAAATATGAGGAACTACAAATATATGATTGCCACTTCTGTGCAACAATATGAGCAGGTGGAATATAAACTTAGTTGCTTAAGGAGATTGGCTAATTTGCTATGAAGAATTATATCTGAGTTATTGTTGTTAAACAATTGTTGCTTTTATTATTAGGGTTAGATAGTCTATTGTCATGGTCACTGGGTGTGCCACAATGTATTGCAATTAAAAATGTTTGACAAATTGTAAATGAATAAAGTATTTAATTCTATGAGCCCCCCAAAAAGGTGCCCCTATCCTTCATTATTTCCTGTGGAGGGAAGGCATTTAAAAGGAGCGTGGTCCCTTTAGATGTGATGGCCAGAACTCCTTTTGGAGTTCAATTGTGCTTGTCACAACCTCGCTTCTGGCTCCACCCCAAAATTCTCAGATATTTCTTGAATTGGACTTGACAACCTTATTCCCTATTCCATGGCAACCCTATTCTACAATTATAAACATCTATTGTACTTTACATATTTTTCCATGGAGGCTTTTTTCCATGGGGGCTTCTTTCAGTATGGACTTTTTTCCGTGTGGGCTTCATTCCATGTGGATATTTCCATGTGGGCATATTTCCATGTGGGCATATTTCCATGGGGGCTTTTTTTCCTATGAACATTTATGTCCATGTTTTTTTTTCCCTTTGGGCTTTTTTCCTTTGTGCTTTTTTCCTAGAACCCTCTTGAGTATTACTTATGACCAAGTCCAGGATCACCTCCCCCCTGCTAGGTTCTTTCACCATCTGATCCATAGCACAGTCATTGAGAGTGTCTAGAAACGCAATCTCTTTCTCCTAATTTGAACACATATTGACTCAATCTATTTGTGATTAGTTAAAATCAGCTATTACCCCCCAGTCGGAAGAACGAGACAACATGGTGAATTGGGAAAATAAACAGGGCAACTTTATTGAACAACCATAGCATGGGGCAACCTAAACTACTGGACAGGCCAAGGAAAACCCCTGACCCTTCCCTGTCCGGACAGGGCGAGCCACCCAGCCCCTGGCAGTAGCCAGTTTGTACTGGCTAATGCCAGGCCGGCGAAGGGCCGGGAATACCCTCAAGTGGCCATGCCGCACACCCAGGAGCAGCCTGCCAAAGGAGAAAACCCTATGGCGGGCACCATAGCAGAGAGCCATACAGCCCAGCTACCGTCCCATCCCGCCACTTCCCCTGAAACAAGGAAAACAGAGGGTGCTCACCGGTTACCTACATAGCCCAAATCAAACTCCTGCCACCACAGTGCCAAGCCTCAGCTTAGGCACTTGGGCCCACCGGTTGGCCCAAGGCCAACCGAAGCCCCAGCTGTAGTTCGTGCAAAAATGCCCTGTTGCCTTTTACAGACAGGTGGACATCATCCTGCTGATATAGGTCCGCCAACTCCGATCTTATGGTGGGGTGAGGCAGGTAACCACCAAGACCTCCACACAGTGCCTTCATGATCACACTGTTGGCCTTTTGCCTAGCCCTTTCAAACCCAGCAAGGTCCCAGGCAGCCCTCCAGACCCTGCACGGAAGGATGGCGGACCACGAAATCAGCACCTCGGGCCACCTGCTCTGTATCTCCTGGAGATCCTCAATCGCCTGCAGTGAAAGGGCCCTCCCTTTCAGCAAGCCAAGATCGTTGCCACCGAGGTGGATAACCAAAACATGAGGCGGAGGACCAGTCCTCCCCTGGAATAGGACAGGCAGAAGCCCGGCCCACCAAAGGCCCCAGCGCCCCTGCCACTCAACTACAGCCCACTCACTGATCCCCAATTGCATTCCAATTGGGGAGCGCTGCGCCTGGTGGGCCGCCCAAAACACCATGCTGTGGCCAGCAATCAAAATCCTCTGCCTCTCACGCTGCACCACAGCACCTAGAAAACAGAAAGAAACAGAGTGAACAACCCAACACCAGAAACACACCAGCACCCAGGCCTTATTGGGCATCTAGCAGGCGAACGTAGCCCTTGTAAGCCGCAGACCTCCAACGGCCCACCCGCTGTATGGCCGGTCCTGGATACCCCATAGCAGCAGCGGTGGATGCCGCCCCAATGCAAAAAGCGTGGGTCCCAAATCTGACCCCTCCTAAAACCCAAGCTTCTCCAAAGCCCTACTGGTGATTGCCCAGAACTGAAACTTGGTCAACGGTGACAGATCTTCATGACAGAATAAGGGACCCACCTTCTCACCCCGTACCGCAATATACCACTTCAAGGCGAGCACTGGGCAGATTCCCTGGTCCTGGCACAAACCCTAGGTGATCACAACACCCTTCTGCTTTTGATCTGTCTTGGACCTCCATACCCTAATAGATACTTGGTCACCCTCCAATTTTAAATCACCCAAATGAAGGGCACGACCAGAACAGTTGTGGCGCGAGCTAACCACCTGTTCGCTAACTCTGAGTGCCCCCAAAAAGGCTGTCATTGCCGCAGCCTGGAACAATAAAGCCTCAAACATGGAAGAACAAACTCTGGACCACACCTCATGCAATCCCCTCAAAACTGAAGGAGAAAAGGGATGCCGGGTGTCAGGCCAAGGGCCCTGCTCCCGGGCCCAACCTTCCAACATCTTGCAAAGCCTGAAATCGCCTGAGGCATCGGCCAGTCCCTTTATTTTACTGGTAAATGCTAAAGCTGCCAACTTAGCCCGTATAGACTTAACTACAAGCCCCTTACCTTTTAAGTGAACGCAGAACTGCATGAGGTGTGACGCTGGGATGGGCCAATGCCCGCCCAACCCTACCTGTTCCCTAAATGTTTGTAACTGCTTGACTGAGTGATTATATGCCTTTCTGGTACTGGGCACCAAAGCTAACTGCATTGTGTGGTCAGCCTCAACTCTCCAAGCTGCCACATCTTGGGGGCATCTGTACCGGCAGAAGGTCGGCCTCTGGTGAGAGCTGTCGAAATCGCTCCATCTGCCAGCGAGACAGAGCGTCCGCCACACCATTGCAAACACCAGGCACATGCTTGGCAAGGAATAAAATGTTCAGGCGTAAACAACGTAAAGTGAACGCCCTAACCAAGCTCATCACCAGTGCAGATCTGGAGGTTAGAGTATTAATAACATGGACTACAGCCAGGTTGTCACACCAGAAATGCAGGACATGGTCAGCCAATTCCGCCCCCTACAACTGCACAGCAACAACTATAGGAAAAAAACTCAAGAAAGGTTAAATTACGACACAGTTCGCTGCTCAACCACTCGCTAGGACAACCTTCCGTGCACCAATGTCCGCGAAAGTATACCCCAAAACCAATGGAACCAGCAGCATCCGAAGTAATCTGCAGATCGACCTCAATCCTCATATCCTCATGCCAAAAGGATACCCCATTATAAGAGGACAGAAACTGCTTCCATACCTCAAAATCCTGTCGCATTCCCACGCTGATCCTGATCCAATGGTGGGGCATTCTTAACATACCCATGGCGTCACAGAGTCACCGTAAAAATGCCCTACCCGGGGCCACCTTTACATGCAAAGTTAAGATGGCTCACAATTTGCTGCAGCTCAAGTAGTGAAATCTTCCATCTACCCCTCAAGGCTGCAAGTTTCAACCTTAGGTCCGTGATTTTATCCTCCGGCAGCCGTGAAGCCTGCCGCGCAGTGTCTAACTCAATACCGAGAAAAGTCAAGACCAATGAAGGGCCCTCCGTCTTTTCATGGGCCAGCGGGACTCCAAGGTCCTCAGCCAGCCATAAAAAAGAATGAAGCAGCCGTGCGCACTGGTCCGACCCGCGTGGGCCAACAAACAAAAAATATCCAGATAATGAACTGAATTAACTGAGCCCGACCATTTATGTAGAGCCCATTCCAAAAAGGTGCTAAAACGTTGAAAGGCAGAACAGGATATAGAGCAACCCATGGGTAAAGCCCTGTCCATGTAATATTTGCCTTCAAACATAAAACCC
This sequence comes from Heteronotia binoei, assembly GCF_032191835.1. Taxonomy (NCBI): domain Eukaryota; kingdom Metazoa; phylum Chordata; class Lepidosauria; order Squamata; family Gekkonidae; genus Heteronotia; species Heteronotia binoei. The sequence goes on along the minus strand of NC_083243.1, from coordinate 110,098,468 downwards.
AAAAGTTCAAAGTTTAAAGTAATCAGGGTGCACCGGCAGAAGGCGAAATGTCAACTTAATGTCGCACTTCGCCAATTGTAACAGTCAGTTACAAATTGACTTCAGTTAGCAGTCCTCTCAAGATCTGTTCTGCTTTGTTTCTTTTATTTATTTATTTTTAACTTTATTACATAGTAGTCACTCTCTAGTTATACTGGTAACTAGCGGTGTGTGTTTGGCTAAATCTCTATCCCTGGTGGGAGCTGTGTTGGTTTGGAGAGTCCTTTGAGGCTCCTGCGGCTTTTCAAAGCGTGGTAATTTTGGGGGCTGTTTCCAAATTTTCCCCATGGGGAACCGTGTTGTAATTTCGAGGCTGTTTCTAATTTTTCCCCGTGGGAGCCGTATGGTATTTGGAGTCAGTCTCTATTTTTCTCCGTGGGAGCCGTGTTGTATTTGGGGGCTGCTCCTGCAACCTCCTTAAGGCGGCTGCCATTTTTTAGAAGGTCCCTGCTTTGTGTGGTGCGGCAGCCATTTTGGGTCACCTTCCTTCTTCAGGAGAAGGAGGCCATTTTGTGGGTCTGCCTTTTGGGTGTTAGTTGCCCTTTAAGTGGTGTAGTTATTCTTTGGGGCAAGGATGTCAGGGAAAAAAGGGGCTGGCAAATCAAAGGGTAAGCAACCTGCGCCAAAGGCCCCTGAGGCCCCTGCCAAGAGGCCTACACCTCCGCTTTCATCATCTGACGAGGAAGGTGATGAGGTGGTTAATATGAATATTGTGCAAAGGCTTCGAGCGCTGGAGGAAGCATCTGTTTTGCCTCCTGTTGAAGGGGTTGTGGTAGAAGCGGCGAACAAAAGGGTGATCCAGGTGAATGTTTTAATCAGGCTGTCTATGCTTGAGGGCAGGTCTGGTGCACTCTTCACTGGTCTTGGAGGTCTGGATGGTGGAGCGGTCCCGTCGACAGGAGCTGCTGGAACGGGGTCATCAATGGTGCCTTCTGGATTTACTGGTAAGGCTGGTGAGTTTTCTCAGGCCTTTGTGGGGTCTGTCTGGCCTTGGGGGCCTTGAGGGCAGGCTTTGCTTGCTGGACAGGCCTTCCCGGCTGTGGGTGTGGGGTGCCCTTCCCTACAGGTGCCAGCCAGTTGTCAAACTGGGCTTGGCCAGCCGGACAGTGTGGCCCTTATGGTGCTTGGCTGGGCATGGAGCAACAGGGTTTGGCAGGTTCCTTTATGGGGAGTTGGGGTGCACCATCCCCTTATGGAGCGGTTCCGTTTACCGCCTTACCTTGGGGATGTGGCTTTGCCTTTGGGGGACCATTTGTTGCTCACAACTAGGGAAATTTTTTTTAAAGGGAGATATTATGTAGATATTTTGTAGATATTTTCTCCCTCCTTTTTTGGGAGTTGGAGAAAAAGGACAAGGAAGATTTAGATGAGAAAGAAAAAGAAAAATTGAAGAAGCTCAAGGTGGAGCAGACCTGGGCTAATTGGCTACTGGGGTTTTTTATCTATGCTGGAGTGATTGTGCAGGCTCAGCCATGGAGGGTAGCTTTCCTTATACAATACATGGATATAATCTATAAGGGGTACTCGGCCTTTAGTGCGCCCACCTGGCTGCAGTATGACGAAGAGTTCAGGATGAGGGATGCCTTGTACCCTTTGCTGCAGTGGGACCGCATTCACCAGCAGCTGTGGCTGCAGGTTATGTCTCCAGCATGGCCAAATTTAGGTGACCGCTCTGACAGCGGTCATTTGGTGGCCAAGTCTGGTGTAGGCTCTTTAGCTTTGGCAAGTTCTTCCCACAGTTTTGCGAGGCTGCTTTGTTGGGAGTTCAGTTCGCAGGGAGTGTGTAATCGAAAGGCCTGCCAGTTTAAGCACCAATGCTTCATTTGCGGCAAACCTCACTCATTTAATAACTGTCCGAAAGTCCGGGGGGTCCAAGAGTCACAAGAAGTCAGGAATTGGTGGAGGAAACAATCAAGTTGGAAAAGGGGCCCAGCTGGATAAAGGTGTGTCCTCTCGAGCACTGGCTATCTAGGTACCCGAGAAGGGATGATAGTGGCTACATGTTAAAGGGTTTTAAGTTTGGGTTTAGGATCCCTTTTCAAGGTACCCGGATTCCATTTATGTCAGGGAATCTTACCTCAGTTAAGGGGCTAGAGCAGGTCATTAAAGATAAAATTGCCAAGGAGTTGGCTGAGGGTAGGATTTTGGGCCCCTTTTTCACACACCCCTGTGCATAACCTTAGGGTTTCCCCCTTGGGGGTGGTTCCTAAAAAGGCACTTGGTGAATTTCGTTTGATTCACCATCTTTCCTTCCCCAAAGGGAAGTCTGTTAATGATGGGATTCCCGAGTACTTATACTCAGTCAGGTATACCAGCTTCAACCAAGCTGTTGCCATGGTGCAACGCTGTGGGGTGGGTGCAGAGTTGGCAAAATGCGATATTAAATCTGCATTTCGCCTTTTACCAGTTCATCCTGGTGACTTTGAGCTCTTGGGCTTCGCTTTTGAGGGCCAATTTTACATGGACAGAGCATTGCCAATGGGCTGCTGTGTATCGTGTTCAGCTTTTGAGTGTTTCAGCACATTCTTGGAATGGGCTGTGTGTGAGAAAGTGGGTTTGCAGGACGTCATTCATTATTTGGATTACTACCTTTTTGTATGTCTGGTGGGGAAGGGGAATTGTGCTCGACTGCTCTCTGGCTTCATGGAGCTGGCTGCAGAGCTTGGGGTACAGCTAGCTAAGGAGAAAACGGAGGGTCTGGCTCAAAAACTGATCTTTTTAAGGATCGAGCTGGACACTCTGGCGCAGCTGTCTAGGATCGCTTTACAAAAAATAGTAGATTTAAGGAACAGGATTCATTCTTTTCTTAGTAAGCGGAAGGCCACCCTGCATGAGTTGCAGCAACTAGTCAGCCACCTTAACTTTGCTTGCAAAGTGGTTGCTCCGGGGTGGGCCTTCCTTTGTAGGCTCTGTGATGCTATGGCAGGCCTCCGCTTGCCTCAGCACAGAACACGGGTTACCAGCAGCATGAGGGATGATTTGCGGGTTTGGTGGGAGTTTTTGAAGTCCTTCAGTGGGGTCTCATTTTGGAGAGAAGACATGAGGCTTGAAGCCGAGCTGTAGGTCATGTCTGATGCTGCTGGGTCTTTGGGTTCTGGAGTCTATTTCCACAGACATTGGTGTGCTGATGGGGGGGGAGGGGTGGGCTCCTTCTTGGGTATCCTGCCCCCCCAGGGAAAGTGTATGCACAATACATAGCCTCTCCTTCCCGGTGCAGTGAACACCGCGTGGTCACTGTCTGGCTATGCCTGGCAGATGGTCACTGCAATGGCCTCTCCTGCATTACTGCATCTGTGGCAACACCTTCCCGCTGGTCCCCCCCGTTTCTCACAGAGTTTGCCACATCATGGTGTGACCGAATGTCCGGCAGTATAACCAGATGGGCAGACTGGGCTCACCAACCTCGCCAACCAAGAGAAGGAAAACTCTAACATCAAACCCGGGCAGATAGAGCTCATTAATGTAACACCTACCACCTGGAGGACTCGCTGCCGGCGTCCCGGCTTACTGGGCCATGGCAGATGAGCCCAAGGTGAAAGGGTGGAGCCAGTACCGCGCACACTGTGCTTCACCTAAAAATTCCTCTGCGCAGGCCTGAAGGGCATATCCACATCCACAACCCACAACACACCAAGTCCTGCAGCGATGGGCAAGGGGCGAAACGGCAGGTGGAAGATGCCACTGGAAGCCGCAGTCCCGATCCTGCATGTAGGCGGTTCAGGGTATTGGTCGCCTGATGCTGACCCGGAGACGAAAGCATCTTTCGGCAGCACCCTGAACGACCAAGCAGCCTTATCTAGGGACAGCACTGCTTGCTCCACACGGAGAGGGGCCTAGAAAAGGTGGCCTAAACAAAGCTCGTCTCCCCCACCCCAGTTGGCTAGCCGCGGTCAACGGGCATCCTTACTTGCGGTCAAAAAATAACAACAAAGAAAAGGCATGCACCTGCCTCACAAAGTGTGCAAAGACTTAAGCTTGCGTGTTGGAACATCAGAACCATGCTTGACACAGTAGACAGTGGTCGCCCTGAACGACACTCTGCTCTAGTTGCCCACGAACTTCTCAGGTTGAATATTGACATAGCAGCTCTCAGTGAGGTCTGTTTCCCTGAAGAAGGTAGTCTTCAAGAACACAGTGCTGGCTATACCCTCTACTGGTCGGGTAAGTCAAAGGCTGAGAGCCGCCTTTCTGGCGTTGGCTTCATGGTCAGGAACTCCATTGCCTCCAAACTTGAAAACCTGCCAACAGGTCACTCAGATCGCATCATGTCCATGCGCCTCCCACTTCAAAACAAGCAGCATGCAACCCTCTTCAGTGTGTATGCCCCAACCCTTCAAGCAGATCCTGCAGAAAAGAACAAGTTCTATGCTGATCTACGCAACCTCGTACGGAAGACCCCTACAGAGGACAAGGTGATCATCCTTGGCGACTTCAATGCCAGAGTAGGTAAAGACTCGGAAGCCTGGAAAGGAGTACTTGGCAAACACGGCATTGGCAACTGCAATGATAACGGGCGCCTCCTGCTAGAATTCTGCACGGAGCACCAGCTCACCATCACCAACACTATCTTTCAGCAGAAGAACAGCCTGAAGACAACCTGGATGCACCCACGGTCCAAGCACTGGCACCTTATCGACTACATTCTGGTGCGCCAGAGAGACCTTCGAGTTGTCTTACAAACCCGAGTAATGCCCAGTGCGGAATGTCATACGGATCATCGTCTTGTACGCTGCAATCTCCGTCTTCACTTTAAACCCACACCCAGGAGAGGAGGTATCCCTCGGAGGAAGCTTCAGGTTGGCAGCCTTCAGTCAGCCGAAGTTAAAGCTGCCTTCCAGGCAAAACTCCAGTCAAGAATTGAGGACCCCAGTTGCCCCACAGACCCTTCTCCAGAAGCACTCTGGGAACACCTAAAAACTACCATCCTGTCAATCTCTGAAGAAGTCCTCGGGTTCTCCAAAAGAAAGAACAAGGACTGGTTTGACGAGAACAATCAAGAGATCCAAGAATTACTAGCAAAAAAGAGATCTGCCTACCAAGCACATCTTGCTCAGCCCTCCTGTCCTGGGAAAAAAGCAATCTTTCGCGCTGCATGTAGCATCCTCCAGCGCAAGCTTCGAGACATTCAGAAAGAGTGGTGGACCAAGCTTGCTGAGAGAACCCAGCTGTGTGCAGACACTGGTGATTTAAGAGGGTTCTATGAAGCCCTGAAGGCAGTATATGGCCCATCATATCAGGCTCAGAGTCCCTTGCGTAGTGCAGACGGCCAAGTACTCCTCACAGACAAGGCATCCATACTGAATCGGTGGTCGGAGTATTTTCAGGCTCTCTTCAGTGCCAACCGCGTAGTTCAAGATTCAGCAATCCACCTCACCCCACTTCAACCAGTGAAAACAGAGTTGGATGAGATCCCCACCCTAGAAGAGACTGTTAAAGCCATCAAGCAACTGAAAAGTGGCAAGGCAGCGGGAGTTGATGGAATCCCACCAGAGATCTGGAAGCATGGGGGCACAGTACTACATAGCACACTTCACAAAGTACTTGTCACCTGCTGGGAACAAGGCAAACTACCACAGGACTTTCGCGATGCAATCATCATCACTCTACACAAGAACAAAGGAGAAAAGTCAGACTGCTCCAACTACTGGGGGATAACCTTGCTCTCCATCGCAGGCAAAATCCTTGCCAGAATACTCCTGAGCAGACTGGTGCCCACCATTGCAGAAGAACTCCTCCCAGAGAGCCAGTGCGGCTTCAGAGCTAACAGGAGCACCACCGACATGGTATTTGTTCTCAGGCAGCTCCAAGAGAAATGCAGGGAACAGAACAAGGGTCTATATGTGACTTTTGTCGACCTTACCAAAGCTTTCGATACTGTTAGCAGGAAAGGTCTGTGGCAAATCTTGAAACGTTTAGGATGTCCCCCAAGGTTCCTCAGCATGATCATCCAGCTACATGAAGACCAGCGAGGCCAAGTCAGACACTGCAACGACCTTTCGGAGCCCTTCCCAATAGGCACAGGCGTAAAGCAAGGCTGCGTTCTCGCGCCAACTCTCTTTACGATCTTCTTTAGCATGATGCTTCAAAGAGCCACAGTAGATCTAGATGATGACGATGGTGTCTACATCCGCTATCGCACTGATGGCAGCCTGTTCAACCTGAGGCGACTAAAGGCTCACTCCAAGACAATGGAAAAACTCATCCGAGAGCTACTATTTGCTGATGATGCTGCACTCGTCTCCCACTCGGTATCAGCTCTGCAGCATATGACGTCCTGCTTTGCAGAGGCTGCCAAGCTATTTGGCCTAGAAGTTAGTCTGAAGAAGACAGAAGTTCTCCACCAGCCTGCACCCCAGGAAGATTATCACCCTCCCTGCATCACTGTGGGTGAATCAGTTCTGAAGACAGTCCAGCAGTTCAGCTACCTAGGGTGCATCATCTCCTCAGATGCCAAGATCGACAAGGAGATTGACAACAGGCTGGCAAAGGCAAACCGTGCATTTGGCCGACTGCACAAAAGAATGTGGAGCAACAAGCATCTGAAAAAAGGCACAAAGGTCAATGTTTACAAAGCGGTTGTGATGACAACCCTCATCTACGGCTCCGAATCATGGGTTTTATACCGTCATCACCTGCGACTCCTTGAGCGCTTTCATCAGCGCTGCCTTCGCACCATCCTCAACATCCACTGGAGTGACTTTGTGACCAACACTGAAGTCCTCAAGAGGGCGGAGGTTACAAGCATCGAAGCACTGCTGTTGAAGACGCAGCTGTGCTGGGCAGGGCATATTTCTAGGATGGAAAACCACCGCCTTCCCAAGATTGCTCTGTATGGTGAACTTTCCACCGGCCATCGAAATAGAGGGGCACCAAAGAAGAGGTACAAGGACTCCTTGAAGAAATCCCTTGGCACCTGTCGCATCAACCATCACCAGTGGTCTGACCTAGCCTCAGATCGCAAAGCATGGAGGCACACCATCCACCAGGCTGTCTCTTCCTTTGAGAACGCACGCATAGCTGGTCTTGAGGACAAAAGGAGATTGAGGAAGAATCGCACTGCTACAGCACCAACCCCAAATCAGACTTTTCCCTGCAGCCACTGTGGCCGGATCTGCCTGTCCCGCATTGGTCTTGTCAGCCACCAGCGAGCCTGCAGCAGACGTGGACTACTGCACCCTTCTTAAATCTTTTTTCGCGAAGTCAAGCCGAGAGAGGGGTGTGCTGATGGTTGGCCAGAATCCTGAATACAGGTAGGTATGAACCAAGATCTTATGTTTCTCGAGTTCTTCCCTATTCTAGTCGCGGTTTGGCTGTGGGGGACAGATATGGCCAATCGCACAGTTCATTTTTGGTGCAATAATTGGCAGTAGTCCATGTCATTAATTCCCTTTCATCCAAATCGCGGCGGGTTATGAGGTTGGTGAGGGCCTTCACTCTGCGTTGTCTATGGCTTATCATATTGTTTTTAGCCAAGCACATTCCAGGGGTGAATAACGGGGTGGCTGACGCTCTCTCTCACAAACAGATGGAGCGGTTTTGTCAGTTGGCCCCAGATGCTGATCGAGAGCCGGCGCCAATGCCCCAGGAGCTATGGCTGATTGGAGAGCTGAAGCCTGCAGAGTGATAGGACTAGCCATTGCGCCCAGCACCAGGAAGTCTTATGAACATGCTGTGCGGCAGTTTGAGGACTTTAGAGCTGAGGTAGGGTATTGCATTGTTTGGCCCCTCCCGGTGGAGCAGCTGCTCCACTATTGTGTTTCCCTACGTGGTAAGGGATTGGCCGTGTGATCTATTAGGGGGCGCCTGGCTGGGTTGGGGTTTGCTAGCAAGGCGCTGGGTTTTAGGGAAGAAACAGCTGATTTTTGTCTTCGAAAGATGCTGGAAGGATGGGCCAGAGAAGTTGGTTCTAGGCCAGATACATGGAAGCCTATTTCCCCTCTTATTCTGAGGGGCCTGAAGGGGGGTTGGGGTTCGGTGTGTGCTTCATTTTTTGAGGCCGCTTTGTTTCACGCTGCGTCCTTAATAACCTTTTTCAGGGCTCTTAGAGTCAGTGAGCTAGTGGCAGGTGCTTTGATGTTAAGTGACCTGAGGTTGGTGGTGGGTAAGGTGGTCATTACTGTATGTCACTCTAAGACTGATCAGGGTCAATAAGGAACTGTGCTGGAATTGGATGCCTGCTCTGAGTTGGAGTTGTGCCCTGTTTCCACTGTGGCTGCTTATTTGGCACTTCGGGGGCCTAGGGAGGGGTTCTTGCTTTGTCACAGCAATGGTAGTCCACTCACAAAGCACCAGTTTTGCGCTGTGATGTCTCAGGTTTTAGACAAGCTGGGGTTATCGGGGTGCGGTTTGGTACCCACTCTTTTAGGATTGGCGCTGCTTCTACAGCTGCTGCCCTGGGGTATCCTTTATCCTCCATTCAGCGTTTAGGCCGTTGACATTCTTCGGTTTACAAATCTTATGTTCAACCTTTGCTCAGTCCCTAGGTTGGCTTGTTGGTTGAAATGTTATTGGTTCTTGTTTGACTGTTTTTTTTCTTTTTAGATGCTGTTGTTCCTGGTCAGAGGATCCAAGTTCTCGTCTGTGGCCACAGTCATGTGTTTTGGGCTGCACATCAGGCTCGGAGAACTTCAGTCGGCTCTCAGCTGGGGCTCAGCCAACATGTTTGTATCAAGTGGCAGGGGCGCCGGGTCGGGCCTGCTGCCTCTGTTATTCCATGGGGATTCAGGCCTACCTCCTCAGATTTTAATTATTCACCTGGGAGGGAATGATCTCAGGCTAGTTAAAGGCAAGGCGTTAGTCTGGCAGGCCTGTGATGATTTTTGATGTATCAAGGAGCGATGGCCGGAGACCACAATAGTTTGGTTCGCCATGATTCCTCGCCTTGTTTGGTGCAGTGCTTGGGACCCTGCTGGCATTGAAAGGCCCAGTACAAAGCCAACAAGGAAATTAGGAAGGCTTTGGAAGGAGGGTTGGGCCACTATTTGCCCATCTGGATATCTCTACTGAGTTTCCTGACCTCTACAGAGGGGATGGGGTACATCTCTCAGAAAAGGGCAATATGCTTTTCTTGAGAGATTTATGGCAAGGGTTGCGGGTGGCTTTGGGCCTCCCAGTGGGTGCTAAGTAGAGACTTGGCCTTAGTGGTGGCAGGTTTTACAGGGTTTATGGCACCATGAGGCCTGGGGAGGACCGGTTAGCCTCCCCCTTTTGGGGAGTTAGGGGTCTGGCAGGATCAGCCTTTGGGTGTGGCCCGAGGTGTGTGAATGCAGACTGTCCTGGAGACTCAATTGGATGGGTGCCTTTCGCTGAGTCTCGCGTCTGGTGTCTGGGCCCTCCAGTGCAAGCCTCCCTGCTGGGCCTGCCTGACGGGAGCTGTGACACACAGCTCCGGCTGGGGGGGCCGGGTATCTCGCCCGCTGGAAAAGGCAGGGGAGCAGTCTGAGGAGATCCCTGGCCCTGACCTGGCCGCAGTTTGGTTGCCCTTGCTGTTGCTGTATTATTTTAATAAAGTGGCCCATAGTTTTTACCAATCTAATTGTGTCTGCCTCTTTATTCTGACTTGGGGGGGGGGTCATGGAGCCTCCGGCAGCCCGCTGCATCACGGCATCACGGCATAGCTGCCGGGGAGATTTTGCCCCCCCCCCGAGGGAGAGCGGATGCTTCGGTGCACTTTTAGGTGCGTCTGGAGGGGGTGGGGCTTCAGCGCTTGTTCTGAAGCCTCTGCTCCCCTTTCGGCAGTCCTCGTCTAGTGCTTGGCCCTCCACCCACCCTGTTTGTTATGTAGACAATCACTGGTCGCCTCTTTTGTGAAGGGGCCGGGTAGGAATATTTTACTCCCCGGCTGTTTGGCTGGTGACTGGGGGGTGTTTTTTGCCAAAGGAGGCCCGTCTAAAATCCACCAGGGATCGGGCCTACTCAATAACGGCACCTTATTGGTGGAACCAGCTGCCGGAAGAGGTGCGTGCCCTGCGGGATCTAGGGCAATTCCGCAGGGCCTGCAAGACAGTCCTCTTCCGGCAGGCCTATGACATTAGCTGACAATGTAAAACATCTTGGATGGAACAAAATGTATCTATAGGCCGCCGGTTTTATTCTATCTTGTTTTTACTAATTTATGGTTTAATTGTATTTTTAAATGTTTTAAACTGAAGTTGTTTTAATTATTATGTTGTAAGCCGCCCTGAGACACTTAGGTGAGAAGGGCGGGGTATAAATCTTAATATAAATAAATAAATAAATAAATAAATAAATAAATAAATAAATAAATACCCTGCATAGCATATCAGTGGATTGAGGAATTGGCTTCGGGTTGTTGTCTTCGTATAGATTGGTCACTTTTTAGGGCAGGTTTTACGGGGATTATGGCACCATGCAGCCTGGGGAGGACCGGTTAGCCTCCCCCTTTTGGGAAGTTAGGGGTCTGGCAGGATCAACCTTTGGGTGTGGCCCGAGGTGCGTGAATGCAGACTGTCCTGGAGACTTGATTGGATGGGTGCCTTTTGCTGAGACTCGTGTCTGGGCCCTCCGGTGCGAGCCTCCCTGCTGGGCCTGCCTGACGGGAGCTGTGACACACAGCTCTGGCTGGGGGGCTGGGTCTCTTGCCCACTGGAAAAGGCAGGGGAGTGGTCTGAGGTGACCCCTGGCCCTGACCTGGCCACAGTTCGGTTGCCCATGCCGTTGCTGTGTTATTTTAATAAAGTGGCCCATAGTTTTTACCAATCTAATTGTTTCTGCCTCTTTATTCCAACTTGGGGGAGGCAAAAAAGGATTCCAATGTGCTAAGCGGCTTTAAGACAGTTCTCTACTCTCTTGTTTTCCCTCATCCTGTTCTCTGTCTTGATCCAGCTCTGAACAATCTGTACTGTATGCTACTATCCATTTTCAGACTATTTCAGGATCCTAAGAGGAATATAACTGAGAATCAATCACATCATAACAAAAATATGTTCATAACTCAACCTGTAGCTCTATTTTTGATATCATAACTTCTTTGCCACCTGTCTTGGTTTAGAATACAAGTGTTGGCAGCTCATCATGCTTGCCTCTTTTCCAATGTGAACAGCACAACATGAAAGACCTTCATCTTGGATGCTAATTTTAACTGGAAAACTTTCTTCACCTTTTCATCTCTTCTCTCCCAACTGGAGCTGCAGTTGCCATGTTGTACCAATAGCAGTATGAATTTAGCAACAGTAAAAATATTTTCTGTCTTCTCTCTATTCATCTTCCTCTCTTCAGGTATGCTAGAAACTGCATAGAATCCTATGATGACTATCAAAAAGGCTTACTCCCAGGAAAGTTTTCTTAGGCTTTCAAAGGATGTCCGCTGGATTAATTAAAAGCCTGGTGGAAGAGCTCTGTTTTACAAGCCCTGCAAAACCTTGATAAGTCCTGCAGGGCCTGGATCTCCAGTGGCAGCTCATTCCACCAGGTAGGGGCCCAGACCAAAAAGGCCCTGGCCCTTGTTGAAGCCAGCCAGGTGTCCTTAGACCAGGGACTATGAGGATATGTTGAGAAGCAGACCTCAGAGCCGGGGGGGGGGGGAGGGTTCATATGGGAGAGATGGTCCTGAAGATATGCAGGCCCCTGGCCGTAAAGGGTCTTATAGGTAAGGACCAACACCTTGAACTGAATCTGGTACTTGGGAGGTAGCTAGTGCAGTTTGCACAGCACTGGATGCATCTGCGCCCATGTAGGCCTTGATGCCAACAACTGGGCTGCTGCATTTCAAGAGTGTCTGGAGCAGGGTAAAGGGAAGTCCCATGTAGAGATAGTTGCAATAGTCTAATCTAGAGGTGACTGTTGCATGAATCACTGTGGCTAGATCATGGAAGGTAAGGTAGGGGACCAACTGCCGAGCCTGCCTCAAATGGAAGAAGGTGGCCCTCCATAGATAAAGAGGCATCCAGGAACACCCCTAGGCTCTTCACCTCTGTTGATGGCATCAATTGGGTGCCATCAAAGGGTGGGAGCCTGATCGCACTCCCCACCCCCTTTTGACCCAGACACATGACTTCCGTCTTTGATGGATTCAGTTTCAGCTGGCTCTAATGCCACCAACCAGCCATGGCCTGCAATACCTCACCCGGTTCTTCAGGGGCAGAGTCCAGGTGGCCATCCATAAGTAGATAGAGCTGGGTGTCATCAGCATATCACCAGCCCATATCTTTGGACCATCTAGGCAAGGGGCCATCTAGGCAAGGGGGCGTAGATATTAAATAGCATCGGGAAAAGGATTGCCCCCTGTGGTACTCCACATTCTAGTGGGTGCTGCTGGGACAATCCCCCCCACCCCAAGAACCACCCTCTGTCCCCAACCTTGGGGAAAGGAGGTCACACACTATAAGGCTAATCCCTGAACCCCTGCGTCAGTAAGGCGGTGAGCCAACACCTCAAGGTCAACCATATTGAATGCTGCTGACAGATCTAAAAGTATCAGCAGTGCAGAACCACCACGATCCAGATGCTTCTGGAGGTCATCTGCTAAGGCGACCAGCACCATCTCTGTCCCATGGGTGAAGCAAAAGCCAGATTGAAAGGGGTCCAGGGCATCAGTTTCCTCCAAGAAAGCTTGGAGCTGCGATGCCACTGCCTTCGTCACCAACTTGCCCAGGAATGGTAAATTTGATACTGGGTGATAGTTAGTAAGGACCATAGGGTCCAAAGATGGTTACTTCAGGAGAGGGCGAATCACTGCCTCCTTCAAAGCCCCAAGGAATGTCCCTGATAATTGAAACAAAAAATGAACTCGAGGCTCCATACAAGTCTTCTAATAAGATTTTGAATTACTTCATTCCATTCAGCCTGGAGAAAGTCAACAGAATGCTCTATATTGTACGCTCAATCACCTGCAGTCTGGGCCCATACCCATCTTGGCTAATTAAAACTGGCCAAGAAGACCTACAGGTTTCTCTGAGGGAAATTGTTAACAGGTAAGCAAGTATGTGTGCCACATGATATTAGTTCACACTGGATTCAACCACAGACTGTGCTGTAAGCGAAGAGGTGGAATACTTCCCCATAAGGAGGATTTTCTGGCATATTTATAAATTTAAATACCTCACCTCCCAAACAGTAGGGGCGGGGGGGGGCGTACTGGGAGAGTGCAGCTTTGGCGGGCAGTGTTAGTTGGAGGCGGCAAATGGTGGCAGCATGGTTTTGGGGCAAGGAGATGGACTGAGGAAAGGCAGTAGTAATCAGTAAGACTCCAGGAGAAGCTCTCAGCAGACAATTGTCTTCGTCAGAGGTCAGTGGCCTTCTGATGGGTTCTGTCCTGACAGGGCCAGCAGTAGGTGAATCACAGCAAGGCTACCCAATGACAGGGGGGAATGGTGACAGAGTGGAAGGCCACTCCTGTGGTAGCCACAACTTCCAAAAAATTGAGGATCGAGCCAACATGATCAGGTTTTATTATATCTACGATGCATTTTTATATTTTTATGTCTAAGATTTATATTGATACTGGTTTCTATGACTCTGTGAATGAATGAATGTAAGCCACCCTGAGCCTGCTTCATAAGAACATAAGAGAAGCCATGTTAGATCAGGCCAATGGCCCATCCAGTCCAACATTCTGTGTCACACAGTGGCCAAATATATACACACACACACACACACACACACACACACTGTGGCTAATAGCCACTGATGGACCTCTGCTCCATATTTTTATCTAACCCCCTCTTGAAGGTGGCTATGCTTGTGGCCACCACCACCTCCTGTGCAAGTGAATTCCACATGTTAATCACCCTTTGGGTGAAGAAGTACTTCCTTTTATCCGTTTTAACATGTCTGCTCAGCAATTTCATCGAATGCCCATGAGTTCTTGTATTGTGAGAAAGGGAGAAAAGTACTTCTTTCTCTACTTTCTCCATCCCATGCATTATCTTCTAAAGCCTCTATCATGTCACCCCGCAGTCGACGTTTCTCCAAGCTAAAGAGCCCTAAGCGTTTCAACCTTTCTTCATAGGGAAAGTGTTCCAGCCCTTTAATCATTCTAGTTGCCCTTTTCTGTACTTTCTCCAATGCTATAATATCTTTTTGAGGTGCGGAGACCAGAGCTGCACACAGTACTCCAAATGAGACCACACCATCGATTTATACAGGGGCATTATGATACTGGCTGATTTGTTTTCAATTCCCTTCTAATAATTCCCAGCATGGTGTTGGCCTTTTTTATTGCAAACGCACACTGTCATGACATTTTCAGTGAATTATCTACCACGACCCCAAGATCTCTCTCATGGTCAGTCTCTGCCAGTTCAAACCCCATCAACTTGTATTTGTAGTTGGGATTCTTGGCCCCAATGTGTATTACTTTGCACTTGGCCACATTGAACCTCATCTGCCACGTTGACGCCCACTCACCCAGCCTCAACAGATCCCTTTGGAGTGTCTCACAATCCTCTCTGGTTCTCACCACCCTGAACAATTTAGTGTCATCCGCAAATTTGGCCACTTCAATACTCACTCCCTACTCTAAATCATTTATGAACAAGTTAAAGAGCATGGGACCCAGTACCGAGCCCTGCGGCACCCCACTGCTTACCGTCCTCCACTGTGAAGACTGCCCATTTATACTCACTCTCTGCTTCCTAATACTCAGCCAGTTTTTGATCCACAAGAGGACCTGTCCTTTTACTCCATGAGTCTCAAGCTTTCTAAGGAGCCTTTGATGAGGAACTTTATCAAAAGCTTTCTGGAAGTCAAGGTAAACAACTTCTATCGGGTCTCCTTTGTCCACATATTTGTTCACCCCCTCAAAGAAATGTAGCAGGTTAGTGAGGCAAGATCTTCCCATGCTGACTCTTCCTCAATAACCCGTGTTCATCTATGTGCCTACACATTCTGTCCTTGATAATGGTTTCTACCAACTTTCCCAGTATTGAAGTCAGACTGACTGGCCTGTAATTTCCCAGATCTCCTCTGGAACCCTTTTTAAAGATGGGAGTGACATTTGCTACATTCCAGTCCTTAGGAACGGAGGCAGATTTCAATGAAAGATTACAGATTTTTGTTAGAAGATCCACAAGTTCAGCTTTGAGTTCTTTCAGAACTCTCGGATGTATGCCATCCGGACCCGGTGACTTATTAGTTTTTAATTTGTTTATCAGTTGTAGGACCTCCTCTTTTGTCACCTCAATCTGACTCAGGTCTTTCAAGACCCCTTCCAACATTACTGGTTCTGGGGCGGGCAAACACTTCTCGTCTTCCACGACGAAGACGGAGGAAAAAATGCATTCAGCTTCTCAGCCATTTCCCTATCCTCCTTCAGTAATCCTTTTACCCCATGGTCATCCAAGGGCCCCACTGCATCCCTGGCTGGTTTCCTACTAATTTTTATTGTTGGTCTTTATGTTTTTTACAATATGCTCCTCATAGTCCCTTTTTGCCTGCCTGATCACAGTCTTGCATTTGATTTGCCACAGCCTGTGTTCCCTTTTATTAATCTCACTTGGACTGGTTTTCCACCGCTTAAATGATTCCTTCTTACCTTTTACAGCTTCCATTACTTTGTTAACCATGCTGGCCTCTTCTTATGCCTGTTTGTGCCTTTCCTAACTTGTGGTATGTATTTTATCTGAGCTTCTAGGATTATAGTTTTAAATAGTCTCCAAGCTTTCCCAAGGGTTTTGACCGTATTTACCTTTCCTTTCAGTTTCCTCCTCACATGCCTCCTCATCTCAGAGAATTTACCCCTTTTAAAGTTAAATGTGGTTGTGGCGGTCTTTTGGGGCAACTCTCTATTTAGACAAACGGTGAAATCAATCACATTATGGTCAGTGCTCCCAAGCAGCGCAATCACGTTTACATCTCTCACCAAGTCTTGGGCATTACTTAGGACCAAATCCAGGATCGCCCCACCCCTGGTAGTTTCTGAGACCATATGCTCCATAGCACAGTCATTGAGAGCATCAAGAAACTCAATCTCTTTCTCTCGACCAGAACACATATTGACCCAATCAATCTGCGGGTAGTTAAAATCAACTATTATGACACAGTTTTTACGTTTAGCCACTATCTTTAATCCTTCCATCATATTATAATCTCCCCTCTCTTTTGATTTGGTGGGCGATAACAAACTCCCATAATTAAATTTCCTTTTGGGCCCTCTATTTCAACCCAAAGCATCCTTAAAGGGAATCAAATTCTCTGAACTCAGTTTTACTGGACCATATATCCTCTCTGACATACAGAGCCACCCCACCTCCAACCTTTCCCTCCCTATCCTTCCGCTTTAACTTATATCCAGGAATCACCATGTCCCACTGATTCTCCTCATTCCACGAAGTTTCTGAAATTCCCACAATGTCTATGTTTTCTCCCAACACTAAACATTCCAATTCACCAATTTTACTTCGAACACTTCTAGCATTTGCATACAAACATCTATACTTTCCCAGGCAAGCTAGGCCTGCCACCTCCCTCCTGCTACCTCGAGAATCTGGCAGACAGTCCATACTGTTTGTCACCATCACAGTGGACAACTCAGATCCGTTACCCGGTAGCAGCCAACCCTTCATCTCTTTGAGACGAGTCCTCCTGAACCAGGCTTTCCCCCAAGCTTTAGTTTAAAAACTGCTCTGCCACCTTTTTTGATTTTAAGCGCCAGCAGATGGTTCTATCTGGAGACAAGTGGAGACTGTCTCTTTTGTACAGCTCCCGCTTTTTCCAGACAGCATCCTAGTGCCTAACAAACTTAAACCCATCGTCTCATCCACACATTGAGATTTCTAATTTGTGCCTGTCTCTCCTGCCCTGCATGTGGAACAGGTAGCACTTCCGAGAAGGCCACCTTGGAGGTCCTGGCCTTAAGTCTCCCACCTAGCAGCCTAAATTTTCCTCCAGGACCTCATGACTGCATTTCCCCACATCGTTGGTGCCAACATGCACCACGACCACCGGCTCCTCCCCAGCACTGTCTATCAGCCTATCTACTACACACGTAATGTCCGCTACCTTCGCACCAGGCAGGCACATCACCATACGGTCAGTACACGGTTTTGCCACCCAGCTGTCTACTTGCCTAAGGATCGAACCACCAACTACCAAGACCCCCCCCTCTCCCCCTGCCCAGGGATGGTTCCTTGGCGCGAAAGGATACCTGCTCACCAAGCAAAGAAGAGGTCCCTTCTGAGGGCACATTCCCCTTATCCTCAGCACGGTGCCCTGTTCTCTCTCGACCCTCACGCTCTCTGGCAGCAATGGGGCTGCCACGTTCAGAGTGGGGCTCATCTAATACGCCCCCGAGAGTCTTCCCCAAGTGCCTAACTGACCGTCTCTGCTTCTCCAGGGCAGTCACCTCGGCCTCAAGGGTACGAACTCGTTCCCTGAGGACCAGGAGCTCCTTACATCGAGCACACACCCAAGACTTCTGTCCTCTGGACAGATAGTCATACATGTGACACTCAGTGCAAAACACTGGAAAGCCCCCACCCCCCTGCTGGCATTCTACATATATATATATATATATATATATATATATATATATATATATATATATATATATATATATATATATATATATATGTGTGTGTGTGTGTGTGTGTGTGTGTGTATGTATATATATATATATATGTGTGTGTATGTATATATATATATATATATATATATATATATATATATATATATATATATATATATATATATGTGTGTGTGTGTGTGTGTGTGTGTGTGTGTATGTATATATATATATATGTGTGTGTATGTATATATATATATATATATATATATATATATATATATATATATATATATATATATATATATATATATATATATATATATATATATATATATATATATATATATATATGTGTGTGTGTGTGTGTGTGTGTGTGTGTGTGTGTGTATGTATATATATATATATAAAATATACAGTCCTCTTTAAATGCTGTTGTTTAAGTGGCTCCCCTTCTGGAAGGTCAACTTACCTTATTGGGAGAACAAGGAAATCAGGGATCTGGGTTCCTGGTCCTTAGGGAGCCCCCAGGCGAAGAGCCACAGGCCAAGAGCCCTTTAGCTCTTGCCCTTCGGTTCTCGCCTTTGGCAAGGCGCAGCTTAAAATGCAAAGAGGGTGGAGCAGACCACTCCTAAGCAATCATCAACAATCACTCTCAATCACTTTCACCTTTAGTCCACTCACCCAAACATACAGCAGTTCCCCAGCTATCACAACTCAGCCTTTTAAGCAGTCACACCAACCTCAGAATGAAGTTTTTCAAAACTCAGAAATTCTCAGCCACTTCTCCAGCTGTCTCAGCTTATCAGAGCTGCTCTGCTCTGTTCTGCTTTTCTCAGGCCTCTCTGAGATGTCTTCGGTGGGGAGGGCAGGATATAAGCCAAATACATACATAAATAAATAGCACATAGGTCTCCTTCAAGCCTAGATGGTTATTTCTCCTACCTAAATATGGAAGATCATCCCATAGAAACATCCAAAGATGCTCTTGTCTTTTTGAAACCTTGTTAGCACTGTATCACTGGTCTTTCTTTCAAATATATTTTATTGCATTTAAATAATCAGATACACAGGTCATACATATATGTAGTACGATCGTGCACCAAACATATAACATAATAAGCTAAATAGTTTACTAATTAAAATTGATTAGTTTTAACCTTCATATGAAAATGTAAATATATATTTGAACTTAGTAACTACGAACTAAAGGAAGTCATATTGTAAGTGCTAACAGCAGACATGAGATAACTGTATCACTGGTCTTGAAGAAATTGTGTTTGGTGCCTCCACCCCTTCTCTTTTCTAGCCCCAAATTGAAGATTATACAGCAAATTTCCAGTTGCCAACTGGAATGGGCTCACAGAGAATCTTAGAATGTCGGATCACTCACAGTCATTCAAGTCTCTCCAGCAGCCAGGTGTGTGCACACAACAGGAGCTATACTGGAGGTCATTTTGCTAGAAACACCATACATGGAAACAGCCCTGCTTACTTTTATGTAAAATATCTGGACTCCAGTGACCACCCAATAACTGTGTTCTCAGAAACTGAGAATATTGTGTTGAAGGATTTTCTTCTTTATTGTCAAAAACAAGAAACTTACTTGGATTGAAAAGTCTTTTGTCTGTGTTTATTTTACATATTTTTATTTATTATATATTGGTTTTATTCACTTTCAAAAATGGCCTCTGTAAATAAAGGTTTTAAGCTTTACTCTATTTGTTCCTACTGGTTAATATTCAGAACCCATTTACAACATGCAAGAACAAACCTGGGCAAATCGCTAAGTATAAGCTTGATGGAGAGCCTCAGCTAATCCTGGCTCTTTAATGAATGCAACTGTTATTTTTTTGTAACCAATGCCGGAGGACTAGCCATGCTAGTCTACAACAAAGGTGTGCGTGTAAAGGTGTGTGTGTGTTATTATGTGGTCATGAAATGTAAGATACATTTTGTAATATTTCTATGCAAAGCTCAAATATAAATATAAGAATATAAGAATAAATAAATAAAGAATATAAGAATAAATTTGTGGTTTGCAGAAAAATAAATAACACAATGTACTGATTATTTTTATTGTTCTTGTGGCCCCACTATTTATTTATTTTTCCTCTATGTCCATGTGTGTATACACATTTCCATGTACACACCAACTGAGGATAACATAACATTAATTTTGATCTAGTCCATGAAAATGTTTAAGGTATCACAAAACTTATTATGGATTTTACATCTTTAAATATAATATTAGTTTTACAGAATTCTTAATGCACATCATTTGATTCCTAGGATTTAACATTGTTGTTTGTTTGTTGGTAACTTGGATTTGATTCTACTGAGTGCCATTCCCAATTTTTTTTAAAAAAAACTCTGCAGCACTTAGGGGGTGTTATTTTATGTTCTAAAACGATATTATGTCAGCATGTATTCATCTGATAAATCTATCATTATGGATGCAAAACTGCATTCAGATGGTCTTCAGTGCCTGCACTTAGTTAAAACACTTCTGCTAAGGGGGGTGGGAACACACAGATTTTGATTTTTTTTTTTAAAAAAAAATTAAATACTAGATTTTCATGCTGGTGGCTGCATCCTAGTCTCATACAAACTTTTCACACCATGTTCCAAGTAAAAGGGGAAATAGTTGTAAGCCTAAATCTCTTGTGATATGATTGTAAAGAGCATAGCAGAGTTGCTTAATCATTAATAGGAAGGCAAATACTTTTTTCTCCAGCTATTTTTCCATCAAAGAGAAAGCTGTAATTTTTGTTTGAATAGGATATATATATATATAAATTTCTGGTCTGCCTTTTTGCAATCCTGTTGAAACAATACTGTGAAATTCTGCAATTACTGCTAGAACGCATTGCTGAAATAGTTGCTATGTAACAGATGAAAGAATTGTCCACTGAATATACATATAATGTATTTTCAGAAAAATTGTATCCAATGGAACTCTGTAGATTTCTTTTTGTGGAAAGAAACAAATGGCTTCTTCACCTTTTATTATTTTTTTCTGCCACAAACTATTTTTCTATCATTTGTAGGCTCTTGCATCAATATGTCAGCTTGTGATATTTCAGCAGTCCCAGTGGTGCAGTAAAGTGTACTCAATCCTCCCAGCAGTGAATCAAAGAGTGCAGTAAGGCAACTGTGTTCTTGTTGAAAAAGTTTAGATCAGAGCTATACTACATCTTCATAACCCCAAAAGTAACCTCTGCTTGGCTAAACATGCCTGATGCTTATAGACACAACACTTGAAGATCTTCTGCCATTGCTTTTATGGAGGGGAACAACAATTAAACCTGGTCTCCCCTGATAAAATTTGAATACTTCATACATGTGCATATAACCAGAAAGGAATTCAGATGTGCTATTGGGTGATATTAATATTAATTTCTATACAAACTACTGAAGACACACACACACAGAGGATATAACCAGAAATCCATTTCTGGTCATTATCCATACAGACATCAGTGTCCACATTATTTTATTGAGTAGTAACAGTTGCCTATCTAGTTCAATGTTCAGTGAAATAATACTGACTACCAAGTGGCTTCAGGTTTACAGTAAGCCATGATAGAGTTTTGCACCTTCAGTTGTTGAGCACCTTGACACCAAGCCAGGCTTCTCATGCGCACATGCCCAGCCTCACTCCTGTTCCCTCCCTGCATTGGTGGGATGTCCCTCCTTTGCCTTTGACAGTCTGCCCGTGATTGGCTCTGTTCTCTGTCAGGGGGCAGGCTGGGGATGGCGATCAACCTCTCCAGGGCCGCCTCTCCCCACCCCTGACTGTCATGAGGTGTGGCGCATGCACCAGGACTGGCCAAACCGGGGGAGGTGGGCTGGCCCTCCTTTCCGGCTGCCTCCGCCTCTCTCTTGCGTCTATGCCAGTCCTACGCCAGTGGAATTGCCATGGCAACGGTCTCCCTCGTGGCAAACTACGCTTCTCCCCTCCCCACGTTCGAGCGTCCCGAAGTCCTCAGAGAGTCTACTAGTGCCACCATGGTTATGCCATGGCTGGCCGCCAAGGAGGTTAGGATTGGGCTGCCCGTATTTCAATTTTATTTATTCTACTTAATTTCTTACTCTGAATGGGTTTAGGGTGGGTTGCAACATTGATCATACACAATAAAATCAATTTCAAAACTATAATAGCTACATCTAAAGTGGAGCAATGGCATCAACACTATTCATATATTTCCATAAGATCCACTAAATTGGTGTTTCCCATCTGCAGGGTCATGACCCGGCACCAGGCCTCGGAAGCCATAATGCCAGGTTGTGGGGGCCTCCCATCGATGTCCTGCTGCCAGGCAGAGCTCAGTGAGCCCAGCCACATTCATGCAGCGGCCTTCAAGCTCCCCACTGCTGGGTGGAGCTCAGCGGACCCTGCCATGTTTGCATGGTGGCCTCCGGGCTCCCCGCTGCTGGGAGGAGCTCAGCGGGGCCTGCCACATTCGCACGGTGGCCTTTGGGCTCCCCACTGCCAGGCGGGGCTCAGTGGGGCTTGCCGCGTTCGCATAGCAGTCTCCGGGCTCCCTGCTACTGGGCAGGGCTCAGCTGTCCAAGTTGTGCAGTGCAGAAAGTCAGCAGTTTTAAAGGTGAGTTGCTCCAATCCCCTTCCTTTACATTTTTCTTTTCTTTTCCTTTCCTTTCTTTTCTTGTTCTTTCTTCTTTTTTTGCTTCCTTTCTTTCACTCCTTTCTATTTCCTTTCTCTTTCTTTTTCCTTTCCCATCTTTCTTCCTTCCTTCCTTCCTTCCTTCCTTCCTTCCTTCCTTCCTTCCTTCCTTCCTTCCTTCCTTCCTTCCTTCCTTCCTTCCCCTTCTCTCTCTCTCTCTGTCAGTCAGTCTTTCCCCCTCTTCTTTCTTTCATTCTTTCTCTTTCTCTCTGTCATCAGATTGCCCTGAGCCTCCTAAAAATGATGTGATCCCAGAAATGCTAGGCTTGGCAGGAAAGGTGCTGTGCATGGAGAGGAAGGAAAAAGTGACCTCAGAGAGAGAACAGGGCTGCCATTTTCTCCACACCAACCTCCTCCCTTTTCTCCTATCTCTTCTCTGTGATACAAAGGCTTGGCAATCACAGACCACACCCAAGGTCTTACTATCAGTGGCTAAAGGAGAAGGTTTTGTGTTTGTCCTAAATACAGACAAAAGATCGTGCCTTAGCTCATCTCCATTGGTATGAATGAATAATGCCTGATATTGTTTCTGGCCCTTTCAAGAGAAGCCCAGAGCAAATAGAAGTGTTGAGCCAGATCCATTGGAGACAAGAGCACAGCCAAGTGAAATAAATTTACCTCTTTGGTGAGCTGCCTGAAGAAGGAAACTCCAAAAAGAGGACAGAAGTGCAGTCCATTTGCAGCCACATCTGTTTTGGGAAGCAGTCATATCCATTTTGGAATTTCTTGGACTTTGCGTAGCTCTGCAAACAAAGACAGAACATTATACAATTTTTTGTAGAAGAGAATTTTTGGAATACCACTGAATATTGTTTAGTATAAAAATTGTTTTGGTATTATATGTGTAACCTATGGAGTTTATGGAAAACAGTGTCAAATAATGATGCATATATATTATTATTAAACAACTGAAGGGAAAAGTTCACATCTATGACATTGTGATCCCACCTTGTGACATTTGCAGTTTTGAGAAGAGCAACAAAACCAAGTTCAGAAAAAAACAATGTACTGAAACAGCAATTAAGTATATACAACAATCATAACAACTCAAGCCTGTTTCATTTGAGAGACTTGGAGTCTCAGTCCTTCTGACTTGTGTTTAACCAGTCTTTCTTGAGGAAGAATGTGCCACATCAAGCTGTGCCTCTTCGCTCGGATGCCCTCTCTGTTCTCCACAGGAGCTTATGGTGTCCCTAGAACAAAATATAAATATTCACAGCAAGGAGTTCTTCTGTGGTGGGAGTGCTCCTTCCTGTAGCCATAGGCCCTTCTAGTCTAAAAGGGAAATTGCACTTTTTTTTCCTTTTAGGGAAGAGCCCTACTCTGTTGCTCCATCTAGTGGAGTCAGGGTTACATATGCATTAGTAAAAACCCTCACGGAGTGTTCTATAGTTATTTGCCTATTTATACCCGTGAGCTCTCTATCTTGACACAGAGATCCAGGCCCTGCAGGACTTATTGAGGTTTCACAGGGCTTGCAAGATGGAGCTCTTCCACTAGGCCTTTAATTGATCCGGTAGGTGTCCCTTTGGTATTAACTGGCCTACCATCATGGTCACTGTGCTATGTTGAAGATATCAGCCTATATGCTGTTGCTGGCTCACAGTCTGTGTTTGTGATGCTGTATTGCCTTTGTTTTTATACTGTTATGTTTTTATATTATGCTTTTATAATGTTTTAATTTGTAATAGGTGTTTAAATTTCTGTTGTAAGCCACCTTGAGCCTGCTTGTGGGAAAGGGCAGGATATAAACCTAAAAATTAAATTAAATTAAATTATAAGAATGCCTAGCCTGGCACACTACCAGTGTGCACTCTGAGGGTGCCTAGATGAGTTTACCCCCTAAACACTAGTTTTGAGTCTCCTTGATGTGACACGCTGGTCATTCCTTCATGGATTTCTGCATGACAGGAATGGTAATTATTACCCATGTTTCTCCCCCCGATTGTCTCTTATTGCAACCCTGCTTTTCTTAGATCTTGATTGTGTGCATATTTTGCAAGTATAGTGTGTTTGGGTGCAAATTTTTAAAAATATCCTTTTTATTACTTTTAATTTGGTGTTTTCCATCTAAACTAGACCTCAGTATACATAGGTGTACAATCCCACTGTACACATTGGCCATTCTATTTCTTAGTTAATTCCTCCAATACCTCGACAGGACTTTCAACAGGCTGACACCAGTCCTTGAGGGACCAAGGTTATCATAATTAATACTCACAATTTTTAGAGATGGCACAGAGCAATAGTAAATCATAGAATCATAGAGTTGGAAGGGGCCATACAGACCATTTAGTCCAACCCCCTGCTCCATGCAGGATCAGCCTAAAGCATCTCTGACAAATAATCATCCAGCCACATTTTGAAGACTGCCAACAAGGGGAGCTCACCACCTTCCTAGGCAGCTGGTTCCACCTCTGAACTACTCTGACTGTATCACCCCCCTAATAAATAGAAATAGAATAATAAATAATAAATAGAACAGACAGAAGTATCAACCAAACATACAATTTCAAATGCCCTATCTCAGTTTGCGAGATTTAATAAATATGTAGGGTTCCCAAGTCCAATTCAAGAAATATCTGGAGACTTTGGGGGTGGAGCCAGGAGACATTGGGGGCGGAGCCAGGAACAAGAGTGTGACAAGCATAATTGAACTCCAAAGGGAGTTCTGGCCATCACATTTAAAGGGACGGCACACCTTTCAATTCCTTCCTTCCATAGGAAATAATGAAGGATAGGGGCACCTTCTTTTGGGGCTCATATAATTGGACCCTCTGGTCCAATCGTTTTGAAACTTGGGGGGTATTTTGGGGAGAAGCACTAGATGCTATACTGAAAATTTGGTGCCTCTACCCCAAAAAATAGCTCCCCCAGAGCCCCAGATACTCGCAGATCAATTCTCCATGATTTTCTATGGGAATAAATCTCCCTAGGGAATAACAGAGTTTCCAGCAGACATTTCCCTCCCCTCCCCCTGCTTTCTGATGACCCTGAAGCAGGGGGAGGGGCTCCAAACCGGGGGATCCCCTGCCCCCACCTGGGGATTGGCAACCCTATAAATATGACTATACAAAACCAAAACTGGAAATAAAAGTGACTAAATTGAAGATTGAAGAACACTGTCAACATTTTTAGCTTTTGTTGGTGTGTGCATGGGCACATTCAGTAACATTTCTTAGCCTTGATGAAACTAAAGATATTTGTCTGACTAGATCCCCTCAAAAGAACTGGGAATTAAAATAGCAAAAGACAAAATAATTCCATTAGACTTAATCATATTTAATCACAGCTAACTTCAGCTGCCCCCTTTGTTTAAAGATGATCAATTAGCATTCTGAGGTCCCAGGAAATCTTACAAAACAAAGCATAATTGTTTGGATATCTTTGATATGATGACCCTGTTTATACAAGAGAGATTAAGGTATAATTCAAAAACCAAAACAGAATTGGTAGGTTTCTCTCACTGATGGAATGAGATGGAAAAAATCATTCCACAATATAAAAGGCCAGTATTTATGTGAAGTTAAGCTTTCTAGGTTCCCATGTTTAAATGAGCCTACTAAATTCTATTAGATCTTCTAGGAATTGTCATCTAGGTGAACAAAACAAAAAAGGAGAGAAGAGCTAGGAGCAGAAAGAAAAATAAATGAGATATGGATTTTAATCACCCATGAAAAAGTATCTATGAAAAAGCAGGATAGTTCTGTCATCATTCTTCAGCAATGTGAAAAACCATTGGCAAAAAGGCATTCTCTTATCTGGGACCAATGTGAGTTTTGCTTCTGTTTTGTTTCTGCATTTTAAAATACCATTAAATTTTAAAATACCATTAAAACAAAAGAATTAAACCTGCTGAGAATTTTGTGAATTCACCATCCAAATACATAAGAAGAACATAAGAACATAAGAGAAGCCATGTTAGATCAGGCCAATGGCCCATCCAGTCCAACATTCTGTGTCACACAGCGGCCAAACATATATATATATATATATATATATATATATATATATATATATATATATATATATATATATATATATATATATATATATATATATATATATATATATATATATATATACACACACACACACACACACACACACACACACACACTGTGGCTAATAGCCACTGATGGACCTCTGCTCCATATTTTTATCTAACCCCCTCTTGAAGGTGGCTATGCTTGTGGCCGCCACCACCTCCTGTGCAAGTGAATTCCACATGTTAATCACCCTTTGGGTGAAGAAGTACTTCCTTTTATCCGTTTTAACATGTCTGCTCAGCAATTTCATCGAATGCCCACGAGTTCTTGTATTGTGAGAAAGGGAGAAAAGTACTTCTTTCTCTACTTTCTCCATCCCATGCATTATCTTGTAAGCCTCTATCATGTCACCCCGCAGTCGATGTTTCTCCAAGCTAAAGAGTCCCAAGCGTTTCAACCTTTCTTCATAGGGAAAGTGTTCCAGCCCTTTAATCATTCTAGTTGCCCTTTTCTGGACTTTCTCCAATGCTATAATATCCTTTTTGAGGTGCGGAGACCAGAACTGCACACAGTACTCCAAATGAGACCGCACCATCGATTTATACAGGGGCATTATGATACTGAAACACAACTTGTTTCACTGCTGTGACCTAATTATGTGTTGAACCTTGGAATGGTTAATCTCACCCTCACTTTTTCCACCCAGCATGAGCTCTGAGTTCATATTATGTAGTAGCCATAGTTGCTGTACAGTAGTTGTAGCTGTGCAATAGCCATAGTAACCAAGTTTAATTTACGACTTGAGGCTGTTTTTATTAGGAATGTGCACCTTAAAAATGTTTTCGTTTCCTTTCAGTATTTCAGAAAGTTCATGATTACTAATATCTTGAAATTTTAGGAGTATTCATACTACTTTGGAAATCGCCTTCAGGCATTATTTTCAGATTTGGGTGTACTGGTTACTGGTAGACCTGGCCTCCATTGAGAGGTCAAGTCTATTATCCACTAGACCTGGCTTCTGGAGTTCAAATGTCAGATCTGTTGGAAATATGTATCTGTTCTGTATGTCCTTTGCAATGTTCTAAAGTTCCAGTCATTATAGGGTTAACATTGTGCTGATTCCCTATTGTCTGCATGACCTGGGAAGAAGATACTGACTCCTGTCAATCAAAGTCTAGAAGCCGGAAAACCTGTTTTGTTTGTTTGGTCAGTTAGTCAGGTGACTTCCTTTGTTCAGGCAGAGAGTTCAAGAAGGAGGAGGAAGTGGTCTTTCATTAAGCATGTGGTTCTTCTAGTGTGAGGATGTAGTTCTTTAGTGTTTGTTATTTTCATCTCCCAGTACCCTTTCCCTGTAGTAATAAATATGTTTTTGCTTTCATATTAAATTTGATCCAGTGATCCATCACACTGTTTGAGATAAATAAATAGAATTTCAAACAGTCTCTCTTCTCTTAGCCTCAGGATCCTCCATGTCCCCTAACAAGATCTATCAGCCATTGAAACCAGTGGTGATAGACTTGGCATCCAGACTTAGACACTGAATCTACTTCCATTGATTCCAATGGAAGTTGACAATATCGCCCCTCCCCCAAACAAAGCAGCCATGGATAAAAATTCCAGGAATTCTGAAATTTTGAAAGTGTATGTTGCCATTTCAGATATCCCTCATCTGTAATAAAATTACAAATTTGGGGTATAATTTTGGCTCAGAAACATCCAAGTGCACAGCCCTGATTTTTACAACTGTGCAATAGGTGAACTTAGTCTCCACTCAGGGTCATGGTTAGATCGTGTCATTAAAGTCAGTTCAATGCCAGAGTCAGTTCAATGGGTTCTTGCCTCTTCTCAATGCATTCATTAGCTTGAGTGAAGCCGTGTTTCACATTCTGCTTTGTCAAGAGCTGACAGAATCTTTACAGCGTTCTGACATAAAGTGCAACACACCGGGGTTGTTTTGTAGACAAATAGGTGGTGGAGTTCATCCAGGAATTGTTATGCAGCTGCACATACTATTCAATGGACAAGGAGGTGGAACTCTCAGAAGGAAGAAGTGGAACTCTCAAAAAGGTTCAGGAGCTGTGCTCCTGTGAGCTCTCACTGAATCTGAGGCCTGGCAACACACAGTTAAAACCTTAAATCCCCACTACATAATATTACAATCATAGTAAATATGTACATCATGCCTGTGATGTCCTTAGACTTCTACACAGATATCTATCTTCAAGAAAGGCATACTTTCAAAAGTGAAACTACAAACACTAAGGTTTTAAGCACCTCTGCTCTGCATGAGTTTGGTGTTCCTAGCACACTGGTGTGTGTGTGTGTGGGGGGGAGTGTTCTACCACATCATAAACTTCATGAACTGAATATGTTCATCTAGCACACAAAAGGTTGTGACAGTTTTTGGTTTCCAAAGCATGCACTCCACAAATCACTAACTGAACCACATTTTCTTGGTTTGTGCCCATCTCTAGTCACCATAAATTGGAAGTGACCTGACAGCACTTAACATACACACACACACAGAGCCTTGGGCTGAGGAAAAGTGGTTGAAGTTGCTCTCTTCTCAGTACTGATAGAGAAAGAGCTCAAATGAGGGAGCTTTGGGAGCTACTTGACAGAAGAGAAAGAACAGGATGATCCATAACTCCCTTGCCTCCATGTCTGAGGCACTGGGGATCTGGAGGCCAAGAAAACCCTCTACGGCTTGGGACTGGATGAGGTGTCAGCTGCCTCTCTTAGTCTCTCTTCTCTTAGCCTCAGGATCCTCCATGTCAGGCTAAGCCACATTTTGTCACTCAGTCTTCCCTGAGACAGGCAAGCTCCACTCCACATCCCTCAAGTACTGTACATAAGAGCATAAGAGAAGCCATGTTGGATCAGGCCAATGGCCCATCCAGTCCAACACTCTGTGTCATACAGTGGCCAATATGTGTGTGTGTGTGTGTGTGTATACACACAAATATATATACACACACTCGCATATAGATATATACTGTGGCTAATAGCTATTGATGGACCTCTGCTCCATATTTTTATCCAATCTCCTCTTAAAGCTGGCTATGCTTGTAGCCACCACCACCTCCTGTGGCAGTAATGTGTGTTCAATTACTCTGGCAGTCACTCTCTCCCATCTTCCCCTTCCTTTAGTAGTTTCCTGAGACTTCTGAAAAACTAATGTTTGAAGTCATGGGAGATCCATGGAAAAAATCGATGAAACACAAGCGCTGTGAAGAGGGAACACAACTGACACTGTTCCTTCTGCTGATGTCGTATCTACTGATGCAACAGGAGCTGTCAATACGCAAGAGGAAAGTACAGGCAGTGCCACCAGTTGGTCTCTTTTCACAGTGCCCTCCTCCAATTATCTGAGGAACGTTGTTCACCATGTTCTTCTGATTCCCAGCGTCAGCTTTCAGAAGATTGCTGTGGGAAGGAAGTGATGATAAATATCCACAGGAAGTGTGTTCTGCTCACATTTCATAAGATCCAGCCCCATATGAATGTACATTATATGAATTTATATTCATATACAATGCCTACCAAACCAACAGAAAAAGCGGAGCAGAGAAACTTTTGCCACAGTGGCTGTCTACAATGTTGTCTTGCAGTGAAGGCATGAGAAGAAGACAAACTCATATTTGATTCTTACAATGTTTGTGTTGACAATACAGTGCACTTTCCTCCCACTAGCTTTCACTAGCATTAAAAGTCAGTCTACAAAGAAAATGTATGTTAATTACAGCATGCAGTAGACCAGAACAACACTTAAGTGTACAGTACAGGTGAGCTGAGTATGTGTTTAGGATATGAATTATGTATGTTCCAGATAGCACAATAAAATGCTTCTTTATGCATATAGTGCCTTATATTCTTCTTCCTTTTTCAACCATTTAAATTCCTAAATAATAATAATTTATCTTGGGGAACTAAAATAGGCAGCAGTTTATTAACTACAATTCAAAAGCTCAATTGTATTAGTCTGAAAATTGTCAGGCAAGGTTTTTTTTTTTTTTAGTCTGATAGATTAAGTTGATTGTTTAAACAGTGTGATGAAGTTCACCTTCCTGAAGTGCCACTGACAACAACAGATTAACTTGTGGCTTTAGGAACCAGGACAGATAAAGTTTACCACACAAAATGAAGAGCAAAGGTGTGCTTGTGTGTATGAGTATGTGTTTATGTGTGTTCCTCCATTTTCTTTAGTAACTAGGTGAATTTTCTGCAATACCCCTTGAAGTGATAAATACATGTGCATACTCCCTTTAAAAATGCTCTTCTGCTTCCTCACTCTGTTTGTGGGTCTCTAAAAAGCTATGTATACCCTGGGCAATATAGTTTGACATCCTAATAACAAAGAACCTTGAGTCATCTTAAAGATTAACATATTACTGTATCCAGGAGTCATTTTGTAGAAAAATAGGTGGTAGAGCTCATCCAGGGATTGTTTTGCAGCTGCACATACTATTCCAGGGGTGGCCAACGGTAGCTCTCCAGATGTTTTTTTACCTACAACTCCCATCAGCCCCAGCCAGCATGGCCAATGGCTGGGGCTGATGGGAGTTGTAGGCAAAAAACATTTGGAGAGTTACCATTGGCCACCCCTGTACTATTCAATGGACAAGGAGGTGAAACTCAGAAGGAGGAGGTGGAACTCTCAGAAAGGTTCAGGAGCTATGCTCCTGTGAGCTCCCACTGAATCTGAGGCCTGATTGTATCATAACCTTTCAAGAGCTAAAGGAACATGTTTTCTGAGATGCACATAGAACACTGGATGCTCTAATGATTGCAGAGATAGAAATTTCACATAGGGCGTTTTCGCACTGACCTTCAAGTAGCGCGACCACCCTCTTCACAACGGAGGATCTGCCCGGATTTCACACAAGAAGCGCCGGCACACCCAAAAGAGCCGGCTACTTCCGTCGCGAAACCCGCTCAAACGGAAACTGCCAAGAAGCAGGAAAACGTTTGAGCGGGTTTCGCGACGGAAGTAGCCGGCTCTTTTGGGTGCGCAGGCGCTTCTTGTGCGAAATCCGGGCAGATCCTCCATTGTGAAGAGGGTGGTCGCGCTACTTGAAGGTCAGTGCGAAAACGCCCTTAGTGTCTGAATCTACACTGTCTGTGTAGCTGTGCTGTGCTTTATTTTCTAGGAAGATTTAGATCTTGGTAAGTCTGTACAAGCAGACACATGGGAGAGCTTCAGTAGCTGTTTCAGGTCAACCACTGATTGAGGAAGTACACAGCCACAGAAAAAGAAGTGGATTTTGAATTGTATCTCAGAGAAGCTGTTAACACTACCTTTGTAGTATATTTATTGTATACATTACAATGGACCAGTCTACTTTCCAACTGATATTTTCATGAGTTGGTTTAGTCTCATGAGAAGTGTCTACCTGGTTAATAGTTTTTGCTGGCTAGAAGTATAGATGGCATGAGATCCCTTGCACTGAAGCCAGTTCCTCCCACCTTGGTATTGCCTTGTTAATAAATTGATATTGTTTTGAGCCCACCCTCCCTCACACTTCAGTATGAACCTAATCCTGACCTACAGGTAAAAGGGAACATTGTACACTTTTTTTTTTTTATAGAGGAGGGGATATGGTTCATCCTCAATGTCTGTGGTGCCTCTACCTTCCTGGTTTCTAGTCACTTGCAAATAGCAGAGGGAGGTTCTAGAAATATTTTGGGCCAGTATGTTCCCATTTCCTCTGTTCTGAGTTCCAAAACTCCCACAATCATGCTGAAGCAGTCAATAAAAGGGCAACTGAAAAAAAAGCAGGGAACTATGTTCCAGCCAAATAACAGAATTTTCCAGCTGAAGGTATGGTGTGTGTGTGGGCAGAGAAGAATTTTAGCCCCCTATATGCCCCAATTGACTTACTAATGTCTGGCAGAACAATCAGCATTTTTCTTTGATTGCCTGAGACCAAGAGCTGCAGAGAGGACAGTCAGTCCTATCTGGGTTCATGTCCTCAAGAAAGCCATTATTCAGCTGAATGGAAGAGGCATCCAGAAAAGAAAAATAAGTAATTCTCTCAGGGTCCCTCTCCTTTCTCTTTGCCACAGTCATCATTCACATGAAAAGCTGCTGAAATCAGACTACAAAACTTGTCTGCTGGGCTGTTGTAAATTATAAATTTCTGCTTTGTCACTCAGCTGACCAATAGTCCTTCCTATACTGAAATGTACTATCCAGCTTATTTATTTATTTAAAACATTTTATGCTGAGTTTCCACCCAATCAGGACCCACAACACAGTGAACACAGAAACATTAAACCATTTAAACAATTAAAATACAATTAAAGATATAAAATTCAATTAAAAACATATAAACAAACACTAGAAGGCAAGGTTACCAAATCCCCAGTTGGGGCGGGGTTTCCACAATTTTGGGGGCTCCAATCTGCTGCCAGCCAACTGGTTCAAAAAACAATAATTATGGGATCACAGTAGAGATTTAATACAAGGAACAAAAACATAACTGTGATAATGTATAGGCTAAATTAAAAAAAAAGTAGTCCCCAGTGCAAGCACCAGTCATTTCCGACTCTGGGGTGACGTTATTTTCACGTTTTCATGGCAGACATTTTACAGGGTGGTTTGCCATTGCCTTCCCCAGTCATGTACACTTTCCCCCCAGCAAGTTGGGTACTCATTTTACCGACCTCGGAAGGATGGAAGGTTGAGTCAACCTCGAGCTGGCTACCTGAACCCAGCTTCTGCCAGGATTGAGCTCAGGTCATGAGCAGAGTTTAGGATTGCAGTACTGCAGCTTTACCACTCTGCACCACAGGGCTCTTTAAAATGTATAGGCTACCATACTTTTTATCATTTTCACAAAAATAGACAAGATCTCTGCACATGCCTTGACACCTCTTTCTTTGCTCTTACTGACTGTGGCTCTAGGCAGAGAATGGTTTCTCAGCATCCACTATGATTCCTTAATTGCAGATGTCAAACGCTGAATCTGACGTCATTGAATTCGGAGATCGGGGGCTGGGGGTGGGGGTCAGATCTTTCCCTGCATAATATTAACTGACCTCACATGACACCTATTTTCTCTGCTGGAAGGTGCTATTCTCTGCTCTGAGGAGCATATGTGTTGATCATGTGTCCTCTTATATTTTCCACTATAAGGAAAGAAGCATCTCTGTGCAACAATTTAACATTCAGAAAATTGCTTAAGGAAAAGAGTAAACTCCTCTTGGTAACCCTAAGTGGAGAAGATGGTTTAGTTTCCAGAGGCACTATACTGGTATACCTCTAAGAACCTTTGGTAGTAATCTAACATTTCTTATTTCTGTTAAGGAAGTGGAATGAGGCAGGAGAGGTGAACTCATTATATCCCAGCAACTTGAGAAATGATCCAGCAGGATAAATGCCACATCTAGCCTCATGGTGAAATGAGATGCCTGTAGGGCTTGTTCTGCCACACTGCTTCCAGTATTCAAGGAACCAAGCCAGGATCATGTGAAGCTTCCAATTGCCATCTCCACAATCTAATGAAATGGAACTGTTGTTCAGAGTCAATTACTAATGCAATTGTCTGATTAAAAGAAGCAAAAGTAAATTCCAGTAATCTGTTTTCTGTTCTCATTGTATTTCTGTGCAGGTATGGACAGATTAATCTAATAATATAACTGTCTGAAGGAGAATTCTAGTTCTTTTCTTAACCATGCTTTCATTTTAAGTACAGTTGAACCAAGCATGCTTTTACAATAATGTAAATGAACTCATCTGACCTTGGAATTAAATTCCATGTTGTGTGACAAACTGCAAGCTATCAGGCTATCCATTGCCTCTGAAGACTGGCAGGAATGACACCACAGGGAGTCCACTTTGGTTGAGAAACCACTTTAGTATATATTTCTCTCCCAATCCCCCTTTCTCCTTTGGACATCTGTGCAATACAATCATATGTGACACAAATTAACATTGCTGGGAATTAAATTATGAAAGGCAGATCACCAATTGACCTAGCAGCAGCAAGTAAATGGAATCTTATTATTGCATACCATAGGTGGCAAACATGCAAAAAAAAAGTCTTCCTTGAACTGAATGCTCAGCACAGACAATGAATTATTTTCATACAACTGTGTATGGGGTAACTATAATCAGCAGGCCAATATGACAAGCAGGATCGAGAAAACTTGCAATTAAGATGCTGTTCAGTTGCAGTCATTGATGGGTATTTTTATGCTCACTAAATCAGAAATTAGGAAGGCATGTTTTCAGAACTGGCTGAAAGGTTGCCAGTGCTTTACCAGCTGTTAGAAACAATTGGGGGATATCAGAATGTTGACATGATTGAGACCGGTATTATTTGTTCTGCCTTTGCTTCTTCACTCTTTTTTTAAGCCAAAATAAATCAGTTTTCTTATAACTGCAAGGATTATTTAAAATGCTGGCGAGTTCATCCTGTTGTCCTAAGAATTCTGTGATGAGAGTATCCCAATGATCACTTACACCTGTACAAACCTGACTGTCAGCTCAGATCTTTTGCTGATTCCCTCCTTTAAAAGTTAGTTGGGTGTTAGTGAGAGAGCAATGTTTTCAGTGGTGGCACCATGAAGCTGCCCTTTCACTTCAGTGTGCTTAAAGTTAGGGCTGCTAGCCTGGCTCCCATGAATAATGAGAGCTTTTAGCAGAACCTTGTGGGGGGGGGGGGGGGAGTGTTACTTGTGTCACAATGTAATTTCTGCTGAAAACCCAGAAGTGACATCACAACCATCCCATGATGCTCTAAAAATTCCTAAGTCACTATGGTAAATACAAATAAACAATAGTATTCATACAATAGAAACTGCCATCCTTTCCCAATAGCAACACTGGAATACAGGGTGCTTCAACCCTCCTACCAATGTTATTCTACATCTACATGTGCCCTCTCACCCAGCTGGTCCAGGGGTTTGGGCTAGGTTGTTACCAGGACTTTGTTTGTAGAAAAAGTCCACCAGGAACTCATTTGCATATTAGATCACACCCCCTGACATCACCATTGTCTCACATAGGGCTTTTTGTAGAAAAGGGCCAGCAGGAACTCATTTGCATATTAGGCCACACCCCTGACACCAAGCCATTCGGAACTGCATTCCTGCGCATTCCTGCTAAAAAAAAGCCCTGATTGTTACCTGCCCTTGGAGATTGTTCTCTGTGCTGATGACACCCAGCTCTATCTGCTGATGGATGGCCACCCAGATTCCACCCCAGATACTTTAGACTGGGCTTTGGAGGTTGTGGCTGGGTGGTTAAGGCAGAGCTGGTTGAAACTAATCGAACAAAGATGGAGGTCCTGTACTTAAGCTGGGGGGCAAGGTTGGATTGGGAATCAGGCTCCCAGCCTTGGATGGGACACCACTGCTATTGATGCTGAGGGGAAAGAACTTAGAAGTGATCCTGGATGTCTCATTTTTTATCTTCTTTGGCAGATCAGGCAACTGATTCCCTATCTATCCTTCTGAGACTTAGTTACAGTAACCCATGCAATGGTCACTGCTTGGTTAGATTACTGTAACTCACTTTACACAGGCTTACTCTTAAATCTAAACCAGAAACTTCAGCTAGTGAAGAATGTGGCTGTATACCTGCTGACAGTAATGCCTGTGTGTGCATGCATTTAGCCAGCACTACACCAGTTGCACTAGCTACCAACTGAGTACTGGATCAATTTCAAGGTGTTGGTCTTAACCAGGGGTTGTTTTGTAGAAAAACAGGTGGTGGAGCTCATTAGCATAACTCACTAGCATATGCCACCCCTCAGCCAAAAGCAACCCGATGCAAGAAAGGAGAGCCTTAGGCGAGCGAGGCCTGCTTGGGCTGGTTAGAGATCCAGCCAGCCCAAACAGGCCTTGCTTGCCTGGGGCTCTCCTGGGCTGTTTCCCCCCTCCCACAGTCAAAAGACCAGCAAGCCACCCACTGCCCAAAATCACATAAGAAGTAGAGAAAGGGTGGTATGGGCTTCTCCAGGGGTTAATAAGGGCTGCTGGGGGTGTGGCAAAGCCACTAGTGGCTGGCTGGTTGGCTGCCCACTCTCCTAATCCATGGATTGTTATGCAGTTGCACCTACTATTCAATGGACAAGGTAGTTGGGGAGGAGGAGGGGGAACCCTCAAAAAGGTGAGCTCCTGCTGAATCTGAGGCCTGGTCTTAACCTTTAAAGCCATATGTGGCCTGGGACCAAAATTTCTAAGGGACTGTCTCTCCCCATATTTGCCCCAGAGAGCCTTGTACTCTGTGGACTAACATTTGCTGGTTGTTCCTGGCCCAAGGGATATCCACTTGGCCTTGAACAGGGCCAGGGCTTTTGCTGCTTTGGCTCCAGCCTGATGGAATATGTTCCCACTTGAGATTGGGACTCTGTTGTCAAGCAGACGGATACAATGACGAGTCGAAGTTGCTACAAAGATTACGTTTATTGATAGACCGTTACATTGGCTCAAGCCTTGGCTTGAGAAGAATGAAACCAATACACGGACGACCCTTCCTCGAAGTCGGGAAGCTCACCACCTCCTGGAACCTTTTCAGCCATTCGGTTACAAAGTAGCCAGGGCAGTTAAGCTTCAAAAGGATTCTTCTCAAAATATCAAGCAGACGGATTCAATGACAAGTCGAAGTTGCTACAAAGATCACGTTTATAGATAGACTGTTACTTTGGCTCAAGCCTTGGCTTGAGAAGAATGAAACCAATACATTGATACATAAGTTTTAAGGTATACTTCAAAGAAATTCCTACTAGGAGGGAAAGTAGGGGAGCATTCACACATAGCCACAAAGATACATTCCCAGGGCGTTTTATCAGACATTCAGCCTTGTATCACCCAGATGGTGCTTCCTCCCGCAAGAGGATTCATGGGAAGGTGCTGATTGCTTTGCTTTCAGTAATTACCAGTCATAAAACAAAGAGGGGCCAGGAAAGGATAATAAACTAGCAGCATTTGGTTCATTATGATCTTACCCAGGCCTGCTTGTGGCAGGCCAGGAACCCATCACTTATTGATCAGAATCAGTCAAGCTTGACACTCTGTGGGACTTATTGCAGTTTTATAGGGCCTATAAGATGGAGATATTCTTCCAGGCCTTTGGTTGAAGTGGTGGACGTCCAACTATTTTGGCTTCCCCTGCTGAAAACTGCCCCTTGAAATCTGCCACATTACTGCACTTTCAGCCTAGAGGTCCTCTCTTTGCTGTTGTTCTAATACTGTGGGATTCAGAAATTATTGCCCATTAGATTAATTTTCTTTTAACTAATTATTATTATTTATTTCAACAATTATTTTTATTTTAAATTGTTTGGGTATTTTTGATTGTTGTTACCTACCCTGAGCCTGCTTGTTGGAAGGGCAGGATAGATAGATAGATAGATAGATAGATAGATAGATAGATAGATAGATAGATAGATAGATAGATAGATAGATAGATAGATAGATAGATAGATGATAGATAGATAGATAGATAGATAGATAGATAGATAGATAGATAGATAGATAGATAGATAGATAGATGATAGATAGATAGATAGATAGATAGATAGATAGATAGATAGATAGATAGATAGATAGATAGACAGACAGACAGACAGACAGACAACAACAACAAAAATAAAAAACTGAGGAAAAACAAGAATGTCCTAATAAAAGTTAATACAAGAATATAAATAAAAGTGCACTCTTCATATTAGACTTCTGATCATACGCTTTTAATATTTTACACTGCTGTTCCTCCAAGAAATGTACAAGGAACGATATACATAGGTTTCTACTCCTCCAATCTATCCTCGCTACAAATTTATCAACTAGGTTAGGGAGAGAGATTGGGCCAAGATCACTCTATGACTTGGGATTTGAACCTGGGTCTTCCAAGTTTTGAAAGCCCTGTAAGCACTATACCACACTGGTTTTTTCTTCCTCTCCAGTTTTGACCAAAAAAAGAGCATAACCTGTCTTTTGTGATGTAGCTCATCACAAAACCTTTTTTGGGGGGAGGGACCTTCAAGTATGTTGGACATCAAAGCCTTGGCATCAGTGTTAATAGGTGAATGTGATTATGCTGTTCATAATCAACTCTGTATGTGAAAAGGCTCTCGTACTAAGACCTACAATAAATTGGAATGTTTTCAAAGAGAGTTAGAAAGGGTAGGCAAATGTCAAAGAAAGAGCTTTTCTTTTGTTGACCTTGAAATGTTTGGAATTGATAACAGATGGTTTTTCTTTGTGTGTATGTATCTACGGCTCCGAATCGTGGGTTTTATACCATCATCACCTGTGACTCCTTGAGCGCTTTCATCAGCGCTGCCTTCGCACCATCCTCAACATCCACTGGAGTGACTTTGTGACCAACACTGAAGTCCTCAGGAGGGCGGAGGTTACAAGCATCGAGGCACTGCTGTTGAAGACGCAGCTGCGCTGGGCAGGCCATATTTCTAGGATGGAAAACCACCGCCTTCCCAAGATTGCTCTGTATGGTGAACTTTCCACCGGCCATCGAAATAGAGGGGCACCAAAGAAGAGGTACAAGGACTCCTTGAAGAAATCCCTTGGCACCTGTCGCATCAACCATCACCAGTGGTCTGACCTAGCCTCAGATCGCAAAGCATGGAGGCACACCATCCACCAGGCTGTCTCTTCCTTTGAGAACGCACGCATAGCTGGTCTTGAGGACAAAAGGAGATTGAGGAAGAATCGCACTGCTACAGCACCAACCCCAAATCAGACTTTTCCCTGCAGCCACTGTGGCCGGATCTGCCTGTCCCGCATTGGTCTTG
This sequence comes from Heteronotia binoei, assembly GCF_032191835.1. Taxonomy (NCBI): domain Eukaryota; kingdom Metazoa; phylum Chordata; class Lepidosauria; order Squamata; family Gekkonidae; genus Heteronotia; species Heteronotia binoei. Next base: position 110,059,530 of record NC_083243.1, on the reverse strand, counting down.
TCAGCCACCAGCGAGCTTGCAGCAGACGTGGACTACTGCACCCTTTTTAAATCTTCGTTCGCGAAGTCAAGCCGAGAGAGAGAGAGAGAGAGAGATGTGCATGCATTTTACTACCAGGGCAATCTCCCAGTGCTTGCTTAATGTTACAAATGTTCATAAATGGATTATTGAAAGACAGCATAAGTCTCAATGCCCTCCTATCAAAAGATTAGGAAGCATTGGCCTGGCATGCTATCTAGTAAGGAATATGAAAAACACATAAGTGAATAGGCTCTTTTGTGTAATGTTAAATTTATCTAATGCAATTCTACTACTGTTTCTAGGCATATTCACATTCACTATATTTTGATTATGATAGTAGGTGATGGTAACATCTCACCCCATGATGAGACTCCAACTATATTATTATTATTATTATTTATTATTTGTTACGTTGGATTTTTGAATCACCCAATCCTTGATGTACAGTCCTTGATGGTCCTTTCTACAGTGGGGACTGACAAAAGAATAGTACAGGATGGTTATATCTGAACTATTAATTAAAACACTGAAATACTGAACCTCTAATTAGTGCTATATGGAAGTGTCCATAGACATCCCAAGCTGTGTAAGAATTCTGCATGAAACCTATGTAAACATGTTTAAATTACTTGCCTCCTAATCAGTGATACTCTCTCTCTCTCTCTCGGCTTGGCTTCGCGAACGAAGATTTAAGAAGGGTGCAATAGTCCACGTTTGCTGCAGGCTCGCTGGTGGCTGACAAGACCAATGTGGGACAGGCAGGTCCGGCCACAGCGGCTGCAGGGAAAAGGCTGATTTAGGGTTGGTCCTGTAGCAGTGCGATTCTTCCTCAATCTCCTTTTGTCCTCAAGACCAGCTATGCGTGCGTTCTCAAAGGAAGAGACAGCCTGGCAGCCTGTTCAACCTGAGGCGACTAAAGGCACACTCCAAGACAATGGAAAAACTCATCCGAGAGCTACTGTTTGCTGATGATGCTGCACTCGTGTCCCACTCGGTATCAGCTCTGCAGCATATGACGTCCTGCTTTGCAGAGGCTGCCAAGCTAATCAGTGATACAATATCTAATAAAATCACATAATGTGGAATTTATTCATAAAAATAGTGTAAGACAACCAAATTAGGTCCAGTATGCTACAGACGTCAGAAGACCAACGAGCTGTAATTGATTAATAGCAGAATCTATCTAATGGTGATGGGAAATCCCCCCCTTCCCCCAACTGCAGTTATTTAATATGTTTCTGTTAGCAAAACCTGTTCAGCTGACAATCTTTATGGAACAGTCATCTGTTTCCAAGGATTAAAAATACTTTATCAAAATATTTATGAAACGTTTCTCCTGAGAGATGATATCTTCTCCTTTTCGATAGATTAATGTCTGAGAGATAACTGCAAAACAGGGAAAATAAACTTTAAGATTTATCTAATTCACTAGCAAGTGACATTGCCTGTTGCCCAAGCCCATTTATTACTGCCATTGGGGATATTAAACTAACATAACTGGTACTGATGTCATTTAATAATAGATTTAAAGATCATGTTAAATAAAAAAAAATGTAGAATTTAAAATGGTTAATTTGAGATTGTAATTTTCACAACCCATTCTCCTTGATGTCACTACAAACTGTTGGTGATGTTTTGGGTTAAAATAAATTAACTAAGTATTTAAAATGAGTGTTATAGAATTTTATCTTCAACATTCATCTTGGAGATAAGATCAGGATTCAGAATTTGTGTCTTCTGGTCAGCCTCTTGTGCTTTATGTATAGGCAGATTTTCCAGAGAAATACCATAATTTGACAGTTCAATTTCCAGCTGTGTATCATCTAGGCATGCAATTTTCTTCAGAGAGATTCTGCATAATCCTATCAGGACCCACAGAACCATAAATGGGGCCATCCTGTGTAGTGGGTGTAGTCTACATTTCATCTGCAGTTGACATTCATTAAGAATTTCAGGGCTGGTGTAGAAACCCACTATATGTTTTAGAGTTTCTATACCAGTTCTGAAATTCTTACTGAAGATAAAGTGCAGGCGAGATGTAGACTACATACATCACACAGGCAGCCCTGTTTATGGTTCTGTGGGTCCCTCTGATAGGCACCAGATAAGGCAAAGAATACAGAGAGCAAATTTTACCTGAAGTAAAATTTTAAGGGACATTTGCAGGCTCCTGCTCAGCAGTATGTGTGAGAAATTCTGAGATGCAAACTTTTTTTGGGGGGGGGGGGATGGTAGTGATATTTTTAGAGGGTTATGTTGATTATAAGCAGAAGATCCTTTTTATATTCTTCTATACTTTTTTTCAATAGTTATATTTTCTCTGTTTTTCACTCTTTGTTTTGTAGATACATTTGTATTATGGATGCTTTTATGCATTTAATATACAAATGTACACCAAAGTTATGTGTACAATGTAAATAATTCACACACACATATACAATACTGACATGGACACGCATGTAACATTGAAAAGTGTACATATGTTATGGAAATATCAGTGCAAGAAAACAAAAAATTGCATGGAAATAATTATTGAGTTTGATTTGCACAAGGATGAAGTGCAATAAAAGATGGAGATTTGGGGGTCAAAATCTCAAAGATGACTAATTCAAAGTCATCCCAACACTATGCAAACCCTTAACTGCAATTAACAGAAACAGAAAAAGTCACACTTCTAAGAGGGAGGGCAGAATGTCCCCCTACAACTTTGATGTCTCTAGTTTGCATATACTCCTGAACCTCCTGAACCTGCACCTGTCAAAATGATGGCCTGTTATTTCCCCAGAAAGCATTGGGGAATCTTATCCTCACAAAACATGGAGGGCAGGTCGAGGATTGTCAGCTGGAGATTCCCTGCAAGTTTGGTGTCTCTACCACACTAGGGGGGGGCATTCTACTGTGTTCACAAAACTCACAAACTGAACCATTTCATTTGGCTGCTAAAAGTTTGTGAATCGGGCATGCCACAAACCATGAACCAAACCACATCAACCACCAGTTAATGCCCATGCCTACCATAGACCTTATACTCAGACAAATGTCTGGTGAATAGGTAAAACAGGAGAGGTGCTGGAAGATTAGAGGTGGGTGAATGTTGTCCCCATCTTCAAGAAGGGGGAAAAGGAGGATCTGGGTAACTACCTACCCATCAGCTTGATGTCTATACCTGGAAAAGTTTTAGAACAAATCATCAGTCAGTCAGTCCTGGAACATTTAGAAAGAATGGCTGTGATTACTAAGAGCCAGCATGGGTTTCTCAAGGACAAGTCATGTCAGACTAGCCTGATCTCTTTTTTTGAGAAAGTGACTACCTTGTTGGTTCAAGGGAATGCTGTAGACATAGTTTATCTTGATTTCAGTAAGACTTTTGATAAGGTTCCACATACTATCCTTGTTGACAAGCTGGTAAAACGTGATTTGTATCCTGTTACCGTTAGGTGTATCTGTAACGGGTTAACAGATCACACCCAAAGAGTGCTTATGAATGGTTCCTCATCCTCTTGGAGAGTAGTAACAAGTGGAGTGCCTCAAGGATCTGTCCTGGGACCTGATGTTCAACATCTTTATCAATGATTTAGATGAAGGAATAGAGAGAATGCTTATTAAATTTGCAGATGATACTAAATTGGGAGGGGTCGCAAATACAGTAGAAGGCAGAAGCAGGATACAGGATGACCTTGACAGGCTGGAAAACTGGGCTGAAACCAATAAAATGAATTTTAACAGGGATAAATTCTGCATTTAGGTAGGAAAAATCCAATGCATGGTTATAGGATGGGGGAGACTTGTCTTAGCAATAGTATGTGCGAAAAGGATCTTGGGATCTTAGTGGACCATATGCTGAAAATGAGTCAACAGTGAGATGTGGTGGCTAAAAAGGCAAATGCAATTTTGGACTGTATCAACAGAAGTATAGTGTCCAGATCACGTGATGTGATGGTATCGCTTTACTCTGCTCTGGTAAGACCTCACCTGGAGTATTGTGTTCAGTTTTGGGCACCACATTTTAAGAAGGATATAGAAAAGCTGGAACGGGTCCAGAGGAGGGTGATGAAGATGGTGAGGGATCTGGAGACCAAGTCCTATGAAGAAAGGTTGAAGGAACTGAGGATGTTTAGCCTGGAGAGGAGGCGGCTGCGAGGTGATATGATCACCATCTTCAAGTATTTGAAGAGTTTGTCAGGAGAGGAGGCAGCTGAGAGGTGATATGATTACCATCTTCAAGTATTTGAAGGGCTGTCATCTGGAGGATGGTGTGGAATTGTTTTTGTGGCCCCAGAAGGTAGGGGCCAGAACCAATGGGTTGAAATTAAATCCAAAGAGTTTCCGGTTGAACATTAGGAAGAACTTCCTGACCATTAGAGTGGTTTCTCAGCGGAACAGGATTCTTTGGGAGGTGGTGGGCTCTCTTTCCTTGAGGGTTTTTAAACAGAGGCTAGATGGCCATCTGACAGCAATAAAGATTATGTGAATTTAGGGGGGGGTATTCGTGAGTTTCCTGCATTGTGCAGGGGTTGGACTAGATGACCCTGGAGGTCCCTTCCAACTCTATGATTCTATGATCTGTCTTAAGTGTGACTCCATGAACTATAATGTATCTTCTGAATTATGCTGAGTGAAGTTTGCATAGGAACTGGGATGAAGTTGCCCACAATGCTGGTAGCCATGACAGTTTGCAAGGTATCAACAGTGCTAAATACTAAGGTCAATATAGACTAGCCATTAAATAAATATATAGTTTAACCAATTTGCTTGGTATATAATTTCTTCATTCTGGGTGCCAGTAAGGATGATTAAATACTTGAGTTTTAGCTGCCAGTCATAAGCAGTGAGCTGATCTGAGAAACAGTTTGGTGTAGTGTGCAGACTCTAACCTGGGAGAACCACATTTGATTTCTCACTCCTCCACATGCAGCTGCTGCTGTGACCTTGGGTCAGTCACAGTTCTTTCAGAGCTGTTTCTCTCAAGGAGCTCTCTCAGCCCCACCTACCTCACAGAGTGCCTGTTATGGGGAGAGGAAAGGAAGGAGATTGTAAGCCACTCTGAGACTCCAAGAGAAGGGTGGAGTATAAATCATCATCATCTCCTCCCCCGTTTTCAAAGGAGAAGTATGCATAGGAACTGGGAAGGAGGAGGAGATTGAATTTTACCCCACCCTTCAATATCTGATGAAGTCTCAGATCAGTTTACAATCTCAGCTGTTTAAGAGCACTTAAGCTTTTTTGTCAGGTTACTTTTAATGTAATCAAATAATATAATACAGCACAGTATAACTGGCAGTGTTCATGCCTGTGCATTCTCACACAAAATGATGAGATTTCTGTTTCCCCTCTACCTGGCATTACTGCTTGGTACTTGGCGGCCAATTATATAAATAAATAGTGAGCAAATGATTATAAAGCTACTGATTATAAAGTTTGTGCTTTTGAAAATGTCTCAGTCTTTGGTGTTTATTTAAGTCCATGTTATCAAGATTATTTTACACATATGCATTTCTGTAAAGCCTTATAAAAGATTTCGTTTCCCATCAGTAGGTGCTTCCCCATCATTGCTAAACTGGCTGACAGGGGCAAAATAGCAAGAAATGGGGAGGGGGTGTTGGCAGTGTCCTGACATACTGACATCACTCCATATATGTCCAGAAGTGAAGTCTGCATGGTGCTGGGGGAAGCAGGGGAAACTCTGACAATTGGGCAAAATTCTATGGTTAAAACAAAAAGTTTAGCCCAAATGAAAGAGTCTCTTGGCAATGCATGGATATCACCTCTGGGCACATGGGGAGTGATGTCAGTATCCAGTGATATTATTCCATTGCTGGCAAGGAACCCTGCTGCTGGAAAGTCCCCCCACTGGTTGCCAGGCCCTGCCTATCAACCCAACTAGAGTGATAGGCCTACGTCTTTGTCTAAAATGTACAGCATTACACTTAACACGTGCTCCATTGCTCAGCAGACTTTATTAGAGATTTTATCATTTTTATTGATTTTAACTACAAAAAGATAAAGCAGTGCAAAAGATACATTTACAGAATGGGAAAAGCAGAAACAGAAAAAAGTACAAATATATCAATTATAATTCTACCTCCAAATAAACTACCCAGATCATTCTACCTGCAAGCCTAAAGATCTCCATATATTTTACCATCCTTTCTTTCATTACAGAAAATTTTTAATGAACTAATTCTAGCAATATGAATATAAACAATTCTTCTTGAGCATAAATAAGTATATAAAGTTAAGAAAAAAAATTCAAAACCACCTCAGCACCAATTTTGCCTGATTTAGCTTAACCCTATTGTAAGCACAAATTAAATTGTTGGTTTAACAAAATCCTTATTAAAATAAACACATAGAAATCATATCTTTAGCTTTAACAAATTAAAAAAAATACAATTTAATAATTTGTCTATCTCAGTCTGAACAGTTTCTCCAAAGAGGCATGTTAGAAACAAATATACCAGATTACAAAACAATTGTGCTATCTACCTTTTCAGCAATTAATCCAACTCTTACTTCAATATGAGCATTTTCACCAATTAAACATACTATGAATAAATCTGCTATATAAAAAAATGTGTTGTCTGCACTCTTTAGCATTAATCCAAAGTTTTAACAACTCCCTTCCTTCTTTAGGATCTCCCATGTTCTTTTAAAATCACATATCTATTAATAATGAATAATTGTATATTTGTTTACTGACAAAAAAGAAAGAAAAATCAGAGTTTAGGAATCCTTCTTCCCAAAATTTAAACACTTTTAGATTTTAATGCGACCCAAACATCACACTTTGCCTTTTAAAATCACATGTCACTTCTTAGTGAGAGTTCCATATCCAGCCATCCACAAGAATGAGAAAAGTTCAAAATCCTTCTTCCTGAAAGCTTTCCACATCTTAATTTGCTGGTCCGAATGTACCTTTTCTCTTTTCAATGTGGCCTGCCCCATCGACAATGAGAGGAAGAATTCAATGCCATTTTTCCCTCTCTGCATAACTTCACTGAATCTTAATTTCCGGTCTTCTTTTACTGCTGCGACATAGGGATCCATTTTGGTTTTCTTTTGTTGGTTTCGGAGCGTAACACTTTCCCTATCCATTTCCACAGACGTCGGCAGAATCTCTTTAGCACTCAATTCCTGTGGATTTTCAACTTCGCTAGCTTTCAGCATAAGAATACCCATTTGCTCTCCAATAAACTGCAGTAATAAGCCAAGATCCTGTCTCAGAAAATTGATATTGCATAAAGAATCTTTTTTATAAGACGTTTTGCTAGGCAGTGCCATTTTTCTCTGACAGCAAACTCAGTCTCTTAATCCATGTTGAAAAGTAGCTTCAGGGTCCTGTTAAATCCACATTCCACATCAGCTCCAGCTAAGTTTTCAAATGTTATCATTTCATATACAGTCAGAAGACAGAGACAGATTGCTCTAAAATTATCTCCTTTATGTTCGAATCATATTGCAGCCTAATGATAGTCACTTTTACATACAATAATAATCTGGGTCAATTTTAGTATTTGAATTCAATCCAATTTAAACAGTTAACGATACTTAAGATTGCTCGTAGACTTTGAGGCCTCATTTCTCTTCCTTTGAGCTAGCCTCTCATTATGCAAAGTAACCCACTAGCCAGCGGTATTGAAAAGTCACTTACTTGTCAAGTAGAATTGCCACATTAGGAGTAGAAAGACGCTACATCAAAGGCATACTGAGAAAAGCGAACGAAAGAAAGCGGTCGGGTGTTCATCTTTTTCTGCTAGTGCACCAGCTTTCATGGCTGCGGAGCCTCAGGACATGCAGGAGGCACAGGGGCAGCCTCCACTGAACCCCTAGCTCCCTGCAAAAGTCCCATGTTGAAGAAAAAAACCCTCCAGGGCCTTTCACTTCCATGACACCCCTCCAACAGCCAGAATCAGAGGCACCGCAGGAGGACGATCTGCAGACACCTCTGAAGGCAAGATGATGGAGCCCGGAAGTCTCAGCAGACTTTATTAAAGCCAACCATATAAAAATGCATAAGTAAACACTGTAACCCCCCCAAAAAAACACTACACAGTTCGTAAATGCTTTTGTAGAAAGCAAAGTCTCTTTTCAGTGCAATTCTAGTGGGTAGAGACTGTTGATATTTTCAAAACTATTTTTTTTGCATTAGCTACAAAAATCCATATTGAGGAAAATATGCAAATAGATTAGGGAATAAGTTTCGCAAACTGTCTGCCTTCACTTTAATGATATTTCTTTCTCTTTTTAAAATCATTTAAGACTCTTCGATGAAGCAGCTGTTCGTTGAAATCTCTGGAATGTTTTTTATCATTCAGAATGACAGATTGATTAAATGAGAAAATATTCCACTGGCCCAGAAAAAAGAACAAAAGTGCCTTAAAAGATGCATACAATTACCTTCGGCCATAGATTGCTTGACATCTGCTTGGATAGGCTAACACAGGGGTATTCTTCAGGACAGAGTTTATAGATCAATCAATTCATTTAAAATGCATTATTTTAAGATCAGTCAATGTATTCATTTACAATATTGTGCTTTTGTTTATTTTTTATTTATTTTTACATTCACAGAGATGAAGTTACAATGATCCCCTTGTGATTCTCTTATGATTAGATTAGATTAGATTAGATAATTTTATTTATATCCCGCCCTCCCCGCCGGGGCAGGCTCAGGGCGGCTAACAGTAGCAGTAACATTCCATTATATAAAAACAAGGTTACATTCAACATTAAAATTCTAATAGATTTAAAATTAATTACAGTTATAAAAGTGCTAATGCTATTGCTATTTGTTCTTTATTATGATGGCAGTATCATTAGTACTTAATTTTCTACATCATCAAAAGCCAGTCGGAAGAGGAAAGTCTTGCAGGCCCTGCGGAATTGTTCAAGATCCCGCAGGGCCCGCATTTCCTCTGGAAGTTGGTTCCATAAGCTCGGGGCCACAGAGGAGAAGGCCCGATTGCGGGTGCATTGCAACTTCACCTCTCTTGGTCCGGGGATAGTCAGCAAGTTTTTTCCAGCTGACCTCAGTGCTCTCTGGGGTTCATATAGGGAGAGACGGTCCCTGAGGTAGACAGGTCCTCGACCATATAGGGCTTTAAAGGTAATGACCAGCACTTTGTAACGAACCCGGTATATAACTGGCAGCCAGTGCAGCTCGCGCAGCCCAGGCTGTATGTGCTCCCATTTAGGGAGCCCCAACAGTAGCCTGGCCGCTGCGTTCTGCACCAGCTGCAGCTTCCGGGTTCGGTACAGAGGCAGCCCCATGTAGAGGGCATTACAGTAATCCAGTCTCGAGGTGACCGTTGCGTGAAGTACCGTTGCCAGATCTTGGCGCTCTAGGAAGGGAGCCAACTGCCTTGCCCGCCTCAGGTGGAAGAAGGCTGACTTGGCAGTGGCTGCAATCTGGGCCTCCATTGATAATGAAGGCTCCAGTAAAACTCCCAGACTCCTAACCCGGTGCGCCGCTTTCAGCGGCGCCCCGTCGAAGACCGGAAGAGGTGTTTCCCCTTCCCGGGCGCCCCGACCCAGACAAAGGACTTCTGTCTTCGCTGGGTTCAATTTCAGCCCGCTCCTCCTCAACCACATTGCCATATCCTGCAGGGCCCGGTCTAGATTCTCAGGGACGCAGTCAGGCCGGCCGTCCATTAGCAGATAGAGTTGGGTGTCATCTGCATATTGATGGCACCCAAGTCCGTATCTCCTGGCAATCTGGGCAAGAGGGCGCATGTAGATATTGAATAATATTGGTGAGAGAACTGCCCCCTGAGGCACTCCACAGTCCAGTGTGCGCCTCCAGGACCGCTCGCCACCAATTGCCACCCTTTGTCCCCGATCCTCGAGGAAAGAGGAGAGCCATTGTAAGGCAGACCCCCTCACCCCTATATCGGCGAGGCAGCGGGTCAGTAGCCGATGGTCGACCGTGTCGAACGCGGCCGACAGGTCTAACAACATCAGCACCGCCACACCGCCCCGATCCAGATGCCGTTGGAGATCGTCTACCAGGGCGACCAGTACTGTCTCCGTCCCATAGCCCGGGCGAAAGCCGGACTGGCAAGGGTCTAGGATGGAAGCGTCATCCAGAAAGCTCTGCAACTGCGACGCCACTGCCCTCTCAATTATTTTACCTAAAAACGGTAAATTAGAGACCGGTCGGTAGTTTGCCAATTCGGCCGGATCTGCTGTAGTTTTTTTCAGGAGGGGTCGGACCAAAGCCTCTTTCAAGGATGATGGAAAACGTCCCTCTGAGAGGGATCTATTTATGATGTCCCGTAAAGGACATTCAAGCTCCCTCAGGCAAGATTTAATTAGCCAGGAGGGGCATGGGTCCAGATCGCAAGTTGTAGGGCGCGCAGAGGAGAGGATTCCGTCAACTTCCTCCAGGCTGAGCGGGTCGAAATGATCCAGAGTTAAATCAGAAGACAGGCAAGGGGCCTCGGGCTCATGTACTGTATCTAAGGTGATGGGCAGGTCCTGGCGGAGCGACGTGATTTTGTCTGCAAAAAATTTCGCAAAAGCCTCACAGCCTATTTCTAATTCTCTTACGTTTGGTCTGCCTTGGGGCAGAGTAGTTAAGTGTCCAATTATTTTGAATAATTGTGCCGGGCGCGAATTTGCAGACGCAATCTTGGCCGCAAAGTACTTCTTCTTTGCGGCCTTGACTGCCATCTCATACGACCTCATAAGCGTTCTGTAGGATGTTCTCGCCGCTTCGCCACGAGTGCGCCGCCACTGCCTCTCTAGTCGTCGGAGTCCTTGTTTCAACCGGCGTAGCTCCAGGGTATACCAAGGAGCCAGCCTTGAACGAGGGCGCAGAGGACGTCGGGGTGCGATCTCGTTGATTGCCCCAGATAGCCGGTCTTGCCAGGCATCAACCAGGGTGTCAAGGGAATCACAAGGGGGCCAAGGATCCCGAAGAGCCGTTTGGAACCGTTCCGGGTCCATCAGGCTCCGCGGGCGAGCCAAAATAGGCTCTCCGCCCTTACAGGGTTGTGGTAGCGTCTCCATACGAGCCTTGAGGGCTAAGTGATCCGACCATGGTATCGCCTCCGTTGCGATTTCGTTCACTTTAATCCCGGCCGCAAAGATCAGATCTAATGTGTGCCCCGCCTGATGCGTGGGAGTCGTAACAAATTGGGAGAGTCCTAGTGTCGCCATGGAAGACACTAGGTCCATCGCCTGAGTGGAAGCCGCGTCATCGGCGTGGACATTGAAGTCGCCCAGGACCAGAAGCCCCGGGCACTCCAACGCCCAGCCGGACACCGCCTCCATCAGGGATGGTAAGGCGCTGGCCGGTGCGTTAGGCGGACGGTACACCAGCCAGATCGCCAACCTCTCCCCGACATCCAACGCAAGGCCGACACATTCAACACCATCGATCTTTGGGGCCGGGAGGGCCCTGAAGGAGTAAGCCTCCCGTATGAATATCGCCACCCCGCCCCCCCGCCCGCTAATCCGCGACTGGTGGAAGACCGAGTAACCTGGGGGGGTCATCTGGGAGAGTGCCATTGTCTCTCCCTCTTGAACCCAGGTCTCGGTCACGCAAGCCAGGTCTGCATCCTGCCGAAGCAGGAAGTCCTTAATGGTCTCGATCTTATTGTTTATAGACCTGGCGTTGCATAACACCAGTGTCGGACGCGGGCAATTTCTCTTGGTCCCCCTACTTGTCACCGTTGGGATGGGAAGTAGACTAGAAGGGGGCCGAGCACTGTTTTGTCTCTGTCTCCTTCTCTCATATATCCGTCCATTCCCACCGTCGTATCTTCCCCTCCCCAGGAGCACTGGAATCCCCTGACCAGTCATCCCGAGCCTATTCTTTGATGGTTATGTTAGATTCAGCTGGCTAATTTACAAGCACAGCACAGATCCCCAGCACAGATCCCCAGCCCACCCCCGTCCTCAGTTCCTAACTGTCCAGATCACCAAAACTTTCCTAATTGATCAGTAGATAGATAATTCTTACTTAGCACAGTACTGAAAACCTAATTCTTAAATTTAAAGTGCTAACATGCGTAAGTAATCAATAAATTAGTTAATCCTATATGCATTTAAGATACACAATAATTCTTACTTAGCACAGTACTAAAAACCTAATTCCTGAATTTAAAGTGCTAACATGCATGAATAATCAATAAATTATTAATCCTATATGCATTTAAATACATAAAAGTACAAAATAATAATCCAATTTCAAATCAATTCAAATTCCTAATCCAATTTCTAATCAAATTAAATTAGTTCATCGTTGGTAAAATCTAATAGGTGATCAATAGTTAATTAGGCAGTATAAATGAAGTTAAGGGGGTGGGGTAGGGTATAGTTCTTAAAGTGCTGTTAGTTGGTGTAAAAGATTTTTTGAAAAACGAATGTCCAGGTTTTAGGCGTCTTCGGGGCTTCGTGGCCACTTTAAAGTGCAGGTGCTGTTCCCTGATAGAGAGACAGTTTTTGGGTGCTGTTCTTAATGCAATGTTTTGAGGCATGGGTGGGAGAGCTTCTTGGCTGATGGCCGTGCCTCGGGTGAGGGGCAGGGGGTGGAAGAACACGGGAGCGGGGGGGGCAAGAGGGGAGCAAGGAGGAAAAACAAGAAGAGGAAAGGGGGCGGGAACAGAGACCGGGGTGCCTGTCGAGACCTACGTCCCGGAGACAACCCACTCCTCCGCTCGCTCACACCCTCTCAGCTCCGTCGCCCTCCACAGCCACCCCACTCGCTCGACTCACCCCTCTCCCTCCTCGTTGTAACAGTTCCGTGCCCCAGTCCTCTTGCAAAGGGCTGCTCCAGCTGCTCGCCTGTGGCCGCACCCACTCCTTCTCAGTCTCGGCGTCGCCCGACAGTAACGATGTTACAGCAGCTCGGAGCAGCCACGCTCCTTTCCTGCGCTCAGTAGAACCAAGTAAACAAAAGCCCCGCCACGACCTCCGTCGGCTTTGCACTTCGTTCTCCTCGCGCCTCCGTGTCCTCCTCCCCCGGCTCAGTCTTTCCTGGCCTCCACTGGACGCCGGCCCGCGGCTGCGTCCCGGCCCTGTCTCGATAAATCCTGCAACTCGCCACACACACCTCCAACTTCGTCGACAGCCTACAGCTGCCGCCCAGACCTCGGTTCTGTGATGTTTTGTTGTTGTTTTGGTTCGCTCGCAGTTGTTATTGTTGTTGTCGATAGTTGCTATAGTTATAACAGCTATTGTTGCAGCTGTTATAGTTGCGTTGTTATCAATCTGCGGGAGCCCTAGCACAAGGCTTCTACCGCCGCCGCCATCCTTAATGTGAGAATAGCTTAATGTGAGAAGGCATAACAAGACATTGCATCCCACAGGAAGCTATATTTAGGAATACACTAAAGATAAAGAAGTGAGATTTCCAAAGGAGCATAATTGTCAAAATCAGGTAATGCAGTTTTCCTATACCACCGTCAAAATTTCCATTAACTGCAACATCAGAAACAGATGGTACAATCCCCAACCAATGGACTTTGAAAGATGAGGCTTTCTTAGGACAACTCTATGAATTGCCTAACATAATTAGAAATATTGTTCTGGAACAATTCTAGAATAGCTTTCAAGTCCTGAATGCCAACACACAATCCAAGACAATATTCCATTTAAAAATACTGTTTTATTCCACTATAAAGAAGTTCAAAGGCTTGAAACTCATATTTGCCCCCCAAGGTTGGAATAAAGAGTCGGACACAATACATTGGAATAAAATTGGGCCACTTTATTAACTTAACAGTGTAAACAGCAAGGGCACCCCACCAGCAGCCTGTCCAGGGCTAGGGGTCACCGCGACCGCTCCCCTGCCATTAACGGGCGAGAGACCCAGCCCCCCGGCCGGAGCTGAGCAACTCAGCTCCCTCCAGGCAGGCCCAGTAGGGAGACCCGCACCAGAGGGCCCAAACCCAGACGCACGTCTCGCTGGAAAGGCACCCTCTAGCCGAGCCTCCTGGACAGTCTGCATTCTCCAAACCCGGGTCTCCAAACCCAAGGTTGATCATGCCAGACCCCAAATTCCCCAAAAGGGGGATGCTTCGCAGTCCTCCCCTAGCCGCATAGTGTCCTAAACCCCAAAAACCTGCCAACTAAAGTGACCACCTATTTAAAGGCACCATCCCTGAGCCAATTCCACAATCCACTGTAGTGCTATGCAGGGTAGGCAAAAAACACACCCCAGCAACAGCCAAACAGCCGGAGCGTAAAAAATTCCTACCCGGCTCCTCAAATGAGGCAACCAGCAAAGCCTACATAACATACAGGGCGGGCGGGAGGGCCGATCGATGTCAAAGTGCCAGGAAGGGAGCGCAGAGCCAGCTGTTAACACGGCTATGCTCCGCCCCCTGAATTGCGCGCCCAAACAGGCGAACTCCTCCTCCTCCTCCCAGGGAGGCAAACGGAGCGAAAGCAGCCTAGAAGCTACGCTGCAGGCTGCACACTCTAGATTGCCCCCCAAGGTCGGAATAAAGAGTCGGACACAATACATTGGAATAAAATTGGGCCACTTTATTAACTTAACAGTGTAAACATCAAGGGCACCCCACCAGCGGCCTGGCCAGGGCTAGGGGTCACCGCGACCGCTCCCCTGCCATTAACGGGCGAGAGACCCAGCCCCTCGGCCGGAGCTGAGCAGCTCAGCTCCCTCCAGGCAGGCCCAGCAGGGAGACCCGCACCAGAGGGCCCAAACCCAGATGCACGTCTCGCCGGAAAGGCACCCTCTAGCCGAGCCTCCTGGACAGTCTGCATTCTCCAAACCCAGTTCTCCAAACCAAGGTTGATCATGCCAGACCCCAAATTCCCCAAAAGGGGGATGCTTCACAGTCCTCCCCTAGCCGCATTGATGAGCAGAAAAACACAGATTAATCTGACAAGCAGATAATGTTATCCTGAGTCATGTAGCAGAAAAAAAGATACTTTATATTATGTATAAATTCCTAATCCATGTCTCTAAGAAAACAGAAATGACCCATTTCTGAACCTATAAAGGGCTGCTTTGAAGCACCTGACCTAGAACAACAGTCCCCAGCATACATAGTCCCCAACATACATAGAGACTAAAAACTTAAAGGAACACAACAACTTTGCTACTATTTCATATAATTTGCTCAATTCTGCTAAGGGCAGCACAGATGTTGTGATTGGAAGATTAGGTTTACTTCTGTACTTCACAACCTTTTCTGTACTTCACGACCTTTTCTGTCTGAGAGGAGTTTAACTCTGTTTAGGATGGCACTGTCATTTCCCATGACAGTTACATGACTATGGATATTCCCAAAACAACTCCTTTCCAAACACCTGCATGCCAAATTATGAGGTCTTTTTTCAAAACTAGAAATATTGCCTGTTTCTCATGTGAGAATATTTTTTGACTGGAGAACTGGAACATTTTCACCTGTCTTTCTGATATATGTTCCTGATTGTGATCTTAAATTATCCTGCTCAAGTTTTTAAAGTAAGAAGCAATCTGATTCCAGCTTTTATTTTTGTTTTTACAATCCGTATTTTGCAGGCACAATTCATGGGGATAGGTTTTGCCTAAAACTTTGGTGTGGATGCCTGTATCGGCATCTTCTCACTTTAGATGGGTGGTAGTTGAGTAGAAATCTTCTGTGCAGTTGTTAGGGTAGGGGAAAAGAACCATATGTCATAATGTTGAAGGTGTATTGAAAATAGTGCTGAAATAGTGTTGAAATGTATATAATCCTTGTGCACATCTGTGATGCTGATGAAGTTCACACATAATATGAATCTTATAAAATGTGAAAATACTCACTATACTTTTAGTCAAGACTTGCTTGGCTCACTGCTTCCATCCCACCACTAGTCAGCTTGCCAATCAGGGTTTTTTTTAGTTCTCAAACAACAAAACATTACCTTTTTGAAGAAACAGCTGCAATGGTTGATTAAACACAGGACCAGCCCTTTGAGTAATATCCTTCTTGTAATTACACAATTCCCATCTTTCTTGGCTGTAGTTTCTTGCCAATATAGGTAACCTTGGCCGCGGTCATACTCACCACTAAATCCATCCCTAACCCATCGCTATTATACCCCACAGCTTTTTAACAATGAATTTCCTGATCAGACATCCTTCATTTCTAAGCAGCGTTGGTCCCGTTGTTGGTTGATCAGAGGTCTCAACCGAACCTCATTTTTTGAGATGGCATTCCGCACTCGTGCAAGCGCAGTACCATGGGATATCGTGCTTGACTTTTTTTAAAAAGGTGCTAGAAAAGGTGGGCGATCTGCCCCCCCCCCCCCACACACACAATTTAAACACCCGGCCATGGAGGTGAAGCCCAGGAGTTCTCTTTGCTGTCTCTCTGCCTGGTGGGGAGACAGCAAAGGTGGGTGATCTTCCTCCCCCCTGCCATTTAAACACCCCACCGTGGTGTTTAAATGGGGGGGGGAGCACGGCAACTCTCTTTGCTATCTCTCCGCCTGGTGGGGAGAAGGCAAAGGTGGCCGATCTGCCTCCCCCCCCCCCTCATTTAGGAAAGGTCCACTGTGCAAGCACCAGTCATTTTATAATATAAGAAACAGCTTGCTAAATACATTGATGAAATATAAGAAATATGGAGATGAGAGAAAACCGTTATGGATAGTGCCAGCTGAAGTGATAAAAATAACAGCTGAGATGGGTGAAGAAAAGTGGTTGTCATATAATCATATAATCAACTATTAAAAATACAAAGTGGCAAAATAGAATTGAAAACTGCTGAAGAGCTGAATAATAAATATGATTGGTTTCAAATGCAACAAATAAAGAGCTTGGTGGAGAATGACATTAAAACTGAAGGCATAAGAAAAGAGCAAACAGAAATGGAAAAAGTTCTGCTTGGAGACAATGAAAAATTAATTTCAAAATTATATAAATTACTTTTAAAATGGTCTACGGAAGATGAAGTAGTCAAATCTCAAATGATTAAGTGGGCAATTAATGTAAATAAAGAAATACAGATGGAAACTTGGGAATATTTGTGGAAGAACTCTATGAAGCTTTCGACGTGTCATAGTATTAAAGAGAACTGTTTTAAAATGATGTATAGATGGTTATGACTCCTAAGAAATTGGCAAAGATGAATAATAAGATGCCAGACAGATGTTGGAAATGTAAAAAACATGAAGGTTCTTTCTACCATATGTGGTGGACTTGTGAAAGAGCAAAAAAAGTATTGGCAGATGATTCAACAAGAAATTTCTAGGATCTTGGGATATGAATTTAAGGAAGTTGCAGAGTCTTTTCTGTTGGGATTAAAAATGGAAAAGTGGCCAGGTTTGCAGATGACACTAAATTGTTCAGGGTGGTGAGAACCAGAGAGGATTGTTAGGCACTCCAAAGGGATCTGTTGAGGCTGGGTGAGTGGGTGTCAACATGGTAGATGAGGTTCAATGTGGCTAAGTGCAAAGTAATGCACATTGGGGCCAAGAATCCCAGCTACAAATACAAGTTGATAGGGTGTGAACTGGCAGAGACTGACCAAGAGAGAGATCTTGAGGTCATGGTAGATAACTCACTGAAAATGTCAAGACAGTGTGCAATTGCAATAAAAAAAGGCCAATGCCATGCTGGGAATTATTAGGAAGGGAATTGAAAACAAATCAGCCAGTATCATAATGCCCCCGTATAAATTGACGGTGCGGTCTCATTTGGAATACTGTGTACAATTCTGGTCACCACACCTCAAAAAGGATATTATAGCATTGGAAAAAGTCCAGAAAAGGGCAACTGGAATGATTAAAGATTTGGAACACTTTCCCTATGAAGAAAGGTTAAAACGCTTGAGGCTCTTTAGCTTTGAGAAACGTCGACTGAGGGGTGACATGATAGAGGTTTTCAAGATTATGCATGGGATGGAGAAGGTAGAGAAAGAAGTACTTTTCTCCCTTTCTCACAATACAAGAACTTGTGGGCATTCAATGAAATTGCTGAACAGTCGGGTTAAAACGGATAAAAGGAAGTTCTTCTTCACCCTAAGGGTGATTAACATGTGGAATTCACTGCCACAGGAGGTGGTGGCGGCTACAAGCATAGCCAGCTTCAAGAGGGGATTGGATAAAAATATGGAGCGGAGGTCCATCAGTGGCTATTAGCCACAGTGTGTGTGTGTGTGTGTGTATGTGTATATGTGTGTATATATATGTACACATATTTGCCCACTGTGTGACACAGAGTATTGGACTGGATGGGCTATTGGCCTTATCCAACATGGCTTCTCTTATGTTCTTATTGATGACACCATAGTCTAAACTTTCTGATGACTACTCCCAATGGTTTCATATAGATATTTAATAAGATTAAACCCTGCAGAATCCCACAGGTCAATAGCTATGAGGGTAGAGCAGAAATGCCCCACTTTCTAGATAAGACTTGATTCACCATAGCATGGTGCCCCTTTGTCCTAGCACTAAAAGGCATGCAGAGTTCCCCCAGCCTTCCAACCATCCACATAATACACCCAGCATGACCAAAATACACCTCTTTTATTTTATTAAATTTCCAGCATACAATAAAAGACAACAAATGATGGATGGGACTGGGAAAAGCAATCCATTTTTGAATGTTCAAAGAAAGCAAACAAGGTTATGCTCATAATCTATAAGCAAATTTTTATCTGAGCAGAGGAATGATTCAGTATCCCGGGTTTGAATTGAATTCCATATTCTATTTCATTGACATTTATCTTGTAAAGCTATTGAAAAACCAAAACTAAAAGTTAAAATCTAGGTCTCTCTCATGCACATCAAGCAATTCTTTGAAGCCCGAAGAGCCATTAACACTGAAGATTCTCACTGAACAAGAAAATGGGATTATGCTTGTTTGAATGGTCACTGAAACGACACCTTGAAGTTGTTTTCATAGTTCAGCTTTTATGTATTAAGAATATGCAAGCTGGTTTTGCCATTGACTTTAATTTATTCATTTTTTCAATCTACTTTATGTTACTGTTAAGATGCTGAAAAATGACTGTGTGATAAATTATAAATAATTACTCTGATCTAACAAAGATTCTTATTTGAGAGCATTTGCAGAGAAGAACAATTGATTCTCATACTCCATGTTTATTGACAATAAAATTTGAAATGAAAGAAATAGTACTGTACCTAGTGCAGCTGCCCTGTGAAGACACAAATTGTTATCAACAGGAAAATACATAAAACTGTGATTAAATCACTGTGGTTTGATGTTCTTCTCATCTTTATGAAGGCAAGATGTGTCAGCACGTAAACTGAACATATATCATGTTAGAGAATTTCTCAGAAGTAAAGCAGCTTACATCATTCTCCTCCTTCAGCTTTCCATTACCATCTCCTTCCCTGCAGCTTCTACATAGGCTTTCTTTCTCCACAGTTGCATCATTCTCCTTTCACAAATCTGTGGGGTGGGTTAGGCCAGAAGTCTATGACTGGTCCAAAATGACCCAGCGAGCTTTCACAACAAGGACCTGGGTCTGTCAAACCTCACTCTGAAGCTCCAACTCCTACGCCCCCCTCAAGCTCCACCACAGAATCTCCAGAAATTTCTGCCTCAGAAATTTCAGAGACAGACTCTTGGTCTGAAAGGTATCACTAAATATCAGAGACAGACACTTGGTCTGAAAGGTATCACTAAAGGCCTCTGTCTCTGATAACTTTGTTGGTCTTAAGCACCAAACTTATCTGTCCACCCTGGAAAGCAGCCATTGTCTCCAGGGGAAGTTATCTCTGCAATCTGGACATTAGTAGTAATTCTCAGTGATCTCCAGCCCTCACCTGGAGATTAATAATAATAATAAACTTTTATTTGTATCCCGCCCTCCCCGCCGAAGCAGGCTCAGGGCGGCTAACAAGACATGGTATACCATGATTTACATAAAACAATTTTAAAATACAGTTCGTACATATATTTAAAAAACGGTTACATAAAAAGTTAAAAACTACAATAAATTAAGGTGCTATGTTCAATAGATGTATTTCGATGGCTAGATATCGCTTTCAGGGCTACTTATATGCTTGCAGAAAGAGGGTGGTTTTGCAAGCCCTGTGGAACTGATTAAAGTCCCGCAGGGCTCGCACTTCCTCCGGTAATTGATTCCACCAGTGGGGGGCCATTACGGAGAAGGCCTACTCTCTTGTTACTCTCAGTTTGGCCTCCTTTGGTCCAGGGATCCTTAAAAGGCTTTGGGAGCTAGATCTTAGTGCTCTCTGGGGAACGTGTGGGGAGAGGCAGTCTCTAAGGTAGGCAGGGCCTCGGCCATATAGGGCTTTAAAGGTAATAACCAGCACCTTGTAGCGAACTTGGAATATAATTGGAAGCCAGTGCAGTTCCTTCAGCCTAGGCCGCACGTGTTTCCACCGAGGTAGTCCCAGTAGCAGCCTGGCCGCCGCATTCTGCACTAGCTGCAACTTCCGAGTTCGGCACAAGGGCAGCCCCATGTAGAAGGCATTACAGTAGTCTAGTCTCGAGGTGACCGTTGCATGGATCACTGTTGCTAGGTCGCTACGTTCTAGGAAGGGGGGCAACTGTCTCGCCTTTCTAAGATGGAAGAAGGCGGATTTCGCAGTGGCAGCTATCTGTGCCTCCATTGTCAGGGAGGACTCCAGTAGCACTCCCAGGCTTTTGACCCTGCGCACTGGTATCAGTGACGCACCGTCAAAGGCCGGTAGGGAGATCTCCCCTCCCAGGCCGCAGCGGTCCACGCAAAGGACCTCTGTCTTTGCTGGGTTCAGCTTCAGCCCACTCAGCCTGATTCAGTCTGCCATGGCCTGCAACACCCGGTCCAAATTTATAGGGGTGTCGGCGGTCCGGCCGCCCATCAATAGATAGAGCTGGGTGTCATCAGCGTACTGATGGCAACCCAGCCCATGTCTCCGGGCAATCTGGGCAAGGGGGCGCATAAAGATATTAAACAACATTGGGGAGAGAACTGCCCCCTGAGGCACCCCACAATTAAGTAGGTGTCTCCGGGACATCTCTCCTCCAACCACCACCCTTTGTCCCCGACCTTCAAGGAAGGAGGAGAGCCACTGTAAGGCTAGCCCCCGAATTCCTCCGTTGGCGAGATGGCGGGTCAGCAGCCGATGATCGACCATATCGAACGCAGCTGATAGGTCTAGCAACAGCAGTACCGCCGAGCCGCCTTGATCCAGATGTCGCCGGAGATCATCCATGAGGGTGACCAACACCATCTCCACCCCGTGGCCTGGACGGAAGCCGGACTGATATGGATCCAAGGTGGAAGTGTCATCCAGAAAGCTCTGCAACTGCAACGCCACAGCCCTCTCGATAGTTTTGCCCCAAAAGAGCAAATTTGAGACTGGCCGGTAATGAGCCAATTCGGCCGGATCTGATGTAGCTTTTTTCAAGAGAGGGCAGACCACTGCCTCCTTCAGGGGCGTTGGAAAATGGCCCTCCGAAAGAGATCTATTTATGATGTCCCGTATAGGACATCCTAACTCCTCCCGGCAGGCCTTAATTAACCAGGAGGGGCATGGGTCCAGATCGCATGTAGTAGGGCATGCAGTTACCAGGATTCTGTCAACCTCCTCCAAGCTGAGTGGGTCAAAGCAGTCCAGGGTCGAATTAGAAGACACGCATGGAGCCTCGAGTTCGCTCACTGTATCTAATATGGCTGGGCAGTCATGGCGGAGTGATTGGACCTTGTCTGCAAAAAATTTCGCAAAAGCCTCACAGCCTATTTCCAATTCCTTAACATTTGGCTTGCCTTGTGGCAATGTAGTAAGATTCTGGATTATCTTGAACAATTGTGCTGGGCGTGAGTTTGCAGACGCAATCTTGGTCGCAAAGTATGTTTTCTTTGCGGCCTTGATTGCCATCTCATAGGACCTCATAAACGTCCTATAAGATGTTCTAGTCACTTTGTCACGGGTGCAACGCCATTGCCTCTCTAGCCGTCTGAGACCTTGTTTCAGCTGGCGCAGCTCTGGGGTGTACCATGGAGCCAGCCTACTCTGAGGCCGTAGAGGGCGTTGAGGTGCGATCTCGTCGATGGCCCTGGATAGTTGAGCGTTCCATATCTCAAGCAGGCCATTGAGGGAATCGCCAGAGGGTCAGGTATCCCGCAGGGCCGATTGGAACCGTTCCGGGTCCATCTGGCTCCGCAGGCGAGCCATAATAGGCTCGTCGCCTAAACAGGTTTGGGGTGGCATATCTATACGAGCCTTAAGGGCGAGGTGGTCCGACCACGGCACCACTTCAGTGGTTATATCGTCCACCGTAACCCCGGCCGCAAAGACCAGGTCTAACATGTGACCGGCCTGGTGGGTGGGGGCTGCAACAAACTGAGAGAGTCCTAGTGTTGCCATGGATGACACCAGGACCGTCGCCTGACTAGATTGGCAACAATGGTTCCCCATGAGGAAATTGTTGGTTTGGTGTCTATGGCATTGTACCCGTCTGAGGTCCCACCCCTCCTCAAACCACATCCTCTCCAGGCCCCACCCCTTAAATCTCCAGGAATTTCTTAACCTGGAGTTGGCAACCTATTCCTTTCCTTTATCTGCCCCTCTGACTTCCGGTTTCCATCACCTTCTCCTTCCCTGCTGCTTTTACATAGAAAAAAAACAGCCTTTCTTCACAGTGTGCAGGAGACCAAAGCAGCTTACATCATTCTCCTCTGCCCCCCTTGATCTGAACAACCCTGTGAGGCAGGTCAGGCTGGAAATCTGGTCCAAAATCCCCCAGGCAGCTTCCACAGCAAGAACTTTTGTCTGGCAGACCCTGCTCTAATGTCCTAACTTGTATGCCCTCCTCAAACTCCACTACATAATTTCCAGGAATTTCCAACCAACCTGGAAAGGTACCACTAAAGGCCTCTGTGCGAGTGCCCCCCCCCCCAGCCTTGCTGTCTACTCACCCACCCAAGTGAAGGCATTCGTCCCCCCCAACCACAAACACCTCAAGGGGAGATGATATCTGCCATCTGGAATTTCCTAACCTGGAGTTGGCAACCCTGCAGCCTCTACATGCAACAAGGACAATATTTCCTCACATGGGGGGGGGGCAAGCACCTGGAGGTTGGCAACAGTAGTTCCCTGGGAGGAAATGGCTGGGAGCATCAAGCAGCTGACACTGTGAAGAAAGCCACTGCAAGCCTCCCTTTCACTCCCTCTGTTTCTCTGCTGGTGTTGAAGTGGCCCCTCCCTGCTGTGAATGAACATTCCTTGTCAGTTGATGTAACTGCTACTGTTTGTGTGGATTAAAGGTTGGAAGGCAGACAGAATGAAATAAAAAGACTGAAAGACAGAGATACAGAGAAAGAACGAGAGAAAGAACAGAAGGGAGGTAGAAAAAAGAGGGGGAAGAAAGGAGAGCGAGAAAGAAAAATGAAAAGAAGGAAGATAGACAGGGCACTGAGGAGAGGCAGTACTGATCAGTAAGCCCACAGGAGAATCTGTCAGCAGAGATCTGTCTCGCTCAAAGGTCAGTGACCTTCTGGTGGGATTCTTGCCTGATGGGGCTGGCAGTGGGTGAGGGAAAGCAAAATCAGCCAATGGTATGCCAGAGATGGATTGTGAGCCAATCCTTTAAGAATGTGGGAAAGGCTGCAGTAGATGGGTGACAGAGAGGCTACCCAGTGGTAGTGGGAAGTGGAGACAGACAGTGTCAGTCATAGTTGGTGTAGTACAGTCCCAGTGACTGCAACGAATCAGGATGGTGGGATTAGCCACCACGATTTTGGTTTTATGACTAAAGGATTCCCACAAGTGGATTGACATTATATCTGTAATTCTAATACATTTCCTACATTGTATTATGTTGACAATAAGGCTGTGGACATTGTTTTTTCAATCAAGAAATGCAATAACCTGAGGCATTCTGTAGGAGGTGAACTCAAGTTTCACTGGCCCATGATGCTGCATATCCTATTTACAAATATATTAAATTGACAATAATATGTTGTCTTCAGAGACAAGCAATTGACATAGCTATAGGAGAAATAAATTGGCAGCTTATATCTTTCTTTACGTTCTTTTTACCTGCTTAGAACAAGAAAGATCAGTTGTGTGGACAATAAAACCAATTACTGGACACAAAGCTGTGCAATTCTGTTGTATATTTATTTGCCTATCCTAAAAGATGTCAAAAGGCAGAGGGATCTAATGTATTTTCTTCATCACATGTAGTCTGATAAGAACTGGTCTTACAAGTCCATCTTCCCACCCTGAGAAACTTTCAAGCAATTATAGTTCCAACAAATAGAAAAATCTATTGGTTACATGGAACAGATCTATTATGTCAATTTTCTCTGAATTGTTTTTCAAATTTTCTCAGAGATGGATAGTAAAAATACTGGGCTCTAAGGATAAGCATGGAACAGCTCCATCCTCTAAGCTTCTACAATTACATTATCAACTTTCTCACTTTTGACATTTTTTTCTCTGAGAAATATAGTTCATGGGTGTCATGTGTGGTCATATAATTGGTCAAGTATACTAATGAATGTTTGTAGGCCCAAATGTCTATGTGGGCATGAAGTGCCAGGGGTAAGTTTTAACATGACTTAAATTTCCCAGGATCCTTTCCCTTCTGCTGTAAGCCACAGGGTGGAACCACCAGCTACAGGGTATAAGAACGTAAGAGAAGCCATGTTGGATCAGGCCAATGGCCCATCCAGTCCAACACTCTGTGTCACACAGTGGCCAAAAAACCCAAGTGCCATCAGGAGGTCCACCAGTGGGGCCAGAACACTAGAAGTCCTCCCACTGTAAAGAAGGTAAAAACCATAACCAGCTTTTGGTTAGCTGAAAACAGTTGAGCTCTTAGGGGGAGAATTAGGATGGATTGGGCCCCATAAAATAAACCTGTCTGGTGGAAGCTACCTGGGGGAAGTTAGAAGAGCTTGGCCTCCCCCCTGTTATTAGACATAAGTGTTCTGGAAGTAAGTCTAGGCTGGCCTCCTCACAAGGAGTGGGGAGGTAGCTAGAGGGACCCCTGGGCACCACAGGGCATGAATTTACAAAAGAAAGACATAGACAATGGGTGGAAATGAAAATGACCACAGCTTTATTGAACAAAAACAGAGGAGCATCATTGGCAGCATAGGGACAGATTCTGCATCAGGCTGAGGTGACTTGTCTGGTGCCCAATGAATGCCATCCTTCCCACCCCACCTGCTGGAAGAATAACTACAGAGTGGAAAGCCACAGTGAGATCATGTGAGCATTGGCTGCTGTGTGGTTCTGTTTGTTACATGGTGGTAAGAGCCAGTGATAGCCCCCAAGCTGGGCATACCACATAGTGGCTCCACCCTAAGATGCCTTAAGGGAGTCCCCAAACAGGATAGGCACACTGGTTCAGCCTCCTCCAAAAGAATCCATCCCAATGTCCAAAACCACCATAAGAGTGGGAGGGAACCCCCCTCCTGCCAACACTCTTATGCCTGTAATCAACAAAGCACACCATCCTGAATCCTGTGCAGCCACAAGACTATATTCCACTCCAAAATGTAAACCCTCTCAACTGTAAAGAGGACTGTGTGCCAAAAAGAAGTGTCCAGGTGCCAGATCCTAAGTCCACATGACTCAATGAACCTTTCAGCTGCCTTGGAAACCTTTCTTCTGGCCAGATTGACTCTGTCTGGTGAGATGGTACCTCACCATTCATGCTGCTCCAAAAATTCTGACCACAGCAGTGTTGTGTTTAGAAGCCTGGTGACAAGAATCTGGAGGCATGATGTCATGAAACAGAGCAGCACTGTACCTTTTGAGTGGGTGGGTCATTCTCACTGAATAATTATGGCATCTGAAAGGCCATGGTAGAATACCTGGCATGTGATGATAGACAGGAAAGAATCCCACTTCATTCCTTTGTGTCCCATCCATATGAACAGCTGTAGCTAAGTCCTAAAGCATATCCCCATCCCAAAGCTACTGCATTGATCCTAGCCCAGTGGGAAGTGCTATGGCCAACAATCCAAACAGATTTGTGCTGATCTCCAGGAACAGAAATTATTGGATATCAGCAATGCATCTGGGCTAATGTCTTATACAGGACTGAAAAGCAAAAGAGTGCCAGTAGCCAACTGTCATAACCAGGTGGCAGCTCAATCTTGGATGCTTTGATAGTGGCCCCATTACGAAATGAATGTATGTCATATACAGAGGGAGAGAGCCCCAGAGAGGTTAAGTATTTATGCATGATGCTAGCAAGCTGGAATCTGGAAAGGCAGCAGGGAGCAATAGACCAAATACTCCTTGCAGGATCACTTGTTGCCAAGTGTCCAAAGGTTCTCTGGGAATGGTTCAGAGTACTGGTGTGCACTGGGAGCCAAGGCATGGAATCTCTCTTTCTGAAATCAATACAAGGTGTCCTCAGTGTTGTTACTGGCACCTGCAACATAACATGCTGAAAAAGAGATGCTTACTCACTGAACAGGCCAAACAAATCTGTGAACCAAGTGCATGACCCACTCAGAGTCAGAGGACTGGTGGTTAATAATGCTCACAATAGCTGGTTGTCATACCAGAAAGAGATGTGCCTGTCCTGAAAAATGTCAGCCCAGATCATAGCAACCAGAATCAGAAACAATTTGAGGAATGCAAGGTCCTTGAGAATGCCTGACCTTGCCCATTGGGTGGGCCAGCTCTACATGCACCAGTGACCAGAAAAGAAAACCTGAAACCAAGGCTGCCTATCACTTTGAAGTGAACCTAAGTGTAACTAGTTTGTCATTGGGCAGGTGGGAAAAGCCACATTCCTAATCAAGTCTGATGTCCAAGTATGTAAGCTGAGTGGCCAGGCCCTTAGTCTTGCTGTAGGCCAGGGAGACATCTAGCTCAGACACCAAAGTTTAAAATGCAGATGGGTGGGCAACACATTCCAGTGACCCAGAGGACCCAACAATAGAAAGTCATTGAAATAATGTGTGACATGTGAACTCACAATACGGCTTTTAACCACCCATTCAAGGAAGGAGCATAAAACCTCAAAGGTGTATCAGGTGACTGAGCAGCCCACTGGCATGGCTTTGTCTATGTAGCTTGACGTCCAGGAGGGAGAAGTCACTTGGATGGACTGAAAGAAGGCAGGAGGCTGACTGGATATCACACTTGACCATAGGTGCCTCTGGGCTGCAGGAAAAAAGAAGGAGGAGGAGGAGGAAGGTAGGATATGTGATGTATCATCTGAAATTCATCTTGGCTTTTCTTTGGAACCACTCCCAGTGAAGAGACCTTTAAATTGGGAAAACAGGGGAGGGAAATGGCACTGGGACCCAGCCAGCCTCACACTCTTTGGTGACTTTCTGCATCGCCACAATGGGCAGGACTCTAGTGGACTTAAGATTCCCATAGTTTGTAGAAATGTGTAAGCTGATAAAGGGAATAAAAAAACCTAAGGTAAAAGCCCTCCTTAAGGAACTTGGTGGCAGCCCTATTGGGATAAGTGTTTAACAACAAAACCAGGGTCTGAGGATAGATTGGAGTGTGGCAAGACTGAGGTCCAGGTTTTGGTTGGCTATATAACCTTAAGCTGCATCAGAGGGGGCACCTGATCCTCTATCGTTTATGCCTCCCACACTGGAGGAGGATTGGGTTCTTCAAAAGGGCCGTGAAGCTCCATGCAGTCAGAAAGGCCTGGAACAGAAGTGCAGTTCCCCTAAATACAGTCTTAATTTCCTCATCCCCCAGCAGCCTCACTTCCACTAGATGAAAGTGAACACACACACACTCACTCACAAAGCAGCCAAAATAAACACAATTAGCTCACCCACCCACTCTTTTGTGATCTCAGTAAGTCAATTTACTCACAGGGCTTGCTGAATGTAACCATCTGCTGTATTTCAACCAGCTTTTTTAGACTAACAGGAAAATGAAAGCAGAGCAGCCTTGAGGCTAGAGTTTTCCTCCAAGTAAATAGGACTCTACTTTTTTTCTCTTCCTTTCTCACATGCTTGACAGTCTCACTGGGAAAACCCATGTGGCTCTGCCTACTCACCCCCCCCCTTTAAAGGCACACACACAGTCCAAAACACAGGCAGTTTGCAATCCTGCACAAATTTAAAGGCACATGGTGGCTTTTTGGGTGGGCTTCCCCCTGCTGGCTGGCAGCAGAGAGGAGGATGCAAAACCAGAGGATCCCCCACTGAGACCTGGGGGCTGGCAAGCTATTGGCCAAAGAAAGCATCACAGCTGTGATCAAACTTGCATGTTGCCCAATTGCATTTCCCCAGGTTGTACTTCCAGCAAACCTGGCTGGGAGTATCACACCTAAATGCTGCCTTAGCTTTGGATGGGTCATGGCTTGGTTGCTGGTTGGTTGCCCATATGATCAAACCATTCTGAGCAACCTCCTGTAGGATGGCTGTATTATCTGGAACTGAGGACAGGGAGGAGTCTGAACAGCAGTGAAGTGCTCCAGCTCAATGCTGCTTGCTGACTGTGTTGAATGGAATATGTAGTGTTTTGGCCTAATGAGCTGCGCCTCTGGCTCCTGAAGGCACACTAGTGGTTGTATCCCAGGAGGAGCCCTTCAAATGCCGAGCAGAGGTGGTGGCCAAGCCAGACCTGGAGTTGGCCATGGTCCTTACAGGTCCTTACAGAACCTGAATGGGTGCCTACAACATGATTTCCTGCAGTGGAAGACCACTTAGGAGACATGGTAATTAAGGCAAGGAAGATGAGTTAACAAAATTAACCAGCCAAATTACAGCCTACTAACTTTACAGTGTAATAATATAATGAGATAATACCTATAATTATTTAATAACTATACAATACATATTATTAGTTACTTAACAACTCTATGCAGCTATATATAAAAATGATTTTTAAATGTAAAATGAAGATTGGAAGAGCTGTGCCTTGAAGTCCCTCACCCAAACTGTGTAGAAATGAATTGCTCTCATCTATAAGGCTGTGTGGTCACTGGCAGCTAGCCATGAGGCCACCTGGAGAGAAGATGGTAATGTGGGGGCAGGCAGCCAGCTCACCTGAAATGAGGACTGGTGAGTTAGCCAATGTTATACCCCCAAATGACAACAATATCAAAGGTTCCCAGCTGATGCTGGTGTTGGTGCACAATGAAGCAAGGCCAGAGATCTCCATTGGGAAACTGAGCCAAGCAGAGTCAAAAATAAACTTCATGGGGGACTCTGACAGCAGCTCCTTAAATAGAAGAAAGGGGAAGGCCCTGCTGAATCAACGGGATGGGAAGGGAAGTGAAGGGAAGGAGGGGTGGGGCAGGCACTGTGGCGCCCTTGGGGGGGGGGGGTTGCAGCACTGCAGTGGGGTGGCAGTGGTGGGGTGCCAGTCTTGGGCTGGCGCTGCAGGCTAGCCTAATCTCATCAAATCTCAGAAGGTAATCAGGGTCAGCCTTGGCTAGAATTTAGATGGGAAACCTCCAGGGAATACCAGGGTTATGACACAAAGGCAGATAATGACAAACCATTTCTGATCCTCTATTGCCTTGAAAACCTCACAGGATCACTGCAAGTCAGCTGTGACCTGCTGGTAAAAAAGGAGAGAGAGAAGCCAAGAATGACATATTTTAAAACATTTTTAGATGCAACTCTATCATAATATGTATTTCAATTTTTTGTGTGCATAACATAGCATAACAATGTATACATCATGTATACATAAAACAATATATTTTAATGGATATGAAGAAATAATTTCTTATTGAACTAATAGTCACCTTTTAAGAACTATTTACTACAGTTGCTTCTAAAAGCTATGGTTTATCATCACACTGATCATCAATATTACCTGATGCTAAACTTGGATTAAACAAATATATATGAGCCTGCCTTGCGGGGAGGGCGGGATATAAAATAAAATAAAAATAAATAAAATTCTATTTGATATTTCCAGGCCTGCTGCAAAGAGTTTCAAGGAAAAAATGGCATTTAAAAAATAGTTGATCATTTATAAATGTAGAACGTGTTCAATGCAATTTGCTGTTTCATGGTCAATTGATTCTTTCAAGAAGTAAGAACATGAAAGTGGTTCAGGCAACTTCACTGTCATCCCATCTTTAAAAGTTCTTCTGTTTATTCTTAGTCAAATAAGTAGCTGATAAACAAATAGAGCTGAGATGAATGTGTACTTCGCAGGGTTTTCTTTTGTTTTTTAAAGCAATAAAAATTATTCTGTTCAGTGAAATTAGGCACTCCTTGTGCTAATGTTCAGTTGTTTACAGCATTCTTACTTATTCACTTTTACTTCTTCATGATAGTAAATCTCATGCCCAATTTAGTGTTTTATCATAATCCTATATTTGCCAGTCACTGAGGACTTCTTTTGTAGCAGGAGCACGTTTGCATATTAGGCCACATACTGCTGTTGTAGCCAATCCTCCAAGAGCTTATAGTAGGCCCTGTAAGGAGAGCCCTGTAAGCTCTTGCAGGATTGGCTACATCAGGGAGGTGTAGCCTAATATGCAAAGAAGTTCCTGCAACAAAAAAAGTCCTGTCATAAGATTAATCCAGGAGGGACAAACTAACATGTGCAGAAGGAATTCACAAAATTAAATATTCCTATATACTGTGACCAAAACCAGGCCTCGGATTCAGTGGGAGCTCACAGGACCACAGCTCCTGGACTTTTCTGAGAGTTCCACCTCCTCCTTCTGAGAGTTCCACCTCCTTGTCCGTTGAATAGTATGTGCAGCAGCATAACAATCCCTGAATGAGCTCCACCACCTATTTTTTTACAAAATGACCGCTGAGCAAAACTATAAAATATCTTGCACTACTGTACAATCAAGGATGGCACATGAATTCATGAAGCATTCCTTATTTACATGCTTTCTTTGGCAATACATATACTAAAATTGGAATGATACAGTAAAGATTAGCACGGCCCCTGCACGAGGAAAGATATAAAGTGCATGTTGACAGGGTAATGGTGGGAATTCTTTAATAATTAAGATGGGAATGTTGGTCCTCATTTGAGGGAATAGATTTTATTTATGCTCATTTAATTTTATTCAAATTTTCTATTATAGATTAATAACATTAATGAACAATGTGATTAGAAGTCATTTATACATAATACATGTATCTCATCTCCATATCATTGTTTCCATTTCAATTTAATTTATGCTACAAATTCTGTTCCAGTGCCCCTAGAAATATTTCCCACTGATCATTTTCACAAATTTCCATTTTTGATACATCAAAGTTCAGAAAATAAAGACCTAGTAATATCTATAAATACATTTTGCTCATATTTATTCAACTGCTATAATTACTTACTCTAAATCACCCTCAATATTATTCTATTCTTCCCTGGAGTTTGTACATGTTGAATCCTTGTAGAAAATTCTCAAGTGTCTTCTTAATAACATTTATCTGTACTTAGTAATTGCTGAGCCAGATGGTATAATATTTGGTTCTTTTCATCTTTCTGCATAAAGACATCACTTTATTTCTCTTGCTCTGGTTTTGGGTCATAATAATGTTACAGGAGCATATACTTATACAATTCTAGTCAGTTTTCACTTGGTATCATTTATTCAGTGCTTTGCTCTACTGAGTTCCTTAGTTTTTTTGGGGTTTTTTACTCCCTTCATTTTAATGTGGATTCCTTAAGAATGTGCCCACACTATTTGCTAGCATTTGGGCATCCCTGACCTAAAGCCAGGTTCAGAGAAGGAACCTAGTTACTCCATATACTGTACATCATAGCCTGTACACCAAAATGTATGAAGATATGCTGACTAGAAAAAGCATCCCCTGACTCCAGTCAATATGCAGTTGATAGAGTTCCCTCCCCAGCCCCTAGGACTGGTAATTTCTGTAATTGCTTTAGATATGCATCATTATGTGTTTACTTTGAAGCATAATCCTAGGCAGGTTTCATTAGAATCCTACTGAGATAAGTTACTCCCAGGAAAGTGTTCCTAAATTTACATTGTTACCCCTCCCTATCAGTGGATATAAGGTTTACTGACTCAAGTTTATTACATCAACAAGTTTATTACATATTTATTATTTTCCCCACAAGGGAACAGATTGCAAGTAGGAAGTAGGTCTTTCTGACCTCACTCTGAATTGACCTCATTCTGAATTGACATAAGTAGATAAATCCTATTTGTTGCTTATTGGAAATCATCATTTGCAATCCACACTTCTTGTCTTCATAGAAAGACCAATAAATTTGTTGATCTTAAAGGTGGCACTGGGCTTAAAAAATTGTGGGAACAGTTCTGCATGCATAATTGATATGCATTTCAATGAGATTTAAATGTTACCTGCTGAATTGTGATTAATGGCATCTATTCTAAAAGAAGAATATACACTGAATATATTTAAAAAAAAAAATTTGCAGTGGTTCGTGTAAATTGGTAGTATCCTGCCAGAGACTTCATTCGAAAAAGGGGAACAATACAATGGATTAGGTATCCAAACCATGGAGTTGGATCCAAAGGTTTATTTTACTGATGGCAGAAGACCTTATATTCATAGAAAGACCACTTTTGATCCATTGTTTGGAACCAACCCTACTCCCACACACAAACACACACCGTTCAAGCAGGTTATTAGAGATACAGTTTAGGGCTAAGGAGGAAGCCCTATTCATATAAATATTCATATAAAACTTCTTAGCCAACCTATACTTTTCTATACAATCACTAGACTGAAGGAAACAACAATGTCAATGTAATGTACCATTGTTATCAAGGAAATTACCTGCTCCTGAAGAATGCAATTAATGTTTCTCATTAAGTTCAGCATGACTGTCCCTGCACCAGACAACTTGGATCCACTACTAACTATCCCCATTTCTGTAGTTAATTGACACTGCATGGTGGATTAAAAGGAAGTCAGAATATGCATATAAATGCTATCAATTACCTTAATTGTTTTAGACATGTGCAAAACAAAATTGCTCATATCCAATAATGAAAATGTGTCTTATTTTATTCAGCAATAATTAGAGATAGTTTAATAACTCAAATGAAAATGTTTACCAAAATAGAGAAATCACATTAGACAGACAAATATTGAATACTTCAATACACTTTCAAAGAAAGTAATAAGATGCTTGGGCTGAGGAACCAGAATAAGCAAGTGAATGTACTTAACTTGCCAGTATAAAATAAAAGATGATTAGGAACATTGCATTGGAAGGGAAGAAAACCAGAATCTTTCACAAATGCTGCCAGATCTGGCCTAAGAAGATATTTTAAAAGAGGCACAGTTTCATTTCTTCTAAATGGAAAGTCTGAAAAAATGGTAATGGTTGTTTGAAAACCTCTTCTGTGTGCAAAATTGGTTTAATTTGTTCTTTAAACTCCAGTTTTCAACTACTTAGTGCTGGAAAAAAATGAAGTCTTTAACCTAAACTGTACACTAAGCAGGATAGCTACCAGCTGTGCTAAGTTATGCCAGTTGATTGTTGCAGTAGCAAAAATGAATCAGACCAAAATGTGTTGCAACTAGAGCTGGATGAGCATTTGAGTTCTAAATATATGGTTATAAGGTTAACTGTTTGAAGTGTGTGCTCTTTAGTAGACAAATTCTGCCAACATCACAAAAATATGAAAGTATGGAAATTTGTTAATGTAGTTTTATTTCCATAACATTCTTCCAGAGCAGTAAATGTCATCCTCTTTATCTCAAGTTTATGTTCTACATCTGTCAGTTCTTCGCTATTATAGAAAAGGATTACAGGCATTTAAGTCATTTACAGTGCAGCCCTAAGCAATGTTACATCCATCTTAGTACATTGAAATCAGTGAGTTTAGAAAGGTGTAACTCTTCTTCAGGAACTCCTTAGACACTCATTTAAAGGTAAGCAATAATAACGTAGAAGAAGAATATTCTATGTCAAACACAAGCATATAACAAAAAAAAAATCAGGACAGTTGTTGAGGACAATTAGTGAGGTTGCTGTTCATGATGCTTTGTTTTATGAGGAATATGGGCATTAGAGGGTTGTAAACGATGTCTTCAATATTAAATTAAAAGACTTGAGTATGGCTCAGATTTTATTGAGCCAGAGTATGATTCTTTCCTCCACTAATTATTGATGCTCTAGAAGCTGTGGCCCTTACTCCATTCAGCTTTTCTCCAGATCTAGTGAGCACTGAATCTACCTGCTACAAACTAACATATTTCAAAATGCTTCCACATTTAAAAATCTGTTCCTCACCTTTTGCAAAGTTTACTTCCACATTTTCAAAAGAAAGAAGAAAGCCTGCAGGCCCGTACTCCTCCCAGAGGCTGGAGGTTCAATTCAGCTGTTTCTCAAGATTGCCTGGTTGGAACTGGGTTTTTATTCCAGGAGGGGGGACAAGTGGGAAGAGCCACCAATAACCTGGAGCAGGGAAGAGATGCTACCCCAGGCAAGGACCCCCCTGCCCCCTGAGCAACAGTGTGCACATTGCCGCCACATGCTGCCTCTTTCTCCTTGCAAGAAAAGCCAAGCTCATTTGAAAAGAAGGTGGCCCACTCTCACTTTCAAGGTGAGAGCAGCCGGGCGGAGTGTGTTCTTCTCCGAGCCCAGTTTTTCTTGTGAGGGAAGCTGGGCTTGGTGGAGAGCCCCACCGACACACCGTCCAGCCGCTCTCAGCCGAGAGTGGCAGGGAGGCGGCACCCCATAGGCAAGGTGGTGCCCCAGGCTGACACCTACCTTGCCTACTCCAATGCGCCAGCTGTGGGTCCTGCTGCCTCAGCCAAGGACCACCACCACCACCCCTCACGGCAGTGCACACATTGCTGCTGTGTGCCACCTCTTTTGTCTGCTGAGGACCCAGGCAGGTGAAGGGTGCAGTGGGGCACCTCTCTGCCACTCAGATGCTGCCTTCCTTTGCAAAGGAAGGCAGCCTCTGAGTGGTGAGCACATCGCTGCTGCCTCTTTTGCCTGCCTGGGACCTGGGCAGGCCCAGTGCTAAGGCCTCAGGCTTCCAGGCTGGCATCTGTCCCATGCCCCCCCCCCACCCACACCTGTCCCATCACCACACTTTCATCCACAGGAGAGCAGGCTGTGCAGCATGGAAGGAGGGCTGGGCATGCTCCAGCTGAGCCAGGCCTGTGCAGTGCACTCAGGTGCAGGGCACCTCTGAGAGTGCACTGTAGAAGCATTCACCTTTGAGTCATGCTCAGAAAAGCTGTGCCGATGCCCTGCCCAGCTGTGTTTGCCTTGAAGGTGAGACCAGCTGGGTGGAGTGCATTCTCCTCTGAGTTGGGCCTCCCTTGCAAGGGAAGCCTGAGGAGAGCACACACCAACATGCCTCTGAGCAACACACCTAGCAACTTTCTGAATTATTGTTCTTGCAAGCGAATGGTGGATGGGGCTTCGGGGAGGAGTTTGAGAACTCGGAGGGAAAATTGTACAATTATGAACTTAGATCTGGATGTTCAGGAAAACTCCTGTTCAAAAGTACTCTTGTAAAGTGAAAAACAACTCTAGGGTGAAGCCATTTTCACTGCCCATTCAACAAAATGAGTGAAGAGGCCTTTGGAAAATACAAAGCAAGACATAAGTGAAGAAGATATGCAATGTAGATGATCAAGTGAAGAAGATATGCAATGTAGATGACTTTAAAATGAGCACTGAGAGAGGATCATCTGCCAAGTGTAGAAACAGCCAAAGTGAATATAGAAGACTTATAAAAATGCAAAACAAGACAGAAGTGATGACGATTTGCTATGTAAATGATTACTTTTAAATACCCTCAAAGACAGGATTTTCTGCCAAGTGTAGAAACAGCCTGTCTTTCTAAATGTTAACATGCATTATTTCCAGGTGAAACTTGTGGTATAAGAGGGATCTTAACACTTCCAGGAAAATAAAAGAGCTTGGACAGGTAATATAATATAATGAGATTTTATTGGTGCATAAGCTTTAACTTCTCTCCTCTTATCGCATTAAGCAGGGGTCATTTTGTAGAAAAAAGAGGTGCCGGAGCTCATTAGCATAACTCATTTCATGTGCCACACACCCCTGACATCACCAGAAGTGTGTCAGAAGAATTTAAAGAAAGAAAAATGAAAGGAAGGAATGAAGATATACAGAATGACAGAAAAAGACAGAAAGAGAGAGACAGAGAAAGAATGAGGAAAGAAAGGGAGAGATAAAAAAAGACTGAGAGAGAGGAGTGAAAGAAAAATGAAAAGGAAGGAACACAGAATGAAAGGAAGACAAAGAATAAAAGAAAGGAAGGAAGTGAGAGGTAGGAAAAAGATGAGGAAAGAGGTGTGAAAGAGAAAAATGAAAGTAAGAAGGACAGGCAGAGAGAATGAAAGAATGAAAGAAAAAGCAGAAAGACAACAGAAAGAATGAGAGAAAGAAAGGAAGTGAGAGGTAGAAAAAAGCTGGGGAGAAAGGAGTGAAAGAAAAATGAAAGGATGGAAGGAAGACAGGCAGACAGAAAAATGATGGAAGACAGTAAGACAGAAAAAAAAATTATAGGAAGAAAGGCAAACAAACAGAAAGACGGGCAGGAAGGTAGACAGTCATTAGAATCCTTCCTTTTAGTCCCTCCCACGTGCAGGTGGAAGGAAGTGAAAAAAAGCCTTGCAATGACTCTCTCTCTTAGTGAGCAGCTCAGCAAGTCCACCCATCAGTTGCTCACTTTAAAGGGCTGTCAGCCTTTAGAAGCCTCCCTTTTGCTCCCTCTCACTTGCAGGTGGGGAGAAGCAAAAGAGAGTCTTGCAATGGCTTCCTACCTCTTAAAGTGAGCAGCGGAGTGGGTCCACCCATCAGCTGCTCATTTTAAGGGGCGGATAGTCATTAGAAACGTTCCTTTCACCCCCTCCCTCGCTGCCAAGGGCAGGGAGCGAAAGAGAGTCCTGCAAAAAATATACCTCTGCTTTCAAAGTGGTAGTGTGGAAGGTCTCCAAGAGTGTCAGGAGCCACACTGGAGCTTTCAGAGCAATGCTCCAGAGAACTCCACCCCCAACTGAGACCTAACATAAAGAATTTCCAGAATGTACCCCAGCACAGAAAAATATTGAGAGCATATAGCTTAGCCCAACTTATATTAACTTTGCCTACATCCAAGCTGTAGTCTTGCTATAAAGCAGCATACAGCAAGCAAAAGAAAAACACATAATTTCCCCAATCTTCCAGGAAGGGTAGTGAGGTGTATCCAAAGATGGACAAAGATGATGATGGAAAGAGGCCTTACCTCCAGCAAGATGGATACTTGAAAGAGAAGAAATTAGGGAAAGAGGCTTGTATCCTCCTTCTCAGATTTCCTGTCAATTCTTCTAACCCAGGGGTGGCCAAACTGTGGCTCAGGAGCCACATGAGGCTCCTTCACACATATTGTGCAGCTCCTGGAAGTCAAGGAGGAACTTGATGCAGGCTTACTCTCATGCTTAGTATTGGGACCCCAGTCACCCTCTGAGTGCTGACCACAGGTAGACACAGGCCTCAGATTCCGTGGGAGCTCACAGGAGCACAGCTCCTGAACCTTTCTGAGAGTTCCTCCTCCTCCTTTTGAGACTTCCTCTGCCTTGTCCATTGAATAGTAGGTGCAGCTGCATAACAATCCCTGGATGAGCTCCACCACCTATTTTTCTACAAAACAACCCCTGGCTAGGCAACTATTTCTGCTCTGTGTGAAACAGGAAAGGAGGGAAAAATAGGCAGGCTTGCAAGCTCTTCTCCTCCACCACAGGGGTCACCTGGAGATCTAGAGTGTGGAAAGAGCACAAGAGCTGAGGGAGTCATTGGAAGTAGGGATGGAATTAAAGAGAACTGTGCAGGGCCCCCCCTTAGTTTCATAGCTCTTGTAGGAGCTGCATTTACTAACCTCAGTGTCAAGACA
Source organism: Heteronotia binoei (assembly GCF_032191835.1). Lineage (NCBI taxonomy): Eukaryota > Metazoa > Chordata > Lepidosauria > Squamata > Gekkonidae > Heteronotia > Heteronotia binoei. Next base: position 110,021,795 of record NC_083243.1, on the reverse strand, counting down.
AAGAGAGATGCATAATGATGCAAATTGTGGTCAGTGATTTATATTGTACACTAACCCTAAACCCATGCTTCACTACAACATTTAATTACTTTTTTATTTTTGTTTTTCTTAGGAAGTGTGTTTTGGTTTTTGAAGATTTAGAAGCTCAATTGCCATACTGACTGTTATGAAAAATGCCTATTCTGGTTTAGAGCTGACTTCCCCTTTTGGTCGCCACAACTCTGTGAGGTAAGTTAGGCTGAATGTCTGTGAGTGGTCTGAACTCACAGTGTGGACCAAAGCAGGAGGGAAGCAACTTCAGTAGGGTATAATGACACCCTGCAAAACAGCTATTTTGTCCAGAGGAGCTGATCTCTGCCATCTAGATAGCAGTTGTAATTCTGAGTGACAGAATCATAGAGTTGGAAGGGTTGGTAGTTACCTGGATCCTGCTTTTTCCCCTTCTTGAAGATGGGAACAACATTCGCCCACCTCGAATCTTCTGGCACCTCTCCTGTTCTCCAAGATTTCTCAAAAATAATAGCCAGAGGCTCAGAAATTACATCCGCAAGCTCTTTTAGAACCCCTGGATGCAATTCATCTGGCTCCAAGGACTTAATTTCATTTAAAGGAACTAGGTGTTTATGTACTACCCCTATGCTGATCCTAGGTTGGAACTTCATGCCCTCATTATATGTTCTGTTTATGCCACGTTGAGCACTGTTTCCCTCAGAAGAGAAGGCTGAGGAAAAGTAGGAATTGAGCAGTTTCACCCTCTTTTCGTTACCTGTTACAATTTCACTTTCCTGCCCTTGCAATGGGCCTACCATATCCTTGCTCTTTTTCTTACTCTGAACATAAGAAAAGAACCCTGTTTTGTTGCTTTTAGCATCTTTGGCTAGCCTAAGCTCATACTGAACTTTGGTTTTCCTAACTTTTTCTCTACAAGCACTGGTGATTTCTTTATATTTATCCTTGGTTATAAGGCCCTTGTTCCAATTCCTAAAGGAGTCTTTTTATTTCTCAAGTCTTTAGAGAGCTGTTTATGGAGCCACCTTGGCTTCTTTAGGCTTCTTCCATTTTTTCTTCTCATAGGAATTGTCTGTGATTGTGCTTTCAGTATTTCATTTTTTAAAAATTCCCACCCCTCTTGAACCCCCTTCTTCCTAAGTATTTCTGACCATGTGATTTTACCCAGCATAATTCTAAGTTTGTTGAAGTTTGCCTTTCTGAAGTTCAGCCTATAAGTCTGACTATGTATAGCTTTTCCCTTCCCTAAGACTGTAAATTCCAAAATCACATGGTTACTACTGCCCAGGGTGCCCACTATTTCCACTTTTTCAATCAATTCTTCCTTGTTGGTGAGATCCAAGATAGCAGATCCCCTTGTTTCCTTCTTCACTTTCTGGAAAAGGAAGTTGTCAGCAAGACAAGTCGGGAATGTATCTGGCCTTTCATTTTTTGCATAGTTGGACTTCTAACAGATATGCGGGTAATTGAAATCTCCCATGGTCACTGTGTCCCTTCTCTTGGATCTCCAGCCGTTACCTGGAGTGTGGCAACAATGGTTCCCCAGGAGGAAGTGGCTGGTTTGGAGAGTGGAGTCTATGGTATTGTACCTGAGTTCCCACTTTTCCTCAAACCCCACCCTCCCCAGGCTCCACCCCTCAAATCTCCAGGAATTTCCTAATCTGGAGTTAGCAACTGTCTTTCCCAGCAGCAGTAGCAATGTTATTACAAAGACAGAAATTCCCTGAAGAGCAGCCATTTTCTCCAGGGAAGCTGATTTCTGCCATCTGGAGAGCAGTTGTAATTCTAAGTGATCTCCAGCCCTCATTTGGAGAGTCAAACCAAAAAGAGCCACATGGAAAGGAGACTGGAGAACAAGATGTGACGCTCCACATGAAAAAAAAACCTCTTGACACTTTATATGATCAACTGTAAAGTCCTTTATAATAAAGTTTCAAATATGTTCCAATTTTTTTTTAGCTTCTTGTGTGTGGAAATCAAATTGTTAATAGGTATGTCAAGTACAGAGATTCAGAAAAATATTATATCTGTTCTTTACATCTCTTTATTTGCTTTTCCCCAGTAGTGGTAGCTATTTCTCTCACTTTTCCCCATTCCCCTTTTTCTGACATGTTTTATTTACACTTGTCTTTTGGTTTGTTTTAGTTTTAAACATTTTTATTTTATTGTTGTATACACCAACTACATTCATACCCATTATAGTTTGAATGAGAAATGTATTTTCACACACAATTTAGTTACATTGAGTTTAGACACAATTCAAGGGATTGTCCTCTTAATCCAGTGGATTCATCCTATCAATTTGCAAGCAACTAAAAAGAAATACCATTTTTAAAAATATAAGCTGTTGTAAGTGGTGGGCTTAAAGCCCAACTACCCTGGCGTAGGAAGGCAAGATAGAACAAAAAAGGCTGAAGTGTGAATCCAAGCTGTCACTGCTACCAGCCCCTTTACTATCCCATTGGCTAGAAACCAAGAAGCTGTAGCCGATGTAGGCCAAAGTACTTGATTTAGTTTGAAGCTCCTGAATTCAAGAATACCGTAAAATAAAGTGATCAATTAAAAGCTTGTACAGGAATATACAATGAACAATGAGAATAAAAATAAAAAAGCTACATCAATAAACTATGCAGTTTCACAAACATGGGTTTTAAACTAGACGTTACCTTGACAAGATTGAGTTTGGGATAATTCCAAAATTCAAGCAAACAGGTGCCTGGCTGTGCTGGTCCACCCAAAACCAAAGTGTTCCAAAATGGGCTGTATTTCAGTAAAAAAATTAAAAACAGAAGGACTAAAAAAGTCAGAAAGGTAGAAGGGACAAACAGAATGAAGAATCTTTCCTTTATGCCTGGTGGAGTGCACTGACATGATTTTGGCTAATCAATCAAATGTAGGCCAAATAGGGTTACCAGACCCTCTGGTGGAGGCAGGTGTCCCCCAGTTTTGAGTGATGTTGAGTGGGGGCATGCTCTGGTTTTAGGGCAAAACTCCATGGTAGAAGTCTACTATAGAGGTTCTGCCCATAAACTAGAACACTCTTTGGTGTAGTGGTTAAGTGTGTGGACTCCTATCTGGGAGAACCGGGTTTGATTCCCCAATCCTCCACTTGCACCTGCTGGAATGCCTTGGGTCAGCCATAGCTCTCGTAGTTGTCCTTGAAAGGGCAGCTGCTGCAAGAGCTCTCTCAGCCCCGCCCACCTCACAGGGTGTCTGTTGGGGGGGGGGAAGGTAAAGGAGATTGTGACCGCTCTGAGTCTCTGAGATTCAGAGTATAGGGTGAGATATAAATCCAATGTCGTCATCATCATCATCATCTGATATCCAGGAAGACACCCCTGTACTGATTTCCAAGCCATGCACCCCTGGAATGTGATATTGCAATGTAACCCTAGAATATTAATATGACACAGCAATGCCCATTTGAATTGGAATAGTCTCTCTTGCACATAAGGGAGAAAAATCCAATTCCTTCTTGGCCCAAGGCAGGCTGGAATGTGGTTCTGGTTCACAAGCCAGACAAACATGATGGCCAGCTGAAAGGTTAAGAAGCATCCATCTTTCTGCTCCTGGGAATGAAGAATTCCAGGCCCAGAGAGGGACAAATGGTGAGCAGAGCTGTAAAAATGCCTTCACTCTTTTGGCAACCTTTTAAATCCTGTTATCAAAGCATAAAGAAATAAGTGGACCAGCGACCCCGCAACACAAATAAATGGCTTGTGTGTGTATGTATATATATATATGTGTGTGTGTGTGTGTGTTATTCTTCAGGGCAAGACAGCAAAAACACAAAGGCTAAGGGTTAAGTGCTCATCTTGTTGTGAATGTGTGGTATACTTGTAACTGATCTCACATTTTTTGACTTTCAACAAAGTTTCTATTTTTCTTTAATCACAGCGAAGGCCATCAAAGTCAACCAGTCTCCTGAATACCTGATGGATGCCTATCCATGTTTGACACTAAGGGAGAAATCTCTCACTTTTTGGGAGCTTCAAAGGAGTCAGTTTGGGAAAACAGTACCATAAAAAGTCATTTGGCCAGTGTAATTAAAATTCCTATGTTGGGGTATGGATATATGACACGAATGATCCCTGATTGGATATTCCACATATGACACTCTGATTTTCCATTGGTGTGACATTCTGCCTCCTCATTGGGTAATTGAATTGCTTGATGTGACGTAATTTACCCTAGAAAACAGGAAAACCCACCTGTCAGGTTAGGAGCGGAGTAGGAGAAGAGGAGAAAAGGGGAAAAAAGGAAAGAAAAGGGAATTCCTCTATCCTCTCCTTTCCCACCCCTTCCTACCCTCACCCCCCTTCTTCTCAAGAGAAATCTCCCTCCAGAGGCCTTGCATTTCCTCTGACTGAGCCTACCCTGCAAGATCTTGGTATTGTATCACCTTCCTCCATCCTACTTATTCAGCTAACCTCTTGTATTCCTCTTGTATGCTTGAAATTGTTTGATTGGGATGTAACTATTGGAAACCCTATAATAAAATCCATTATTAACCAAAGGATTTTCAGTGGTCTATCTCCATAGACATAGACAGAGATCCTGTTCACCTCACCTCTCGTAGACTCACCATTTTGAGCTAAGAAATATTAATATTCCCCAATAAAAAGTTAGTTGAGGTGTAACAGATCACTGCCCCTAATGTGTCTATGTCACTTCTGGGTGATGTAGGCATGTTGTGTTTATTTCCAGCTTCTTCCCTCCCCACTCTCAGTAAGTTCATTCCCATCCCCAACCAGCTGGTTTGATGGATCTGGCAACCCTAAGGCCCAATGATGTAACCTAACTGACCATTGGTGTTATTGACCAGTGATCCAACCAATTAGGTGTATTTGCCATTTAGCTTCTGACACACAACCAATTAAGCAACTTTCACAAAACTTTGCATTAATGAGATGGCCAACTTAAGTAGTTTTGAAACAGTTAGGGTGATGATGTACTCAACAGCTGTAAATATCTCCCATTCAATATTCTACTGTGAATATACTCCCATTCAGCACCTGTGAATATCTCCCATTCAAACTGGAGAGCCAGTTTTGTGTAGTAGTTAAGTACATGCATTCTAATCTGGAAGAACTGGGTTTGTTTCCCCACTTCTCCACATGGAACTGCTGGAGTGACCTTGGGTCAGTCACAGTTCTTCAAAGAACTGCTCTCTCAAGAGTAGTTTTTGAAAGAGAGCCTCACCTTCTTCACAGGGTGTCTGTTGTGGGGAGAGGAAAGGAAAGGAGACCGAAAGCTGCTCTGAGACTCTGAATGAAGGGTGGGGTAAAAATCCAACTTCTTCTTCTTCTTCCCTCTGAACCACAGTCAGCTCAACCTTGTTATCCCAGGGAGCAGAAAAATTTCATTTTATTTCTAGGCCCCAGCCTGAACCATTGTTTGAATTTTGAAAAAGATACTATGAAACAGGCCAAGTATCTTGACATAGATAATGGAAATTTCTCATGTTTAGAGTAAGCACAGACAGATGCTTGGCAATCCACAAAAAGTAATTAATGGAAACATAACATGCATTATAATTAGAGAATCCTAGTGTATGAGTCCACTTTTTCACATCTAAAGGTCAATAATGTAGGGATGGTGGCTCAGTGGTAGAGCATCTGCTTGGTAAGCAGAAGGTCCCAGGTTCAATCCCTGGCATCTCCAACTAAAAAGGGTCCAGGCAAATAGGTGTGAAAAACTCAGCTTGAGACCCTGGAGAGCCGCTGCCAGTCTGAGTAGACAATACTGACTTTGATGGACTGAGGGTCTGATTCAATATAAGGCAGCTTCATATGTTAATATGTAAGAAGAGAAATAATGTAAGAAGAACACTGAATCAGATCAGTGATCCATCTCTTCCAGCATCTTGTCTCACAAAGTAGTCAAGGAAGTGGCAACACAGTAAACAATTGGCAGAAAACCACAAAGGGAACTGCGCTAAAAATCAATGCTTTAAGAACAATAAAGTATACTTCTCTAATTGTATAGAAAATAATGCATCAATTTTTAAATTACAAAACATTCCATCAATAATGAATCACAAGAGAGGTGCCACACAAACACAGAAGAAAATATTTCACAAGATGGAAGAGGTCTATTCAGATCTTGTGGACTCCATGCCTTTATCTGCAGGCAAAAATACTTTCTTACCTTCACTGAATTTAAAAGTAAATAATAATAATAATAATAATAATAATAATAATAATAATAATAATAATAATAATAATAATAATAATAATAATAATAATAAATTTTATTTGTACCCCGCCCTCCCCTGCCGAAGCAGGCTCAGGGCGGCTAACAATACGATGACCAATGGTGCACCAAACAATAAAACAGTTACATTAGAAACATTAAATTAAACATAGTTAACCTTAAAAACCTGTTAAAACAATTAACTAAAACATATTATAACACTATCCTTGACGCTCTTCTAGTTAGTACTGATGGCGGATTTTCTTCGTTGTCAGTATAATTCAGTTATTCATAAAAGCTAATTTAAAAAGGGTGGTCTTGCAGGCCCTGCGGAACTGATCAAGGTTCCGCAGGGCCCGCACCTCCTCTGGGAGTTGGTTCCAGAGATATGGGGCTGCGGCCGAAAAGGCCTGAGAGCGAGTATTCTGTAGTTTAATTTGTCTTGGCCCAGGGGTAGTCAGTCTGTTCTTTCCTACTGACCTCAGTGCTCTCTGGGGTTCATACGGGGAGAGACGGTCCTTCAGGTAGGCTGGTCCTCGGCCATAAAGGGCTTTAAAGGTGATAACCAGCACTTTGTACTGGACCCGGTATACAATCGGTAACCAGTGCAGTTCGCGTAGCCCCGGCCGTACATGTTCCCATCTTGGGAGACCGAGCAACAGCCTGGCCGCCGCGTTCTGCACTAGCTGTAACTTCCGGGTCCGGCACAGAGGCAGCCCCATGTAGAGGGCGTTACAGTAGTCCAATCGTGAGGTGACCGTCGCATGGATCACCGTTGCTAGGTCCCGACGCTCCAGGAAAGGGGCCAGCTGCTTTGCCTGCCTCAGATGGAAGAATGCTGACTTAGCAGTGGCTGTTATCTGGGCCTCCATTGATAATGAAGGCTCCAGTAAGACACCCAGACTCTTCACCTGCTGCGCCGCCTTTAGCTGCACACCATCGAAGGTCGGGAGGGATATTTCCCCCCCTGGAGCGCCGCGACCCACACAGAGAACCTCTGTCTTTGCCGGATTCAGCTTCAGCCCACTCAGTCTAAGCCACGTTGCGATAGCCTGTAACGCCCGATCCAGGTCTTCCGGGGGGGAGGCAGGCCGGCTGTCCATTAGCAGATAGAGCTGGGTGTCATCTGCGTATTGATGGCAACCCAGCCCAAACCTCCTGGCAATCTGGGCAAGGGGGCGCATATAGATGTTAAATAACATCGGGGAGAGGACTGCTCCCTGAGGCACCCCACAATCTAGTGTGCGCCTCTGGGATCGTTCACCCCCGATCGCCACCCTTTGTCCCCGACCCATGAGGAAAGAGGAGAGCCATTGTAAAGCAGACCCCTTAACCCCAATGTCGGCGAGGCGGTGGATCAGTAACCGATGGTCGACCGTATCAAATGCAGCTGACAGATCTAATAACATCAGCACTGCTACACCGCCTCGATCCAGTTGCCGTTGGAGGTCATCTGCCAAGGCGACCAAGACCGTCTCCGTCCCGTGGCCCGGTCGGAAGCCAGACTGGCACAGGTCTAGGACAGAAGCGTCATCTAGAAATCTCTGTAGCTGCAACGCCACTGCCCTCTCGATGATTTTACCTAAAAATGGTAAATTAGACACCGGTCGATAGTTCGCCAATTCGGCCGGGTCTGCTGTTGATTTTTTCAAGAGGGGGCGGACCAAGGCCTCTTTCAGAGGCGTTGGAAAACGCCCCTCTAGGAGGGATCTATTTATGATGTCCCGTAAAGGACATCTAAGCTCCCTCTGGCAAGATTTAATCAGCCAGGAGGGGCAAGGGTCCAGATCACATGTTGTTGGGCGAGCAGCGGAGAGAATTCCATCAACTTCTTCCAGGCTGAGTGGGTCGAAGTGGTCCAGCAGTAAATCCGAAGACAGGCGCGGAGCCTCAGTCTGACTTACTGTATCTAATGTGATAGGTAGGTCTTGGCGGAGTGATGAGATTTTATCTGCAAAATATTTCGCAAATGCCTCACAGCCTATCTCCAATTCTCTAACATTTGGTTTGCCTTGTGGCAGTATTATGAGATCTCCAATTACCCTAAATAATTGTGCTGGGCGCGAATTTGCAGATGCAATCTTGGCTGCAAAGTATTGTTTCTTTGCAGTCTTGACTGCCATCTCATATGACTTCATAAACGTTCTATAGGATGTTCTCGTCACTTCGTCCCGAGTATGCCTCCACCGCCTCTCTAGTCGTCTGAGCCCTTGCTTCAGCTGGCGTAACTCCAAGGTATACCATGGAGCCAGCTTCATACGAGGGCGCAGAGGGCGCCGGGGTGCGATTTCGTCGATGGCCCTGGATAGCTGATCTTGCCAGACTTCCACCAGGTCATTGAGGGAATCGCCAGTGGGCCAGGGGTCCCTCAGGGCCGTTTGGAACCGTTCCGGGTCCATCAGGCCCCGAGGGCGAGCCAAAATAGGCTCTCCGCCCATACAGGGTTGGGGCGGCATCTCCATACGGGCCTTAAGGGCTAGGTGATCCGACCATGGGACCGCTTCATCTGCGATATCGTTCACCAAAATCCCAGATGCAAAGATCAAGTCTAGTGTGTGTCCGGCCTGATGCGTGGGTGTTGTGACAAATTGAGAGAGTCCTAGTGTCGCCATGGAAGACACTAGGTCCATCGCCTGAGTGGAGGCCGTGTCATCGACATGGACATTGAAGTCACCCAGGACCATAAGTCCTGGGCTCTCCAATGCCCAGCCCGCCACTGCCTCCAATAGTGATGGTAAGGCGCTGGCTGGTGCGTTAGGCGGACGGTACACCAGCCAGATCGCCAACCCCTCTCCAACATCCCACCACAGACCGACACAGTCGATGCCATCGATCTTTGGGGCCGGGAGAGCCCTAAAGGAGTAAGCCTCCCGTATGAGTAATGCCACCCCTCCCCCCCGCCCGTTACTCTGTGACTGGTGAAAGACCGAGTAACCTGGGGGGGTCATCTGGGAGAGAGCTACTGTCTCTCCGTCCCGCACCCAGGTCTCGGTCACGCAAGCCAGGTCCACGTCCTGCCTAAGCAGGAACTCCTTAAGGGTCGAGGTCTTATTATTGATGGACCTTATTATTATGTGTATATACTTAAAAGTAAAGATGAGACTCTTGCCAAGTTCAAATGCTATATTAGTGCATTTTAACTTCAACCTGTCTCTGGACTGGGTATAGTTAGATATGGAAAGAAGAAGAAAGGAGAAACAAATGTATACACCAATACTATCATAGAATCTTGAGTTGGAAGGGAGCTTCATGGTCATGTAATCCAACCACTTGCACTATGCAGGAAATTCACAAGTACCTCCTCCAACGTGCCTCCCTGTGCCCAATTAGGGAGAATTTTAATTGGCTATAAAATTGAGCTGTTTTCTTCTACCTGTCTGAATATGACATGGCTTATGTGAGAACCTGACCCCAATCAGTTCAGAGGAAAATAAAAGTAATGGTCAGAAAACTGTTACTAACTGAAACCAGTAGCGGAAAATGGATATTGTAATAAATTAATATCTTTAAGGCCTAACATAAGAACCCAAAGCAATGTTTTGAAAGAAACATAAAGAAAAAAATTGTGTATAACATTATGAATCATAGCTCCCACATAATAAGGAATTCGTGGAACTGGCTACATTGTTTTATTTTTGCATCGATAGCTGTATTTCATTTTCTTTCTTTCTTGTAAATGTGAGTTAACATAATACAAGTAAAACATAAGCATTTGTGAAGTGATCCATCATCATTCTTCCTTGTCTACCCCTCTGCCAGAACATCTTTGTGTTCTGTTGCCACTAACAGTGGGAGAGCAGGGCTGCCAAGGTCACTGAGGTGTTTCCCAATTAACACTTCAAATTACACTTGTGAGGTCTGAGCCTCTCTGCTCTCCTCTCAGCTGTCAAAACTGCTTGGAAAAGGACTGTCAAGGAAAAACCTGCTGAGATTTGTCTGACCTTGGGTATCATTGGTGATGTGGATGTGTTTTAAAGTGTTCGGCGGAGTAAGAAACAGTTTATTTCACAAACTTTGGATGTAGATGACATTGATGCTTCAGAACATGACCCCCTTCCTATTTAACTATGACTGAGCTGAAAGTATTCACTATTTTTGCAAACACTTTAGCAATGCTAATAACAAAGCCCTCATATGCTCACAATATTTTATGTATTTTTTAAAAGCTTATTCATGGAAATAGTCATCCATAATCTTTTAGTAAACCTGGCTGTTCATCCATGTAATTTTATTGTATTAATTTTGTTATATTTTAATTGTTTTTATGCTTGTAATCCACCCTGAGTCCATATGGGGTAGGGCGGAATATAAATCTACTAAATAAAATAAATAAATAATTTCATTCATGGCTCATGAATCATGTCAATTGTAGTGCTGAGATCACCCCATTCACAGATTGAATGGGATGACCCATATAGCCCATGCAAGTAACTAAATGCATGCAAAGGAAAGATTCCTGGTATCTCCTGTTAAAAATATCTGGTAACAGGAGTTTGGCAAGATTTTGGCAACTGAGATTCTATACAGCTGCTTCTAGTTAGAGTTAATACTGATGGGTGTTACTGAGATGAACCAGTAGCTTGACTTGGTATAAGAAAGCTGCATATGTTCACATATTGGAGTGAAACAGAAGAAACAGCTAATGGAAATATTATCAGCAAACAGTATATTAAAAAGAATGTTTGCACAATGCCATTCTCAGGAAAAATATATATTTGCCAATATATGTGATGGGAGGAAGGAAGACCATATTTATTGCCCACTGGTCAGGGCAGATTGAAGTGGGAATTTGAAGGCTTCCATGAGTAGCAATTCATAGAGGTCAGCTTTCAATATTCTCAGGTTTTATTAATCTCACAAGACTGATATGAAATATAGCTGGATATTAACTTTCTCTATATCACCTGTCTGCCTTTACTTTAACATCTCATTGTTGTAGCCCATGAGGGCCAAAGAGAAACAGTTTCTCCTTGTAATATCTTTGTATTCCCCTCTGAGGTAGATGATGTCTTTTTGTCATTAGTTGCATAAATACAGCTCTTACCTGCATAAATGCAATTCTACTTCTAGCTCAGAAGGAAAATAAATAACTGAATGACAACAGGTTCATTTCTAAAGCGGAAGGAAGTGGACTTGCACTCTAGTCTCCTGACATGGAGATTATGAAAGACCATTTTTGGGAGATGGGGGATCATTATAAGTCTGATTTTGTTTGGCAAAAGGCAAAATCCTTTGCTAGTTTCTAAACTACTCTGTGTGCGTGTGTGAAAGAGAGAGGGGGCAGAGAGCTTAATTTTGTTGTTACCTATCCAAACTTCCAAAATACATGGGAGTCCGATCCTGAGAACCATGTAGGCGTGCCTGAGTGTAGTACTAATGTAGGCGGCTTCCAAAGGGGAGAAATTATGCCAGGCGGGGAGGGGGAGTGCAGGTGGATGAGCAAGAGAGAAGCTGTCACCATGGTGATCCTGCCCATGCATACGCCATTGGCCCACTGCTGAGACAGGATGGGGGGAGGGACAGGGTTGTGGAGGACCACAGGATTGGCCAGCCCGTTGCATGTGACTGAAGGGGGGAGGGTTGAAAGCCTGTGCCTGAGAGGCTGTCAATCCCCTTACACCCTCCCACTGTTAGAGACACTGCCTATGGCAGGCAGACGGGCAGAGGAATGCGCAGACAAGCAGGAAGCACAAAGTGCAGGAATTCGCTGCCATAGACAGCGGTTGGAATGTGTGTATGGGAATGAGCAGACCACCAAGTTCAACAGACAACCTCCGCCTTCATGGACTCAGAGACCCACTATGCCGCCCTGACACCCTCTGCTGTGTGCAGGGAACTCCTCCCTTGGGGGCCGCAGAACTCAGAGTGCAAGGTGCCAGCCATGCATCCACTTCATTATGGGTCCCCCGGTTGCACTATGAGCACAACAGCCCTGTGGGATCAGGCAGGCTGTCAGGCCAGTCAGGCTGAGGGATGGCAACCCCCTCCCCTGTCAAGCCACACAGGGGCAGCAAGGCGGCTCATAGCCCTCTCCCTCCCAGAAGCAAGTGCACCCACCCTCCAAGGCATTCCATTGGGAAGCCCACTGACAGAGTGGCCGGGGAGGGGCACAGGAAATGTGTAGCAGATGCCAAGCAGAAGAGACAAAGGAGTGCACAGTCCAAACTTTATAGTGCTGGAACCAAGTGCGACGGTGTTCCAGGTGTGACTTGGCCAGTCTCACAGGGGGTGGGGCTCCACTCGGAGTGGCAGGCAGGAGCAGCTGAGCGAGTAGAGGGGGAGGGTTGGACTGCCACACATGGAAGCCTCTGTGTTGGATTCCCACCTGCAAAATTGAGACAGAGATCAAGAGCACCTGCAGGGGTGGCAGCTGGAGCAGGAGGCTGCATTTCAGCCGGGGGCTCTCTTAAAGGGACAGTCTCTGCCCCACCTCCCCACAGGCATTAAATCAGCTGCCAGATTACCCCCTGCTCCGCTATGGGTGGAAATGCAGCAGAGGACAGACCAAGGTAAGGAGGCTGGCAGCAGCATGGGGGAGGGGGGGCCATCAACAGCCCTCTGCCAGGACCCGCTGCCTTGTGCAAGTGCTGGAGATGCTGGCACACCACCCAGCCTTGAGCAAGGAGAGGAGGAGGACAGTGGGGGTGCACAGTTGCACTTACCCAGGCAAGGACGACCATCCTCATACACTGAGCCTCTGGGGGCTAGGTACCTGTTGAGACCTGGAAACAAGAGCAGTTAGCCCAGGGGAAAGACCTTGCTCTCCCCCTCACAAGTCAAAGATACTGTCTATCTTGCCATTCAGTGCCTATCACCAACGTGCCCATCCCTCACTCTAAGTCCGTGCGGCAAGGAGCTCCCTGGCAGAGCCACTCACCGTGTGGCTTTCCTTACCAAATGAGTCCTGCAAAGCTGGAGCAGATGTATTTCTGGGAGGTGGGGAGCGGCAATCGGGTATTGGGGAGGGGGCTTGCCAAGCCCAGGATGCAAGGGGATTGGTGAGGCAATTACATGGCTCCCTAAGGTGTTTGCAAGCTCCCGTGGTGATGGGGACAAGCATTGTTTCCAGTCTCCATGAGGGCCTATGGGATACGCTGCCATTTTTCTGGGCATAGCTTTATGCCTCTCGGTGGGCGTGTCATGGCCCAAAGTTCTTAGGGAGCCACCTAAGCCTGGCCGCGCCAACTCCACCCCCTCCTGTGCTGGCACGGCTTAATCCCCTGGACTACCACCCTCGCTCGGGTGCAGCCCTCAGGCACCGCTACTCTTGGGTGGGGCAGCACTCCAGTGGGGCAGCGCCTGCATAAGTCCCCTCCACCATGGTGCAATGGCACTTCCACTGGTGCAAATGTGACTTGTGTCAATGTAGCGGTAAGTTCACTCCCACAGCACTTTGCCCCCCCCCCCTCAGGATTGCACTGTAAAAATCTTAATAGTGGTCTCTTTGTTTAATATCTAATTATGAGGAGAAGCAAAATAAAGATTAAGTAATATTGTTCATTTTAATATTAAAATATATATTTAAAAGTAGAAGCTGCCATATTGCCAACTGTATTTCATCAGTTTATTTAATTTATTATTTTTTCAGTATCAGCAATTAAATGATGAGCTCTAGTTTCCAGAACAGAATTTAGTGCATTAAAGAGGACTGGTTAAGTATGATCATTTATGTGGTATCAGATATATTAATGAGCAGGGATAGATTCCTATCAGTAAGGCAGGAGTGAGCTAGGGCCAGCATGACAGCAGTAAGGTATACCCAGTCACTGGCTCCAAGTCTACCAAGAGACTTTCATGATAGAGTGAGAACTATAGTACAACAGATCATCCCAAGTTTTAGTCTTCCATCTAATTATCACACAACACCAGCTAACTACTGCACATGTGTTCAGTTATCCATTTACAGTTGATACGAAAAGTATGCATGCTTCCTTCCCTGCTGACCTTCTTAAATAATTTTATTTATTTATTCCAGTTGGTACAAGGCTTTCATTATATACAGTGATTTTTTTTGTATAATTCTTAGTCTCTACTACAAAATGGCCACCAGGTAGAGATTTTAACTTGCTACCCATGGAGCTGCTGGAATATGGCAAGCCTTTGGAGGAAACTTTGAATTCCATGCATCATTGTGCTGCACAAATGACATGCCATGCTGTGATTGCTATCTTGGGAACTGCCATGTCAGGCAGTTTTAAGACACTGGTCCTAACTCTAAATTATTATGTAAGAAGGACAGTAATGTTGTTTTAGAAGTTACAAGCTGGGAGCCCTCTAGGAATCATAGAAGGGAGGGAAACAGTTTGGAATCCCTCCCTCAATCTCCCCTTTCATGCTTTTATAAGATCAAAGGAAGTGGAGCAAGATAATTTCCTCACCCTCCTCCCCTCCACCTCTTTAACTATCACTGTTCATTAAGTGTTCGCTACAGTATTTTTTTTGTTTTGTTTTGTAGGAAAAGCCCAGCAGGAACTCATTGGCATATTAGGCCACACTGCCTGATCTGGGAGCATGCAGCTGCTGCATGGCTAGTCGGGCCAGCTGAAGCCCTGGCCAGCCCATGTGGAGCTCCACTCCTGTAGGCTCTGACAGAAAAAAGCCCTGGTTGTCCATGCAGACGTAAGAAAGAGCCGACACAAAGGGTTGGGTAACTAAGGGCCACTTTTATTTATTAATACACATAAACAGCAAGTGTACTAACATAACTAGCGGCATGGACAGGGCCAAAGGTCCAAAAACATTTCCCCTGCAGCATAATGGGCAAGCCACCTTTGCCACTAGGTAGAGCCATTCTGAAATGGATCATACCCAGCCAGCACAGCAAACGGGCTAAGCCCTGGAGTTCCAACCCCCAGCCGTTATGTTGCTGGGACGGATCAATCCAGGCAATCCCCAGGCAGTCAGCATCCTCATCAACTGGTCAGCACAGTCTGGGATGATTCAGCATGACCCCATACCCCCCCTAAAGAGAGAGAGCTACAGGTGGTCACCAAGCTGCATAACATCAACAAGAAAAATCACGCTAACACATAAGTGACCAGCCACACCCTAGCCATTTTTCATAATCCCATGAGCAAGCAATACAGGGCAGGTGAAAAACACCTCTTCAAATGGCCAATATTGAAAAGGTGAAAAAATTCCTGTCCAGCCTCCAAAACCAGGGCAACCAGCATCAGCTTGTATTGCTTACAGGGTGGGAGGGGTGGGCTGAGCACACGGAGACTTCTGAGGAGGCGGGAGCAGAGCCGATCATTGAAACGCCAGCTCCACCCCCAGGCTCCCAAGATGCCTTACCCTGCTGCCCTTTCTCCTATCATGCGGGCAAAGGTGGCCCCCAATCGGACAGCCTGTGGCAAGCGATCAGGTAGGAGCTGTGTTCTCTATGTTCTGTGGCTCCAGGTGTCTATTCAACTGTCTATGTGTGTGTTTTCCCTTTTGGTTAATTGACAGTCATCTTTTTTTTTTCTGTATACCTGAAGAGCACCCTTACCTTTCAATACAACACAAAAGTGCAAGAGGTGGTCCAGCGGAATCGGCCATAACTGCTTATACCCTACCGTCTACCTAAAAGCCTCTAACTAGTGTACTGCCCAGTCATAAGCCTTCTTTGTACATAGGGCAATGGAGAGGCCTATTGCCCTGCAAACTTTGGCTTTCCAAACAGCCAGAGCTCAGGGGGCATCCAGATCAGCTTCTGGGGCCAACCGATGAAATTTCTCTATGGGTGTTTTCGCACTGACCTTACTCGGCAGCGACGTCCCTCTTCACCGCGCAGCGTCTGCGTGGATATCGCACACGTTGCTCCGCAGAACCCGGAAGAGCCACAAAGTCCCGCAGCTTTTGCGTCGCAAATGTAAACTGGCCAAAAACCAGTTTACATTTGCGATGCAAAAGCCGCGGAACTTTGCGGCTCTTCCGGGTTCTGCGGAGCAACATGTGCGAAATCCACACAGACGCTGCGCGGTGAAGAGGGATGTCGCTGCCGAGTAAGGTCAGTGCAAAAACGCTCTATCTGTTTATGAGAGAAAGCGGCAGCAACCCCATTATTAACTCCCAGCATGTGTCTAGCCAGAAACAGGATATTATGCTGGAGACAAGCAAGGGTAAAAGCCTGATTTAAAGACATAACCCTGGCTGATTTGGATGTAAGGGCACTGACCACTTGTACCACAGTTAAATTGTCACACCAAAGGGGATACTGTGGTTGGTCAACTTGTCACCCCACAGCCAAACCACAGCCAGGAGTGGGAAGAACTCCAAAAAGGTAAGCTCCCTAGTGACACCATCTGTAGCCCATTCTTTGGGCCACTCCTCAGTGCACCAATGCTCCTGAAAATAAACTCCAAACCCCAAAGACCTGGCAGCATCCAACATGATTTAAAGTTTGGCTTCCAGCCTCATATCAAGTCCTCATATCAAGTCCTGCAATTACCCTGCTCCCTTTTAGGTATAAGAAAATACCATTTTAACAGCAAAGGATCTATGTTTAACAGGATTTTACAGCAGATCTCTTGAGGGGGCGTGTATATTTGTGTAAAGAATAGGGTGCTAATGGCCTGTGCTCAAACAGAGGATTATGCCATGTGGAAGCATGGGAAAAAACAGTCAGGTGACTGAACCATGGGAAATTTGGTGTGGCAGAAATGCAGGTTTCCCTGAAACACCCTACAGACAGATTGTGCATTTCAAAATGTTTTTCTTGAATGCAATCATGTTTGTAAAAGTTTTGTTAATTTTAGTTTTACCTACTCAGTTCTTAAAATATTTTACAGACTTCTAAATATCTATTACTATATTTGGTTGGTTACTATTTCTTCATCTAGAGCAAGGTGATTTAAGGTGTATATAACAAAAAGTAAGGTCTTACTCTTAGTCACAGTGTCATTTTGAAATTGGGAAGAGGAGAGTGAGACTATATCCCCCCCTTTCCCAGCATAACTAGCTTTCATCTATGTCTGGGCTGTTTTAACTTCAGAAGTATCTTTTGAAAAGCACAATTAACAGCAAGCAAGATTAGGAGTTGAGGCCTCTTGGAGGATTTTAAAATCTAAATTTAAAACAAAATAAGTGATCTGGAATAAAAACGATTTATAAAACTTCAAACATGAAACTAAATAATAGTATTTAAAAGCCTATAAATTTTAAAGCTCCCTGCCTAATTTTAAAGCAGTTTAGTGAAGCTGCTGAATGACGACAGCAGAAACAGAAGGTTCCTTTGATTATCAGAATGTTTGCTCCTGAAAATTAGAACACAGTCATTTATCATGTTTTGTCTCAAGGCTATAATCAGTTCAAGATATTCAAAACCCAAGGTAATTTAGCTTACCGGATGTCAATCAAATCTTTGCAAAACACAAGGCAATATGCTAACGTACATGTGAAATATGCATATGCTAAGGTGACGTGATGGGGAGCTATTAATAATCACACATCCAATGTGTAACAATCCTTTTAAAACAACACTCATGCACATGTGAACTGTAAACTCAAGACATGAATTTGCAATTTGTTGTGCTGTGGAACTGGATTGTAAGGGTTAATTATTTACAGCTGCTAAGTAAAACACATTTATCTATTTATTTATTTCTTTGCATTTCTATCCCACCCTTCCCATATGGGATCAGGTTGGGTTCTCTCTCTCTCGGCTTGACTTCGCGAACGAAGATTTAAGAAGAGTGCAGTAGTCCACGTCTGCTGCAGGCTCGCTGGTGGCTGACAAAACCAATGCGGGACAGGCAGATCCGGCCACAGTGGCTGCAGGGAAAAGTCTGATTTGGGGTTGGTGCTGTAGCAGTGCAATTTTTCCTCAATCTCCTTTTGTCCTCAAGATCAGCTATGCGTGCGTTCTCAAAGGAAGAGACAGCCTGGTGGATGGTATGCCTCCATGCTTTGCGATCTGAGGCTAGGTCAGACCACTGGTGATGGTTGATGCGACAGGTGCCAAGGGATTTCTTCAAGGAGACCTTGAACCTCGTCTTTGGTGCCCCTCTATTTCGATGGCCGGTGGAAAGTTCGCCATACAGAGCAATCTTGGGAAGGCGGTGGTTTTCCATCCTAGAAATATGCCCTGCCCAGCGCAGCTGCATCTTCAACAGCAGTGCCTCGATGCTTGTAACCTCCGCCCTCTTGAGGACTTCAGTGTTGGTCACAAAGTCACTCCAGTGGATGTTGAGGATGGTGCAAAGGCAGCGCTGATGAAAGGGCTCAAGGGGTCGCAGGTGATGATGGTATAAAACCCACGATTCGGAGCCATAGATGAGGGTTGTCATCACAACCGCTTTGTAAACATTGATCTTTGTGCCTTTTTTCAGATGCTTGTTGCTCCACACTCTTTTGTGCTCTCGGCCAAATGCACAGTTTGCCTTTGCCAGCCTGTTGTCAATCTCCTTGTCGATCTTGGCATCTGAGGAGATGATGCACCCCAGGTAGCTGAACTGCTGGACTGTCTTCAGAACTGATTCACCCACAGTGACGCAGGGAGGGTGATAATCTTCCTGGGGTGCAGGCTGGTGGAGTACTTCTGTCTTCTTCAGACTAACTTCTAGGCGGCCTCTGCAAAGCAGGACGTCATATGCTGCTGAGCTGATACCGAGTGGGAGATGAGTGCAGCATCATCAGCAAACAGTAGCTCTCGGATAAGTTTTTCCATTGTCTTGGAGTGAGCCTTTAGTCGCCTCAGGTTGAACAGGCTGCCATCGGTGCGATAGCGGATATAGACACCATCGTCATCATCTAGATCTACTGCGGCTCTTTGAAGCATCATGCTAAAGAAGCTCGTAAAGAGAGTTGGCGCGAGAATGCAGCCTTGCTTTACACTTGTGCCTATTGGGAAGGGCTCCGAGAGGTCATTGAAGTGTCTGACTTGGCCTCGCTGGTCTTCATGTAGATGGATGATTATGCTGAGGAACCTTGGGGGACATCCTAAATGTTCCAAGATTTGCCACAGGCCTTTCCTGCTAACGGTATCGAAAGCTTTGGTAAGATTGACAAAAGTCACATATAGACCCTTGTTCTGTTCCCTGCATTTCTCTTGGAGCTGCCTGAGAACAAATACCATGTCGGTGGTGCTCCTGTTAGCTCTGAAGCCGCACTGGCTCTCTGGGAGGAGTTCTTCTGCAATGGTGGGCACCAGTCTGTTCAGGAGTATTCTGGCAAGGATTTTGCCTGCGATGGAGAGCAGGGTTATCCCCCGGTAGTTGGAGCAGTCTGACTTTTCCCCTTTGTTCTTGTGTAGAGTGATGATGATTGCATCACGAAAGTCCTGTGGTAGTTTGCCTTGTTCCCAGCAGGTGACAAGTACTTTGTGAAGTGTGCTATGTAGTACTGTGCTCCCATGCTTCCAGATCTCTGGTGGGATTCCATCAACTCCCGCTGCCTTGCCACTTTTCAGTTGCTTGATGGCTTTAACAGTCTCTGCTAGGGTGGGGATCTCATCCAACTCTGTTTTCACTGGTTGAAGTGGGGTGAGGTGAATTGCTGAATTTTGAACTACGCGGTTGGCACTGAAGAGAACCTTAAAATACTCCGACCACCGGTTCAGTATGGATGCCTTGTCTGTGAGGAGCACTTGGCCGTCTGCACTACACAAGGGACTCTGAGCCTGATATGATGTGCCATATACTGCCTTCAGGGCTTCGTAGAACCCTGTTAAAACACCATTGTCTGCACACAGCTTGGTTCTCTCTGCAAGCTTGGTCCACCACTCGTTCTGAATGTCTCGAAGCTTGCGCTAGAGGTTGCTACATGCAGCGCGAAAGATTGCTTTTTTCCCGGGACAGGAAGGCTGAGCAAGATGTGCTTGGTAGGCAGATCTCTTTTTCGCTAGTAATTCTTGGATCTCTTGATTGTTCTCGTCAAACCAATCCTTGTTCTTCCTTGTGGAGAACCCGAGGACTTCTTCAGATATCAACAGGATGGTAGTTTTTAGGTGTTCCCAGAGTGCTTCTGGAGAAGGGTCTGTGGGGCAACTGGGGTCCTCAATTCTTGACTGGAGTTTTGCCTGGAAGGCAGCTTTAACTTCTGCTGACTGAAGGCTGCCAACCTGAAGCTTCCTCCGAGGGATACCTCCTCTCCTGTGTGTGGGTTTAAAGTGAAGACGGAGATTGCAGCATACAAGACGATGATCCGTATGTCGTTCCGCACTGGGCATTACTCGGGTGTGTAAGACATCTCGAAGGTCTCTCTGGCGCACCAGAATGTAGTCGATAAGGTACCAATGCTTGGACCGTGAGTGCATCCAGGTTGTCTTCAGGCTGTTCTTCTGCTGAAAGATAGTGTTGGTGATGGTGAGCTGGTGCTCCATGCAGAATTCTAGCAGGAGGCGCCGATTATCGTTGCAGTTGCCAATGCCGTGTTTGCCAAGTACTCCTTTCCAGGCTTCCGAGTCTTTACCTACTCTGGCATTGAAGTCGCCAAGGATGATCACCTTGTCCTCTGTAGGGGTCTTCCGTACGAGGTTGCGTAGATCAGCATAGAACTTGTTCTTTTCTGCAGGATCTGCTTGAAGGGTTGGGGCATACACACTGAAGAGTGTTGCATGCTGCTTGTTTTGAAGTGGGAGGCGCATGGACATGATGCGATCTGAGTGACCTGTTGGCAGGTTTTCAAGTTTGGAGGCAATGGAGTACCTGACCATGAAGCCAACGCCAGAAAGGCGGCTCTCAGCCTTTGACTTACCCGACCAGTAGAGGGTATAGCCAGCACTGTGTTCTTGAAGACTACCTTCTTCAGGGAAACGGACCTCACTGAGAGCTGCTATGTCAATATTCAACCTGAGAAGTTCGTGGGCAACTAGAGCAGAGCGTCGTTCAGGGCGACCACTGTCTACTGTGTCAAGCATGGTTCTGATGTTCCAACACGCAAGCTTAAGTCTTTGCACACTTTGTGAGGCAGGTGCATGCCTTTTCTTTGTTGTTATTTTTTGCCCGCAAGTAAGGATGCCCGTTGACCGCGGCTAGCCAACTGGGGTGGGGGAGATGAGCTTTGTTTAGGCCACCTTTTCTAGGCCCCTCTCCATGTGGAGCAAGCAGTGCTGTCCCTAGATAAGGCTGCTTGGTCGTTCAGGGTGCTGCCGAAAGATGCTTTCGTCTCCGGGTCAGCATCAGGCGACCAATACCCTGAACTGCCTACATGCAGGATCGGGACTGCGGCTTCCAGTGGCATCTTCCACCTGCCGTTTTGCCCCTTGCCCATCGCTGCAGGACTTGGTGTGTTGTGGGTTGTGGATGTGGATATGCCCTTCAGGCCTGCGCAGAGGATTTTTTAGGTGAAGCACAGTGTGCGCGGTACTGGCTCCACCCTTTCACCTTGGGGTCATCTGCCATGGCCCAGTAAGCCGGGACGCCGGCAGCGAGTCCTCCAGGTGGTAGGTGTTACATTAACGAGCTCTATCTGCCCGGGTTTGATGTTAGAGTTTTCCTTCTCTTGGTTGGCGAGGTTGGTGAGCCCAGTCTGCCCATCTGGTTATACCGCCGGACATTCGGTCGCACCATGACGTGGCAAACTCTGTGAGAAACGGGGGGGGGGACCAGCGGGAAGGTGTTGCCATGGATGCTGTAATGCAGGAAAGGCCATTGCAGTGACCATCTGCCAGGCATAGCCAGACAGTGACCACACGGCGTTCACTACACCGGGAAAGGAGAGGCTATGTATTGCGCATACACTTTCCCTGGGGGGGCAGGATACCCCAGAGGGACCCCACTCCCCCTCCCCCCCAGGGTGGGTTACATCAAAGATAAAACAATTACAGAGTTTGTTAAACATAAAGGAGGTTCAGGAGCATATAGAATGAATCCTGTACAAGCCAGAGACACCAAACTTGCAGAGGATCTCCGGCTGACTCTCCAACTCTCCTCTACCTGTTCTCCAAGTTTGGTGAGGATTGGATTTATGGGGTTCTGAGTTATGCCACCCCTCCCCCCCTGAAAAGAAGGTGCCTCCAGGAAAGTGCCTTCTAGGGAAATCTCTCCCCCCCCCGCCATAGTAATTAATGGCATTTGTATGCTATTTTATATTTTTAATATAATATGCAATCACCATGCTCTTTATACCTTTTAATGTAATATATAATCATTGTGCTATTTTTAAGCAAAAAATTATTAATTTTAATACTAATTTTACTGTCAGGTTTTTTTTATTATGGTCAAGGAAAAAACAACAACCAGGCTTTCACCCCAAGCAACATTCCAAGTTCTGAATCAAAGCAGTCACTAATGTACCCAAGTGATGCCTGATTCTCAAGTGGGAACTCAGATATGTCACATGTCACCATACTAACCATCTGCCAGTTGTGCACAATACAGATAATCCTTTACTAAACAGAGAGTTTGCAGGATTCCTTCTTGGTTGTGGGAGATAATAAAAGTGCAAAGTGCTATTAACAAGAATCTTTGAAGAATGCCACTGACATCATTGGAAGTGACAAGTCAAGAGGTGAGGGTTATAAAAAGAGCACCCAAGCAAAACTGCATGCCATGCTTCCTCCCTACTAGATGATATTTTTTCTGAAGTGTTTAACATCTTTTGACACGCAGAACTAAAGAATTTCTTTATGGAACCTTAAATAATCAGTAAGCAATTGTTTCATTAAAAGAACCCAGAGTGCATCACAAGGAAGGCTTAAAATAATTTGGATATCCCTGTATTAAAGAATGAGACCCACCTTTAGTTAACAATACCAAAACACACAATTTCTCAGTTTTTGGAAATATAAGATCCAGTTGCATACACCAGGGGTGGCCAACGGTAGCTCTCCAAATGTTTTTTGCCTACAACTCCCATCAGCCCCAGCCATTGGCCATGCTGGCTGGGGCTGATGAGAGTTGTAGGCAAAAAACATCTGGAGAGCTACCGTTGGCCACCCCTGGCATACACCATGCAGATCAGCTACTCTTTCCTCTCTAGCTGCTGCTTTTCCATGACAATGTTCTGGCCCCAAAATGGAAATTGTTCCAAATAAAAGGGATGGGATGAAATAAAAGTATTGTTATTGCAGAAAATGCTTCATGTCCTTTTACATTATACATTTCTACTTTCTAACTCCAATGTAATGATGGTGTTCAGAGTCTGAGAATAAGTTCAGATATTACAAAGAAGTCCTGCCAGTGGGATGCACAGTCACTCTGTTCACAGACTTACAGCATGAATCTCATAGAAACAATTTTCTGACAACAGGAGATGATGAAAAATTTAGTAGTGCATTCCATATGTAATTTCCAAAAGTATTTCTAGTTTTTGCATACAAGTCTGTTCAGAAGTCTTATAGAAAACTTGGTGTGATTTCAGTTGCAAAATCTTTCAAAATGCTAGTTATGTACTCTGACAGAGGCAGGCATTCCACATGTCAATGTTACTTTAGGTTGAGAACATAATGACCTGGTCTTATCTAGCATATATTTCTTTCCATAAATGTGAAGCTGTTACTGTTAACTGATACAAACAAAGGGGGGGGGGGACTTAACCCAAACTAAATTGAATTAAGCATCTAAAGGTTAAGAAGATCTGAATGTGTAGGCCCAATGATTCTGCTGTTTCATTACTATTAGATCCTGACTTCATCAATTTTTTTCTGACCTAGCAAAAAAGGTACACAATTGAATTATTTTTTACGTTCTCTTTTTTAAATTAAACTTTTAAAAATTATATACAAGAGCAGTCATATATTCACAAAATACTTAACCCTTTAAATCCCCTTCCAGAGAGAGCCAGTTTTGTGTACTGGTTAAGTGTGCGGACTCTTATCTGGGAGAACCAGGTTTGATTCCCCACTCCTCCACTTGCAGCTGCTGGAATGGCCTTGGATCAGCCATAGCTCTCATAGGAGTTGTCCTTGAAAGGGCAGCTTCAAGAGCTCTCTCAGCCCCACCTACCTCACAGGGTGTCTGTTGTAGGGGGGGGAGGTAAAGGAGATTGTGACTGCTCTGAGACACTGAGATTTGGAGTATAGGGTGGGATATAAATCCAATATCTTCTTCTTCTTCCCCCCAGACAAAAATCTATAATAACACATCTGCACCATTATCCTAGGATCAGTTTCAGACAGGCGAAGTTCAAGATGTAGAAACGACAAGACAATATGATCAAAATAAAAAGCTGCATAATAAACTCCCTACACAGAGAATAAACACTGACAGAGTTCAAAAGAGCTCAGCTTACAGAATGCATGGAATGCACAGGGTGAACTAACTTCCCAAAAAAGGAAGATGAGGGAAAAAGGGGGAAAACACACAAACAAAAATGTACACAATAAAGCCAAAATGCAATAATAAAGGAGAGTTACTGCTTTTAGAAAAATATCAGTTTATGATAAAAAAAAATTGGCAAATGTCAAGTTCATATAGGTATGTAACAATAGGAAACCATAGCTTCATGAAGGCTTCCTAGGACTTGGGTGTGTGTGCTGAAGAACTGTAAGGGGATATTTTTTCCAAGGGCGTTTTCGCACTGACCTTAATCAGCAGCGACGCCCCTCTTCACTACGCAGGATCGGTGCGGATTTCGCACTAATTGCCGCGGAGCACCCGGAAGAGCCAGAAAGTCCCGCGGCTTTTGCGGCGCAAACGGAAACCGCCAAAAACCAGTTTCCATTTGCGTCGCAAAAGCCGCGGGACTTTCTGGCTCTTCCGGGTGCTCCGTGGCAATTAGTGCGAAATCCGCGCTGATCCTGCGTGGTGAAGAGGGGTGTTGCTGCTGATTAAGGTCAGTGCGAAAACGCCCCAAGTATAAAATAGTCCCAGAGCTGGATCCTCCAATCATTGACTGAGGGCATCATGCGATTCTTCCAATGTTTTGCAAAGGCCAACCTTGCCACTGTTAATAATAGCACAAACTTTTCCATTGAGATTTTATTTTGTGGCTTTCCAGCCATCAACCTAGGAGAATGGCTTCTGGCAACAATGAGAGTGACTCTCCAGTGATCGTGTTAATTTGATGAACAATATCTCACTAGAATTTATTAACTGTGGGACAAGACACTACAGTTTGGTATAGTGGTTAAGTGTGCAGACTCTTATCTGGGAGAACCGGGTTTGATTCCCCACTCTTCCACTTGGAGCAAGTATATAGATCCAAGTGGGCAGCCATGTTGGTCTGAAGCAGTAGAACAAAGCAGGAATCAAGTCACACTTTTAAGACCAACCATTTTTTATTCAGAACGTAAGCTTTCGTGCACTCTCTTAAGCACACTTCATCAGAAGAGGGGATCAGGTATTGTGAGCTGAAATACAAGCAGTCTGGCAAACTAACTGGTCACATGGTCACATAAAACAGTGTGGCTAGGCCATTTGGTCTGGATAGCCATAAAAGGTAATACAATTCTCTGCCAAATGGTGTTTCTGCAAATCTAGGTGAATCACAAAAGGACATGTATATCCAACTTGTAGTCCACCCAATCAACTTATCAACACTAGTCTATACATATTAAACATCATTCTGGTAGATGTTTTTCAGATAGACATCTATTTTAAAACCAATTCAGGGTGATGTCATCACCACAGAGACATTGTGTGATGATGTCTCTGGTGGGGGTTTCCCCTGGTAGCCAGTTGGCTGGTGGTGAATTGGAGCCCCCCCAAAGTGGGGGAAACCCAGCTGGAACATGGGGGTTGGCAACCCTATTCCAGCCACCAGATTTAAGTATCCAAAGATTGGTTGACTTCACAATTAGAATTATAAGATAACTGAAGTATAGTAAAAATGCTTCATAATTCTCTTGGGGAGAACTATTAAATGTAACATTAATATAGATATTTATTTAATCTCCTAAAGAGCTCAAAGTTGCTTATGTATGTTTCCCAGAAGGTCTCCCATCCAGATACTACTGAGTGTTGCAGACCCTTAGGTACAGAAATCAGATTGCTCAACACACCAGTGTTTAAAATGATCCCAGGCATTCCACGTTTATTTAATGTTTCTTTCCCATGCTAATGAGTGCATATTCGAAGAAGACGAATGAAAGAATACAAGGTGATTGTATCCATACCAAACGGAAGAACACTAATGGAAGTACCATATCCTCTCTCACACACACACCCCAGACACTTTGTAAGCTCTCTTTCTCTCCCCAAGGATGACGCCCTGGTAGTCCAGAAATGTAAATAAAAACCCATAGAGTGTCATTTGGGCCCTTTAATGATTTTTTAAATTGAAATTGTTATGTCAGTTTTTAACTTGTATTGAGTTTTACAATGCATGTTGCACATTGCCCAGATATGGTGATTAATCAAGTGCAATTGATGAGGATGATGATAACAGCGACAACTGAACAAAGGTGCCACTGGGCTTATACTTTGTTGAATTGGCCACTGTGACAGTTTCCCACAACCTCAGACCGGGTGACTGACATGTTAAAGAATTTAGTTTCACCATTAAGAATGTAACTTGTGGATTGATTAGTTATATTTTAGAATGTTCATGCCCTTATTTTCACTCTTACCCAAAATCTGTGTTGTTGTTTTTTAATTTGGTGAATTTACATTCTGTCCTTTCCCAAACGGGCTCAGGGCAGATTACAACCAAGTAAAACCAGCCAAATACAATAAAACCAATAAAATACAATTAAAAACAAAGCAACACAGTTCTATATCAGAGGCGGGCAGGCTCATAGTGCAGGTTAGAATACAATCAATGGCCCAGATATAATAATTCAGATGACAGATGAATGTGGGGGAAGATAATAGATGGTATAAGCAATAAGGAGAAGGACGCCCACTTGCCTCAACCAAATGCCTGGAGGAACAGTTCCATCTTACAGGCCCCTATGGAAAGGTAACAGATCTGGCAGGGCCTGTATCTTCACGGGGAGCTGCTCCACCAGGTTGGGGCCAGCACCAAAAAGGCCCTGGCCCTGGTCGAGGCAAGATGGACATCCTTTTGGCCAAGGATGGCCAAAAGATGTGTGTGTGTATAATTTTTTTGGCCACTGTGTGACACAGAGTGTTGGACTGGATGGGCCATTGGCCTGATCCAACATGGCTTCTCATGTTCTTATGAACTGCTGCAGTAAAACATTGGTGGAAATCTCCTAGTTACCCCCCCCCCCATCTCACCAGTCTCCAAATTATGCTAATTCCCCCAATTAATTAGGAGACATCACATTTAGGTAAAATTTTATCCTTATGAAACATGCATTTCAAAAAAAATTCACCTAGTCAATATGGCTTTTGATATTCTCATCTGTAATAATGATGCATTTTTCTTCTTGGCCATATTGATCTCCTGTGCCCCTGGATTAGTTGTACAGGTTAATTATACAAAAGACAATATTTCCTCCTTTGGGTTCAGTCTACAGTTTTCCATGAGGTGTCATGATCTGGGGCCTAGAGGCCAAGGAGAGGCTTGCCTAGTGTGGCCTAGAGGGCCTGGGGAAGCCTACCTCAATTGGCTAGGGGGCCTACATATCCCAGGATCCCTTCTCTCTCTCTGATTGGGTGAAAGCAATTTTGGAGGGAAACTGGTCCAGAGGGGGATGGTACCTGGGAGGTGAGGATAAATAGGCCTGACTAGAGAGGGAGGCTGGTTCTCTCTAGGATGCTGAGCTGGAGGGAGCTTCAGCAAGAGAGTTTTCCCCCTCATCTGGAGTTAATACAATGTTAATAGAAGTAGGGAATGCTAAGATAGTTGCATTAGGGCTGTTTATTTGATTTCTCCCACCTGTACTGTTTTTCATCTTTCACCATAACACCAAAATTATTATTTATAACCCATTATTTGTTTGAGCACTAAGAATAAAACTGTTGTTGTTGAACTGCCTAGGTCCTCACATCTCTTGAGGGATACTGCCAGAGCAAAAACATCAAGTGTAAAATTACAACAAATGTAAAATTTGTAGCACTTACCCATTGTGTGTACTAAAATTCTGGCATCCAACAGATTTAATGATAAGGCATATGATAACCTTTATGAACTTTACAAAGTCATATGCACAGTATCAAATGAATGTGAGAGAACATCTTCAGAGCTAAAGATCATAAAGTCAAGGCTAAGAAATTCACTGTCTGAGGAGAACTAGGAATCATACATGTTGCTATCCATTGAAAAGGAATTGTTAGATGAATTAGATGCAGAAGCAGTTATTGACAGATTCGCACAATCTTCAAACAATTGGTCTTAATATAGTGGATGACATGAAATATGCTTTTGAACTAGCTGTTAATGTGTAAAATGTTCAGTACAAAGCAAACTATTTAAAATATCCACCATTTATTTAAAATATTAAATATTAAAAATTCAATTATAACAATCTGTATTTACATTTAGTATCTACTGTATACTGCCAGTAATATGTACAATATACGTACACTGTAATTACGAAAAAAATCAATTTATTTCGCAAAAGTTTTAATTGTACCTTTTTCCACTTACGTGTTTTTTGAAAATTTTATTTATTTCTTATAAAATTAAATGGTAGTCTTATAGTTGTGGGTGGGCCCCCCTTTGTCTCCTGGCAACCAATATTTTTAGACCCAGTCCACCACTGCTCTTCAGGGGTTCTTGGGCTGGGTGCTTCTCCTGTGACTGCATACCCACAGTCTTTCATCCCTTCACCTCCCCTTCCACTTCCCCATCTCCTTGGCTCCCTCTTTCAGTGTAAAGGTTCAGCTGCTTTTTGGACACTGCTGAGTCTTAGCCACTCACATAGGTCCCAGCAATTGTCCCCAGCTGCCATACCATTTGTACCTAGCTGACTCAGCCAGGCTACTTTCTCTCCTGACTAGGCATTGTCACATTCCATCCACGGCTCCAGTGCATCTTCCTCTATCTCACTTTCCCCTTTCCTTCATTCCTGATTGCTTTTTAACCATTTGACTGATCCCTGCCCTCTTGCTGGCATCTCTGGCCCAGTTTTCTTCCTGGTGGGTTGTCAGGAAAGCACTGATGCTGATGTAACCAGATCTCAGATTCAGTGGGATCTCACAGGAGTGCAGCTCCTGAACCTTTCTGAGAGTTCCTCCTCCTCCTTCTGAGAGTTCCACCTCCTCCTTCTGAGAGTTCCATCTCCTTGTCCATTGAATAGTAGGTGCAGCCGCATAACAATTCCTGGATGAGCTCCACCACCTATTTTTCTACAAAATGACCCCTGGATGTAACCCGACAGAGCATTCTGAACATCCTCAGCTGTATTATACTATATGTTTCATGGAAATATGTTGTTTTATTTAGGTATTTAGGATCCCAGCAAGAAAATGCTATGGTTTAACTATGATGGCTGCCATTAGTCTTGAGATTCCACCAGGGTAACTAGTTTGGACTCTATGCTCTTCAAATAGCAAGGTCAAAATACAGTTCTAATTGCAAAGGGGAAAGAGACTACACAGCAACATCAGTGACCACTTTCTCACAAAATCTGTAGCAACTCCATTGCCACCAATATTATTCCAACAATATTTCCAACAATGTCTCCCACATTAGTCAGAGATATAAGCTGCCACTCAGAAGTAGCAATAGTATGAATGCCATTTGTATACTATAGCAGTTGAGTATCAAGGCATAATAATGCCTACCAGTCTATTCCATAGTACGCTGGCTCAAAACGCACAGCTCATCTGCCTTCTCCAGTGCAACTAGGGCCTAGGCTCATGAGGAAGCATATGGCTCTCATGAAACTAGCATTAGAATTCCTTTGTAGTCTACATTCAGGAAACAGCAGAACAATCTTTTCCAGAATCAAGGGGCGGTTCTCTCCCCAATATTATTCAACATCTATATGCGTCCCCTTGCCCAGATTGCCCGAAGGTATGGGCTGGGGTGTCATCAGTATGCTGATGACACCCAGCTCTATCTGCTTATGGACGGCTGACTGGTCTGCGCCCCTGAAAATCTGGATCGGGCATTACAGGCCATGGCTGAGTGGCTCAGACTGAGTGGACTGAGGCTAAATCCGGCGAAGACAGAGGTCCTTTGCTTGCGTGGTCAAGGACTGGGGAGGGGGGAATCCTCCTGCCAGTTTTTGGCGGTGCACCATTGATAGCGGCGGACAGGGTCAAGAGCCTGGGGGTACTATTGGAGCCCTCCTTAAAGATGGAGGCTCAAATAGCAGCCACTGCCAAGTCCGTGTTTTTTCATCTTAGGCGGGCAAGGCAGTTGGCTCCCTTTCTGGATTGCGACGATCTAGCAACAGTGATCCATGCTATGGTCACCTCAAGGTTGGACTACTGCAATGCCCTCTACATGGGGCTGCCCCTGTGCCGAATTCGGAAATTGCAGTTGGTGCAGACTGCCGCGGCCCGGCTGTTATTGGGGCTCCCAAGATGGGAGCACATTTGGCCAGGTTTTTGGGTTCTGCACTGGCTGCCAATAATATACCGAGTCCGGTACAAGGTGCTGGTCATTACCTTTAAAACCTTATATGGCCTAGGACCTGCCTACCTGAAGGACCGTCTCTCCCCACATGTTCCCCAGAGAGTACTGAGATCGGGAACCCAAAATTTTCTCATTATCCCTGGGCCAAAAGAAGCCCGCCTAAAATCTACTAGGGACAGGGCCTTCTCTGATGGCCCCTATATGGTGGAACCAGCTGCTGGAGGAGGTGAGGGCCCTGTGGGACCTTACTCAGTTCTGCAGGGCCTGTAAGACAACCCTCTTCTGGCTAGCTTACACCTAACTGACATAGGAAATTAAATGTAGCTCTATCAGATTCTTGCTATGCATACTGCCGCAATGCTTAATGTTTTAGTGTTTTGAATGTTTTGAATGTTTTAAATGTTTAAATATCTTAAATACCTAACTTAAAATTTTATGTTTGATGTACCTGTTGTAAGCCACCCTGAGCCACCTTGGTGGGAAGGGCAGGATATAAATCATAAATAAATAAAAATAAAACACAGAACCCATAGGTGATAGGAAAAGTGTATAAATTGTTTATATTAAATAGTTGAGCGCACCAAAAGAAGATAGGACCTTCTGCCTATAACTTATCAGTCCTACCACCCAATGAGATTTCATATGCCAGATCGGTATCCATGGTATCCTACATCCAGGCTACTATCACCAGGGTCTCTTGTCTAAAGCCTGGTGCTCTCCAGTTACACTTTTGCAATTTGGGAAAAGTCCCTGCAAAGGAATCTGTAAAAAATGAGTCCAGACCATGCATCAAAAACACCCAAGACCATTCCTATATGTTCTGTTTGCATCTATTTTTCATCCAGTTTTGTTACTATTATCACTGTATCTCATTGGCTTTCTTACAACTGCTGATTGCCACATAATTCAAGGTGTACCTGAAAATAGTAGAGAACTCATTTTGAGCTTCATTTGTTGAAATGATTCTTCAAGAGCAAATGAGAGGAAGACTTAGAAATTTTAGGTAGATGGAAAGATCAATGACCTCTAAGAATAAAATGTCACAACCCACCACCAAGCTACACCTTTTTGAGGGCAAGATTTCTATAGAAGATAAAATGAAAAAGCAATAAGCATTTACCAGATCAGGTTGACAGTTCAGGTTTTGTGAAAAATTCAGCTCAAATGCAAGTCTCTTTAGTATAGCACTGCATAACCCATAGCATGGATTAACTTTCCACTGAAGATTTTGCCCTGTTGAACGGAAACAGAATGATGGAGGAAAAGGTGCAAATAGGGTATATGAGGGCATCTGGGTATACTAAAGGGAAATGAAAAATGAGAGATTGATGTTTTCCATTAAAAGGCTAGCTGTGTTTAACCTTGGCATGACTCTTTCTTCTCAAAATCGTCATAGAATCCTTTGGTAGCATTGAATTTCCTTCCTGCCGTTGCAGTCAATGGAACACAAGTAAAGACATTGGCAAATATATGAAGAATATTCTTCCCAGATATGATTATTTAAGTGACAGAATACTCTTTGGATTGAATAGGAGATATGGTGATGGTAACATTGTTTGTGATGGTACTGACATCTGGCATATATGCACTGCAATGGGCAGGAAGATTTATTGGGTAAGCGAACAGGCAATTCAGGAAAGGATAGACGAAATACCCAAAAGTCTATAAAAA